>NC_060124.1:34138298-35388298 GCF_021461395.2 Schistocerca americana
GCGGTTCCGGACTGTAGCGCCTAGAACCGCTCGGCCACCACGGCCAGTCAACAGAAATTCGGCAATGCCATCAAGTATTGCACAAAACTTGAAACATAGCGATTGCTATCCCTTCTTTCCTCGTAGCAAAACAACATCTGATTCCAGAATGAGATTTTCACTCTGCAGCGGAGTGTGCGCTGATATGAAACTTCCTGGCAAATTAAAACTGTGTGCCCGACCGACATTCGAACTCGGGACCTTTGCCTTTAGCGGGCAAGTGCTCTACCATCTGAGCTACCGAAGCACGACTCACGCCCGGTACTCACAGCTTTACTTCTGCCAGTATCTCGTCTCCTACCTTCCAAACTTTACAGAAGCTCTCCTGCGAACCTTGCAGAACTAGCACTCCTGAAAGAAAGGATATTGCGGAGACATGGCTTAGCCACAGCCTGGGGGATGTTTCCAGAATGAGATTTTCACTCTGCAGCGGAGTGTGCGCCGATATGAAACTTCCTGGCAGATTAAAACTGTGCGCCCGACCGAGACTCGAACTCGGGACCTTTGCCTTTAGCGGGCAAGTGCTCTACCACCTGAGCTACCGAAGCACGACTCACGCCCGGTACTCACAGCTTTACTTCTGCCAGTATCTCGTCTCCTACCTTCCAAACTTTACAGAAGCTCTCCTGCGGACCTTGCAGAACTAGCACTCCTGAAAGAAAGGATATTGCGGAGACATGGCTTAGCCACAGCCTGGGGGATGTTTCTAGAATGAGATTTTCACTCTGCAGCGGAGTGGGCGCTGATATGAAACTTCCTGGCAGATTAAGTTTCAATTAACATCTGAGTTATGGAATGCCCTTGTTTTATCTCTTAAAAGCGTTAAGGCAAGTTCTCTCCAGATATCAAATCATAAAGCTGACATTAAAAGCGTGTACGAAATCCATCGTAATTTTGAGCAGGATCTATCTGTGACATACATAATCTGCAGAGCGCATACGGATACACATCACGCCATAGCGAAGTGACCCCAGTTTTGAAGTTAATGTATGTTGGTGACAAAAATTCGGTTCAGTGCATCTGGATGCGAGAGTATTGCACCCGTGTAAAATGTATGTAAAGCAGTGTATGTAATTCCAACCCAGACAAGAAAATGCACCAGACACGTTCAACTGGAAGTAAACGCAAGTACAGGACGTATATCACTACTACTCCCGGGAATAATATTTTTAAAATTACCAATTCGTTAAGTAAATCTTCTGGTGACTTCGCAGATGACCTGCCATCAAATCGTAAACGCTATAAGAGCAAGCCCTGCACAAAACCACTTTCACAAGTAAACTGCTGCAGGTGAACAATCGAAACAAAATAAAAAATAGTTTTCAGGCCTAAAATAGAAAAATAACCATGATCTTTATACAACATTTTTACAGAAATAAATCTAAAAAGCAGGGAATAGCAACCACGATACTGAAGAGATCTGTAGAGGAGGAAAACGTTAGCGGAAGGCAGAGATTGGAATACATCCAACGAACAAATGAGGACGTAGGTTCCAAGTACATGTTTATGTAAGCAGAAAAACAATACATTGTATTTTGCAAATTTTTGGAAAATATGTCATTATCAAAGAACTACTGAAGTATTTATGAAGCTACGTCTATGAACATTGGTGTACGACTTCTCCGTTACAAATAAAAAAATACATGTTTCAGTATTTTTAGAAACTGAGGCCCTAAGGGGGTGAAATAGGGGATGAGATATTTTATGAAACTACTTCGTTATGAAAGCATTTTTAAACCTAACTCTATGAAAATTTAGCTTCTTAGTTAGAAATAAAAAAAAATACGTGTTTCTCTGTTTTTGGAAATTCAACCCCTATGGGGGTGAAAAGGCGGGATGAAAGTTTTATGGAAATATTTCACTGTGCAAGCATTTTTGAACCTCAGTCTACGAAAATTCGTATTTGGCTGCTCTGTTAGAAGTAAAACATACACATGTCACATGGAAACGCAATCCCTAAGAGGGCGAAATAGGGGATGAAACGTTTTATGAAAATAGTTCATTGCGGAAGCATGTTTACAGCTCAATCTTTCAAAACTGGTGTTTGTCTTTTCGGTTAGACATGAAAAAATACGTGTTTCGCTGTTTTTAGAAATTCAGCCACTAAGGGGGTGAAACTGGGTCAGATTGATTAACTGACTCATCATCGCCCAGCAAAAACCCCTAAGGACAGAAACTTGAAGTTTGGAGAGTGTGTGGATATTATATTGCAGGCATTGCTTAAGAAGTGATTGTTCCAAATTCCACTCCTAATGTGGTGAAATAGGGGACGAAAGGCTTCTTCAAACCTATGTCGCTGTTAAGGAATTTTGAAGCTATACTAGGAACATTGGTATTTTCTTTCTCAGTCAGGAAATAAAAAATAAGTGTTTCAGCATTTTTGAAAATTCAACCACTAAGGCGGTAAAATAGCAGCAGAATTTTTTTTAATTAATTGCTAAAGAAGTACGAAAGTATTTTTAAGGCTAAGTCTGTGACAATTGGTAATTGATTTCTGGGTTTGAAAATTTAAAAAAAAACAACTTGTTTTAGTGTTTCTGGAAACTCAACCCCTAAGGGAGTGCAATTGGGGATGAAAATTTTTAAGAAAATATTTCGTTAAATCAAAAAAGTTTAAAGCTAAATTTATGAAAATTGGTATTTCACTTCTCGGTTAGAAATAAAGAAATATTTGCTAGGGTTTGAAGGTACTTTAGAAAGTCTCCTCAAGAACGCAAAAGGCATGATTAACAAAAACTTTGGACTCCAGCTACCAGAACCGCATTTAGATCAGAAGCATGTTTGGAAAAGCCCATGCATATATGGTCTTAATTAGTGTGAAAAGCTTAGAAGGTGCTGCAATTTGTGAACAAGATACAAAATCGATTAAATAAAAGTAAAAGAAATCGCTGCGGGTCATATAGCCTACTAGAACAAAGTAGTGGGCGCTAAGCTAGTTATTAATAAAATTTCAATTTCTTGGAGATACAGTCCGTATATGCAACTAAAGTAGAGGTTGTTTGTTTTTACACCATACGTGTTTCGCGGTTTTTTTATTTGCAAAGCAGCCTCACAGACGTGTAATACTTTCGTTGACAACATATGGTAAACGTATTATCAGATATATTACCGTATTACAGACTTTTCGTTTGTAGAGAGTCACATTTATTATGCATACAACAAACATGTATTACCGACCAATAAAAAGCGAAATGTTCATGGCATTAAAACAAACGGCCTCTTTATTTAGTAGACGGTCCACATCTCCAAGACGTTAATCATAAAGATATAGAAAAACTAAGGAAGACAGAGTACATAAATCTGATGACAAAATACTAAGCAAGGTAGATAATCGCACAACTTCAGGAGGCCTGTTCAAAGATCTGCAAATTCAGTATATTTAATCCTCAATGGTTTCTGTAGACGATGATAAATGTATGTTTCAGATGAACTATAATCCACTCAGTCGCAATATAAGTCACCAAATTACTTCCATGTAGAATTTTTCTGATGTGGAGTCCAGAACATGGTCAAAAAATCTTTAACAAATTGTTAGATAAACAAAGCGTAACAAATCAAGAATCCAAATTCAAAGGTAAATTAAAGGCTTATCACGTCAGTGGCTTCTACAGATTACCACATTATCTAGATACAAGAAAACTCCTTTTAATTGCATAGTAGTGGCAGTGAAAACATGAAGACATTCAAATAGCTTTTATCCTTAGACAGTTATCAGAGATCTTGTAAATATCGATAGTAAGCAAACAGTAGCTACTTACAGCTCAGGAACCAACGACGCACAGGATACGTGAGTTAATCGGCCTATTCTTATGTTCATGCAGAATCTGTGGAAGTGTAAGTAGCAGTTTAATAATGATTGATTGTTAATACAGCCCACTACATTAGTTCGTAAGATATAGTTTTCATTATTGGTGTGCTCCCTGACGCGCTCCACATCTCATTTCAGTAAAAGTGTGCTGTTGCGTCATCACCCCACAATACGATGAAACTAACGAAGTTCCAGTTACTGTTGCAGGCAGCTTTCTTCAATTATCTTCATCGCTTGAAGGTTCTTCATCGTGGTAAGATTTACAGTAAGCATTAACGAATAAATGGAAAAGACAGTGATTTAAGAATAATCATTCAACATTCTGTAAATGATATTCTTGACAGACGGAATTGCAGAGCTTAAAGCCACATTCTGATTCGTCTCTCGCACACGCATTATGATTTTGTTATCTTTTAATATGCTCTGACAATGATTTCACCCACTATAAAGAACTATCCTAGGAATGTTCTGCAGTGTTTGATCGAGTCGAGTTAAACTACTAAATCTGAGGTCGGAGAATAGGAAACAAACTAAATCCTACGCAGATATAGTACTCAATCCATATTTCCCTTCCTTGGTCCACAAATCCAAAACGCGCCGTATGCTCTCTGCGACCGCACCTTTACTGATGACAGCAGTAAGTGAGATGCATAACTCGTTCATTCCTCTAGTACATCAACCAATGTGTCAACTTGTACAGCGCACATCACATGACGCACGTAAATTGTGCGCTACGCGCCGTGACATCTGATTTTATGTGACTACTATGAGTAAATTTCATTAAGTGCGTAATTTTGCTTAGGCGCGTACACTGTCGTACGACCAAATTTTCTCACACAGACACGTGAATATTTTGTTTTCGCATTTTATTCTGCCATCCGTCACCTGTTATTGGGTTGTTTTTTTTTCTTTTTTACAAAATGTTTTATTGAACTTAAATAAGAATTACAATGTGTTCGAAGATAGTGTGCTGGAGCTGCAGAAGAGGCTACGTATTCGCAGACCATTGTTTGGTGTTCTTTGCGCTGTTCGTACTGAGAACAAATAAAGATCCTCAGAGCCCATTCCACGGAGCTTCTGCTTTCTCTCCGCTAGAGGCACTCAAGAGTTTAGAAAGCGCGTGTTCGGCGGCAGTATATTACAACACGCGCTCCGAATACCTCCCTGCGCTCGGAATTCGATTTATTTCTGCCACCAGCCACTCTGTCTTTCCACTATGCCCTTTTAAATGCTCGGCAAGCTACATTCTAAGAGAACCTGCTATTATCCACACGTGAAGCCAAGCAGAAAGCTCGAATGAAGTAAAGACTTGTTAGAGGGTGGTGCTGACAGGTGTGAATATTAGCGAGCTTACATTTTAATAATTCGTGGCTGTAAAGTAATGAAACGAATTGTTTTCAAAAGATTGGAAAAGCGGCTATAAGCAGGCCTTCGGGGAAATTATTTTTACATTCTACAGAAATGTTGCAGCACGTGAGGCATATCTTAAAGGATAGGTTGAAGAAAGGCAAACCTTTGCTTATAGGATTTGTAGATACAGAGAAAGCTCTTGACAAGATTGACTGGATCACACTCACAATTCTGAAGGAAGGTAAAAATTAAAAATAGAGAATTCTACAGAAATCAGACTAATTTTGAAAGAGTCGAGTGGCACGAAAGAGTAGCAGTAGTTGAGAAGGAAGTACATTATTCCATCTCTATTTGTTCAAGCAGCAGGGGAAACGAGAGAGTAACTTGGAAAGGGAATTAAAGTTCAGAGAGAAGAAATAAAAACTCTGACGTTTGCTAAGACATTGATATTCTGTAAGAAAAGGCAAAGGATTTGAAAGAACAGTTGAATGGAGTGGACAGTCTCCTGCAGAGTGTTAGGTAACAGTCAAGCAAGCGAAATGGAAGTCGCATTGAATCAGCCGATGATGAAATAACTATATTAGGAAATGAGACACTGAACGTAATAGATGAGTTTTGCTATTTGGGCAGCAAAATAATTGACGATGACTGAAGTAGAGGGGTTGTAAAATGCAAACTGGCAACAGTAAGAAAAGCACTTCTGGACGCTTGAATGCAAATTTAAGTATTAGAAACAATTTTCTGAAAGTATTTGTCTGTGGTGTAGCCTTGCTTGGTGGTGAAGAAACATGAGGAAAAACAGTTCAGACAAAAAAAAGCTTTTGAAACATGGTGCTACAGAAGAATGCTGAAGACAAGATGGGAAGATTGACAAACTGATGAGCAGTTCCGGTTTGAAGTGGGGTAGAATAGAAATTTTTGGCACTATCTGATTAAAAGAAAGGATGGGCTGACAACACACATTCCGAGGCATCAAGAAATCATCATTTTGCTAATGGAAAGAAGTAGGTGTGTGGGAAGGGGCAAAATTTTTAGAGACCAACCCGTTCAAATGGATGTATGTTGAAATAGTTACACAGAAAGGGAAAGGCTTGAACAGGACAGAATATCGTGGAAAGCTGCATCCGGACTGAAAACCACAACATCATACAGGGTAGAGGCAAAAGAATAGTTTATTACAAAACTACGACCTGACACAGTGTGGGAGCAATGCTGAAATCACTGAGCAGCGATCCTTACTTTAATTTTGCAATGGTTCCCTAAACCAAATAAGGTTGTAAGGGACTTTTTTCGAGGTGTTTTCCCCATTCTTTTGCACATTAGGTACTTCATCGTCCCTACTAACTTCCTTGCGGACGGTATGTTAATTTCCCACCGAATGTTCTAACCTGGCGCCAGGTCTTGTTCACTTAAAATGTGAAAGCATCTGTGGAATGTTACGGACATATGACTCCTATCAAGTGCCTGAGTATCAGATGCATTTTAGTACAAGCAGAGTTTATTTATTTATTTTTTTTTATTTATTTATTTATTGTTCCGTGGGACCACATTTAGGAGAAGTCTCCATGGTCATGGAACGAGTCAATACATGAAATTATAACACGATTGTAGAAACAGATAAAATGAAACAAGTCGTTAGTTTAAATAAAGAAAATCAAGAATGTAACACTGGAATTTGCTTAATTTTTTATCTCTTCCAGGAGCTCCTCGACAGAATAGAAGGAGTGAGCCATGAGGAAACTCTTCAGTTTAGACTTAAAAGTGTTTGGGCTACTGCTAAGATTTTTGAGTTCTTGTGGTAGCTTATTGAAAATGGATGCAGCAGAATACTGCACTCCTTTCTGCACAAGAGTCAAGGAAGTGCATTCCACATGCAGATTTGATTTCTGCCTAGTATTAACTGAGTGAAAGCTGCTAACTCTTGGGAATAAGCTAATATTGCTAACAACAAACGACATTAAAGAAAATACATACTGTGAGGGCAATGTCAAAATTCCCAGACTATTGAATAGGGGTCGACAAGAGGTTTTCGAACTTACACCATACATAGCTCGAACAGCCCGTTTTTGAGCCAAAAATACCCTTTTTGAATCAGAAGAATTACCCCAAAAAATAATACCATATGACATAAGCGTATGAAAATATGCGAAGTATACTACTTTTCGTGTTGAAATGTCACTTATTTCAGATACTGTTCTAATGGTAAATAAAGCGGCATTTAGTTTCTGAACAAGATCCTGAACATGGGCTTTCCACAACAGCTTACTATCTATCCGTACGCCTAGGAACTTGAACTGTTCCGTCTCGCTTATAACATGCCCATTCTGTCTGATTAAAATGTCAGTTCTTGTTGAATTGTGGGTTAGAAACTGTAAAAACTGAGTCTTACTGTGATTTAGCATCAAATTATTTTCCACAAGCCACGAACTTACTTCATGAACTACATTATTTGATAATGTTTCAATATTACACACAAGATCCTTCACTACCAAGGTGGTGTCATCAGCAAACAGAAATATTTTTGAATCACCTGTAATACTAGAAGGCATATCATTTACATAAATAAGGAACAGCAGTGGCCCCAGCACCGACCCTTGGGGAACGCCCCATTTAACAGTGCCCCATTGGGACTGAACATCATTACCACTCTCAATATTGCGGAGGATTACCTTCTGCTTTCTGTTCTTAAAGTAGGAGGCGAACCAATTGTAAGCTACTCCCCTTACTCCATAATGTTCCAACTTCTGCAGTAATATTTTGTGGTCAACACAGTCAAAAGCCTTCGTTAAATCAAAGAAAACACCTAACGTTCTCAACCTTTTATTTAATCCGTCCAAAACCTCACAGAGAAAAGAGAATATAGCATTTTCAGTTGTTAAGCCATTTCTAAAACCAAACTGTACATTTGACAGCAAATTATGTGAATTTAAATGCTGCAGTAACCTTGTATATACAAGCCTCTCGATAACTTTAGCAAACACCGATGGCATAGAAATAGGTCTATAATTGTCAACATTATCCCTGTCTCCCTTTTTATAAAGTGGCTTCACTACCGAGTACTTTAATCGGTCAGGAAACCGACCACTGCTAAAGGAAAAGTTACAGATATGGCTAAGTACTGAGCTAATATACGTGGAACAATACTTCAGTATTCTGCTAGATACCCCGTCATATCCATTAGAGTTCTTGGTCTTTAGTGATTTAATTATTAACTCAATCTCCCTCTTGTCAGTATCATGGAGGAGCATTTCAGGTAACAGTCTCGGAACACTTTTTTCTAAGAGCGCTATATGATTCCCTGTTGGGACTAGGTTTCTATTTAGTTCACCTGCTATATTCAGAAAGTGATTATTAAGTACTGTACATATATGCGACTTATCAGCAACACGGACATCCCCACTACGCACTGATTCTATATCCTCGACCTGTCTCTGCAGACCAGCCACTTCCTTTACGACTGACCATATGGTTTTAATTTTATCCTGAGACTTAGCTATTCTATCTGCATACCACATACTTTTTGCCTTCCTAATAACTTTTTTAAGCACCTTACAATACTGTTTGTAATGGGCTGCTGCATTTAGATTTTGACTGTTTCTAACGTTTTGATATAATTGCCACTTTGTTCTACAAGATATTCTTATCCCTTTAGTCAGCCACCCAGGCTGCCTGTTTGTGCTAGTACCCTGTTTTAAACGTTCTAACGGAAAGCAACTTTCAAGTTCGTCTCTTGTTCCTAGGAATCTCCCTAGTCAGAAATCAGTTGGCAAGAATTCCTGAAGATTCAAGAACAGACATCCAAAACCATCAAAGAAAACAAACGAAAAACTAATGGAAATTGATCAAGACTTCACAGCAACATAAATTTAAAGAAGAACTTTAACATTATCGAGCTCTGACCCCCTACGTTATGCTTCACAGACTGCGATGAAACACTGGAAGCAAATAACAAAGAAAACTGCAAACTACTTGCGGACCCCATTCAAAGTTACTAAACTGTGAGAGTTCAAATGATCAACTCAGTTTTGTGAAGCACCTCGAATCTGGAGACGGTATCACCCTCTCTCGAAGAAGTTAAATAAATAATATCTGGAATGTGAACAACAACAAGGAACCTGGAGAAGACGGAATATCTGCAGAATAGTTGAAATTTGGTGGTGCCAAGCTGTGCCAGACACTTCAAAAAATAATACAGGGCATCAGGTAAATTGAAAAATTTCCAAGTAATGGAAGTATGCATTAATTCAGCCACCTCAAGGAAAGAGAGCAGATGATATATAAACAACTATAGAGAAACCTCTTCACTCTTAACCGGTTACAAAATATTTTCTAGGTGCGTTGAATAGGTAGGAAAAACAAACGAATTACTTAACTTGTGGATAATGGACAGAATTTCGAAAAAGCACTTCGTGTGTAAAACAAATTCTCTAAGTTCACAGAAACATGCAAAGAGTCATATTTATTTATTACAGAAGAGCTTGTGATTCCATGGACAGACACTGTTTAATGTACTAGAGGATTTTCAAGTTGGTAAAAAAAATTAAATTTATTGATTAATTCCTGAGTGGCACATTAAAAGTTAATTTTTGAGATCGAGGCAGGGCCACCAAACTATGGATAGCTTATCCCTTCCAGTATCCTATTTAGTTCTGGGAAAAGAAATTAGAAGTGGCAAAATCGATCGCGTGGTTAGTAGTTTTTCCAAATGCACATTCCTTCTTTATTAGTCACGATCGGCATTTATACAGACGCGGGGCAGCTGTTCCGAGAAGTCATGTGACCTTGGCAGCCGAACCAAGAGTAGCGATGACTATCCGTTTGTTGCTCAACGTTGTGACGCAGTATGTACGACGAAACGAAAGACTGTAGTCAGTCCCTTACGCAACATAAGTATGTGGTCTATCGTAAATGAACTGTCAGAAATGTTAGCATGAGACGGCTACAGACGATCTCTAAAATCACGAGAAAGATAACCCACTGGAAGGAAATATTACACGATTCTTAAAATCACTGTGCAGAATATATAAACCACGTGAATGCGTACGTAGCTCCAGATGTGTAACAAATTGTCTCGTTTATTAGTTCAAAATTTGTTTGTATGTGCTCCTTGTAGGCTTGAATTTCTTTCTTCGTTAGTTGTCTCCAAGACGAAATTCGTCTTGATTGCCCAGCATTTTCTAATGATATTGGCATCTTCCCTTGAGATAGAAAAGAGGTGATTCAAGTTGTAGAGAAAGACTCGGAATAGGGACAAAACTGGACTCTAAATTTCATATTAGAGAGAGACAAATACATGGAAAGAATCAAACGCTAATTTAAAAGTCACCGGTTTCGTAAAAGAGAAAATGAGAGAGAGGAAAGGAGTGAGATGAAGGAAAGAAGAGTAGGATTCAACACACTGTCGACGACGGTGTCTTTAGAGATGGAGCACAAGCTCGAAAAGGACAAGGTTTGAGGAAGATAGCGTTCGTTTCCTTTTCCTTATCTTGATGGATTTAGGAAGGCTACTCAGTGGTTCAATGGCTCTAAGCACTATGGGACTTAACATCTGAGGTCATCAGTCCCCTAGACTTAAAACTACTTAAACCTAACCAACCTAAGGACGTCACACACATCCATGCCCGAGGCAGGAATCGAACCCGCGACCGTAGCAGCAGCGCGGTTCCGCACTGAAGCGCCTAGAACCTCTCAGCCACAGCGATCGGCTGAAGACTACTGAAAACCAAAAGCAAGGTCACCGAATCTATCGTTTATTATCAAGATAAAAGTAATACGGATTCATAAACTGAGCGCTCATTACAGTGCCACTCACGTGGCTTGTGTACTTTGTACAATGATTTTAAGAATCGTATAATTATTTCCTTTCAATGGGTTAACTTCCCACGAGTCTGTAGGGATCGTCTGTAGCCATTTGATCCAAATGACATGATTGATATTTCATTCACGGTAACCAGATACTCGTTCTGAGGAAACGACTGATTACAGTATTCCGTTTCGTCGTACATACCATGTCACAACGTTGAGCAACAAACGGATAGTCATCGCTACTCTTGGTTCGGTTGTCATGGTCACAAGATTTCGCGGAACAACTCCTCTATCTCTGTGTAAATATCGAGCGTGACTAACAGAGAACGAATTTCAAAAGGCTTTCCGCGTGGTTCTCTGCTGCTTCTTGTATGCAAAGTTTTGTTTCATCATCCATTCTGTGTCACAATACTGCGCAAAGAAAGACTGGTCGTCTCCATTCTTAGCGAGCTTGTCAAGGTCACGTGACTTCTTGTGACAACTCCCCACTGTCTGTGTAAATGACGACCGTGAGTAACAGAGAACGAATTTCCAAATACTTTCAGTACTCCTGCCATGCACGGTTTTTTCCTGTCTCTTTAATCACCCATTTCGTTTGTAGAGCGCCGTGTGTGCACTTTAACTCGCTCAAGCGGTGGATGTAAATGAATCGGCGTAATGTGATAGTGCTTGCTTGGAGACAGCTGGTTCGAAGCTCAAGCCGTGAAAACATTTTCACAACGGGAATAAGAGTGACAGCTCACGAATTTCAGAGTATATTACTTGTTAGTTTCATTTTTGTACTCTACCTGTAGCAGAGCCACTATGTTAGACTCAATTCACATCAGCCGCTCTTACGCCTACTGAAACGGTACTGTCAGCCGTGTTTCGTAAGATCTGCCACTTAGACTTTCCGAGCGTGTTGTTAACACGTAAGTCACACCGACTCTCACTGTTTTGCTGCAGTGGCGAGCCTCTGGAGGAAGAACGCACGGGAAAATATATTTCATTTGTAATGATACCTGTTTGATCAAGATCGCTTCCCGTGTATCATTATGAGTGACTGAACGAATGGATGAATTTATTTAAAAATTACGCAGTGAATGGGAGAGCTGACCACTGTAAGCCAGAGCTATGTCAGCCTAACTGACTTTTGGTAGTTGGGGGTAGGAGTGAACGCAGGACAAACCAGAGACATGCCGTTTCCCTTTAAGTGCCCCTGAGCAGAGTTCGTACCGCCTAACGGTACTGTGTGCACCTCCACTCATTTGGGAGGACGCGGACAGCCGAAATTCGCGAACATACACTTTGCTACTGGGACACGTGAGAATAAGATGGAGTCCTTCAAATGTACTGGTTTGTTTGCGAGTTGGATAAGGGTTCGATGTATTTCAATGTGCAACAGGTTTCAGTTTATTTTGATCAGAAGTCTAATTCAGTAGATTAATTTATGATTACATGTCTTGGTATTATTTTGTATGTGCCGAGCAACGCTATGTTCCACATCGTAATACATGAAATTACACGCAGAACCAGCACAAACACGTGTGTATAATTCTTTCTCATTCTTAGTTCTAGACTTCAGTGTATTTTTGCCACTATGGTATCAGGTTAGTAACATGCCAGTGTTCTCCCTGTTTATCACCTAATGGACTTGATTACGGAAGATTAGTACATATAGGATGTCTATTTCTGGGAGTTTGTGCAAATTATTCCTATAATCGTTATTTCCGTACAATCCTCTATGTCCGCCATTTACATGAGGCTCGCCATTTCTGTAATTACAGCCCATGTTCGTAATCGTGTTTTATTATCTGTGATAAGGGACTATTTAATTAAGATTGCATTATTACATTAACATTGTGTTTATATGTTGGGGACTTCTCGCCTCTCCGTTGTGGATACACATGGCAACCTTGTTTCTTAAGTATAAAGAAATTGCCGTTCTCTGTCATTTTTGACACCTGTCTTTTGTTTATACTGTGTATGGAAAGGACTTCATCCTTGCCCACGTGTTCAATCTGCCAATATTTACCGCTGGGTTTGTGAGGTAACACTAAAGTTATTCGCTGTACATACCAACAATATTAGTGGTTGTTTGTCTGATTCAGTTGTAGAGTTGCAAATATTTCCCGTGAGGTCCGATAGCACGTGAACATAACATGAATAATGTAATCAAATACACTCCTGGAAATGGAAAAAAGAACACATTGACACCGGTGTGTCAGACCCACCATACTTGCTCCGGACACTGCGAGAGGGCTGTACAAGCAATGATCACACGCACGGCACAGCGGACACACCAGTAACCGCGGTGTTGGCCGTCGAATGGCGCTAGCTGCGCAGCATTTGTGCACCGCCGCCGTCAGTGTCAGCCAGTTTGCCGTGGCATACGGAGCTCCATCGCAGTCTTTAACACTGGTAGCATGCCGCGACAGCGTGGACGTGAACCGTATGTGCAGTTGACGGACTTTGAGCGAGGGCGTATAGTGGGCATGCGGGAGGCCGGGTGGACGTACCGCCGAATTGCTCAACACGTGGGGCGTGAGGTCTCCACAGTACATCGATGATGTCGCCAGTGGTCGGCGGAAGGTGCACGTGCCCGTCGACCTGGGACCGGACCGCAGCGACGCACGGATGCACGTCAAGACCGTAGGATCCTACGCAGTGCCGTAGGGGACCGCACCGCCACTTCCCAGCAAATTAGGGACACTGTTGCTCCTGGGGTATCGGCGAGGACCATTCGCAACCGTCTCCATGAAGCCGGGCTACGGTCCCGCACACCGTTAGGCCGTCTTCCGCTCACGCCCCAACATCGTGCAGCCCGCCTCCAGTGGTGTCGCGACAGGCGTGAATGGAGGGACGAATAGAGACGTGTCGTCTTCAGCGATGAGAGTCGCTTGTGCCTTGGTGCCAATGATGGTCGTATGCGTGTTTGGCGCCGTGCAGGTGAGCGCCACAATCAGGACTGCATACGACCGAGGCACACAGGGCCAACACCCGGCATCATGGTGTGGGGAGCGATCTCCTACACTGGCCGTACACCACTGGTGATCGTCGAGGGGACTCTGAATAGTGCACGGTACATCCAAACCGTCATCGAACCCATCGTTCTACCATTCCTAGACCGGCAAGGGAACTTGCTGCTCCAACAGGACAATGCACGTCCGCATGTATCCTGTGCCACCCAACGTGCTCTAGAAGGTGTAAGTCAACTACCCTGGCCAGCAAGATCTCCGGATCTGTCCCCCATTGAGCATGTTTGGGACTGGATGAAGCGTCGTCTCACGCGGTCTGCACGTCCAGCACGAACGCTGGTCCAACTGAGGCGCCAGGTGGAAATGGCATGGCAAGCCGTTCCACAGGACTACATCCAGCATCTCTACGATCGTCTCCATGGGAGAATAGCAGCCTGCATTGCTGCGAAAGGTGGATATACACTGTACTAGTGCCGACATTGTGCATGCTCTGTTGCCTGTGTCTATGTGCCTGTGGTTCTGTCAGTGTGATCATGTGATGTATCTGACCCCAGGAATGTGTCAATAAATTTTCCCCTTCCTGGGACAATGAATTCACGGTGTTCTTATTTCAATTTGCAGGAGTGTAATAATGTAATAAACTTCTTGAAGCTATGCCTCTGTTATCTGGCGTTGCATCCTAGCTACCCCCTCTTTAATCACCAGAGAGGCATAATACGAGGGCTGTTTTTCTTCAGTTTCCGATCGGTCGCGAAATGGAAACCACAGTAAAAATAAAAAATGTTTTGTTTGCAACATTTAGCTACACGTCCCAGCTATTTCCCTACAGAGCAGTCAGTCCGACCGAGATCTTTTTCGTAGAGTACTACCAACTTTCAAATACCCTCACTGTAGAAAGTGGCCAACATCGACAAGCACCGATACGCTATGCTGGTCTGCAGCTCATTGTCTGCGCCAGAATACTGTCAGTTCATATGAGCGAAGAGATGAAAATCAGAGGGAGCCAAGTCGGTGCTGTATGGTGAGTGATCAAACACTTCCCATGGAAACCGTTGCAGGAGCGTCTTCTTTGCACTTGCAGTACGCGGCCATGAATAACTGTCACGAAGAAGGGAACGCATGACAGTTCTGTTATGTGGGCTGCATGAAATCAGGCGTAATCTCTCAGCAAGACTTGGTGGGAAACACTTTTTTTTCTAGGTATCTTTACATGCTAACCACTCGCTCAGGAAAGGAAGAGTAACGCGACAGACGGCGCTAGAGTCACTGCGTGACTAATCTGCATAAAGTTTCACCAGAATTTCACTGTGCTTTTAACTTCCCGAGCGATCAATGGTCAAATAAAAAAAAGTCCTCGTAATATTGATTCATACATTTCCTGCTCCCCTTTCAGTATGGAAACACGTTTTTATCAAACAGAGGATGAACGGAAACCATAACTCTTCTCCTCTAGGACCTTGCTCTTGAGGCAATGCAGTTGGACTGTCTACGGGCTGAATATGTGAATCCACTTTAATTAATTATAAATACTGACAGAGTCCATGGGCGTAACCGTTGCCAGCTTCCAGGCCCCGTTCTCTATAGTGAAACCATCTCTGCAATCCGAACTCGCATCCTGCCATGCCACGATGACAGACGTCCCAATTCAGTATCTGTTCGAAGAAAGGCGAAACAGGTAAGGAGCAGTGACTAGTAGTTAAGAGTACCCAGAATCATTTATGGCGATATTTCAAAAGTGGAAAAATCTTTCATACTTGATCTACGTGGTTGCTCTGAAGAAGGAAAATGGTTGATAACGAACCCGACTCACGTTCTTCCTTCACACAACTCACAGGAGCGTCGAGGATGGACGTGCGAGGAATCACATGTGTTTCGTCGCAAGTTTCTGCATCTACTCAACCAGAAATATTGAAGGAAACATCAGAGCTTACGCAAGAAACAATCACGATTCATTGTTACTGGCAGACATATACAACAGTATATTTTCTTCATCTAAATCTGTATGTACATGACGACTGTGCATTTCAGTTTTGAGTGACTGGCAGAGGATTCATCGAACCAGTTTAACACTATCTCTCTGTCGTTCCAGTCTCCAACAACGCGCGGAAAAACAAACAGTTAAATCTCTCGGTGCGAGGTGTGATTTCTCTTATTACGATGATCGTTTCTCCCTGTTGTTGGACAGCAACAAAATATTTTGGCGTTCAAATGAGAAAACTGGAGATTGTAATTTCGTGAAAAGCTCGCACAGAATCGAAAAACGCCTTCGTTTTAATTATTAACAATCCAACAGTTCTACCATATTCGTGAAGTTTCTCCCCTGTTTCGTCATATTCCAAAACGAGCTGCCTTTCTTAGATTTTTTTCAGTGTCGTCAGTCCTACCAGCTAAGGATCCCATACCACACAGCAACAGTCTAGCAGAGGATGGAAAAGCATAGCGCAGGCAGTGTCTTTAGAGGATTTGTTGCATGTCCTAAGTGTTCTGCCAATAAAACGCAGTCTTTTTGGTTCGCCTTCCCCAGAATGTTATCTACGTGATTGTTCCAACGTAAATTATTCGTAATAGTTATTCCTAGGTATTTAATTGAATTGACAGTCCTTAGATTTATGTGATTTACCGTGTGACTGAAATGTAACGCATTCCTTTTAGAATTCATGTGGATTACCTCTCTTTCTTCTTTATCAAGAGTCAGTTGCCACTTTTCGTGGCTTACACATATCTTGTCTAAATTATTTTGCAATTGGTTTTCGTTTTCTGATGACTTCACTAAACCGTAAATGACAGCATCATCTGCAAACATTTGAAAAGAATGCTCAGATTGTCTCCTAAATCATTTATATAGGTAGATAACAACACAGGGCCCGTAATTGGTGCGTCTTCGTAGCTAAGTGGTCACACTGGATGCCTTGCCATGGGAAAGACTCGGGTTTGATTCCCGGTACTTATTTATTTATTCGAGTGGCTCACATGCATTGTAAAAATACAGGTATATAAGATTATTCTCTGTGTATAACAAGAACACTGGAAGACAAAACTACATATAAAGCTAAATAAATGTCATATCTAAGTTCGTAATCCATGTAAGAGCTGAATCGGCAGCTTTCATGAGATCACTGCAACTTCCCTGAAAGGAATGCAAAGGGGCATTCATTTATAATGTGCTTGGTTAACCCCACAGTCATAAAGCGGAGACTCTGTAGCACTCCATTTGTAAAGTGCGTCTGTGCATCGACCATGCTCACTGCGAGCTCTGTTCAGTTTGACTCACAGTTTCCTGTCGAGTTCTTTGCCAGCAGTATCACAGTTATACTTAAGGAACCACTCACGCTCTTCAGGATTTTCAATAAGTTGCCAGTTCTGATACCACAAGTCTCTCACTTCGATATTACTAACACCTAGCTACTCTGCTTACCGTAACGATGGATTTCTTGAATGGAGTCTATTTCGTTGTAGACTTGGTACGTCTTCCTGCGCGGGTAATTCCAGGCTCTCCTGTAGTTTGCGATATTCCCTAAGCAAGACGTCTCTTCTACGGATTTAGGGTGGATAGATGTCGCTCAGCAGAGGGAGCCAATAAATGGGTATTGGTCGGATTGTTTTAGTTATTAACTGGATAGTTTGGTTCAACTGGACTTCGATGAAGCTGGTGTGGCAGCTGTTTAACTGCACTGGGGCACAATACTCGGGTGCTGAGAAGACCAGCGCAATGGATGATGTGCGTAAGGTATCTGCTGAAGATACCCATGTCATTCCTCACAATTTTCGGACAGTATTGTTACGAGTTTTTATTTTGGCAGCGGTATTTTCAAGATTTATTTATATAAAAGGGCGTGGTAAAGGTATTTAGGGTATTTATTATGGCAAAGAGTGTTTCCGTTAAGATTCACTCTGAGTTACATGTTAGCTTGTTTGATGTTCAGATGGAATGTAAATACTTCAGTTTTCTTTGTAGTGGGTTTACGTCGCCACTTTCTAAAATAGGAGCTCATAAAGGCTTAATCTTCTGCGAGAAATGTCTCCGATTGTCCGATTGGTTCCACAAGCAAGCGCGATAACGGCCGCTTAGCAAAATTTTGTTGACTTGGTACTGGGAAGATCGGATACATACAGGTTGAATACTAGGGCGGTTAAGACGGAGCCCCGTGGTAGACCATTACTGAATTTCCTCTCCTTGTTACATTTTCTGGTGGTACTGACAATGGATTTTCCTTGATGGGAGGGCTGGTACGGAGCGCACTCCGTCTCGTGATGCTGACTGAGGAGCGGATCGACGGTCTGGAAAGTCTACATAATAGCTGGGAGAGATATTTGCTGACCACATGCGACTCCAGACCGCATCCATACGATGCCACAGGGCAGAGGACGACATGGCAAGCAAGTAGACATCCCTTACGCCTTTACACCATGGACAAGGAGCTCGTAAGAGGACCTACAAGACTTCCTTAGGGTTCCCCAGATACCAATTCCGTTTTACTCGATAGCTTTTAGTCAGTCACTACGGACTATGACCTTTCTCACAGGAAAACACGAATTCAGTCTCGCAACTGAGACGATAGTCCATAGGTATGCAATCTGATTAAAAACCGCTTGTGAAGAAAGGTGTCAGAAGGCTTCTGAAAATCGTTGAGAGAAGAATACCTGGCTACTTTGTAACATGTGTATGAGATGATGGTCCCAACTAGTCTCACCAAGAAATTACTTTCACATTAATGACAGGACAACACTTAGTTTTGGGGAAGTGAACTGGAAACAGGGACATGATGTAATTCGTGTTTTTCTCCACCTGATGTATACCTACAGATAAATATTCACTTTGTAAATCAATGTGACGTGCATGGCAGTACCTACTTCCCGTTGTACCACGTATTAGGCTTTCTTCCATTCCCTATTCCTAGATTTCTCACTTAATACGAATTCTTGAAACTTACTTACAAGTAAAGTTTCACAGCATGGATGGTTTCTACCTCCATATGATTCCGACTTCATGTTTTTCGGCATACACACGACACTCTCGTGTTAGTCTTGTCTGAATGGGTCCTGCACCGTTGAATAATATTCTAGGATGAGTCGCGCGAATGTCTTGAAATCAGTCTCATTTTTTAGAGAGATTGCATTTTACCATGAACCGAAGCGTGCCACTCTGGTACATTGGATAATTCATAGGATTCACAGAACTAAGACTAACTTAAAAGTAATGCCATCTGCGAATTCTACGCTTTTCTTATTTACCATCATGTTTTTAATAACAACTGTTCGGAGTTTTACAGCTGTGATTGGCTGCTAATCCCCCTAATACAAACAAGAAGGAGACATACTTAGAGAATAATGAATAAAGATGAGATAACAGTTTGGTCATCCTTTTCTTCTTCTTCTTCTGCTTTTACGGCCTTATTGGACCACTTCAGTCAATCATTTCTGGTCCTCTTCTTTGGTATTTTCCCCTTCCGAGTGGCCCAGTATCTCTTCATTCGTTCCGATGCTTTTCGTCGTTCCTTATCTGTAAATACCCTTTTCATTGTATGTCGTTTGTCAATTTTTGGTTTAAATCTTATTTCTGTGTCCCTCAACTTCTTTAAATTTGGCGTTTTGTTCTGCAAATCATCCAGAGTTATTTCCAGTTCTTCCATATCCTCTCTTATTTCCTTAAGCCATCCTCCTTGTTGTTTCAAATTCCAGAGCTTCTCAATAATTTTCCTTGATAATCTGGTTTCTGGTGTCCTCAGAATGTGACCACAAAAAGAGATCCTTTTCTTTCGTATAGTATCAGTGATGGGCTCCAGTTCTCAGTATACCACTTCATTTGGAACTATCCGCCATTGCCCAGCTTTTTGATATTTCTTATTTATGCATGTTCTAGCAATTCTTCTCTCTACTTTTAAAATTTTGTCAATTCTGTTTTTCTGGGTGACTTTAAAAAGAGTTTCACTTCCGTATGTAACCTCTGGTTGAACCACCGTCTTGTAATGTTTTAATTTTGTTTTAATTGATAGACATTTTTTATTGTACGTAGACCATGTTAGTTTTTGAGCTTTTATCATTTTATTAGTTGTTGCTCGCCATGCAGGTTTCTCGTCCAATTTATGTGTTATAATTTCACCCAGGTATTTAAATTGTTTCACTATTTTAATTTCCCTATTGTTCACTGTGATGTGATCTATTACAAGTGGATCCGTTACCATTATTTCAGTCTTTTCAAATGATATCTGGAGTCCTAATTTTTGTGCTATATTTTGTAAGCTTGTTATTTGTTTCGTGGCTTCCTGAATATTATTAGCTAGTAATGCTAGGTCATCAGCAAATCCCAAGCAATTTAGGTTTATTTTATCTTTCTTAGTTCCAATTTTAATATTCACAGGATTTTCCTTGTACCATTCTCTCATTACATATTCAAGAGCACAATTGAATAGCAATGGTGATAAACAATCTCCCTGTCTCAACCCTGTTTTAATCGTAAATGGTTCAGATATTTCTCCTCTAAATTTTACTTTGGATTTGGTGTTTGTTAAGGTTAACTGTATCATTTTTATTAATTTAGGATGAAGTCCAAAATTCCTTAATATTTTCATCATTGAAGATCTATGGATGCAATCATACGCCTTTTTGAAATCTACAAAGGTTATGACTAGTTGTTTTTGCCTTCTTTTGTAGACATCCATAACTAACTTCAAGGTGATTATCTGTTCTGGGCAGCTTCTCCAGGATCTAAATCCTCCTTGATATTCTCCCAGTTCCAGTTCTAATTGATCTTTACAGCGGTTGTATAGTATTCTTGACATGATCTTATACGTGCAGTCCAAAAGGGAAATTCCTCTATAGTTGTCTGGATTTGATTTTTCTCCTTTCTTATGTAATGGATGTATTATAGCAGTAGTCCAATTTTCTGGTAATTTCTCTTCATTCCAGATTTTTACTATGCATTGGTGTAATGCTATCTTTACTGGTTCTGCTGCATATTTCCAAAGTTCTGCAAACGTTTGATCTTCTCCACTTGCTTTGTAGTTTTTGAGTTCTTTCAAAGCTCTGTAGACCTCATTTATTGTAGGTGGATTTATATTTTCTGCTGGTGTTTTAATTGGGGTTTCTGTGTTTATCTGAAGAAGTTCGGGGGGATCTTCACAATTTTTATAAAATAAAAATTCACTTATTCGCCTGTAGCTTATAGAGATATCACAGAAATATCTCATCCAGACTGGGAAATGAACCGCGTCCTAATGAGTACTAAATGTTTTTGCCAGTGGTCACCTATTCCCTCGTATTTTCCCCTTTTTTCTTAACATCTGCATTTTTTTTTCCATTGGTCTGATATTGTCAACTAGTCAGAACTTAGAACTTTTTTCCGAAGAAAGGTTTCTTTGTCTACACCAGTCAACACAGGACGTCGCCTCCTTTTGTCATTTTGTCTAACCGTATTCGTGAGATAGATTTTTCATTTCCTGCCTGTGTCTTTCCCACTTTTGGTGAACGGTAACTGGCTGTCCACTTCGGTATTTCCTAAGATTAATTTCTTCTTTACTTTATTTATCCATAACCAAATTCCTGCCTTAGCAGGCTGAAAGAATGAGTTTTTCCGAGTCTTCCTTCAAGCCAGTTGTTAGTCCTGGAACTGAAAATTGTGATTTATGTTGACACTGGTTGCATTTCATATTTTATTGAAAAATTCGTCGTTAGCTGTTTAAAGCTGAAGCAAATCCAGGCTTTCTCCTAAATTACCGAGCCCATGCAATGGTTTCCAATATAAAGAACCTAACCAATGTGTACACCACTTTACGAACGGTAGCAAAGAAGGATGTTTACAAGTACAACGTATTTTATTGGCAGTAAAATAAGATACATACATCGCAATTTTCGGTCTCAATATCAAAAATTTTATGCGTCTTATTAAAAAAAAAGCAATTGCAGAAACGTTTATCCATTCCTGTAAATTGCTTTTTCGGAGACAGTGTACGAAAACTGTTCTGCATCTCACTTACTTCTTTTCTGCAACTCTCAAAAGTGGTAACACTTCCAGTTGCACTTTTGTTTCGCTTCGGAAAACTTCTTCTACTTCTTTCACAACTGGTTCGACTTGACTTTTTATTAACAATGGGCAACATTTTCAATCCTGTCTTGGATCCCTTTTTAGGATGAACGTTTCGTTCGTGTTTTTTCTATCATAATTAGTTCCGGCGTTATGGCGGCCCTATCACATATCAAATTTTTCATTCAGTTGGTCAAGCGTTACGAACTGTTGATATCAGCACAAGCAGGGTACCTCCGAAATGACGAACAAAGCTTCATAATTGACGGAAGACGGAAACTAATTAATGGACGAGTACGAAACTTTGTAGCATTAATGTCCAGAGTGTGGGGTTGCGTGATTTTCGTGCGTCACAGCGCCGCTGTCCACTTCCAACTACGTCCATCAGGTGCCACGATTAATCGTCGTGATTCATAGTCTCACACACCTGACCAGTTGCAGTGCACATGAGCTTGGACAAAAGGAGGAGGGCAGTATTGATGAAGCTCTTTTACCAAAACAACAGTAACGATGCAGTTGTACAGGGTGTTTCAAAAATGACCAGTATATTTGAAACGGCAATAAAAACTAAACGAGAAGCGATAGAAATACACCGTTTGTTGCAATATGCTTGGGACAACAGTACATTTTCAGGCGGACAAACTTTCGAAATTACAGTAGTTACAATTTTCAACAACAGATGGCGCTGCACGTGATGTGAAAGATATAGAAGACAACGCAGTCTGTGGGTGCGCCATTCTGTATTCCTTAGAACAGAGGATTTTTCTGGTGTTGGAATTCCACCGCCTAGAACACAGTGTTGTTGCAACAAGACGAAGTTTTCAACGGAGGTTTAATGTAACCAAAGGACCGAAAAGCGATACAATAAAGGATCTGTTTGAAAAATTTCAACGGACGGGGAACGTGACGGATGAACGTGCTGGAAAGGTAGGGCGACCGCGTACTGCAACCACAGAGGGCAACGCGCAGCTAGTGCAGCAGGTGATCCGACAGCGGCCTCGGGTTTCCGTTCGCCGTGTTGCAGCTGCAGTCCAAATGACACCAACGTCCACGTATCGTCTCATGCGCCAGAGTTTACACCTCTATCCGTACAAAATTCAAACGCGGCAACCGCTCAGCGCCGCTACCATTGCTGCACGAGAGACATTCGCTAACGATATGGTGCACAGGATTGATGACGGCGATATGCATGTGGGCAGCATTTGGTTTACTGACGAAGCTTATTTTTACCTGGACGGCTTCGTCAATAAACAGAACTGGCGCATATGGGGAACCGAAAAGCCCCATGTTGCAGTCCCATCGTCCCTGCATCCTCAAAAAGTACTGGTCTGGGCCGCCATTTCTTCCAAAGGAATCATTGGCCCATTTTTCAGATCCGAAACGATTACTGCATCACGCTATCTGGACATTCTTCGTGAATTTGTTGCGGTACAAATTGCCTTAGACGACTCTGCGAACACCTCGTGGTTTTGCAAGATGGTGCCCGGCCACATCGCACGGCCGACGTCTTTAATTTCCTGAATGAATATTTCGATGATCGTGTGATTGCTTTGGGCTATCCGAAACATACAGGAGGCGGCGTGGATTGGCCTCCCTATTCGCCAGACATGAACCCCTGTGACTTCTTTCTGTGGGGACACTTGAAAGATCAGGTGTACCGCCAGAATCCAGAAACAATTGAACAGCTGAAGCAGTACATCTCATCTGCATGTGAAGCCATTCCGCCAGACACGTTGTCAAAGGTTTCGGGTAATTTCATTCAGAGACTACGCCATATTATTGCTACGCATGGTGGATATGTGGAAAATATCGTACTATAGAGTTTCCCAGACCGCAGCGCCATCTGTTGTTGAAAATTGTAACTACTGTAATTTCGAAAGTTTGTCTGCCTGAAAATGTACTGTTGTCCCAAGCATATTGCAACAAACGGTGTATTTCTATCGCTGCTCGTTTAGTTTTTATTGCCGTTTCAAATATACCGGTCATTTTTGAAACACCCTGTACTTCGTGAATATCGCCGGCTAAAAGGGTTACGGAAGTGTCCTCTTTCTCCACCTGCTGTGCGGAGCATGATGAAGATGTTCGAATCCACTAGAGAACTGGGCGTCGCTCCGGAAAGAGACTGATGACCGATAGCACCACAGGTGGTTGATAAAATCGCTGTTGCTATGGCACACAACGCAGCACGAAATTGCCGGCTCGTCAGGCAGCGCGCGTGCTGTGTCACGAAAGTTGAACATCCTGAGGTCCACTGTACGGAAGGTGCTTCGAACCATTCTCAGGTGGTATCCGTACAAGATCCATATCGTACAGCAGCTTGCACCATAGCACGCATAACGACGTGTTGACTTAGCTCTCCACTTACTAGCAAGGATTGAAGTTGACGATGGCTGGTCCTGGACCAAAGCTCATTTTTCTCTTATGGGTGAGGTGAACACACAGAACTGTCGACTGTGGTGATCTTCACCTCCAGTCACTGTGTGTGAAGTTCCCCTGTATGGTGCACGTGTCACCGTATGGTGCACTTTCACGGCTACGTTTATCATTGGCCCATTCTTTTTTGAACAGGTTGGCGGTCAAGGATCAAAGACGTGCAGTGTGACTGGTCAGCGTTACTGCGACATGCTTCGCCAGCATGTCATGCCGCCCTACAAGAGAAACAGCATTGAACTCTATGCAAGATGGGACCCCCCCCCCCCCCCCCCCCCCCCACACATCGCTCGTGAAGTTCACCTGCTTTTCCGAAACACATATGGAAACGATCGAATTATCAGCCTATCGTTTCCAAATGCTTGACTGGCACTATCTGTGTTTTCTGGTTGTGGGGCTACCTGAAGGACAGGGTTTACCATGGGGTAAATTCACAGATGTGCTGATCTAAAGCACAGCGTATCAAGAGAGGTAGCCAGCATGCCAACGGACATGCTTCGTTCTGCTGTGCAGAATACAATCCTGCGCTTTCAGGCTCTTCTGAAGACTGATGGACGCCGTATTGAGCCCCTTTTGTAGCAGTAATGGTACCGGTATGTAATGTCATGATTTACCGTAGCAGCACATTAAAAGTGTTTTGATTGAATTTATTCTGCACTATTTCTCTTCCCCATGTCCTTGACATTAACGCTACCAAGTTTGGTGCTCGTACGGTAATTAGTTTCCGTGTTATAACGTGTTCAATAGGGAAAGTTTAATTATAACCACTTGGTACACTATCTGTGCCGGTCGCTGTGGCCGAGCGGTTCTAGATGCTTCAGTCCGGAACCGCGCTGCTGCTATGGTCGCAGGTTCGAATCCTGCCTCGGGCATGGATGTGTGTGAAGTCATTAGGTTAGTTGGATTTAAGCAGTTCTAAGTCTAGGGGACTGATGACCTCAGATGTTAAGTCCCATAGTGCTTAGAGCCATTTGAACCAACATTGTCTCTTCAAAGGTATCCGGACACCCTACGTAATGCTTGACACCCTCTGCCAGTTGACCTTGAACCTAAATAAAAGTAGCATATTGCGCATACTTAGGGAAAGAAATCCACTACTGTACAGCTACACTTTTGGTGACAAACCGCAAGTAACAGTACCTACCGTAAAATATCTGGGAGTAACTATCCAGAGCAGAATCACCAGAGTGGAATGACCACATAAAACAAATAGTGGGAAAAGCAGGTGCCAGGCTCTGATTCATAGGAAGAATCCTAAGGATATGTAACTCTTCCACGAAAGAAGTGGATTATAAAGCGCTTGTTGAGTATTGTTCACTTATCTGGGATCTCTACCAGATAGGATTGATATAAGACATAGAGAAGATCCAACGAAGAGCAGCACGTTTCGTCACGAGATCGTTTAGCCGGTGCGAGAGCGTTACGGAGATGCTCA
Organism: Schistocerca americana; assembly: GCF_021461395.2. Taxonomy (NCBI): domain Eukaryota; kingdom Metazoa; phylum Arthropoda; class Insecta; order Orthoptera; family Acrididae; genus Schistocerca; species Schistocerca americana. The sequence continues at coordinate 34,164,143 of NC_060124.1, forward strand.
AAAAACTCCATTGGCAGACGTTACAAGTGAGGCGTTGTGCATCGCAAAGAGATTTACTATTGAAATTTCAAGAGAGCACTCGCCGGGAAGAATCGGACGACGTATAGTTCCCCCCTACATACGTCTCGCGTAATGACCACGAGGTCCTACGCGCTATTCGCAAGTGGAACGGGGTCGGCGGGATCGTTAGTGGTACAAAAAGTACCCTCCGCCACACACTTTAGGTGGCTCGAGGAGTATGACGTAGATGTAGATGTAGACGACCACCAGACGTCACTCGCCAGTATAAAAGGAAGCGTTGTCAGTAGAGAACCAGGAACAGCAAAACATGTCGGTTAGGAGAGTTCACTGACTCAATCGTGGGCTAGTCATTGGATGTCACTGACGTAATAAACCTATCAGCGACCTTTTAACCCTCCTAAAGTTCCAGAAGTCGATTGTTGGTGGTGTGATTGTGGAGACGCCAATGATCAACCACAGCTAATCCAGACAGGCCTCATGTATTAACGGAACCATAGAGAATTGTGTACAGTAGTTACAAAAACTCGCATTAATGATTGGATGAAACCACATATGAGTTCCAAAGTACTATCAGCAGTCCAGCAGTCCAGCGTAGGGAGTTAAAAAGAGTGGACGGGTATCTCCTCATAAGCAATATACTTCTGTGGTCAGCGCCAAGTGACAGTTCAGGTGATGTAAAGAGCGGCGACACTGGACAGTGGAAAGCTATAAACGAGTGATTTGGAAAGACAAATTGCGCTATACCCTAAGGCAACTCGATGGAAAACTATTCCTGCCATCATGTGCAGTGCGGAGGGTACTAGACGGTACCAGGACGTGGTCTCCTTATTGTGCTTAAGGGAATGGTAAAAGCGGAAGGATATGAACACATTTTACGGAGGAACAGATCGGAGACTGTGACTGTATCAGCATGACAATGTTCCCTGTCATGAAGCATTATCTGTGAGGCAGCAGTTCGTCGACAGTAATACTCCTGAAACAGACTGGCCTGCCAAGAACCTTGATCTGAACCCAATGGAACACCTTTGGGATGAATTACAGTGCCAGTTTCACTCGATGCCGCAGCGTCCAAAATGGCTACCCTCTCTGGTTTCGACTCTTTAGGAAGAACGGGCTGCCATTCTTCCACGGGCATTCATTGAAAGTGTCCCCAGCAGAGTTCAAGTTGTCATAAAAACAGAGGGTGGACACACCCCATTTCAGTGTTCACTAACAGGTGTCTGGATACTTCCGATCAGATCGTGTATATCAAACTGAGATAGAAAACTGTCGTCCAGAAATGACTTGTTATCAGAACTTTTCTCTTTGTGCATACTTACTACCACTTTCGCGTGCTAAAAGTTCTCCTTCCAAGGATTAGTTGTCTATCGTCAATCCATCCATCTCTTACGAGGTCTACATAGTTCTCTCTTTCCAGTAGACCTATAATTCATTGTTCTTTTTTGGCAATCTATTTTCTATCCTTCTATCAATACGATCCACTTCATTCTATTTTCTGCTATCTTCTCATTGATTAAAAAGATTTTACATCTCACCTTCTCATTTCATTCCTTATTTTGTCCATTTTATTACAGCCCCTTACTTATCTCAGGAACTTCATCTCTGATGCCTATATATGGCATTTGTCTTTTTTTGTTACTGTCAGTGATACGAAACCATGTGCGAGAGTAGGTACAGCATAATTTTATTGTACTCAATTTGTGTTTCCTCTCTTGTTCTTCTTCCCAAAGTTCTTCCCATTGTTCGTCAGGTAGACTGGTATTTATTAACCTTCTCCTCAATCTCTTTGTCGTAGTTAAAACCTATATCAAGTCTTAGACAACTGAATTTGGAAACTTTTCATAAAATTTTCTCACTTATTGTTATTTTCCATCTGATTGGATTGTTTAATTCGATAACCATAATATTTCTCTTATTTAAGGTATAATTAAGTTGTAACACATTACGTTTTGGTTCAAGCTATATAGTCCTCTTCGTAAAATATATTCTGTTTCTTGTATAATTATCCGGAAAACAAAATATAACGGAGTATTTAATGGTGTGCAAGATGCTATTTTAATTCCTAACTGTATTTCATCTTTCCATTTCATAAACTAGGTGGTCAATATATAAATTAAATAAAGTAGGACATAGGTTGCACCCTTGTCATACAGGTTGCGCCATTGTCAGACAACCTGATGTATTAAAATTTTATCTGATTTTTCGTACCTGAAATTATAACTCTGTTTTGTATTTATATGTAGACTATGGTATTAATAAGCGGTTTCGGAAAACCTTTTACTTCCAATAGTTTCCACAGAAGGGGTCTTTTTACCTTATCAAAGGCTTCTTCATAACAAATCTTAAATGCGTTTATGAGCGAAATTCCTAACGTTTTTCAGTTATTTCTCACATTATAATTACATTATAGTTACGTGAACCATCTTTTCTGGAGCACAATTGTTCTTCTGAGATTACTGCATCAGTGGTGGTTTGTAATCTTTGATTAAGAGTTTTCCCTTAAATTGATGTCCCGCGTTTAAACGCCTTTTTCAAATACAGAAATAAGTTTAGCTGTCTTCCATTCTTCAGGTACGAAACAGTTCTTCCAGAACATATTTAAAAACGGAGGAAGCAAAATTCTAAAATGATTCCTCCACATTTGATTAATTCAGCGTTAATACCGTCTAGGACAGTAGCTTTTCTATTTTTTGTTATATTTAAGGCACCTTTTAATTCTTCTACGAACATGACATTCACGGAGATTAGATTAGATCAGATTAGATTAATTATTCATTCCAGAGACCCATAACAGAGGGAATCCTCCTGGGTGGGGAACACGTCAGATAAACACATTACAAAAATGTAATTAGAGAAACTTGAGATTCATTAATTTTAATGATCCTCAGTCAATAAACAGTAAAATTATGTACATGAATTAAATTTAAACTTCTAATATTTACAGGTTTAATGCTTACATCTGCTTTCATTAAATCCATCATTCAGACATTCGCTAGTTTCTTGGCTATTACAACCAAGTATTGTCAAAATTTAAAGTAAATTATTCATTTCAGTGATCCTCAGTTAAGAACAGTCAGATTATGTACAAGATTTAAAATTAAACTTCCACTGTTTACAGACTTAAGACTTACATCTGATTTCCATACATCCATCATTCACACAGTAGGTAGTTACTTGGCTGTTACAACCAAGTATTGTCAAAAATTAAAGCGTAATAAATTTTCATTGAAATGTTCTACTGCACTTGTTGAGAAACTCATGGATGGAATAGAAGGAGTTGGCCACAAAAAATTCTTTTAAATTATGTTTAAATTGTGCCTTCTCTGAAACTTAATCGTTGCTGGTAACTTATTGAAAATATGCGTTGCTGAATACTGGACTCCTTTCTGGGCAAGAGTAAGTGACTTTAAATCTTTATGTATATTGTTCTTATTCCTAGTATTGATACTGTGTACTAAGCAGTTAGTTGGAAAAAGAGACGTATTATTTACAACAAACTTCATTAAGGATTAAATATACTGAGAAGCTGTGGTTAACGTGCCCAATTCTTTGAATAGGTTTCGTCATGACGTTCTGAGGAGAGAATATAGCTTTTAAACTTGTGAGGCATTTGAATAAATCGGAGAAACACACTCCAGATATTAAAATAATAACACAAAATCAGTGGATACACCATTACAGAAATTCGTGGTATGACGAAGGTAGTGAAGGAATTTCTCGTTCGTCCGCGCGGCGAACTGAATTCCACGCTCGTACGCTGTCGGTGTCCTTCACCACTCGGCGTAGTTGGTGCAATGGACGGAGGAGTCCAAGGTCACGCCGCGTCCTACTGTGGGATGCCTAACATATCAGCGCGGCGACGGAACCCACTTTCGCGCTGACGGCCGAGTGGCGTACTAAGCGCGCGTCCCGCTGACCTTGCGAGGCTGGGCGCCGGTGGGCGAGCACCGAGCAGCGACCAGCGACCAGCGACCGCGGGCCGCCTCTGCCTGGTACCGGGGGCCCGGCCCAACCAGCGCAGCTAGCCGCGCCCACACCGACCAAGGCAGGCCCCCCTGTTGGCTCCTCGCCGATGCCAGCCACGCAATCGTGGCTCGCCTCGCTCACGCTTCCAAACATGTGCGCGGGCCGCCGACGCCGGACGCCTCGTGTACCGGCGATACGTCGCTCACTGCCCTCTAGGGGTGACGTGACTCGAAATTCCTAACCTTCATATCGCAGTAGCACTCACACTCATTTGCACAATAATTTTTGAATGTAATCCAATCTTTCACTTCACCTACAGTCCTTGCCATGTCATCTGTCGTTTCATCAAGTGAGAACCAAGTACAGTTAACTATGTTGTTGTCGTCTTCAGTCCTGAGACTGGTTTGATGCAGCTCTCCATGCTACTCTCTCCTGTGCAAGCTTCCTCATCTTCCAGTACCTACTGCAGCCTACATCCTTCTGAATCTGTTCAGTGTATTCATCTCTTGGTCGCCTTCTACGATTTTTACCCTCCACGCTGCCCTCCAATACTAAATCGGTGATCCCTTGATGCCTCAGAACATGTCCTACCAACCGGTCCCTTCTTCTTCTCAAGTTGTGCCACAAACTTCTCTTCTCCCCAATCCTATTCAATACCTCCTCATTAGTTATGTGATCTACCCATCTAATCTTCAGCATTCTTCGTAGCACCACATTTCGAAAGCTTCTATTCTCTTCTTGTCCAAACTGTTTATCGTCCATGTTTCACTTCCATACATGGTTAGCCGGCCGCGGTGGCCGTGCGGTTCTGGCGCTGCAGTCCGGAACCGCGGGACTGCTACGGTCGCAGGTTCGAATCCTGCCTCGGGCATGGGTGTGTGTGATGTCCTTAGGTTAGTTAGGTTTAAGTAGTTCTAAGTTCTAGGAGACTTATGACCTAAGATGTTGAGTCCCATAGTGCTCAGAGCCATTTGAACCATACATGGCTACACTCCATACAAATACTTTCAGAAACGACTTCTTGACACTTAATCCTATACTCGATGTTAACAAATTTCTCTTCTTCAGAAACGCTTTCCATGCCATTGCCGGTCTGCATTTTATATCCTCTCTACTTCTACCATCATCTGTTATTTTGCTCCCCAAATAGCAAAACTCCTTTACCACTTTAAGTGTCTCATTTCCTAATCTAATTCCCTCAGCATCACCCGAGTTAATTCGACTACATTCCATTATCCTCGTTTTGCTTTTGTTGATGTTCATCTTATATCCTCCATTCAAGACACTGTCCATTCCGTTCAACTGCTCTTCCAAGTCCTTTGCTGTCTCTGACAGAATTACAATGTCATCGGCGAACCTCAAAGTTTTTACTTCTTCTCCATGAATTTTAATACCTACTCCGAATTTTTCTTTTGTTTCCTTTACTGCTCGCTCAATATACAGATTGAATAACATCGGGGAGAGGCTACAACCCTGTCTCACTCCATTCCCAACCACTGATTTCCTTTCATGCCCCTCGACTCTTCTGCCATCTGCTTTCAGTACAAATTGTAACTAGCCTTTCGCTCCCTGTATTTTACCCCTGCCACCTTCAGAATTTGAAAGAGAGTATTCCAGTCAACATTGTCAAAAGCTTTCTCCAAGTCTACAATTGTTCGAAACGTAGGTTTGACTTTCCTTAATCTATTTTCTAAGATAAGTCGTAGGGTCAGTATTGTCTCACGTGTTCCAACATTTCTACGGAATCCAAACTGATCTTCCCCAAGGTCGGCTTCTACCAATTTTTCCATTCGCCTCTAAGGAATTCGCGTTATTATTTTGCAGCCGTGACTTATTAAACTGATAGTTCGGTAATTTTCAAATCTGTCAACACCTGCTTTCTTTGGGATTGGAATTATTATATTCTTCTTGAAGTCTGAGGGTATTTCACCTGTCTCATACATCTTGCTCACCAGATGGTAGAGTTTTGTCAGGACCGGCTCTCCCAAGGCTGTCAGTAGTTCTAATGGAATGTTGTCTACTCCCGGGGCCTTGTTTCGACTCAGGTTTTTCAGTGCTCTGTGAAACTCTTCACGCAGTATCATATCTTCCATTTCATCTTCATCGACATCTTCCATTTCCATAATATTGTCCTTAAGTACATCGCCCTTGTATAGACGCTCTATATACTCCTTCCACCTTTATACTTTCCCTTCTTTGCTGTTAAGTATGTAAGTTCCCCAAAATGTGTTTCTGGATGAAATTTAGCCCAAATTTACTTCGCAGTGTATAAAAAAATCTACTTATTACCAAAACTATGTACCCACAAACTGTTACCCAGCTTAAGCTCACGTCACAGAGCTAGAGCATGATCTACCTTTGTCACGTGATTCCTTCTCAAATGGTTCAAATGGCTCTGAGCACTATGGGACTTAACATCTGTGGTCATCAGTCCCCTAGAACTTAGAACTACTTAAACCTAACTAGCCTAAGGACATCACACACATCCATGCCCAAGGCAGGATTCGAACCTGCGACCGTAGCAGTCGCGCGGTTCCGGACTGAGCGCCTAGAACCGCGAGACCACCGCGGCCGGCGATTCTTTCTCACTTTCAAACTATCTGACGGTAGTCAAATGACACGTCAGCTACGAAGTATCTTAAGGTAGCCAAATAACAGCCCAGAGGAGTTGTAAATTAAATTAACACTACATATCACATCATAAATGCAGTATTATAGCTGACCTTATTACGATGGCCATTTCTCCCTGTGTAGGTGGGAGATTTAGCCAAATAACAGCCTAGAGGATTTGTAAATTAAGTTAACACTACGTATCACATCATAAATGCACTTTTATAGCTGACTTTATTACGATGGCCATCTCTCCTTTAGTAGATGGGAGATTGAAATTTCGTTAAGATATCTCGTCACAATGACAAAACGCGTAATTATTGCTCCAGCTCGCAAATCACAACTGCGGCACTCTCGCCCTGTCGCTTCCACCCGCCCAACGGCACATTGATGTAAAACTGATTGACTAATTAATTAAATCATCTTGAGAGTCTCTTTGCGTCGCGAGTAACTTTTTTCCTGCAGTCGGATTACACTCGCCAGGTAGCTCAAATGGGAATCCTTGGAGGGAAGGCGATGTTCTTTTCGAGGAACATTATTGAGAACCGACATTTGAAGGTCTCTACCTACCTATTAAGAGGTCAGTCCATCCATATACAGGCACACAAAACTCACGGCAGAATGTTGTCTCATCATTTATCGAGAAAACAAAAAACGGAACTTTTGCTAATCACTATCTCTCACTAAAAAACTTTGTATTAGCCTCTAATTTTCGACCCCGCAGACACATCGCGAGACGTGATTCGGAAGAAGCAGTATAGAGATCGCCTCTCAACTCCCCTTTTGTCAGAGTTACCATTTTACCCCCCCCCCCCCCCCCTCCTCCACTATGTTCGCAAGAATCCTGCGCTCTTCAGTCGCAAGACGTATGTGAGAAGGAGTAATATGTTTCCTCCCAACAATTAGAAGAAGCTGTAAAGAGGTGTCCTCTTTTGTCATTGTCAGAGTGTCGCTTGCCCCCCCCCCCCCCCCCCGCCCCCCTCCACCAATATTGGCACGACTCTCCCAGACTTCGATATATAGCGATATACACACCCAACCAAGTCACAGAACCCTGCTAATTCTCTCTATATCCCATCACGCTTCGACAGCCCTGTTCCATTAGTTAAAAGGCTGGCTATCCCTTACCCGTCACTGGCTATGTGGGGAGCTACAACAAAGAGGGAAAAAAAGTGCATTAATTTTCAAGGAGAAATTCATCAGCATGCACATGCTTTTTTTCTCTCTCTCTCTTTTTTAGTGAATGGTACTGCTGGTAGTGATTTGTAGTCAATGACTCAATAGAACAGTAGCAGATCTCTTCGGCTATTTTACTTTCAACAGTTGCATTTACCTACATCCAGCTCCAACGCCCGCCCGTCTTCGATTCTCTGCAAATTGCTACAGCTAACCGGCGTCGCAGCCCTGCTGTAGACAGGAGCCTACATCTAAATACACATTCTGCAAACCACCATACGGTGTGAACTACGTCGTAGCAGTATTATCGATACCTTCGTTCCTTCTCCAGTCACATGCATAATAACAGAGTACAAAGGAATCTCTGTATGCCACTGTATGTATCTTAATCTCTTCTATGATCACTACATCAGGTATAGGTTTTTGTAATCACCAAGAAAGCCTTACTGCTGCACTTTTATTATACGAAGACTGCACAAAGAAAATCTGATAACTCTGTAATTCGTCGATATCGAATGATATATACAGGGTGTTTCAAAAATGACCGGTATATTTGAAACGGGAATAAAAACTAAACGAGCAGCGATAGAAATACACCGTTTGTTGCAATATGCTTGGGACAACAGTACATTTTCAGGCAGACAAACTTTCGAAATTACAGTAGTTACAATTTTCAACAACAGATGGCGCTGCGGTCTGGGAACCTCTATAGTACGATATTTTACACATATCCTCCATGCGTAGCAATAATATGGCGTAGTCTCTGAATGAAATTACCCGAAACCTTTGACAACGTGTCTGGCGGAATGGCTTCACATGCAGATGAGATGTACTGCTTCAGCTGTTCAATTGTTTCTGGATCTGGCGGTACATCTGGTCTTTCAAGTGTCCCCACAGAAAGAAGTCACAGGGCTTCATGTCTGGCGAATAGGGAGGCCAATCCACGCCGCCTCCTGTATGTTTCGGATAGCCCAAAGCAATCACACGATCATCGAAATATTCATTCAGGAAATTAAAGACGTCGGCCGTGCGATGTGGCCGGGCACCATCTTGCATAAACCACGAGGTGTTCGCAGTGTCGTCTAAGGCAGTTTGTACCGCCACAAATTCACGAAGAATGTCCAGATAGCGTGATCCAGTAATCGTTTCGGATCTGAAAAATGGGCCAATGATTCCTTTGGAAGAAATGGCGGCCCAGACCAGTACTTTTTGAGGATGCAGGGACAATGGGACTGCAACATGGGGTTTTTCGGTTCCCCATATGCGCCAGTTCTGTTTATTGACGAAGCCGTCCAGGTAAAAATAAGCTTCGTCAGCAAACCAAATGCTGCCCACATGCATATCGCCGTCATCAATCCTGTGCACTATATCGTTAGCGAATGTCTCTCGTGCAGCAATGGTAGCAGCGCTGAGGGGTTGCCGCGTTAGAATTTTGTATGGATAGAGGTGTAAACTCTGGCGCATGAGACGATATGTGGACGTTGGCGTCATTTGGACCGCAGCTGCAACACGGCGAATGGAAACCCGAAGCCGCTGTTGGATCACCTGCTGCACTAGCTGCGCATTGCCCTCTGTGGTTGCAGTACGCGGTCGCCCTACCTTTCCAGCACGTTCATCTGTCACGTTCCCAGTCCGTTGAAATTCTTCAAACAGATCCTTTATTGTATCGCTTTTCGGTCCTTTGCTTACATTAAACCTCCGTTGAAAACTTCGTCTTGTTGCGACAACACTGTGTTCTAGGCAGTGGAATTCCAACACCAGAAAAATCCTCTGATCTAAGGAATAAACCATGTTGTCTACAGCACACTTGCACGTTGTGAACAGCACACGCTTACAGCAGAAAGACGACGTACAGAATGGCGCACCCACAGACTGCGTTGTCTTCTATATCTTTCACATCACTTGCAGCGCCATCTGTTGTTGAAAATTGTAACTACTGTAATTTCGAAAGTTTGTCCACCTGAAAATGTACTGTTGTCCCAAGCATATTGCAACAAACGGTGTATTTCTATCGCTGCTCGTTTAGTTTTTATTGCCGTTTCAAATATACCGGTCATTTTTGAAACATCCTGTATGATAGATATATGGTATGATGTTGTTGTTGTGGTCTTCAGTCCTGAGACTGGTTTGATGCAGCTCTCCATGCTACTCTATCCTGTGCAAGCTTCTTCATCTCCCAGTACCTACTGCAACCTACATCCTTCTGAATCTGCTTAGTGTGTTCATCTCTTGGTCTCCCTCTACGATTTTTACCCTCCACGGTGCCCTCCAATGCTAAATTTGTGATCCCTTGATGTCACAGAACATGTCCTACCAACCGATCCCTCCTTCTAGTCAAGTTGTGCCACAAACTTCTCTCCAATCCTATTCAATACCTCCTCATTAGTTACATGATCTACCCACCTTATCTTCAGCATTCTTCTGTAGCACCACATTTCGAAAGCTTCTATTCTCTTCTTGTCCAAACTAGTTATCGTCCATGTTTCACTTCCATACATGGCTACACTCCATACAAATACTTTCAGAAACGACTTCCTGACACTTAAATCTATACTCGATGTTAACAAATTTCTCTTCTTGAGAAGCGCTTTCCTTGCCATTGCCAGTCTACATTTTATATCCTCTCTACATCGACCATCATCAGTTATTTTACTCCCTAAATAGAAAAACTCCTTTACTACTTTAAGTGTCTCATTTCCTAATCTAATTCCCTCAGCATCACCCGACTTAATTTGACTACATTCCATTATCCTCGTTTTGCTTTTGTTGATGTTCATCTTATATCCTCCTTTCAAGACACTGTCCATTCCGTTCAACTGCTCTTCCAAGTCCTTTGCTGTATTTGACAGAATTACAATGTCATCGGCGAACCTCAAAGTTTTTACTTCTTCTCCATGAATTTTAATACCTACTCCGAATTTTTGTTTTGTTTCCTTTACTGCTTGCTCGATATACAGATTGAATAACATCGGGGAGAGGCTACAACCCTCTCTCACTCCTTTCCCAACCACTGCTTCCCTTTCATGCCCCTCGACTCTTATAACTGCCATCTGGTTTGTGTACAAATTGTAAATAGCCTTTCGCTCCCTGTATTTCACCCCTGCCACCTTCAGAATTTGAAAGAGAGTATTCCAGTTAACATTGCCGAAAGCTTTCTCTAAGTCTACAAATGCTAGAAACGAAGGTTTGCCTTTTCTTAATCTTTCTTCTAAGATAACTCGTAAGGTTAGTATTGCCTCACGTGTTCCAACATTTCTACGGAATCCAAACTGAATATGATATGATATATATGATAAATACACACACAGGGACATATTCATGATATGATATATATGATAAATATGTCCCTGTGTGTGTACTAATCTCCTTCATCGTATTCCAATACTCATGCCGCTAGATATGCGACGGCATAATCATATCAGAGTCTTCGTTGACAGCATAGTGTTTCATGGGAAGTACATAACCAGTTTTTCGATTGGGATATATCTCCATAATATAGTTCTAACAGTGTCACAGAGCTTCCAGCACCCACACTGTGCACTGAATCATTTACGTTGGCGCAACAGCCTCACACTTCCATGCACAATTCAGAGGTACCGCAAGAGTAGGGAAAGATTCGGAGTTTGATCACACCGTTGTTCATTTTTCCCCCTATGCGTTCTTCGGGAGTGGACCGACCATGAGACCGTATTCGGCCTAGAATATAGTACACTGGTAAACCATAACACTATGACCAATACTCATCGCGAGATTAGATGCCGCCTGGTAGCGCTGTTCGCAGGTGGCGCGCTATGAAAGGCATGTGAGCGAAACAGAGACGGAGCGGGGATAATCCTAGCGAAGATATGGGCTGTAAATGGGGAAATCCACTAAGATAAGTGACTTTATCAAATGAAAGATTATTATTATGCAAAGCCTGTGAACGAGTCGAAGCTGGTCGAATATTCACGAGCTACTGTCGTGAGTATTTACAGAAAAAGGTACGAGGGCAGTTCAATAAGTAATGCAACACATTTTTTTTCTCGGCCAATTTTGGTTGAAAAAACCGGAAATTTCTTGTGGAATATTTTCAGACATTCCCGCTTCGTCTCGTATAGTTTCATTGACTTCCGACAGGTGGCAGCGCTGTACGGAGATGTTAAAATGGCGTCTGTAACGAATGTGCGTTGCAAACAACGGGCAGGGATCGAGTTTCTTTTGGCGGAAAACCAGGGCATCTCAGATATTCATAGGCGCTTGCAGAATGTCTACGGTGATCTGGCAGTGGACAAAAGCACGGTGAGTCGTTGGGCAAAGCGTGTGTCATCATCGCCGCAAGGTCAAGCAAGACTGTCTGATCTCCCGCGTGCGGGCAGGCCGTGCACAGCTGTGACTCCTGCAATGGCGGAGCGTGCGAACACACTCGTTCGAGATGATCGACGGATCACCATCAAACAACTCAGTGCTCAACTTGACATCTCTGTTGGTAGTGCTGTCACAATTGTTCACCAGTTGGGATATTCAAAGGTTTGTTCCAGCTGGGTCCCTCGTTGTCTAACCGAACACCATAAAGAGCAAAGGAGAACCATCTGTGCGGAATTGCTTGCTCGTCATGTGGCTGAGGGTGACAATTTCTTGTCAAAGATTGTTACAGGCGATGAAACATGGGTTCATCACTTCGAACCTGAAACAAAACGGCAATCAATGGAGTGGCGCCACACCCACTCCCCTACCAAGAAAAAGTTTAAAGCCATACCCTCAGCCGGTAAAGTCATGGTTACAGTCTTCTGGGACGCTGAAGGGGTTATTCTGTTCGATGTTCTTCCCCATGGTCAAACGATCAACTCTGAAGTGTATTGTGCTACTCCTCAGAAATTGAAGAAACGACTTCAGCGTGTTCGTAGGCACAAAAATCTGAACGAACTTCTCCTTCTTCATGACAACGCTAGACCTCACACAAGTCTTCGCACCCCAGAGGAGCTCACAAAACTTCAGTGGACTGTTCTTCCTCATGCACCCTACAGCCCCGATCTCGCACCGTCGGATTTCCATATGTTTGGCCCAACGAAGGACGCAATCCGTGGGAGGCACTACGCGGATGATGAAGAAGTTATTGATGCAGTACGACGTTGGCTCCGACATCGACCAGTGGAATGGTACCGTGCAGGCATACAGGCCCTCATTTCAAGGTGGCGTAAGGCCGTAGAATTGAATGGAGATTACGTTGAAAAATAGTGTTGTGTAGCTAAAAGATTGGGGAATAACCTGGTGTATTTCAATGCTGAATAAAACAACCCCTGTTTCAGAAAAAAAATGTGTTGCATTATTTATTGAACTGCCCTCGTAGAAGGACAGTGAAACTCCCACTAGGCGCTAAATGAATGGACGTCCACTACTCTTCACAGAACGTGTGGTTCGGAGGGTTGTCTGTTCTGTGAAGTATGACAGATGGTGATCTTTGGCATATCTGTCGAAAGAGCACAATGCTGGTGACCGCATAAGTGTTTCGGGGAGCTCACCGCTCATCGAACATAGTTGACCATTCCTGCTTGTTCACATGTTGACCAAAAGACATCGTCAATTACGACTGCAGTTGCCTCGGGACCATCGATCAGTGGAAACGTGTCTGCTCTTCGGGTGAGCAGCACTTAGAAGCTTGTGCAACAGAGGTAGTATTTCATATTAAGACCTTTATAACAGTAGGTATGTACAGATCGCCTTCAGAAAATTTTAACCTCTTCATAAAAAATCTGGAAGCTCTGCTGTCCCATCTCGTAGTAAAAAACAATAAAACAGTGGTTGCTGGTGATTTAACGTGAATTTATTGAAAAGCTTTGTCAGTGGACAAGTATTACAGTCAGTAACACTATCATTCAATTTAGTTCCTACTGTGAATTTTGCTACTAGGATATGTAAATACTCTGAAACTGCTATTGATAATATCTTTGTAGACAAATCTACGAAAGAAAGTCATATCACAAAACCAATAGTAAATGGGCTATCTGATCATGACATGCAGCATCTTGTGTTAAATGTTGAAACTTGTCAGGATAAAAAAATCTATTAAATCAGAGAACAGGAGGGTAATAAATAAGTCAAAAATTGAGAAATTCAGGAAATTGCTCAATGACATGAACTGGATCGATGTTTACAATACTTCTGATTCAAATGTAAAATACAAAGCATTCATTAATAAAGTTACCTCCACTTTTGAATATTGTTTTCCCTAAAGGTAACTCAAATCACACAGACGTCAAAAATAAACTGTGGAATACACAAGGAATAAAAATATCATGTGGGGTAAAAATGAGATTGTATCTACTACCTAGGAACAGCTCTGATGTTAGAATTGTAATGTATAGCGAAGAACACAGCAAAATATTGAAGCAAGTAATCCAGAAATCGAAGCAGCTTTATAATGAGAAAAAGATAATTACATGAGGCACAAAAAAAAACTGTATGGGATATAGTGAACACAGAGACAGGTTGGGCCAAAAAGGAGGAGGAACATATAGATTTAAAAATAAATGAGACTTCAGTAACAGGTACATGTAGTGTTGCAAACCTCTTAAACAAGTTCTTCGTTTCTGTTACTGACAGCTTGGGGTTATCAGGTTCGGTGAATAGAGCAATGGAGTATCTGAGACCAGCCTTTAAAAATAAGTTCAGTAAAATGGAAATGACACTCACATCTCCCAAAGAAGTAGCATCCATCATAAAATCCTTAAAATCTAAGTATCCCAGTGGGTATGATAACATATCAATGTAGTTAATCAAAGAGAACTCATGTGAGTTGAGTTCTATCTTAAGTTATTTGTGTAATCAATCTCTTGTCAGCGTAACATTTCCAGACTGGTTAAAATATGCTGAAGTTAAGCCTCTTTACAAGAAGGGGGATAAAGAGATACCATCAAACTGTCGACCAATTGCACTTTTGCCAGCTTTCTCAAAAATATTTGAAAAGGTTGTATTCAGGCGTTGCCTTAAGCATCTGACTGCAAATAATACACTGTCCAAGTCACAATTTCATTTTTAAGGGTTCTAATATAGAGAGAGCTATTTGCACTTACAGTGAGAATGTACTTAATTCATTAGATAATAAATTAGAGGCTACTGGCATTTTCTGTGACCTGTCAAAAGCCTTTGACTGTGTAAACCACACCATTCTCTTAAGTAAATTATAATATTATGGAGTCACCGGCAATGCTGTGAAATAGTTTGAGTCTTATCTAACAGGAAACAAAGAGTGTCGTTGCGAAATATCTGTGCAGTAAGCAGTTAGTCTTCATCTGACTGGGAATTAATTACATGTGGTGTTCCTCAAGGTTCCATCTTGGGTCCATTGCTTTTTCTTGTGTACATCAACGACCTCTCATCTGTTACATTGACAGATGCTAAGTTTGTTTTGTTTGCATATGATACAAACATTGCAATAAGTAGCAAGTCAAGTACAGATTTAGAAATAGCTGCTAATCAACTTTTCACTGACATTAACAAGTGGTTTAAAGCTAATCCACTGTCATTAAACTTTGAGAAGACCCACTATATGCAGTTCAGAACCTGTAAGAGATTTCCTTCCAGCATGGTTAAAAAAAAAATGGTTCAAATGGCTCTGAGCACTATGGGACTCAACTGCTGAGGTCATTAGTCCCCTAGAACTTAGAACTAGTTAAACCTAACTAACCTAAGGACATCACAAACATCCATGCCCGAGGCAGGATTCGAACCTGCGACCGTAGCGGTCTTGCGGTTCCAGACTGCAGCACCTTTAACCGCACGGCCACTTCGGCCGGCTTCCAGCATGTGTATAACATATGAAGACATGCGGATCGAAGAGGCTGACAGAGTTAAATTGAGATATAAATATAAAAAACTTGCATACTTTGCTTACTTTCATTCTACTATGTCATGTGGGATCATATTCTGGAGCATCTCATCAAACAGAGGAAAAGTTTTTAGAGTGCAAAAGCGTGTGATAAGAATCATTTATGGTGTAAATTCAAGAAAGCACGGTTAAAGCAGAGTTTGAAAGACTTTTTGATTGGCAACTCCTACTAATCCATAGATGAATATCTTAACAGAGACTGTTAAGCCAGCGTAAGTAAAAAAATCTGTTAGATTTCAGTTCTGACAGCACTTGACCACAACAGTCAAGATTAGGTATTTTGTGTATGATAAATTTATTAATAGTGCGTAACAGTGTTTCATTCTGACAACGTGTTAATTCTGTAAATATTAGCTGATCCAGTTTACTGCATTGTACTCACCTATTTTGACAATCTCCTGACAAATAATCAGGGTAGTAAGTATTATATTCAAATGTTTTATGTATTTATGTTCCACATCCACGAGATTAATCTCATTTCTTGGGTCTATGGAACGAAAACTGAATCAAATCTAATCTAATCACACTTTTGCTGCACTTGGTCGATGGTCGTGTCCACAAATGCCGTGACTGTGGTGAAAGGCGGCTCGAAACGTGCAGCGTGCTACGGACACAGGTTGGTGGGAGCAGTTTTATGCTACGGGAGACATTCTCCTACGCTTGCCTGGGACCTATGGGAGTAATCGAAGACACGCTGACAGCTGAGAACCACCTGCATGCCTTCATGCTTGATATACAGGGCTATTACAAATGATTGAAGCGATTTCATAAATTCACTGTAGCCCCATTCATTGACATATGGTCACGACACACTACAGATACATAGAAAAACTCATAAAGTTTTGTTCGGCTGAAGCCGCACTTCAGGTTTCTGCCGCCAGAGCGCTCGAGAGCACAGTGAGACAAAATGGCGGCAGGAGCCGAGAAAGCGTATGTCGTGCTTGAAATGCACTCACATCAGTCAGTCATAACAGTGCAACTACACTTCAGGACGAAGTTCAACAAAGATCCACCAACTGCTAACTCCATTCGGCGATGGTATGCGCAGTTTAAAGCTTCTGGATGCCTCTGTAAGGGGAAATCAACGGGTCGGCCTGCAGTGAGCGAAGAAACGGTTGAACGCGTGCGGGCAAGTTTCACGCGTAGCCCACGGAAATCGACGAATAAAGCAAGCAGGGAGCTAAACGTACCACAGCTGACGGTTTGGAAAATCTTACGGAAAAGGCTAAAGCAGAAGCCTTACCGTTTACAATTGCTACAAGCCCTGACACCCGATGACAAAGTCAAACGCTTCGAATTTTCGGCGCGGTTGCAACAGCTCATGGAAGAGGATGCGTTCAGTGCGAGACTTGTTTTCAGTGATGAAGCAACATTTTTTCTTAATGGTGAAGTGAACAGACACAATGTGCGAATCTGGGCGGTAGAGAATCCTCACGCATTCGTGCAGCAAATTCGCAATTCACCAAAAGTTAACGTGTTTTGTGAATCTCACGGTTTAAAGTTTACGGCCCCTTTTTCTTCTGCGAAAAAAACGTTGCAGGACACGTGTATCTGGACATGCTGGAAAATTGGCTCATGCCACAACTGGAGACCGACAGCGCCGACTTCATATTTCAACAGGATGGTGCTCCACCGCTCTTCCATCATGATTCTTAAACAGGAGATTGGAAAACCGATGGATCGGTCGTGGTGGAGATCATGATCAGCAATTCATGTCATGGCCTCCACGCTCTCCCGACTTAACCCCATGCAATTTCTTTCTGTGGGGTTATGTGAAAGATTCAGTGTTTAAACCTCCTCTACCAAGAAACGTGCCAGAACTGCGAGCTCGCATCAACGATGCTTTCGAACCCATTGATGCGGACATGCTGCTCCATGTGTGGGAGGAACTTGATTATCGGCTTGATGTCTGCCGAATCACTAAAGGGGCACATATCGAACATTTGTGAATGCCTAAAAAAACTTTTTGAGTTTTTGTATGTGTGTGCAAAGCATTGTGAAAATATCTCAAATAATGAAGTTATTGTAGAGCTGTGAAATCGCTTCAATCATTTGTAATAACCCTGTATTGCCCAGTAGCTATGTCTTCTTTCAGTATTACAATTGTCCGTGTCTCGGAGACAGAACTATGCTACAGTGGTTTGAGGAGTGTTATAGTGAACTCACGTTGATGTCTTGGCAACCAGATTCGTCTGATGCAACTTCCATGTAACCCATATGTGTCGCCATCGAGCGCCATCACTGCCTACGCAAATCAGCGGCCAGCTATTTACGTGATTTACATGACCAGTGTGCAGACATGCAATGTCACTTAGCTTCCCAAACCTACCAATAACTCTCGGATCTGTGATACGCAGAATCAGTGATTTATTTCGTTTCAAAGACGGACAAACAAGCCATTAAGCAGGTGGTCATAATTTTTTTGGCTCATCAGTGCACATCCACATGGTAGTACACATATGCGTTGTGTATTTATCTAGATGAAAACCCAGTACCTATACGTACATCAAGAGCCAATCAACCAGCAAACAAAAGCCAGACCAAATCGATGTCAATATTTCCTGCAGCAAGAGCAGTCATCTTATTGCCCTTACACCTCGATCCGAATTGTAGTGCCACAGTCTCCAGATGAAATGCCGGCAGGAACTGAGGCCACTCGCCTCCTTTACTGTAACTTATTAGTAGGTGGATTACACTCCATTAACGATCCATGGAAATGAATTAGATCTTGACATATTTTCCTGCTTTAGTTCACTGGGTTGATTTACTTAAGATTCCAGCAAATGAGTCTATCCCCTACATTCGCGTTCTTCTTAATCTCACTCCAGATACGTTCGGGTCAACCACCAGTTCCATCACAGGTCTTCCCTCCCCCTTGCAGACATCTCCATCGCTTACGAACATCCCATATCTAAAACAAATACACTGCAAGTAGCTGTGCAGTGCGTGGTAAATGGTACATTGCTCCAGTGACGTTGATTACCCTCCTAACCCAATGCCACATGCTGAATGAGTAAAAAAATTGTTTTGATATCTAATTCCATAGCGAACCGTGTGCACCACGACTGTATTTTTATAAATATATTTTGGATAAGTGGAAGCAGCGGCAGTAAATACTGAAATCCTTTGTTTTACAGATCGATTTCGGTCACTGGGCGACCGTAATTTGCACTGAAGGTGATCACACAATGACCAACATTGTTCTGTAAAGTAAAGGATTTCGATATTTACGACCGACGCTGTCATTTATTCAAAATATATTGAGAAAAATTGCCTGTATACTTCCATATATACCCTATCCACCACTATGTTTCTGGGAAAAATATGTCATGTTTCCACAGATTTTTTTATCCATCATATATTCGAATGGAGCAAGCCAACCTCTACAATCCTAGCATCATCCGCATGATGCTTTTGCTTCACATATCAGTCACGTAACACGAACAGATGTGGGCTCACAGGATTGGTAGACAGCAACTACGTACTTTCGAGCTGTCGAATCGATGTTGTTGATCGCCAGTACGTATCATTTAAACATAAACGGGTCTACGCATGTTAATGTCGGGATAGAAGTTGACAATGACCTCAGAGTTATAGTGAGAATTGAGAATGTATAGTGAGGTACGAAAGTGGGGGTATCTGTGAGTCTAACTGAGTTTGTAAGTACAATACGGCTAAGTACAATACAGCCTGTCTTGGCAGTCCCGTCTTCGACAGCAGCAGTGTTAGTGCATCAATATTCGTTGTGCGTGGTGTTGCTACAATAAAATTAACAGCTCGAGAGTCCTCAAAGGACGTATTTCTAACGCAGCAAAGTGCTGTGAACATACGTTGTCTGAAGGAAGTGGTATGTGCTGCAATGGAGCGAGTGTAGATCTGCGGTACTGTTTTGCTTGTGATAGTGGTGAAACGTTCCCTTAGAAGAATTATACAAGACTGTGCTTAAACTGACACACAATATTTTTAGCGCAACGCAATCTGACTTTCAAAATCCCTACAAAAGAATGGCCCTGACTAACATTAACCTATACCTTTCATGAATCACTTACCTCACAAAAATCTTCGTTACTCGAACTACTGCAATATAGCGAGCGCCACTACTGCCAGCTAAATAAAAGATTCAAACTACGGAAGACACTAACTACTGATATGCGTAGTTAGCAACTGAAAGATTTTGATAGAGAACAAACAATGTATTTACATTACTGGTGTTCAAAAGTCATAATATATATAGCAGTTCATGACAACCAGTCTTACAAATTTCAAAACTCCGCCATCTCTCTCCGCACATCCACCGCTGCTGGCGGCTCACCTCCAACTGCGCAACGCTACGCGCTGTTCACATCCAGCTGCCGCTGCCCAACACTACAATGGCAGACAACAATGCAAGCTAGCCACAGACTGCACACAGTACAGCCACAGTACATTTTCATACAGAGCGCTACGTAACGTTACCAATAAGAAAACAGAAACAGCCTACTTACAGTGGGAGCATTGAGATTGAGATGTGCTGTTCGTGATTTCAGTCACTTGGTCGTTCTAAGATTAACGAAAGTTCATTACAAGATGATATACCTACTCCAACAGGTTCTGCATGAAGTAAATTTGGAATTAAAAGCATACAAAAAAACAATTATTTGCGAAATACTGTCGCATAGTTTCCAAACGTCTTTCAAGGCTCTTGAAGTATAGTGATGCTGTGTGTGGCACTCCCTACCGCAATTAGCAGACGTTCCATTAAAACTAGAGTCTTTCATGCCATGTATGTTCATATGGACTAAATTGTAATTTCGAAATTTAATCTGGTACGATAAAACAAACTCAGCCAGCTAAGCAATGGAACCAGATGTCTGTAACATAGTTACCAAACGTCTGTCAGGGCTGTTTAAGTCCAAAGATGATAAGTGTGATAATCCCTCCTGCCATTAACAAAATTTCCATCAAAACTAGAGTCTTCCATGACATATACAAGCTTATAGCCTTCTCCGCCTACAAAGAAAAAAATATCGCGTAATCCTACAGCGCCATGGAATGAGATGAGTGTAACGCAGGTCCTAAACGACTGTCAGGGCTATTTAAGTACAATGATGCTGTGTAGGATCCTTCCAGAATTGACGAATGTTCCATTAAAACTACAATCTTCTGCACCACATACATGCCATACTGATTTTGGAAGTCTAGTTCAGTGTGACTAGTCATTTAGACAGGATCAACTCGAACTGTCCGTTTCCATAGTTATAAATCAGATCTTAATAACCAGGTTCTTTTTAGCGGAGGAAGATGTAAATGTTTCTCCCAGACATACCCACTCCATAAGGTGGTAGTTATCAACAGTAGGCCATTGCGAATGCACAGTCTGATGGTCAATTTCACCGTAAACCAGCAGATGGGAAGAAGACTACTCCCCTGCACTTCAGTGATAGTTTGGTGTCCTATTATTATTACCCATTCTCCCAGCATAGGGTTATTGGCTAGACTGGCTAGAGAAACTCTCTAGTGCTAGACTAATAGCGAAAATATCCTCTCTACATCCAGCAGTTATCGATGAGACTTGCTAGTGCTACTCCCTGGTGCTTACTCAATGGCAGCTACTGCTCCCCAACTACCACGCTCCGCAGCCAAAGGAAAAAATTTGAATTTTCCCGATGATTTTTGAATTTCCCGCGGATTTTGAACTTCTGCCATTTTTCCTGGTGGGGTGCGGGTAGGCCTGTTTCCCGCAAATTGATTAAATAAAGATATACAAACTGAATTTTATAAATAAACTATATATTATTATGTCCTCTTCAAAGTAATTGACATTGATATGAACTTCGTGTCGTGAGATCCTTCCACATCGACATCTCAGCAGAAACTGAGCGTTTCTAGAAAATATCCTGGTGGTGGCGAAGAGGGGATGGGAGGGAAATGCAAGGGGTGGAAGGGGCGGAGAGGGAAGTAGGAGTGGGTAGGCTCTAAGTGGCTCTAAGCACTATGGGACTTAACATTAGAGGTCATCTGTCCCCTAGACTTAGAATTACTTAAACCTAACTAACCCAAGGACATCACACACATCCATGCCCGAGGCAGGATTCGAACCTGCGACCGTAGCAGCAGTGCAGTACTGGACTGAAGGGAGTGGGGAGGGCTGAGGGTTTCCCAGGAGGAGGAGGTAAAGATTTGGGTATTTCCCAGAGGGGACAAGTGGGGGAGATAGAGCGAGGTTTAATTGATCAATTTAATTAATTAGTCAATAAATTTTATATCAACTTCATACCAACTTGATACCAAAAGAGCGCCAGAACGAACAATATACCACTACCGTCGACAGTTGGGAGCGCGGATCACACCCAGGAACATTGATGAACATGATTGTTTTGGTGGTCCAGGTGTTCGATATGGGGAGACACATGTGCGACCCGGTGGAATAGCGCAGATGGAAGAGCTCTTAGAAGGAGAAGAATTCAGCGTGTGTACTCGCCTGCCAATCTCCCCAACTAAAATCCAACCGTGTGGGATGCATTTGGAAGGCCTTCTGCAGTACGTCCACATGCACCAACGAAAATCCAGCTATTGCCAACCGCGCTGGTGGAGGATTGGAACGACCTACCATAAGGAACCATTACCAACCTTACGGTCAGCAAGGAAGCACTTTACAGAGCATGCATTGCCGTCTGTGGTAACCACACATGCTATTAAGGACCACTTCCCGTACTTTGTAATGTCCAGGGGACCACCATGTATCGCTGTGACACTGTAATTATTATCTTGACTAAATGTGGCACTTCTGTCCATCTCATTGTGTATTTCTTTGTTACCTTCTGTACTATATTGTAGCAGTTCATTCTACGCATGGTTCAAGTTTCATAGACGTATATTACTTGGCTGAGTCACATCATGCGAAAATTACTTTTGTCCTCAAGTTTTGCACACTAGTGCATATATTTCTTCTTCTTTGAGATGTATCTGTGTAGAGTAGAACGCAGGTGCAGTGAAGCGGCGACAACCTTGCTTGTCCACAAATGTCTCGCGACAACTGTGTAACCTGTCTCCGCAAGTAGAGCTATATCGTCCACTTGCAGAAGAACTGCAGTTGGGAAGCGCAGCAGATTAAGTGCACGCAAGTGTTTCCCCCGATGCTTGACGAAGACTGACCTCCTTATCTATCACCTTGCACCTGCAGAGCGCATCTCGGTCCCGTGATGTGCTCGTGGAGCACCGTGGCATCCCTGTACTACCAAGCCTCACTGCACTCATCTAGTTATCGATTTGTATACAGAGTGTCTCACAATTAATGTCACAAACATCCAGAGGTTATACATGGGACTTAGTAGATCAAATTTTACATGGGAACCCATGTCTAGATACGTTATTCAAGGACGCTACAGAGTGTCAAAGTTACAGGATCCGGCGTCTGTAAATGCATGTACGAGGGTTGGAACGTTAGTAGTGGCAACTATTTACTTACAGCTCGTACAAAATAGATACGTGTTTCAAAGTAATCACTAGCATTGTGTATAACCCGTTGCCAGCGATGTGGAAGTCGCGAGCGGCGCTGTCTATTGCCCGACGACTTTGTAGCAGTTTTGAAGCGAATGCCGTGAAGTGTTTCCTTCAGTTTAGAAATCGAGCTGAACTTAACGAGGGCCCAAGTCGGGGGAGTGCAGTACGTAGTATAGCACTTAGCAGCCCCATCAGTCAAACAAATCAGTAACAGCCTGCACTGTACGTCACCTCTGTCTCTAAGCTTTTCATTTGTGGAACACAGCCTACGACCAGCTTAGAGACAGAAGCGATAACACTTTCTGCAGGACCCGTCAACACAACTGGCACTGCTAAGAGTATCCTACGACTTGCTCATCGCTGTCAACGGGTTATACACAATGCTGGTGACTGCTTTGAAGGTCAGTAAAACTTTGAAACACGTATCTATTTTGTTCGAGCTGTAAATAAATAATTACCACTATTTAAGTTCCAGCCCTCGTATATACAGAGTGATACCGTGATGACATTACAAACTTTCAATAATGAGAAGGCTACATCTATCAATCTGAGATAATGGTCTCTCTACCGGAAACGAACGTTATAAGCAAAATTCACTCTGATACCTCTTACAGTGGAATATATGTACCGGTACTGTAATCGGCAATATTGTCGGATGGGCAATTTTTCAGAGGTGGTAGTATGGACCAAAACAAGAAAAATTATTCAGTAAACATGGGCTCTAAAATGCTTACCTTAAGAGTTATGAGCACTTGTTCAGTAGAGTAGATGTATTTCACACCAACGAAGATGAAAAATGCTCACAGTTCCTCAAATATGCGTTTTAGAACCGATGTTCACTAGACTTTTTTCTTGTTTCGGTCCACACTACCACCTCTGCAAGTTGCATACCCGTAATTCTTAACAACAGTACCGGTACATGTCAGAGGTATCACAATGATTTTCCCTTGTAACTTTAGACTCGTTCTTTTCCGAACGAGGGACCTTTATCTCAAATTGATGCATTTATCCGTCTCAATCATCCTTGAAAGTCTGTAACATCATCACGGAATCAGTTTGCGTATACATAAATTTACTTTGACGCTCTGCAGCGTCGTTGGAAGGCGATTCCGAACATGGATTCCTATGTAGAAGCCGGCTTCGGTGGTCGAGCTGTTCTAGGCGCTTCAGTCCGGAACCGCGCTGCTGCTACGGTCGCAGGTTCCAATCCTGCCTCGGGCATGGATGTGTGTGATGTCCTTAGGTTAGTTAGGTTTAAGTAGTTCTAATTTCTAGGGGACTGATGACCTTCAGATGTTAAGTCCTATAGTGCCTAGAGCCATATGAAAGTAGGTAGAACTTGACCTACTAAGTCCCCTCTACAGCCTCTAGAAGTGTGTAACATGAATTGTGGAACAAGCTGTAGATTACGTCAAAGGTAAACTCAGCGGTAAGAGTACGTGTGCGCGAGGTGAGTCATCGCGTAAATCCATAGGGTGTAGCGTCTGGACTAGTTAGCACTGCGTTGAGAGCATTCCAGCCTGACAAGCTATGAAATGACGATCGGATGCACTTACGTTACGTTAGCGCGATGTGGTCATCGTGAACCTGTCTTACTACCCACGCCACCTCAGAGCTCGAATGCGCCCGTATTTGACTTCGTGTGGTGTTGACTGATTGTTTCTCTTGTGACCCTGCGAATTTCATCACTCAAACAGTTCAAGACAGCCGTGAACTTTAAAATTTTCATTGCAACGTATTATTTCGAATTTTGTTACGTGTTTTTCACGATAGCATTGGTAATTAATGAACTTTAGCTTCACTATGACTGTTAGTGATATATCGCGGTGACAAACATTAAATTTTTTCTGATGGTTTTCCTGGGATACAAACGACTGTTTGTACTCATTTTGCGCAAGCAACTGTGTGTAAATATGCTCTGCTTGCACTACGTAGCTACACTTTTGCACTGCTGGTTTAAATATTGTTCCACTGATTTATCAATTTTTGTCTACTTAGGGCCACCGTCCCGTATTTGTGTGCAGATTCCTGAAATAAACATTTGGCTAGAACATAAAAAAATTTGATCTGGTCCACATTGTTAGCCTACGGGATTTCATTTCAATCTTTGTTCCTTATTTCAGTTGTACACGTTACACATTTTATTTTGCTAATTCGTCTCTGGTAACAAGGGTTCGGTATTAATTGTGTTAGGTTTTGGGGTTAAAATGCGACGGCCAGCCCTATTGACTTGAGGGAAAAACGCTCCAGCTTTAGGTTGTTCATAACTGAGTTGACAGTGACCTCGAGAGTTTATTTGTAATTAAGTTTTCTGATTTCTGAGTCAATAGGAAATGATATAGCACGTTACGGCGCATGCTGACAGATGAATTACCAAAACCCTGAGTTGCAGAAGAGCGGAACGACTGGTAAAATCAATGTGATAGAAAACCAGTTTGGGTTCCAGATTCCCACGCCCGGGTTCCCGGGTTCGATTCCCGGCGGGGTCAGAGATTTTCTCTGCCTCGTGATGGTTGGGTGTTGTGTGCTGTCCTTAGGTTAGTTAGGTTTAAGTAGTTCTAAGTTCTAGGGGACTTATGACCACAGCAGTTGAGTCCCATAGTGCTCAGAGCCATTTGAACCATTTTTTTTTTTTGGGTTCCAGAGAAAATCAGAAAACGCAATTTATCTGAGAACGCAGACTGAAGAAATACAAGGTATTTACGGCATTTACAGACAAAACAGATTTAGCAATTTTACTAGAATACATTCTTTGAAACTTAAAGATAACAAGTATAAAATGCACAGAGAGAAAAGTTGGCTAAAAGCTGTATAGAAATTACAGTTGCAAGGGTCTATGAACTTGAAAAGGGTCGTTAATAAAGAAGAGAATGAAACAGGGTTAGTTTATTGAGCCTGTAGAATAGATGAAATTAAAAGGAAATTCCAAAAATAAATTAAAATTCAGCGAAAAAAAAATTGCTGATGACATCGTAATTCAGAAACTGCAAATCATATGCAACATCTGCTGAAAAGAATGTATAGCGACTTGAAAGAAATTTATAAGATGAACATCAACTCCAGCGTCCTGAAAGGAGTTTATAAGATGAACATCAACAGAAGTAAAACTAGGATAATGGAATGCAGTCAAAGTAAGTCAGGTGATTACATTTGGAAATGAGACACTAAAAGTAGTTCATGGGTTTTGTTATTGAACGGGAGGAGTCGGGGCGAAATAATGGATGATGGTCGAAGTAGAGAAAATGCAAACTGACAATGGCAAAAAAGGGGAATGTGTTAACATTAAATATAAATTTAAGCACGAAGAAGTCTTTTCTGAAAATTTTTGCCTGGAGTGTAGCTGCAGAGAACTGTGGAGCTAAATAGTTCACAAAAGAGGAGAACAGAAGCTTTCAGAACGTTGTGCTCCAGAAGAACGCTACAGACTAGACAGGTAGATCATCGACTGATGAAAAACTACGGTACTCTATCGAATTGGGGAAAACATGAATTTGTTGTAGTAAGCTTGACTAAGAGAAGGGAGAGAATGATTGTTTCTGACTGGTTTGATGCGACACGCCACGGAGTTAGTAGTATAGTGGGGTTCTTGGTGCAATTTTGATATCAAATTGAAATGAAAATTAATTATATTAATCAATTAATCACCCCGCCCCCGCCCATCCCCACCCCCGGACGACATCACACGTTTTCTCAGCTGCACGTGTGCCCCATCCCCATCCTGCCCCTCCCACTCCCCTCCCCCACATCTCCTCCCCCCCCCCCCCCCGCCAACCTACCCTATTCGCGGGAATTTCGAATTTTCGTGGGAATTTTGAATTTTGGTAGGAATTTCGAATTTTGGTGGGAATTTCTTTGCCCCGTGGCTGTGCTGACATCCCACCCCACCCCCCACCCAGGAATTGGCGGGAAATTAAAATTGGCAGTACCCTTTCCGGGACTCGAATCCTGGTCCTCCTGGGCGGAAAGCCCAAGTGTATCCCTCTAATACAATTAAACCACCAGAGGCGCTTGCAATTGACAGAAAATTAAAACAGGCTGTGCCCTTTCTGGGACTCGAACCCTGATCCTAATGGATGCAGAGCCCAAGTGCTACCCTAACACATGGGAACTGTCCAGATGCAGGAGAAGAAGGTTAGGGTAGCGTACTTTATTTATTTTTGTCGGAAAACTGACACAAATATCGACCCTAATTACATAATTAATAACAAAAATTGGGCCTAAGTAGACAACTATATGCATGGCGCTACGCCAGGATGGCATAAAATCGCAATACAACTCAAAAACTGATTATGCCATTCAACTTTTGTTATCCTGCTGGGAATAAAATTTCGCAGTACCACTCGAAAATAGCGAGAAACACACTCAAACTCCATCATTCGCCTACAAACTGACAGGAGAAAGGCAGGAGTGTAAGGTACTATCTTTATTCTTTTTGGCAGGAACAATGTTCAACAGACCAGATGCTGGTGTTGGACACAGAGGAGTTTAAAAAGTGCATTACCTGTAAGCATACAGTATCTATCGCTACAGATGCCTGCTGAAAAATCACCCTGCATCCCAGGTAACCGATGCCAATACACGATACCACAAGTGATGGAAAATAATGTGTCACAGTTCTAATTACACTTAGAAACTGTCGTGAAAAAACCAGCACTCGTAATGAATGGATCATAATGCAGTACATGTACTGGGGAAAATCGTCGCCCTAAAAGACTGCAGAGGAGGCGGTAGTTGAAAGTGCGTTCTCCTCCTCTCGTTCTGTAATGGAAAGCACTTGTATTTAACATCATCAACAAAGTATTTCTCGGAAAGATCGGAGCCCTCTGGAATAACAACGAAATTCCAGAGAACGGTCCATATAGATCGCATCACTCGGCAGATGGCTTGCATCACACGACTTTCCACCATCTGGCCACCGCCTTAAGGTGACGCTCCTATGCCAACACAATAAAGTGCAACTTGGTTCGTCTAAACTATAGCGACGGAGCCCCCATGCAGCGCCCCCTGGGCAGGGAGCAGCTATGTCCACTGACCGCCCCAAATGCCTCCAATTGGCCTCTTGTTCCACGATGGAAAACACTTTTATTTAACGTCAAAAACTCTGTCTTGCAATCTGTTAAAAGTATTTCTCGGAAAGACCGGAGCTCTCTCGAACAACAACGAAATTTCGGAGAACTCTACAGATGGCCATTTTAAACGTCGGCTGCTTGCAAAAGAGGAAACCCATGCCACCTAAAGCGAGTGCAGCTGTATGCCGGCATCCTCAGAACCTTGATAAATGACTGCTATGCCAACCGAGGGAATGCCACAGCCTCATAGGGAACTTGCCCGCCATTCTGCACTGGACTATTTAACATCAACTCGACTCCTATAATAAACCAGCTATTAAAAAAGAAAAACCAAAAATTATTTTACATCCGACAACAACAAGCTATAACTCAAGAGAACGTAGGTGTTTTTTTACACTATGACAGGTCCTCTTTTACCAGTGCAATGCTATATCATACTAGCGTTTACGAAACAAATCCTGACAGCTTGTCTCGCCCTGTATAGGTGGGAGATTGAAATTTCGTTAAAAGATATCGCCACAACAAAAGAAAAGAAAGAAACACTTGTCAAGAATCATTCCCTGGCACCATAGCCATCACTTCTACCCGCCAGGTGGAACGTAATTGACATCAATTTGATAGGGTATTTTAATTCAATTGATTTTTTTCTCAGCGGTCGGAATACACTTACCAGGTAGGTGAAATGGGTATCCATGGAGGGAACACGATGTTCTTTTCGAGGAACACTATTGAGAAATGACATCTGAAGCTGACCACAGAGAGATTCTACAGCTTACAACATACATTTCGCGTAAGGACCACGCTATTAAAAACACGATCATATCACCTATGTTACCATCACCCTGCATAAAAAGCTGTCTTGAGTCTACAGAGGCACACATGGGTCATTGGTAGTGCTACGCTTTCAGGCAGAAATGTCCGAATGTTGTCGATAATTTGGAATCAAGTCTAACCATTCAGCCACGTATTTGCGTTTGATTCTGTAGCGATATCTTTTAATGATTACAGGCACTGTGAATCATATTCGCGCCACTCTCGTATCTCAAAACGAGTCACCTTTTTTTCCGAACCTGTCTTCTAAGAATCCCATACACCAAGAACTCCAGCGTTGCTTTTAGACAGCCCCTCTGCATCTTGTAACTGCTCTGCCCCGCCCTCCCTGCAGCTTTGTCCATGTGATCGTCTCAATTTAAGTCTGACCTGTACGGAAGTCAGAGACCGCTATATCTAAGACCTTCTGCATCCTGTGGGGAAATAAGACGAGCTGAGTTAATGCGACAGGAGCGCGTTTTGACCACTCGGTGGAAATGGGAACATGGTGTCATAGCTTCGCCAACCATATACGATGTGTAAGGTCAGCGCCAGACGAAGCTTTCCCCTGCAGCATGAGGTAGTAGAAGAGATAGTATGAGCAGTTATGGTGGTGAAATTAGGAAGATTACGCATCATACATGGCATGGAGGAGGACGAAGATTTTGCTACTGCATTGTGACACATCTCCAAACTACATACAGGTAGTCCGAAGAAGATCTGTGTCTCTCAGGGTGCATTCATGTCTACCACCCAAACATATGTGACGATCCTATTACGTATACAGGTATTGGTTCATTGGAGCAGGTGGTTTGTGATCGAAACCACTTCCACAGACCCGTGTAAAGATTGATCACCTGTACTGTACGATGACCATATCCAACAGACTTCCAATCACATGAGAGGGTTCTGTATCTCCTTCATAACCAGTTTAATACATTGTGTTCTTTTCTGTTGTAACATACCCAACCATTGTACACTGCCATACCCTTTATTTCATCTAACATGACTTAGAGATCCGTGTCAGCTGCTGCTAAACTGTCACTAACAAGTTTAAATCCTCTGGCGCTCACAGAAAACTGAACATCGCATGGCATAAACTATACAGCTACCACAGCACAGGCCGGTAGAAATAGAACACTTACGTGATGTTTCTCATTGACAAAAATGTGGAAGACATCGCAACATATGGAAACAAGAAGAGTTGTACAGCGCTTCCAACAGCTTTTCGAAGGTGGTTTACCTGTACAGTTAACCTCATCTTCCCATCGATAGGGTTGCGTGTCTCTCGGTGCTCCATTTCGAAAAGCATTGTTCCTTCATTTTCAGTTATGAACACGATTACTGTACCAGTGTTGGCCATCGCTGGAAGGGGCTGTTCACAACATGCATGAGGTAACACAAATAAAAAAAATGGTTCAAATGGCTCTGAGCACTAAGGGACTTAACTTCTGAGGTCATCAGTCCCCTATAACTTAGAACTACTTAAACCTAACTAACCTAAGGACATCACACACATCCATGCTCGAGGCAGGATTCGAACCTGCGACTGTAGCGGTCACGCGGTTCCAAACTGATGCGTCTAGAACCGCTGGGCCACCCCGACCGGCCACAAATAAAAAGAGGTACTATTATTTTATTGGCGAGGAAACAAATAAAAATAAGAACATGTGTAGGACATTGCAGCATATGAAAATAGGATGAATCTGTAGCAATGAGGAACACTTCCAAAAAACTGTATTAAGGTGATGACCTCTACATTTAATCCCATGTTCCACAGCAACAAGTAGCAAATATCCAGTGTTCCACCAAGGCTTCACCCATCTCAAGGGAGTGGTGTCTGTCAATCATTGTGCAGCAATCAACAGCGTACCCAGTGGGCGGTCAGGATGTTAAAGATACCATTGATATGTGGCGATGTGCTGTAATACACAACACAGTTGATGTTGTTGTTGTGGTCTTCAGTCCTGAGACTGGTTTGATGCAGCTCTCCATGCTACTCTATCCTGTGCAAGCTTCTTCATCTCCCAGTACCTACTGCATCCTACATCCTTCTGAATCTGCTTAGTGTATTCATCTCTCGGTCTCCCTCTACGATTTTTACCCTCCACGCTGCCCTCCAATGCTAAATTTGTGTTCCCTTGATGCCTCAAAACATGTCCAACCAACCGATCCCTTGTGCCACAAACTTCTCTTCTCCCCAATCCTATTCAATACCTCCTCATTAGTTACGTGATCTACCCACTTTATCTTCAGCATTCTTCTGTAGCACCACATTTCGAAAGCTTCTATTCTCTTCTTGTCCAAACTAGTTATCGTCCATGTTTCACTTCCATACATGGCTACACTCCATACAAATATTTTCAGAAACGACTTCCTGACACTTAAATCTATACTCGATGTTAACAAATTTCTCTTCTTCAGAAACGATTTCCTTGCCATTGCCAGTCTACATTTTATATCCTCTCTACTTCGACCGTCATCAGTTATTTTACTCCCTAAATAGCAAAATTCCTTTACTACTAATTTCTTAATCTAATTCCCTCAGCATCACCCGATTTAATTTGACTACATTCCATTACCCTTGTTTTGCTTTTGTTGATGTTCATCTTATATCCTCCTTTCAAGACACTGTCCATTCCATTCAACTGCTCTTCCAAGTCCTTTGCTGTCTCTGTCAGAATTACAATGTCAACAGTTGATAGCGAGATCAATTTTACCCGAAGTCGGAGAGAGTAATACCTACCACATTATGCAACCTGTGTAGAAACAGAGTGAGCTGAGTTAATGCTATAGAACCGTGTTTTGATCACTCGGTGGAAGTGTACGATGTGTAAGGTCAGCGCCAAACGAAGCCTGCTCCTGTACACGGCGACAGCACGAAGAGTTACAGTGGTGTTTCTTATCGTGAAAATTAGCAAGACTCAACATCATACGGGTACAGCACTCTGAAGCAGATGCGCGTCCCTCACGGTACATTCATGTCTATCACCCAAATATTCTACCATCGTTATTCTGTACCATACAACAAACAAAAATTACGAACTATAAAGGCTCCATTAACTTCATCTGATAGATTTTTACTGCATCTCTCTCTTCCGATGTACCGAAAACGAATACCATCTATATGCCGGCATCAAGCACATGCGGCGATTCTATTAAATATACAGGTATTTATCCATTGGAGTAGGTGGCCAGTGATTGACGTCGCTTGCACAGACTGATGGGAAGTTTCATCACCTGCGCTGTACAAGAACCTTCTGCCACAGGTTTTCAGTTGCAGGAGAGGGTCCCTGTTTCGTTGTTTGATACACCGCTTTTTCTGCTGTAACACACGTTGTACACTGCCATACATTTTATTTTCTTCCACCACGACTTCGACGTCTATGTCTGGTTCTAAACTGACATTAACACATTTGGTCCTTTAACTCCTCCAGAAGTTAGACATCGCACAGTGTAAATCACATTATGTGCTAATCAACAGCGTAGTACCAGTGGACTGTTGGGATAAAAAGACACCATGGATGTACTGTAATAATAAGCATCACAGCTGATAGTTCGATCAATTTAGCAATTTTATCATAATTTCAATACCGACCAATGACGTGGCAGCATTGAGCACTATTGAGAAATGACATCTGAAGCCAACCATAGAGGGATTCTACAGGCTGCAACATACATTTCGCATAAGGACTGCGCTATTAAAAACACGATCATAACGCCTATGTTACCATCATCCTGCATGAAAAGCGGTCTTGAGTCTATAGAGGCACACATGGGTCATTGGCAGTGTTACACTTTCAGGCAGAACAACACTGGGACAAATTCCCACCACAATTCGAAATTCTTACGAAAATTCTAAGTTCCCGTCAAAATTCGAAATTTCCACCAGTAGCATAGGTTGGGGGAGGGGGAAGGTGGGGAAGTGGGAAGGGGGAAGAGGGGCTAGAGCACACGAGCAGACTGAGAGAAACACATGACGTCATCTAGGGGCGGGGATGGGTGTGGTGGGGGGTGGGGGTGAGAGGGGGTGGGGGTGATTAATCGATAAATTTAATTAATTTGCATATCAATCTGACAGCAAAATTGCACCCTTGCCATCACAATACTACTACTCATGGATATCTCTCTTGTCGCAATCTCTTCATCTCAGAGTAGTGCTTGACACCTATATTGTCAATTATTCGCTGGATGTATTCCAGTTTCTGTTTTCCTCTACAGTTTTTACCCTATACAGCTCTTTCTAGTAACATGGAAGTTATTCTGTGATGTCTTAACAGATGCTCTACCATATTGTCCCTTCTTCTTGTCAGAGTTTTTCATGTATTCCTTTCGTCGCCGATTCTTAGGAGATCCGCCTCATTCCTTTCTTTATGAGTCCACCTAATTTTCAACACTCTTCTGTGGCACCACGTCTCTCATTCTCTTCTGTTCCGGCTTTCCCACAGTCCACGTTTCAATGCCATACAATGTGGTGCTCCAAACATTTCTTCCAAAATTGAGGCATATGTTTGATATAAGCAGGCTTTTCTCGACCAGAGCTAGTCTTTTTATGTCCTCCTTGCTCCGTCTGTAATGGGTTATTTTGCTGCCTACATAGCAGAATTCCTAATTTTATCTACTTCGTGACCAGCAATCCTGATGATAAGTTTCTCGCTTTTCTCTTTCTTTGATTTACTCTCAGTCCATACCCTGTACTCAATAGTTCATTCCATTCAGTAGATCCTATAAGTCTTCTTCCCTCTCACTGAGGGTAGCTTTGTCACCAGCAAAACATCCCTTTATCTTGAATTTTAATTCCACTCTTGAAACTTACTTTTTTTCTCGTCATTCTTCTTCGATGTACAGATTGAACGGTAGGGGCGAAAGACTGCAGTCCTGTCTTACACCCTGTTTAAACCCGAGCACTTCATTCTTGGTATTACACAGTTATTGTTCCCTCTTGCCACTTGTACATATTCTATATTACCCCTCTTTCTCAATGCTTACCCCTGTTTTTAACCGAATTTCGAACATCTTGCATCATATAACACTGTCGAAGGCTTTTTCCAGATCAACAATCCTATGAGTGTTTCTTGATTTTTCTTCAGTCTTGCTCCATTATCAACCTGAACGTGAGAATTGTCTCTCTGGCCCCTTTACCGTTCTTAGAGCCAAGGTCATCGTCTTCTAACATATCTTCAATTTCCTTTTCCATGGTTCTGTACATTAGTCATGTCTTCAACTTGGAAGCATGGTCAGTTAAGTTGACCGTGGGATAAATCTCGCACGTGTCAGCTCTTCGAAATTGCGTGGATTTCAGTTTCTCGAAAGTCAGATGATATATCACCAGACTCACACATTCTACACACGAACGTAAATAGTCGTTTCTTGCTAGTTCGCCGATGATTTTAGAAATTCTGATGGAACGTTATCTATCCCTTCTGTCGCATTCGACTTTAAGTGTTCCAAAGCTCTTTTAAATTTGGATTCTAATACCGGATTCCCTATTTCTTCTACTGTATATCGACTCCTTTTTATTATTCTATCATGTCATCAGGCCAGTCTTCTCCCTCATAGAGGTCTTCAACGTGTTCTCTCCTCTATCCTCTGCATTTAACAGTGGTACTTTCTTGGCACTCTTAACATTACCTCCCTTGCTTTTAATTGCACTCAACTTCTTTTCCTATATGCAGAGTCAGTCCTTTCAACAATTTCTTTTTCAGAATTTTCATGCAAACATTTCGCCTTAGCTTCTGTGCGCTTCCTATTTATTTCATTTCTCACCGACATGTATTTCTGTATTCGTGAATTTCTGGAGCAATTTTGTATTTCCTTTGGGTATCAACTGAAGTATTTCTTCTGTCACCCATGGTTTCTTCACAGTTACCTTTTTTGTACATATTGTTTTATTTCCAGTTTCTGTGATTGCTCTTTTTAGAGATGTTTATTAGTCTTCAACTGAACTGCCTATTGAGCTATTCTTTATCACAATATGTGTAGCCTCACAGAACTTCAGGTGTATCTATTCATCCCTTAGTACTTCCGTATCCCATTTCTTTGAGCATTGATTCTTTCTGATAGTCTCTTAAATTTCAGCCTCCTCTTCATCACTACTAAATTGTGTTCTGAGTTCATATCTGCCCCTGGATACACCTTAGAATCCAATATTTGATTGCCGATGTCTGACTGACCATGGCGAAACCTAACTGAAATCTTCCCGTACTTCCCGCTCTTTTTCAAGTATACCTCCAACCCTGGCAAACTGAATTTTTTATGTGAATAAACTATATACCCTTGAATTTACTGTTATGAGAGCCTTCCTCTCCACCACAAAGACACCAATTTCCATATATATCATACACTGCCTTGAATCCCATAAATTGTTGAAATAAACAATATTCTACAAATTTCCTAAATTGTTTAAACAATATTCCATATACTGCAAGCAATTTCCTAACAAATTCCTTAACTAAATAGATGAACTGTATTCCATATATTGCCATAAATAATTAAGCAATAATCCACACATAACATAAATTGTTTAAACAATATTCCATACACTGCAATCGAATTTCGTCCAAATGACCAATCAACTGAGTCTTTTTCCCGCCAATTTCTGGGTGGGAGGGTGGGAGGGGGTTTACCAGAGGGGATAGTTAATTAATTGAGCAATTTAATTAAGTAGTCAATCAAATTTATAAGAGTGAAAGGGTCTATTCCAATAACTCAGACCTGAAAGTATACCCATAGCAGCGAGGGGGGATGGGGTGGGTTGGAGGTTTTCAGAAGGTTGTGGGGGAGGGGGAGGGGCAGTTGAACATTAGGTTAAGGGCCTGTCAATCAAAAGGAAGGGTCCTTTTAGCAGAACAATAGGTTAATGACGTGTCAATCAAAGGAGAATAATAAGTTTGCCCCTCTGTGCATACCTGCCCCTGATGTAGACAACCCACACTAACAAAACTCGCTTGTGCTCTCTTTGGCCTACTACTCGCATAGTCATTCTTCGGATTTAGGAAATTAGAAAAGAGGTATTTCGTAAACCTTGTCCTATTAGGACCTTGCAGTAGTAAAAGGCGACTTGTCTCATTGAGTATTACTATAAGCATCTCATTTCTTTATCTAATTCCCTCTGCATCACCTGATTTGTTTTGACTACATTCCATTATTCTTGTTTTGCGTTTCATGATGTTCTTCTTATACCCTCCTTGTCCACTCCATTCAACTGCTCTTCGAAGGCCTTTGCTGTCTCTGACAGAATATCAGTGTCATTGGCAAACCTCAAAGTATTTATTTCTTCTTCTGGACTTTAATTACCCCTCCAAATTTTTCTTTTGTTTCCTATATTGGGTCCTCAATATACAGACCGTATACTGAAAAAAGTGTTGTGATGATTTCTGCATTGACTACAGGTTCTGGAGTTGTCCCCCATTCATATGTCTGGGATGAGACTGCCGAGGGGAGGTGACCATAAGAAAATGAGTAACCAACGAAAGGACAATATTCTACAAGTTGAGGAGTGAAATATCAGAAGTTTGAACATGGTAGGGAAACTAGAAATCCTGAAAAGGGAGATGCTAAGGCTCAATCTAGATAGTGGCGGATCAATGAAGTGAAAAGGAAAGAAGACAAGGACTTTTGGCCAGATGAGTATAAGATAATTTCAACAGTAGTAGAAAGTAGTATAATTGGAGATGTATTCGTTATGAATAGGAAGGTAGGTTGGAGAAAGAGTTACTGAGAACATTTTGGTAATAGGGTTGTTCTCGCCAGAATCGACAGTAAACGATAGTTCATATATACATGACAACATCGCAAGCTGAAAATGGAGGGATAGAAAACGTATATGTGGATATTGAATGGGTATTTAATATGGGAAGAGAAATGAAAGTCTAATAGTCATGGGGGATTGCAGTGCAGTTGTAGGGAAACGAGTACAGGAAGGAGAATATGAGCTCAGTAGCAGGAATGAGAGAAATGAAAGACTGAGTTAGTTCTGCATTAAATTTCAGCTAGTAGTAGCAAATACTCTGTTCGAGAATCATGAGAAGGAGAGGTATACTTAAAAAAGGGCGGGAGGTACAGGAAAATTTCAGTTAGGTTTCGTCATGGTCAGTCAGAGATCAGAAATCAAATATTTTACCTGTCAATCAAAAGGAAGGATCCTTTTAGCAGAACAATGGGTTAAGAACCTGTCAATCAAAGTAGAATAATAGGTTAATGGCATGTGAAGCAAAGGAGAACAATAGGTTTGCCCATGAGTGGATACCTGCCCCTGATGTAGGCAATCCGCACAAACGAATTGCGCTGGTGCTCTCTTTGCCTGACTACTTATGCGTACGTTCGGTTGCTTCAAACACGTACCAATTAGTGGGCCAAATTTATTTTATTTTAGTTAATTAAACCGATAAAGAGAACCACCTCATAGATCATTTGATGATTTAATGCCGGCCGGTGTGGCCGAGCAGTTCTATCTGCTTCAGTCTGGAACCGCGTGACTGCTACGGCCACAGGTTCGAATCCTGCCTCGGGCATGGATGTGTGCAATGTCCTTAGCTTAGTTAGGTTTAAGTAGTTCTAAGTTCTAGGGAACTGATGTCCTCAGATGTTAAGTCCCATAGTGCTCAGAGCCATTTGAACCATTTTGATCATTTAATAAATTATCGGTCCACATACCAGATATACAGTAATCACGAAATATTATTGAGAAGAGGTGCAAACTGATGAAGTTTGAAGATCCTGACAAGGGAACGGAAAGGTGCTGTGAAATGTAAGAACTATGAATTTAGCAATATTTGACACTTATTTCCAAACTAAAAGTAACACAAACTTAGATGTTAAATTAAAGCACACTTAATTAGAATGCTGTCACGTGAATTTCGACACATGGTACATTATACAACACAGCAACTGGATCAGCACATGTGGGGCAAGTCTGCTATTTACTGTTTACGATTTATCAAGATCGCACTCACCACATTCACACTGATCACTCACACCACGAAAGACAGAATTCAGAAGAAAGCTTCCCTACCCCACATATAAGCTCACTGTGTCAGAGTGGGACTGGCCTTAATAGTCAATTTCAGAAAACAAAGGCCGCTTCTGAAATTCTGTACAACTCAGTAATTTTGTAAATAAATTCACCAAACATGAGCACATGTACTCCGTGATGAAACTGAAGTTTCAATTGGAACAAGAGAGGTATTTAAATCGAATTGCAGCCTCTTGGTTTACAAATAAATGCACGTAGTGCAGCAGAGTACGGACTATTAGATGTGTGAGAATTAAACACAAATTAATCGGTAAATTAAATAAAATTTAACATAGGTGCAACAGACGAGGACTGCAAAACTCTGAGTAGTAGATACACTCCTGGAAATGGAAAAAAGAACACATTGACACCGGTGTGTCAGACCCACCATACTTGCTCCGGACACTGCGAGAGGGCTGTACAAGCAATGATCACACGCACGGCACAGCGGACACACCAGGAACCGCGGTGTTGGCCGTCGAATGGCGCTAGCTGCGCAGCAATTGTGCAGCGCCGCCGTCAGTGTCAGCCAGTTTGCCGTGGCATACGGAGCTCCATCGCAGACTTTAACACTGGTAGCATGCCGCGACAGCGTGGACGTGAACCGTATGTGCAGTTGACGGACTTTGAGCGAGCGCGTATAGTGGGCATGCGGGAGGCCGGGTGGACGTACCGCCGAATTGGTCAACACGTGGGGCGTGAGGTCTCCACAGTACATCGATGTCGTCGCCAGTGGTCGGCGGAAGGTGCACGTGCCCGTCGACCTGGGACCGGACCGCAGCGACGCACGGATGCACACCAAGACCGTAGGATCCTACGCAGTGCCGTAGGGGACCGCACCGCCACTTCCCAGCAAATTAGGGACACTGTTGCTCCTGGGGTATCGGCGAGGACCATTCGCAACCGTCTCCATGAAGCTGGGCTACGGTCCCGCACACCGTTAGGCCGTCTTCCGCTCACGCCCCAACATCGTGCAGCCCGCCTCCAGTGGTGTCGCGACAGGCGTGAACGGAGGGACGAATGGAGACGTGTCGTCTTCAGCGATGAGAGTCGCTTCTGCCTTGGTGCCAATGATGGTCGTATGCGTGTTTGGCGCCGTGCAGGTGAGCGCCACAATCAGGACTGCATACGACCGAGGCACACAGTGCCAACACCCGGCATCATGGTGTGGGGAGCGATCTCCTACACTGGCCGTACACCACTGGTGATCGTCGAGGGAACACTGAATAGTGCACGGCATTGTCGACTGTGGCAGTCGATTCCCAAAATCTCTCCCAGAGCTCTGTTACATCACGTGGTAGAGGCAGTGCATACACCAGATCTTTAAATGCCCCACAGAAAAAAGTCACACGGAGTGAGATCTGGTGATTGGAGAGGCCATCTCATGAATCAGCTGTCCCCTTGTGCAGCACAGCCGGTCCATCGATGAGGCAGCTCCATGTTCAGGTACCCACGAAATTCACGGTGAAAATGGGGTTGAGCCCAATACCGCTCAAACATGAACGGAGAGTCCGATTGCATTTGAAGCATCAGCCATTGCTGCATCATATCCGAGTAGGAATATCCAGCAACAGTGCTCTCGATGAAGAAGAATTGCCCATACAGTTTTCAACATGACAAGGCATGAAACACATTTACCTTTGGGGAATCACGCTCAAATTCAGTGCATTCGTGTGGATGCTTTGTATCCCATGTTCTACAATTATGCCTGTTCACTTTCCCATTAGTGTGAAAAGTGGCTTAGTCGCTAAAAATTAAGCGATCAACAATGCCATCCCAATC
The DNA here is from genome assembly GCF_021461395.2 of Schistocerca americana. Taxonomy (NCBI): domain Eukaryota; kingdom Metazoa; phylum Arthropoda; class Insecta; order Orthoptera; family Acrididae; genus Schistocerca; species Schistocerca americana. The sequence continues at coordinate 34,203,936 of NC_060124.1, forward strand.
CTCATTCAAATGTTGCGTCTGTGAACAAAACTCAAAACGCTTGTCTTTGTCATTCTCGTTGAGCTTCTGCACTAGCTCCAATTTGAATGGTTTCATAGACAGCTTCTGTCACAAGACATTCCACACTGTCATTGGAGCCATTTAGAGTTCACGGGATGCACTCCTTATGAATGTCTCTCGTACATGCTCCACATTCACTTCACACACACTGAGACATCCACTTCTCTTAGACGGACACAAGCAACCCGTCATAACGAATTTGTTTGGCTAGTGGTAAATGACGGCTGAAAGCAAGGGGAAACTACAGCCGTAATTTTTCCCGAGGACATGCAGCTTTACTGTATGATTAAATGATGATGGCGTCCTCTTGGGTAAAATATTCCGGAGGTAAAATAATCCCCCATTCGGATCTCCGGGCGGGGACTACTCAAGAGGACGTCATCATCAGGAGAAAGAAAACTGGCGTTCTACGGATCGGAGCATGGAATGTCAGATCCCTTAATCGTGCAGGTGGGTTAGAAAATTTAAAAAGGGAAATGGATAGGTTAAAGTTAGATATAGTAGGAATTAGTGAAGTTCGGTGGCAGGAGGAACAAGACTTTTGGTCAGGTGATTACAGGGTTATAAATACAAAATCAAATAGGGGTAATGCAGCAGTAGGTTTAATAATGAATAAAAAAATAGGAGTGCGGGTTAGCTACTACAAACAGCATAGTGATCGCATTATTGTGGCCAAGATAGACACAAAGCCCATGCCTACTACAGTAGTACAAGTTTATATGCCAACTAGCTCTGCAGATGATGAAGAAATTGATGAAATGTATGACGAGATAAAAGAAATTATTCAGGTAGTGAAGGGAGACGAAAATTTAATAGTCATGGGTGACTGGAATTCGTGAGTAGGAAAAGGGAGAGAAGGAAACATAGTAGGTGAATATGGATTGGGGCTAAGAAATGAAAGAGGAAGCTGCCTTGTTGAATTTTGCACAGAGCATAACTTAATCATAGCTAACACTTGGTTCAAGAATCATAAAAGAAGGTTGTATACCTGGAAGAATCCTGGAGATACTAAAAGGTATCAGATAGATTATATAATGGTAAGACAGAGATTTAGGAACCAGGTTTTAAATTGTAAGACATTTCCTGGGGCAGATGTGGATTCTGACCACAATCTATTGGTTATGAACTGCAGATTGAAACTGAAGAAACTGCAAAAAGGTGGGAATTTAAGGAGATGGGACCTGGATAAACTGAAAGAACCAGAGGTTGTAGAGAGTTTCAGGGAGAGCATAATGGAACAATTGACAGGAATGGAGGAAAGAAATACAGTAGAAGAAGAATCGGTAGCTCTTAGGGATGAAGTAGTGAAGGCGGCAGAGGATCAAGTAGGTAAAAAGTCGAGGGCTAATAGAAATCCTTGGGTAACAGAAGAAATATTGAATTTAATTGATGAAAGGAGAAAATATAAAAATGCAGTAAATGAAGCAGGCAAAAAGGAATACAAACGTCTCAAAAATGAGATCCACAGGAAGTGCAAAATGGCTAAGCAGGGATGGCTAGAGGACAAATGTAATGATGTAGAGCCTTGTCTCACTAGGGGTAAGATAGATACTGCCTACAGGAAAATCAAAGAGACCTTTGGAGAGAAGAGAACCACTTGTATGAATATCAAGAGCTCAGATGGCAACCCAGTTCTAAGCAAAGAAGGGAAGGCAGAAAGGTGGAAGGAGTATATAGTGGGTTTAAGCAAGGGCGATGTACTTGGGGACAATATTATGGAAATGGAAGAGGATGTAGATGAAGACGAAATGGGAGATAAGATACTGCGTGAAGAGTTTGACAGAGCACTGAAAGACCTGAGTCGAAACAAGGCCCAGGGAGTAGACAACATTCCATTAGAACTACTGATGGCCTCGGGAGAGCCAGTCATGACAAAACTTTACCATCTGGTGAGCACGATGTATGGGACAGGCGAAATACCCTCAGACTTCATGGAGAATATAATAATTCCAATCCCAAAGAAAGCAGGTGTTGACAGATGTCAAAATTACCGAACTATCAGTTTAATAAGTCACAGATGCAAAATACTAACGCGAATTCTTTACAGACGAATGGAAAAACTGGTAGAAGCCGACCTCGGGGAAGATCAGTTTGGATTCCGTAGAAATGTTTTAACACGTGAGGCAATACTGACCTTACGACTTATCTTAGAAGAAAGATTAAGAAAAGGCAAACCTACGTTTCTAGCATTTGTAGACTTAGAGAAAGCTTTTTACAATGTTAACTGGAATACTCTCTTTCAAATTCTGAAGGTGGCAGGGGTAAAATACAGGGAGCGAAAGGCTATTTACAATTTGTACAGAAACCAGATGGCAGTTATAAGAGTCGAGGGGCATGAAAGGGAAGCAGTGGTTGGGAAAGGAGTGAGACAGGGTTGTAGCCTCTCCCCGATGTTACTCAATCTGTATATTGAGCAAGCAGTAAAGGAAACAAAAGAAAAATTCGGAGTAGGTATTAAAATTCATGGACAAGAAGTAAAAACTTTGAGGTTCGCCGATGACATTGTAATTCTGTCAGAGACAGCAAAGGACTTGGAAGAGCAGTTGAACGGAATGGACAGTGTCTTGAAAGGAGGATATAAGATGAACATCAACAAAAGCAAAACGAGGATAATGGAATGTAGTCAAATTAAGTCGGGTGATGCTGAGGGAATTAGATTAGGAAATGAGACACTTAAAGTAGTAAAGGAGTTTTGCTATTTAGGGAGTAAAATAACTGATGATGGTCGAAGTAGAGAGGATATAAAATGTAGACTGGCAATGGCAAGGAAAGCGCTTCTCAAGAAGAGAAATTTGTTAACATCGAGTATAGATTTAAGTGTCAGGAAGTCGTTTCTGAAAGTATTTGTATGGAGTGTAGCCATGTATGGAAGTGAAACATGGACGATAACTAGTTTGGACAAGAAGAGAATAGAAGCTTTCGAAATGTGGTTCTACAGAAGAATGCTGAAGATAAGGTGGGTAGATCACGTAACTAATGAGGAGGTATTGAATAGGATTGCGGAGAAGAGAAGTTTATGGCACAACTTAACTAGAAGAAGGGATCGGTTGGTAGGACATGTTTTGAGGCATCAAGGGATCACAAATTTAGCGTTGGAGGGCACCGTGGAGGGTAATAATCGTAGAGGGAGACCAAGAGATGAATACACTAAGCAGATTCAGAAGGATGTAGGCTGCAGTAGGTACTGGGAGATGAAGAAGCTTGCACAGGATAGAGTAGCATGGAGAGCTGCATCAAACCAGTCTCAGGACTGAAGACCACAACAACAACAAGTGGTAAATGGCCTTCCTTGTTGGTGGCTTCTTACCGTACTTGGTTCTAAACATTCGTTGAACAGCTGTAGCACACTTGTTTTTGTCGAACTCCAACACACAGAAAGCTCGCTCCGTACCTGAACTCGCCATGTTTGCGACTAGCCCTGACTATCGGCAAATTACCAAAGTACGGTGTAGCGGTATACATGAAAAAAAAAACTTTCAGGGTTTCTCTTCAAAATGATATATGTATGATATCTGTACAATTTTTGGTTCTTGTGCAATGAATAATTGAAAGTGTATATTCCAAACTTGGAAGAATAATAAAAGCGTAGTGTTGCAAATTTCAGTGCATGTTCCGTCAACAACTTTTGAAATAGTGAACTGTGCTATTCTGTGGCTAGAAGCCAGACTCTTGAGATTCCCCAGTTGTCAGAAAACGTAATATTACAATCAGCATGCAACGTAACAGAGCATTTTCCAGTATTTTATTGTTGATCTAGGCTGGTATCATGACAAAACGTATAAACATATGATTTAATTCTCACTTTCGAGAATGTGAGACAGTCTTCCTCATGACTGTGTCACACTTGCTAATTCCATCTTCTACCATAGACAGTATCTTCTCGAAACAGTCCATGTGCATCCTCAAGAAGCTCCGAAATTCATACTGATCTTCAAGCCTCAGTTCTTTCGTAAGCAGTGAATACAAGCCCCTGCATTTGTCCCTATTTTCAGCCACGGTCGAACGCAAACAACGCCTGGCTTTTGTTGTCGTCGTCGTTCTGCCCTAATCCGAAGATTTACTGTGACTGCCAGGGCAGTAACTACTAAAACAAGTGGGTCATCCATGTGCAAAATGCTGTATAAATACGTATACCTCCGTAACCAAGTGTCGTAATATAAAACTAACTGTTGAGTCTTTAATTCAGAACAGTACTAACCGACGTAAGAGAATAACAATTACTTAATAAATAATAATAAAATAAACAATTTCTTATTAAATAGGAACCTTGAGTCATATAAATAATTTGAACGAATGACTTTCCAATATGTCACACGGCCCCCCTTGTGTTTCGCTGAGTGGAAAGAACGAATTTACAAGGCATCAGACAGTTCTGTTTGCGTTTCGCGCGTTATCACTATCTACTGCGCATGTGCACCAGGTATACCCCGCGTGGATGGTCTACGCTAACCAGCCTCTACTTACAGATATGTACGCTTGGTCGCTGGTGCATAGGTGTACGGTTTACGAGCATCGTGAAATAGGGGCTTTAGGTTCTATTCTAACAGCGCTGACATTAGCACTGGCACAGTGAGAACTACGTGCTAATAACTCTGTATCCCTCCCGTTTTCTCGCACATCACCAAATCCTTTTGAACTGATTTTACGTCTTCCAAACAGGCACTTTGCCATTCGATTAAATCTGGATATACAGTTTCTCTTAAGCCTTTAAGCCCATCTGGGTTTGTCCTACACAGACCTCTCATTCAGACTGAACTTCCATTGGAACGTCTGTCACTGCTTTTATAAATTTACTTTCAGTCCTTTCATCATATAACTCAAGTCCTTTGTTAGTCTTTTCTGCCTATTCATTTAATTTTGTGACAGTTATTTCGCCAGTCTGCTTGTTCTTCTCAAAAACCCAGTTAGAAAATTCCGTAGGCAGTTGAAATCTATTTGGATCAAACTGCTTCATTAAAATTCTTTCCTGCTCAACTGAAACTGTACTTGATCTAATAATTTTCAGATAGTTACTGCTGTGTAGAAGAAAATTCGTCTATGCATGTTGGGACTTTTGCCACTGTTTCAGTCAAAAGATCTGTTTCCGTAAGCATTTCTGCCATCTGACTGACTCAGTCGGTTATTTGAACCAACAGTTCTTCCATTTCCACTTCGTATCATGCTCAATATTATCTAATTCATTTGAACCCATCGTTTGTTGCCCCGTGATTTTTCCGTACTCGTTAGCAATAAATGAAATCAGAATCATGTTTTTCCTTTTTCTTTGAATTAGTTAATTATTCTCTCACAATCATTCTAATTCTAATTAAGAAATACATATACATGTAATGGCGTCTAATAAAATAAAACCGTCTAGCAGGTTTTTGCGTTTGGAATCATCTGTAGTCAAAGAAAATCATCTCGCCTCTGTAAAAATGATATGAGTAATAGTCACATCTACTTTAGTAGTGAAAGCTATTAATTCTAATAGATGAATTTAAAATACTGAGAATACTAGAGCAGCCCAGATACAAGCATAAGACAGAGTAGGAATAATTTTTTTCTCAGTCTTGACTTTGCTCGCCACACCGATCTTGATCTCGCATTAGAAATTTATTTCTGGACCATGCTCCTTGTTTTCCTTTTTTCTGGTCAGTAACTTCAGAGAAATTTACATTCTCCATCTTAGTAGAATTTTTTGACTGTGATACAGAAAACGGCCATTATTTTTAGTTACAAATATCATAAATTTTCATAATTTCACGTATTTTTGCAGATAATGATTTACAAAATACAGCAAGTTCCAATTACTAGTCTTGTCAACGTCACCATTTCTAATATTGGTATCCTTTTCTACTAGTGCCTATTGCCTGAATGCATACTCAACGAAACACGGAAGTCTATCATTGTTAATGGTGAATGATTAAAATAAATCGCTACGTCTATGGAGAAATGAGCTAGAAAATTTCTATTAGCAACAGTTACAGGTCCGAAAAGAATAGCAAATTGTAATATGGCTCTTTCTTCCTAGCACATCAGAAACCACCATTTCCAATAACAGTAATGACCACAAATATTAAATATCGTATTTTATTTGTATTAATTTTATTGCACAATAACAGCGTCTCATACGCTCATGACAACAGTTTTCGTCGTTTTGTGCTCGCACCTGAAGGACGAATGAAGATTGTTTTTCCTTTCTTTACGCAGTTCGAGTTAACGTGTAAAATTCTATCAGATTCAAATTAACTGCATGGCATCTCTAGCGTTGTGGACCTATCCTACGAGACCAGACACACTGCTTAGCCTGTTTCATTAAACGTCGTATTTTTTTTTTAAGTTATATTGAGACCTATACAAGGAAAGTGTGCTTCACTTTATGACTACATTAGTTGTTGATTACAATGCAAGATTAATAATGCTAGCAAGAGACATGTAAAATATTATTTCCACGTCTTATGGACCTTGCTGTTCTTTGCCATGATCTGTACGACAGAAGCCCTGGGGCATAACCACCTAAGGCAAGCTAACATACACCAACAAGAGACTAAGGTTGGCAAGCCCCTTCATATCAGCAACGCTGACTGGATATACCAGCTGCTATTAAAGCTGACCAACAGGCTACAGCAGGGAAACCGACAAGCTCGCCCACTGACGCGTAAACAAATCGCCAGCATCACCCTACACAGTGCATCTTATATTACCTATGGGACACAAAACAATGATGAGTTCAACTGGTACAGGTTTGCTGACGCTGACCGAGAGATCAACATCGGCACCCAGCGGCACCCTCCGAGCAACACCACCGCACAACGTCAAAGGTATCGACATGCATGATACCCACTACTAACAAAGCCTACCCTCGCATGACCTGTCGCAGGCAGCAAGACATCCGCTACTGCTCTTGCCACCCGACCTAACCATCGCAGAGGTTTTTTTTTCCATTGGCTCTTGCCTTGGCACTTTTTTTCCTATGCCCTTCAAAGCGCTACCCTTCGTTCGACTTTCGACCCAATATATCTCCAGACGAGCGCGTATTAATGGTTAACTTTAACCAGACGTACGCAAACATCGCAGTACCCACATCTTGCGACACCTCACTTTAGTGAACACTAACCCTTATGCAGAGATGGCAGTAGACCTTTCGAATTGGCCATCATGCCGGTGTGGGCGTGGAAAGGGCTCAACCTCTGGGAATGGGAGAAGGATTGGCAGAGTTAACAGAAGAAACAGAGTATGTTCGCCGGGTTCTTTATTCCCCTCATGAGCATGGCCGTCAAGGGAGAGGTATATTTTACATTTAGCCAAGAAGTATCGGACTCTCTGTTGTGGCTGGTGCTACTAAGCGCAAACTAAAGAAGACTTGGCAATGGAAAAAATGGGCATTCTTTGTAAAGTGTCAGTAGAATGTTGGTTCAAATGGTTCAAATGGCTCTGAGCACTATGGGACTTTACTTCTGAGGCCATCAGTCCCCTAGAACTACTTAAACCTAACTAACCTAAGGACATCACACACATCCATGCCCGAGGCAGGATTCGAACCTGCGACCGTAGCGTCTAGAGCCGCTCGGCCACACCGGCTAGCCTAGAATGTTGGTTTTTAACGTTTTAGCATTCGAGTGACTGTTGACATTCTTCCTTTTAACTCTGAAACCAAGCTCCTCTCTTTGAAAACCCAAGGACCACTGATAGACCTGGCGAGCAATTAAGTGAAGACGAGAAAACACCTTCATAAACCTGTCCAGTGGTCAGATTGGGAACTTCCTTGACATTCCTACCGTTTACACCCCAATGGATGGGTCTGGAGTGATACCATCACCGGGAACCATGGCGTTGCATTGTGTTCAGCGACGAATCAGGGCTGTGCGCTACCCAAAATGGCGATCGTTGATGAGCACGGTGTGACCACAGGAGAAGCACAGCGGCCTTACTTCTGGCAGGTGTGACCTGAGGTGACATTGGTAGCGATTGAGGGAACTCTGACGGCACAATGATACGTCACGAATGTCCTGGCTGCTCACGTGTTAACTACTGCAGTCCATTTTTCGACAGGACAATCTCGTCCACGCTTGGCGCTGTCTCTATGAACTGTCTGCGAAATGTTGAGCTACTCTCATCGCCAGCAAGGCCCCCAGATCTTTCCCTGATGGTACATGTGTGGGACCAGCTCGGGCATCAACACGGTCCCAGTGCCTGTATCAAGGATATCAAGGATCAGCTACAGCCGTTGTTGGACTGCTTTATGAGACTCCTCTCAATCGAATCAGTGTACGCATCCAGGCCAGAGGGGATGTCATCCTGACAAGTGAGCTCATATTGCCAAGTTCTTCGTAAATCTGACTTGATTTTGTAGTCAGGTAACATCACTTACCCTCTCTACACGTGAAATTCCATTTCCTTTCCCCCTCCTCTTCTGAGTCAGTTTTTGTCAGGTTTACTGTACTGAAGGCGGATGGTTCAGGTCCGCCAATGCAATGTTTTCTTTGTGAATCGTGTGAAATGTGTATGTGTCACATGGGATGGACCGCATAGATGAGGGAAATATATGTCTTTCGAACAATGGGTAAGATTATATCAAGCTTCTTTCAGTGGTGCGAAACACGATTTTCTCAGCATCGTGTGACTCCTCATTTCCTGTGTTCCATGCCTCAGTCGGTAAAAATGGAACACTTTTAGGATCGCCTTGTTGTCCGTCCGTCCGTCTGTTAGTTAGTTAGTTGGTTGCGCGTTCCCTTGATCAATCGCACGGTACGGTAGCCGTTATGGTGTGCAACGTGCCACGTGCACAAGAAATGAGCATATGAAACAAGATTTTTTAATAGATATATATATTACAAAGCAGAGCTAAAGATTACTATTTCTATTATTTACCCTATTGTCTTAAATGGCACAAAATGCATATACTATAATTATAGATTTATTTATTCCTATTCAAGAATTCATCTATGGTATAGAAGAAGTTGTCAAGGAGATGTGATTTTAATTTATTTTTGAAACTGTTACTGCTTTCTGTCAGACATTTTATTTCATCTGGTAATTTGTCGAAAATTTTATAGCAGTGTATTTTAGCCCTTCCTCTGCCAAAGATAGGCCGAGTAAAGGATAGTGTCTTTCTTTTTTCTGGTATTATAATCATGAATGTCACTGTTGTTTTTAAACTGGTCCATGTTGTTGAGAACAAATTTCATTAGTGAGTAAATGTACTGTGAGGCCGTTGTAAGAACTCCCAATCTTTTAAAAAGATGCCTACAAGATGTGCGACTATGAACCCCACACATTATTCTAACCACTTTCTTTTGAGAAGTGAATACTTTTTGTCTAAATGTTGAGTTACCCCAAAATATTATTCCGTATGACATCAGAGAGTGAAAGTATGCAAAGTATGTTAGCTTACTAATTTCTATATCCTCAAAATTGATAATTATTCTAATTGCAAAAGTTGTTGAACCTACTCGCTTTAGAAGATCCAAAATATGAATTTTCCAATTAAGATTCTCATCTGTATGTGCACCCAGAAACTTAGTATGCTCTGCCCTGGCTACTGACTTCTGTTGATGTATTATATTTATTGAAGGAACTGTACTTTTGCAGCAGAAAATTGGATGTACTGTGTTTCTTCAAAGTTTAGAGCAAGCCCAGTTGTAGAAAACCAATTAATGGCTATTCCAAAGACCTTATTTGTATCATTTTCAATTGCAGTTTCTTTTACTGGATTAATAATGATGTTTGTATAATCAGCAAACAGTGACAGTTCAACTTCATGTTTCAGACAGGAAGGGAGGTCATTCACATATATCAAGAACAGAAGGGGACCCATGATTGAACCCATTAGAACATCTAATGTAATTTCACCTCAGTTAGATGAAGTGGTAAATTTATTTAAATCACTTGACCCATATAAGGAAACTTTTTGCTTCCTGTTCTGTAGGTATGACTTTAACCACTCATATGCTATTCCATTTATAACATAGAATTGTAATTTCTGTAACATAATTTCATGGTTCACACTATCAAATGCTTTGGAAAAGTCACAGGAAATTCCTATTGGTGACATTTTACTATTTGAAGACTCTATTATGTGGACAGTGAAATTGTATATTGCTGTCTCAATGGAATAGCATTTTTGAAATTCGAACTGTGATTTACTAAGTATCCCATTACTGTTGAGATGGCTAACCACTCTTGAGTACATTACTTCCTCGCAGATTTTTGAAAATGCTGTAAGCAAGGTTACTGGCGGATAATTATTGACATCTGTGGTGTCCCCCTGTCTGTCTGTCTGCCTGTCTGTCTGTCTGTGTGTCTGTCTGCCCTGCTGTTAAAAACCCTTTTTCTCAGGAGCGAATAGACGTATCAAGTTGAAACTTATGTCACTTACTGGGACCTGTAGTCTCTTGGCGGTGTAAAAAGTTGAAGCTTCTAATTCAGTGCAACCAAGAGCTACGGGCATTTATGTCACTTATTTTGACACTCACAATTTCACTCATCGAAGCCCATAGGGTACTTCCCGTTAACTAGAATCATGAAATTTGGCAAAAATGAAGGTTTCATAGTACAAGTAAAGGAAAAAATTCAAAAATTATTGATTTCAAATTATATCACGTGAAGAAATATTTCTTTTGTCATTTGTTATCAGACATCAAATTTGAAATTAAAACAGCCAGTAGTTCTGCATTCAGGCTGAGTGTGTCGCAATCGCAGAAGTCAAACATCAGGCAAGGAATGACTTTATTGCTAATACGATGCATTTCGGAATTTATCCAACAAGTTTTGTGTGAAACAAACATTTTCAGATAGTCTGCAAATGTTTGTTTCACATACTACTTGAGACGCCGTATCTACCTGTAGTAATCGCTCCTGAATACCTGATGATTGATAAATTCCAAAACGCATCATGCGAGTAATAAATTCATTATTCCTTGGGGACCGATATCTTCCCAGTATCAATGTCGATTACTTGCAAAAATGGTCAAGAGTCTCGATGTCCGGAATGGATGAACTGTCTGTATACATATAGAAGTTTGTACGGAACCCTCAGTGCGGGATTTGCATTCGCACCTTGTCAGTTTTTATAAACTGAGCCAGCACCAGCGGTGGATAGTCAAGGGTTGTAGTCACACTAATCTGTCCATTCATTTGTTGTAAACAGTGATAAAGAAATCTTAACAAACGGGCTAACTGTGCTTATGTAGCGGTAAGTTATTAGCAAGCAGGAACTGTTCGAATCCAGCCCGGAACATGAAGGTCGGGAGTAAGTTCCTGCGACGACAGCGGTGGAAAACTTGTTAGCGTTGGAATAGCAGTCAGAAGGAACAGGTTCTCCGGAATAATGGAGTACTCCTGGGCCCTGGTGCGAGATACCGGGCGCCACGACATGGCCAGCCATATAAATGCTAATAGGTGCAGTTGAGGCTGCAGGCATCCTGACGTCCTGTTCTGTACACCCCTCGAGCCATACGACTGCACACGATTAGAAAACATGGTGCTGGCGACGGGCGAGGAGCACTGTAATCATGCACGGCGAGAACTTAACGCCCTATACACGCCGAGGTCGTCAGAGACAAGTGTGGGCAGAAAACTGGAGTGCTCTGGGTTCAGTTGCTAATCATTTTTTTTGTGCTACTCATCTTAGAGGTGCGAGAAAAGTGAAGTTCATGCTAATACAAACAGCTCACTAACTACTATTATAACGCATGTTTAGGATTGTAGATAGCGGTTCTGAAGATAATCGTTATAGTTATTTAGCTTACAACACACTAATGCTAGGAGTGTAATCCACAGCTACGCATTTCGAAAGTAAAGATCCCATCATCTGGCTGTCTGCGTTAAGCCTTCGTACATGCCCACTTAAAATGGAACGAAATAAAATTAATAAAATAAAAACAAAGGTATCGGACGTAATATCCCTGACATGGAAGAGAGCATTTTAACATCTGACGATTCCTTACTGGAAGAGGTAGTGGATTATAAACTCTTTGCTGGCGACATTTTTCAGCCCATGGATCGAACTGAGGATGACATGGACAAAAAAGTAAATTTAACAGGTTCCACGAGAAAAGTGACTGTACTATGGAGCTCGAAAGCAGATCTGTAGAACTCCTTGTTTGGGTCTTGAGAGAATACTAAGTGAGGCACGGCAAATCACATGCCTTTAAGACCACTAGAAAGCGAACAGCAGCAGATGTTGCGATTCCTAACCACTCATGTCACCGCAAATTTGTAGAGAAACTGCGTTTACAAGTTTAGGGAACAGAGCCATTAGTGTACCAATGAGTGCAGCATATACATGAACATTGATAAACAAATATGAATAAACAACGAATATGGTGTAAGGATGGTGAATCGTCTTACCCCAAGGGGAAAAAAAGGATCAGAAATATAAAATAGCTAAAGAAAAACGATCGTTACTGTACCGCATTTTGGAAAAATATCACAGAAATTGGCGAACATTACTAAAACATACAATGTCCGGTTGGTATTTAATGTGTAAACCTCCATCAGATATAATTTAAGGCATGAGGTTGGGAACAGGGCTAGTAAATTAGAATTACTGGATGTGTATAAAATACGGTGTGCATCATGAGACGTGAAGTCGGGAGACGGGGAGAAAAGTTTCGACAAGAACTAAAGAGGACACAGACGCTGTTTAGACGGGGAAACTATGGTAAATCGGTGGTAGCGAATCAAATTTGTGACGCAGATCACCCGCTAAAAGCGGTGAAGAGGGTTTAGAGGTGGTGGACGTAGCGAAGAAACGTAGGAAACTTGACCTATTGAAGAAGTCGAAACAGCAATTCACAGATATAGATTCGATAATGCACCTTATGTAAAAATGGGAGAGACCGATAACGTTGTCTTCAACGTGTTTGAGGATCTTTTCTGGGGTGAGCAGTAATACGATATACGTGGGCAGTTTCGTAGGCAATTATTGGTATGTAGCTTCTTCATTTCTCCTGCAATATCTCTGGAATAGTGTGAAACAGTTGACTGCTGTGTGCTATCAGTTGGAGGCATACCAAAGAACCAGAACGCCGTAGAGAGCCAACACTGCAACCAGAGTGGCGCAAATTGAACAACCGTCCGCCATGTTTTTGGAAATCAAAACAAAGGGGCATGGTGCATGAAAACGTCTAGGGAAATTACGAAACCTTGGGTGGAAGATTAAATTCACATATTCATGTATAGTTAAGAGTTTTTTTTCTGTTTCCGCTATAGGAAAGGAACTCTTTGGTAAATAGGCTGTAATATGGAGAAGCGAAACAGAGAATCAAATGTTGCCGATTTTTTAAAAAATCGAGGCTTTGTGTCCAAATATCCAATTTGTTTGTGTTTCATAACTATTTCATGTTTTTTTAAGTGCATATGAAGCGTTAACTTAAAAAGTGACGCGACGGAATCTTGACTCCTGGAACGCGTTTCTGTGGGTTACATTCCTAACATCAGCATCTTTTATGCTAAAGAACGATAACGAACTCAAAAAAAGTTTCGCGCCATCAGCGTATCCAGTGACGTGTGTGACTTAACGTTTGAGAGGAGAAGGAAATGAACGGCTAAGCCTCATGAATACCAAGAAAATAATTTACTGTGTTGATAAATAATACAATAATCATTGTAAAGGGAGTCTGTTAGAAAGTGCACATCTTTGGACATCTCTGAAATCAAATACTGCTGCTGGGTAACATTCAACACCGCGCATTATACGCCCGTCTGCATAACTTAAGGAAGAATACAGCTTTCACGTGATGTGCCACTGCCAAGTTACGTAACTCGATGAAACTTTAATCATACATAGAAACAACTGCTACGTATAATGCACGAGGTAAAATGGAAATGATCTTACGGCATTGTAGGCCGTGAGGCCACCATTCGGGGAAGTTCGGCCGCCGAGGGCAAGTACTTATTGCATCCGACGCCACGCGTTGGAGATTGGAATGAATCGATGATGAGGACAACGCAACACCCAGTCCCTGAGCGGAGAAAATCTCCTACCCAGCCGGGAATCAAACCCGGGCCTGTGGGGCGGCGGATAAGTTTGAAATAAATTTAATCTAATGTTGTATCCTTGTTTGAATGTTGTAACATTTCCCGGCCGATGCACCATATGTGGGGCGGCGGATACGTTTGTAAAAATCAAATTAAATTGCTGTATAAATGCTTGCATGTTGAATCAGTTTCTGGCTTTTAGAATGTTGTTAATGCTGTCTTTCGCCGTTCTCAACACTGGCTCTCTATTTAGTTTTTGGCACCCAGAAAGTGATTTAATAAAACATGGAACCAGTAATTAGAGATCCTAGTGCCCACTTTATCTGAGAATGTTATTATAGCTGCAGCTTATAGCTCTGAGGAATTAGGAGATTGTCCGGGATTTCTAATCAAAAACGGTTTTCCAAAATAGTTGAGTATATTCTGAAATTCACTGATAAAAAACACAAGTATCCCTACAACCTAACTAACAGAGCAGTTCAGAGTCTAATGCGCTGATGCAACTATAAATGTCCGAATTAAATGTTGAAATGAATGCTCGCCATAATTTGATGAAATTATTTCATCAAACGCCACGCTAAATATTTGGTAGAATGTCTGTCCTGCGGCGGCACGTGAAAATACGACAATACGCAAACTGAATACCGATAACTAAAGCCAACCCAGAATTAACACTATACGGCATCCGAGGCTGTTTGTAGCAGTGACACTGATGCGACGCGGCTCCCGACGCAGATGGCGTGTCATTCAGCGTCTGGAGAGAACTGGGGCCTTGCTTCCTCGCGCAGCGTTCTTATATATAAAGCCGCGGTGCGGACGGCTAAGGGAACGCCTGATCTTTTCGGCTCTCCCGACTAGCCGCTGGGCTAGTAACGCACCACTTCAAGTTACATAATAGTTTATAGCTTCTTTTGCTAATGGCCGATGAAGCTCTTAATTTAAACGTGCATTCAGCACGCAGGTAAGTATTGATAATAAAATTTTGACGTGGCTAAGTTAAATATTCTGGGCGAGAGAATTAATTAAATTACACTGTACACAGCAGATGAGCTCTGAACTGGCCCTTTTGAGATCCGCTATCGCTATAATTTTATAGGTATTCAAAAGAAACTTTTCACATCTTCATAGTCATAGCGGACCTCCAACCTATTTGAATCTAAACATCCTAGCCTTATTTATTAGCCTACTTAATCTATCTTGCTTCCTTCAGTTTTGAGACGAAAACCACAAAATCATGAATTTCCACTAAAATCTTAATTTGTGAAATCCAAAGTACTGTTTTTATTAAATCATTATGAAAGATGAATCTAAATATAAATTTTGAAGTCTCTAGCTCTTTTCTGTTGCGGCAATGATTTTTTTAGAAAAACATCCAAATTTCGAAAATGACTTAAGTTATCGAGCTGATATTCAACACACATTAATTTAGTATTATTCCTGACATGCTAGAAAAGTTTTAGGTCATTTGCTTGATTTTTAAGGTATTGCGCAACATTTATGACGTCAGAGCTAGTTACAGAGTTACAGCAGACTGGCTGGCACACAATGGAAACTGATGTGAATTTACTACAGCGTGAGTAGGCTGCTTCCCTACAGGCCGTTACGTATGACATTCCGTCCGCTGTCCCATTATCATGAAATTATGTGGAACACATCGGCGACAGAGAAAAAAAAAATATAAATGCTGGGTAAAGAAAACCACTCAGCTGACGGAGCCGGACAATGCAGAAGGTAATTGACAGAAATGCGCACTGAGACGAACAGAAATGACACTTTCATTCAAAGACAATAATGACACACGTCACAGCTGTATATGTTAGTCCCCTGGACATTACAAAAGGCGTGACATGTGCGATAAACACGGACGGTAGTGCATGCTCAGCAACGTGCTCCCATGCCGGCTACAGAGTTGGTGGGGAGTTCCTGTGTCAGGGCGTTCCATTCTTCCACCAGCGAGGCTGACAACTGCTGGATGTTCGCTGGTGAATCTGAACATGCTACAATACGTCTCTCCAAAGCTTCACATACGTGCTCGATGGAGGATAAGTAGGGGGAACGGGTAGGACAGTCCATTCACCGAATATCCTCTCGATCCCAGAGCTCGTCTACCTGCAAGTTCGATGCGGTCGCGCATTGTCGTCCATAAAAATGAAGTCAGGGCGGAATACGGGCCTGAAAAGACGCAGTGTTCAGTAACATTGACCGGTGAGCGTACTGTGTTCAAAGATTTGGATGTTAGTACACCCACGCAATATAATGTTTCCCCACACTATAACACTTGGATCCCCAAAACGATCATGGACAATGTTCCTGACTGTATCTGCCCTCACCCACGAAGAGACCGCGACTCCACTGCTCAGCGGTGCAGTGATTAATGCTACTGGCACCATCGCAAACGCAGCCGCCGATGTGGCGGTGTCAACAGATCACCCACAGAGACGCCTGACAACTGAGGATATCGGTATTGTGTGCCTTGCACTTCTGTTAAATGTCGTTGCAATTGCATCCGCTGTTGGGCGTAGACTTCTTTTTGCGGGTTGCATGATGTAGCAGTTATCTGCTGTTGTAGCTGACCACATCTATGCGAACCACTGTGAAGTGCGTGGCAGACGGTACGCCACACTGTACCAGTTATTAGGGCTCTTTCCCGTTCTACCAATAAGCCGAAGTCTTCTCCTTGCCTTACTCACGACTGGGCCTATGTGATCGTTCCACTATATGTCCCTACTAACAAGGGGAGGCCGCCAATTGTGAAATTCAGATTCGGTTCATACTGCGCATAATAAAAGCTCATGGCCAGAGGTGTAATGTGGCAAAGCACCAAGATGCACTTCTCAGCCGTTGTCGAGAAAATCGAGTTAAAAGAAACCGTTGCGGTGAAATTCTCTCTACGATTTATAATTTCCTGCAGCGTCGTGGCGGAGCGGTAAGCGCTCGGGTTCGTAATCTGAAGGTCGCTGGATCGAATCTCGCGCCATGCAACTTTTTTTTAGTATTTGTTTTTTGTAATTCATATATATATATATATATATATATATATATATATATAATATATATATATATTCCCGGCAATCAGTTGCAACAATTATGCATATAATAAGTTGTTGAAAGTCGTTTGTCGTGAAAAAACTGGCGACTTCGAACATGATTATGTTTTCCGCAAACAAAGTTGTATTTCACAAATGTTATTAATTGTCTTCATAATGTTTACACTTGTAGTTAACGGAAGACGTAGAAACGATATTCCGAAACGAATACGTATAGTGAAAGTCAAACGTTCGAATTAGAGTAGAGACCCCACGATATATATATATATAAAAAAAAGGTTGCATGGCGCGAGATTCGATCCGGTGCCCTTCGGATTACGAACCCGATCGCTTCCGCTGCGCCACGACGCTGTAGGAAATTATAAATCGTAGAGAGAATTTCACCGCAACGGTTTCTATTAACTGTCGATTTTCTCGACAACGGCTGAGAAGTGCATCTTGGTGCTTTGCCACATTACACCTCTGGCCATGAGCTTTTGTTATGCGCAGTATGAATCGAATCTGAATTTCACAATTGGCGGCCTCCCCTTGTAAGTATTACACACAAGAATTTATATGAGCTTTCAGATTCCGATTGTCTCTCACTTATATTATATTCACGGGATACTATGTTTTTTTTTCGTTTTAGAAAGTGCACAGTGTTACATCTTTGAATATTTAAAGCAAACTGCTGATTACTGGAGTACTTTAAAATCTTATCAAAGTCTGACTGAAAATTTGTTCAGCTTTGTTCAAACTGTTTTTTGTTGTAGAAAACTGATCATCTGTCTGAGGTTACTACTATTATTGTTCGCAAGATAATTAATGTATAACATGAACGGCTAATGACCCAACACACTTCCCTGCTCTACACCTGAAGTTAGATCTACATCTGTCGATGACGCTCCATCCAAGAGAACTAGCTGAACCTTCCCCACCAAGAAATTCTAAATCAGTCACTTATTCCGTCTGACACCCCATGCGATTGAACTTTTGATAATAAGTGTAGGTGTGGTGCTGAGTTCAGAAATCGAGACATACTGGAGCTACATGACTGCCTTTCAGGATTTCGTGTGAGAAAAATGCGAGTTGGGTTTCATACGAATTCAATAACGAATGACCATCATTTTTATGGTCATAATTTCTCGCGCTAAAATTTAATCTTCTAATATTTTGTTAGCTTAATGAGCAACAAAAACGCTACAGTAGTTTCATTGTTGGTACTCCTGCTTCCCGCCTGTGAGAGGCAGGCAAGGTCAGACGTGCTCTGTATCGCCTACCGCTGCAGTGGAGGTAGCACGCGTGAAACAATATGCGACTTTGAAATTCTGCTTTCGTCACAACAAATCCTCAGCTGAGGCCTATACAATGTTGCAGGAGGCCTATGGGAAGTCCATTCTTACCTACAGCACAGCTCGAGGGTAGTTTAAAATGTTTAAAGAGGGGAGACAATCAATTTCGAAGGAAGGTGGAAAACATCAACACTGCTTCTGTCATTGTGAGAGAGGATCGACGAATTACCTTAAGATCACTTTCTGAAATACTGCACATTTCATTGGGTGCCACCCATACATTGGTGACAGAAAAATTACACATGACACGTGTTTGTGCGCGATGGGTTCCAAGACTGTTGATTCCTAAACAAAAGGACATTCGCGTGCAGGTCTGCAGGCAGTTAAAGTTGATGTTAGAGGAAGATCCGGTGTTCCTTTCAAATGTAGTCACTGCTGATGAAACTTAGCTACATCATTATCACCCTGAGAACAAACAGCAAAGCTTAGTGTGGAAATCTCCTTCATCACCAATCCTCAAAAAAGCAAAAGTGGATGCTTCTGCTGGGAAAGTTATAGTCATCTCATTCGTTGATATTCATGGAATGGTTTATCTGTATGTTGTACCTGCACACACACATCAGTAAGTGGACAATACTACAGGGATCTACTGAAAACATTGCAAGTCCAGATCAGGCGCAAAAAACCACATTTCCGCGAAGGAGGCTGGATGCTGCACCACGATAATTTGCGCCCGTATGTTGCCAATGTTGTTGCTGAATATCTTGCAAAAATCAATGTGAAGTGCTGCATGGGGGCTTAATTAAATAAATATTATGCAAATAATTTTTCATTTTCAGTCGCTGACTGTTCGATTACGAAGTCTCGTAAACGGTTGGCCCTGTCTGGTATAGTACGCAATCTGACTGCATAGAATAACAACAAAGAACGAAAGGAAATTTCCGTTAACACAATTACTTAATTAAGTCCCAAGCAACTATAAATCCTACGAAACAACAAAGCACAAGTGTAACTGTTCTGTGTGTGGAAGTGTGATTCAACGTACACATCTGGCACGGTTCCTCCTCAATACAAGATATTTTAAATACCATTTATACTGAAATAATTAAAAAAATAAACAGAAATACTATAATTGCACATAGAAACCAGAAATACAGTCTAATACAAGAACACGAGCCAGATGCTTTGTTGACTGAACCTGTGACCAAGAGGCATTATTGTTTAAGACATTGAAATAATGAAAGAAAAAAATGGAATTTTTTACCATCATATATATTGACGAAAAGCACACTCTGATCATTACAGCATCCCCAATCCAACAATATCTGGTGTCTAGCCCATCGAAACAATATGACGACATCTAAACAAGCACCATCCATGGGAACTTCTCAACGACTCACCATTTCTACATCTCAACAAGCACTGCCTACTACTACTTCTCAATAAGCACTCTCCACCACGACTTCTCGACAAGAACTGCCCACTACCACATCTCAACAAACACTGCCTACTGCTACTTCTCAATAAGCACTGCTCACTACGACTTCTCGACAAGAACTGCCAGTGGAGGCGGCGAAATAAGACTCTTTGGCGCAATCTCTGGCGCTGTGGCTCAGTGTAGCCACCTTTCAGTGCATCTCTCACCCTCCCTATATTCCGGATTTAGCTCCATGTGACTACTCCCTAACATGAAGAAACGCCTTAGTGTGAGGCATTATCACTCATCAGAAGCAGTGGTGAAGGCTGCATAGGCGACTTTGAAAGACCTCTCAAAAAAGTTTTCCAGCAGGTATTCGAAGACTGGCAGAAACGCTGGGACAAGTTCATTGCATTCATGGGAGACTACTTTGAGAAGGACCATCAAAGTTATGAGGATGAGTAAAGGAATATAGTAAAAAAATTATTATCATTCTTTATTGAACAACCCTCGTATGATCTATGTTTTCAAAATGCGTGCTACTTGGCTTGGAGGAAATCGTTCTGTTCGAGATCCCTCATTAGGTCTGAGCTCAGAATATTTTCTAAGATTCTACAGCAAATGGATGTCAAGGATACTGATCGACAGTTTTGTGGGTCATTTCTGCTGTCCTTCTTGTGGACAGGTATGACCAGTGCTTCCTTCCAAGTACTGGGCACAGTTTTTTCTTCGAGAGATCTACGACAGATTACAGTTACCAGAGGGGCTAATGTAGCTAAGAATTTAGGATGTAATGCGTAACTGCTAGGTGATTGACACACATTGTCTTTTCCCATTCTTTCAACTGCCTCCTGTTGCGGGGCACAATTTGGCCGTAAAGTCACCCTGACCGCTCACAATGTAACGTCCAGCATCCTGCGCACGTCTTGGGGATCTCTGGCAACATGCTCCCGCTCTTTAAATCCATTTCACCGAGTAGTTAACATGTTATGGTACTTTATCTATCTCGTCCTTACGTTCTGCGCAGCGGTTCTCGTCCTTACGCTTTGCGGAGCGGTGTTCATTTACATCTGTACTCTACAAACGGAGGGTGGACGGCATTTCTGGTACCAGATTGGTTCAAATGGCTCTGAGCACCACTATGAGACTTAACATCTGAGGTCATCAGTCCCCTAGACTTAGAACTACTACTGATAAGAGCGGAAGTGTGTTCGTCAGCAAACAGTATTATTGTAAATACATTTATTTCTCGTCTTCCGATAGCTGTTTTTGTTCTTTCAAACTGATCTGTTTCAGGCAGTGCTGTCGATCTTCAGATTATTTCTTGTAGTTCAAAATGGTTCAAATGGCTCTGAGCACTATGGGACTTAACATCTATGGTCATCAGTCCCCTAGAACTTAGAACTACTTAAACCTAACTAACCTAAGGACAGCACACAACACCCAGTCATCACGAGGCAGAGAAAATCCCTGACCCCGCCAGGAATCGAACCCGGGAACCCGGTGTGGGGCGGCGAATAAGTTGTAAAAATTAATTAATGAATTGCTGTATAAATGCTTGCATGTTGGATCAGTTTCTGGCTTTTAGAATGTTGTTAATGCTGTCTTTCGCCGTTCTCAACACTGGCTCTCTATTTACTTTTTAGCACCCAGAAAGTGATTTAACGTGAAGCCAGTAATTAGAGATCCTAGTGCCCACTTCATCTGAGAATACCATTATAGCTGCAGCTTATAGCTCTGAGGAATTAGGAGATTGTCCGGGATTTCTAATCAAAAACGGTTTTCCAAAATAGTTGAGTATATTCTGAAATTCACTGATAAAAAACACAAGTATCCTTACAACCTAACTAACAGAGCAGTTCAGAGTCTAATGCGCTGATGCAACTATAAATGTCCGAATTAAATGTTAAAAAGAATGCTCGCCATAATTTGATGAAAATATTTCATCAAACGCCACGCTAAATATTTGGTAGAATGTCTGGCCCCCGACGGCACGTGAAAATACGACAATACGCAAACTGAAGCCAGATAATGAAAATCATCCCAGAATTAACACTTCACTTGAAATGTTTTCATGGTTCCGCGTGTCCCTAGTAACTTAATACGGCACCCGAGGCTGTTTGTAGCAGTGATACCGATGCGACGCGACTCCCGACACAGATGGCGTGTCATTCAGCGTCTGGAGAGAACTGAGGCCTTGCTTCCTCGCGCAGCGTTCTTATATATAAAGCCGCGGTGCGGACGGCTAAGGGAACGCCTGATCTTTTCGGCTCTCCCGACTAGCCGCTGGGCTAGTAACGCACCACTTCAAGTTACATAATAATTTATAGCTTCTTTTGCTGATGGCCGATGAAGCTCTTAATTTAAACGTGCATTCAGCACGAAGGTAAGTATTGATAATAAAATTTTGACGTGGCTAAGTTAAATATTTTGGGCGAGAGAATTAATTAAATTACACTGCACGCAGTAGATGAGCTCTGAACTGGCCCTTTTGAGATCCGCTATCGCTATAATTTTATAGGTATTCAAAAGAAACTTTTCACATCTTCATAGTCATAGCGGACCTCCAACCTATTTAAATCCAAACATCCTAGCCTTATTTATTAGCCTACTTAATCTATCTTGCTTCCTTCAGTTTTGAGATGAAAACCAGAAAATCATGAATTTCCACTCAAATCTTAATTTGTGAAATCCAAAGTACTGTTTTTATTAAATCATTATGAAAGATGAATCTAAATATAAATTTTGAAGTCTCTAGCTCTTTTCTGTTGCGCCAATGATTTTTTCAGAAAAACGTCCAAATTTCGAAAATGGCTGAAGTTACGGAACTGATATTTAACGCACATTAATTTAGTATTATTCCTGACATGCTAGAAAAGTTTTAGGTCATTTGCTTGATTTTTAAGGTATTGCGCAGCATTTATGACGTCAGAGCTAGTTACAGCAGACTGGCTGGCACACAATGGAAACTGATGTGAATTTACTACAGCGTGAGTAGGCTGCTTCCCTACACCGGGCGTGGGAAGCGAGAACGCTACCGCACGACCACGAGCTGCGGACTCTTGTAGTTGCAGAGTAAACAATCTGAAATGAACTATCAGTTTCAATGGTTCAAATGGCTCTGAGCACTATGCGACTTAACTTCTGAGGTCATCAGTCGCCTAGAACTTAGAACTAATTAAACCTAACTAAGCTAAGGACTTCACACACATCCATGCTCGAGGCAGGATTCGAACCTGCGACCGTAGCAGCAGCGCGGTTCCGGACTCAAGCGCCTCGAACCGCTCTGCCACAAAGGCTGGCCTTTCTGGTATCACTATCTGTTCCCGTTCCCTGGTTCATTCGATTGTTCAGAAGCGTTCTTATTAGCCCTAGTCTCTCGAATTTTGTCGTTGCGGTCACTTCATAAAAGGGATGTGAAAGGAATATTTTCCGACTGTTCCTGGAGCGTACTATTTATGAATTTCACTAACGAACCTCTCACTGATATCAAAGCCTTTCTTGTAGTGTCTGCCACTGAGTTTGTTGAGCATCTTTGTAATGCTCACGCGCATGCTAAACAATTCGGTGAAGAAAAGCGCTACTCTTCGTTGGATCTTCTCTCTGCCTTGTAATAATGCTCTTTGCTGAGGGTCGCAGACTGTTGGATGATTAAAAAAATCGGTCGGACAAGCTTTCTGTTAAGTCACTTCAACCATAGCTGCATTACATTTTCTTTCGGTTCTCCCAGTGAATCTCAGCATTGCATCAGCCTTCTGACTGGTTTGATGTGCTCCCCAAGAATTCTGCCCCTACGCCAACCTCTTCATCTCAGAGTAGCATTTGCAACCCACGTCCTCAATTATTTGCCGGATGTATTCCACTCTCAGTCTTCCTCTACAGTTTTTAACCTCTACAACTCCCTCTAGTATCATAAAAGTTATTATGTGAAGTCTTAACAGGTGTCCTGTCATCCCATCCCTTCCGCTTGTCAGTGTTTTTCGTATAATCCTCGCCGATACTCTGGAGAATCTCGTCATTTCTTACCTTATCAGTTCACCTAATTTTCAACATCCTTCTGTAGCGCCACATCTCTCTTTTTTTTTTCTCTTCCGTTTCCCACGGACCATGTTTCACTACCATACAATGCTGTGCTCCAAACGTACATTCTCAGAGATTTCTTCCTCAAATTACGGCCTATGTTTGATAGTCCTCCTTGCACCGTCCGTCATGGATTATTTTACTGCCTAGGTAATAGAATTCTTTAACTCCATCTACTTCGTGATCCTCGATTCTAATGTTACGTTTCTCGCTATTCTTACATCTTCTACTTCTCATTACTTCGTCTTTCTTTGATTTACACTCAATCCATATTCTGTACTCGTTATACTGTTCATTCGATTCAACAGATCTTGTAATTCTTCTTCATTTTCACTGAGGACAGTAATGTTATCAGCGACTCTTATCATTAACATACTGTCACCTTGAATTTTAATTCCTTTATTTGCTTTGTTATTTCTTCGATGTATAAATTGAAAAGTTGGAGTATTCCTGTGTTACACCCATTTTAATCTAAGCACTTCGTTCTTGGTCTTTCTCTCTTATTGTTACCTCTTTGCTCTTGCATATTACCCGTCTTTGCCTGTAGCTTACCCCTACTTTTCTCAGAATTTCGAAATGGAAATGCCGTGTGGCTAGGGCCTTCCGTCGGGTAGACCGTTCGCCTGGTGCAAGACTTTCAAGTTGACGCCACTTCGGCGAATTGCGTGTCGATGGGGATGAAATGATGATGATAAGGACAACACGACACCTAGTCCCTGAGCGGAGAAAATCTCCGACGCAGCCGGGAATCGAACCCGGGCCGTTAGGCATGACATTCCGTAGCGCTGACACTCAGCTACTAGGGGCGGACAGAATTACGAACATCTTGCCCCATTGGACAATGTCTAACGCTTTTTCCAGGTCATTTTATTTTAGATCGCTCCGGAAGGGCTACTTCTAGATTTTTTCCTGCGATTTGTCGCCAATATTGGAGCTGAACAGTTATTTATCTCATCGTCTATTTATGCTCAACAACTTGCGTTTATTTACGCTCAGGATATCTGCCTGACACTCCGCCAATTATCAATCTTCTGAAGGTCTTCCCGCAGTTCGCTAAGGTCTCCTGGCATTGCTACATTCTTATAGACAACCGCATCAGCTATGAACTGTCTCGTGGAGTTTTCGACATTATCCACTATCTCATTTATATATATTATAAACAGAAACAGTAACACTATTGGTCCTCGCCGTACTCCTGATATTATCGTTTACGTCTGTCGATTTCGTTCCGTTAAGAGCGACGTATTGAATTCTGTCTGCAAGGAAGTAAAGGAGTCATTCAAAAATCGGGTACGATACTCAGAAAACTGGTATTTTTTTGCTAATCAACGGTGCGTAACTGTGTCAAATGCCTTCTGGAAGGCCGGCCGGGGTGGCCGAGCGGTTCTAGGCGCTTCAGTCTGGAACCGCGCGACCGCTACGGTCGCAGGTTCGAATCCTGCCTCGGGCATGGATGTGTGTGGTGTTCTTAGGTTAGTTAGGTTTAAGTAGTTCTAAGTTCTAGGGGACTGATGACCTCAGCTGTAAAGTCCCATAGTGCTCAGAGCCATTTGAACCATTTTTGAACCTTCTGGAAGTCAAGGAACAAACACGCCACCCGATGCCAGGTGGGTCTAGAATAATGAGCGTCTGTCCTAAAAAAATTCTTAAAAACTGAAATGACTTGTGCTTTATTACTGTACTGTGTAATTAAGTAACAGATAAAATACTGAACTTAAGTGACTGCTAGGATGCCGCTAAAATGCCCCAGGCGCTAAGGCTTCCCCAGTAGCCAAAGTCAAGCCACCAGTGGGAGACATGTAAGCTCTGGTGTTCCCACCCAGGCGTCTGACACAAAGTAATTACTCACACTGCCAGTGCCTAATCATCACATTCGCATACTAATGCTGATATGTCAGCCAGGACAGAAAAAACTGTACTGCTTCCCAAATGAGAAGTATTTACCAGTGGATGTGGCTAAAGTTGTGAGATCTAGATGACAGACATTGTGAATCAGCGATATACGAGGCCTGTTCAGAAAGTAAGCTCCGATTGATTGCCAAATTGAAACCACAGTGAACATCAGAAATGTTTTACTTGTAACAATTAGCTACACCTTTCAGCTACTTCTCTATGTAGTCGCCGTTCTGACTTAGACTTTTGTCATAGCATTGTACCAACTTTTCAATAGCCTCATCATAGAAGGCAGCCGCCAGTGCTTTCCGCCAATTCTCCACGCTGGCCTACACCTCGTTGCCTGTGTCAAAATGTTGTCTTCAAAGACAGCGGTTCATGTGACCAGAGATGAAACTCAGGGGGAGACAATTGCGGAGTGTATTGTGGGTAATCTAACATTTCCATTTGAAAACGATGCAGGAGCATCTTCATTGCCCCTGCAGAATGCGGCTGAGAATTGTCGTGAAGACGAAACAGCACGACAGTTATGTAATGTTAGCTGCATAGCTTCAGGCGAAATTTCTCACCAGGCCCTCGTACGTGGCGGCAGACACTATTTTCTAGACATCTTTACGCACTCACTGCGAGCTCAGAAATGAGAAGAGCGACGTGATGCTAACTGGGGTTATACTAGAGACACTACCCAACACATCTGTGCAAAGCTTTATCGGATTTTCATAATCGTTTCCATTTCGCGACCGATCGGAGCTTACTTTCTGAACGCCCCTCGTACATTACACGCGTACTTAAAGAACTGGCTTATTACATATAACTCTGAACTTCTTTAATCTGCTTCTTCTATCAGACATAGTGAAAATCTCAAATGGTACAACGGTACTTAAAAATAGATCGTACCAGTGCGTTGTCTCTTTGCAGTCACTACAGTAAATTTAAGCCGTCCATCTACCATTCGGATAACAGTTTTCATATGGTCGTCCCCGTAAATCTGCATAAACCCTGGCTATGTAATCGATCTCACTGATCCATAATTCTACACTCAAAACCTTTTGTTCTTCCTACACACACACACACACACACACACACACACACACACACACACACAGACACTCAAGTTCGACGTCCTGTGGACGCTGAGGTTATTAGAAGTCAGTTGGATAAGCGAATAAGATAGTTGACAGCAATCTTTTGCATTCGCTTGAAGTATTAAGATGAAGCGCAGCTAATCTAAATCAAGAATCCGTAAGGCGTTTGAAACTACTTTCTCCCAGTTTTGTGTAACTGCACCTGTTGTCTTGGTGAAAAATTAAAACGGCATTTCTCAAACTCTTTTTTAAGAGATATACCAAAAATAAATGTCTGGGTGCTGTGCGGCTGCCTTGCATAGCGAGCAACAAAATTTATGTGCAGTGTTTCTCTTGATTAAAAGTCATCAGTCTGTTGATTGCTCTGAAACAATCGATTTATTTCATTCTGTGCCTGTTACTTCCTCTCTGAGTTTTGCCCACATTGTACGCTGCAAGTTCCAAACGTTTGTGGTTTAACGTTCTTCCCTCCTTACTGCTCTCTTCATGGTTGGACTCTTCGAGAAATTCATGTGCGTAGACGTTTCCTATCATATCAGCCTAAGGTCTGGGACACTACCCCCCCCCCCCCCCCAAGGAAACTAGTTACGTATATTTCTGTATTTCTCTTCTGGTTTAATACTAATTGTTTAGGCTGTTTTGAATGAAATTTAAGTTCTTTTTTTGTCTGGAACAGCGCGGCCGCTGCGGTCGCAGGTTCGATTCCTGCCTCGGGCATGGATGTGTGTGATGTCCTTACGTTAGTTAGGTTTAAGTAGTTCCAAGTTCTAGGGGACTGATGACCTCGGAAGTTTAGTCCCATAGTGCTCAGACCCATATTAAGTCCTTTTTTAGACGTAACTCTGATAAATTTCCTCTAAAAAGAGAACCGAGATATATACTGAATTATTTCTCATTCATTGGGCTTTCAGTCCATGTAATTGGTCTCGTGATATAAATTTTATTTTGTTTCGTTAATTAAGATTGGAATCGGACGCTAAAACGATTCTTTTGATGCCATCTCGCCTAGGCACATGGATAAATCGTCCAGAAATTCTTGGTGGCAAACAAAGCAACAGTATGACAACTTTGCACTTCTCCTCCTTCAGAACAAGTTTAGGGCATAGCAAGGCCGATACCCCTGGGCAAGGTCAGTACCTCTGAGTTACGCCTCCATCACACTGCTAATGAAACATATTACCCTACTTCGTTTACCTTCTGTTTTATTACAAAGGAAAGAGATTTACCAGATCTTCTCTCCCATTTGTCTAGCTTTTCGTCACATGCTGCTAACACCGTGGTACACTCATTTCGCAACACACATGGGTAATAACTAACTAGTCTAGCGGTGAGCGCGACTCGCAGTTTTAGGCTCATAATCCATGGCAATTTTTTTTTGATGAAGTTTTGTCGGAAGAGCCTAATACTTTCGGATAATTAACTTCAACTTCGAAAGACAAAAAAGATGTCGTCCGTTCACAACAAACTGCACTGTATCAAATCAATCATAGCTAGGAGACAGTATGACAGTAGAAGCCCAATGTACCTCTCACCCTCTATAATAACCACTCTTTCCTTAACTCAGTCCATAGGCAGAATGAATATCATTCTCTCGTAGTACAGGTTAGTTTTAAAAGAATCATTTTTGAACGCTACTACGTAACCCTGAGTGGTGGCATGAGCCCCCTCTCATATTTCTATCTTACGATTCTCCTCTCTAACTGCATGCGGTGGAAAGTTGCTATTCCTTCACACGCGGACTTCCCACGCAGCGTCTCTCGTCACCCGGGTGGTCCGGTGGCAGGCGGGCTCTGCTGATTTTGAAAGGGTAAGCCGACGGGTGTGAGGGAGTCGAGTGAATGCTTTCCAGACGCCGACATTGTCAAGAGACACGCCCGCAGGGGCCTGAAGTAGTGGCTGGACTAGAGGTTCCGTTACTTCGCAGAAACTTGGCGAAAACACTTTCTGGCGGGCTACCAGCGAGGCGTGGGAATGACTTGTGTACCCAGGCAGTTGTGGCGGGAAAATTCCCGCGCTCTCTGCAAAATAGTAACTGTGATTGGCTTGCTCAGGGCATAGCTCCGTGACGTAGCAAAACCAGCGAAGAAATTGGCGCCAAGAATCTCCATTGGTGGAATGGTAATGTTCCGGCAATGGAGTGGAATTTTCCGCCGGTTTTCGATTTGCTGATTGGAACGGTTAACCACGGCCACTGTCGTGGGGGCGGAAATGCTCTGTGTTCGGTTTGTACGGGTGCTCTTGAGGAGTCGGCTCTCGCCTTTTGGTCAGAGTAGGTTACAACACTGAGCTCTCGCTGCTCTGGACAGCCTGCCTTCCGTTGGCTGTCTAATATACGTTTATTTAATTGTGACTGCTTGACGAAGTTGCTGAAGTTTCGACTTCAACGTAACTTTCCGAGTACAGTTGGCAATTGAGCGTTCTGCATACAAGAGGCCTATGTTGTCTGTCTTGAGCAGTTTTGGCTAAAGTTGACTGTATCGGAGTTACTGTGTGACTTCGCTTGTTAAAATCAATCACTGTACCGTCAGTGATTGTGTGGCGAGCCTTCTTCGTCTCCCTCAGAGGCGCATTTGTATTGCTATGAAGTCTTTAGTCTGGAACAACCAGACCAGGAAAATTTGTTTCGGGCTATACTCGCGACATTATCATCCCCACGACAGGACGTCGAAGCAACCAGCCATCGCTTCCAGTACACCATATCGTGTGCTTGCAGCTAAGAAGACAGCTTGGTAATGTACGTCCGCAGCACCGGCAAAGCAAGCATTTTTGCTAGGCGATAATCAGAGCTCAGCAGAGCGCGTCTGTTCGTCTTTTCTGACTTTGTTCTATCTTGGGTGTTCTCTGTCTGAGTTCTCACTAATGTAGCAGCAATTAATGTTGGGTTAGCTGTGTGTCTCTCTTAAGATTTGAGTTGCTAGGAATTGGCTCCACATACCACTTCGTCATAAACGTCACAATCTAGTCTAGGGACAACTTCACCTTCACAGCGTTTATTTGAGTATCCAATTTGAGCCAATTTGATGTATTGTAAATGTTTCATGTGTTTTTGTTTATTATTTTGTGTTTAGTCTTAATAAATCATATTGTTATTTTGGGCAGAACTTTCATTCTGTTAATCGGTAGAGCAACCCTATCATTTCTCACTGCGTTAATGAAACCTTCCTTTATTTAACTTATTTGTCAAATTAAATTATTGCAGGTGCCAAACTCTTTTTCTACTCCACTTGCAGGGTTTGTTACAATTGGTTCGCGTATTTTTTTAATCCATGTGCAGCAGCAAAAGTCGGAGTTAGAATAGGGGGGGGGGGGCTTAGAGCATCATTTACATTTGTAGATTCTAGAAGAATTTAGTGTTAAATACACTGCTAGCCCCAGCACCTCGCATAAGCTAGCCCCGGCACCTCGCAACCCGTCCTTTCCTTAGCTACGCAACGCTCTATCGAAATACACAGCAATTAAATAGAGTGGAAATCTCGCCTTTAGAAACTAAGAGTAAGGCAGCGTAAGTGTCTCTGATGATAATTAACTTGGGACATTAGCTGAGGGTTGTCTGCTTTTTGGTGGAACACATCCTTGGCCTCTAAAACAGGACGTCGAGGAGCTAGCTAGCCGAGAAAAAAGGGCAGTGGCATCCATTCGCGAGACCCGGGCTACCGTTTACAGAGTTCGTTTTTTTCTCTCCTCCTCCAGTCCCGGAGTCAGCGCAGAGCCAGTTTTCCGTCCGGTTTTTGTGGCCTAGTTCCTGAGGACGGCGTGCGTTACGCGAACAATAGTGGAGTCGCTGGCTTCACTATTGAGCGCTCCCACCGGCTTTCACGACGAGAGCGGCAGCGAAAGCCTAACTTACAGCTCCAGAAAGTAATCATCCGTAGACACAAGTGCTAAATACCTCTCCAGTCATCAGAAAGCTTGAAGCTGGAGTGCGAATATGCGCAGTTGAGCAACGAATTCGGACTTCCCGCGGATCGCGGGCACGCTCCCCGGAGTATCCCAATCTTACATATGTCACACACCTATCTACTTCTTCTCACAGAGTATTGATTCATTTTCCAACATTCGCACATCTCGTGACTCCAGCGCGGGTTTTAGAATTAAGACAACCAGAAGTCATAAACTTCCATTTTCACCATCCTCACAGTTGATGATGAATTACAGTTTCAAATACAGAAATTTATTCCTGGGATGCAACTTAACTCTGCGTGTATTAGGTATAAATGAATGTCTGTGCCAGACCAGGACATAAACACGGTGAAGACAGGCCTGCGACGAAGATAACAACGATAGTCTATAACTTCGTTGTCTTGATGGTAAAACACCACAACAATCACGAGATGAGCGAATGTGGGTAAATTAATTAATAATTTAGAGAGAAACAGATACTTATATATTTATATGGAAGTTTTAGTCGCTCTGGGTAGCGTGCTTGTATAGCCTAAGTGGTAAGGCAACTGCTCACATTAAGAGGGAAATCAGTACTGGTTTAGGTAGCACATCTATAGCTACTGCAGTTACGTTGAATTCCAGGAATAAACTTTAGTACTTGAAATTGTAATTCGTCATCAAATATAAAGTATAAAAACGATCACGATAGTTTGCACATATCTTCTTCCGTTTCTCAGTCAATTCCTTACAGCATCTCCTTGACGTTCTCTGATGGTAAGACAAACCCGTGACCAGTCCTGCTGTATTTCTATGTATAAGTTCCATTTAATCCGGTAGTCCTGCCTGAAAATGGACCAGCACACTTGAGCAGTATTCTCGAATGGGCCGCATCACTGTATTGTAAGCAATCTCCTTGTAGACTGACCGAATTTTCCTCGTATTCACCCACTGAAGCGAATTCTGCCACCTGCGTAACCAATAACTGAATTTACACTACTGGCCATTAAAATTGCTACACCAAGAAGAAATGCAGATGATAAACGGGTATTCATTGGACAAATATATTATACTAGAACTGACATTTGATTACATTTTCACGCAATTTGGGTGCATACATCCTAAGAAATCAGTACCCAGAACAACCACCTCTGGCCGTAATAACGGCCTTGATACCCTGGGCATTGAGTCAATCAGAGCTGGGATGGCATGTACAGGTAGAGCTGCCTACGCAGCTTCAACACGATACCACAGTTCATCAAGAGTAGTGACCGGTGTATTGTGACGAGCCAGTTGCTCGGCCACCATTGACCAGACGTTTTCAATTGGTGAGAGATCTGGAGAATGTGCTGGCCAGGGCAGCAGTAGAAAATT
This sequence comes from Schistocerca americana, assembly GCF_021461395.2. Classification (NCBI taxonomy): domain Eukaryota; kingdom Metazoa; phylum Arthropoda; class Insecta; order Orthoptera; family Acrididae; genus Schistocerca; species Schistocerca americana. The sequence continues at coordinate 34,236,004 of NC_060124.1, forward strand.
TTCTGTATCCAGAAAGGCCCGTACAGGACCTGCAACATGCGGTCGTGTATTATCCTGCTGAAATGTAGGTCTTCTCAGGGATCGAACGAAGGGTAGAGCCACGGGTCGTAACACATCTGAAATGTAACGCCCACTGTTCAAAGTGCCGTCATTGCGAACAAGAGGTGACCGAGACATGTAACCAATGCCACCCCATACCATCACGCAGAGTGATACGCCAGTATGGCGATGACGAATACACGCTTCCAATGTGCGTTCACCGCGATGTCGCCAAACACGGATGCGACCATGTTTTGCCATACGTGCACCCAGGTTCGTCGTTGACTACACCATCGCAGGCCCTCCTGTCTGTCATGCAGCATCAAGGATAACCGCAGTCATGGTCTCCGAGCTGATAGTCCATGCTGCTGCAAACGTCGTCGAAGATGGTTGTTGTCTTGCAAAAGTCCCCATCTGTTGACTCAGGGATTGAGACGTGGCTGCACGATCCGTTACAGCCATGCGGATAAGATGCCTGTCATCTCGACTGCTAATGATACAAGGCCGTTGGGATCCAGCACGACGTTCCGTATTACCCTCCTGAACCCACCGATTCCATATTCTGCTAACAGCCATTGGATCTCGACCAACCCGGGCAGCAATGTCGCGATACGATAAACCGCAATCGCGATAGGCTACAATCCGACCTTTTATCAAAGTCGGAAACGTGATGGTACGCATTTCTCCTCCCCACACGAGGCATCACAACAACGTTTCACCAGGCAACGCCGGTCAACTGTTGTTTGTGTATGAGAAATCGGGTGGAAACTTTCCTCATGTCAGCACGTTTTAGGTGTCGCCACCAGCGTCAACCTTGTGTGAATGCTCTGAAAAGCTAATCATTTGCATATCACAGCATCTTCTTCCTGTCGGCTAAATTTCGCGTCTGTAGCACGTCATCTTCGTGGTGTAGCAATTTTAATGGCCAGTAGTGTATGTCACTGTTCCGCTTCATGTCCTTAAAAACTGTTACACCCAGGTATTGATATAAGGTGACCGATTTCAACTGCAATTCATTGATATTGTAGCCCTACGGTATTACGACTTTTCGTTTTGTGAAGTGTAAAATGGTACATTTTTGAACACGACGATGGCGGGCAAAAAGCCCTGCATTAGTAATGTATGGATAATTTCAGATTTTCGGTCTGATGGGAGTTGTGGTAGGGTAGTCGGATGCAGTTGCAATGATCACTGTGTGTGGATGGTTCAGTGGTCAGAGCATCTGCTTAGTAAGGAGGAGAGAGGAGTTTGAGTACCGGCCTGGTTCGAATTTTCAACTTTCTCCACTGATTTCAATCAATGCCCATTTTCAGCCAGTCTGTAATTCCTTTGTGTCTTAACCCATAGTAGGTTATCAGTGCCAGTTTGGAATATAAGAGTGTTGATAACCTGTGTCAGGTTACACACTTGGGCTCCTTGGTACCCCAACTCCCTGTCCCTTGGAGAACCACTGGGAATTAATCAACCCAGGGGAATCATCCTATCAATTATGCACCTTATATTCAAGAATACCCAAGGGAACGCACAGCCTCTCCCATCCTCACTCTCTCCGCCTCCCCACCAGCCACTCTAGTGTCCCAGTTATAAAAGATAAAAATGTTGAGGGGATGCTTCATACATAGGGGAGAGGGAGAGGGGAAGGATGTGAGAGGCTGCGGGTACTCCTGGGGAAGCTTGAAAATAAGCTGCACAGTTGCCTGGGTGATTCTCATGGGTGACCTTGATCAGTTCCCAATGGCTCCCCATGGGAGTGGGTATACCAACGAGCCCATGTGTAACATACATCAGATGTGTATCATGACACTGGATGTGATCATTTCCTTGTGCCATATTGGTAGTGGTACCCTACTGTCATGACCAGATGTTTGCAGTGGATGAGAGACCTGGATAATATGGAGGTTACAGTTACAACCGAAAGCCCTTTGTATCGATATGTGTAATAAAATGAAACACCTGTTGTCATCCTTTCAATGTTTTTATCATATAGCAACCAGTTTCGGTGACTCAGTACACCAAATGCAGTCCTAAGTGACACTGGAAGGTTGAACTCCAATCATATACGTGATCCCATCAGTGGCCAACATCTATGACGTGGCTTCCATAGACTACTGTAAGAGCACACTTAATTGTGCGTAGGGTGCAGAATATAGACAAACAGTGGTGGAAATGGAAATGAGCGTTTGGCGTCATTGGCCGGGAGGCCCCTCGCGGGGCAGGTCCGGCCGCCATATCGCAGGCCTTATTACATTCGGCGCCACATTGGGCGACCTGCACGCCGGATGGGGATGAAATGATGATGAACACAACACAACACCCAGTCCCTGAGCGGAGAAAATCTCCGACCCAGCCGGGAATCGAACCCGGGCCCAGAGGACGGCAATCCGTCACGCTGACCACTCAGCTACTGGGGCGGACGACAAACAGTGGTAACAGAGATGGAGTTCATGAATCATTTTGGTTTATGGATGTGCACTGTATGGTGTCCAGATTTTATGGAACTTACATGAGCTTGATCCATACAGTATGAGATCCTCAGAAAATAATAATTATATTAAATCAACAAAAGGCAATAGCAGTAATCTCATGTACCGAAAACTAAGAAAATAACATCTACCAATATGGGCAGGGGCATGAATAAATAAGTTAAATTGAAACGCATTTTGAAGACAATCCGAGCAGGTGGTTAACAGCAACGGAGAACCCCACTTAATAAGAGAACAGCGAGCTTCAGTGCAGAAAGGGATAAGGCCAGAACAATACATTATTCCTTTAAACGTAAATATGGTCAGGACCAATGGTAAGTGGCTGGATGGCTTTAACAGGGATAGGCTGCGACCTGGCAAGAAAAATAAAATTCGCCTCTAACGAGATGATGACTAAATAAAAATATAAATATGGCATTTCAGTCTTTGATCGCTATTTTTATTTTCAATGAGCGGTTTCAGCCTAGCTGCCCATCTTCAGGTCTGTCTCAAGCCATACTGGGTGATTCAGGTGCGACACAGTGGGAGATCCCCATTATATAAAAGCAGGAAAACTCAAAAGATAGACGCAAACATCTTGAAAGAGAAAAGAGAAGAATTCTGTCAAAACATAGTTATATGTTCGGATAAATGGGAAGATATAAAAGAAGGAATGATAAGATCTGCTCAAGAAGTCGCAAAAATGAAATGTAAAAGAGGCACCGAACAATATGATTACAAAGTATGGCCAGATAAAGAAGGTTTCTAATTTCAAATATTTAGGGAAATCATCCAGCCCAATGCTTCAGATAAAGAAGGAAATAAAACAAGAACAAGAAAAATGGAAATGGCATTCCAGCTAACAAAGAATGTGTACAACAAGAAGTCAGTATCAATTAACGCAAAGATAAGGCACTACAACACTGTGATTAAGCCAGAGTGTCTGTATGCATCTGAATGTTTAGCAATGAACACTAACAAGGAAATGGAAGCTATAGCAAAAAAGGAGCGAAAAATCATTAGAAGAGTACTTGGGCCGAGGTTTGAGAATGGGACTTGGAAGCTTAGAAGTAATAGAGAAGTGTATGACAAAATTGAGAAAGTGAGAGATACTATGAGGAAGAGAAGAGTAAGCTTTTACGCCCATTTGAAAAGAATGAATGATGAAAGGCCGACAAAGAAAATATTCATGTTTTTTGACAAAAACCCCAGAACCCAAATTACCTGGTTCAAAGAAGTCAAAGCAGACTTAGAGGAGATGGGTATAGGAGAAGATGATATAACCAACAGAGACTTAATGAGAGACAAAATTCAACATTTTGAAGGATTTGAAGTGAAGAAGAGAAGAACTGGAGGAACAGTGTGGACAGAAGACCGAAGGAAGCAGCACAGAGAGAGGATGAAGACATATTGGCAGAAGAGAAAAGAGGAGGAGCGCAATAGGAGAAATGTACATTGAAAAATAGTTGTTTAACGCGGTCCCTAGACGGCCAAAATCGGAAGAAAAAAAAAAGCATTTTGAGAACTAAAATCTATAAATGTCTCTCGTCTTCCAACAGAGCGCACAACTGTGTGGAAAATAGCTTGCGACAGAGTGCACAAGTGTGTGGAAAATAGCAAGGGCTTTGAGAGATTTGCTTCTGCGAAGTCTGGACGATATGCTTCACTTACCGTGGCAACAGATAGCAAAGAGGTAGTTAATTATTCCTGCAGGACCTTCTGTGGGCAAAGGAATTGTGCACATTGCTCCAACCCTTAGAGAGTGTGCAGTAGCCATTATTTTCACTAGGGGAAAATTAACGTTCTATGAAATGCAGGAAAGCTGAGACTGAGTGAATTCAGTCAAGGCCAGAGTAGGGAATTAGCGTTTCAGATCCAGCACAGAGACAACACCATTGCAGATGCCACTTCATAAAGTACCATAACGCATTAGGCCACAGCAAATGTTGAGTCTAGATTTTGCTCACTCCAACTTGCGTAATCTTTGACCATTGATTATCAAAAGCTAGGATACTAATCTACCCTCACATTGAGTACATGAGAGTTTCTTCATTGGTTCAAAAAAGTAAATTTACTCTCCACCAACTAAGTGCATTGACCAGTTATGATAACGTAGATGTAAATGAGTTGATGAAGACTTTTAGTCATTCTTTCCTATGATAAAATTTTTAGATATGTAGAGATAACGATTTTAATAATTGTCAGTTCAATATGTCCAAGAGTTAAATATTTTGTTATTGAGTGTTGAAAGTAATAGAACATGATTGTTGTGTATCACTTGACCCCTGAAAGCACAGTTGGTAAATTGTATGTAGAATAAAAAAGGGAATAGCTGATTTGTCTTTCTAGAATAGACCCTAAACTTTCACTTTTATTAATTCAGGCATTCTAGTTAAGTGACAGCAGCATTTCTAATGATTTTGTTACGATCTGCACATGATATTAGCTGCCTTACAGGGCCATATTTATACAGAATGTCTAACACCCTGGGCTTGAGAAGACAGTTCAGATGTTTTGTCCATTTGCGTGCTAAGTGTTAAGCTAAGTTTGCACACATTAGTCCACTCACTGAGCGGATACAAAGTGCGGAAAATCTCACAGCACAGCTGGGATACTAGATCAGTTAGATCTAAGTTTACGTTTATGATGAGTGTCAGTGATCTCTGATGCGAGATACTTGGGTGCAAGCGCACTGAGGAGTCAATAGAGTAGACATAACGGTATTCACTTAACTTGCCTAGCTGCAACTAGGCGTAAGAATCACGGACATAGTAAACAGACCGATTTTTGAACTTGCATTAGTGCATTGCTCGCATTACATTATGATTAATTCATGTCAGTGAATATCGTTTACGAAGTATCAATGGAAAATATTATTGGCTTCAGGCATTTGTGGATGGTTAATATGTCTGCAGTCTTTTACCACACCAGAAAAAAAAAATTGAAGAAGATGAACGCCTTCGTAAACTGCTGTAGCGGCGACAGCTCAGGTTGTGCTGGCAGTTATTCTATGGAGAACGAAAGGCCGGCCACGAAGAACTTCACTCTTATCTAGTCTTTTCAGTAGTACGATCGCAAAATCCAACAGTAAACAAGGCTAGGATGTAGTGAATTTACTGTGTTAGATAAGATAGCGGTAAACGGTAAAAGATGGGAGGCACTGAACGTACAAAAACCAAATAACACACGCTGCAGCTTTAAGGTAAGTTACGCAGCTGCTGCAGAAGACGTAATTTGCACCAGAATTCACAGGCTGTCCGTATCCACCATACTCGCCCCTCTGTTTGCCCTTAGCTCTTACTGTAACTTTAATTGGTCGAAATAATGTACAGAAGCTCCACATCTTGTCATAGATATCTTTCAGAACGGTCTAACCACATAGCTTATTTAATAACGGTTGGGTAACCAGATATTACAGGGTGTTTCAAAAAGACTCATCCGACATCACAAGACTATTCCACATGCATGAAGGTGGAAACTTTGGGTAAATGTTAACTTAAGCATAGAACTACAAAGACTTTATTTTCAAAAGAACAATTTTACACTGGACCTCAAAACTTAATGAAGAAAGTAACTTTCGTACGATAAGTCACTGCCAAATGAGACACCTCGATGAAACTTCGACCAGGCACAGAAATGAAAATATAGAAATGAAAACATAGAAAATATAGTACAGAAAATAACTGAAAGGAAAACGTAATGAGACGAATCGAAATGAGTCTTTTACTCAAAGACAATAATTACATTGAAGTCTACATGATTCATAACGCTCCCCTGGACACTACAAAAGGTGTGACGTGATTTTTAACAGGGTACGTTATCTCAAATAAATGGTTCAGATGGCTCTGAGAACTATGGGACTTAACATATGAGGTCATCAGTCCCTTAGAACTTAGAACTACTTAAACCTAACTAGCCTAAGGACATCACACACATCCATGCCCAAGGCAGGACTCGAACCTTCGACCGTAGCGGTCGCGCGATTGCAGACTGAAGCGCCTAGAACCGCTCGGCCACTCCGGCCGGCTACGTTATCTCCACGGACAGCAATGCATGATCTGCTATTTCATCCCATGCTGGGCCACAAGGTGTTCTTGCAGGAGGGCGTTCCAATGTTCAATCACCATGGTCTTAAGTAGTTAAATAAAATTTCGTACTCTACCTAATACTTAAAATTACCAGGCAATTACTGTGCTTCATCATATGTAGTTGGCTGCGATGAGACACAGAAAAACCTGTAATATAACATCATTTGTTCCAACACATTTTTAACTTTGGTGCACTAGGAAGGCACTATTCGATACTGCCACAAAATCATTTTTTAGAGTAGAGATTTTGCAATACAGTGAAGTGCAGTATGAAACCTACGCAATAGCGTTAGCTATAATAACTTTTTCTACAACAAAAAATTAGCACCACTTGTACTGTTACACTTGTCACAAACAAGCGACATGCCGCACTATTTATGTCTTCAAAAACCTTAAGCCAAATTTATTCCAACAAACTATTAAGATGAGTATCAAACGCATGTATAAAACAAACAGTAATTTCGGATATGAAACTTTCTGGCCGATTAAAACTTCGTGCCGGACCGAGACTCGAACTCGGGACCTTTGCCTTTCGCGGGCAAGTGCTCTACCATTTGTGATACCCAAGCACGACTCACGCCCCGTCCTCACAGCTTTACTTCTGCCAGTACTTCGTCTCCTACCTTTCAAACTTTACAGAAGCTCTCCTGCGAACCTTGCACAACTAGCAAGTCTGAAAGAAAGGATACTGCGGAGACATGGCTTCGCCACAGCCTAGGGGATGTTTCCAGAATGAGATTTTCTCTCTGCGAAAGGCAAAGGTCTCGAGCTCGAGTCTCGGTCCGGCACACTGTTTTAATCTGCCAGGAAGTTTCATATCAGCGCACACTCCGCTGCTGAGCGAAAATCTCATTCTGGATTTTCGGATATGTTTGTAGCGACGATGTAATGGCATTCAAAGTCTGCAGCCTTAACTCTTTACCATAGCCACTTGACTTCGTTGTCAGCGCACGTTGTCGATAAAATCTTTGTTATGCGAAACAGTGAAACATGGTTAAGATTGTGTAAAACACCGTTGGCATTCAAAACCATTTCTAGTGCTCTCGGAATGGGTAAATACAGGTCACGTATGGTGTCGTAGGGTATCTTACACCATTTGTGCAGCAAATTTGTGGCAAGTTCAGGAAGCAACAATGGAGGCGGATAGCGATAATGCACTAACCTCTCTAAAGTAGACCACAAAGGCTTAATAACACTGAGATCTGGTGACTGTGCTGGTGAGGGAAGATGCGACAATTTATCCTCGTGCTCGCAAAACCACTCCTGGTAGATGTGAGCCACGCGAACAGGGGCTCTGTCATCTGGGAACACTGCATCGCCACTGCGAAACGAACAGTGTACCTTGGGCTCGACTTGATCCTACAAAATGGTCGCATTAACCTTGACAGTAACACAGTACTGCAGAGAAACCATAGAATCCACGGAATGCCACGATTTGGATGCCCAAATCCTCATCGGACCCTCGCCCTGTTTCACTGTGCGTTGCAAGCAGTCTGCATCGTAGGCTGGGGAGGATGTAAACTAGACATAAACTCTCCCAGAAGATACCAAAGGTGTGAAACAAGGCTCATCCGACCAAAGACTTTGTTCCATTGCTCCACAGCCCATGTCTTATGGCTTTGGCACCACGTTTTCCTATTACGAACATTTGCGTCACTGATGTGTGGTTTTCGAGTTCGAGGTTGCACTGCAATTCCCAGCTTATGGAGCTCCCTTTGTATTCTTTGGTGCTGACACATTCAGTTCTGCAGTGATTTTTGCCTCAGTCGTCCTGTTACTTTTCGTCAGAATCCTTTACAAGAACGTCTGTCACACAGATACGCCCGCTTTGTGACAGCGTATGATGTTTTTCCGGTTTTTCTGTATGCGTTATATAAGGGGCGTTCGAAAAGAAACGAACTAGAGGCATAATTATGTAGTAGTACTGACCTTGGCTGTTGAGACGTCCCACTGTGGCACAAGGCGGTGAATGGCTGTCCCATAGAATTCCCGGGGCTGCGATGTTTAACGCTTCCGCATGTACAGCTGGACGTCGTCGTCCGAGGTGAATCGCTTCCTTTTCAAGGGGACCAAAAATGTAATCACAAGGGAGAGAGGTCGCGACTCTATGGGGGGTGGCCGAGAACCTCCCATTAGAATTTCTACAGGAGTGCCGCGACTGTGTTGGCCGTATGAGGATTTGCATTGTCGTGGAGCAAAATGACCCCACAGGTGAGATTGCCCGGTCGTTTTCATTTGATCCCTTGGCGAAGGGTGGTCAAGGTTTGCGACTAACACTGTTGTCCCGTGCTGCAGGAAGTGAATCAGAAGGGGGCCATCTTGGACAATGAAGAACGTCAGCATAACCTTTCCCGCACTCGTGTGGACGACGACGTCCAGCTGTGCGTGCGGAACTGGTTAACATCGCAGCCCCGGGAATTTTATGACACAGCCATTCACCGCCTTGTGTCACAGCGGGACAAATGTCTCAACAGCCACGGTCAATACTTCCAATACACAGGTACTATTTTCTGTAATTATGCCTCTGGCTCGTTTCTTGGCTCTGAGCACTATGGGACTCAACTGCTGTGGTCATAAGTCCCCTAGAACTGAGAACTACTTAAACCTAACTAACCTAAGGACAGCACACAACACCCAGCCATCACGAGGCAGAGAAAATCCCTGACCCCGCACGTTTCTTTTTGAACGCCCATTGTAATTCTTCGGCTCCCTTCGTTACGGCAGTTCGCACTATACGAGCACCAATAGTCTGCCCTCATTTGAATACATTTACCTCGTAAATAATGCACTCATTACACAGAATGACAGCTGGCAGCTTTCCCTAAACGTAGATAAATGTAATATAATGTGCATACATAGGGGCAGAAATCCATTCCAGTACGATTATGCCATAGGTGGTAAATCATTGGAAGCGGTAACGACCGTAAAATACTTAGGAGTTACTATCTGGAGCGATCTGAAGTGGAATGATCACATAAAACAAATAGTGGGAAAAGCAGGCGCCAGGTTGAGATTCATAGGAAGAATTCTAAGAAAATGTGACTCATCGACGAAAGAAGTAGCTTACAAAACGCTTGTTCGTCCGATTCTTGAGTATTGCTCATCAGTATGGGACCCTTACCAGGTTGGATTAATAGAAGAGATAGACATGATCCAGCGAAAAGCAGCGCGATTCGTCATGGGGACATTTAGTCAGCGCGAGAGCGTTACGGAGATGCTGAACAAGCTCCAGTGGCGGACACTTCAAGAAAGGCGTTACGCAATACGGAGAGGTTTATTATCGAAATTACGAGAGAGCACATTCCGGGAAGAGATGGGCAACATATTACTACCGCCCACATATATCTCGCGTAATGATCACAACGAAAAGATCCGAGAAATTAGAGCAAATACGGAGACTTACAAGCAGTCGTTCTTCCCACGCACAATTCGTGAATGGAACAGGGAAGGGGGGATCAGATAGTGGTACAATAAGTACCCTCCGCCACACACCGTAAGGTGGCTCGCGGAGTATAGATGTAGATGTAGAACACTGTTCTGACCATGGCTGACGCTCGCAAAGATTGAGGGCATTGCACAGGTACCGCCTGTGGTCAAATGCAAAAGCTCAATCTGCACTATGTAAGCACACGTTTCGCGCTGTGTTTCCATGTTTCCGTGCAACTTTGTAGCTATTTCTACTCTGCGTTGTGTGCCTGGCGCATACGATCACAATGACGAAGTGTCTCAAGAAAATGGTTCAAATGGCTCTGAGCACTAAGGGACTTAACTTCTGAGGTCATCAGTCCCCTAGAACTTAGAACTACTTAAACCTAACTAACCTAAGGACACCACACACATCCATGCCCGAGGTAGGATTCGAACCTGTGACCGTACCGGTGGCGCGGTTCCAGACTGTAGCGCCTAGAACAGCGCGGCCACACTCGCCGGCTGTCTCAAGTAATAGTTCTGTTATAAGAATGCTAGCAAAAAAAAGAGAAAAGCGTAAGAGCTTAAGAAATACTCCGCATGCCCTTAAATAGCACACGCGTAGCAGCAGCAGCGAAACTCGGTCGCTCGCCCTGGCCGTGCGTACGTGATACGAGCCCCCCCCCCGGCCCCGGCGGTTGCGCAACGGCGTTTGCCTGCCAGCTTGTTTACACTGGGCCGCTTCTACGGTGGCGTGGCGTGACGTCACGGAGAGTAGGCTGGCCGCTGCAGCCGCTTGGCAGTCGGCCAGGCGGAGTGACGGCCGCAGGAAGCGCCTTTGTGCCGCTTCCGTCACGTACCAATTACCTTCCGCCTCGGACCGCAACCGCCAACGCGAAGGAAACATACAGCTCCGAACACGATAAACGCATCTTTGCTGTGAAAGGCTGGAATGAATAACATCACCCAATAAAAATAAAAACAAACGAACAAATAAACAAACAATTCAATACAGTTAACTGTTCTTTTTTTAGATGTTGCAAATTTTTTTTTATTAAGATGCAAACTAAGCTCTATCAGAATCACCTTTAAACAAGTATGCCACTATTTATTGTGAATCTTTGGAGTTAAGGTTGTAAACTAGCCACTCAATAAATATTATAGATAGCTTATTCCCTTTCGTAATAATGGCACAGTTCTTCCAACACTCTGCGTATGACATGACATGAAATAAACAAGCACATCTAAAATTTCAAGGCCTGTTCCTTATTTTTCGTCTTCTGTCAATACAAAAACCAACAGTAACTCAAATTTTATGAAAATATTCATTTCTGACTGTCCACTCTGTGTTCGCACCACAGATCTTTCTCTCTCTGTTACGACTTCGAAACGCCTGGCAACAATGCTTACACGCTGAGAGCGCACCAAGTCAAAGCTACTCTCTAAACTGGTCCACTACAAAGATATTACATAATCACACAAAAAAATGGCATATTATCTTAACATTACCTGTGAAGATTCGTACTGAGGGCACCGACTTGCGATATGTCAAGGTCACGGAAAGAGCAGTAAATTCCACTGTCGTTCGAATTCTGTCGCTGTTGAATTTCTAATGAGTGAGTGTCTATGAGCACTGGCTGACATCTGTACACTTTCTCTGGTGCCTTCCTTCCATCTTCACTGTTTCTCGAAACGCTCCTCTTCTTCGCTGCCTACAGCTCCTTAGTTTTCCGCTAAAAATTAGAATGTAATGTGTGAAATTTCGAGGACATGTCACTCTCGATTACTCTGTCATACGATTGGTGAATATTTCGCAGTGTTCACTGAACTGTGATTTACACAATTATAAAAGACGCGAAAATAATTGGAATGTTGACTTTGCCGTGCATGGATTCGGTTCAGAAAGCAGTCGTGTATCGTGGTTGGAAGATGTTCAAAAAACATTCGTGTAACACAGGGCAGGAAATTGGGAATCCCTACCAAGTCAAAAGAAAATTAAAAACATAACTTATTAGCCACTCTTTTTTACGGATTATCTGATGCTTTCATGTTTTTCTCAGCGAATGTTGTCAGTTAGTGCGCGGAGACTTGTTATGTGAAGAGAGCTAAGCATGGAGCCATTAGCTAGCGGGAGATGGAGTTAAATACAAGTGTTGGGCTTGCCTAGGTTAATTCATGCCAGTAAATTTCATTTGCTGGCGAGCAAATTTTTTCCCAGCGAACGATGGCCAAAAATGTTCGAAGAGGGGGAAAAATCGTGTAGTCGCAAATTTTTGAAGAGTGGTAGAAGGGAGTTCTACGAACAACATACTAAAATTCCTTACCGGTGGCGAGTGAGCGTGGCGGTGGAAATGACGTTTAAAGGTCACTTTTTACGTTTTTCTTGAATTATTCGAAAACGGGGCTTCCAACGAAAATATTTCCCAATACAGAATTAAACTGATTTAAATTTCATGCAAAAGTGTTCTACTCATTTTTTCTCTGGGACTATAATCTCAGCGTTGTAGGGGATAGAAGAACCACAGAGTATTAAAAATGATATTTTAATGGTGTAACGTGCATGTTTAGTTTTAAATGATGTGAGCTGAAAACAAATATTAAATGTGAGTACCACATCCAAGTGCAGTAGGGCCGTATTCTGTTCTGGGTGCGTAACAGGATGAAGTTACTCATGGGTTTGCAAACCAAAGAGCGAGCCGACAAGTCCACTGCACTACATCCAAAGAAGCAACTACAAGGATAGTTTTCTCGTCTTCTGCGTGTCTGTCTACTGTGTCGCCAGTGATTCATAAGGCGTGCTGCGAAAAGGTCGGTAAAACTTTGTGAAACACCCTGCAGTTGTTTTGGGAGAAAGCGAACTTCTTAGTCAAGATCAATTGTAAACAACCCTTATTGTTGATTACTGGTTTCGGTAAGCATGTTTACCATCCTCAGATCTCGATAAAAGGTTATTGCATGTCTCCTACATCAGCTGTACAAGTACTCCTTCTTAAGACATTGCCAGTTATATGAGGAACGAGATGAACCGTGCATCGGCAAGTCAAGGTCAAGAGTTCTTGCGCGGATGGTATACGAGACGCGTAATACTGTATAACCTTTTATCGAGATCTGAAGATGGTAACCATGCTGACCGAAACCGGTAATCAACAGTAAAGATTGATTACAAGCGATCTTGGCTAAGAAGGACATCTTGTCTCAAGTAACAACTGCAGGGTGTTTCACAAAGTTTTACTGACCTTTTTGCAGCGCTCCTTATGAATCACTTTTTAACACCCCTTATGAATCACTGGCGAAAAAGTGCGAAGACATGCACAGGGTCAATTTATTTTTCCCAAAGTGCGTTAATAGAACACGGAATACAAATGAGGGATACTAATAATACTGACACAAGAACCGCATACGAACAGATATCCTGTACGATTTGTCATTCTATACGGCAGGTATCCGTCAGCTCTCACAGCAATCCGCCGATGTTATAAGAATGGAAACAACTAGAATTTTGCGCACCTATAAGCCACCTAATAGTAATCTATCACAGGCACAAATGGTCTAGCGGTTCTAGGCGCTCAGTCCGGAACAGCGCGACCGCTACGGTCGCAGGTTCGAATCCTGCTTCGGGCATGGAAGTGTGTGATGTCCTTAGGTTAGTTAGGTTTAAGTAGTTCTAAGTTCTAGGGCACTGATGACCACCGATGATAAGTCCCATAGTGCTCAGAGCCATTTTTGAACAGGCACAAAGGAAGACACTGTGGGACATCAACGCAGATGAAAACATCATCGTGCTTTCTGCAGGTAAGGGTAACGCTACTGTCGTAATGAAGAGTAAATATTATTATGAAAAAATCATGGACATTTTGGATCCCAACAATTACAAACAACTTCAGAAGGATCCGACATCGAAGATTTTAAAAATTACCAGCAATTGGTGAAAGTGTCTTCCCTCTCTTCAGTCGACAAGAAGCAACTCTTTAAATCAGAAGCTTACTGGCCCAGACTCTATGGGTTACCCAAGGTACATAAACCGCTGGTACCTTTGAGAACTATAGTCAACGCAATAGGGTCTCCCACCCATGAATTAGCTGGACACCTTGCCTCGCTGCTGAAGGCTCATGTTGGTGGAACTGACAATCACGTTAAAAATTCATATCACTTCATCGATATTATTAAGGAAATTAGTGTGGACCCTAATGATATCCTGGTCAGTTTTGATGTGGTGTCGTTGTTTACTATGATCCCGGTGAACGAAGCGATCACATGTGTAGCTGACATTGTTCCTAGTGATATTTTGGCATTATTCAGACATTGCCTTACAACAACTTATTTTCAATATAATAATGTTTTTTATGAACAGATTGACGGGGGTGGCTGTGGGAAGTCCTCTTAGTCCAGTTGTGGCTAACTTGTTCATGGAGAACTTTGAGCCAGCCGGAGTGGCCGAGCGGTTCTAGGCGCTACAGTCTGGAGCTGCGCGACCGCTACTGTCGCAGGTTCGAATCCTGCCTCGGGCAGTTCTAAGTTCTAGGGGACTGATGACCTCAGAAGTTAAGTCCCATAGTGCTGAGAGCCATATGAACCATTTTTTTGAGAACTTTGAACAATGGGCGCTGCAAATAGCCAGAAAAAGACCAGCCAGATGGTATCGTTATGTAGACGATACATTTGTTATATGGACCCATGGGGAAGAGGAACTGGATACCTTCTCGTTACATCTGAATAGTATTAATCCAAGAATTCAATTCACTATGGAAAAAGAAATCTATGGTCACCTGAACTGTAATCAAACGAGAGGACGGATCATTGGGTCATAAGGTTTTCAGAAAAGACACACACACTGATCGTTACTTGCAGAAAGATTCTAACCAACACCCAAGACATAAAAGAGGGGTGATTAAAACATTAATAGACAGGGCGAACAAAATATGTGAACCAGGTCACTTAGATGATGAGATTGAACAACTTAGAGCGACATTCAAGAAGAATGAGTATTCCAACAGAGAGAGAGATCGCGCACTACTCCCTAGACTGACAACCAGGACGGACGAGGATCGACACCAACCCAAGGGGAAAGTGCTCTTACCATTAATCAGTAAGGTCACTGATTGCATTGGAAAATTTTTAAGCAAGTACGATGTGGTAAACTGTTTTCAGACCCACCACGAAAATAAAAGAATGTTTAAGATCCGCTAAAAGTAAATGATATCCTCTAGCTACACCAGGTGTCTACAAAATTCCGTGCAGTTGTGGAAAGGTCTATATAGGCACAACAAAAAGAAGCGTCAACACCCGTCTACGTGAACATAAAAGGAACTGCCGCCTCGGACATATTGATAAATCGGCTGTAGCGGAACATGTGTTTCAGGAAGGTGATCATGAAATAAAGTTTAGTGAGATGACCGTCATAGCAAAGAAATCGCATTATTATGCGCGAAGTACATGTTGGCTCTGAGTTACATTCCTGTTTCTTGTGATGGTTATCGGCGGGAAAAGCTAGTACCGTTTGGAGGCGGTGTACTAAACTTAGCAGTTACTAGTGAACTTTTCTAGTCCAGTGGTAGGTTCTCGGAACCTTCCAGAAAGTAGATACCTCTAGGGATTTCAATTATTATCTTTTAGGTTGTGAAGTTTTATCCCGTCCTGTGGGTCAAAATGAGTCTGGCGACGCTTATTTAGACTGATTCTACGTGTGTAGGAATGTAGCAAAATTAATTCGAATCCGCGTATAAACGTTTGCAACTAAATCTGTGGAACAGTGAGTCACGTGATTTGTCTCACGTGCCGCGCTTCCCAAAGAGCCTTGGATTCTGTTTGCGACCACGAGTGTGATTTCGCGCGACGCCACTGAAGCTCCGTGACACCGAAAAAAGGAACCTATTTACAGTCCTAGGAAACTATTTCCTATCAAAAATAGCGTTGTAATTAACTAAATGTTAAGCTGCCAATAACAGATCAAGTCATCCTCTGCAGCTGAGTGGTCAGCGTGGCTGATTACCAAGTAGGTGAACTGGGTTCGACTCTCAGTCCTGAAAGGGATTCTTCACCAGAGACTTTGCCCAGGTGGGAGGACTGGTACGGGGTGCAGTCAGAATCGTGATGTCAACTGAGAAGTTACTTGGCTGACAACGGCCGGGACAGCGGTGTGCTGGCCCCACGCCACTCACTCCCCACCGCATTCAGCGACGCAGCGGGGCAGAGGACGACACGGCGATCGATCGACACCGATGGGACCGCCAGCGTGTGAACGGAGCTTAATAGCAGATAAGCAGTTGCAGTCTAGTGTCACGGAGGAGGACCAGCTTTCCTTCTATTTCACTTCATTAAATTTAGCTAGCATGAGAGTGATTAACACTAAACCATATTCTGACAGTTTATCGTTAATACAACATACAGATTAAGTGCCCACAACTTTTTTGTGTTTGTATACTTTGGCTCATTCCATATTCATGATTCTTCTCCTTGATGCGATCTATGGAACTCGATGAAAGAATAAAGAAATTAATTTATTAATGACTAGTTTTCTGTCAATGTACGTTCAAGAAACTTATTGGACACTCGGACAAAGGAACTGCAGGCTAATCTGTCATCACCGGAGGAGTCCATCGTTGATCAGTCACGTGTCTGAAGACGTTACACAAAGCTTTCTCCATAGATCTGCAAATGTTTCGAAGTAATTTTTATCCTTCATTTTCTTTGCAAATACACTGAAAAGCCTACGAAACTGGTTGTTGTTGTGGTCTTCAGTCCAGAGACTGGTTTGAGGCAGCTCTCCATGCTACTCTATCTTGTGCAAGCTCCTTCATCTCCCAGTACCTACTGCAACCTACATCCTTCTGAATCTGTTTAGTGTATTCATCTCTTGGTGTCCCTCTACGATTTCTACGCTCCGTGCTACCCTCCAATACTAAATTGGTGATCCCTTGATGCCTCAGAACGTGACCTACCAACCGATCCCTTCTTCTAGTCAAGCTGTGCCACAAATTTCTCTTCTCCCCAGTTCTATTCAATACCTCATCATTAGTTATGTGATCTACCCATCTAATCTTCAGCATTCTTCTGTAGCACCCCATTTCGAAAGCTTCTATTCTCTTTTTGTCTAAACTATTTATCGTCCATGTTTCACTTCCGTACATGGCTACACTCCATACAAATACTTTCAGAAACGACTTCCTGACACATAAATCCATACTCGATGTTAACAAATGTCTCTTCTTCAAAAACGCTTTCCTTGCCATTGCCAGTCTATATTTTATATCCTCTCTGCTTCGACCATCCTCGGGTATTTTGCTCCCCAAATAGCAAAACTCATTTACTACTTTAAGCGTCTCATTTGCTAATCTAATACCCTCAGCATCACCCGGTTTAATTTGACTACATTCCATTATCCACGTTTTGCTTCTGTCGATGTTCATCTCATATCCTCCTTTCAAGACACTGTCCATTCCTTTCAGCTGCTCTTCCAGGTCCTTTGCTGTCTCTGACAGAATTACAATGTCATCGGCGAACCTCAAAATTTTAATTTTTTCTCCATGGATTTCAATTCCTACTTTTTCTTTTCTTCCCTTTACTGCTTGCTCAATATACAGATTGAATAACATCGGGGATAGGCTACACCCCTGTCTCACTCCCTTCCCAAACACTGCTTCCCTTTCATGCCCCTCTGGTACACCTGCCTAATATCGTCTACGTTTCCCGCGAGCAAGCTGAAGTGCCGCAGCACAACGTGGCATGGACTCGACTAGTGCTGAAGGCAACTGCCACCATGAATCTTGCAGGGCTGTTCATAAATCCGTAAGAGTACGAGGGAGCAGATATCTCTTCTGAAAAGCATATTGCAAGGCATTCCAGAAATGTTCAATAATGTTCATGTCTGGGGAGTTTGGTGGCCAGCGGAAGTGTTTAAACTCAGGAGAGCGTTCATGGAGCCGCTCTGTAGCAATGCTGGACGTGTGGAGTGTCGCATTGTCCTGCTGGAATTGTCCAACTCTGTTGGAATGCACACTGGACATAAATGGATGCAGGTGATCAGACGGGATGCTTACGTACGTGTCACATGTCAGAAACATGAAAGTTGGGAAGCCAGCTGGTTTCGATGAGATGTACCCTGAATTGCTCACACATTGTGTATCAGCAACTATCAAATGGCTTTCTAACTTCTTCTCAGATATTCTCTCTGCTGGAAATCTCCCACTATTATTCAAGAAAACCAAGCTAATAGCAATCATTAAACCGAAAAAAGACCCAACAAAAGTAGAAAGTTACCGCCCAATAGCCATGTTAAGTGTTACTTACAGCCGGCCGCGGTGGTCTAGCGGTTCTAGGCGCGCAGTCCGGAACCGCGCGACTGGTACGGTCGCAGGTTCGAATCCTGCCTCGGGCATGGATGTGTGTGATGTCCTTAGGTTAGTTAGGTTTAAGTAGTTCTAAGTTCTAGGGGACTGATGACCTCAGATGTTAAGTCCCATAGTGCTCAGAGCCATTTGAACCATTTTTTTTTTGTTACTTACAAACAACTTGAACGACTCATCTACAACGGGATCTATGAAAGAATTAATAAACCAATACCCATAGAACAAGCTGGATTCAGGCCTGGTAGAATCTGTAATGACCAAGTGATCGCATTAACAACCCATATTGAAAATGGATATGAGAAGAAATGCGTAAGCATAGCTGCTTTCTTGGATCCATCCACCGCCTAACACAGTATGGCGAGATGGCCTTCTCTTAAAATTTATGAGCGTCATTCAGTGTCGGAAACTCACAAACCTACTTAGCTACATGCTAAACAACAGAGTTTTCCAGATTTACTCTGATAACGACAGAAGCAAAGTCTTCAAATGAAGTGACGGACTACATCAAGGATCTGTATTGGCCTCTCTCCTTTCCAGCTTATACATTCATAATATTTTGAAGAAACAGCGTCAGTTGCGCAAATTTTCTGATCTTTACCAGGTTTCGGCTAAATTAATCTAGCCTTCTTCAGAAGCATAAAATTACTATACTATAACATGCCAGAGTAAGGCACAGTCAACATTAAAATTAAAACCTATAGTACCATGGTACCATGTCGAATTAAAACTACTTGACTGACGTCCATCCCGGGCATCTCTTCACCACGCGGTCGGTTGGCAGCGGCAACTACGTTGGCACTGACCGTTGCACGCGGAACTGCACTGCAACTGTCACTTTCAATGTAGGCAACACTTAAAATCATTCACCATCTATTGACTGTGTTGCGCATTATAGTGTCAGGTACCCCTTCAGAAGACAGTGACTATCAATGTCCACAGATGGCAGTTCTCATTTGTGGACGTTGTACTCAACCAAGCACATGCAATACGACATCTTAATGCAGTGCAAATTGCAAGGGCCGTCTGTTTGATCCGAAAAGGATGGACTTCCCGTCGTGTTCATGCAGATGCAGAAGCCTCTACACGTGTCACCCATAACTTTCCGACACGCGACAGGGAGACATGTCAGTACACAAGGCGAGTTGAACATGGCCGCCGAAGCATTACAACCTCACGTGAAGATCGATATCTGGATACCACCAGAACACTGCAAGGGGATGTCAGAAGGGCCACTGGAGCCGCTGTGACCGCTAGGAATGTAGTGAACAAGTTATAAGAAAGGACCTTACGACCCTGACGTCCTGTTCGAATACACCGCTTGAAGCGAAAACATCTTTCAGCTCGCCTTGTTCTGCCGTCCCCATGTCAACTAGAAACTTCGTTACGGGCGAAAAATGTTATTCATGGACGAGCCCAGACATCCTCTGTCGCAAGGTGATGACCGTGTTCGAAGATCCTTGGTGAGCGGTACTTGCGAAATGGTCTCGCTGCTTCATGAGTCACCACGTCCGTAACGTTATGGAAATCAAACATCCAACGAGTCCTTGGCTGCACATCTGGCGTGCAGTGCGTACGTCACTACCGCCAACGGCAGGGCGATCGTCGTGGTATAACGGCATCAACCGTAAAATTGTCACACGGACCCAGTTGGAAGCCATTCACACGGTTGATTCTCTCCTATGAGTTGTTGGACACGGAAGGCGCTGCAAGGGACGTCTGGATGCTCACGCGTCGAATATTCGCCTTCCTTCGGCGCACCACACCGTTACAGAGATACACTTTTTTACCGGGTACAAAATTCTTTCCCAAATATCAGAAGTTTGCTGTCAAGTAGGTCGTTGGACACACGATGTATTACATGTTTCACGAGATGTATTGTGTGTGATGGGCTACTGCATATAACTGCAAGAACAACAAAAGCTCATACTTTGTCATACAAAATACAGAGCTTAATTTGACAACTATTTCACAATTCGCCCGATTGCTTTTGTTTCCCAGGAATGAGACGACACATGCGGACGAACGTTTTAAGACGTAATGAGCACAGTTCATACGTGTTGGCATACTGACAATACTGAGAAGACAACAGGTCCTTTCCTTTTGGCACCAATGTGGTTGGATAATGTTTACTTGTCCTACGAACGATGGTAAACTGCAACATCTCACATAATGTTCCGATAAACAGTCGGCACCCAGAATTGAGACGTCGCCCCAGTGGCAAGGATGATCAAGATTATCTGGCTGGATAATACATCACCGCGTGCTTCTCGGAATATGATGTGGATGACTTCTTTGTTTCTACTCCTTGCCGTGACGAGGACACCTTTGTATCATTTTCCTTGTATTACAAAAAATTTAAAAAAAATAAAAATTATCCATTATATCCATTTTGTAACCAATCGATCCTTGTATTAAACTTGACTTCTACGTTGTAATACACACATCAAAAAAAGTTTTGCATCACCTCAGTTCCCAGAACTCCTGAGATAGACGTTGACTATGGATATTGTATCACAGACACAGTCCATTTGACTGCTCAGAGATGTCACTAAACGCGCCCAAAGATGTAAACAACCATGCATGAGCAGCGCATATTAGGCGGAGGGGGTCCGACAGCCAATCAGTTCCAGTCATTCCACCAGAAAGGAGCACACCGCTCGTGTTGTCTGTAGTTCAACCATGCCTAGACGGTCAATACCGCGGTTCGATCGTGTCCGCATTGTTATTTTGGGCCAGGAAGGGCTCTCAACAAGGGTTGTGTCCAGGCGCCTCGGAGTGAACCAAAGCGATGTTGTTCTGACATGGAGACAGGAACTGTCGATGACTTGACTCGCTCAGGCCGCCCAAAGGCTATTACTGTAATGGATGACCGCTACCTACTGATTATGGCTCGGAGGAACCCAGACAGCAAACCATCATGTTGAATAATGCTTTTCGTGCAGCCACAGGACGTCGTGTTACGACTCAAACCGTGCGCAATAGGCTGCATGATGCGCAGCTTCACTCCCGACGTCCATGGCGAGGTCCATCTTTGCAACCACAACACTATGCAGCGCGGTACAGATGGGCCCAACAACATGCCGAATGGACCGCTCAGGATTGGTATCACGTTCTCTTCACCGATGAGTGTCGCATATGCCTTCAACCAGACAATCGTTGGAGACGTGTTTGGGGGCAACCCAGTCACGCTGAATTCCTTAGACACACTGTCCAGTGAGTGCACAAATATGGAGGTTCCCTGATGTTTTCGGGTGGCATTATGTGTGGCCGACGTAGGCCGCTGGTGGCCATGGAAGGCGCCGTAACGGCTGTAGGAAAAGTGAATACCATCCTCCATCCGATAGTGCAACCAAATCGGCAGCATATTGGCGAGGCATTCGTTTTCATGGACGACAGTTCGCGCCCCCATCGTGCACATCTTGTGAATGACTTTCTTCAGGATAACGACATCACTCGACTAGAGTGGCCAGCATGTTCTCGAGACATGAACCCTACCGAACATGTCTGGGATAGATTGAAAAGGGCTGTTTATGGACGACGCGACCCACCAACCACTCTCAGGGATCTACGCCAAATCGCCATTGAGGAGTGGGGCAATCTGGACCAACAGAGCCTTGATGAACTTGTGGATAGTATGCCACGACGAATACAGGCATGCATCAATGCAAGCGGACGTGCTGCTGGGTATTAGAGGTACCAGTGTTCTAGCAATCTGGACCACCACCTCTGAAGGTCTCGCTGTATGGTGGTACATCATGCAATGTGTGGTTTTCATGGGCGGAAACGATGTTTATGTTGACCTCTATTCCAGTTTTCTGTACAGGCTCCGGAACTCACGGAACCGAAATGAAGCAAAACTTTTTTTGATATGTGTATTTAAAAAAATAAAAAACAAATAAAAACAAAGTGGTCGAGACATTAGACTACCAAACCGTTGGTCTCTGTTCGACTCCTGGCCGGGGCTTTTTTTTTTTTTTTCAAGAAAAGGAAATGGTAGATAGGACACCGCTCGCGATAATCGGGAAAACCTTTTCAGTTCCCGATCCAGCACAAATTCTTACTGTCTTCATTCTATTATACAGCTGCCGGTTGTTCACACTCGCAACTGCTAATATATTTCATGTGTCTCATTAATGTATGTTGCCTTAAGATTGTTGAAATCGAATGGTTATTTTCCTCCGTATTCCTCTCCTTCTTTGCTCGTGCCACACAATTCTTCCTCTCGTTCGGCTTTCCCGTATCCCATCAGCCTTCTGGTTGGTTTAATTAGCACTGACAGTTTCCTCTTCTGTGCCAACCCTTGCATTTCAGAGCAGCACCTACACCAGCATCATGACTTACTTGTTGCCGGCCGGAGTGGCCGAGCGGTTCTAGGCGCTACAGTCTGGAACCGCGCGACCGCTACGGTCGCAGGTCCGAATCCTGCCTCGGGCATGGATGTGTGTGATGTGCTTAGTTAGTTAGGTTTAAGTAGGTTAGGTTTAAGTAGGGGACTGATGACCTCAGAAGTTCAGTCCCATAGTGCTCAGAGCCGTTTCAACCACTTTGAACTTACTTGTCGGGAATCCTCCAATCTGTGTCTTCACCTAAAACGTTTGCTCTCTGTGGCTCCTTCTAGTATCATGGAAGTATTTCCTTGGTGGCGTAACACGTGTTCTGTCATCCTGTTCCATCTTCTACTTAATGTTTCCCGGGTACACGTTTTCTCATCGATTCTGCGAACAGCCTCTTCATTAACGGGCAAGTGCTCTACCAACTGAGCTACCCAAGCACGACTCACGCCCCGTCGTCACAGATTTACTTCTGCAAGGTTCGTACGAGAGCTTCTGGAAAGTTTGGAAGGTAGGAAACGAGGTACTGGCAGAAGTAAAGCTGTGAGGACGGGGCGTGAGTCGTGCTTGGGTAGCTCAGTTGGTAGAGCACTTGCCCGCGAAAGGCAAAGGTCCCGAGTTGGAGTCTCGGTCCGACACACAGTTTTAATCTGCCAGGAAGTTTCAGCTTCTTCATTTTCTGTCTTTTCGGCTATCACTACTCAAACTCAGCACTCGTGTGGCAGATCACCTGAATTGCTAAAATTTCCACAGTTTCTTATCGCTTCGCCAAAAACTTGTTAATACTTCCTGTACATGGCATGACTTCTTTCTGCAGCTATTTCCTCTTGGGCTTAATTTATTTGCAACCTAAGCCATTTTGTCGACAATTTTTTTTTGTAGTCAGATCCCTATACGTTATTTTCGAACAGTTAAAGCATTTCCTCTTAATTCCATTATTTCTCTATTTATTATATGCAATACTCTTCTTCTAATAATGTTTTTACTTATGACACGTCCATGTCTGCTTTTGTGACTGCCCTGCTCATACCTAGTTTCTAAACCAATTCACGATACAGCCCCGTTCTACTACTGTGCCTTTTCCATACGTGTATTTTCCTTTTAGTTACCTTTAGGAGCAATTATTGAATAACTGAATCTTATTGATGACCTCATAAACCGATTGTCCTCTCTCATCTCTTCCCCAACGCGATCGTGACAATTCTGCCTTACGTTTCGGCCGGCCGAGCGGTTCTAGGTGCTTCAGTCCGGAACCTCGCGGCTGCTAGGGTCACAGTTTCGGATCCTGCCTCGGTCATGGATGTGTGTGATGTCCTTAGGTTAGTTAGGTTTAAGTAGTTCTAAGTTCTAGGGGACTGATGACCACAGATGTTAAATCCCACAGTGCTTAGAGCCATTTGAGCCATTTAAACCTTACATTTCTTTCTGTAATACAATATTCTGGTCACCTTTGACCATCTATTTTCATTGTCTTAATTATTGCTCATTTTCTTCATCATTGCTAGATATTTGGTCATAGCTAGAAGCAAGAAAACGTAACTCTATACGGAGATAGCTAGTTACCTTTACGGTCGTTTCTTTTCGGTGCTGGGTGATTAATTACTGCACTGCTCATAGCAATTCGCCTTCATAACTTTCTGGTCTACTTCGGTATTCTTGAAAATTTCAGCATCTAGTAGGTAAATAAATCGGTGTTACTTAATAGTTTTCCAGACTTAATTATGTGGACGAATTATTTTAGGTATGCTCATTTGTTGACAACTCGGCATTTTGTAGATGGAGGGAAGCGTTCCAGTCTTAGCTGATACTTCAATGTCTGGTTATTTTAGGTGGTAAATGTTCGTACTTTTGATGGGTTAGCATAAGTGCCATTAAATAAGTCACAATATGATTTGAACACTTCTCTGCGATACATAAGTACATGATCTTGCATTGAGATCCCTGATTAAAAGCCCCGTATTATTTGCTCATAATGAGTTAAGTATGTACGTTATTACTAACAATTCACGGTACCGAACCCTTGTTAAATGAAGACATGTGTTCGCTGAGGCTGTCAGTTACAGAATCAACGAAATATTTCTTAATTTAAACTTCATTTCACGTCTGTGGTCCCAGTTTTGAAGAAAACAACTGAAATCCCGAAAGTTCTTATATTTTTTTTACTATTCCGCTGACAGATTTTCATATCTGCGTAATTTCAAGTGACGTACTACATTTTTCACGTGATATTCAGCTGTCTCATTTTCACTCTGCTACTTCTCCTTTGATTAATGGATTCTAACGTTCATACAGTTGGAGAATTTATTCATACATGCATCAGATATGCTCTCATTTAGTTTCCCGTACTTCTCTGACAATGGCGGAGTGTTTCCTGGGACATGTTCCCAACCTTCCATTACGATGGCCTGCGAGATATCTCACTTTAAATGTGCGCCCAGGTGCGTAGCACCATATGGCTTCTTATCGTTTCAAATTTAAGTTTCCTCCTTAGTGAGAGACAAGATTATATTCCACGTTTCAGCTTGCACGGGATCAGTACCTTCATTTCCATCTAAAAGTGTTTATGATTACTGGAGTACTTCTTCGAAAATGTCTAATTTTGCAAGTGATCGCCAGCCGCGGTGGCCGAGCGGCTCTAGGCGCTTCAGTCCGGAACCACACGGCTGTTACGGTCGCAGGTTTGAATCGTGCCTCGGGCATGGATGTGTGTGATGACCTTAGGTTAGTTAGGTTTATGTAGTTATAAGTTTAGCGGACTGATGATCTCAGATATTAAGTCCCATAGTGCTTAGAGCCATTTGAACCATTTTGCAAGTGATCATGAAACTCCGACAATCCAAATACCAATTCATCTTACAAGGGGAGGCCGCCAGTTGTGAAATTCAGATTCGATTCATACTGCGCATACTAAAAGCTCACGGCCAGAGGTGTAATGTGGCAAAGCACCAAGATGCACTTCTCAGCCGTTGTCGAGAGAATCGAGTTAAAAGAAACCGTTGCGGTGAAATACTTTCTACGATTAGTAATTTTCTACAGCGTCGTGGCGCAGCGGTAAGCGCTCGGGTTCGTAGTCCGAAGGTTGCTGGATCGAATCTCGCGCCATGCAACCTTTTTTTTCAGTATTTGTTTTTTGTAATTCAAATGTATATGCATCAAACCTGACGAACGTTAGAACAATTTTTCAGAATGTCAATCAGGTGTGTTTCCCAACAGATAATTTAAAAAACAATTGTTCTTGTAAAAATGCATCGTTTATCAGATGTGCTCGATGTCTTGCTGTTTTCTGCTTTCCATGTTTCTGTGATAACTATCACTCTGGTTCGTGCGATACTCCAGCTACTTCTGGTCACCAACTGTTAATTATGTGCGACTGTATACCGAACTTATCAATAAATTGTATCCATTTGAATATTATTTGTGATATTGTGTTTTATTTCAAGTATTATTTTTCCACGACAAACGAGTTTCAACAACTTATTATATGCATAATTGCCGCAACTGATTGCCGGGAATTATATATATATATATATATATATATATATATATATATATATATATATATGTGTGTGTGTGTGTGTGTGTGTGTGTGTATACATTTGAATTACAAAAAGCAAATAATAAAAAGAAGTTGCCTGGCGCGAGATTCGATCCGGCGACCTTCGGATTACGCACCCGAGCCCTTACCGCTGCGCCACGACGCTGTAGAAAATTACTAATCGTGGAGAGTATTTCACCGCAACGGTTTCTTTTAACTCGATTTTCTCGACAGCGGCTGAGAAGTGCATCTTGGTGCTTTGCCACATTACACCTCTGGCCATGAGCTTTTATTATGCGCAGTATGAATCGAATCTGAATTTCACAATTGGCGGCCTCCCCTTGTTAGTGTCACTGCATGTGCTGTTTTGTAAGTTTTTGTTCTTTGAAAACTGAAGCCAATTCGTGATTTATCCTTCTCACTCGGGTTTCTGTCTCCCCTTGTTGCCAACACGGTTGCCAACTCGGGTCTTGGTTCGCTGCCAATCGGGATGTGTTTTCAGGGTCTCACAGGACCCCGTGGTCACCCAGGCCTCGTCTTTTTGCACCTAATGCATTTCATGTTTACAAATGTTACGTGTGACCTTACTGTTAGAATTCTGATGACGGTCTTCCATTCTTTAAAGGTCGTCGTACTTAGTATTACTATACCGTGCGTCTTTGAGCTCCCGATAGATATTAATAAACAACACATTAGAGCATTTTTGGTTCAAATGGCTCTGAGCAATGTGGGACTTAACATCTGAGGTCATCAGTCCCCTAGAACTTAGAACTACTTAAACCTAACTAACCTAAGGACATCGCACACATCCATGCCCGAGGCAGGATTCGAACCTGCGTCCGTAGCGGTCGCGCGGTTCCAGACTGAAGCGCCTACAATCGCTCGACCACAAAGGCCGGCTCTCAGTAACAATTTATTGGGAGCTTGCTGTGACTAACTTCGAAAAAAAGCATGTGGACCTATAGATAACAGACGAAAAATTGAATTGTTATTTTCAATTCCTGTAGCTAGTGAAGTTCTAAATCAACGGTTTAATTTTTAATTTGCAAACTCTTTGAACATGGTGGCTCCATTTGTCATCTGCTTACCTGATTTTGTGGAGAATCTTTGCCTTTACTCTCCCTCTTTTTATGTAGCCGTGTATCTTTTCCATTGTTCAATGTGTCATCCGTCTGTAACCTTTTTTACTTCACATAGTTACTACCGCAAAAGTCAAAAAGCTTTAGTTACTCAAACCTCTATCTCCAACATACTTTTTATCTCGCTTGGTTCTTTTTACAGTTCCTAGATAACTTCAAGTCATATTCCACTAACCTGTTCTCCTAAAGATTACACTTTCTCATAAAATATTTCCTCCGTACTTCTTTCTAAGACATCTTCATTTCCTTTTTTTTTGTTTCCATGCTCAGTTCCTAACTTCCTTCTAGAACAAATGGTTCAAATGGCTCTGAGCGCTATGGGACTTAACTGCTGTGGTCATCAGTCCCCTAGAACTTAGAACTACTTAAACCTAACCAACCTAAGGACATCACACACATCCATGCCCGAGGCAGGATTCGAACCTGCGACCGTAGCGGTCACGCGGTTCCAGACTGTAGCGCCTAGAACCACACGGCCACTCCGGCCGGCTTCCTTCTAGAATATCACGTTGAAAACAGCCCTAGTTTCTCCATCTCCGGTTTCGTCAAGGCGCAGTTTTCGCTTTTGTACAACACAGCTATACAAACGCATATCTCCGTTCTGATGCGCAAAACTTTGTCTGCTTATGGCAACGTATCCTTATACTAATACAGATATTTCCACAAATAATTTTCTATTGAGGGCGACCGCAGCTGAAGTAATCCACGTTTCTGAAATAAACCGCTTTCAGCTGTTTATGAACTTTCACAGGAATACGACCAGTTTTACGGTTGATTTGGGCGGAGGAGACCAAACAGCGAGGTCATCGGTCCCATCGGATTATGGAAGGATGGGGAAGGAAATCGGCTGTGCCCTTTCGAAGGAACAATCCCGGCATTCGATGAAATGATTTCGTGAAATCATGTTAAACCTAAATCAGGACGGCGGGATGTGGATTTGAAACATCGTCCTCTCGAGTGTTCGTTCGGTCCGGTTTTGTGATTTCCTGTCATATCTTCAGGTGTACGTAAGTCTGTAAAACATTTAAGCCCTGATATCAGTTTAATAAGCCACTGCTGCAAAATACTAGTACGAATTCTTTACAGACGATTGGAAAAACTGGTAGAAGCCGACCTCGGGGAAGATCAGTTTGGAATCCGTAGAAATGTTGGAACACGTGAGGCAATACTGACCCTACGACGAATCTTAGAAAATAGATTAAGGAAAGGCAAACCTACGTTTCTAGCATTTGTAGACTTAGAGAAAGCTTTTGACAATGTTGATTGGAATACTCTCTTTCAAATTCAGAAGGTGGCAGGGGTAAAATAAAGGGAGCGAAAGGCTATTTACAATTTGTACAGAAACCAGATGGCAGTTATAAGAGTCGAGGGACATGAAAGGGAAGCAGTGGTTGAGAAGGGAGTGAGACAGGGTTGTAGCCTCTCCCCAATGTTATCCAATCTGTATATTGAGCAAGCAGTAAAGGAAACAAAAGAAAAATTCGGAGTAGGTATTAAAATCCAAGGAGAAGAAATAAAAACTTTGAGGTTCGCCGATGACATTGTAATTCTGTCAGAGAGAGCAAAGGACCTGGAAGAGCAGTTGAACGGAATGGACAGTGTCTTGAAAGGAGGATATAAGATGAACATCAACAAAAGCAAAACGTGGATAATGGAATGCAGTGGAATTAAATCGGGTGACGCTACGAGAATTAGATTAGAAAATGAGACGCTTAAAGTAATAAATGAGTATTGCTATTTGTGGAGCAAAGTAACTGATGATGGTCGAAGTAAAGAGGATATAAAATGTAGACTGGCAATGGCAAGGAAAGCGTTTCTGAAGAAGAGAAATTTGTTAACATCGAGTATAGATTTAAGTGTCAGGAAGTCGTTTCTGAAAGTATTTGTATGGAGTGTAGCCATGTATGGAAGTGAAACGTGGACAATAAATAGTTTAGACAAGAAGAGAATAGAAGCTTTCGAAATGTGGTGCTACAGAAGAACGCTGATGATTAGATGGGTAGATCACGTAACTAATGAGGAGGTATTGAACAGAATTGGAGAGAAGAGAAATTTGTGGCACAACTTGACTAGAAGAAGAGATCGGTTGGTAGGGCATATTCTGAGGCATCAAGGGATCACCAATTTAGTATTGGAGGGCAGCGTGGAGGGTAAAAATCGTAGAGGGAGACCAAGAGATGAATACACTAAACAGATTCAGAAGGATGTAGGTTGTAGTACGCACTGGGAGATGAAGAAGGTTGCACAGGACAGGGTAGCATGGAGAGCTGCATCAAACCAGTCTCTGGACTGAAGACCGCAACAACAACACTGGCAAGGAGGGGGACTCAGCCATCTCTAAATAAAATACTGTTGTTGCGACAAGCAGGGCATCATAGTTGAAACTGACCAGTTGAGAAAGTGGCATGTTAACAGCGCATTTACTTCACACCAGGGAGCCGCAGACAGTAGCCCTTTAACCACGTCGCCGAGCGGAGCCACACTTGTTGCTGGTAAGAGTATTTTATTTTGAGGAGATTGAGTCCCCCTCCTTTCCGTACCAGGGCTTAAATATTTTACTGACGTAAGTACACCTAAAGAAGTGATTTGAAATAATGAAACCAGTCGCGTTCCTGTAAAATTTCATATACAGCTGACAGCGATTTTTTGCCGAAAAACAGATACTCCTGTAACACAGTCATACAATGGGATTGTGCGAGAAAAGTACCGCGCTCTGAAACTAGTGCGTTCACGGGCCTGACTCGGTAATTAATTTATATCCGGGAGAGGCAATCTAGGCTGACAAACATTCACAATTGGGAAACCTCCTTCTGAGGTATTTGGCTGAAAATAACAGAATCCTACAACGGCGCCCCCATGTTTCATGATTAAGTAATGAAAGATGTAAAAAATGAAAACAAAACAGCACGGTGCGCAGATTATGGAGAAACAGGCTGCTGGGACAGTACACTTCCCATTTCGCGTGGGCGTGCAGCGTTTCTCGGGCTCCTCTACGCTGTGTGTTCCCTGGAGCTATGGCAATTAAAGCGTTATTATCCATTTGTCTCATTTCTTTTCACATGGACATATTAATAAATATTGTGATTCTTATAGCATTAATTGAATTCACCATGGGAGTGGCCTTGTATTGAGGGTGTGAAGTCGATGCAGGAGACATGAGAAGACTGTGTATATGAGATGGCAATCTGGATTTCTTGTCAGACCCACAGCCTAAAGAGTAACATCAACAACAGAGGTAACAGTATAGCGAGAGAAGGATTCGCTACAGATGGAAAGGTAGATACGAGTGTGGGTTATTGGGAACAGGTTCAAATGGTTCAAATAACTCTGAGCTCTATGGGACTTAACATCTATGATCATCAGTCGCCTAGAACTTAGAACTACTTAAACCTCACTAACCTAAGGACATCACACAACACCCAGTCAACACGATATTGGGAACAGTTCAATGACAATGTTCGCAAAAGATTTCTCAGGGAATCCCTTACGTATCCTTGCTAGATTTTAAGTAGTTTTTTTTTTTTTTTTTTTTTTTTTTTAAGACACGTCATCTGCCCGAGGCAGGATTCGAACCTGCGACCGTAGCGGTCGCGGTTCCAGACTGTAGCGCCTAGAATCGCTCGGCCACCCCGGCCGGCTAAATTAAATGAAATAATTATCATAATACTCACACAATGTGAGCTAAAGTTGTTTATACATACCTGTTCTGTTTCACTAATAACTTACATGTAAGGATTTCATATTTCAGCAATTTATTACCGCTAGGTGACGACACGACATCCAAGTATTATTACATCAATCACTACTTCGCCGATTTTAGAACCCACAGTCTGATTTGTTACGAAACGAAGTCCGGTGTATCCCGCTGTGCACTGCGATATGTTTCATTGCATTGTTCTGCAGTTTCACACGGTCGCGCATCACTCGACTTATTGCTATCCAAGGGCGAACTCTCCACCTGCATACCGTTCTTCAAACACAGATGGTGGCAACAAGACGCTCAGAATCAGCTACGGAGGGATACTCTATATGAAACATATTCAACTTTAAAATTTTTGATGAGCCATTTTCACTCCCGCCGCAGTTCATGTAATATAACCTTTTGTAGAACAATAACTTACTTGGACTCCATTTCTGACGACGCGGGATATATTAAAGATTTTTCTCATCCGATTCGACAGCAGAGAACCGCAAGCGACGATAGGTCGGGTATACATGGTGATCTCAGAGCAGAAGATGAAGAGAGAGAGAGAGAGAAAGCGTGTGATAATACTGAAAGGGTAATTCAGTACGTAAAAGAGACGATAGTCTACTAATCATTGGAGACTGGACCGCGGTGGAACAGAAAAAATAGTTACGGGAAAATACCGGATTTCTATTAGAAGTATGAGAGGAGAAAGACTGAGTTCTGTAATAAGTTTCGACTAGTAATAGCGGATACGTTGTTCAAAAATCACAAAAGGTTGATATGCACTTGGAACAGACCCGAACAATCAGGAAATTACCAGTTGGTTTACACAATGGTAAGCTAGAGATTCGATAATCAGATACTCCATTGTAAGTCGACCCGGGAGCAAATATGGACTCGGATAACAGATTAGTTATTAAGAGTGGACTGAAGTATACCGTCCGGAAGAATCAGTGCCTAAAGAAATAGCACACTGGAATACTGAGCAATGAAGAGATCCGTTAGAGGTTCTCTAACGCTGTAGACACATTTCTATAATGAATACCACATTAGGCAGTTCAGTTGAAGAGCAATAGACATCTCTAAAAAGGGCCATAGAGAAGTATCACAGACAAACATGGGTACAATGTTGGTAACTGTGAAGAAACTTTCCACTTCGTCAATGAAAGAAGGAGGTACAAAAATGTTAAGGGAAAGACAGGAATACAGCAATATAAGTAACTTACGAATGAAATACACAGGAAATACAAGAGAACGAAGGTGAATGAGCTAGAAAAAAGTGAAGAAATCAAAAAAGAAATAGTCGTTAGACATTAACAGAGCTTTGGAAACTTCAAATAAGACAGAAGGGATAGATAACGTTCCTTCGGAATTTCTAATATCCTTGGGAGCAGTGGCAATCAAAAGACTATTAAAACTGGTGTGTAGAATCTATGAGACTGAAGACATACCATGAAATTGTTGTTGACATAACATCTGCACATACTCGAAGGCAGCAGTGGCAGATAAGTGCGAGAACAATCCAACAGTCAGATTAACAGCTCTTGAATCACAGATACTGACAAGAATAATTCACAGAAGAGAAGAAAGAAATGGGAATCTCATAGATGACGATCAGTTTTGCTCTAGGAAAGGATATGGTGCCAGAAAGGCAGTCTCATATCGTGTATAACAATGGAAGCAAGGTTTAAAAAAATCCAAGACACTTTCAGAGGATTTATTTCGACAGTGTAAAATGATGCAAGATTTTCGAAATTCTGTGAAAGGAAGAAGTTAACTATAGGAATAGATGGGTGATAGATAAGGAGCGATTTAAAAGTTTGCGTTTGAGGGCTTTGCTACAACGTATTTGCAATGTAGCGCGACTCCAGTACGAGTATACAAGCATAGAAATACAGGCAACGGATTAGTGTGGCGTTCGTGTCTTTCCGACGTGCGTGCGGTAAACTCTGAAACGTGAGTTATGATGCCGTTCTTACCAAAGCCGTCCAAACAGGACCAACGTCCTGTTGTTCGTCTCTTGACTGCCGAAGGACAATCACCGGTCGACATCCATCAGACAATAAAGAACGTGTTAGAAGTAATATGCCTGTCGAAAACCACCGTCTGGAGAAACTTTGACAAGTCATGCAGCTATTTCAATACAACACACGTTCCCGTATCGCGAATGGCGTAGCGCAGAAGTTGTACCAACTCAAGCGGAAGATACTCCAATACCAACCCTATGGTCACCGTGCTATTATCACGCCTTCAGTCCCTAAAAAATGCAATATCAGAAAATTGAGCCCGCCTTGATGCAAAACACCTTGTTATTCGTTTATTTCTTTATTCTCACAAACTGGTTTCGGCGACAAATATCACCATCATCAGTGTTTTTTTTTTTTTTTTAATCTTATTTATTGTATGTTACAGCATGTTTTCAGCAATTAATGTCGCTATCTGCGACATTTTCTGTGCACTTTTTTTCTGTTGCCGTTGTTTACTTAGGGAACATCATGTCATGTTCGTTGGATGGTATGTGGGTACTTTTATACACAGAAAAACAAAACTTTCGCACTTTGTTTCAGATCCAGAACATTAGCCAGATTGTTGTTCGCGAACATGACATAATGTTCCCTAAGTAAAAAACGGCAACAGGAAAAAAGCGCACAGAAAATACGTCGCAGACAGCGACAATAAATGCTTTAAACATGCTGTAACATACAATAAATAAGATTAAAAAACCCATTGATGATGGCGATATTTGTCGCCGAAACTAGTTTGGGAGAATAAAGAAATAAACGAATAAAAAGGTGTTTTGCATCATGGACTCAGTTTTCTGACATTACTGTTTTGCTATACAAACATGGACTAAATGGAAGAGTTCCAAGATAAAATCATTGTTATTCCCAAAAAATGTCCTTGAAGGTCAACGATTCCTGTCGAACGGGGATGTACTCTAGGCAGTTATGGGCTTCTTCACGTAGTCGCACACACCTTTCTTACCAGACGGCTATCTTCAACCAGGTCCATTGGTGGGATGATTGGCGCAATATGCACGACGATTTTGCATGATTGACATACTGGTTCTGAACTGTACAGCCTTCGAACGGAAGTTTTTTGCTTGCCCCTTGTACAAAGTTATCAAGAACCAAGAGGGAATAATAAAAATGGATGGCCATGAACGAAGCGACGAATTAAAAAGTGTGTGAAGCAGGAATGTAGACTTTGGCCCCTACTGCTTAACCTATATAACGAAGAATCATTACCGGAAATGAAAGAAAGTTTCAAGAAATTCAGGATTCGCTGATGACATTACTTTCTCAGTGGAAGTGAAGAAGAGTTACAGGATCTATTGAATAGAATGAACAGTCTAATTGGTGCAGAACATGGACTGAGACTAAACATAAGGAAGAAGCAGGTAACAGAAATGAGATTAGCGAAAGTTTAACATCAAACTTGTGGACAATGAATTAAGGAATTCTGCTAGCTAGGCATCACAATAACCAATGGCGGCCGGAGCAAGGATCACATAAAAAGTGGACTAGAACAGGCAAAGACGACATCTAGACGAAAACCTAGGCCTTAATTTGAGGAATAAATTTCTGGGAACGGAGATGTTGGCAAAAGAGAGGAATGTGCGTTTGGAATACAGCAATGTATGACAGTGAATCACGGAGTGCAGAAAAACCGGAAAAGAACAGGAACTAGTCGTTCGAGAAGTGGTGCTAGGAAGGATGATAAAAATTAGGTAGACCGACAGCATGAAGAATGAGATTCTCCGCAGAATCTCCTTCGTTGGAGTACAACTGTCTGCAGTGAAGAGTCCCACTTCGGATTAAGTCCCGATGACCACCGAAGAAATGTGTGGAGATGCCCCAGACAGCAGTGGAATACGGCATGACACCCAGGAATGACGGTCTGGGGTGACATTTCTATTCATTTACGTAACTTCCAGTTCGAAACTGACTGCAATAATTCGCTTCTTATTCTATGTCAGGTTGACTGATTAATATCAATACTTTTTTAATGCAACCTGCCTTTGGTTATCATCCGCAACAGCCTTACAACACAGCGGTACGTCGACAATATCCCAAGCCCCGTATTGCTGCCCTTCATGTCAGGCCACCCTGGACTTAAATTTCAGCAAGATAACGCCCACCCCGCACACGGCGATGGCCTCTACTGCTCGTCTTCGTGCTTGCCAAACCCTGCCTTGGCCTGCAATGTCGCCGGAGCTCTCTCCAACTGAGAGCGTTTGGAGCATTATGGGCACAACCCTCCGACCATCTCTAGAGTTTTCCAAACGCACCACTTACAATTTGGCATGAATCCACGAAGAGGACATCCAACAACTCTATAAATCAGTTACAAGCCGAATAACTGGTTGCGTAAGGTCCAGAGGTGGACCAACGCTTCATCGACTTGGTCAATTTGTGACGCTCTTACACTTGAATAAATCAACAGATTTTTCGGAATTGTAATAATTTGTTTGTCTATATTCGCATATCATATCTACGCATTTCCAACCCATTCGAATAATTCCTTCGTGGTGCGTCCTCTTTTTCTTATACAGTGGAACTGAGTACGTAAGCATCAAGTGCTACTCTGAGATGAAGATGCTGAAACAAGAGAGCGATTCTTGTCTGGCCGCATAAAACGAACAGAAGACATATGACTTAAAAAACAAAGGAAGGAAAGGATGATTAGAGTTCGTCGTCCCGTCTAAGGTGAGGTTATTAAAGACAGAGAGGAAAATCTGATTTGGGAAGGAAGGGGAAGAATATAGACCATTTGCTTCTCAATGTAAACGTCCCGGCATTTGCCTACACTGATTTAGAAAAAACTTAGGCAATATAGTCGTAAATGTGCATGACCATACAGACATACAGTACTGGCCATTAAAATTGCTACACCAAGAAGAAATGTAGATGATAAACGGGTATTCATTGAACAAATATATTATACTAGAACTAACATGTGATTACATTTTCACGCAATTTGGGTGCATAGATCCTGAGAAATCAGTACCCAGAACAACCACCTCTGGCGGTAATAACGGCCTTGATACGCCTGAGCATTGAGTCAAACAGAGCTTGGATGGCGTGTACAGGTACAGCTCCCCAGGAAAAAAATAAAAATAAAAAAAAGGGTCTGAACACTATGGGACTTAACATCTCAGGTCATCAGTCCCCTAGAACTTAGAACTACTTAAACCTGACTAACCTAAGGACATCACACACATCCATGCCTCAGGCAGGATTCGAACCTACGACCGTAGCGGTCGCGCAGTTCCAGACTGGAGCGCCCAGAACCGATCGGCCACATCGGCCGGCGCTGACCTTGCAGGTTCAACATGATACCACACTGCATCGAGAGTAGTGACTGGCGTATTGTGACGATCCAGTTGCCCGGCCACCATTGACCAGACGTTTTTAATTGGTGAGAGATCTGGAGAGTGTGCTGGTGAGGGCAGCAGTCGAACATTTTCTGTATCCAGAAAGGCCCGTACAGGACCTGCAACATGCGGTTGTGTAGTATCCTGCTGAAATGTAGGGTTTCGCAGGGATCGAATGAAGGGTAGAGCCCGGGTCGTAACACATCTGAAAGGTAACGTCCACTGTTCAAAATGCCGTCAATGCGAACAAGAGGTGACCGAGACGTGTAACCAATGGCACCCCATACCATCACGCCAGGTGATACGCCAGTATGGCGATGACGAATACACGCTTCCAATGTGCGTTCACCACGATGTCACCAAGCACGGATGCGACCATCATGATGCTGTAAACAGAACCTGGATTCATCCGAAAAAATGACGTTTTGCCATTCGTGCACCCACGTTCGTCGTTGAGTACACCATCGCAGGTGCTCCTGTCTGTGATGCAGCGTCAAGGGTAACCGCAGCCATGGTCTCCGAGCTGATAGTCCATGCTGCTGAAAACGTCGTCGAACTGTTCGTGCAGATGGTTGTTGTCTTGCAAACGTCCCCATCTGTTGACTCAGGGGTCGAGACGTGGCTGCACGATCCGTTATAGCCAAGCGGATAAGATACCTGTCATCTCGACTGCTAGTGATACGAGGCAGTTCCGATCCAGCACGGCGTTCCGTATTACCCTCTTGAACCCACCGATTCCATATTCTGCTAACGTTATTGGATCTCGACCAATGGGAGCAGCAGTGTCGCGATACGATAAACCGCAATCGCGATAAGCTACAATCCGACATTTATCAAAGTCGGAAACGTGATGGTACGCATTTCTCCTCCTTACACGAGGCATGACAACAACGTTTCACCAGGCAACGCCGGTCAACTGCTGTTTGTGTATGTGAAATCGGTTGGAAACTTTCCTCATGTCAGCACGTTGTTGATGTCACCACTGGCGCCAACCTTGTGTGAATGCTCTGAAAAGCTAAACATTTGCATATCACAGCACCTTCTTCCTGTCGGCTAAATTTCGCGTCTGTAGCGCGTCATCTTCGTGGTGTAGCAATTTTAATAGCCAGTAGCGTATGAAGTCCCTTCCTATCAAACGCGAGTCCACTGTCTTAGCATTGCAGTATTTCGCTAGCTACGCTGATTGAATCTGTCATACGCCTCTGAAGAGCTGTCTTCTGCTATTTCCGAATGAAGGAATATTGAAGTGTAAGCTGCCATTGAAGTAAGGTCGTTAGAGATGTGACACTAATTTAGTTGTATAAGGGACTGAAACCATAAAAAATCTGAACTAAATTGTTGGGAGCAGATTATACAAACAAGTGACTGACACAGACAATGAGAAAACATGAGCTAAACTGGTGGGAGTGATATTCGAATTTCGCTTCTCAGTGTTATAATCACTGCGCCGCCTCGGTTCAACAGTGATCGATCACTGGATGAGTAGAGAGCCAGATGTGTTGAAACCGAGAGCTCTGTACTGTGAAATAATCAGACGTGTTTCGACAACAGAATTCCTTATCGAAGTACGATAGCTACGTTTCCGAGTGCCCACGGCAAGAGGGTTGACCACCGCCAAAGCGATGCCGGCCGAATTCCACAGCTGTTCTGTAATGGCCGAGCGAACAGCGAACCGCTTTCTCGACAGGCGGACACGTCCCGCTGGGAGGGGCGACACAGCGACGGAAATAGCGTGTTCACTGCATGGCGTGTACCATGTGAGAGAGAGAGAGAGAGAGAGAGAGAGAGAGAGAAAGAGAGAGAGTAAGGTGGTGGGGGAGGAGGGGCGATCAACTGAGTGGAGGGAGGGGAGCAGAAACAAGCGGCCTGCCTGCACGCGAGCGGATTGCTCCGCCATGTGTTGGAAGCGCTACAGCAGTTACTATGTCATGACCCTGACGCAACAGGAAAACAGAAAAACTTTCTTCATATTCAGTACTCCTGCAGTTCGGCAAATATGCCTTTCAAATGTGCTACAGACCTCAGGACAACCGTGAGTTACCTTCTGGAATAATTAATAGCTGCCGTCACTCACCTTGAAAAGCCTTTTGAAGAAGTGGACAGGAAGATACTAATTCGGTGAATAAACAAAATATGAAATTTTTGCTAATGAATGCATAATCATTCATATCTTTGAGGCTTGCCGATAACATTCTGTCAGAGACGGCAAAGGATTTACAGGAGAAACTGAATGCAATGGGCTGTTTCTCGGAAATGGTCCATAGGATGAACATCAACAAGAATAAAACAAGGATGATGGAATGTAGTTGAATTAACTGCGGGAATCAGATTAGAAAATGAGAGAGTAGTCTATGTATGGTATATCGATTCTGTTATTCGATGAGTCTAATATTTCTAACTCTTTCCACATGAAACAATTGCCTGAATACTCATTGAAATTTTGTCTTTGAATAATAGAAGGCAAAACAAATCGCATTGTTTATAGAAATGCAAGTTATTGAAAATTCGTCGATAATAATTACGATCTATTTAGAACGACCATATTAAAATGAAGTTATTTCAGTATGGATCTGTTCTTTTCTTGACTTCATTGAAACAAAGGAAATGGTATATTGTGACGTAAATCTCGACAAATAATCAGTAATAAATGTTAAGAATAATAAAATAACGAGACCAATGGTTTTGCAACGCTCAGTAGAATCTTCTTACAAAAATTGGAGACTCAACAACGCACGATAGTAGTTCGCATCTTGCCAGGAATATGTCCCAGCATATAATGGCGTTAATTATCGTCTTTGTCTATGAGACAGACGTCAGCGAGCAAAAATATATCTGAATGCAGCACCGAGGTAAAAAAAGAAGGGAGGAGGCACTAAAGACTTATGCTGTATGCTGTTTAGTAGCGCCGGCCGCGGTGGCCGTGCGGTTCTAGGCGCTCCAGTCCGGAGCCGCGCTGTTGCTACGGTCACGGGTTCGAATCCTGCCTCGGGCATGGGTGTGTGTGATGTCCTTAGGTTAGTTAGGTTTAAGTAGTTCTAAGTTCTAGGGGACTGATGACCACAGCAGTTGAGTCCCATAGTGCTCAGAGCCATTTGAACCATTTGTTTAGTAGCCAGAGTGGGCGAAGCCTGCCGCCATTTTAAGTATCCCAAAACATTATCAGACTACTGTTTACGGTTGCTGCTTGTTCATTATAACTGTCGTGTGCGCGCAACAGCTGTTTTAAATACTAAAATTTATAGAGCTTACGTGAATAACATAGTGTCAGGAAGACAATTACGAACGTTTTTCTGTTCTTGCCTGCGTATTTGTTCTAGTAATACGACACATTTGACTTCGTTAACGAACTTTGTTTTTTTGCAGCTACATTTGAACAACCAGAAATAGAAAGAATCAATGTGAAAAGCATGCTTTCGTAATGCATTTAATGCCACATTTACTGTATTTGTAACGAGAGCAAATGAAACAGAACTCCGAAACCGATGCCTCTTTGTTTACTGGTATCCGTATTGCTTCTTTTTCGTTACATTTTCAGCTTTCATCTCCCATGCACAACGTTTTTAGTGTTCAAGTTTGCAAAAAACTTACCTACGGGTTCTTTGCTAGCCCATAAACGTGTGCAATGAGGAAAGAAGCATGGGATTCTATCGTATCTTGTGCATGCCAACAAAGTGAACGATTAAACGCACAATTTTTTTGCCTTGTTTCACAAATTTTATTAGTAATGTTACGACACAACTTAGGTTTCGGATTATAAGCCCATTCTCGAGTATATTAATGATTCTCAAAGATGATAATACACATATAAACATGATGATAAGGCAACCATCTTTGAGAATCTGTAATGTACTTGAAAATGGGCTTATAACCCGAAACATAGGTTCTGCAGTAACATTAATAATAAAATTAGTGACACAAGGCAAAAACAGTGTGTGTTAAGTTAATTTACAATGTTTCACCAAGAACCCACACTTGTTTCAATTAAAATGAAAGTAAATGATTATTGCAATGTCAAAGAAAGAACTGTATAGAGGTATACCTCCATGCAGAATACAGTGCTTGTTTTATTACAATACATTGTCAGTGCATTTGTCTCGCTGTAGTTTACCCATCTTCTCACTTTGAAACGTGAGGTAAGGTGCGTCATTCAGTGTGCGGCCAATAATAGCGTCTTGCAGGGTAAGAAAACCATACATTTTTTAAACATCTTCCAGAATTATAGGATGCT
This sequence comes from Schistocerca americana, assembly GCF_021461395.2. Taxonomy (NCBI): domain Eukaryota; kingdom Metazoa; phylum Arthropoda; class Insecta; order Orthoptera; family Acrididae; genus Schistocerca; species Schistocerca americana. The sequence continues at coordinate 34,276,644 of NC_060124.1, forward strand.
ATTAATGTTATGAAGGGAATTGCCTCAAGAGCTTAACACCTCTTAAAACGATTATTTTGCTTTAACGAATATGTGAATAACTTTTTAGTACCAATAATTAGAAATAACCAAAATAATACATAAACAAATTTCTAAAAAAATTTTTAATTTATATATTAAATATAAATGAAGTGCCTGATTAAAGGGTTACCTTGATAGGGTAAATCAAGTAAATAAAATTACCTTCATTAAAAATTACATAAGACAGAATTAAACTACCTCCTTTAGTATCAAAAACTAACGTGCATCATACACCTTAATGTAAAAAGGTAAGCTAAACAAGCTAATGGGTTCATACCCCATTTATAGAGGTATCAATCCTCTCCTTTTTAATGACCAACAACTCTACAAAACTTCTCTTCCTATCAACATTAATGATAGGAACGATCCTGAATAGGACTTGAGATCAACTTACTTTCATTTATTCCGCTCCTAACAAGAAATAAAAATATAATAATAAATGAATCATCAATTAAATATTTTATTGTCCAAGCAATAGCATCGACAATACTATTATTTTCAATTTTGCTGATTCAAATAAAGTATCCAATAGGATGAGAAACAGAATTTATTCCATCAATAATAATTAGATCTAGATTATTATTAAAGATCGGGGCTGCACCCTTTATATTTCTCTGTCAGTTTTTCAGGAATAACCAAACTGAAATGTGCGTCTACTTTGATGGTCTGCTTGGCAGTAAAAAACACAGGAAAGAAGAGAAGTAACGGACACTGAATACAGTAAGGCAAATCTAAAGTCAAATGATGGAAAAAAAAACTATTACAATAAAAGTAAACAGTGCAAGAATAATTCATGTATACAAAAATTATTGCTTAAGTTGTTCTGCTTACGAATGAAATGTGATTCCTTTATACTTTAGATTACGATCGGGTCGATTAGTACACACGTAAACAACGCAAGCTGACATTTTTGATGAAACAAGTACGTCTCCATAGAATCAAAGCCGAAACTGGTCACGGGCACGTCAGAGTGAAGTCACGGGGATGTATCACCGCGGTGAACCTAATGTTTTGGGCTAGTTGAGATGGTGGACATCGGCTTCAAGTTTGTGACGTAATTCCACCTCCTTTCTTTTTTTATCTCTATAGGCATGGAGATTTTTACCTCCGTGGATGACAGAGATTTGAGTTACCCACGCCGCAACGCTGGTGTTGCTAGACCAGAGACATAATTTAGTTCCTCTTAAAGTATCGTATTTAAAATATTATTTAACTACAACGCTACAGCATCAAAATAAGTGACGGTGGTGGAGCAGAGAGCCTTCCAATGCAAAAAGAAACTTATTCGCATCGAATAGAAATTTAAATATTAGAAAGTCTTTTTCTGAAGGCATTTGTCTGAAGTGCAGCCTTGTACAGAAGTCAAACGTCGACATACAGAAGGATGCAGAAAATGTGTGTCCAGACTCTCCTTCGTAGACAACTGTCTGTCATGACTCTTAAACCAAGTGTTAGCTATGACTGAAACGCACCCTGTGTAAAACAGTACCAGGTGCTTTCCCTTTTCATTTCTTTCATGTTCTCCTATTATTTTTTCCTTCTCTTACTTTTCCTACTATCGAAAGCCCTAAATTTTTTTCTTCCTTAACCATCTGGATAACGTACTTTATCTCGTCATCTGTTGTTCAATCTTTCCATTATCTGCTCAGCTAATAGCCACATGAAGTTGTATTATCGTGGCTACTTAGCTAACTTGGCTATGACAATTCGTTACTATGCTGTATAGAAGATCTCAGCCATAGTCCTACTTTCTTATTCATCATTAGAACTGCTCCTGCACTGCCCCAATTTTAATTGCGGTTGACGATCCTGTACTCACATGGACAGAAGTTCTGTTATTCATGTCATTTCGCTTCACTAATTCCCACTGTACAAACAGTTTAATTTGAAAATAAGTTAACAAATCCAGAATTGTGACATTTAAGCTCACCAGCCTGTAGCAATGTCATTACACTCGGAGGAATTCCAAGGTTTGGCCAGTGGACTGTAAGTACGCAATGATAACGATCTAAGTGTAGCCTCCAACCGGCTCCTTGGAATGTCGTGGCAGTCTTGAAAAAGAGGAAGTCTCAGCATAACAAATTAATCTTACAGCGATTCTTTTCAGAAAAGTTCACTTCTACATCTACATCTACATCTACATCCATACTCCGCAAGCCACCTGACGGTGTGTGGCGGAGGGTACCTTGAGTACCTCTATCGGTTCTCCCTTCTATTCCAGTCTCGTATTGTTCGTGGAAAGAAGGATTGTCGGTATGCCTCTGTGTGGGCTCTAATCTCTCTGATTTTATCCTCATGGTCTCTTCGCGAGATATACGTAGGAGGGAGCAATATACTGCTTGACTCTTCGGTGAAGGTATGTTTTCGAAACTTTGACAAAAGCCCGTACCGAGCTACTGAGCGTCTCTCCTGCAGAGTCTTCCACTGGAGTTTATCTATCATCTCCGTAACGCTTTCGCGATTACTAAATGATCCTGTAACGAAGCGCGCTGCTCTCCGTTGGATCTCCTCTATATCTTCTATCAACCCTATCTGGTACGGATCCCACACTGCTGAGCAGTATTCAAGCAGTGGGCGAACAAGCGTACTGTAACCTACTTTCTTTGTTTTCGGATTGCATTTCCTTAGGATTCTTCCAATGAATCTCAGTCTGGCATCTGCTTTACCGACGATCAACATTATATGATCATTCCATTTTAAATCACTCCTAATGTGTACTCCCAGATAATTTATGGTATTAACTGCTTCCAGTTGCTGACCTGCTATATTGTAGCTAAATGATAAGGGATCTTTCTTTCTGTGTATTCGCAGCACATTACACTTGTCTACATTGAGATTCAATTGCCATTCCCTGCACCATGCGTCAATTCGCTGCAGATCCTCCTGCATTTCAGTACAATTTTCCATTGTTACAACCTCTCTATACACCACAGCATCATCCGCAGAAAGCCTCAGTGAACTTCCGATGTCATCCACAAGGTCATTTATGTATATTGTGAATAGCAACGGTCCTATGACACTTCCCTGCGGCACACCTGAAATCACTCTTACTTCGGAAGACTTCTCTCCATTGAGAATGACATGCTGCGTCCTGTTATCTAGGAACTCCTCAATCCAATCACACAATTGGTCTGATAGTCCATATGCTCTTACTTTGTTCATTAAACGACTGTGGGGAACTGTATCGAACGCCTTGCGGAAGTCTAGAAACACGGCATCTACCTGTGAACCCGTGTCTATGGCCCTCTGAGTCTCGTGGACGAATAGCGCGAGCTGGGTTTCACATGACCGTCTTTTTCGAAACCCATGCTGATTCCTACAGAGTAGATTTCTTGTCTCCAGAAAAGTCATTATACTCGAACACAATACGTGTTCCAAAATTCTACAACTGATCGACGTTAGAGATATAGGTCTATAGTTCTGCACATCTGCTCGACGTCCCTTCTTGAAAACGGGGATGACCTGTGCTCTTTTCCAATCCTTTGGAACGTTACGCTCTTCTAGAGACCTACGGTACACCGCTGCAAGAAGGGGGGCAAGTTCCTTCGCGTACTCTGTGTAAAATTGAACTGGTATCCCATCAGGTCCAGAGGCCTTTCCTCTTTTGAGCGATTTTAATTGTTTCTCTATCCCTCTGTCGTCTATTTCGATATCTACCATTTTGTCATCTGTGCTATTCTTGCCGCCATGTCAACTGCATTGCTCCCGTGTTCGCGATATTTGCGACATGCACTGTCCACCTGTATGATGAATGTCTGGCATAAAAAATGCGTGCCGTGAATACAGTTTTTGTCGAGGGTGAAAATGTTGGCCACAGCAGCGGGTGTGTTGGCCACTGGACGGCCGCCATTCCACAAAATTTGTTGTTAGCTACGGCCTCCTATGAAGCACCCGTCGACAAGGGAATTTATCGTTAAGTAATCACGGGTTCGATTCCCGGCGGGGTCAGGGATTTTCCTTGTCTCGAGATGACTGGGTGTTGTTGTCTTCATCATCATCATTCATCCCCATTACGGTCGGAGGAAGGCAATGGCAAATCACCTCTGCTAGGATCTTGCCTATTCGGCGGTGCGGGTCTCCCAAAAATGGTTCAAATGGCTGTGAGCACTATGAGACTTAACAGCTGAGGTCATCAGTCCCCTAGAGCGTAAAACTACTTAAACCTAACTAACCTAAGGACATTACATACATCCATGCCCGAGGCAGGATTCGAACCTGCGACCGTAGCGGTCACGCGGTTCCAGACTGAAGCGCCTAGAACTGCTCGGTCACATGGGCCGGCGCGGGTCTCCCGCATCGTCCCATACGCTCCTCGGAGTATGGGACCTCATCATCACCATCATCATCAACATCATCAATCACTCTTTCAACATAATTATGTTAGAAAAAGCTAACTTGTTATGTAAATTTGTAATAATTGTATTTGTAATTAAGTCAAGTAAGAATTTACCCCGGAGCAGAAGCTCTCAGAAAAACACAAAACTTGACTGCGGGACATGGCAGGGTATGCTGCCTCCCTGAAATGACAGCGTAACTGAGGAAGTTTAGAGTGGCACGTTTGTGCAGTTGCACGACTCCAGCACTGTACGGATTCACAAAGTCACATGAAGACTGAAAGTGGAAAACTTGTCAGAAGAGTAAAAAAACGATGTATCTCTTCCTGTACAAAGCTTGTCTGTATCGAAAGAATTGAGAAGCTATTCTGATAGCACAGAATTATGCTGCCCCCCTTAACGGCGCAAAAAATAATCAAACGAATTAGAAAATGAGAAATTTATTAAGAACTTCCTAAGCGCCATACCAGGAAAGTCATTACCGAGCGAGGTGGCGCAGTGGTTAGACGCTGGACTCGCATTCGGGAGGACGACGGTTCAATCCCGCGTCCGGCCATCCTGATTTAGGTTTTCCGTGATTTCCCTAAATCGCTCCAGGCAAATGCCGAGATAATTCCTTTCAAAGGGCACGGCCGACTTCCTTCCCCGTCCTTCCCTAATCCGATGAGACCGATGACCTCGCTGTCTGGTCTCCTTCCCCAAACCAACCAACCAACCAACCAGGAAAATCATTGGTTCAATATGCCAATAAGAAAGTGTTTGTTCCAAGCGTCATTAATACAGAGGCATTACGTTTTGTTTGTGATAATACAAGTACAGAAAGAAAGCAAAAATATCTTAACTAGTAGAACTATAGTCAACAGAAATCATTTCTCATTTCTTTTACTCTTTTAACAAGAAAATAACAAAACTAAGTTAATGAAAAAAATTCTCAGCATGCACCTCTGTTTCTTACGCAACTTCATGCTTGGGATCAGATGTTGCAAAGTTTGCTGTCGAAATCCCTGTACTGTTGAGGAAGAAATGGCAACATTATGAAGAGGGCTTTTTTTCTCTCAGATGATGTATGGCTTGGCCTATTTGTGCCATAGTTTTTCCTCTTTTGAATACATTGACTTTTTCCAGTCTTCTGTTTCAAAGTAAGAATTTGTTATAGCTATTCGGGATCGACTCTCAGAATATGGAATACATTGTATAAAATTAAGATAAAACGCGAAGAAAACTAAGTAGTAATCAGATAACTAAAAACTACAATTGGGTTGTATGGAGCAGCAAACATAACCCGGGAAACAAGGCCAAATGAGGCAAGTTAGCATGATGTAAGCTCACATAGGAGGTCGGAGTCGGTTACTGTATAATTCTTACGGGTTGTAGACACTGTAGTGTTGGAGAAGGAACAACATTTACACCACTATTGCACTATGGACAGCTGAAACACGTTATACAACGATGTAGGCCATTTTTAGTAACGAGAAAGTGTTGATTTGTTTTTGCAGTATGACTCGATCTACAGTGCATAATAATACAGGGATGTGGGAAATGAGTTGACGCAGTTGACAGATTCTCACAAATTTTCTGAGGTATGACCGCAGAAAGGTCTGGAAGTTCCAGAAATTTTACCATGTGTCGTACAAGACTTCAGTTGGCGCAGAGATCGGCCGTATCGGTTTTTCTAGCCCGGCGTCTACACTTCCTCACTGGTGGCTTTTATAACGGCCAACGTATCGCTCTCAGTGGTATATCGCAGGTCGGAATTCACTAAGTTTGGAAAAGCTGTTATTGATAAGAGTGATGGGTAACTTACCTGCCCTCTATCTTGTCGTATCTTTACTAGTCTCTTCATCTTCACGTAGCTACTACATCCAACATTTTCTGCGTTGTTTTGCATATTCTCTTTGAAAGGTGTCAGGCAAATCCAACACCTTCCATGAAAACCCTGACATGATAGCAAACCCGGCAGTATGTCACACAGCGCCGAATAAATCCTGACATTAAATTAACCAAAGTAATACGATCAACGAGTGAGCAAATGGAATACCACAGACTAACACAAGAACGCCTAAATGCATGTCATACCTTCGCACCGTGAAACAGACGCATTTCCGAGGGGAGAAACGAGAACAGAAGCCGAGAGCAGAACCGTGCAAGCTAGAAGGCCCTACGACAAGGGACGGACACCCACATCGCCCGCCGACCGCCAAGACCACCCCCCAGCCCATGTTAAAAAATAGAGCCCTCCAGAAGAACAGTATAGATCTTACAGTAAGACTAAAAGGGCCACTCCAGCTGCAAGTTTTAGCGTGAGACTTTTTCGCGTCTCTGTTACGTTGCAAACGTTAAAAACATTGCCCCACCATGACAAGTATAAAGTTTCCCATTGGATAGACAGAATTTTTGTAGGCGCAGCTTAAGGTTAACATTGAGGCCCTGATTGGTCAGTTGAAAACACAGCCAGATAGCTTTTCTTAAACCAACTTCGGTAAATTGTAGTAAAGAGAAGTTAAGGAGAGTTGCTTCCGAGACGGCGAGGTGTGTGGAGCTGCACCGGCCGCCGCCCCCCTGACGCTGCCTGACCAATGACACGGTAATGAACGCACGCAATGCCGCACATAAGGCTTCACTCAGAACTGCAGAAGTCTCATCTGTTACACCCCCTTTTTACGTAATACTAGTGTCGATCGTCAATTAAACTTCGTGGTATTTACATCTGCTATTAGAAGTTAAAAATCTGAAAGGCGATGATTTTTCTGTAATATAATTATTGAGAAGCCAGATCAGCCACTGTAATTTATGACAAGTTAAATAAGCAATTAAAGATAATTGAGGGTCACTGTAGACCATTTTAATATTTTTCTCTTTTATGAAACTTCATTTAAACCTAGATTATAGATGTGATATGGCATAGGTCATCCTTCGATCCATTGTAGAACTTGGAAACCCATTCAGGGAATATTCGTTCACATTTTTGTTGAACTCATTTGGTTTTTATCATCCTGTATTAAAATATTTCCTTTTATCAATAGTGCAATTTATAAACAATGTTTTGTGAGTAGAATAAAAATTCCAATGGTAAACTCAACTGCTTTTTCGACGTTATTTTACCAGCTAACTAAAAATAGGAAAGCCTTGAACCCCCTCCACTAAATTTAGTTAGTATTAAGATTCTTTTACAGGGAGTGCAGTGGAGCTGACACTGAAACCATTAAGTATTTGGTTATATCATCGCTAGTCTCACTGAACTCTTCTGAACTCTACATGTCATGTGTGGTCTGGCGTCTCCTTACCAGCAACACGTCCCAGGTTCAAACAAGTCAATTCCCTAAAAAACACGCTCAGAGCGTCGTTGCGCGAAAGTTGTAGGGAGACACGACTTAGAAAAAATAGACACCACGCAGAATGTTAGATCTTGTCTGCCCCATTTCTTTTCCGCTCTGTTTCTCTTTAGAGTGACAGATTAGCGGTTAACAATTCGTGTCGTAATACGCCTTACCAACTGGTTCCCTTTCCTGGTGTTTTCTTTCGTTACGTACTACTTTAGTACCTTTTCATTTGTTACTTTATTTGTCCACTTAACTTTTAACGTTCTTAAGTAGCAGTTCATTTGGAATGCTTCTTTGGAAAGTGGATCTGGAGTGAAGTGCCACTTCCGTGCAAGGTAAGGTTGCGACGGTGGGTCGCGATGGCGGTACAGGCCGGAGGCAGCTCAGATAAACAATATCAAAAATCAAATATTTTATTAAGACTCGTGCGACTATGCCTCTAGCCTAGAGGTGCGTCGGCCACGCCCCCTCTCAGCGTATTGTAAGGACGGCTCATGCGTCACAGCCAGCTGTCAGCCAGTAGGCCAAGAGGTCATTCTGCGGTGCGGTCCCAGTTAGACGCTACACGGCTGCTCGCAAGAGGCACCAGCGGCACGGAAGACTGGCAGAATACTTGCAGGTGATGACAGCCTCTTGAGGTGGATCTAAGTCCTGCAACTGACTGCACATGGCACCATAGTGCCTGTACCAGTGCAGAAGAGTGAGTGGCTGTACCACTCGGGTCTCGATGTTACCCTCTAAGGCAGGGTGCTGCTGAAGTGAGCCTGGACGCGGCCAGCCCGTGGAGAGGCAGTCCGGAAAGGAGACTTGTTGCGGCGGTGGAGTCCTGAACTCGTGACGACTGCTTGCTGTCCACGTCGGTTTGACACCTCTCGTCGTAGTAGGTGCTGCCAGACTGCTGATATCACTGGTAAATTGGTGGTTATTTATACAGGTATGAGGCCACTTGCTGTGCCGACACGCCACTTGCAACCACGTTGAAAGCAACGAATCTGTGGCCGTGGTGATATAGAAACTGTTTAGCCCATCCTGCAAGAGCCCCAGCTTACTGCAGTATCGGCAAGGTTGTGGTGCTTGGACTGGCTTTTGGATTGATTGTTTGGAGGAAGAGACCAAACATCGAGGCCATCGGTCTCACCGGATTAGGAAAGGACGGGGAAGGAAGTCGGCCGTGCCCCTTCAGAGGAGCCATCCCGGCATTAGCCTGGAGCGATTTAGTGAAATCACGGAAAACCTAAATCAGGATGGCCGGACGCGGGATTGAACCGTCGTCCTCCCGAATGCGAGTCCAGTCTGCTAACCACTGCGCCACCTCGGTCGGTTTTGGACTGGCCCTCCTCGCGATGCGTTAATGTACTTGTTGCTGCAAGCTGCATGCCGACATCTTAGCATCCGCTGGCTAATGAAGCCTCCTTCAACTGCTGCAGCTGAGCTGCTAGTTTCTGCAATAACACCAAAAAAAATGTGGTTGCAGTACATCGTTCTCCTTTCCCACATTTTTAATGTCCACGTCTCACTTCCATACACTATTGTGTTCCAGGGATACATTTCCAGGAATTCCTTCCTAATTTCCACATCAATATTGTCGGTAGATCGACAACCCACTCCAGAGACGGCATACAGCCGATTGATTGCGTCGCCAAGAGGTCGCAGCGGTGGAGCCGACAGAGAAGTGATATGGGCCGGCGTCACAGAAGAGCGGGGAGTTCAAAAGTCACCTCGACCATCGAGAAAACCGCTCTCTACTTGTCGTCTGCTTCTAGTGCGTTCAAACAAGTCCGTCTTCAGTGAACATTCTAGTGGGATAGGAATTCTTCACTATCTAGCCTTAGATTTTTGTCTATTAATTGAAATTCAGGATCTGCTGCCTGAGCTGATTTGTACAAGGCTGAGTATTTGTCAACATATTTTTGTTGTACGGTGGCAGAATAAATGGCTAGATTCGCACCTTACATGAGACCTTTACAAATCGCAATAACAAGGTGAAGATGACACCTAATGTAAATCGGCAGTTAATGCGAACATTTGCCTATCAATATGTAATGTAAAAGGGGATGACAGTCAATCGACGGTAATTAATACACCGTTCCTATACATTGCATGTATTTGAGCGGAAGGTAGAACATGGAACGCGAGTCGAGTAGTGCGACATTAAACTTGTCATTTCACCGCACACAGTTGTTCTCAATCCAAGAATAAGCAAAACCATACCCCACCCTTACAGTGTGTTCTTGTCACTAATCGTAAGCAATGCTTCAGTGTTTCCTCCTTCTCCTCTCGTAGTGTTTCCCTCAGCGCACTATAAACAGTTGAGGGTGGTGACGAGTAAAATCTGCTTATGTGGTTGTATCAAAGGTACAATACAACAGCTGGCGACGAGGATGGGATAGGATCTGCGCAAGTTACGTGATTAATTTTGTTTTCGACCACCCACCCACCCTTGTTACTGCCTATTTATTCCATACTATTTTTTTATATGTCTAATACATTAATGTGAGGACTTTTGACTCAGGACAGAGACTTCTACTGAGATCAGTGTGTAATTTTGTGCGCGGCATCTTATCCAAATGGCCCGCAGGAACAATTTTGTACGGCCAACGGTACTCAACATGTGACCGCTGCGCCGTTCCCCCCGCAATCGAATGGTGAAGCTGAATGTTTCATGCGAATATCCAAGGCACAGGTGAGTAAATTCCGTGGAACTCACTCACGCGAGCAGGCCTTGCAACTCTCCCTGTCCACCTACTGTACGATGCATGGGGATGGACCTTCCCTGGCCGAACTCCTGCACGGCCGTTGGCACCGCATTCGTCTTCATCTGCTGCATCCACCGACGAGGACTACCGGTCAGTACAAAGATTCTTATTTTCAGGTCCAGGACGCACTACTCTTCAGGATCTTCTGGCCCGGACAGTGATGGCAGCATGGGACCGTTTCACGTGTCCTTGTACATAACATGTTCTTCGTTTCTTCCCCTACAGGGTCGCTGCTCAAAAGACACCGGAACTAGCTTTTTCATCTATTCATCAATAGCACCATTTCTCTTTTACGAGGGCAGTTCAATAAGTAATGCTACACATTTCTTTTCTCGGCCAATTTTGTTTGAAAAAACCGGAAATTTCTTGTGGAATATTTTAAAACATTCCCGCTTCGTCTCGTATAGTTTCATTGACTTCCGACAGGTGGCAGCGCTGTACCGAGCTGTTAAAATGGCGTCTGTAACGGATGTGCGTTGCAAACAACAGGCAGTGATCGAGTTTCTTTTGGCGGAAAACCAGGGCATCTCAGATATTCATAGGCGCTTGCAGAATGTCTACGGTGATCTGGCAGTGGACAAAAGCACGGTGAGTCGTTGGGCAAAGCGTGTGTCATCATCGCCGCAAGGTCAAGCAAGACTGTCTGATCTCCCGCGTGCGGGCCGGCCGTGCACAGCTGTGACTACTGCAATGGCGGAGCGTGCGAACACACTCGTTCGAGATGATCGACGGATCACCATCAAACAACTCAGTGCTCAACTTGTCATCTCTGTTGGTAGTGCTGTCACAATTGTTCACCAGTTGGGATATTCAAAGGTTTGTTCCCGCTGGGTCCCTCGTTTCCTAACCGAACACCATAAAGAGCAAAGGAGAACCATCTGTGCGGAATTGCTTGCTCGTCATGTGGCTGAGGGTGACAATTTCTTGTCAAAGATTGTTACAGGCGATGAAACATGGGTTCACCACTTCGAACCTGAAACAAAACGGCAATCAATGGAGTGGCGCCACACCCACTCTCCTACCAAGAAAAAGTTTAAAGCCATACTCTCAGCCGGTAAAGTCATGGTTACAGTCTTCTGGGACGCTGAAGGGGTTATTCTGTTTGATGTCCTTCCCCATGGCCAAACGATCAACTCTGAAGTGTATTGTGCTACTCTTCATAAATTGAAGAAACGACTTCAGCGTGTTCGTAGGCACAAAAATCTGAACGAACTTCTCCTTCTTCATGACAACGCAATACCTCACACAAGTCTTCGCACCCGAGAGGAGCTCACAAAACTTCAGTGGACTGTTCTTCCTCATGCACCCTACAGCCCCGATCTCGCACCGTCGGATTTCCATATGTTTGGCCCAATGAAGGACGCAATCCGTGGGAGGCACTACGCGGATGATGAAGAAGTTATTGATGCAGTACGACGTTGTCTCCGACATCGACCAGTGGAATGGTACCGTGCAGGCATACAGGCCCTCATTTCAAGGTGACGTAAGGCCATAGCATTGAATGGAGATTACGTTGAAAAATAGTGTTGTGTAGCTAAAAGATTGGGGAATAACCTGGTGTATTTCAATGCTGAATAAAACAACCCCTGTTTCAGAAAAAAATGTGTTGCATTACTTATTGAACTGCCGTCGTATTTGTTCTCAATCGATTTTCTGTGCCCACTAGACTATTCATTCCGCTCAACAGGTCTTATAATTCTTTCTCACCACCACAGATGGTAGCGACGTCACTGCAATCTCATTACTGACATACTTTCACGTTAAATTTTAGTCCCACTTCTAAATCTTTATGTTATTCCGCTTATTCGCTATACTGACTGAAAAACAGCGCAAAAGTTTGTACCCTTCTTGGTTCCTGTACGTATCATACACGGTGTCCCAGGAGGAAGTCGTAGTATTCAGGGATTTGACGGGGTCGATGATTTGAAGCAAAAAAGGTCTAGTAAACATAGGCTATAAAATGAACACCTTAAGATATATGAGCACGTCTTCAGATTCGATACTGTAAAACAAATCTCTTCTACTACATACTCTTTGATGTGGACCACAACAAGAAGAATATGTCCAGTAAACATGGGCTCTGAAGTGCATTGCTTAAGAGCTGTGAGCACGTGTACGCTACTGAACAAGTGTTCGTAGTTCTTAAAATATGCATTTCAGAGCCCATGGTTAGTAGACAGGTTTTATGTTTTGGTCCATACCACACAGAGCTTGCGGTAGACCAGACGTGTTTCACAGCAGAAGAACTGCTCATAGCTCTTAAAGTACGCATTTTAGAGCCCAAGTTTACCAGACGATTTTGCATCAAATAATCTTTCTAGTCACGTCCCTGAATACTGACCGTTCTTCCTGGGACACCCTATGTATAAGGGAAGTCAAATGAAAATGAGACAGATGGGACAGGACTGATAACCACACAGTTTTGTCCCTCGCAGCTTCAAACCAACCAACAGACGGGACACAAACTGAGCTGTCAGCCCCAGTTGTTATCCCGTCACCTGTGGGATCAACAGAATTTGGTGTTGGATCTCAGTCAAGGTTGCAACAGCTGAAAGGATGCAGTCGTCACGTAAGAGCGCCAGCAATAGGTAGACGCCCTGTGATCAGCTGGCGATGCCAAGCTGTCTGTGACACTTGAGGTGTTTTCTTCCTTCTCTAGTCCGTCCCTCTGTCGATGATGGCAACTCTTAATTGTTCAAGCGCAATAGAAGGGAAGATTACATTCACTAAGTTGTATTACATCACGATCCCGAACAAACAGTTCTACATAGCTTAAAGTCAGCTTCTCGTCATAATTCTTCACTTAATCTGATATAAATCTAACTGCTTGAAAACAAACAGGGAACAAGAACTGGAGGTTGGATCTTGTCATTCCATGGCAATTCTCTACCAGCTGAATACGCCCAATCGCGTTTCCAGAACGATTGGTCAGCAGAGTTTCCGACCAGTAATCTGCCTCCAGTTACCTCCGGCCTAGTTTATCAGGCGACGAGCGGTTCGGAGGCTGACTGGAGGAAACAGAACACGCAGTGATTTCACCAGTGAAATGTTGGCTAGCGGATGTGGAGGTACCAGCTACAAAATACACTCGGTACAAGGATTTCCGATACTGTGGTGGGTTATCATGAGAGAACGAAGACTCTCCCTTGACGAAAAAGAGGGAATAGACTTTTACAACTTGCGTCCAAATATACTAGCATACAGTACCTGCCACTTATAAAATATTATTATGTATTTAATAGGAAAAAAATTGTGTTTACCAAGGTAAAAACGAAGGTAAGGTCAGACGTGCAAAAGTTGTTAAAAAAAGTAGAGGATCGAAAACATTTTCTATGTGCGAAAATGAATGTTATTTATCAGTTGCAACTTGAATGTCAATAAAATGTTTTCTTTTAACGTAATTAGAGAAAGTAATTTTGTCTTGTGGGTACAGAAACATATATTTCAAATGTCTCTGAGCACTATGGGACTCAACTGCTGTGGTCATCAGTCCCGTAGAACTTAGAACTACTTAAACCTAACTAACCTAAGGACACCACACACACCCATGCCCAAGACAAGATTCGAACCTGCGACCGTAGCGGTCGCGCGGTTCCAGAACTGTAGCGCCTAGAACCGCTCGGCCACTCCGTCCGGCAAGGATGTCTTTCACTCTGCATTTATTTTCCCTACTTTCTACGCCAAAACCAAAAACGTTCTTGTTAGTGTAAATACAACTGTGATCATCAAATTTTTTCATACTCTTCCAGCAGTTTCATCCTCTTCGAAAATCCGCTTTAGCCTACTAAACATAGTGTCAGTTTTATGAATAATTCACTACAATGAATTTGGACGTTTTATGCCATTATAAATAGCCAGTTTTAGACAACTCTCACGGATTTTCTGTAGACTTCTTTCCTCGTCTATTCATTCTAGCACCTCTTCACTTCGTATTTTATCCGGTCACTTAATTTTTAACCCTCTGTGGAGTCATATTTGAACTTCTCCCAGTTTAATCTCCTGATGTCGACACTGCAATGGAGACGTTCAGATTCATGAAGTTCTTCCTCAGTTTTACCATATTGTGAATCCTGCTTCCAAGGTAGCGGAATAATTTTTCTTCTACTTATTAGTCACTTTTTTTTTGCTTACCAGACCACCGCAGTATTTTCTGTTCTTAGAATGTAAACACTGTCCATTTATGCTTTGTTATGTTTAATATACTTGAAATTGGCATGTTTCAACAGTGGGTCATTTTCAAGCACATATATTAAGCTTGAAAATGACCCACGGTTGCAACTAGCCAAATGCACGGATAATAACCTCAATACTGCCTTCTTGGACCATATTCTCACTCTCAAAACATGATTAGGTTGTGGATCCCCATAACTATAAAATTTTAAGAACTATGTATTTTTTCTTCAGCTATTCTTCATCGCTTTGATTTTTGCCTATATTATGAGAACAAATTGTATATTTATTCGTTTCTTCATTTCATTCAATATTAGTGAACATTTCGGACAGAGAGGCTGTCACCTACGAACGGTAACGCTGGTATTCACTTTCCCTGGACTTTTACTCCTGTGCTGAAACTTTCACTTCCTGGATACCTTCTTCGCTGCACTAGATATTTCGGCTCTAGCATTATCTGCAAAGTTTCTTCACCCTGTTTCTGTTGACGTCTACTCCTCTCCAGGGTGTAAAAAAACTACGCATACAAAGATATGGTATTTAAAGGAGTTAAAATAAAACGTTGTTTTTATGTGACTAAAATGTCACTGGTTGCTCCGTTCCCCAGCTAGGAGTCCAGGGAGGTTCTGAAGGCGTTCAAGTTCCGTGTGGTATATATTGTTTTAGAGATGTTGCTGACCTCCAATGGATTTTTTTTTGTGGGAGACAATGAAGCGTTTGGTGCACGAGACACCCACAGCCATTACTCGTGAAACATCTGCTTGTTTTGACGTGTTAGACACTCATTAGCAAGCATTTGCCGGTCGGGCGTTAATGTAGACGGACGACATTTTCAGCAACATCTGTCAACCAGTTTTCACCAATCAATCTCTGAACATTACTGGCGTCGAAACCTTCATGGATCCCTAGCGGAAACATTTTTGTCATTTAAGAAGTGTGGTCTTGTTTTTCACACACTGGACGTGCTTCTTTCTACTGCCCATTCGGAACCTTAATTTTTGTGAGATTTGCGGCTATAAGATCCATTTGTCCTGGAAAAGTATATTTTCTGTGAACATTGCTACACAGCTTCAGCGTGTTGAAAGAATGTCACGAAAGCACGAAAAGCTGTTTACTTAGTGTAAAGGAACTTCCCTTTAACCTGACGTTTTGGTATCCGTGATCTGAAGATAGTGGCTTCTCCGAAATTGGTTGTCTGTTAATAATTAAGAGAGCACAGCAGCATTTGATCGTCTTTTGATGCCGTTCTTTGAGCGCACAGCAATTGCAGACTTTCCGCAGTAGGCACATGTGACATTTGCTTTTGAATAAAACATTCAATTTCCCAAACGAAGATGAAGTCATTTTATAACACTTTTCAGTTCTTTCTAGGTCCACCTATTTCTCATTATCAGTTGCTCTGGGCACACGAAATCCTGAATAGCTCCAACAATGCTGTCTTAGTCGTCATAGTCCTTATCTCACACAGATTATACGTCCGTTTGAACTTATTGGATCTCATTTCCTTATGACGATAACACAATAAATAATCGCATACTAATATTTCTCTGTTATGTAATACATCACACCTTTTGCGTCCTCTGTGACATTCGGAGACAGAACAAATTTTATTTTTTTAAAATAATTCTGCGTATAGTTTCCTTTATTTGATTCTTAATTTAATTGTTCTTGTTAATCTTAAAATAATTTGTATAAGTTTGATATGAAAACGTTTCATAAGATATAATTGTGATGCTATACTGCGAAAATGAAAGTTTAGATACCAACGCCAAAATATCAGATCAGCAAGGCCCGTGTTACGATACGAAAACAGAGTACCATAACAGCGCTCCGAGTGGCATTACGCTGAACTTCGAATGCGGAAAAACACGGATCGATAATCCGTGTTCTTGCTTTGCATAGTACGAGTGCTACCGGTAGATGACCTATTTCTCATTTATACTTTATAGGGAGGGGGGGGGGCTGGTAGTCTGGTGGTGATGTGCATTTATTTGTAAAACCCAATACTGCAATTTCGACGGTGTGACTGTTATCAAGTGGAAATTATGTTCCTGATTATCAGGGATGGAAGAGCGTATTGCACTCTTTGAATTGCGTTGTGTATACAGGGTTATTACAAATGATCGAAGCGATTTCACAGCTCTACAATAACTTTATTATTTGAGATATTTTCACAATGCTTTGCATACACATACAAAAACTCAAAAAGTTTTTTTAGGCATTCACAAACGTTCGATATGCGCCCCCTTTAGTGATTCGGCAGACATCAAGCCGATAATCAAGTTCCTGCCACACTCGGCGCAGCATGTCCCCATCAATGAGTTCGAAAGCATCATTGATGCGAGCTCGCAGTTCTGGCACGTTTCTTGGTAGAGGAGGTTTAAACACTGAATCTTTCACATAACCCCACAGAAAGAAATCGCATGGGGTTAAGTCGGGAGAGCGTGGAGGCCTTCACATGAATTGCTGGTCATGATCTCCACCACGACCAATCCATCGGTTTTCCAATCTCCTGTTTAAGAAATGCCGAACTTCATGATGGAAGTGCGGTGGAGCACCATCCTGTTGAAAGATGAAGTCGGCGCTGTCTGTCTCCAGTTGTGGCATGAGCCAATTTTCCAGCATGTCCAGATACACGTGTCCTGCAACGTTTTTTTCGCCGAAGGAAAAGGGACCGTAAACTTTAAACCGTGAGATTGCACAAAACACGTTAACTTTTGGTGAATTGCGAATTTGCTGCACGAATGCGTGAGGATTCTCTACCGCCCAGATTCGCACATTGTGTCTGTTCACTTCACCATTAAGAAAAAATGTTGCTTCATCACCGAAAACAAGTTTCGCACTGAACGCATCCTCTTCCATGAGCTGTTGATTTTGTCAACGGGTGTCAGGGCTTGTAGCAATTGTAAACGGTAAGGCTTCTGCTTTAGCCTTTTCCGTAAGATTTTCCAAACCGTCGGCTGTGGTACGTTTAGCTCCCTGCTTGCTTTATTCGTCGACTTCCGCGGGCTACGCGTGAAACTTGCCCGCATGCGTTCAACCGTTTCTTCTTTCTCTGCAGGCCGACCCGTTGATTTCCCCTTACAGAGGCATCCAGAGGCTTTAAACTGCGCTTACCATCGCCGAATGGAGTTAGCAGTTGGTGGATTGTTGAACTTCGTCCTGAAGTGTCGTTGCACTGTTATTACTGACTGATGTGAGTGCATTTCAATTTGTCTCACTGCGCTCTCGAGCGATCTGGCGGCAGAAACCTGAAGTGCGGCTTCAGCCGAACAAAACTTTATGAGTTTTTCTACGTATCTGTAGTGTGTCGTGACCTTATGTCAATGAATGGAGCTACAGTGAATTTATGAAATCGCTTCAATCATTTGTAATAGCCCTGTATGTTGCTCTTATTCTGCTCAACTTTTTCTCTCATCTGTAATATTGTATGAGATAAGTGATTCCATATCTGTTTTTGTTTCATATGAAACAGAAGTTGGTTCCGTCGGCCGTGGACTCATGTACATTTGTTCCTTATTACCAACCCGTGTGGGAACAGCTCGATTTAAATGTGTTGTAAGTATATTGTTCATATGCTACGTTATTTTTGTTACCGTCTTTTTCTTGCACTCGTGCATTTAATGGAAGCCACTGCATTTTCATTGACTTCTGCTAAATGTTACTGTTTGTAGTACGCGTTACTAAAGCGTGAATACATTTGCGTAATTACCGTTACATTTTTAGCATTTGCGAGGAAGCATGCTCTAGTTACCAGGACCGTAAAGGAAACTCATCTACATCCATACTCTGCAAGCCACTGTGAAATGCATGGCACTCAGCGACATGAAGCAACAACATTCAAAGTAGAATTACATGCTCACTTCGTGACAAAATGTGATAAAATTGAATTGCAGTAATGTCAGACCCTACTAACATGGAGTTCTCCATTAAATGCGAGAAAGTACGGAAAACCTGCAATATAGCTGCAGTGCATTCGAATCGCATAGAACTCCGTAACGTAGACAGCCACAGCCGTTAAGTTTCGTAATGACTGGAAGCAAAACGAGCTGCAAAACAGCTGTAAGTGGTAATTTCCTTACTGTGACAACCGGTTTAGCTGCATTAAAACAGCATCCTCGGGTGGAAACAGTGTGACATTAGCGACAAAGACGCCCCCAACGTTCGTAGTCAAAAATCAAACCCCTGAAGAGGGAAAGAGTACTGGCCAGTCCGCCTTCCGTGCTGTACCCTCGCAACCACCACAGGTGTGCCTCCACACTATTAGCCCCGATGTCCTGATTTATTTATTTTGACGACTTTGATTTTTGACTACTACAAACGTCGAGTGCGCCTTGGTGAGCTAATGTGCCACTGTTTTTACCTGAGGATGCTGTTTTAATGCAGCGAAACCGGTTGTGACAGTAAGGAAGTTACCAATTACAGCTGTTTTGCGGCTCGTCCGATGTTGCGCCCTTGCTTACCTCCTATCTTTCGTTTGGCTTACCTATCCAGTTACAAGAGGATTCACACTTCATCTTGGTCTATTATCCACGGCGCAACTACGCATTTTTCACATTAAAAATTCATTTCCGGAGGTGATAAAAGCGCTAGGGGGTGTTGTTAGAGCGACAGAGGAGTGCATCTCGCACCTTCGGATTTGGCACTGACCCAGCGAAGATATTTTCCAAGATCAACTAACAGAAGACGTAGATAAGACTAAAAACGAGTGTTGCACACTGCCTCGCGGATTTGCTTAGTCATTGCGATAGTTTAGCTGGCAAGCACCGCAGATCCCAAAATTATGCCCTTCAAGAAAGGGGCTGTGCACTGGGAAGAACTTTAGTCCCTACATTACGACCGGTTGTGAGGGAGCAACTGTGGTAGGGAATACCTCACTCGCTAGTACAGTATGCGTTTGCAATCGGTCCGCGCCGCCGAATGATTTTGATTGCGAGAGCAAGAGCTCCGTCATGATGTCCGTGTCAAGTGCTCCACCATTATCCAATCATTGTACAATGATAATAATACAAAAGCAATAATTCAAAGGAGTAATAATATAATAATGACTATGTAGTATACAAAGAAATATAAGAATTGTCAGTTTTTCAAAATAGTGAAGTAAATATTTTTACGATAGACAGAAAGTCATAAGCTGACGAAATTTAATTAGGCTGATTTTTCTTTAGTTACGACCAGAACTTTACAAACGACTACTAATACGCAACCTCTGATTCTGTGGGGAATTGAACTCACATGTATGAGTTGTTGGGTTGTTTTTGGGGAAGGAGACCAGACAGCGAGGTCATCGGTCTCATCGGATTAGGGAAGGACGGGGAAAGAAGTCGGCCGTGCCCTTTGAAAGGAACCATCCCGGCATTTGCCTGGAATGATTTTGGGAAATCACGGAAAACCTAAATCAGGATTGCCGGACTCGGGATTGAACCGTCGTCTTCCCGAATGTCACATGTATGAAGTAGCTGATTACAAATGAGTTAATGTGTTAAATATTTGACGTTAAGCATATAAAATCTTAATGGTTGAAGACACTAATCCCTAAAACACTATGTTTATGACGTCATAGCTCCTGAACTATGTGTCATACAATGATAAAATTTTACAGGTACATTCAGAGGTATTTGGGGATACTTCCTGGAAAATGTGTTGTGCACGAAGTTGTTGGGAAAAAAAGTAATAATTTAGAACTTGATGCCAGATGCTGAAGTTTTACTGCGTGAAGAGAGAAAACGTAGTCAGCCATATACTCTTTTTTCCTTTCATTATTTTGTACAGTGTCTCAGGAAGTAGAAGTTTTGAAAGGGTATGAAATTATCTGTAAAGTTTACTGAAAGTCGTTAAGTGCTCTCATATTCAAATACTTCATGACCATAGTCTGGGTAATTTCTGCACTATGCATTACACTGCCTCAAGACATAACTTTCGGACATGAATTGTGTGTGTTAAACCTTCATACCTCTTAATGAGTAGATTACGACAACAGTTTAATTTTTTCATTCTTTTTGTCTATCTAAATAAAAATTAACGTTTATGTTTGTCCTCTATACATTTCCGAACCATTTCATCCGATTGCAACGAAACTTTGGTCTGTTTTTCTTCGTACACCCGCGAAGGTTGAAAACGATTACGGCGCATAGTCCAGGCGATATGACGTCATCAACAATGAGATTCCACCGCGCAAAATGCCCTGATTTAAGCATCCACTACTTAAAAATTAGAGCACTTACCGACTAGCAACAAACTTCACATAATCTATAATTTCAAATCTTTACGAAAATTTTTCACACTGACACCCTCCACAAAACGTTAATAGGAAAATAGATTATCGCGTACTACACTACTGGCCATTAAAATTGCTACACCAAGAAGAAATGCAGATGATAAACGGGTATTCATTGGGCAAATATATTATACTAGAACTGACATGTGATTGCATTTTCACGCAATTTGGGTGCATAGATCCTGAGAAATCAGTACCCAGAACAACCACCTCTGGCCGTAATATCGGTCTTTGATACGCCTGGGCATTGAGTCAAACAGAGCTTGGATGGCGTGTACAGGTACAGCTGCCCATGCACCTTCAACACGATACCACAGTTCATCATGAGAAGTAACTGGCGCCTTGTGACGAGCCAGTTGCTCGGCCGCCATTGACCAGACGTTTTCAGGTGGTGAGAGATCTGGAGAACGTGCTGGCCAGGGCAGCAGTCGAACATTTTCTGTATCCAGAAAGGCCCGTACAGGACCTGCAACATGCGGTCGTGTAGTATCCTGCTGAAATGTAGGGTTTCGCAGATTTCGAATGAAGGGTAGAGCTACGGGTCGTAACACATCTGAAATGTAACGTCCACTGTTAAAAGTGCCGTCAATGCAAACAAGAGGTGACCGAGACGTATAACCAATGGCACCCCATACCACACGTAGGGTGATACGCCAGCATGACGATGACGAATACACGCTTCCAATGTGCGTTCACCGCGATGTCGCCAAACACGGATGCGACCATCATGATTCTGTAAACAGAACTTGGATTCATCCGAAAAAATGTGACGTTTTGCCATTCGTGCACCCAGACTCGTCGTTGAGTACACCATCGCAGGCGCTCCAGTCTGTGACGCAGCGTCAAGGGTAACCGCGGCCATGGTCTCCGAGCTGATAGTCCGTGCTGCTGCAAACGTCGTCGAACTGTTCGTGCACATGGTTGTTGTCTTGAAAACGTCCCCATCTGTTGACTGAGGAATCGAGACGTGGCTGCACGATCCGTTGCAGCCATGCGGATAAGATGCCTGTCACCTCGACTGCTAGTGATACGAGGCCGTAGGGATCCAGCGCGGCGGTCCGTATTACCCTCCTGAACCCACCGATTCTATAATCTGCTAATAGTCATTGGATCTCGACCAACGCGAGCAGCAATGTCACGGTACCATAAACCGCAATCGCGATAGGCTATAATCCGACCCTTATCAAAGTCGGAAACGTGATGGTACGCATTTCTCCTCCTTACACGAGGCATCACAACAACGTTTCACCAGGCAACGCCGGTCAGCTGCTGTTTGTGTATCAGAAATCGGTTGGAAATTTTCCTCATGTCAGCACGTTGTAGGTGTCGCTACCGGCGCCAACCTTGTGTGAATGCTCTGAAAAGCTAATGATTTGCATATCACAGCATCTTCTTCCTGTTGGTTAAATTTCGCGTCTGTAGTACGTTAACTTCGTGGTGTAGCAATTTAAATGGCCAGTAGTGTACATTTTCGCTGTACATGCCGTAAAACTGCCTCATCCGACATGACGTTTTAATGTATTACTTCGTTACTGTTAACTCTAATAGCACCGGTGTTCATATATATGTCACTAAATGTGCTGGCAAATTTATATTACTTTACGCAAGACACAGTGCAGGAGATGACAGCATTCAGATGCGAGAGGAACTGCCACGTCAGGCGTGAGGTTTCGTTTCAACTATAGCGATGCGCAACACATTTCGCAAACGTATTTACAAAAAGTGTATAAAACCACAGCCTAGCCCAATGCAACGTTTGTGTGAAAATTTCAGATCATTCGGCCAATACCTTTCCTACATTTGTTGTAAAGAACAAATGAATAGAAATTATAAATATTCCTAATACATTCCAATGATTTCAACGGATACTCAATTCGGGTTCAAACGCTTGCAGTTCCCGGCGCGTCTCGCACTCCCAGTGACCGTAAACATGGCGATGCTTTTCAAATGGACAAATGTATGTGGCTCGCTCACATGTCGGGAAACCGTCTCACGTATTCGTATACGCACCAGACGGAAAAACCAAAAATACTGTGTATCCAAAAGCAGTTCAATAAACAGACTATAAAGCCAAACACTTTTTTCTTTCCACATGTCGGGTACAGTTAGTATGATATAAAATCAAATCTTTGCTAGCCCTGGAAGCCCATGGATAGGCAACCTGCAATTGGTCCTGGTGATGTGTTGACTTAAACACTGACTGAGTACTTTCGGTAACAAAATTGGTCTGTAAAATTTAGTAGATCTGAGTAAATTATCTACCTAATGGTTTCAACTTAAGCCTATACTTTTGAATCTCTTATATTGAAGAGTTTAGAATTTAACACACTGTGTGCCTTTTGCCTGTATATACAGTATTTCTGCCACAATCCATATTTGAAATGATACTTTCAGGGCACACAGACATTTGCGTCAATTCTTCCAAAAGTCTATTCGTTTTATTTTGCAAGCTAGGGTGATACTTTTTACTGCGCTTCATTCAAAAAATGACCCCCTACTAGCAGACAGCTAGCAGGCACTGCGAAGTTCCAAATGCGAAAGCAAAGATCTACTTTAATATCAAAATGGGTACGATTATAAGTTGCAGCTGCAAGCACTAGCTGTTCAGTGTAAAGTGTTTGTTATGCAGGCCACATCCATGTGACTTGCTAGATAAGCAGTCGGCGCTGTGAGGTGACGCATTCTCTACGCCATCGCGATTCCGCCTCGGATGTGTAGATCACTGTAAAATTTCGCCGGCCGTTGTGGCCGAGCGGTTCTAGGCGCTTCAGTCTGGAACTGCGCGACCGCTACGGTCGCAGGTTCGAATCCTGCCTCGGGCATGGATGTGTGTGATGTTCTTAGGTTAGTTAGGTTTAAGTAGTTCTAAGTTCTAGGGGACTGATGACCACAGATGTTAAGTCCCGTAGTGCTCAGAGCCATTTGAACAATTTTTTTGTAAGATTTCGTTGTGAACAACATAAGAGTTTGATTTCTGAACAACACTGGAGCATGTGAGGAGAGAAGTCAACTGTTCCCCGTAATGTGATTCGTGTAAGATACCACGTGGCTAGCGAATCTATTTACATGTGAAGAACTCATTTAGATTAATATAGCGATTTGCAGAAATCTTTTAAGGGTGCTTATAGCACCTGAACATTGCTGAAGACAAATTACCAGACATCGTTTTCAATTTATGTAAACTGTAATTTTAGCGAGGTCTGAAAAGCAATTCTTAGGTAGGAACTTTTATCTTACTCCAATTTTAAACAAATATTGTCACTGTACAGGAGTTGATCGCCGTGAATGTATTTGAAGAGTTTTCATAGTACATTCATTTTACGAATAAAGGAATGTGTTATGATTTTAGAAATGCCTATGGATTGTTACCTATCCCTTCTGCCTTATTTTATATTATGCCGTCCAATGCTCTTTTAAATTCTGTCGAATAATGGAGCTCCTATCCCTTCCCTAGTGATTCTTGTTCCTTCTTCTATCACATCATCAGGTAAGCACTCACCCTCGTAGATGCCATCAATATGCACCTTCCAGCTACCGCACTCTCCTCTGCATTTACCACTGGGTTTCCCACTGTACGCTTAATGTTACCGCCTTTGCTTTTAAATTCACCGAAGATTGTTTTAACTATATGTTAAGTCAGCCTTCCGACATTCATTTCTTTTTCAACTTCTTTACATTTTTCATGCAGCCATTTCGCATTATATTCCTTGCACTTCATATTTATTTCTTTCCTAAGTTACTTGTATATCTTTCTTTCTGAATTTCCCTGCACATTTTCGTACTTCCTACTTTCGTCGATTTTCTGAAGTATTTCTTATGTTATCCTTGGTTCCTCCGCAATTACCTACCATGTACATATGTTTTTCTTTCCAACTTCAGTGATTGCCGTTTTTAGAGATGTCCCTTCGTCTTCAACTGAAGCGCAGTATCTATAGAAGAACTTCGAGCGTATCTCTTCATTCCTCAGTACTTCCATATCCCCCTTCTTTTATTCTTCATCATTGCTAAATTGTGATCTGAGTCTATATCTGCTCATGGGTACGCCTTACAATCCACTATCTGCTTTAGATACCTCTGTCTGACCATGATGAAATCCAGCTGATATCTTAATCTGTCATCCGGTCTTTTCCAGTTATACTTTCTCTATTACCGTCTGAAATTTTTTCAGAACTCAATTAAGCCGTCTCCCCTCTCTTTTCTACTGCCTTGGTCGTGTTCTCCTGTACCCTTTTCTTCTATTATTTCCCCTAAACGGCATTTCAGTCCCCCATGATTATTAGACTTTTACCTTCCTTTACATACTGAATTACTTGTTCAATATCCTCATATAGTTTCTCTATTTCACCATCGTCTGCTTGCAACGTCGGTATATATACCTGAAATACCATTATTGGAGTTGGTTTGCTGTCGAATCGATGAAATCAACCCTTTCTGCCCTCCTTTGCTACTCATATCGTATCCTACTCCCGTTATACAATTTTCTGTTTCTATTGATATTACCCTCTACTCTTCTTTTCACTTCACTTCACTGACCCCCCACTATATGTAGAACGAGCCTCCGCACTTCCCTTTTCAGATTTTCTAGCTTCCCCGCCACGTTCAAACTTCTGACAATCCTCGCCTCTACTCGTAGAACGTGAGCCTTCAGTTGGTTATTCAGTGTTTTCCTCATGGTCATCTTCCTCTTCGCGGAGATCTAAATGGGAACCAGTCTGGAATCTTTTGCCAGTTGAGTAGTCACCATGACACTTTTTCAGTTACAGGCCAAACGCCGTGTGGATACACGTTGTGTGTCTTTAATCCAGTGGTTTCTATTGACCTCTGCCTCCTGATGTCGTTGATCATTGCTGACTCTTCTGCCTTTTAAGGGCTATTTCGCACTTATAGGGCAAGAGAGTGCTCTGAACCTCTGTCCAGTTCTCCGTCCTCTTTGACAAGGCCAAGGATCGAGAGTGACATCTTATGCTGGAAGTCTGCGGCCGCCATTTCTGATGGTTTTAATTCAAAATTTAAACAGTGGCGGAATCCGAACCCAGTGCCGGCCGCTGTGGCCGAGCGGTTTTAGGCGCTGCTGCTACGGTCACAGGTTCTAAACCTGCTTCGGGCATGGATGTGTGTGATGTCCTTAGGTTACTTAGGTTTAAGTAGTTCTAAGTCTAGGGGATTGATGGCCTCAGATGTTAAGTCCCATAGTGCTTAGAGCCATTTGAACCGAAACCAGCACCGAGGATGTTTTGGTTATAAGTTAAAGATGGTATCCCTGGACGACGGGTCACAGGCTACTGGGTAATAAACCACAGAGAAGTCCGATCATTTGCAAACATCTTTGATACTACTGAACGGGACGGCGCAGAGGTAAGACACCGGACTCGCCTCCAGATTTAAGTTTTCCTAGATTCCCGTACTGAGGCAAATGTCGAAAATTGCTACAGCACCGAAGATGACGTGCTACAGACGCGAAATTTAACCGACAGGAAGAATATGCTGTGATATGCAAATGATTAACTTGGATCGTGCAGCCACGTCTTGATCCCTAAGTCAACAGATGGAGACGTTTGCAAGACAACAACCATCTGCACGAACAGTTCGATGACGTTTGCAGCAGCATGGACTATCGGCGGAGACCATGGTTGCGGTTACCCTTGACGATGCATCACAGACAGGAGGGCCTGCGATGGTGTACTCAACGACGAGTCTGCGTGCACGAATGGAAAAACGTCATTTTTTCGTATGAATCCAAGTTCTGTTTACAGCATCATGATGGTCGCAATCGTGTTTGGCGACATCGCGGTGAACGCACATTGGAAGCGTGTATTCGTCATCGCCGTACTGGCGTATCACCCGGCGTGATGGTATGGGGTGCCATTGGTTACACATCTCGGTCACCTCTTGTTCTCATTGACGGCACTTTTAACGGTGGACGTTACATTTCAGATGTGTTACGACCGTGGCTCTACCCTTCATTCGATCCCTGCGAAACCCTACATTTCAGCAGGATAATGCACGACCGCATGTTGCAGGTCCTTTACGGGCCTTTCTGGATACAGAAAATGTTCGACTGCTGCCCTAGCCAGCACATTCTCCACATCTCTCACCAACTGAAAACGTCTGATCAATGGCGGCCGAGCAGCTGGCTCGTCACAATACGCCAGTCACTATCTCTTGATGAACTGTGGTATCGTGTTGAAGGTGCATGGGCAGCTGTACCTGTACACGCCATCCAAGCTCTGTTTGACTCAATGCCCAGGCGTATCAAAGACCGTTATTACGGCCAGAGGTGGTTGTTCTGGGTACTGATTTTTCAGGATCTATGCCTACAAACTGCATGAAAATGTAATCACATGTCAGTTCTAGCATAATATATTTGTCCAATGAATAACCGTTCATCACCTGCATTTTTTCTTGGTGTAGCAATTTTAATGGCCAGTAGTATATATATATATATATATATATATATATATATATATATATATATATATATATATATATGTAACGCTATTAGTTTCCTTTCCTAACAAGGGTTTGTGCTACGTCTGTAATTGCCTCATCGTCAGCGGGACGTTAAACCCTGATCTTCCTTCCTTTTCCTTTAGACAACGCGAACATTTGATGGTCTCTTCCCCTTGCCTGTACGCCGCCTCTGGTCGTGCCGGATCTGGACTGGACTCAATGGTATCTCCGTCTCTGTCGAGACCTAGCGCCATGAAGGTTAAGGCCGCAGAGCCAGGCGGCTGAATTATGAACGCCGCTGACGCAGTCGGCGAGAGAAGACGAGAATGGAGGTATCGAACGGGCTGGTGCAGGAATAATTCAACCTCCCAGAGCACATTTCCCGCTTACGTCCGTCGTGACTTCCTCTGAATGAATCCTGCGGAACAATCACTATTGAGTGACTACTATGTGTCCCCCTCTAATCCCTTCCAGAACATCGCAACGCGACGCGATGCCCTTTACCGTATTTATTTATTCGGTTCCGCAGGATCATGCCCGCCGAAGCTACTTGTTTATGGACAGCCGGCCGAAGTGGCCGTGCGGTTAAAGGCGCTGCAGTCTGGAACCGCAAGACCGCTACGGTCGCAGGTTCGAATCCTGCCTCGGGCATGGATGTTTGTTATGTCCTTAGGTTAGTTAGGTTTAACTAGTTCTAAGTTCTAGGGGACTAATGACCTCAGCAGTTGAGTCCCATAGTGCTCAGAGCCATTTGAACCATTTTTTTTGTTTATGGACAGAGTCAGTTCATAGTCTATAGAATGATCGCAGTGCTTCGAGCGATTCCACAACATGCGTTTGCTGGTAGTTTCCAACAGCTTCACAATCGACGTCAAAAGTGTGTCGTAGCTAATGGTGACTACTTTGAAGGCCAGCAAAGTAATTTGTTTTCTTTATTTTCTGAGGCCTCTCACGAAACTTACAGACACATGTTGTATTTGCTAATAGAAGCGATGGGCAGGCGAGGTTTGATGCTCTCTTCATTCTTTTCCTGCCTTGTGCTACTCGCTTCGCCCTTAGCAACCACTGCATGTGATGTCCTCTGTACACTCTCTTGAATATTCTTGACTTAGTCTGTCGCTACTAATTTCCGCCTCTGCGGCTCCTTCCAGCGCCTACTATCTATTCCCCGATACTGTAGCCGGTGTCGCACTAACCTCTCCTTTCCGCTGGTAATGGGTATAACGCAGGGTTGTTTTCTCATCTCTTCGTTTTAGTACTTCATTTCATACTTTACCTGTCCATTTAATTTTTAACAACCTGCAGTAGTAGCAGACTTCATCTACATCTACATGACTATTCTGCAATTCACACTTAAGTACTTGGTTCACTTTCAGACTTTTCCACTCTCGAATAGCACGTGGGAAAAATGAACATCTGAATTTTCCGTGCAAGATCTGATTTCTCTTATTTTATGCCGCTGGTCATTTCTTCATAACCTTGTGGGAGTCAAAATATTTCCACATTCGAAGGAGAAAGTTGGCGATCGAAATTTCGTAAAAGATCTCGCAACAAAAAAAGCCTTTGTATTAGTGACTGCTACCTCAACTTCTGTATCATATCCATGGTACTCTCAACCTTATTTCTCGATAATACTAAACGAGTTGTCCTTGTTGGGTCTTTTTCGATGCCCTCCGTCGATGTTACCTGCTAAGTATTCCATGCCGCGCAGCAATTTTCCAGAGAAGGACAGATAAGCGTAGTATAGCCGGTGTATGCTGTCTCTAGATTAGATTTGTTACATCTCGTAACCGCTTCTCCAATGAAACGCAGTCTGTTTCGCCTTCTATACATTCTTCAGTACGATGATTCCAAATCAAATTGTTTGTAATTGTAATCCATAGTTGTTTAATTCAATCAACAACCTTTAAATTTTTTTTAAATTGTCGGAATTTTTGTTTAACCGGAATTTAACTCCTCTTGTGCAGGAGATTACAATTTTAATTGTTTACAATCAGTTGGCACTTTTCGCATATTACACACATCATGTGTGAATCATTTTGCAGTTGGTTTCGATCTGCTGAAGACCTGCTAAACAGTAAACGACAAAATCATTTACAAACATTCTAAGAAGGCTGCTCAGATTGACACCTAAATCGTTAATATGGATTAGGAACAGCAGAAAACGCACTTCCTTGGCGAACGCCAAACATCACTTCTGTTTCACTCGACGATTTCTCGTCGATTTCTACGAACTTTTCTGACAGAAAATCACGAATCCAGTCCCACAACTGCAACGACTGATTAGAAACAGTTTGTTAAGAACAGTATGAAAAACCTTGTGGGAATCTAGAAATATGGAATCAATTTGAGATCTCCACTCGATAGCACTCATTACTTCGTGGACATAAAGAGCTTGTGCTTCACTAAAGCAATATTTTCTGAATACGTGCCACGTGTAAATGTATATAACTTTCCTCTAAGTATTTCATACTCGTCGTTCATAGCATACATTCCAAAATCTTGCTGCAAATCGATGTCAGTGATACGAATTTATATTTCAGCGGATTTTGTATGTTCCCTTTATTGTATGTTAGTGCGGCCCATGCATGATAGAATCTTTCGTCGAACGAGCGGTTGTGTATATGTTTCCAGTTATTTTCTTTCCCGAGTTTCCCATAGTCCACGAAAGCAACCATGATATAAAGTGTTACGTGTTACAAACGTTCACGTTTAAAGAATGTCTTCACTTCCATTTCAGTGCTGATTGGTGACGTGGAAACCGTTCGCGGATGTTCACAAAGTAAGTACCATCCTTGCCTGACTACTTAAACATTAGTTCGAATGTGAACGTTGCGGGTGACATTCATTCAGATTACTACACAGGAGTCACAAAAGTCGTGGACCTTCTTTTGGGTAGCGTAGTGCAGCAACTCGACGTGACGTAGACTGAACAAGTCCTTGGAAGCCCCATGCAGAAATATTGAGCCATGCTGCCCCTATAGCCGACATGGGCCATTGTTCAAATGTTCAAATGTGTGTGAATTCCTAAGGGATTAAACTGCTTAGGTCATCGCTCCCTAGACTTACACACTACTTATACTAACTGAAACTAACTTTCAAATTCTGAAGATGACAGGGGTAAAAAACAGGGAGTGAAAGGTTATTTACAATTTATGCAGAAACCAGATGGCAGTTATAAGAGTCGAGGGGCATGAAAGGGAAGCAGTGCAAGCAGTAAAGGAAACAAAATTCGGAGTAGGTATTCAAATCCATGGAGATGAAATAAAAACTTTGAGGTTTGTCGATGACATTGTAATTCCGTCACAGACAGCAAAGGACTTGGAAGAGTAGTTGAACGGAATAGACAGTCTTCAGAGGAGGATATAAGATGAACATCAACAAAAGCAAAACGAGGATAATGGAATGCAGTCGAATTAAGTCGGGTGATGCTGAGGGAATTAGATTAGGAAATGAGACACTTAAAGTAGTAAAGGAGTTTTGCTACTTGTGGAGCAAAATAACTGATGATGGTCGAAGTAGAGAGGATATAAAATGTAGACTAGGAATGACAGGGAAAGGGTTTCTGAAGAAGAGAAATTTGTTAACATCGAGTATAGATTTAAGTGTAAGGAAGTCGTTTCTGAAAGTATTTGTATGGAGTGTAGACATGTATCGAAGTGAAACGTGGACGATAAATAGTTTGGACAAGAAGAGAATAGAAGCTTTCGAAATGTGGTGCTACAGAAGAATGCTGAAGATTAGATGGATAGATCACGTAACTAATGAGGAGGTAATGAATAGATTGGGGAGAAGAGGAATTTGTGGCACATCTTGACTTAAAAGAAGGGATCGACTGATAGCGCACATCCTGAGGCATCAAGCGATCACCAATTCAGTACTGAAGGGAAGCATGGAGGGTAAAAATCATAGAGTGTGACCAAGAGATGAATACACTAAGCAGATTTAAAAGGATGTAGGAGTTACTCAGAGATGAAGAGGCTTGCACAGAACAGAGTAGCATGGAGAGCTGCAACAAACCATTCTTTGGACTGAAGACCACAACAACAACACCTGCTTGGCGTTCGCTAGTAATGTGATGATTCTAATCTTCTGGAGAAGGGCACTATGTGCCTGAAACCGGGAAAGAATTATAATTTCTTCTGGGCAACTGGATGCAGACTTTATCAACAAATACACTGACAGTTGCTTAAGATGGATAAAGTAATAAAATATTGTCGGTAGAAATGTACGACTCACTCTCCTTCCTTTGACTGTTAAAATAATTAAGTAGCGATAAGTTTTCTTACACCGTCTGGATTCGAATCTCTGACATAGTGCACGTTAGTGACCTCCAGTGGTATATGAAACAAATCTGTCTTTTTTTTTTCTTAGAAAAGTGTGTCGCGAACACTATACTGAAACTTCCTTAAAACCACTTTAGCTATGACAAGGGCAACAGTATTTCCTCCTTTGTAAGCTCTAGCTTATCGGTATTTAGCAACCCGAGTCGACGTCACAATTGTGTTGCGAAAAAGTCTAGTGAGCTACTCTAATTATATTGTTAAGTGTCAACAACATCCGATGCCAATCTGATGATCTGTGCAGAGGCGAATGAAGCAGTCACGGAGCGGAAAGTGTAGTCGGAGCCCGAAGGACAGAAATCCGAGACAACGACCTCACGCATGCTCGCTCCCCCCTTGTTTATGAAAACAGTGTTGGGCGCAAGTTTACACTTTCCCTTGTCAGCATATGTGAGCCGGAGTACACAGCTAGGTACTCTACGACGATGGAGGCTTTCGTGAGCAAGCTTTCAAAATAATCTGGTACTAAGAGGAAATGCCTGCCGCTTTAAATGAGCGTTTTGTAATCGTTGGTGTTTCATATTCGTGAACCAGTTGGTGTTTGCTGGACGAGTAGAACATTTAATTTCAATTCGGGTTTGGTTTATTTTGCTGATGAAAAAAGAGAAAAACAGCTTAGTGTTCATATGGCTAGTCGACGTACTGAAATATTTAAAATATTTCGGCTGAAGTCGGAAGATTTATTACGTTATTTAACAGGCCTTTCTTTTTCGTTGACTTGCTGCAGGAGATCTTAGTTCCCTACTCCAGCAAACTTTCTGATCTTCAACAGTCATCTGGAACTTCAAATTTCGAAATGTCCTATTCCTTCCATTTCTTTCTTTCCCATTGTCCATATTTAACTTCCAGTCATAGCTTTTCATTAATTTTTTTACGACCTCAATGTTCAAATCTTTGGTTTTCGAGCTGTTTCTGTTTATTGAAAACCCCTCTTCCTCGTACTTTTTGCTATTATGTTGTTCCTGTACCTTTCCCCTTCATCGGTTCTACTTCCGAAATTGCAAAATTCGTCCAGTTCGGGAGTCTCCTCTGCATGTTGAAATTCAGCCATCCAGCACATCCACCTGCTACGAGGGCTATTATGTGTGTGTGTTTTTTTTCTTGCTTATGTCTGTATTATAGCCATCAAGTAGCATACATCCTATTTCATTAGGTACTTATATCAATTCCTATAAGCTACACTTTTAACGTCCACTATTATGCCATTAGCGAATCCCATCTTCCTGTTTGCTTTTCAGTGACAACTCTTGCATCAAGATGAAACTTTACTACCTTGATTGTCTCTTCAATTCAGTGATTAAATGTATGTAGTGACAAAGAACAACCCTGCCACACACATCTCCTGATTTTTGGCCTCTTGTACCGTTCCATAAGTACTGAGTACTTCTGGTTATGAGAAGTTCATACTACACTGTTTTTCTTCCTTTTTTGGGGGGGGGGGGGGGGTGTCGTCAGTCTTCTGACTGGTTTCATGCGGCCCGCCACAAATTCCCTTCTGTGCCAATCTTTTCATCTCAGAGTAGCACCTGCAACCTATGTCCTCAATTATTTGCTTGATATATCCAAATCTCTGTCTTCTTCTACAGCTTTTAACCTCTACAGCTGCTTCCATTATCAAGGAAGATATTTCCTGATGTCGTAACAGATGTTCTATCATCTTGTTCCTTCTTCTTGTCCGTGTTTTCCATATATTCCCCTTTTCACAGATTCTTTCTGTTTTTTCCACTGTCCTTGTCTCACTTCCATACAATTCTGTGCTCCAAACGTACATTCTCAGAAATTTCTTCTTCAAATTAATACCTTTGTTTGGTACTAGCTGACTTCTCTTGGCCAGGAATGCGATTTTAGCCAGTGATAATATGATTTTGATGTCCTCCTTGCTCCGTCCGACATGGGATATTTTGCTGCCTAGGTAGCAGAATTCCTTAACTTTGTCTACTGCGTGATCACCTGTTAGGATGAATTTCTCGCTGTTCTCATTTCTACTACTTCTCATTATTGTCGCCTTTCTTCGATTTACTCTCAAACAATATTCTGTACTCATTAGACAGTTCATTCCACTCAACAAAACCTGTAATTCTTCCTCATTTTCATTACACTGTTAAACAATTAACAAAACTTTATTCCATATCACGTCGTCAAAAACTTCCTCCATATCATGTTATCAAAAACTTCCTCCAAATCTCAAAGTGAAACGCATGTTTCCCCATTTTTCTTGGATCTACAGAGTACTCTTGTGGTTTGACACGTGTAAAAGCTGTTTTAGGAGCAAACTAAACTTTTTAGAAGGTGGTAATATGGATTAATTGGAATAAAACATTCCACTCCACTTGTTATGGGTTTATTTATTGACTGACATTTTTGTTTTGAAGTTCAAATTGTGAAGTGTTGCTTGAGTTAATAAGAAAGAATTTTTCAATTGTAATTATCATTTGTTGTCCAGTTCTGCTACATCGCGTAGGCATGCTGCGTGTACCGATAAGTTACTTGTGTACGGGTTTTTTTAATAGAAACACTGCTCCTGGTTGCAGAGAATACCAAAAACTATTTACTAATTGCATAGCGTCAGATTCAAGAGATTTTACTATTGTTTGCACTAAACTGCATATGACTGGAGTGATATCAGGAAGTCATGTTTGATCTGAACGTTCAAATGAACAAACTGCTGACTAAGGAGAAGACGTTCAGTTTATAGATTGTACCCCTCAACAAGCACACGCAGAACTTCTAAACATATCGGTGCTTCACATACAAGAATATGGCGGATATTACGTGCACATAGCCTTATCCTTGCCATTTACAGCGGATTCAGCACCGTGTATGAATGAAGGTAGGAGACAGAAATTTTGTAGTTGCCTAGTTGAAGATCGCCAAGTAATCCCATTAACACCATATTGTTATGTGAACTGGAGACATTTGACGTCAGGGAACTATTCGTGATATTTATTAGTAAAAAATAGACTTTTTTCTGATGAAATCTTCTCGGGATTACATCCGGGTAGCTGCGTCGAAAATCCGCCAGAAGATGATGAGAATGACACTCATCGAAACGTCGCGGATTTTCGACGCAGCTACCCGTATGGAAACCCGAGAAGATTTCATCAGCAGTATACACTGGGAAAGCCTGCATTCACATATGAATTATTTTCTGTGTCCCGATCGCTGTTTTCATTATTTCAAATGACCGGATTCGGGCAGTGTCACCTATCTCTAGTCTTAACGGAACTAACACTTTGACTCTGATATTGACGTACTACAGTGAAACTGATAGTTCAAAAAAATGGCTCTGAGCACTATGCGACTTAACTTCTGAGGTCATCAGTCGCCTAGAACTTAGAACTAATTAAACCTAACTAACCTAAGGACATCACACACATCCATGGCCGAGGCAGGATTCGAACCTGCGACCGGAGCGGTCGCTCGGCTCCAGACTGTAGCGCCTAGAACCGCACGGCCACTCCGGCCGGCAAACTGATAGTTCATTGCAGATTGTTTACTCTGTAACTACAAGAAATAATCTGAAGATCGGCAGCACCGCCCGTAACAGATCAGTTTGAACTAACAAAAGCAGCTATCAGCAGAAGGTAAATAAATGTATTTCCAATAATACTGTTTGCTGATGAACTCACTTTCACTTGTATCAGTAACACCTGTTACTGACATCGGTGGTAGGACGAAATCCGGCTTGCTCTGTGTAGACATTTTCAAGGACACTTCTCTGTAAATGTGTGGTGTGGTTCGAGAGACAAGCAGGTAATTAGGCATGTTGTGTTACCACATCCTCTTACATGGTCAGTTATCTAGACTTTCTTGAAAACGAGCTTCCAGCATTGTTGGGAGAGGTTGCTTTGGCTGAAACGACAGGTTCATTCTGCAATGATGGCGGGTACGTGGATATTGTAATCGTCAAATGACACATCTTCTAAACTTAATATTCTCCGATAGAAACCTAACATTCTCTGGAAGATGGATCTCAACAAACGGTCACTTTTATTCGCCGAAAAGATCCTCGGACCTTATCGCTTTAACTTTTATTTTTGGAGGGAGTGGTTTGTAAGGCGAAGTCTTCAAAGAAAAAGTGCACCCAAGAGACGAATTGATCGTTACGTTTATGAGCAGTACTGCGTTCATAAAAGTTTGCCAAAACGACCTCAGACGAGCTACAGGAAGTGTGTTCAAGAGAATCCCATAGTGCATTGAAGTGAGAGGTAAAATTTAGGAAAACCAACTCAGAAAATAATCATTTGCCGTTGCTTAATATATTATGTGAGTATTTGTTCGGATTACATTCCAACGGCTGTATCTCTGTAAACAATAAAAATCGGACACATCTTACAAGAACGTTATATTCATATCAGTCTAGACCACCACCTCCTAAAATATTTACTACGAATTCCTGTTGAAACACGGTGTATTACGAGACGTAGAACGGAAGTTTCCACATCTATCAGCTCTTGCTAACTTGGTGACAGTGTGTTTATAATCTCGTCTTATTTTCTGGATCATTTTATGAATTGCCTTTTAGTCTCTAATCACTGGGCTCCTTGTTCTGTGCTGCTTGTTTATCAGACTGATCACAAACGACTTCGGATGTATGAAAAGCGCCGCTATGTGAATAGAACAGCATCATATAGCCCAGATGATTTTCGTTGTATTTTTGATAACTGTGCAATCACATCTACAAATAAATGTTACAAAATTAGAATTAGCAATATTACACACAATAAATGTGTCGGCTGTAAAAATAAGTAAATAAAATAGTTTTTAAGTGACTATATTTGGTTGCCTAAAAACTCATTACAGCAACAGTTACACGTCATAAACTGAATTATTAACACTACCTTAGTGATTAGATAAAATTGAAAATACCGCAAACTGGCATTTGCGTTTTGGAAAAAAATGAATGTGAAGCTGTGTCTATATTGAAATTTACCTCTTTGTCCCACGTACACTCATTTAAGTGCGGAAAATAACAAAAGTAGGACTTAAAATGTTAAAAATTGTTTATATGCAAAATCTGTCGCCATTCTTATACCTGGAATTTTAAAAGCTTAATTGCAGGAAATATTCGAAGGTCAATAGCATAAAGTAAATTGTTGTGAAGTGGCAGGAGCCAATTCACGGAGTTTGGAGGAAGCCGAAATGCACGATTTTAAGCTCACGCAAACTGGCGTGAGGTCTGGAACAGGACAATGTAATTAATATAGCCAATAACGTACTTTGCTGCTGGAATACTTAACTTTAATCCATAATTGGAGAACATCGCTCTTGTTGATACATCAATAATAATCTCAATATAAACTGGTAATGGCGCCTTGCTAGGTCGTAGCAAATGACGTAGCTGAAGGCTATGCTAACTATCGTCTCGGCAAATGAGAGCGTATTTGTCAGTGTAGCATCGCTAGCAAAGTCGGCTGTACAACTGGGGCGAGTGCTAGGACGTCTCTCTAGACCTGCCGCGTGGTGGCGCTCGGTCTGCAATCACTGACAGTGGCGACACGCGGGTCCGGCGTATACTAATGGACCGTGGCCGATTTAAAGGCTACCACTTAGCAAGTGTGGTGTCTGGCGGTGACACCACATAAATAAACTTAATACTAAAGCTGCAGCTGTTTACTTCAGAGGACTGGCACAATTTTGGTTCTGTCGGTGACGCGGATATTTCAGACGACATCAGTTGAATCCGCATGCACAGCAGGGCACGAAGCACACATCTACATCGCGGCAAACGAAGCATTCTTTATGTGAAGCATGTTCGCCCAGTTTCTCATTACCTTCAATTACTGCCATAGTAAATTATAATATCTCTATAGATATTGAAATATCTGTTATGATTAAACTAAATGGTCGTTAAACATTATTTCGGTTTGTTTTTCATATTGGAATGGTTTTCAGTTTCTTCCAATACGTCAGCGATGCTGCTCATTGAGCATGACATTTTACAAAGCTGCTCCGAGTACCAATTGCACTCGCTGAAGACTCGCACAGATTACAACCACAGAATACAAGGGATTGTTATTGGGTCGGCCGACAGTAAAATATTATCGGATGAGTGGTAGTGATCCTCCTGTGTAGCCCACAGACGTCGACAAACGGAGCTAGCAGGGAACTGAGCACTTCGCAACCGATTTATGGAAAACGCAAATTCCCTATTTTCTCATGTAAGTGGCTACAATTAAATTAGCACGAGGGATTTCAGCTGTGTACATACATTATTATTTTAGTCAAGTTCGACTGCACTGTAACAACTTAACCAAAATGATGTAAAGTGAATAAGAAAAAGATGATGATGATGATGATGATGTTTGGTATGTAGGGGGCTCAACTGCGCGGTTATCAGCGCCCGTACAAATTCCCAACCCTTGCTCAGTCCAATTTCGCCACTGTCATGAATTACGATGAAATGATGGGGACAACACAAACACCCAGTCATCTCGAGACAGGGAAAAATCCCCGACCCCGCAGGGAATCGAAGCCGGGACCCCGTGCTCGGGAAGCGAGAACGCGACCGCGAGACCACGAGCGGCGGAAAAAAAAGCGAAACACTTGTTACTTATCCACTTAGTAAATACTGGAACAACACTCACTGTTTATTGATCACAAGGTCCCAAATAATGTCCATAACGACGACATCACTCTCTACCATTCCAATCAAAGAACTTCTTTTTTTTTTTTTTAATCCTGTTTTAGCGAAGAACCGACTACTCGTTATTAGGCGCTGAGTTTCGAGCTTCCACACCGATGGCTAAAATCACAGTGAGTCAACAATGCAACTGTGGAATCAACCTTACAAATGTTACATTAGAGACGCAGAGATCAATGAACTAAAATAGACAGGTAAGACTCAATGACTCCGTCACGGCGTACCTACCGATGTTGTGGAGAGCGCAGTGGGAACTATACAGGGCTGTTACAAATGATTGAAGCGATTTCATAAATTCACTGTAGCTCCATTCATTGACATATGGTCACGACACACTACAGATACGTAGAAAGACTCATATAGTTTTGTTCGGTTCAAGCCGCACTTCAGATTTCTGCCGCCAGAGCGCTCGAGAGCGCGGTGAGACAAAATGGCGACAGGAGCCGAGAAAGCGTATGTCGTGCTTGAAATGCACTCACATCAGTCAGTCATAACAGTGCAATGACACTTCAGGACGAAGTTTAACAAAGATCCACCAACTGCTAACTCCATTCGGCGATGGTATGCGCAGTTTAAAGCTTCTGGATGCCTCTGTAAGGGGAAATCAACGGGTCGGCCTGCAGTGAGCGAAGAAACGGTTGAACGCGTGCGGGCAAGTTTCACGCGTAGCCCGCGGAAGTCGACGAATAAAGCAAGCAGGGAGCTAAACGTACCACAGCCGACGGTTTGGAAAATCTTACGGAAAAGGCTAAAGCAGAAGCCTTACCGTTTACAATTGCTACAAGCCCTGACACCCGATGACAAAGTCAAACGCTTTGAATTTTCGGCGCGGTTGCAACAGCTCATGGAAGAGGATGCGTTCAGTGCGAAACTTGTTTTCAGTGATGAAGCAACATTTTTTCTTAATGGTGAAGTGAACAGACACAAAAAAAAATGGCTCTGAGCACTATGGGACTTAACATCTATGGTCATCAGTCCCCTAGAACTTAGAACTACTTAAACCTAACTAACCTAAGGACAGCACACAACACCCAGCCATCACGAGGCAGAGAAAATCCCTGACCCCACCGGGAATCGAACCCGGGAACCCGGGCGTGGGAAGCGAGAACGCTACCGCACGACCACGAGATGCGGGCGAACAGACACAATGTGCGAATCTGGGCGGTAGAGAATCCTCATGCATTCGTGCAGTAAATTCGCAATTCACCAAAAGTTAACGTGTTTTGTGCAATTTCACTGTTGAAAGTTTACGGCCCCTTTTTCTTCCGCGAAAAAAACGTTACAGGACACATGTATCTGGACATGCTGGAAAATTGGCTCATGCCACAACTGGAGACCGACAGCGCCGACTTCATATTTCAACAGGATGGTGCTCCACCGCACTTCCATCATGATGTTCGGCATTTCTTAAACAGGAGATTGGAAAACCGATGGATCGGTCGTGGTGGAGATCATGATCAGCAATTCATGATTTGGTCTCCACGCTCTCCTGACTTAACCCCATGCGATTTCTTTCTGTGGAGTTATGTGAAAGATTCAGTGTTTAAACCTCCTCTATCAAGTAACGTGCCAGAACTGCGAGCTCGCATCAAAGATGCTTTCGAACTCATTGATGGTGACATGCTGCGCCGAGTGTGGGAGGAACTTGATTATTGGCTTAATGTCTGCCGAATCGCTAAAGGAGCACATATCAAACATTTGTGAATGCCTAAAAAAACGTTCTGAGTTTTTGTATGTGTGTACAAAGCATTGTGAAAATACACTCCTGGAAATTGAAATAAGAACACCGTGAATTCATTGTCCCAGGAAGGGGAAACTTTATTGACACATTCCTGGGGTCAGATACATCACATGATCACACTGACAGAACCACAGGCACATAGACACAGGCAACAGAGCATGCACAATGTCGGCACTAGTACAGTGTATATCCACCTTTCGCAGCAATGCAGGCTGCTATTCTCCCATGGAGATGATCGTAGAGATGCTGGATGTAGTCCTGTGGAACGGCTTGCCATGCCATTTCCACCTGGCGCCTCAGTTGGACCAGCATTCGTGCTGGACGTGCAGACCGGGTGAGACGACGCTTCATCCAGTCCCAAACATGCTCAATGGGGGACAGATCCGGAGATCTTAATGGCCAGGGTAGTTGACTTACACCTTCTAGAGCACGTTGGGTGGCACGGGATACATGCGGACGTGCATTGTCCTGTTGGAACAGCAAGTTCCCTTGCCGGTCTAGGAATGGTAGAACGATGGCTTCGATGACGGTTTGGATGTACCGTGCACTATTCAGTGTCCCCTCGACGATCACCAGTGGTGTACGGCCAGTGTAGGAGATAGCTCCCCACACCATGATGCCGGGTGTTGGCCCTGTGTGCCTCGGTCGTATGCAGTCCTGATTGTGGCGCTCACCTGCACGGCGCCAAACACGCATACGACCATCATTGGCACCAAGGCAGAAGCGACTCTCATCGCTGAAGACGACACGTCTCCATTCGTCCCTCCATTCACGCCTGTCGCGACACCACTGGAGGCGGGCTGCACGATGTTGGGGCGTGAGCGGAAGACGGCCCAACGGTGTGCGGGACCGTAGCCCAGCTTCATGGAGACGGTTGCGAATGGTCCTCGCCGATACCCCAGGAGCAACAGTGTCCCTAATTTGCTGGGAAGTGGCGGTGCGGTCCCCTACGGCACTGCGTAGGATCCTACGGTCTTGGCGTGCATCCGTGCGTCGCTGCGGTCCGGTCCCAGGTCGACGGGCACGTGCACCTTCCGCCGACCACTGGCGACAACATCGATGTACTGTGGAGACCTCACGCCCCACGTGTTGAGCAATTCGGCGGTACGTCCACCCGGCCTCCCGCATGCCCACTATACGCCCTCGCTCAAAGTCCGTCAACTGCACATACGGTCCACGTCCACGCTGTTGCGGCATGCTACCAGTGTTAAAGACTGCGATGGAGCTCCGTATGCCACGGCAAACTGGCTGACACTGACGGCGGCGGTGCACAAATGCTGCGCAGCTAGCGCCATTCGACGGCCAACACCGCGGTTCCTGGTGTGTCCGCTGTGCCGTGCGTGTGATCATTGCTTGTACAGCCCTCTCGCAGTGTCCGGAGCAAGTATGGTGGGTCTGACACACCGGTGTCAATGTGTTCTTTTTTCCATTTCCAGGAGTGTATCTCAAATAATAAAGGTATTGTAGAGCTGTGAAATCGCTTCAGTCATTTGTAATAACCCTGTAGTGCCGTTCAACCAAGGCGTCAAATGAAGT
This sequence comes from Schistocerca americana, assembly GCF_021461395.2. Taxonomy (NCBI): domain Eukaryota; kingdom Metazoa; phylum Arthropoda; class Insecta; order Orthoptera; family Acrididae; genus Schistocerca; species Schistocerca americana. The sequence continues at coordinate 34,318,274 of NC_060124.1, forward strand.
CGAAAGGCATCCTTATCTCTGTGGTGTACGTGATGTGATTTCGACTAAGCGTTATGTCCTTCTATCCAAATCTGTAAAGTGTATGCTTGCAGCACCCTTCGAAAACATGCAGTTTAACTCCACCATCTCGCTTCGCGCACACCTACTATAGGATTCGCCCAATGAGGATACAAAATTGATAAATAATGCATTTAAAATAAGGCAAACATTTCCCTGTAAGTCGTTTGCCTTTAGATTGGTTTTATTATTTTTTTTCCTTTCTTATCTTTGCTGATTTTTTCGTCGTTACATAACTACTTCACCCACCATTTTTGACAACCCGTTTTACATATTTTGTCTTTGTCTGCCCCTATTATTTTTTCCCCTGTGCTCTCCTGTCAGCGCCAAGTTAAATGCTCATGGACGCCGTAGTATATGTCCTACTAATCTATCAAATGGTTCAAATGGCTCTGAGCACTAAGCGACTTAACGTCTGAGGTCATCAGTCGCCTAGAGCTTAGAACTAATTAAACCTAACTAACCTAAGGACATTACACACATCCATGCCCGAGGCAGGATTCGAACCTGCGACCCTAGCGGTCGCTCGGTTCCAGACTGTAGCGCCTAGACCCACACGGCCACTCCGACCGGCCACTAATCTATCCTTGCATTTGGTAAGTGTCCTCCTAAGATTTCTATCCCCCCCCCCCCCCCTTGTAAGGTGTGTGTTGTGACTCGGAACTGACCTAACAACCATAAGTAGATAAAGCCCTGGTCATGAATATATGCTCTGAATTATGGATGTTAATGTCCCTTGCATTCAACTAAAACGCCATCTGACCAAAGTAATTAAAGAAATCGTCTCATGAACAGATAAATTTACGTAAATATGCGCAACTGCAAATGAATTGGGATAAATACGTATGTACTTACACATCAATAATCGGCTAGTAAAGTCCTAAATAGAAATTATGTAATGTGAATAATTTCATCTTATAGCCAAAAAAACTCAATGAGGGTGATTTCTTTAGCGTGTGGTTACTGAAGGTACTACAACATTTATCAGTGAAATACTTCGCCAAACCAAAAAGGACATGACGCAGTTCAAAAGAAGATCTGCGCATAGCACTGGAAAATGGGAATTAAGGTACTATCATGTGCTCCACTACAGCATAGTCTCCCACTGAAAATTGCATTCGGAACAAAGTCCAAAACTCATTTTAATGCACCTATAAATTACTCATACACAGAACCAGATACTTACCATTAACGAACTGAAATAGTTGTGAATGAGTGACGAATGTGAATATTCGTATGCACATTAAGGACAGATGAGACAAATATTTTAGCAGTGGGTGTCGACGCTATGATGACATCTTACATTCAAAAATAAATGAATGGATTGTATCTACGCTACATACAAAATCCGCAAGCTACGGTATGGTGCGTGGTGCATTGTACCTTGTATCACAACTAGTCATTTGCTTTCCTGTTCTGTTCGCGAACAGAGCGAGGGAAAAACGGCCATCTATATGCCTCCGTACAAGTCCTAGTTTCTCTAATCTTCGTGGCCCCTACGATAAATGTACGTTGGCGGAAGTAGAATAGGTCTGAGGAATTACTTCAACCAATCGCCGTTTCTTCTTCAATTTTTATTTATTCATGCCCGGTTTCGAATCGCCTGGCGATTCATCATCAGATGTTACAATTTAGTTTGGAGCATTGTTGGGGTTGTGCATCTGTGGCAAATACAGAGACGAAAAAGTGAGCACTGTATGTGGAAAGAATATTACGATTGTAATATTAATTAGATGGTATTACTCACTGTTTTTACTCTTGTGGCAGGCACTGCTCTGGAAAACATAATGTGTGCTTACCAGTATCGTTAAATATCAAGTGAAACAGGAACTCTTCCACCGGTCGTGATTCCCACATACTTTACAAAGTATAAACAAAGCAAAGTGTGTGGCTGTTGTTGTCTCCAAAGAGTTTTGTGGAAGCAGAGATTATCTTTGCTCATTATTCGTTTTGTGTGGCATTCGTAATAAAATATATATTTATTATATTACTTTCCTTATAAAAATTATTATTATTTTTTTACATTGCAAAATTTTCTTATGCTATTTACAAAATCTACAACAAAGTGTTTAGGACAATATTTCTGGTAGTGAAGTTGTGTTTGGCATGTTTCTCATTGTTCAATAAACAGGATAGTATACATATGGGGAGGGGAGGGGGGAATGGGGGAAAGGAGGGAGGGAGAGATGGGAGGGGGGGGGAGGGAGAGAGAGAGAGAGAGAGAGAGAGAGAGAGAGTGTTGTGTGTGCGTGTGTGTGTGTGTGTGTGTGTAAGAGGAAGAGAGGATGGCGTATAGGTGTGGTATGAGCGAGGTGGGGAATGGGTATGGGAGTGGATGAGTACAGTATTTATTAGTTTTTCAAATTTAAGGACTCTTTAAAATTTTCGAAGAATGGGTTGTTTGCTAAATCAAATTGTTCATTTAAGATGGTGTGGGGTAGAATAGTTCTGCAGTCAGATTCAAATGCCGGTTCTCTAAATTTTCTCGACAGTGTTCAACGAAAAGAACATCGTCTTCCCTCCAAGGATTCTCACTTGAGTTCACGTAGCATCTCTATAGTACTCGGGTGTTGATCGAACCCACCGGTAACAAATGTAGCAGACCGCCTCTGAATTGCTTCGATGTCCTCTTTTAATCCGATCTGGTGCGGATCTCAAGCACTCTAACAATATCCAAGAACGGGTCGCACTAGTATTCTGTAAGCGATCTCCTTTACAGACGAACCACACTTTCGTAAAATTCTCCCATTAAACGGAAGCCGACAATTCGCCTTTCCTACTACCGTCCTTACATTCTCGTTCCACTTCATGTCGCTTTGCAGCCTTACGCCTAGCTATTTAACCTGCATGACTGTGTCAAGCTGTACACTATTTATGAGACTGCCTTTCCTCTTCATCTGCATTAACTTACATTTTTCTAGATTTAGAGCACCCTTTCAGTCACCACGCCAACTAGAAATCTTGTCTAAGTCTCCTACAGTCACTCAAAGACGACAGCTTTCCATACACCGCACCATCATCAGCGAACAGCCGCAGATTGCTGTTCACCCTATTCGTCATAACATTTATGTATCTAAAGAATAAGAGGAGTTCTATTACACTTCGCTGGAACACTCTGACGATACCCTTGTGTCTGATGAACGCTGGCCATCAAGGACAACATATTGGGTTCTATTACAAAGGACGTTCAAAAAGTTTTGCACAGTCGTCTCTAATTTTTTTTTATTTTTTGCAGGAGGAGAATGAAATTTTTTGTGAGCATACTTGGAACATTTAGCTATAAATTGAGCCTACTCAATATAGCCTCCATCAGCTGTGACGCATCTGGCCCAACGTTCTTTCCATGATGTAAGTGCACTTTGGTAAAATTCTGGGGATTGACTTTTACACCATCGCTTGACACAGAAAATAAGTTCTTTCTCACTATCAAATGTTTTACCGCGCAGGTGGGCCTTCAGATGACCAAAGAGGTAAAAACCAGACGGAGCCACGCCCGGACTTAAGGAGGATGAGGGAGAATTTTCCAACCCATTTTCCTGATTTTCTCCTGCCTCATAAGGGCTGTATGGGGTTTGGCATTGTCATGGTGTAGTCTGATGAGCTGACCCTGAAGCTGTGGTCTGTGTGTCTTGATGGCACGTCGAAGCTTGTCCAATGACAAACAGTAACGGTCCCGGTGAATTGTGGCGCCAGGTTCCAAAAAGTCAATGAAAATGACACCACACTGATCGCAGAAAAAGGAGGCCATCAGCTTTCAGCCTGCTGTTCGTGAAAGTCTTGGTTCCTTCTTCCGAGGAGAACCCGGATGACGCCACTCCATTAGCTGGGTTTTGCTCCCAGGTTCGGACAAAAACAACCATGTTTCATCCTGGGTAATGAAGCCGTCAAATACTGTTTCCACTCTTCAGTAAAGGTCTTCGTGAGACCCTCGCACACATTCTTCCACGTCGTTTTGATTTCTCTTGTCAGTATACTAGGCACCCAACGTGCACAGATTTTTCTGTACCCTAGTACTGTACCAATGATACCACACTACCCAATGACAAACGAGTCATTTCAGCAAGCTGTCGTGTCGTCACACATCTGTCATTTTGGATGATTTGATTAATGGTCTCCTTATTCACATCACTCACTGCCTTCGATGGTCTATCGCATAGTGGATTATCCAGTAGAGAGAAATCACCTTGTTTAAACCTCTGCAACCACCGCTGAATCCTTCTGCGACCCACTGTGTCCTCCCCATAAACAAAGAGCAACTTCCTGTGAATCGATGTGGCAGAGTCATTTGCCGGTCTTGAAGAGGAACTCCATCACCGACCGATGTCGTCACCTGACATCTACTTCACGGTCCATCATGGCTTACCTGTAAATAAAAGAAAATACTTTTATCTACCAACTTACAACTAAATGTTTGAAGTATGCTCACAAAAAATTTCATTCTCCTACCGCAAAAAATAAAAAAGAAAACTAGAGACGACTGTGCAAAACTTTTTGAACGCCCTATGTATTTAAGGAATCTTCGAGTCAGCCAGGTATGTGCGAACCTATTCCTTGTGCTCGTATCTTCTTTAACTGCCTGCAGTGGGATACCGTGTCAAACGCTTTCCCAAAATCTAGGAATATGAAATACGCCTGTGGCCCTTGATCCACTGTTCGCGCGGCAGCATGTCAAAAATTCCGTACGGATTTGTGGACAGAAGCTCTTTCTTCTCAAAGAACTTTATTACATTCGAACTCAGAATTCTGCAGCAAACCGATGTTAACGGTATTGGCCTGTAATTTTACGTGTCCGTTCTTTACCCTTCCTGTACAGACTGATCGGAAAATCCCATAATAGACTTCTAGCGTTTGTGGAGGGGAGTGAGAAGACAATATTTTGGATTGGAACCCATGTTCGGAAACGTACCGTTTCCGTGCTACAACCATTTGGAAACAAGGTGGCAATGTGACCACTTTTAGAAGTAATTGATTATTGTTGATCCAGTACATCATTTGTTTTATTGTTCCACTCATGAATAGCCAAAGAAGTCGCTGACCTACTCGTTGACGGATTCTCTTCAGCGTGATGCAGTACGGCATCTTCCACTTCGGGTGTGCGACCTCTCCTTGAAGTTCCACAGTTACGCCTTCTGACGGTGGGGATACCCTTTTGTCGAAGCCGTTGTGTGATTGTGGAGAGAAAGATATGCAGTGTAGTCGGACGTCGTGGGGAACGATCCCGATAAAGGCGACGAGGACTTCCCGCGTTATCGTGTGCTTTGCCATTCAGAAGGATCATGTCGGTGTATTCTGCAAACGTGTACTCAACCATGTTGCTCTAACACTCACAGACACGTGAATGAAGCTCGAATCAGGTCAGGGAAGTAGGGTATACGTTAAATGACATCAACTAGTCCGACTTAACGACTCCCCACAAGGACTACCCTATTGTTTACCTGCCTAAAACATGGTTATTGACGGAAACAGTACGTTTCCGGACATGGGTTCTTGTTCAAAATATTATGTACTCATTCCTCTCTACAAGTCCTAGAAGTTTGTTTCGGGAATTTCCGAACATCCTTTCTACAAGAGTGACCAGTGTTTTTTCCAGGCCTTTGGGACTTTGCTCTGGGCAAGAGATTCGCTATAAATCCAATCTAAAAAAACCGAATTGGGATTCCATCCTGACATGGCAGTTTATTTGTTTACAACTCTTTCAGTTGCTTCTCTACGCCAGATAATACAAATTAGGGCTCGTATAGAGGCATACAGATATTGGTTTTTGCCTCAATCTGTTTTCAAGTGGAAGGGGAAAGAGAATGACAAACAGTGGTGCACCATTTAGTGGCTTGTGAAGATGTACCGGGTGATCAAAAAGTCAGTACAAATTTGAAAACTGAATAAATCACGGAATAATGTAGATAGAGAGGTACAAATTGACACACATGCTTGGAATGACATGGGGTTTTATTAGAGCCAAAAAAATACAAACGTTCAAAAAATGTCCGACAGATGGCGTTTCATCTGATCAGAATAGCAACAATTAGCATAACAAAGTAAGACAAAGCAAAGATGATGTTCTTTACAGGAAATGCTCAATATGTCCACCATCATTCCTCCACAATAGCTGTAGTCGAGGAGTAATGTTGTGAACAGCACTGTAAAACAATGGTGAGGCATTGGCGGCGGGTGTCGTCTTTCAGCATCCCTAGAGACGTCGGTCGATCACAATACACTTGCGACTTCAGGTAACCCCAAAACCAATAATCGCACGGACTGAGGTCTGGGGACCTGGGAGGCCAAGCATGACGAAAGTGGCGGCTGAGCACACGATCATCACCAAACGACGCGCGCAACAGATCTTTCACGCGTCTAGCAATATGGGGTGTTTTTTATTTTTTTTTTGTTCTAATAAACCCCCATGTCATTCAAAGCGTGTGAGTCAATTTTTATCTCTCTATCTACATTATTCCGTGGTTTCTTAAGTTTTCAAATTTATACTGACTTTTTGATCACCCGGTATTTACATGTAGCAAATGCTACAGTCTTTTGTAATAACCATGTGCTTGAGTGTCCAGTTAATAAGTCAGAATGCTCTTGAAGAAGATCGCAACAGTCAGACCGAACATTAAAATGGTACGACCTAATTGTTCTTAAGATTGTAGGTAGCAGTTAGTAATAGAAATAGTAGCTACGTTCATTTATAACAAATTATAAACCCATATGCAAATTGTTTTGAAGAGAAGGATTGTCGAGCGAGAAAATTTAACACTACTGATACCAAACACTGCGTGGGATGCGTGCCGCGCATCTGCTGGACAATTCACAGAAGGCTGTTTGAAGCGTACGCCAACGCACTCTGCCCCGTCTAGCGACGCGTAATCAAGCCTGAAGCCGAACACTGGTCCACCAGCAGCAGCGCTGCCCCGCTATAATGGGCCTCTGCCTCATGTGTAGTGTAGACGGGACGCTCATTTTCCAGCCTGTCGAGAGTAATCCCCCGTAATGAGCGGCCATCACGCCAACGCGTTCCCGCTCCCAGCGAAGCCAATTTCGCCGCCTCGCGCCGAAATAAACGCGCAGTAATCGTATGAAATTTCATTGAAAGGCACATCGTAATTATAGATTAGAATTTACTCTGCACCTAATTCTAGTCCCTGCTTCATTATCATCCCTGGATAAATTTATAAAAAAAAGGTGATGCGTGACAATATCGTTTTCCAAACTCTTTTTACCGGTTTTCCGAGCAACGAAGTCCAGTAATGTAGCTTTATTACTTCATACCGTTCCATACAATCTTATATATTATACACACAATCTCTATCTATCTATCTCTCTCTCTCTCTCTCTATATATATATATATATATATATATATATATATATATATATATATATATATATATAGAGAGAGAGAGAGAGAGAGAGAGAGAGAGAGAGAAAGTTAATCCATACTGAGAACCGAGGATCTCAACTATTTTTGCCAGTTATCGATACTGGTACAGAATTCCAAGACCGTATCAAAATCTCTGCAGTAGTTCCTCAGACTACCCCGGACACACAAAAAGAAGCAAGCAGGTGACTTCAGTTTATATAAAATAGAGAGAGAAGATTTAATAAAATATTTTTATTTACGTATCAACACATGACTAAAACTTACATTTTATGTTTGCGTGCAGTAACGTTTATCTACTACGCTTTTGACAGAAGCTTAGTGAATAAGCCAGTGACGTTCCAGTGAGTGCACCAGATAGGTTAAATGAGTTAAATATTACTAAACAGATAGCGGTAAATAAGGATTATTATGTGAAGATGTTAAATCGTCTTATCCATAGGAGCAAGGAGACACGGAAAAAAAAGGAAATAGCAAGGGATAAGAACATCTTCACTATACCACATTTTGGGAAAATTCCACAGAAACTGGCAAACATTGTTCGGCCATACAATGCCCATTTGCCATTCACAGCAAAAAGTTAAAGAGACACAGATTAAAGCATTAAGTTATCAATAGAATAAGTCAATTTGAACAGGCAAGTGTCTATAAAACACAGTGCACATAGTGTGAAGTGAAATATGCAGGACAAACGGGTAAAAAATTTTCCACAAGATATAGGGAGCATGCAGACGAATTTGGACTCGGCAACTACGATAGATCGGTGGTTGCGAAACATCCAGGACAGTCAGAAGCAGTCTGAAAAGCTTGTTACAGATTAGAGTGCGCTGAGAAATAATTGTTAAGAAAAAAATTCGACACGTTGCACCGTTCCCGATTTAGTTGGCATTGAAATTAGTGAATCCTGTCGTTGCGTGTGCAAATTCAAGCAGTCTCCCATATACAAATATTTGTCAGCTATTCACAAAGTGTAGACGATACCACACTAAACAGCTCATCCATTGGCGCGGGTACAATTCTTGCTACAGTCCCATGTCCAATCCCATGATCGGTTTTAGGAAGCCAAACGAAAGATAGGTTTCGCAGCACCGTCTCTGGCAAGCTGCTTGAATTTGCGCTTGCAACGACGTGATTGGCTAACTCCCATGCTAATTAACTCGGAAGTGACGCAACGTATCGAATGTTTTCCGCAACACTTATTTCTCAGCACAACCTTCCCTGCATAACACTTACAAGCTCTTCGGACTGTTTCTGACCAGCCTACTTACGAGATTAGTCAGTCTCCGAAAGCCACAGAAGTGGACATGTCAGAGGTGATACGCGCAGATACGGAAAGGAAAGAAAGTCAGCCTCCTCGAGGAACCTGAGTAGCAATTCATCGCGTTAAATTTGATAATGTACGGAATTAGATATTGGTGAGATTGGCAATGCCTTCTTCAGCTCTTTAAAAAAATAGGTTGGCTTTAGTACGATAAACGTCATTGGTTGTGCATGGTTGTGCATAGCTACCAATGGTATGACGCCCCTCCACGTCCTTTGTAACATATTTGGAATGTTATGGAACGGCTGATGGCTCAGTGTAGTCTGTCAGAGCCGAACTCATGTTTACGAACTAGTGGAGATGGAAGAGGCAGCGATGTGACCGGTGTTCACCGCTTTAAGGAAGAAAGACTTTCGTGGATTGGCGGTAACATGGGTAAGCGGACCAGAGAATCTGGTGGTGGCATTTTTTAAAGTGATACGAAGGCTTCATGTCCAAATAATTTTATTTATTTATTGTTAATATTTTGTCCTTGCGTGCTTTTGAAATGTGTGGACACTAAGTGGGACGGTCTAGACATCCGAAACCTGTTCGTGCAGTTTACGTTCCTAATACGAGGATCGTCCACAAAGTAAGTTCCGTTTGGTTATATAAAACAAACGTGTACAGATACAGAAAAAATATTTATTGTACAAAAATCTACAACTGTTAAACTACTTTCCTACATAGCTTCCGCAATTTTGTTGGCACTTTTCATGGCGTGGCTAAAGTTTTTGTATGCCTTACTCATAGAAGGTTGCCGCCTGTGTATTCAACCATGTGTTTACTTGTTCTTTCAGCTCGTCATCAACGTTGAAGTGTTGATCACCAAGGACAGATTTTAGGTGTAAGAAGGGATGAAAGTCGCTAGGAGCGAGGTCCGCGCTGTACGGAGAATGATCAAACGCGTCCTAGTGAAATTCCCGTAGGAGTTGTTTGCTCACATTCGCCGTGTAGGGTAGGGCATTATCGTGGAAAAAAAAACACCTTTTGACAGTAATCGTCGGCACTTGTTCTGTATTGCGCGGCGCAATTTATGAATGGTCTCACAGTAACCATGCGCACTGATTGGCCTAGTGGTAACAAAACAAACAGCAAAATGCCTTTTCTGTCCCAAAAAACGGTGCACATGATTTTTCGAGGTGTCAAGATTAGCTTAGGCTTAACCTTCGTTGGGGATGAAGTGTGCCTCCATTCCATTGATTGCCGTTTTTTTTCAGGGGTGTCGTACGATACCCAAGTTTCATCCCCCGTGACTATCTGAGAAAGAAAACCATCGCCTTCTTCATAGTAGCGTGTCAAAAATTGAAGTGCACTGCCCGTCCTTATTAGTGGCAGTGATTGCACGCTGAAGTATTTACTGTCTTTTAACTGTGTTCTTGTACTTCATCTGTTGTTTCCATATTAATATACACTCCTGGAAATGGAAAAAAGAACACATTGACACCGGTGTGTCAGACCCACCATACTTGCTCCGGACACTGCGAGAGGGCTGTACAAGCAATGATCACACGCACGGCACAGCGGACACACCGGGAACCGCGGTGTTGGCCGTCGAATGGCGCTAGATGCGCAGCATTTGTGCACCGCCGCCGTCAGTGTCAGCCAGTTTGCCGTGGCATACGGAGCTCCATCGCAGTCTTTAACACTGGTAGCATGCCGCGACAGCGTGGACGTGAACCGTATGTGCAGTTGACGGACTTTGAGCGAGGGCGTATAGTGGGCATGCGGGAGGCCGGGTGGACGTACCGCCGAATTGCTCAACACGTGGGGCGTGAGGTCTCCACAGTACATCGATGTTGTCGCCAGTGGTCGGCGGAAGTTGTACGTGTCCGTCGACCTGGGACCGGACCGCAGCGACGCACGGATGCACGCCAAGACCGTAGGATCCTACGCAGTGCCGTAGGGGACCGCACCGCCACTTCCCAGCAAATTAGGGACACTGTTGCTCCTGGGGTACCGGCGAGGACCATTCGCAACCGTCTCCATGAAGCTGGGCTACGGTCCCGCACACCGTTAGGCCGTCTTCCGCTCACGCCCCAACATCGTGCAGCCCGCCTCCAGTGGTGTCGCGACAGGCGTGAATGCAGGGACGAATGGAGACGTGTCGTCTTCAGCGATGAGAGTCGCTTCTGCCTCGGTGCCAATGATGGTCGTATGCGTGTTTGGCGCCGTGCAGGTGAGCGCCACAATCAGGACTGCATACGACCGAGGCACACAGGGCCAACACCCGGCATCATGGTGTGGGGAGCGATCTGCTACACTGGCCGTACACCACTGGTGATCGTCGAGGGGACACTGAATAGTGCACGGTACATCCAAACCGTCATCGAACCCATCGTTCTACCATTCCTAGACCGGCAAGGGAACTTGCTGTTCCAACAGGACAATGCACTTCCGCATGTATCCCGTGCCACCCAACGTGCTCTAGAAGGTGTAAGTCAACTACCCTGGCCAGCAAGATCTCCGGATCTGTCCCCCATTGAGCATGTTTGGGACTGGATGAAGCGTCGTTTCACGCGGTCTACACGTCCAGCACGAACGCTGGTCCAACTGAGGCGCCAGGTCGAGATGGCATGGCAATCCGTTCCACAGGACTACATCCAGCATCTCTACGATCGTCTCCATGGGAGAATAGCAGCCTGCATTGCTGCGAAAGGTGGATATACACTGTACTAGTGCCGACATTGTGCATGCTCTGTTGCCTGTGTCTATGTGCCTGTGGTTCTGTCAGTGTGATCATGTGATGTATCTGACCCCAGGAATGTGTCAATAAAGTTTCCCCTTCCTGGGACAATGAATTCACGGTGTTCTTATTTCAATTTCCAGGAGTGTATTAGTTTCAGAATGTAACTCATATCTGCATCTGCGTTTATTAATAGATTTCACAACAGTTGCAAAATCGCCTTGACCATTTCCATACTCACTTCATTTTGTAATACTTCAAATTTATCGAATTTTTTTATGTATCCTTTGATCTGTCAACGCATCAGAAAATGCAGTCATTGATCCGTTTTGGAAACAGTGCATCAAACGAAGTGTTTGTTGATCTTGACACACCTCAAGATCACCTCTTCTCTCTTGGCCGTTCTGTAGCCACCACAATGCCGGCAGTAGAGCGTACCGTAGCTAGGAAGGGCACCGAAGCGTGGCTAGAGCCGAGTTTCCCGCCAAGGAGAATTGCGGCCGGGCGTGTCGAGACAGGTGCAGCCGGCGGGTGGGCTGTCGGGAAGGCAGCCAGTGCAGCGTGTCCGAGTTGTGCGCACGGCCGAGCGTGCTCTCAGCCCGGCCACGAAACTGGGTCACCACTGCAGCCTCCGTTATCGGCGGCAAACAAGCGCCAGGCGCTCCTCCAACTGCAGACTAGGGCTTTTCATAAAATATCACATATCGATATTTGTTACAGAATGTATCGACAAGTCGCCGATGTTACACTTCGATGTACCGATACATACAAATCTCATTGGGAATATTGAGTGCCATTATCTTTGTTTTGTGCTATGTTCTGTTCGCAATTTTTGGGAAATTTTTTGTTCTTTTGAAATTGTACTAGAACATAACGTTACTTTCACTGTGTGAAGGAGTCTTACTACCTTCTGAACTTTCATGACGTCCAGTCTTTCTCTTTGACTGTGTGAAGCAAATATTGAAACGTCCCCTTAGAAAAATTATACAGGACTGTGCTTAACCTGACACAATATTTTTAGCGGAACGCAATCTGACTTTCAAAAATCCCTACAAAAGAATGGCCCTGACTAACATTAACCTATACCTTTCACAAATCACTTACCTCACAAAAATCTTCGTTACTCAAGCTACAGCAATACAGCGAGCGCCACTACTGCCAGCTAAATAAAAGAAAGATTTTGATAGAGAACAAACAATGTATTTACCTTACTAGTGTTCAAAAGTCATAATATATATAGCAGTTCATGACAACCAGTCTTACAAATATCAAAACTCCGCCATCTCTCTCCCCACATCCACCACTGCTGGCGGCTCACCCCCAACTGCGCAACGCTACGCGCTGTTCACATCCATCTGCCCAACACTACAACGGCAGACAACAATGCAAACTAGCCACAGACTGCACACAGCACAGCCAGTGATTTTTCATACAGAGCGCTACGTGGCGTTACCAATAAGAAAACCTAAACAGCCTACTTACATAGCTCCCATGCTCCCCCCCAAAAAAAAATTACAAATTGTTTTGGGCAGTGGCCAATAATGATTTGATAAAATTTTTCATAATTACAATAACAAAGATATCAAATGCATACACTTATTGATACAATGTTGGTCAAAAGCTAACATTTTCTCACAGTCCATAAAGACAGTCCTGATCATCAACACAGTAAAATTGCAGTGTTTTTCTCAAAGGCTGAGCAGTAAAAGAAAATGCACACGGAAGTAGTGGATTTCCATGCAGTCTTGAAGAAGTAGTGTTGTCCTTCCAACAGAAAGACAGTGCTGACTCTTGACATGCAGACAGGTAATGGGCCACAACAGAGCAAACCCACAGCAGAGTCAGTCGACGTTTTGAAGAAGGTAGGTCATCACAGAGCAGACCCACTGTAGTCCTGGTAGAGATTATGGTATTGGTGGACCACCAGAGGTGCAGACCCACTGCAGTCCTTGTAGAGACGGCCAGCAACCATCTGTTGCGACTGTGCAGGTGCACAATCACCATCGAAGAGTCTAGCGGACAATATAGCAAGTCCATAAACCACCACTTGTGCACTCACAAAATTCTTTTTTTTTTTTTAAGTGTCCTTAGAACCACCAATGCTGTTATCCACATCCACCACTGCTGGCGGCTCACCCCCAACTGCGCAACGCTACGCGCTGTTCACATCCATCTGTCCAAAACTACAACGGCAGACAACAATGCAAACTAGCCACAGACTGCACACAGCACAGCCAGTGATTTTTCATACAGAGCGCTACGTGGCGTTACCAATAAGAAAACCTAAACAGCCTACTTACAATATAGGTGGCACAAAAAGAAGTCCGATTGCACTGGGAGGGGGGGAGGGGGGGGGAGAGGGGGGGGGGGGGAGTGTGAGAATGGAGTAACAAGATTTCCGATGCGAAGAAATAGCATCCAGTTGCATTAAAAAACAATTATTAACGCAAAAACTAGTGTACTACTTTTTCACATCGGCGTTCTTCGAAAACGGGTGCTGAGAATCACGTTACACAATGCGGCGATAAAAAAAAAAAAGGTTTAAATGTCTCTGAGCACTATGGGACTTAACATCTGAGGTCATCAGTCCCCTAGAACTTAGAACTACTTAAACCTAACTAACCTAAAGACATCACATACATCCATGCCCGAGACAGGATTCGAACCTGCGACCGTAGCGGTCGCGCTATTCCAGACTGCTCAGCCACAGCGGCTGCCAATGTGGCTATCCGATGGCAGGGTGTGGGTATGGCGAATGCCCGGTGAATGTCGTCTGCCAGTGTGTGTAGTGCCAACAGTAAAATTCGGAGGCGGTGGTGTTATAATGTAGTCGTGTTTTTCGTGGAAGGGGCTTGCACCCCTTGTTGTTTTGCGTGGCACTATCACAGCGCAGACCTACATTGATGTTTTAAGCAGCTTCTTGCTTCCCACTGTTGAAGGCAAATCGGGGATGGCGACTGCATCTTTCAACACGATCGAACACCTGTTCATAATGCACGGCCTGTGGCAGAGTGGTTGCATGACAATAACATCCCTGTAATGGACAGGCCTGCACAGTGTCCTGACCTGAATCCTATAGAACACCTTTGGGATGTTTTGGAACGCCGACTTCATGCCAGGCCTCGCCGACCGACATCGATATCTCTCCTCAGTGCAGCACTCCGTGAAGAATGGGCTCCCATTTCCCAAGAAACCTTCCAGCTCCTGCGAGAGTGGAAGCTGTCATCAAGGCTAAGGGTGGGCCAACACGATATTGAATTCCAGCATTACCGATGGTGGACGCCACGACCTTGTACGTCATTTTTAGCCAGGTGTCCGGATACTTTTGATCACATACTGTATTTAGGCGTCTTCTTGGACGTATGACAAAGTAATAGGGCACATATTGAAGAAATGAGCAAGAGAGGCAGGAACACGATGAACAAAATTATTAGCTCAGGTAGTTCCGATTATATCAATGCAGGCAATAGGAAAATATCAAAACGCTGTCCTCACTGCGATCATGGGATCCTGTGCGAGTGCTTGCCTGCACAGGTGACTGCTCATAACACCGGCATTGGTAGTTAACAGGGTGCGACGTGGAGAACTTCTCAGGTTGAAGGGACCTTTTACTATTGTCTCTTGAAGCTTTGCCGGTAATTCATTATTTTAACCAACATAGTAAGGAGATAACAGCGTTCTTTTATTGATGATCAGTTAGAATTATGCAAGTATTGCTTGAAATATGTCCACTTGACCTCCAAAATTTTCCTTAATCGCTTCAGGCCCTTTGAAACGGAACAGCCGATTTCCTTTCCCTTTCCTGCGCTTCGCAATAAGAATAATATGTGGTGTTCACTCGCATCCGTCACGTAGTGAATTATGCATTTTAACAAAAATATTCGCTAATGAAACTAGTCACAAATAATCCATCACGACTTGAGAAAAATAGTGATGTCCAGACCTACGACATCCATTATCAAAGTTGTCAGTGGCTCAGGAAGGAGTGCAATACTTCGCAACAAAAACTTTTGATCATTTCTCGATAACAAGGAATGTCTGATAGGTAACAAAGCAAGTTTTAAATGTAACCCAAAATCATCTCTCGTGGACACCTTCTTCTACTTCATGGACGAATTTCTGAAACAAAAAGAAAAAAGAAAACTTAAGATTGTAAGTGTAGTTGCAAGAGCAGAATAAAAAAATAATATGTTCATTAATATTAACACCAAACATGTGTACATATCCTGTCAAGTGACTCGTTGCAAATCATCTCGATAAAAGAATCGTTTAAACGATCTGTAGAAAATGTAACAAACTAACTAATGACCTAGATGTCGACGGGACGTTAAGCCGTAAAGTTACTTCCTTCCTTCCTTCGATTTCCAGGTCCTGGAAAAAGCAGCGACATGTTGACTGAAGAAAGAACACTATCATGCATTGCTGAGTTATCAAAGTTGTAAAGTTGCCAGTAGCTCAGGAAGGAGTACATTACGTAGCAACAAAAACTTCTGACCATTCCTCAACAACGGAACATATCTGACACGTAACAAAGCAAGTTTTAAATGTAACCTAAAATCATTTCTCCTGAACGCCTCTTTCTGTTCCTTGGACGAATTTCTGAAACAAAAATAAAACACTAGATTGTACGTGTAGCTGCAAGAGTAGAACTAAAGAATAATGTGTTCATTAACGAAGACAAGAAGCATGTATACACATCCCGTCAAGTGACTCGTTGCCCATCATTTCGATAAAAATATACTGTAAATGGTCTATGGATCATGTAAAAAACTCATGTCTCTAACGACCTCGATGTCCACGGGATGTTAAACTCTAACCTTACTTCCGTCGATCTCCAGGTACGGGAAAAGCGGCGATGTATCGGCTGAAGAAAGAACACTGTTATCAAGTGCTGAATGTAATAGAAATGCAGGCGACAAACAAGCAGCAAGTTCACAGTTATATCCTCCAACTATGGCAGAAACGATGAGATGATGCCCAAATAGACTCGAAATGATGCACCTAAATCCCTCAAGAACACTGGGTCACGGGCCTTACGCCACCTACTGGCATCGAACTGATCAGAGACAAACCTCAGTGTGTGCCTGTGGTGAGGAAGTACTCCAGAACATACTGTCTGTGGATGTCCGCATTATGCCGATGTTGCTGATACTGATGGCAGGAGCTGAACCAGCACGGAAGAGTCGATATCAGGGAGATATTGCTCTGAGAGACAGAATAGCATATCCTGGACAAGATTACCGACGTTGTTTTAGGAAAGCCATGGGTAGTACGTTCAAATGGTTCAAATGGCTCTGAGCACTTTGAGACTTAACTTCTTAGGTCATCAGTCCCCTAGAACTTAGAACCACTTAAACCTAACTAACCTACGGACATCACACACATCCACGCCCGAGGCAGGATTCGAACCTGCGACCGTAGCGGTCTACATCTACATCTACATCTACATTGATACTCCGCAAGCCACCCAACGGTGTGTGGCGGAGGGCACTTTACGTGCCACTGTCATTACCTCCCTTTCCAGTTCCAGTCGCGTATGGTTCGCGGGAAGAACGACTGTCTGAAAGCCTCCGTGAGCGCTCTAATCTCTCTAATTTTACATTCGTGATCTTCTCGGGAGGTATAAGTAGGGGGAAGCAATATATTCGATACCTCATCCAGAAACGCACCCTCTCGAAACCTGGCGAGCAAGCTACACCGCGATGCAGAGCGCCTCTCTTGCAGAGTCTGCCACTTGAGTTTATTAAACATCTCCGTAACGCTATCACGGTTACCAAATAACCCGGTGACGAAACGCGCCGCTCTTCTTTGGATCTTCTCTATCTCCTCCGTCAACCCGACCTGGTACGGATCCCACACTGATGAGCAATACTCAAGTATAGGTCGAACGAGTGTTTTGTAAGCCACCTCCTTTGTTGATGGACTACAATTTCTAAGCACTCTCCCAATGAATCTCAACCTGGTACCCGCCTTACCAACAATTAATTTTATATGATCATTCCACTTCAAATCGTTCCGTACGCATACTCCCAGATATTTTACAGAAGTAACTGCTACCAGTGTTTGTTCCGCTATCATATAATCATACAATAAAGGATCCTTCTTTCTATGTATTCGCAATTCATTACATTTGTCTATGTTAAGGGTCAGTTGCCACTCCCTGCACCAAGTGCCTATCCGCTGCAGATCTTCCTGTATTTCACTACAATTTTCTAATGCAGCAACTTCTCTGTATACTACAGCATCATCCGCGAAAAGCCGCATGGAACTTCCGACACTATCTACTAAGTCATTTATATATATTGTGAAAAGCAATGGTCCCATAACACTCCCCTGTGGCACGCCAGAGGTTACTTTAACGTCTGTAGACGTCTCTCCATTGATAACAACATGCTGTGTTCTGTTTGCTAAAAACTCTTCAATCCAGCCACACAGCTGGTCTGATATTCCGTAGTCTCTTACTTTGTTTATGAGGCGACAGTGTGGAACTGTATCGAACGCCTTCCGGAAGTCAAGAAAAATAGCATCTACCTGGGAGCCTGTATCTAATATTTTCTGGGTCTCATGAACAAAGAAAGCGAGTTGGGTCTCACACGATCGCTGTTTCCGGAATCCATGTTGATTCCTACATAGTAGATTCTGGGTTTCCAGAAATGACATGATACGCGAGCAAAAAACATGTTCTAAAATTCTACAAGAGATCGACGTAAGAGATATAGGTCTATAGTTTTGCGCATCTGCTCGACGACCCTTCTTGAAGACTGGGACTATCTGTGCTCTTTTCCAATCATTTGGAACCCTCCGTTCCTCTAGAGACTTGCGGTACACGGCTGTTAGAAGGGGGGCAAGTTCTTTCGCGTACTCTGTGTAGAATCGAATTGGTATCCCGTCAGGTCCAGTGGACTTTCCTCTATTGAGTGATTCCAGTTGCTTGTCTATTCCTTGGACACTTATTTCGATGTCAGCCATTTTTTCGTTTGTGCGAGGATTTAGAGAAGGAACTGCAGTGCGGTCTTCCTCTGTGAAACAGCTTTGGAAAAAGGTGTTTAGTATTTCAGCTTTACGCGTGTCATCCTCTGTTTCAATGCCATCATCATCCCGTAGTGTCTGGATATGCTGTTTCGAGCCACTTACTGATTTAACGTAAGACCAGAACTTCCTAGGATTTTCTGTCAAGTCGGTACATAGAATTTTACTTTCGAATTCAATGAACGCTTCACGCATAGCCCTCCTTACGCTAACTTTGACATCGTTTAGCTTCTGTTTGTCTGAGAGGTTTTGGCTGCGTTTAAACTTGGAGTGGAGCTCTCTTTGCTTTCGCAGTAGTTTCCTAACTTTGTTGTTGTACCACGGTGGGTTTTTCCCGTCCCTCACAGTTTTACTCGGCACGTACCTGTCTAAAACGCATTTTACGATTGCCTTGAACTTTTTCCATAAACACTCAACATTGTCAGTGTCGGAGCAGAAATTTTCGTTTTGATCTGTTAGGTAGTCTGAAATCTGCCTTCTATTACTCTTGCTAAACAGATAAACCTTCCTCCCTTTTTTTATATTCCTATTAACTTCCATATTCAGGGATGCTGCAACGGCCTTATGATCACTGATTCCCTGTTCTGTACATACAGAGTCGAAAAGTTCGGGTCTGTTTGTTATCAGTACGTCCAAGATGTTATCTCCACGAGTCGGTTCTCTGTTTAATTGCTCGAGGTAATTTTCGGATAGTGCACTCACTATAATGTCACTCGATGCTCTGTCCCTACCACCCGTCCTAAACATCTGAGTGTCCCAGTCTATATCTGGTAAATTGAAATCTCCACCTAAGACTATAACATGCTGAGAAAATTTATGTGAAATGTATTCCAAATTTTCTCTCAGTTGTTCTGCCACTAATGCTGCTGAGTCGGGAGGTCGGTAAAAGGAGCCAATTATTAACCTAGTTCGGTTGTTTAGTGTAACCTCCACCCATAATAATTCACAGGAACTATCCACTTCTACTTCACTACAGGATAAACTACTACTAACAGCGACGAACACTCCACCACCGGTTGCATGCAATCTATCCTTTCTAAACACCGTCTGTACCTTTGTAAAAATTTCGGCAGAATTTATCTCTGGCTTCAGCCAGCTTTCTGTACCTATAACGATTTCAGCTTCGGTGCTTTCTATCAGCGCTTGAAGTTCCGGTACTTTACCAACGCAGCTTCGACAATTGACAATTACAATACCAATTGCTGCTTGGTCCCCGCATGTCCTGACTTTGCCCCGCACCCGTTGAGGCTGTTGCCCTTTCTGTACTTGCCCAAGGCCATCTAACCTAAAAAACCGCCCAGCCCACGCCACACAACCCCTGCTACCCGTGTAGCCGCTTGTTGCGTGTAGTGGACTCCTGACCTATCCAGCGGAACCCGAAACCCCACCACCCTATGGCGCAAGTCGAGGAATCTGCAGCCCACACGGTCGCAGAACCGTCTCAGCCTCTGATTCAGACCCTCCACTCGGCTCTGTACCAAAGGTCCGCAGTCAGTCCTGTCGACGATGCTGCAGATGGTGAGCTCTGCTTTCATCCCGCTAGCGAGACTGGCAGTCTTCACCAAATCAGATAGCCGCCGGAAGCCAGAGAGGATTTCCTCCGATCCATAGCGACACACATCATTGGTGCCGACATGAGCGACCACCTGCAGATGGGTGCACCCTGTACCCTTCATGGCATCCGGAAGGACCCTTTCCACATCTGGAATGACTCCCCCCGGTATGCACACGGAGTGCACATTGGTTTTCTTCCCCTCTCTTGCTGCCATTTCCCTAAGGGGCCCCATTACGCGCCTGACGTTGGAGCTCCCAACTACCAGTAAGCCCACCATCTGCGACCGCCCGGATCTTGCAGACTGAGGGGCAACCTCTTGAACAGGACAAGCAGCCATGTCAGGCTGAAGATCAGTATCAGCCTGAGACAGAGCCTGAAACCGGTTCGTCAGACAAACTGGAGAGGCTTTCCGTTCAGCCCTCCGGAATGTCTTTCGCCCCCTGCCACACCTTGAAACGACCTCCCACTCTACCACAGGTGAGGGATCAGCCTCAATGCGGGCAGTATCCCGGGCAACCACAGTCGTAGTCCGATCAGGGGATGCGTGGGACGAGCTGGCCGTCCCCGACAAACCCCCATCCGGACCCCCACAGTGATGCCCATTGGCAACAGCCTCAAGCTGTGTGACCGAAGCCAACACTGCCTGAAGCTGGGAGCGAAGGGATGCCAACTCAGCCTGCATCCGAACACAGCAGTTGCAGTTCCTATCCATGCTAAAAACTGTTTTGCAAAGAACGTCTGAACTAATCTACAGAGAGCGCAAACAAATCGACAATCGCGCGGTTCCAGACTGAAGCGCCTAGAACAACTCGGCCACCCGGCCGGCCTGGGTAGTACGTTACCTTATCAATCGACCTCCGTCTGCTGCACTACAGGAGGTTGCAGCAGAAGATCGAGAAACAGCTCAACGAAGACAACACTGGCCAACAGTTGCTCCAGATCAACAGCCAACAGCGCATGAATGGCGACCGCGACAACAACAGCATGTGCTCCATCTCCCCCACTCAAGGAACTACAGCTGAACCGGGGTGACACGGGCCGCCGTATGGCTGCAGTCCTTACCTGTTGCAACGGTGCTGCATCGCTGCAGGGAGCCGACAGACAACTGAAGAGCCACATGCTACCACAACACCCTCCACAGTGCCCAGAGAACTGTCAGGAATGTGGCAGACAACTAATATTATAATAGTGGTAGACACAGATGTTTCTAGCTGGTGCAGTTTATCTTAATGTCAGGAGTCGTTATGGTGATGGAAAGCAGCATTGCTTAAGATGTAACAGTGGACTTGTATATTTAATTGCTGAAGTATAGGGAAAAATTACTGTTGATAGTAACAATTTGTGTACGAATGTAGTAACTTGTGTAAGAATGAATTCAGCTTGCGTTTGAAGTATAGATAACACACTATAAAGTAATACATAAATAAATAAATCAACAAATAAATATAGTATGTTAGATATAAATGAAGCATATTTTCCGTGGAGCACCAGCGAGAAATAGGAAAATTCTAGCGAAATGTGCCTGCAGATACAATTTTGTAATTTTCGCTTTGCAAAGTGCAGGTACGAAATGAGAAGGCCAAACCTAAATGCCAAGTATCGTGTAAAGACAGTTTTACCTTTTTCGCAGTACATTTTACAGTAGCCGCAGAATGCAGCATGGATTTAATTAAGTATTGTAAAATTTGTGTTTACATGACACTTAATTGTCCCCAGCGCTACAAACGCATTAGAGTAAGAGAAATCTTCGACATTTTCCGCGTATCAATGTTGCCTCGAGCCGTCCACTACCTGGGGCCTGAATGGTGAAGCTAGCGTCCAGAACACGTAGTTATGTTTACACAACACGGCCGGTGCAGTCACAGCTTGAGTTTCCTGCCATCCGCCTTGGCTCGTGTCCCAGCATCGCAGCCAACAGCTTTGGAATGGACTGCAAAAGATCACGTACTTCTGGTGCCATGTTGGCTTCTTCCCAGCTATGAGTGTTCTGTTGATATTCTTATGAGTTGCTGTTGACGATCAACAAACTAGGTTAAATTATTATTTGGTCTATTAGGGGTTTCGGGAACGGTCTCCGACTTTTATGGACCTGCTTACAGCTAGTGCTCTCTGCTGCTGTAGCACTTCAGTGACCACTTTCGACTATAGTAGTGCCATAACTGCTTAAATTATTTAAGTTGTGGTGTAACTGGTGTAAAAATAGAAGGACCATATGCTAGTATATAATATCAAATACGTTGATGGGCAGGATCCTCTCCTTGATTATTGCCACTAGGGACACAATGTAGATATATGCCATATTGAACAGTTGTATGGTGTCTGTACCCTTAACTGATATTGATGATGATATTTTTGAAACGCGTCATTAAAAAGAGTGGTCACAAAAATACCTGTGACTAAATTACTATTATCATAGCGTCCGTAATAGCTGTTCCCATGCTCCTATCTATTAACAACATGGCCCCACACTTCATTCGCGATTTTACATCACAAATGCAACTTCTTTCAATCTGGTACACCCTTCTGAATGCTGAATTAACAAGTTTTTACGTGTATCGGGACAGTATACTAATTCAGTTTGTGTAGACACTTTGTTTTCCTTAGGGCGAAGGGAGAGGCGTTGGGGGAATTGCAGTGTCCCTCCCCTACCCCACGCTGGGCATACCAGGGATTTTATATTTATATTTTAAATTTAACAAGCCATTGCCTCAAGCATAAATGTGCTTACCTGAATGTGAGAGACCATTCCGAAAACGTATAGCACAATTATCAGTTACGCCGAACAAATAACGGTTAACATTATATTGCGACTGGTACGTTGTCTATAAAAAATAATGGGTAATCGGTTTTCGCCTTGCTTGGCGTCAAATGAAACTAATAACCACCTAAGTTATCAAAGTTTGATTCACGTAATATTTCGTAAAGAGTAATTTTTCATAAGAGATAGTATTTCATGAACTGTACGAGATGCGTTCGCCAAGAGGCGAGTATAATCCTGAATGGTGAACACTTAAAGTCTTTTTTTTTTTCATTCATCGAAATACCTAATCAACTATGACTAATTTAAACGATATTTTGCGAGGTATCTATTTTTCTTTCCCGGTATTCAATAGCTCACATAAAAAATTGGGACACAGAGATAAATCATATCGGTGATTGCAAGGGAACTCTTCACAAAATTTACTAAACGAGAAATCTGCCACCAATGTGGTGTTTCTGTTTCAAACACGAGAGTACAATAGTAGACGTCGCCGTCAGTTGTTACATTTACGTGAAACAAACTTACCTGCAAATGCTAACGAGTTTTATATACCTTCAAGTATGAAATTTCGTTTGTTAAAATCCTGCTTGTTTCGTTACCGAGATGAAGAAAATAAGTTATGTTTGTTAACTATCCAGAAAAGTACACGTTCCCTGGCGAGGACCTTCTTTGTGTATCGTGAACAGTGGTTGTGTCAACGTTACGTGAGAATCCTGTGTTTTCATTAGGCCTGAAACAGTAAAAGACGTTTGGTTAAAGGATTCATATGTATTCCAGTGATGATAATGACGAAAATCTTTGAAAGAAAAGCTCTCTGGATTGACTGCTTAGGAACGATATACATAAAAAGTATTTTAATAATGAACAGAAAAGACCTGAAGCTTCGCTTTTAATATGTGTTTTTCAATCGGCTCGTGCTTTTGCTTAGAGCGAAACTAGGGATGAGACAAGTCAACCTGTTATATAACATACCGTGACTGATACAGTTCTCTTCAAAGGATGTATCAAGTGTGTGATAACAATAAGCAAACATTTCTGAGTGATTCATACAACTGATATGAGGCAGCAACACCGACGATGTGAAAGTTCGACTATCGCATTTGAAAGAAATCGTAACGAGATAATGCGAATTTTTACTACATTAACCGTGTAGTGTGTATTGCAATATTTTTCAGTGTAGGAATCACACAGTCAACCGGTTGCAAATAACTGCCTGGTATACTGACCTAGGTTTCGACACCTCTAAGGACGTCTTCATCAGAATGAAATTTTAAGAAACCGTAAATGTAGATTGCGAAAAAGCAATGGTCAAAGTTTCCGGCAGATATGCTCAAGTTAAAAATTAAAATTATACGTGTTCAAGCCTTTGGCACGTATGCCTTGCTAGGAGCAACATCAGATTGAGAGACAGCCATGTTTAAAATGGTTTATGCTAATATATAGTGGTATAGACACTGTTAAAGAATGTGATTTTAGACTCGTCACTTTCACAATCCAGTTAAAGTTGATTGTTCATTGCATTTGGCTTTTATTTCGTGGCAAAAAGTGTGCACTAATAAAACTACTATATTGTATTAGACCAATTTTTCTGTTTATCTTCATGAAATTTGTAAGGTTTCGATTTTGGACTTCATATCTTTGGCTGTGACTTTGTGTGTCTAGCAGTAAAATCGTGTTCAAGTTTAATGAAAGGTTCTAATTATTTGTAAGAAGGCTGTCTACAGAATGAATTATTACTACTATACATGGACATCCACATGATCCAGACGAAGGAGAAGACTGGAGGAAGTCGATGAAATGTTGCGACGCTGTTATCAGATCAGTACTGACAAGTAGTCCCATTTACGGACACCATTCAAAAAGAAACTGTAACGCTGTTTATTACATTTCTGGAACTGAACTCATAAAAAACAGTGCCATTTTCATCATACCTTTCATGTAGATCTTTGATTCCACTCAGATGAGCATGCACTCACATTATCCTTCTTGCATTTGTAGCAGTAATAGGAAAAATAATCGATGATGAGCCCTGGAACAGACTTTAGAAAGTAAGTACTGCACTGACTGTGTGGCACGTTAAAACTGTTTCTACGACGGTGATTCGATTCCATATCCCGTCTCTTCCGAGGGCAGTGTGTAACCAATTACAGCATTTTCTTAAGGGGCTCCGGAAAGGCTCAAAATCATGAAAAGTTCAATTTTTACTTCTTTGCGTTTTCTGAATCTGCAGACTATTACCTTTTAATAGATATATAATTTATTCAATTCCGAGGACTACAACTATTTTTAAAATTTTTTTGAAATTTGTTCTACATGGGCGTGACCCACTGTGGCGCTGTTATTATTAACGTCCGTGTTCATCAGGTACATTTTAGTGATGTGAGATAAAGTATGTGTTGTGGCTAACCTGCGATGGTTCAATATATATCGCTGGTGTGATTGTCGATTGTTTCATGTTTATTTACTCTGTCGTTATCTCGAAAATATTCGTAATTAATTCTGTTTCTTGAGTCTCTGTTTTGTTGAAGTATAATAATGAGTAAAAGTAAAGTTATTAGAAATCCTCTGAAGGCTTTTAAGAAAAGGAGAAATGTTGGAAAGCCAAAAGTATGTGTTATTACTGTAAACAATAAAGACGATAACCAAGTGAGTGAACCTAACCTCTCAAGTACACCTGCCCATAGCAGTCAAAGTGGGAAAGAAAATACTTCACAGAAGAAGCTTGGTTCAATGAGTGAAAACTATGAATGTTTTATGGGCGAATCGGATGTGAATGAAATATTTGATATGTCGGTTCTCAAAGGAATTTTTTCAAACTGTGTAAGATGTATTCATTGTAGTGAAGTTGGTCTGGAACTCTCCATAATAAAGCACATAGGACTTGCTAGTGAAATACAACTGAAATGTGATAAGTGTTCATACATGACCACCTTTTGGAACAGTGTTGCAGTAACTGCAACTGAAGAAAATGGTAGCAAAATCTACGAACACAACAACGAGCGATGCTTGCTTTAGACAAGGAACGCCTTCGGGCTGCAGACAGGGCTGTAAAGAGTCTAGAAATACAAGCAAGAGTAAACAGGAGGAGGAACAAGAGGAAGCTGGAGGAGGAGTTTGCAGAAGATGAAGATAATCCATCCTATGGACCTGGAATGCACTAAAAAGTTAATCCAATCTTTGTCGCTCGATTTCCAAAACTTTTATTTTCTCATACTAATTACATGTTTTCTAAGGATCTTCCAAACATATTTGTTTCAAACTTTCAGTAAATGTTACACAGTACCTTCTGCATAATTTAACACAGCCTTTTTCCTAAAAACTGTATATTTTTGAATATATAAATAAAAAATTGCAAAAAAAGTTGTGAATTTTCATTACAATTGAAAAAAAATCATCTTTAATAACTGAACTAAAATTTTGTAAAATCCCTGTCTTAAGTTGTAGCCCATATTCCAATAAATAATCTGTAAAAAGTTCAACTTCCCACCTCAAATACTTTGTGAGGAAAGATGTAATTTATAAGCGTTATTTTAACATTGCAAGTATAGGGCGTTCCGGAGCCCCGTAATCCTTCTTCCTGCCCTTGTAGCTCAATGTTATTCACACCAAAGTGATCGTCTGCTAGCTTAAGTCACTATATTTTGTTAAGTGATCATTCATCCATCCCCTGTAGCCAGACTTTGCTCTCACTATTGTGGTTTTTTACTAGCTTACTCTGATAAGTCACTGCCCACCACGACGTCGGATGCCGCCTGGTGGCGTTGAAAGCGCCTGACGTGGTAGCAAAAGTATGTAAGCGGGGCACACTCGCAGAGGACATCACCCTAGCGAAGGCATGGGCTGCAAATGGGGAAATATATTGAAATAAGCAACTCTGACAAAGAGCAGATTATCAGAGTCGACGAACGAATATCTCGAAAATGGCCAAGCTGGTCGAATGTTTACGCGCTACTGTCGTGAACATTTACGGAAAGAGCTAGGACAGTGAAACTATCACTAGGGACTAAATGGTTGGACGTCAACGACTCTTCACAGAACGTGGGGTTCGGAGGCTTGTCTGTTCTGTAAAGTAGGACAGATGGGATCTGTGGCATTTCTGCCGGAAGAGCACAGTGCTGGTGGACGCACAAGTGTTTCGGAGCACACCGTTCATCGTACGCTGTTTAACATGGAGCTCAGCAGCAGACCACCCCTACGAGCTCACATGTCGAACCAACGACATCGTCAATTACGATTGCAACGGACACGGGACCATTGGGATTCGATCGTCGATCGATGGAAATGTGTCGGCTCATCGGGTGAATCACATTATTGCTACACTAAATCGATGGTTGTCTCCACAACCGCCGTCATCGAGGCGAATGGCGGCTCGAAACGTGCAGCGCGCAAACGAACGCAGACTGGTGGGTGCAGTATTATGTTACGGCAGACATTCTCCTGCGCTTGCATGGGACCTGTGGTAGCAATCGAAGACGCGCTGATACCTTTGAATCACTTGCATCCCTTCATACTTGATGTCTTCCCCGGCGGTAATGTCATCTTTCAGCAGTATAATGGTCCGTGTTTCGGAGCCAGAACTGTGATACAGTGGTTTGAGGAGCACTATAGTGAACTCACGTTTATGTAGCGGCGACCAAATCCGCCTGGTGTAAACACTATGGAAGCCATCTGGTTCACTATGTTGCGCCATACCTGCGTACGCAAATCTGCTGCTCGTTATTTACGCGAATTACATGACCTGTGCGTAGCCATCTAATGTCACATCTCTCCACAAGACTACCGACAAATTGTCGCATCTCTGATACGCAGAATCAGTGACGTATTTCGCTCTAAAGCCGAACAAACAAGCTATTAAGCAGGTGGCTATAATGTTTTGGCACATCAGTGTATGTTGCCATATTTTTCTTCGTAAAACAATTTTTTCTTTCCTCAAATAATGAAATCCAAGTTTTTTTTTGTGAAACAACTGAACTGAAAAAAGAGATCAATAAATAATTTGCTTATTCATAAAGCTTGCATTGGAATTTGGAGGCAACTGTAACTCATCATATCTCAAGAATCTTCATGAGAGCTAAATCTTCTGCAGACCTTAAGCCTTGGATACAAGGTTTTTGTGGACAACTAAAGTTCTTCTGCTGCCCAAAATTCGTCTTGTGAACTGAAAGTCTTCTTCAAACTAATGGTTTTCTTGAAACCCTATTGACATTTATGCCCTTATTCTAATATTAAAGCTATATGTATGAAATTTTTATATGTGCTTGTCTCCTTTTCACCACTTCAAGAAAAGAAGGTAGCCTAGTATTCCCTACAGTTTTGGGTTGTTGATATCCGGATGGCTAATTGTAGCTATTGTATCTTGCATTGAATAAAAGCATCCAGTCAGGTCGCTGGAGATTGAATACCAATTGTTTGAGGCATTACCCGGTGATGAAGGCTAACATTTTTCTCTCCCATTTACAAACTGCTGTAGGTTGCTGGTGTAGGAGGACATGAACTGCAGTAGCCTCCAGATTCCACTGCAAGGTGCGCTAGGAAATAGGTGGAGCCTGCTTTTCTATATGGGTAGGAAGCGGGGTAGGAAGCGATTCTGTGGCTACCTCGTACCACACGGCTCTAGCATCTCTGGGCAAGTCCGGGGATGGGAAATTTTTCGAGACCAATCTCTTCTTGCATATTTGACGTGCATTGGGTCCCGCAGAATGTCTCAAATTAGGGTTTGGTAAATCTGAGCCATAGTTAGCCTGGAGACTTCTCCTCTAATTTAAATAGATTCTAAATAGAACAGTTCGATGTTGTAGGGTGCTGGCATCCAAGGACTGAAATCTGCTTTGTTAGTCCGAAAAATTCGAGACACTGTTAATCTATATAAATAATAATGTTAAGTTGTTCATTATCGTGTATCTCTCCAAAAGTTATTCACCGATTGCTTGGAATTTCTTATATATATATATATATATATATATATATATATATATATATATATATATATATATACAGCTAAAAACAAGTCTGTATTAGATTGCAACATATATATTAAGAAAGTTTCCCTATTATTAAATTTATAAAAAGTTATATTTTACATATGTAAAAACACACGAGTATTGCAGTGCTATATTGTGTCAAAATTTTAAAGCATTCGTCAAAAACCTTTGGATATTTGCGATTAGGAACATATGCATTTCCTATATAAGCACAAAAGTAGATGTCCGTTTCTTCAAAATCTCAACTCTCTGAAAGTTCTTCATGGATTGCTTTGAAATTTTGACACAACGTTGCATTCGAATACACAAGTGCTTTTGTGTTTTTACTGGAAAGCCACATCGTGTATATGTAGTGAAAGAGGAAACGTTATAAAAATGTAAAGGTTGATTTGTTCATAATCGTTAATCTCCGAAAGTTCTTGACCGATTGATTCGAAATTTTGACATTACTTTGTATTAAAAAACGGGCGTGCTTTTAGAAGCTAATTCTTTAATATATGTACATTTTAATGGGTCTAATATATAAATATCTTTTTGTAATATATAAGGGGAAAACATATAACAATCACAAAAAATAACTTTCCAATAAAAGTTTAGACTCTATGCTTTTTGAAATACGCATATCAAAAAAGTTTTGCTTCACCTCGGTTCCGTGACATCCGGAACTGTACAAAAAATTGGAATAGATATCAACGTAAACAACATTTCCACCCTTTTTATTGCTCATGAAAACCACACATTGGAAGTTGTACCACCATACAGCGAGACCTTCAGAGGTGGTCTAGATTGCTGTACATACCGGTACCTGTAATACCCAGTAGCACGTCCTCTTGCATTGAGGTACTGTTGGTCCAGATTGTACCACTCCTCTACGGCGGATCGGTGGAGATCCCTGAGTTTTGAAGGAAGTCATTCGCAGGATGTGCACTATGGGGGAACGAATTGTCGACCATGAAGACGAATGCCTCGTTAATATGCTGCCGATATGATTGCACTATCGGTTCGAGGATGGCATTCACGTATCGTACAGCCGTTATGGCGCCTTCCATGACCACCAGCGGCGTACGTCGGCCCCACAAAATGCCACCCCAAAACAGCAGGGAACCTCCACCTTGCTGCACTCGCTGGACAGTGTGTCTATGAAGTTGAGCCTGGCCGGGTTGCCTCCAAACACGTCTCCGACGGTTGTCTGGTTGAAGGCATATGCGACACTCATCGGTGAAGAGAACGTGATGCCAATCCTGAGCGGTCCATTCGGTATGTTGTTGGGTCCATCTGTACCACGTTGCCGGCCGGAGTGGCCGTGCGGTTCTAGGCGCTACAGTCTGGAGCCGCGAGACCGCTACGGTCGCAGGTTCGAATCCTGCCTCGGGCATGGCTGTGTGTGATGTCCTTAGGTTAGTTAGGTTTAAGTAGTTCTAAGTTCTAGGGGGACTGATGACCTCAGAGGTTGAGTCCCATAGTGCTCAGAGCCATTTGAACCATTTTGTACCGCGCTGCATAGTGTCGTGGTTGCAAAGATGTACTGCGTCATTGACGACGGGAGTGAAGTTGCGCATCATGTAGCCTACTGCGCACAGTTTGAGTCGTAACACGACGTCCTGTGGCTGCACGAAAAGCATTAATCAACATGGTGGTTTGCTGTCAGGATTCCTCCGAGCCTTAATCCGCAGGTAGCGGTCATCCACTGGGCGGTCTGAGCGAGGAATGTCATCGGCAGTTTCTTTCTGTCTTTATCTCCTCCATGTCCGAACAATATCGCTTTGGTTCACTCCGAGACGCCTGGACACTTCCCTTGGTGAGAGCCCTTCTTGACACAAAGTAATAATGCGAACGCGACCGAACCGCGGTATCGACCGTCTAGGCATGGTTGAACTACAGACAACACGAGCCGTGTAGATCCTTCCTGGTGGAAAGACTGCAACTGACTGGCTGTCGGACCGCCTCCGTCTAATAGGCGCTGCTCATACCTGGTTGTTTATATGATTGGGCGGGTTTAGTGACATCTCTGAACAGTCAAAGGGACTCTGTCTGTGATACAATATCCACAGAGTCAACGTCTATCTTCAGGAGTTCTGGGAACCAGGGTGATGCAAAACTTTTTTTGATGTGTGTATAAAGTTATATATAAAATATACAACAGTGAAACGTTGCTAGCAAAGAGCGAAGTTTTATTTATGACTTATTGATTTATGATTAGAATACTGCTACAGCATCTGAATTTGTAGTAACAGTAAACAATGCTCAGGGTCAGACACAGGGGGGAAGAGGAGATACACAAAGGGATGAGAGCAAATGGACATAGAAAACGGGAAAGAGGAGAAGGACAGAGAGAGAGGGCAGGAGGAGATTGAGAGACAGGGTTGGGTGGGGGAGGATAAAATGGACACAGAAAGGGGGTAGGAGATGAAAAATTGAAAGATGGGGAGAGAGACGATGTAGGAGGAGATAGAGGGGGTACGAGAAGATAGACAGAGAGAGGGGGAGGAGGTGATGGACAGAGAGGTATGCAAGGAGGAAAACCTGGGAGATGGACAGAGACAGGGGAGAGAAGGAAATCTTGAAAGCCGCCATCTTCGATTCAACATGAAAATTTCCAATGGGAAAGTGGTAATGTGCTGTACCAGACAGATAGAGAATTTCACCAGAAAAACGATGACGTTCTTATTGTCAACATAGCTTTATTCATTCTCGAGAACCAGGAATGTGTGGCAGCAGTGATACGCTCGGCAGCGTGAGTTTTACGTACCGAGAAGGCATCGAATGGAGCTTTAAACGGTGCAGAGTGCAAATCCCATGCCTGCCCTGTTTAAATGCGTTTAAATGTTGCGTAAAATTTACTCATGCTCACGTTTTAACCGCTGTTTCCTCATTTACAGGTTGCGAAACCGTCATTAACACGAGAAGAAGGCATCGAAATCATCTTGATGTTAGGACAACGGAGCACATGGGTCATTCATGAGGATTTCAGCAGTCGCCACCCGACCAGACATTTCATTTCTCACAGTGAAGTTGCCAAACTTTTTAGTCAAATTCCGGGGAACAGGCTCCGTCGCAGATTAACAGAAAGCTGGAACACCAAACCCCGCCATCTATGAAGCAACAACAGTGAGACTACTGGAGGCAGTTGAAAGGTGGCTACACTAAGTCACAGCGCCAGAGATTGCGCCAAAGAGTTTTATTCCGCCGCCTCCACAGGCAGTGCTTGTTCGGAAGTTGTCGTGGGCAGTGCTTGCTGAGAGGATGTCGATAGCTGTACTAGTTGAGACCATGTCGTGTGCAGTTGTTTTGATGGGCTAGACAGCAGATGTTGTTCGAATGGAGATGTCGTAATGATCAGAGTGTATTTTTCGTCAATATACATGAAGGTAAAAAACATTTTTTTTATTTTTTTTTAAGTTTCCTAACTAACAATGCCACTTGGTCACAGGCTCAGCCAACAAAGCATCTGGCTTGTGTTCATGTATTAGAGTGTAATTCTGGTTTCTATGTGCAATCATAGTATTTCTGTTTCTTTTTAATTACTTCATTGTAAATGGCGTTTAAAGCATCTTGTCGTATTGAGGAAGAACCGTGCCAGATGTGTACGTTGAATCACACTTCCAAACACAGAACAGTTACACTTGTGCTTTGTTGTTTCGTAGCTTTTATAGTTGCTGGGGACTTAATTAATTAATTGTGTAACGGAAATTTCCTTTCTTTCTTCGTTGTTATTCTATGCAGTCAGATTGCGTACTAATACTACTCTGGGCCAACCGGTTACGAGACTGCGTAACCGGACAGACAGCTACTAAAATTAAAATTATTTGCATTTTATTTAATTAAGCCCCCATGCACGTTTTTTTTTACCTCATATATATATATTGACGATAAATACACTCTGATCATTACAACATCTCCATTCGAACAACACCTGCTGTCTAGCC
This sequence comes from Schistocerca americana, assembly GCF_021461395.2. Classification (NCBI taxonomy): domain Eukaryota; kingdom Metazoa; phylum Arthropoda; class Insecta; order Orthoptera; family Acrididae; genus Schistocerca; species Schistocerca americana. Next base: position 34,350,939 of record NC_060124.1, read on the forward strand.
CATCAAAACAACTGCACACGACATGGCCTCAGCTAGTACAGCTATCGACATCCTCTCAGCAAACACTGCCCACGACAACTTCCGAACAAGCACTGCCAGTGGAGGCGGCGGAATAGAACTCTTTGGCGCAATCTCTGGCGCTGTGACTCAGTGTAGCCACCTTTCACAGTTAGCAAGAACTCGCAGTGGAGCACTCGTCACCTTTCGCTGCTAATTTTAGCGCAGTACAAATGACACCGTACAAAATTCAACCACTCCAACACTTGAATGAGGATGACTCTGACCATCGGGCACAGTTTGGAGGACTGGTGACGCATCAACTGAAGATAAGCCCGCGTTTTTCCTAACAGGTACTGTTCAGTAATGAAGCCAATTTCTTTATCAGTGGTGAGGTGAACAAGCAGAATTACAGATACTGATCGGACACAAATCGTCACTGGATTGATTCATCTAGAACTGTCGGCTCGCAAAAATTGATAGTCTGGTGTGGCGTGTGGGGCACCCAAGTGTAGGACCGTTTTTCATTGAAGGCTCCTTAACAGCCAGCCGTTATCTGAGGTTGTTGGATGAAGAGGGGTTTCCTTCACTGCTAACGGAAGACGGGACATTTACGGAATTCTTCCAACACGGCGGAGCCCCGCCGCATTATGTACGCAGTGTGCGAGCGTACCTGCATGCGCAGCTCCCCCGAAAGTGGATTGTCGTAGGGATGCACCAGGTACACCAGATTTAACTCCTTTAGATTTTTACCTATGGGATCAAGCCGAAGTACTGGTTTATGCTCTGAAAGTACGAGATCTGGTTCATTGTTGATGCATGCGGTCAAATTCAGTCGGATGTGTTGGTCAAAGTTCATCAGGACGAGATTCGGAGTATAGTATTAACAATCCGACATAATGGACGGCATATCGAACTCTTCCTGTGACTGTTTGGTGTTCTCTCAGAACTGCGCAACGTCGTCTTAATGTCTTTTCGGTACGTAACACTCACGCTGCCGAGCTTATCACTGCTGCCGCACATGATTGGTTGTAACTCTAGAATGAATAAAGCTATGTTGAAAATAATAAGGTCATCGTTTTTCTGGTGAAATTCTCTACCTGTCTGACATACCACATAACCACCGCCCCATTGCAAATTTTCGAATTGAATCCAAGATGGTGGCTTTCAAGATGGCCGTCGTGTTGGTGACATGGCCTATAACTTTTTACCCCTCCCATTACTCATGTGTAGGGACTTTGTTTCACTGTTCGGTACTCCGGTTAGATTTTTTGAGGGTGTTACCAGACTTTTGGACCACCCTGTATATCGAATACAGTGTGTCTCGTAAGATATGACTCCCCTGGTATTTAGCCGGCCGAAGTGGCCGTGCGGTTAAAGGCGCTGCAGTCTGGAACCGCAAGACCGCTACGGTCGCAGGTTCGAATCCTGCCTCGGGCATGGATGTTTGTGATGTCCTTAGGTTAGTTAGGTTTAACTAGTTCTAAGTTCTAGGGGACTAATGACCTCAGCAGTTGAGTCCCATAGTGCTCAGAGCCATTTGAACCATCCCCTGGTATTTAGTGAACGGTTACACATATTGAAACGCGGTTTTCGACAAGTGTTAAGAGTGTCGAGGCACTCGTATCTTTTTGTTTAGTTAATGTTTTTGGTGCGAGTATCAACGGAGATATTGAAGCAAGTACGTTTTTTTTTAAAGGAACCGTATACGTACTGTAACTGCATTCGATAGCTATCGAGGAAGCAACTACAGTGATATAGCGTTTGTTAATGTTGACGTTGAAATTTGTCGTAAAAAAAAACGAGAAATGTCCTCGAATCTGAGAGCACGATGGCCGGTGTCGACATTAGAAATGCAAACACCGCCAAGCAGAGCTCTCGTCCTACGCTATGTCAGAATGTCAACACACTTGCCTATTTACTTGTTTGCACTGCAGGTCGCTCATTTCTGTTTTAACGCTCGTTGCGTGCAGTCGAGCAAACCAATGAGGAGAAGTTGGATAAACTACATTTATATGGTGAATGTAAAACAAATGCCGTAAAAGCCGGCCGAAGTGGCCGTGCGGTTAAAGGCGCTGCAGTCTGGAACCACAAGACCGCTACGGTCGCAAGTTCGAATCCTGCCTCAGGCATGGATGTTTGTGATGTCCTTAGGTTAGTTAGGTTTAACTAGTTCTAAGTTCTAGGGGACTAATGACCTCAGCAGTTGTGTCCCATAGTGCTCAGAGCCATTTGAACCAAATGCCGTAAAAGAGTACAGAGGTACAGGGCTATCTATCCGGATCACCAGTGCCCGACGCGGCAGACAGTCCCACGATTTATTAAAAAGCTAGTGCGGACAGGCTGCTTGAACGTCAAAAAAGGGGACAAGAAAGAAGACTGCAAGTGTCAGAGAACACGAAGAAGCTGGCTCAAATGGTTCGAATGGCTCTGAGCACTATGGGACTTAACATCTTAGGTCATCAGTCCCCTAGAACTTAGAACTACTTAAACCTAACCAACCTAAGGACATCACACAACACCCAGCCATCACGAGGCACAGAAAATCCCTGGCCCCGCCGGGAATCGAACCCGGGAACCCGGGCGTGGGAAGCCGAAGAAGCTGTTCTGGCTACGACACTAATGAATCCTCGCAGTGGTACGAGACTTATCGTCAAGGAATGTGGAATCTACATCTACATTTATACTCCGCAAGCCACCCAACGGTGTGTGGTTGAGGGCACTTTACGTGCCACTGTCATTACCTCCCTTTCCTGTTCCAGACACGTATGGTTCGCGGGAAGAACGACTGTCTGAAAGCCTCCGTGCGCGCTCTAATCTCTCTAATTTTACATTCGTGATCTCCTCGGGAGGTATAAGTAGGGGGAAGCAATATATTCGATACCTCATCCAGAAACGCACCCTCTCGAAACCTGGCGAGCAAGCTACACCGCGATGCAGAGCGCCTCTCTTGCAGAGTCTGCCACTTGAGTTTGTTAAACATCTCCGTAACGCTATCACGGTTACCAAATAACCCTGTGACGAAACGCGCCGCTCTTCTTTGGATCTTCTCTATCTCCTCCGTCAACCCGACCTGGTACGGATCCCACACTTATGAGCAATACTCAAGTATAGGTCGAACGAGTGTTTTGTAAGCCACCTCCTTTGCTGATGGACTACATTTTCTAAGGACTCTCCCAATGAATCTCAACCTGGTACCCGCCATACCAACAATTAATTTTATATGATCATTCCACTTCAAATCGTTCCGCACTCATACTCCCAGATATTTTACAGAAGTAACTGCTACCAATGTTTGTTCCGCTATCATATAATCATACAATAAAGGATCCTTCTTTCCATGTATTCGCAATACATTACATTTGTCTATGTTAAGGGTCAGTTGCCACTCCCTGCACCAAGTGCCTATCCGCTGCAGATCTTCCTGCATTTCGCTACAATTTTCTAATGCTGCAACTTCTCTGTATACTACGGCATCATCCGCGAAAAGCCGCATGGGACTTCCGACACTATCTACTAGGTCATTTATATATATTGTGAAAAGCAATGGTCCGATAACACTCCCCTGTGGCACGCAAGAGGTTACTTTAACGTCTGTAGACGTCTCTTGGTTCAAATGGCTCTGTGCACTATGGGACTCAACTGCTGAGGTCATTAGTCCCCTAGAACTTAGAACTAGTTAAACCTAACTAACCTAAGGACATCACAAACATCCATGCCCGAGGCAGGATTCGAAACTGCGACCATAGCGGTCTTGCGGTTCCAGACTGCAGCGCCTTTAACCGCACGGCCACTTCGGCCGGCAGACGTCTCTCCATTGAGAACAACATGCTGTGTTCTGTTTGCTAAAAACTCTTCAATCCAGCCACACAGCTGGTCTGATATTCCGTAGGCTCTTACTTTGTTTATCAGGCGACAGTGCGGAACTGTATCGAACGCCTTCCGGAAGTCAGGAAAAATAGCATCTATCTGGGAGCCTGTATCTAATATTTTCTGGGTCTCATGAACAAATAAAGCGAGTTGGGTCTCACACGACCGCTGTTTCCGGAATCCATGTTGATTCCTACATAGTAGATTCTGGGTTTCCAAAAACGACATGATACTCGAGCAAAAAAACATGTTCTAAAATTCTACAACAGATCGACGTCAGAGATATAGGTCTATAGTTTTGCGCATCTGCTCGACGACCCTTCTTGAAGACTGGGACTACCTGTGCTCTTTTCCAATCATTTGGAACCTTCCGTTCCTCTAGAAACTTGCGGTACACGGCTGTTAGAAGGGGGGCGAAGTTCTTTCGCGTACTCTGTGTAGAATCGAATTGGTATCCCAATCAGCTAGACGAGCGTCATTCGCATCCTGCATCGATAGGACTTCCAATTCCTATCATCTGTCATTATGTCAGGCGCTTGCTGATCGCGATTTCGAACGTCGTACAGAGTTTTTACCGGTTTTTCCTTCAGCAACTGGAAGATGACCCTACGTATTTCCAAAGTGTGCTCTTTGCCGATGAAGCAACGTTTACTAACAACGCTAACGTAATAAATCTGTATAACATCCACTACTGGGCAGCCGAAAACCAACACCGGCTTCGTCGGGTGCAACATCAACTACCGTGGAGCGTAAACGTTAGTTGTGCGGCATCGTAAGAAATTACATTGTGGGACCTTACTTCATCTCGGCTTTCGAAACAGACATTCGTACACACACTTTCTGACGAACTTTCTGCCGGTTCTTCTAGAAGAGGTACCACTGGATATTCGACAGTGCTGCAACACGACGGTTGCCCATCTCACCCGTCCTGTGTTGCAGGGCAAATATTGAATGAGAACTTTCCTGGACGTTGTTGGCAAATGGCCTGCGAGGTCCCCCGATTTAACTCCTCTCGATTTCATTCTTTGGGGAGGACTCAAAGGTGCAGTCTATGACGGAGTCCCAACTGCGCTAGACGGTATGTGACGTCGAATCGCCAGTGCATGCTGTACCACATCGTCCAATGTAATTACATTTGTTCATCACTCTTTCGAACGGTGATCGCAAACGCCCTTTTAGTCCACGGTCAACAGTTTGACATGTTTAAACAAAGGATAAAGTTATTTGTTTTGAAGTCAAAATTCATGTTTGATCTGGGTGGTTGCCGAATCATGGCTAGTAAATTGTTTATTTCATTTACGTGTGTACTAAATTGTATTGCAATGGCTAATAAGTAGACAGCGCGTATCGCACGTAGCAGGTAACACTTAAGTGCTTAATTTTAGCAACGGCGATTCGTTAAGAAGAATATTTATTTTGTAGTGTACAGGTGGTCAATAAGTATTTTTAACAAAAAGTTCTGTTCGAAGAATATATCTCATACATTGTATTTTAGAGCAGTTGAAATAGAGACAGTCGTCCGACAGCAAGTATTTTACCTCTAAGAGGCACACAGCCACACTCAGGGAAACAGAGGTCATATCTTCCTTTTAACATTTGGATATTAAATAACAGTAGTTGCTTTTTGGTGCTTATAAGACCTCTTCATTTTTGAAGAATGAACAATTGATTGTTCCAGCTCACATAAATCTGGGAGGATACACAAATGTGAAATAGTTTTTCTAAGCCCTTTGTCGTACCCTAGATTCTAGCCTATGTCGTACTTCCATATACAGGATTGGTAAGTGAACCTGCATCTAGGTAATAAGTTGTTTCAAGGGGAAATAAAGCTTTATTATCGTAGCACAGGGCTACCTTACGATATACAACTATGCAGCCTGGTCCGAAACGCCTGCTTGGCGTTGTTTGCATTGCGGATGCCGTTTCCGGTCACCGTGCTCTCTGATTCTAGAACATATATTGATATTTTTTACGACAGGTTTTAGCGTCAGCATTAACAAACGCTGTATCAGTGTAATAGTCTTCTCACGAGCTATCAAATACAGTTATAAAAGATGTTAGGTTCCATTTAAAAATCGTACTTGCTTCAATATCTCCGCTGATATCAGAGCTAAAAACTTTAACCAAACAAATAAATACATTCCCCTCGACGCTCTAACATTTGACGAAGACCACGATTCCATATGTGTAACCGTTAACGAAATAAAAGAGGTGTTACTTCTTACGTGACTCGCCAAGCATGTTAGAAGCGTGTGATTTCTCATTTCTTTTTTTTTTCTATTTAGGCAGATTGAGCCACAGTAAAGCGTAGCCGAGCGCAACTAATAAGAAATAAAGAAAATTTTTTAAGATGGTTTTAAAGCTTCGCGTATACTACATAGTCTCCCCTCCCCCCTTCCTAAATGAGTGCAAAGTACAAAACGTTCATACAACCATATGAAACTGTCAGAAAAGTCTTTCTTTGGGGTGCTGTCCAACTCGAAAAACATATTGGCAGTTATGTTGTTCGTTCAAATGGCTCTGAGCACTATGGGACTTAACATCTGAGGTCATCAGTCTCCTAGAACTTAGAACTACTTAAACCTAACTAACCTAAGGACATCACACACATCCATGCCCGAGGCAGGATTCGAACCTGCGACCGTAGCGGTCGTGCGGTTCCAGACTGTGCTCGTTGTGAACAAAGGCAGAGTGTTACTACAGAGCGGTCGGCCAGACTTCCTCCGAGTGAATATTGTTATTCACTGGTTTAGAGACAAAATTTCTATTTATACGGCTTCTTGTTGAGGGATAACAGATAGACACCGGGAGATGAGAACTGGTTTGAAAGCGGATGCAATGCGGTACGCTGCACTGTGGTGCGGCGTCGTTACCGATACAGGCGACCAAAAAATTATGATGAATAATTAAAGTCTGACCTATTAGATTCCAAATGAAACTGAAACTACTTTAAAAATATCGAAAACATACAAAAACACAGAAACAAAATATGTTACAAAAATTTTAGCAGCATCAATGTCCAGAAGTCATCCCGAAACACGCCAAGAAAATCCCGAAACACGTAAAGAAAATAGCTTCATATAGGGAAGAAATGAGGCATGCGACGCTTTCAGCTACCTGTTTCATCTACTTTTGAGGGTCGCGCCTAACCCTGGGAGGGGAGGTGGAGATGGTAGGGTAATTAGGGGTGCCGAAACTATAGTTCTGGTCAGGCCTGTTGGCGGTTGGCTGTTAGAGCGCTGTTGCCAGATCGTGAGCCACACACAGTTGATGGTCACATGCACGTTTGCTACTCATTGTGATAGTTTCTGCACTGGCTGATAAAATTCAATATAATTAGATTTTTGCGACGAAATATTGATTTGGCTGCGTCAGTCATATCGTTATGTATTTGCTGGGACAATCAAACGATATGGATCTTCCCTCAAGACTCATATGCTGGATAGTTCTTAAAACAAGCCACAAGCTGCAATAGAAATTGTTCATGAGACCCAGAAAATATTAGATACAGGCTCTCAGGTAGATGCTATTTTTCTTGACTTCCGGAAGGCGTTCGATACAGTTCCGCACTGTCGCCTGATAAACAAAGTAAGAGCCTACGGAATATCAGAGCAGCTGTGTGGCTGGATTGAAGAGTTTTTAGCAAACAGAACACAGCATGTTGTTATCAATGGAGAGACGTCTACAGACGTTAAAGTAACCTCCGGCGTGCCACAGGGGAGTGTTATGGGACCATTGCTTTTCACAATATATATAAATGACTTAGTAGATAGTGTCGGAAGTTCCATGCGGCTTTTCGCGGATGATGCTGTAGTATACAGAGAAGTTGCTGCATTAGAAAATTGTAGCGAAATACAGGAAGATCTGCAGCGGATAGGCACTTGGTGCAGGGAGTGGCAACTGACCCTTAACATAGACAAATGTAATGTATTGCGAATACATAGAAAGAAGGATCCTTTATTGTATGATTATATGATAGCGGAACAAACACTGGTAGCAGTTACTTCTGTAAAATATCTGGGAGTATGCGTACGGAACGATTTGAAGTGGAATGATCATATAAAATTAATTGTTGGTAAGGCGGGTACCAGGTTGAGATTCATTGGGAGAGTGCTTAGAAAATGTAGTCCATCAACAAAGGAGGTGGCTTACAAAACACTCGTTCGACCTATACTTGAGTATTGCTCATCAGTGTGGGATCCGTACCAGGTCAGGTTGACGGAGGAGATAGAGAAGATCCAAAGAAGAGCGGCGCGTTTCGTCACAGGGTTATTTGGTAACCGTGATAGCGTTACGGAGATGTTTAATAAACTCAAGTGGCAGACTCTGCAAGAGAGGCGCTCTGCATCGCGGTGTAGCTTGCTCGCCAGGTTTCGAGAGGGTGCGTTTCTGGATGAGATATCGAATATATTGCTTCCCCCTACTTATACTTCCCGAGGAGATCACGAATGTAAAATTAGAGAGATTAGAGCGCGCACGGAGGCTTTCAGACAGTCGTTCTTCCCGCGAACCATACGCGACTGGAACAGGAAAGGGAGGTAATGACAGTGGCACGTAAAGTGCCCTCCGCCACACACCGTTGGGTGGCTTGCGGAGTATCAATGTAGATGTAGATGTAGATGTAGAAATAACCTATATGTTAACAGAGTTTTTCGTACAATGTTGTTTTTTTTTTCCTTGTAGAAATCTTTCCTAACGGTCGTACTTGTAGATGCTAACACTTTACCATTGTTTCCAGAATGACATTTTCACTCTGCAGCGGAGTGTGCGCTGATATGAAACTTCCTGGCGAATTAAAACTCTATGCTGGACCCAGACTCGAACTCGGGACCTTTGCCTTTCGCGGGCAAGTGCTCTACCAACTGAGCTACCCAAGCACGACTCACGACCCGTCTTCACAGCTTCAATCCCGCCAGTACCTCGTCTCCTACGTTCCTTCCGAGTTCGACTCTGGGTCCGGCACCCAGTTTTAATCTGAGACGAAGTTTTTTTACCATTGTTGTCTACAAGATATTTTTAAATATCTATAGATATTGTGGATTATGCATTTGGTTTCCTGCAGAAACTTAGTTGCCTTTTTCAGTCGCTTTCTTCGTGATGTCAAAGTGCGACTTACTGGGGTTGTTTCTAAACCCGAGCCAAATGGCGTAGGGGAAATCTCTCTTTCTTCCTGCTCTCACATTTTCAATTTACACGAACACCTCCACTAAGTAAGTATATTGCACAAGGAATACCATAAAACACACATTTTTACTTTGACTCAAATTGTTTAACTGTTATCTCAATGGAACGGAAAAGAAGAACTGCACGAAAATCTACCCACTGTCTCGATACTGCCGTACGAACTAGGCAACTAAGGACGATCATCGTTGCAATTTTCGGATGTTAGAGAAAGCGCTTTACGCGAAGCGAGGCGTAAGTGCGTCATCTGTGCGCTTGCTGGTACCTGCCAGGAAAGTTGACCAGAGCTGAAACCATTGCATGCCCCATTTCTTACCAATATGAAGGAACCATTACCGAAAACCTAAAAAATGTCACTTGATGAAAGGTCGTTTATTGTCCCCAACGTTCTGTAACGGTATTTGCAGTAATAGAAGCTGTGTCCCACATCGCCGACAGTACTGCCAACAACACACAGCGCATTGCACTTGAGGTATAGTGACTAAATAGCGCAGAGTTGTAGTATATACCTGCAGTAAGTAAGCAAACCGTTTTATATTTCACTCACAAATACTTTCAAATACAGGAAAAGAAAAACAGGTTATTGATTGTAACTTCAAATCCTTTTTCTCGCTTAGCATTAAAATACGGAAAGAAAGCCAACTAGAGCATTATGCTCTCATGTTTTTGCGACGCCCTGGAGGCCAACACATATGTTTAGGCACGTACTGCTCAGAACAGCCATAGCGAAAATGGAAAATCTAGTAATATAAGCCACCTAAGACTACTCACAGTGTAATGTTTTGAAACCTCGCCTTAGAAAAATTTATGAATGACTGTGCTGATAAACCCCTTACGTTATTTGATTTTCAAACAGCTGAGCAGAACTGAACGTACTCAGACATTTCGCTCTTTACTTATTCTGATCAACACTAAACTAACAACCAATACTTTTAGCACAACACAATTTGATTTTCAATAATCTCTGCAAAAGAATGGCCCCGACTAACAATAACCTATACCTCTGATGAATCACTTACCTCACAAAAATGTTCGTTACTCGAACTACTGCAATACAGCGAGCGCCAATACTGCCAGCTAAATAAAGGATTCTAACTACTGAAGGCACTAACTACTGATAGGCATAGTTAGCAAATGAAAGATTTTGATAGAGAACAAACAATGTATTTACCTTAATAGTGTTCAAAATATATATATATATATGATATCCAGTATTACAAATTTACTGTCTCTGATGGACATACGTCCAGATCATCCGCTCTCAAAACTCCGCCATCTCTCTCCCCACACCCACCACTGCTGGCGGCTCACCTCCAACTGCGCAACGCTACGCGCTGTTAACATCCAGCTGCCCAACACTACAATAGCGAATATTACAACAAAGCCAACCAGCCACAGACTGCACACAACACAGACAGTGATTTTCATACAGAGCGCTACGTGGCGTTACCAACATAAAAAGCTAAACAGCCTACTTACAGTTTCACCATTTTGGTCTGCTGGGGTACGGGAAACGAGCTAACATTCCTGATGGTGGGAATATGTCCAATGTATGCACACATATGCACTTGAAGAGAGTAATGTTATGCCCTGCCCATCCTTGCCGCATGAAGTTGCCGCAGGAAGCTGCTTAACTGGCCTGTTTCCAGTGTCCTGAGAAGGATGTAGCTTAAGAAGCAGTTGCTGTTGTCGGGACTGTGTGGATGATATTGTCTGAAAGTCTGATTTTATGTCTCCAGATACATGTATTCTACATACTGCATAATACGACTCCATAGACCGATAAACGCTCTTTGACATACTGGAAGAATATGGCATCCACTGAAAAGCCAGCGCGATTATAGAACAGACGCTCATAGACACCACCTCGAAGATTAAGTTCATGGAAGAAATTTCGGAACCCTTCCAGATACACACAGCTGTCCGGCAAGAAGATGGGCTTTCACCAATCCTGTTTAACACAGTCTTAGACAAAATTGTCAAACAATGGGAAGAACAAGTTAAAGGAATAAAGTTAGGAAGAACACGTGAAACAAGAACAATCATAAAATGTCTGGCACTTGCAGATGACATAGCCATACTTGGTAATAATAAACAGAAGGCAAAGAAAGCACTGGAACACCTACATGAAAATAAAATGTACACATCATGCAAACGATGTATGGATCTGTAAAAAGAGTCGAAAAATTTAAATATTTAGGAGAATAAATACAAATAGGAGGATCAAACAAGGCATCCAACATAGATCGAACAGAAAGACTCCAGAAAGCATACAAACACACATGGTCACATTATAATAATAGAAGCATATCAAGACAGGTCAGAATTAGACACTACAAAAAGTTGCGTTACCGGAAGCACTATATGCGCAGAAACGACCACAATTGGAGCATCAGGCATTATAGAGATAGAAAAAAATAGAACGCAAAATTCTTAGGAAAATATTCGGACCAATACACAAAGATGGCATATGGATGAAAAGACATACTAATGAGTTATACCAACACACTGACAGACTCACAGACATGATCAGAAAACGCAGACTAAATTTCTATGGACACGTACAGAGAATGGACAACTTACAAAGAGAATCTTTGATGTAGTAAAACATTCCACCCTTAAAACAAATTGGTATCATGAAATAGAGGAAGACATAGGACCGCTGGGGATCAACAAACAAATGATAAAAGACAGAAAGGAATTGAGGGACAAAATTAGGAACGCAAAATTTATGGTAAATGAGAAGAGGAAGACGGGAGCATTATGAACGGAACAAAGGAAACAAGACCATAGTCAAAGGATGAAGAGATTTTGGGAAGAGAAAAGGAAGAAAGGAAAGAAGTGAAAATTGTGTCATCATGAGATATTTGAGTTCAAACACTGTCCATAAGGACAAAAATGATATGAATGAAATGAATGAACATTCTACATACTTGGTTGAATAGCAGTTTTATTACTTTCCTCCTCATTTGATTGCAAATCTTCCAAAACTCTGTTAAACTCTAGTACTGGATCCCCTACATATTCCATATCTACGCCCATTTGTCTTCTACCCGGGCATCAGGCAAGTCATCTTTCTCGTAATATCTTCGCTGTACTCTTTCCACCCAGCCGCTCTCTCCTCTGCTTTTAGCAGAGCCATCGCACTCTTGAAGTCGACGTCCTTGCTTTTAAGTTCGGCGCTTTTGATTTACTACATGCAAAGTCAGTCCTTTCTATGACAATTTCTTTTACGATTTCTTCACATTTTCTTGCAGTCAGTTCACCTCGGCTTCCCATTTATTTCGTTCTTACGAAGTGCTAGGATTAATAAGGGTGTAAAACAATTTATGCAACGAAAAAGCAGTGGCGGAAACAAAAGAAAGGTTCAAGAGTTATAATTACTTGTGAAGAAACAGTCACGATCGGCACATACAGTAGGCCATCTTCAGATGGATTGCACTCTACAGATTATAAAAGCGTATGGTAATTATGGAAGTCAGACTTACATAAAAAGTACAAAGTTAAAACTAAAAAGTAGTGATGTTTTGCCTGTTTTCTGGTGCTGGCGACGTGATGAACAGCTAAATGATGTCAAGACCATAACGGCTGTTAGTGGCCGTACAGCCACGCATTAAATAGCACTTGAAAGCGCGCCAGTTTGGTGCATTACGTCAGCTGCAGTCAGTAGGATATTACTTTACGTAAAAATATGTGTGACGTGCATATGAAGTATAAAACTAACAGTACAGCTATATGTATGTCCTTACACAACTAGTCGGCAGCTCGTTGTCTAGGGACTAGCGTTGCTCCCTTGGATCATGCCGTCCTGGTTCGATTCCCGGTCGGGTCGGGAATTTCCTCCACCCGGGGACTGGATGATTGTGTTGTCCTCACCATTTCATGACCATTCAGGCAAGTGGCGAGACTGAATAGTGAAAAGTTTGGGAATTTGTACGGGCGCTGGTAACCACGACGTTGAGCGACCCACAAATCAATAATCAATATCATCATCACCTTATATAACTGATGCTGTTTAAACAGATAGTGCAGGTCATTAATAAAATTCCTTAATCATATTAACAGAATCTTCCGTCGGTTCTTGGTAGAATAACATTATAATAATAAATGAAAAGCACCAGTTTGCTTTTGTTCTATAATATTATTTTTATTGCTAACCGGTTTTCGGCTTACAAGGCCATCTTCAGGCATTTACTGAGTATGATCACCAAAGAAGTTAAATGTTAGCAGACAACATTGGAAGAGAAGTAACACATCTAGAGTGAAGTAGAAACATACAGTGAGTAACATCTTTGCAATGAAATAGTAAAAAGTGAACAGTACATAAATAACAATGGAGTTGACAGGAAAACCTTTAGCACAATATAAGAATAACATGCCTACATAACAGTATCTATTGATAAACAAAACTATTGAAATAAGATAAACTTAGTACTAGGCAAGGCTGCATCAAGAGGTATGAAACATGGAGAGTGATACACAACCAATTAAAAAAGAAGAGACAGTTGTCAATGTAAATACAGAATACACGAAGAACTTAAGCTATATCAATACGATAAACAGAAATTAATAAATGCAGGAAAATTGAGGTGTTTGAGGGAACCTACAGTTTGAGAGTGTGGTGGTACTGCATTTTAACATTAACTTTATAATCAAAGCAGTGGCTGTATACCAGTTTACATTAAATAAATGAGCAAAGTAAAATATGAACAGTATTTGATGAGACAACTACAAGGGGAGTTAAAAGCAAACCCTTAACTATTGAAACTACAGCATATGTGGAATACAAAGACATTACATTAGTGTCGGATGCCTGGCGAACGCGCCATAAATTAGGCAGCTGGTGGGCATTTAAACAGCTGCTGGCAACGGCGGCTGGCGCGCCGCACTTCCAGCTGCCTTCGGCCAGCAGAGGCACAGCTTGACGGTATCATCGTTCTCTTCTGCCGCAATGCCGAAAACACCTCTCTGGGATACTTCGCGAGGGAAGGTCACCAAACGGGTACATTGTTTTCAGCTCCAAGAAGAAAATTTAATGGAAAGTATGACGTGTTTGCTCTCTTTGTAACACGGGAATGTGACATAATACTTAACACTTCCGGGTTGAGAGACTCTCCCCCGACGTTTCGCCTTCGACTGTGGAAGGCATCCTCCGAGGACAATCGGCGAACTGCGACGACAGCGCGATGATTTTTTTCCTTTACTGTATTTCGATTCCCCCCCCCAAGGGGGCGGGCTGGCAGCAGCTTTGTACGCTGCTCTGCAGCCTATAGACTTTATAAAACGTAAGAAGAAGATAAGAAACAATAAAAGCAGGCGATAAAACGGTGACTGAAATTGTAAAACGGCGGAAAATTGTGGAAAGTTAAAACATAAAGCAAAGGGTTGGCAAAGCTAATAAAATACACAGTAAGCAGACAGGTAACATAGTAGACAGACAATTAAAAAAACATGGCGACAGTCTGGTTTCTGTTCGCAAGAGATATAAAAATCACACCCAACGACAGTATGATGTCCGTTTGGAACACTTCCGAGAAGACACACATCGCTAAACACACACTGTAAACACTGCACTAAAATGTCGGCACAAAGATAACACACCATAGCCGAGGGCAGATGGGGGGGGGGGAGGGACCTGGACAGATGGGGGAGAAAAAAAAGGAGGGAGGAGAGGAAAAACGAAAGGGGGGAACCAAAGGAGGGAGAGGACTCATAAGGGGGGAGGGGGGGAGGGGTAGGGTAAGTGCGAGAGGGAATGGGAAAAGGCAGAGGAGGGAAATGCAAAACGACTCAGGAGAAAGAAGGGGGGCAGAGAGCGGGTGGGTGGAGAAAAAAGAGGATGGAAGGGGGGGAGAGGGAGCCCAGGAAAAGGACAGAGGAAAGGAGGTGGGGTGAGGATCAGAGTTGATAGGAGGGATAAATGGAGGGGCAGAGGGCATCATCCGGGAGGGGGAGTTGATGGGAGCCACCTTGGGAACGGAGATGAAGGGTGTAGAGATGGCGGGTTGGGGGGACACAACAGTGAAGACGTGGCAGGGGGCGGGGATGGGAGAGGAGAGGAGCAACCAGGGAATGAGGGGGATCAAGGCGGCGGGAGGTGTAGAGTGCGCGGATATGTTCGAGGAACAGGAGCAGATGGGGGAAAGGAATGAGGTCATAGAGGATCCGCGTATACGGAAGTCGAGGCAGAGTGCATAACGCTCAAGGATCTGGAGGGACTTATAGAATTTGGGGGGGGGGGGCAGACATCCAGGCGGGACTGGCATAACAGAGGATGGGACGGATTAAGGATTTTTAGGTGTGGAGGATGGTGAGGGGTGGAGAGCGCGAGTGAGCGCCGAATATATAAGCCATCCAGAGGGGGCCGCTGTCAATCACGTGACATCGGCTGTGCTATGATCTCTGATATTGCCAACTTTCTCAATTGAAAGTAATCGATTGTCACGCTGTTGCTGCAATGTTGACATCCATATCTTATCCAGCTTAATGCCTTCATCTTTTCTATTAAAATTATTGCAGTGTTTGGCAATCTCAATGGCCTCTCTGTACATTCGCGCATAATAATGCGACCTCTTTGCTATGACGGTCGTGTCACTAAACTTTATTTCATGATCACCTTCCTGAAACACATGTTCCGCTACAGCCGATTTTTCAATATGTCTGAGGAGGCAGTTCCTTTTATGTTCACCCAGACGGGTGTTGACGCTTCTTTTTGTTGTGCCTATATAGACCTTTCCACAACTGCACGGCATTTTATAGACACCTGGTGTAGCTAGAGGATGTCGTTTATCTTTTGCGGATCTTAAACATTCTTTTATTTTCGTGGTGGGTCTGAAAACAGTTTCCACATCGTACTTGCTTAAAAATTTTTTCCGATGCGATCAGTGACCTTACTGATGAATGGTAAGAGCACTTTCCCCTTGGGTTGGTGTCGTCCTCGTCCGTCCTGGTTGTCAGTCTAGGGCGTAGTGCACGATCTACCTCTCTGTTGGAATACCCATTCTTGTTGAAGGTCGCTCTAAGGTGTTCAATCTCATCATCTAAGTGAGCTGGTTCACATATTTTGTGCGCCCTGTCTATTAATGTTTTAATCACCCCGAGTTCCGACTTCCGCAGTCGAAGGTGAAACGTCAGGGGAGAGTCATATGTATGGACCACGGCATCTCAGCCCGGAAGTGTTAAGTGATGACAACACCTGCCGTGAAAGCCTTCATTCTATGATAAACTTAAATAGCTTGTGGAGACTGAGTTCCGTCAACGATGCTGGCATGTGTTTACAAATGCGTTCATGAGGAAGGTCGTAAATTCTTAGAATCTAAGTTTGTTATCGCGCCAGTGTAACTGTAATGCGGTAAAACGAAGCTGCAGCTAGACTGTAACACCACAAAATGTGCAAAATATCTGTGCAACGAACAGTTTAATTCTCACTGGTGGCACAAATGTTCATCACTTCGTCGAGTTGGCAGATACAATGCAGATAAGAATTTATCTACCATTACACATGGCCAACGGATGGAATTAATGAAGCATGTATAGCACTGACTACTGATGAGAATACTAGTCATGCACAGTCGTTTGCATAAACGATAAATGGTTAAAATGGCTCTGAGCACTATGGGACTTAACTTCTGAGGTCATCAGTCGCCTAGAACTTAGAACTACTTAAACCTAACAAGGGAACCTCTTCATCGCACCCCCCCTCAGATTTAGTTATAAGTTGGCACAGTGGATAGGCCTTGAGAAACTGAACACAGATCAATCGAGAAAACAGGAAGAAGTTGTGTGGAACTATGAAAAAAATAAGCAAAACATACAAACTGAGTAGTCCATGTGCAAGATAAACAACATCAAGGAGAAAGTGAGCTCAGGAGCGCCGTGGTCCCGTGGTTAGCGTGAGCACCTGGGGAACGAGAGGTCCTTGGTTCAAGTCTTCCTTCGCATGAAAATTTTAATTTCTTTATTTTCGCAAAGTTATGATCTGTCCGTTCGTTAATTGACGTCTCTGTTCACTGTAATAAGTTTAGTGTCTGTGTTTTGCGACCGCACTGCAAAACCGTGCGATTAGTAGACGAAAGGACGTGCCTCTCCAATGGGAACCGAAAACATTTGATCGCAAGGTCATAGGTCAACCGATTCCAACACAGGAAACCACGTCTGATGTATTCTATACGACACTGGTGACGGCATGTGCGTCACATGACAGGAATATGTTGTCGACCCACACAACTTGTACACTTGGCGAATGGGTAAAAAGATTCTTCTGCCTTGCCCGATTTAGGTTTTCTTGTGGATGTGATAATCACTTCCAAAAAAGTGATGAAAACATAAGAGTTTGTCACATAAACTGCAACAAATGAATGCAACAGTTTCACAGTCGCACAGTTTTGCCTGTGCTCTATCAAAACATATGTTTTTAACGTTTTCAAATTTTTCCGTGTGTAGACCGTCAAATCCTGCATATTTCCAAGCAAATCTGAACATGTCCTGGAATTTTGGAGAGCGAAGTTGATTATGTGTGAGTGCCTGAACTTTGATAATTGTCTGAAAACAAAAAATTAGAATTTTCATTCGAGGGTAGACTTGAACCAAGGACCTCTCATTCGGCAGGTGTTCACGCTAACCACGGGACCACGGCGCTCCTTAGCTCACATATCCTGCGCATGGACTACTCAGTTTGTATATTTTGCTTATTTTTTTCATAGTTCCACACAACTTCTTCCTGTTTTCTCGATTGATCTGTGTTCAGTTTTTAAAGGCCTATCCACTATGCCAACGTATAACTAAATCTGAGGGGGGTGCGATGGGGAGGTTCCCTTGTAAGTAACCTAAGGACATCACACACATCCATGCCCGAGGCAGGATTCGAACCTTCGACCGTAGCGGTCACGCGGTTCTAGACTGTAGCGCCTAGAACCATTCGGACACCCCGGCCGGCGCATAAACGATAAAACTAACGCAACCTAAGTGCACACTAGCCTTCAGTCCATCGTAATCGGATTTGCACACCTGCGTTTGATAACGAGCTCCTTTTTTGCAATAAGTATTTTTTTAACTAGTATAAAGAGAAAGAAGCAAGCAACGTGCACAGGATGAATCACCTAAAAAATTGCACCCCAAATACCGCGTAAATGAAAAGTGCTATTGGTGTCCAGTTTTCACAGAGTGGATCGGTAGTCAGGGGCTCGTAGTGTTAGTCAATAAACGGATTGTAATAATAATTAGAAAGTGTATTTTTGGTCCAAACAAACACCTTTCTAAATGGAACAATGTCTGTTGACATTAACAAACTAAAAGTAAGGTAAATCAGAAGGTCAGCGGTGTTTGTTGCGGCATTATAGTGCGAGTCGTTTACGAGATATCATATTTTGAGACATTCCCACACACCGACACTTGTGCAAAACCTATGGTAGCACACACTAAAGAACAACCCAAGTGCACACACTACTTATGCAGTTTTCAACCAGTAACGAGACTGTTATGATTCTCGTCGTCAGTTGTTATGATGACAGGTGGCAAATGCTAAACAGAAACATATATTGCAGGTTCGGCAGGGAAGTCGGTAAGGAGCTGGCTGCATATTCGGTATCTGCAACGTCTGAAATAATTAGTAGTCATTGGTAAAAAATAATATATATTGTACTTAATTTGTTTTTTTTTTTTTCACCAACTCCTCTCCACCTAGTCTCAGCAAGTCCCAAGATGTCCAATTTCCTCCTTTCCATCATTTCTACAATTTCTTCTAACTTCCCAGTTAGAGTCCTTACGTTTAAGGTGCCCAGTCGTAAACCATCTCGTAATCCTTTTCCATTGCTTGGTCGGTTTCCTTTAAATCCGTTCCGTGATCCGAGGCATGTTCCCTTTTTGAAAGCAGTTGATTTATCCACTACTGGCTTGCTAGGCCTATCGCAGCTTCACCAGAGCCCCGTTAGCCGTCATGTTTCAGGGTTCCCATAGAGCCTTCCCAGCTACCGTAGCGGTCCTGGGGCACACGAAGTCCCCGCTGTACATCGCCCATATACGCAGTCCCCTACTTTGTGCCGTTGCCCATCTCCCACGACTTGGACGAGGGGTTGGACTTATGGGAGACAAGTAAAGGATGTAAACTGTACTGGATAGGGAATGAGAGGGGAAGAAATGGAGTGGCAATAGTGGTCAGAGAGGGTCTGCAGGAGGAGGTGGAAGGTATCAATGATCGAATGATAAAAGCCAGAGTACGAGTGAAAGGAAAAAGCATTGAAATCATCCAATCATATGTCCCACAGGTGGGGTGTACAAGAAAGGAGAAGGAGGAATTTGAAGATGACATGCAAAAGCAGCTAAATGGAGGTAATCAGATTATAATAGGGGACCTCAATGCACATGTTGGCACAGACAGGAAAGGATTCAAGGAGATAATGGGATCAGAGGGCTGGGGGAACCGAAATAGAGAAGGAAAATTGTTGCTGGAATTCTGCAAGAGGAATGGGCTGGCGATCGCAAATTCCTGGTACAAGAAGAGAAGTAGCCACAAAATAACTTGGTACAGTGGAGACTGGTCCCAAACTTCAGTAGTAGACTATGTACTAGTGGATAGGCAGATGATGAGCAGCCTCACAGATGTTAAGGTCATTCCATCTGAGGCCTTAGACAGTGACCATCGGCTGTTGGTAGCCACCCTGAGAGAGAAAAAAGATAGGAGGGCAGCAGACATACAGGAGAAAAGGTTGAAGACATGGATGCTGAAAGAGGATGAACGGAGGACCCAGTACCAGACACTGATCAGGAAGAAGCTGCCAAAGGAAAATCAGAGAACAGTGGAAGAAGAATGGGGAGATTTTAAGAGGGCTCTAGTTGAGGCAGCTGAGACTGTGTGCGGAAGAACTAGCACAAAGAGGAGAAGTAAGGAAACCCCATGGTGGAACAACATATGTAAAGAGGCAGTACTTCGAAAGAACAAAGCCTTCAGAGAATGGTTCCACACCCGAACAGAGGAAGCTAGGGTAAAATATAAGGGAAGCAAGAAAGCGGCACAGACCATAGTAAGGGCGGAGAAGAAGAAGTGGATGGAAAAATGGACAAGAATGTTAGAAGAGGACAGTGAAGGGAACAAAAAAGTACTTTACACCATGGTAAGAAATAAGAGGAACGACAGAAGCGAGTGCCTGAGGATCATGGATAATAATGGAAGAGTTGTGGAGGAAATGCATGAGCTCAAAAAGATTTGGAAGGAGTACTTTGAAGATCTGTTGAATGCCGTCAAGAGGGTAACTAACAGCGATGGAGAGCCTAAGGCAGCAGACGATTATAATAGTGGGGAAATTGATGATCTAACTTGGAATGAAGTGGAAGAAGCCATAAAGAGGATGAAAGGGGGCAAGGCACCAGGTTGGGACGAAGTAACAGTGGATATGATACGAGCAGCAGGAGAAGTAGGAACCCAGTGGCTATACAGAGTGCTGAGGGTGGTGTGGAAGGAGAACAGAATTCCTGAGGATTGGAAGAAAGGAATTATAGTCCCGATCTTCAAGAAAGGGGATAAAAGGAGATGTGAGAACTACAGAGGAATCACCCTGCTATGCCACTGTGGAAAAATCTATGAAAAGATCCTGGAGAAGAGAATAAGAAGCAGTATTGAAAGTAGACTGCAAGAGGAGCAGTATGGTTTCAGACCGGGAAGATCAACAACGGACCTCATATTTGCGGTAAGGCAACTGCAGGAAAGGCACTATGAGTACGGGAAGGACTTAATCATGGCCTTTTTAGATATTGAGAAGGCGTATGACAATATCTATAGGGACAAGCTCTGGGATGTGCTGAACGCAAAAGGGATAGATGAAGAGATAACATGAAAAGTCAGAAAAATGTATGAGGGAAGTGAGAGTTGTGTGAAAGTACTGCATGATTCAAGCTGGAAAATGGGCTGCGACAGGGAAGTGCACTTTCGCCTTTATTGTTTATTATTGTTATGGATGAAATCCTACAGCAAGTATCAGATGCAGTTGGAGATCATAAAATGAAAGCAGTGCTTTTTGCCAATGACCTGATGTTATGGGGAAATTGCGAGAAGGAGGTGCAAGAGCAGTTAGATGTATGGGAGGCAACGGCAGCACAATATGGAATGCATTTCTCTGCAAAGAAAAGTGAAATAATAGTCACAACAAGGAAGAAGAATAGGCCAAATGTGGATATAACTTGTGGAGGGGAAAAACTACAAGTGGTAGAGAACTTCAAGTACCTGGGAAGCATGATTGAAAGTAAGGGGGGAAACGCAATGGAAATAAATGAAAGGTGCAGAAAAGCAGGGCAGTTCTTCAAATGCATTAGGGGGCTTATTTGGAGCAAGGAGGTGCCACAGAAATCCAAGGGAATTATATACCGAACCTACTTTGTCCCCATATTGGCATACGGAAGTGAGACATGGGTAATGCACAAAAGCGACAAAAGTAGAATACAAGCTAGTGAAATGAAGTTCCAGAGGAGCAGGTTGAGTGTAACAAGACGAGACAGATTGCGAAATGTGTATGTGAGGGAAAGACTAAAGGAGGAACCAGTACAGGACAGGATAGAAAAATCAAGACTGCAGTGGTATGGACACATGAAGAGAATGGATGAGGGAAGAATTCCAAAGAGGATGTTTGATCTGCAACTGGAGGGGAAGAGGCCCAGGGGAAGACCAAGAGATAGATGGGTGAAGGGAGTGAAGGAATGTGTGACGAGAAGAGGAGAGAACTGGACGAAGGTGGAAGAGGGGGAATGGTGGAAAGACAGAACACGATGGAGAGGCTTGTGTTCCCGACAGACCCAGCCAGTGGCTGGAAACTGTCCAAGATGATGATGATGATGTACTTAATTTGTGTTACAGGCTTCTTCATATGCTGCATACATACGATTACAAACATATCTAGAGAGGAGTTAAGCGCGGGAGTAGCCGAGCGGTCTTAGGCGCTGCAGTCATGCACTGTGCGGCTGGTCCCGGCGGAGGTTCGAGTCCTCCCTCGGGCATGGGTGTGTGTGTTTCTCTTTAGGATAATTTAGGTTAAGTAGTGTGTAAGCTTAGGGACTGATGACCTTATCAGTTAAGTCCCGTAAGATTTCACACACATTTTTTAGAGGCGTTACTTATACCGTACTTGACTAAGCGCCTTGTTAGGGGTTGCTTTCTATCAGCTCAAGGCTATGCTACATTGCTAGTTGACATCCCGGGCAAGAGTGGACGAGAGCTCGCTAAATACTTCTCACAAGCAGCGGAGCGGCGCTAGCGTCGCTAGTCGCGACCCGCGAGTCCAGCGATATCTACACTCCTGGAAATTGAAATAAGAACACCGTGAATTCATTGTCCCAGGAAGGGGAAACTTTATTGACACATTCCTGGGGTCAGATACATCACATGATCACACTGACAGAACCACAGGCACATAGACACAGGCAACAGAGCATGCACAATGTCGGCACTAGTACAGTGTATATCCACCTTCCGCAGCAATGCAGGCTACTATTCTCCCATGGAGACGATCGTAGAGATGCTGGATGTAGTCCTGTGGAACGGCTTGCCATGCCATTTCCACCTGGCGCCTCAGTTGGACCAGCGTTCGTGCTGGACGTGCAGACCGCGTGAGACGACGCTTCATCCAGTCCCAAACATGCTCAATGGGGGACAGATCCGGAGATCTTGCTGGCCAGGGTAGTTGACTTACACCTTCTAGAGCACGTTGGGTGGCACGGGATACATGCGGACGTGCATTGTCCTGTTGGAACAGCAAGTTCCCTTGCCGGTCTAGGAATGGTAGAACGATGGGTTCGATGACGGTTTGGATGTACCGTGCACTATTCAGTGTCCCCTCGACGATCACCAGTGGTGTACGGCCAGTGTAGGAGATCGCTCCCCACACCATGATGCCGGGTGTTGGCCCTGTGTGCCTCGGTCGTATGCAGTCCTGATTGTGGCGCTCACCTGCACGGCGCCAAACACGCATACGACCATCACTGGCACCAAGGCAGAAGCGACTCTCATCGCTGAAGACGACACGTCTCCATTCGTCCCTCCATTCACGCCTGTCGCGACACCACTGGAGGCGGGCTGCACGATGTTGGGGCGTGAGCGGAAGACGGCCTAACGGTGTGCGGGACCGTAGCCCAGCTTCATGGAGACGGTTGCGAATGGTCCTCGCCGATACCCCAGGAGCAACAGTGTCCCTAATTTGCTGGGAAGTGGCGGTGCGGTCCCCTACGGCACTGCGTAGGATCCTACGGTCTTGGCGTGCATCCGTGCGTCGCTGCGGTCCGGTCCCAGGTCGACAGGCACGTGCACCTTCCGCCGACCACTGGCGACAGTATCGATGTACTGTGGAGACCTCACGCCCCACGTGTTGAGCAATTCGGCGGTACGTCCACCCGGCCTCCCGCATGCCCACTATACGCCCTCGCTCAAAGTCCGTCAACTGCACATAGGTTCACGTCCACGCTGTCGCGGCATGCTACCAGTGTTAAAGGCTGCGATGGAGCTCCGTATGCCACGGCAAACTGGCTGACACTGACGGCGGCGGTGCACAAATGCTGCGCAGCTAGCGCCATTCGACGGCCACCACCGCGGTTCCTGGTGTGTCCGCTGTGCCGTGCGTGTGATCATTGCTTGTACAGCCCTCTCGCAGTGTCCGGAGCAAGTATGGTGGGTCTGACACACCGGTGTCAATGTGTTCTTTTTTCCATTTCCAGGAGTGTATTACGGACCGCGGTCGATATCTGCAACCCGTGACAAGTGTGGTATCGAATGTTCATACCACAGAGACAACTGACCAACACAGGTTATGTTCAAAATGACCACTGGCAGTGGCCTTACGCTCTTCCAGTGTGGTATGTAACACCTGCTGCACACGTGCTATCATTTTAACGGAGATATCCGATCAAGCAGCAAGTAATACGACGTCTGCAAATAATATGTTGTTGCATGGTATCGGGTGTAGTGATATTTCCTTGTAGACAGCTTCTTTCAGCTTTCCCGACAGAAAGAAGTAAGTTGGTTGATTTTGGGGGAAAGGGGGGGAGGGAGGGGGGGCAGGACTAAACAGCAAGGTGTCAAATGGTTCAAATGGCTCTGGGCACTATGGGACTTAACATCTATGGTCATCAGTCACGTAAAACTTAGAACTACTTAAACCTAACTAACCTAAGGACAGCACACAACACCCAGTCATCACGAGGCACAGAAAATCCCTGGCCCCGCCGGGAATCGAACCAGCAAGGTGTCATCGGTCCCATCGGATTAGGGAAGGATGGGGAATGAAGTCGGGCGTGACATGTCAAAGGAAGCATCCTGAAATTTGCATAAGAGTTTTAGAGAAATCATGAAACAACTAAATCAGGGCTTCTTGACGTTTGAACCGTCGTTCTCCCAAATGCGAGTGCAGTGTTCTACAGAAAGAAGTCTACAGACGTCAAATCCGTGGGTCGGCCAAGGTATCGGTCCTCTGCGTGCAATCCAGCAATTTGGAAACAATTCATGAAGACATGCTGTAGTACTTCGTGCACTATGAGCTGGACGGCCGTTTTTTTGGTACCACAGGTTCCTCGTAGTCTGCAGAGAAGTGTCTTCTAGCATCTGTGGAAGATTGTCTGTTAGGAGACTGTTTATTGTAGACTTCCAGTGTTTCGTCTACGGGGCTGTGAGCTGATGGTTCACTATCCCACACCACACGTTTACTCTCCATGAACGCTGATGTTCCACCTGACGAAACCAACGAAGAATGCTAACAGACCAATAGTGCATAGTTCGGCGATGTACCTGACCATGATTGGTAAATGTGGCTTCGTCACTGAACAAGATACATGATACATCTGAAATATCATGTCTTAATGCCAGTGTATAGAAGTTAACATGATTCTCAAAAACGCTTCCACGCAGCTCATGATGGAGAAAGCAGTGACAGGGATGGAACCTATATCGATGGAGAGTGCGTAGGACTCTTAAATGATTCGTGCCACTTCCTCGTGCGATCGCACGGGAGCTAACGGGTGGATCAACTGCAACATCAGCAAGAAAACTGATTTCTCCCTCTTGTGTCGTCCTTCTGTTATGTTGCCTTGGTACTACCTTTTTCACGTAACAGGTCGAACAGGCTGACAAATAATTGGCGAGTAGTTGACATCTATTGGGCTATCTTGCCGCATACACCGTACAAGAACGAACTCCATTCTTCCCACACTCTCCGTATACCACTAGCATGTCTGCTTTTTCTGAATTAGTAAATCCCGTCATTCACTCACGACCTGTGTAAGTAGGCTGTTTAGGTTTTTATATTGGTAACGCCACGTAGTGCTCTGTATGAAAATCACTGACTGTGCTGTGTGCAGTCTGAGGCTGGTCGGCATTGTTGCAATATTCGCCATTGTAGTGTTGGGCAGTTGGCTGTTAAAAGCGTGTAGCGTTGCGCAGTTGGAGGTGAGCCGCCAGCAGTGGTGGATGTGGGGAAATGAGATGGCGGATTTTTGAGAGTGGATGATCTGGACGTGTGTCCATCAGAAACAGTACATTTGTAAGAATGGATGTCATGAACTGATTTATATATATATATATATATATTATGACTTTTTAACACTATTAAGGTAAATATATTATTTGTTCTCTATCAAAATCTTTCATTTGCTAACTATGCCTGTCAGTAGTTAGTGCCTTCAGTAGTTTGAATCTTTTATTTAGCTGGCAGTAGTGGCGCTCGCTGTATTGCAGTAGTTCGAGTAACGAAGATTTTTGTGAGGTAAGTGATTTGTGAAAGGTATAGGTTAATGTTAGTCAAGGCCATTCTTTTGTAGGGATTATTGAAAGTCAGATTGCGTTGCGCTAAAAAATATTGTGTGTCAGTTTAGTGTTGATCAGAATAGGTAAAGAGCGAAATGTCTGAGTACTTTCAGTTTTGCTCAGCTGTTTGAAAATCAAATAATGTAAGAGATTTATCAGCACAGTAATTCAATAATTTTTCTAAGGGGACGTTTCACCTGTTGCTTGGATTGTCATACACTGACTAGCAAGTACCAAAGCACTCAAGGAACACACAAACACACTGCAAGCGAACACAACAATACCGTACCTAGGAACCATGCAGGTTGAATGGCCCAAACAAGTGTCGATGTGGATACTTTTCAAAACATGATATCTCGTAAGTGACTAGCAAAATCCTGCAACAAAGATCACTGACATTTTAACAATTTTAGCTTGATAATGTCAATGGACATTGTTCCTTTTAAAGAAGTGTATGTTTGCACAAAAAACTAACTTTCTAAGCAGTATTTCAATCTGTTTTTTGGCCAACAATACGAGCCCCTGACTGTTAATCCATTTTACGGAAACCGCACTTCAACAGCACTTTTCATTTCGGCAATATTTGGAGTGCAAGTTTTAAATGAGTCACTCTGTATATTGAAATCAGTTCCGTTGTTGTTGTTCACAAATACAAGAGCACACACACACAATATCGCGAACAGGAGTATCATCGAGTCCAAGTAAAGATTAAAATATTACTCTAAACATTTTAATGATAAAGTCATAGGCCAACTCCACTGTTTGAAGTAAGTTCTATACCCAGGCAGGTTACCGTGTACTCAATACTCCATTGCTCTCGCGAAATAAAGAACAAGCTGCACGCTGCAACACAGAGGAAGTTGTGCATACCTGTTTAAGGAGGAAGTGATGTGATAACAAAGTTTTAGGGTGGCTTTATTCTGCCGGGTAGGATGTTAAAATGTTTGACAGGTTTTGGAAAAAATCTTTTTTGTAGGAAAAATGTACGATCAGTTTTTTTTTTCATCATCAGCCATCTTGATTGCAAATATTTCTAATGCAATGAGAGAGTTCGTCGATTCCATCGAACCGTCTTCAGATCCGAGCATGACGCCTACAAGAGTAGTCCCTCAATTTCTTTAAGCAATATCCCTGCTATGTCATAGAACAATACTGCCACAGTTTACCGTGACAGCTGACTGTCTTGTTCTACAGCGTAGCCTACATATTGGTTTTAGCCGGCATACTCAGATCTGAAGACGGTTCAATGGAAACCAACTGGGATACAGCATTAGAAATGTATGCAGTTCAGATCTAACAAAACTTCCCGGTTTCTCATATACCAAAAACAAAGGAAGGAAGATTAGGGCTCAATATCCCATCGAAGTTGAAGGCATTACTACACTACTGGCCATTAAAATTGCTACACCACGAAGATGACGTGCTACAGACGCGAAATTTAACAGACAGGAAGAAGATGCTGTGGTATGCAAATGATTAGCTTTTCAGAGCATTCACGCAAGGTTGGCGCAAGTGGCAACACCTACAACGTGCTGACTGAGAAAAGTTTCCAACCGATTTCTCATACACAAACAGCAGTTGACCGGCGTTGCCTGGTGAAACGGTTGTTGTGATGCCTCGTGTAAGGAGGAGAAATGTATACCATCAAGTTTCCGACTTTGATAAAGGTCGGATTGTAGCCTATCGCGATTGCGGTTTATCGTATGGCGACATTGCCGCTCGCGTTGGTTGAGATCCGATGACTGTTAACAGAATATGGAATCGGTGGGTTCAGTAGGGTAATACGAAACGCCGTACTCGATCCCAACGGCCTCGTATCACTAGCAGTCGAGATGACAGGCATCTTATCCGCATGGCTGTAACGGATCGTGTAGCCACGTCTCGATCCCTAACTCAACAGATGGGGACATTTTCGAGACAACAACCATCTGCACGAACAGTTCGACGACGTTTGAAGCAGCATGGACTATCAGCTCGGAGACCATGGGTGCGGTTACCCTTGACGCTGCATCACAGACAGGAACGCCTGCGACGGTGTACTCAGCGACGAACCTGGATGCACGAATGGCGAAATGTCATTTTTTCGGATGAATCCAGGTTCTGTTTACGGCATCATGAGGGTCGCATCCTTGTTTAGCGACATCGCGATGAACGCACATTGGAAGCGTGTATTCATCATCGCCATACTGGTGTATCACCCAGTGTGATGGTATGGGGTGCCATTGGTTACACGTCTCGGTCACCTCTTGTTCGTATTGACGGCACTTTGAACAGTGGACGTTACATTTCAGATGTGTTACGACCCGTGGCTCTACCCTTCATTCGACCCCTGCGAAACCCTACATTTCAGCGGGGTAATGCACGACCGCATGTTGCAGGTCCTGTACGGGCCTTTCTGGATACAGAAAATGTTCGACTGCTGCCCTGGCCAACACATTCTCCAGATCTCTCACCAATTGAAAACGTGTGGTCAATGGTGGCCGAGCAACTGGCTCGTCACAATACGCCAGTCACTACTCTTGATGAACTGTGGTATCGTGTTGAAGCTGCATGGGCAGCTGTACCTGTACACGCCATCCAAGCTCTGTTTGACTCAATACCCAGGCGTATCAAGACCGTTATTACCGGCCAGAGGTGGTTGTTGTGGGTACTCATTTCTCAAGATCTATGCACCCAAATTGCGTGAAAATGTAATCACATGTCAGTTGTAGTATAATATATATTTGTCCAATGAATACCCGTTTATCATGTGCATTCTTCTTGGTGAAGCAATTTTAATGGCCAGTAGTGTAACTTGGTATTCCAGATAGGATTAGGAGGGGCAAGGAAATCGATCGAGTACTTTTCAAACAAATAACTCCAGCATTTACCTAACAGATTCTGCGAGTACTAAATCAGGACGGCCGGACTAGAATTGCAACTGTTCATCAGGAAAAACATTTCGTATGAACTAACATAACTAGATGAGCAAATGACAACCCCATTTACATTTCCACGAACTGAATTTTTCTTTGCGTGTTCTTGGTCGGTATGTAACTAATGTACTAGATAGCACTGTATATCTCTGGCGAAAGTACTCCTGTCATTTAGGTGATCCCATCTTTGAAGCTGATTTCTGTTTCGTATGACCAGATGAGCAAGAGCAAGAGGTTTGTTAGACCTCTTACTCAGACTTTGCGCAGTATTGTTTGGAGCTCACGGGAGACAGAGGTCCGCGCGTAACTTTGCGTCAGCGGCGCTGGATTCCTTGGCAGAGGGCCAGAGGCGCCTGTAATCTTGGACTTCGCGAGTACGTCGGCCGGTGAATGGTCCGAGAAACAAAGGCGCGCTGCCAAGCTGAGCAGAGCGTACCGTGTGTCATCGCTCAGAGGACAGGCGCAGCGGAGATAACACACACGCAGCAGGCGCTACCTGCTCCTGTGCTTAAGACGTTTGTGACTACGGGATCCGTGCCAACACCGAGCGATTCACCTGCCCGCACATTAGTCACCGGTGTGTATCAACGCTACCTTGCACCAGTTCCAGCTGCAACTGCCTACGCAATCACACGAAATCACGCTTTTTGTCGCCTTCTATCTTGCATGAAATAAAACATATCAGCACCAAATTTTACACTTTGTTGCTATCTGAGCAAAATCAGTGATCTTTTACAGCTAGCATATTACTCGTTTTTACCGGGGTCACCCCCTTTTCAGAGCCTCCCCCGACCCCCGAATCAGTTTTAGATGTTTTTACAAAACCACCCATATATTGAGATGACACAAGTCATGGGGTAGCGATATGCACAACCACAGATGGCGACAGTATCGCTTACACAAAGTATAAAAGGGAAGTGCATCAGTGGCGATGTCATTTGCACTCGGGTGATTCGTGTGAAAAGGTTTCCGAGATGATTATGGTCGCACGGCGGATATTAACAGACTTTGATCGAGGAATGGTAGTTGGAGCTGGGCGCATGGGACATTCCATTTCGGAAATCATTAAAGAACTGTATGTTCCGTGCCACCACGGACAACGCAGTGGCCGAAGGCCTTCACTTAACGACCAACAGCAGCGGCGTTTGCGTAGAGTTGTCAGTGCTAAAAGACAAGCAACACTGTGTGAAATAACCATAGCAGTGTGGGTTGTACGACGAACGTGTCTTTTAGTCAGTGCGGCGAAATTTGGCGTTAATGGGCTATGGCAGCAGACGACCAATGCGATAGCCTTTTCTAACAGCGCGACATCTACCGGGTTATTACAAATGATTGAAGCGATTTCACAGCTCTACAATAACTTTATTATTTGAGATATTTTCACAATGCTTTTCACACACATACAAAAACTCAAAAAGTTTTTTTAGGCATTCACAAATGTTGGATATGTGCCCCTTTAGTGATTCGGCAGACATCAAGCCGATAATCAAGCTCCTCCCACACTCGGCGCAGCATGTCCCCATCAATGAGTTCGAAAGCATCGTTGATTCGAGCTCGCAGTTCTGGCACGTTTCTTGGTAGAGGAGGTTTAAACACTGAATCTTTCACATAACCCCACAGAAAGAAATCGCATGGGGTTAAGTCGGGATTGCGTGGAGGCCATGACATGAATTGTTGATTATGATCTCCACCACGACCGATCCATCGTTTTTCCAACCTCCTGTTTAAGAAATGCTTCTGCTTTAGCCTTTTCCGTAAGATTTTCCAAACCGTCGGCTGTGGTACGTTTAGCTCCCTGCTTGCTTTATTCGT
This sequence comes from Schistocerca americana, assembly GCF_021461395.2. Lineage (NCBI taxonomy): Eukaryota > Metazoa > Arthropoda > Insecta > Orthoptera > Acrididae > Schistocerca > Schistocerca americana. The sequence continues at coordinate 34,381,485 of NC_060124.1, forward strand.
CGATTTCCGCGGGCTACGCGTGAAACTTGCCCGCACGCGTTCAACCGTTTCTTCGGTCACTGCAGGCCGACCCGTTGATTTCCCCTTACAGAGGCATCCAGAAGCTTTAAACTGCGCATACCATCGCCGAATGGAGTTAGCAGTTGGTGGATCTTTGTTGAACTTCGTCCTGAAGTGTCGTTGCACTGTTATGACTGACCGATGTGAGTGCATTTCAAGCACGACATACGCTTTCTCGGCTCCTGTCGCCATTTTGTCTCACTGCGCTCTCGAGCGCTCTGGCGGCAGAAACCTGAAGTGCGGCTTCAGCCGAACAAAACTTTATGAGTTTTTCTACGTATCTACAGTGTGTCGTGACCATATGTCAATGAATGGAGCTACAGTGAATTTATGAAATCGCTTCAATCATTTGTAATAGCCCTGTACAGTGCCTCTCCTGGGCCTGTGAGCATATTAGTTGAATCATAGACTACTGGAAAACCGTGGCCTGGTCAGATAAGTCCCAATTTCAGTTGGTAAGAGATGATTTTAGGGTTCGGGTGTGACGCAGACACCACAAAGCGATGAACCCAAGATCTCAACAAGGCACTGTGCATGCTGGTGGTGGCTCCATAATGGTCTGGGCGTGTTTTTGTGGAATGGACTGGGCTCTACAGTCCAACTGAACCAATCATTGACTGGAAAGGTTATCTTCGGAGACAATTTGCAGCCATTCAGCGATGTAATTTTTATGGATGACAATGCGGCATGTTACCGGGCTACAGTTGTTCGCAGCTGGTTTTAAGAACATTCGAACGAATGATTTGGCCACCCAGATTGTCTGACATATATGTCATCGAACATTTATGGGACATAATCGAGAGGTCAGTTGGTACACAGAATCCTGCACCGGCAACATTTTCGCAGTTATGGGCGGCAAGAGAGGGAGCATGGCTCAACATTTCTGCAGGGGACTTCCAATGACTTGAGTCCATGCCTCGTCCCGTTGCTGCACTAAGCCGGTAAAAAGGAGGTCCGACACAATATGAGAAGGTTGCCCATGCCTTTTGTCACCTCACTGTATATCATTTATTTATCATTTAAATTTATATTGAATCCTGGCTCTGGAAATAGTCATCTAGGAAATTAGTCGCACTTTTATCAGTTGTTTTGTAAATGTATTTTGGTATGATTTGTTTGCTGTGTAACGGGTCTTTGCTGAACGCTGCTTAAAGTTTACAACACCGCATCTCTTTACTCTTTGTTTTATCTTCGCTAAAGAGTTGAAATAAACTCATTGTTGAAAGTGTAAAGAACGAATTGATGATTATCTCAATTGTTCGCCCGCCGACGACACCTGTAAGTTCTTTTCCTGTTGTCTGCGTTCATTTCCCCTTTCGTAACAGACGTCTTTAGAGATTTACTTCTGTGCCATTTTTCCATTTTCTTTAAGCTCTAGTTTATCTCGAGTCGTACCTAGGAAGCAAACACTCGCATTTCCCCGGTACACTAGACCTTTGATGGCAGGCATCAATAGAAAACTTCTTAAAATTTTATTTTCGTTTTATTTGTGCACTAGTTTATATCGAGCTATATCTAGAAACTAAAAAGATCTTAGCCACAATGTAAGTCTGTTGGCAGTCAGGACACAAATTACCCTCTACCATCTCGGAGTATTGCTTCTGACATTAAGTCGGGAGAAAAATGTTCCATTGAAGAGACAGACCATCAAACGAGGTGCACGTTTGACAAAGGGCCTACAGTAATGTTATTTCCTTTGTAATATAGATAGGTTTAATATGTTTCAGTGCGGACAGAAATCGGTTACTGAATAATAAATAAAAAATAAATGCAGCAGCTGTACGTAGGCTGCTGGTTTTGGAGTTGTTTATGAGGTGTACGTGCAGCTCAGTAGCATTGTGCTCAAAACTAACTACGTTTCAGTACTTTAAATCACTACTAGAGGACTACAGAGAGAGACTTAAGCGGAGATTTTATACGCGAATTACTTGACGTGCTACAAGGTTAGCCCTAGGTTACTAAAAGCTCGTAACATTTACGATTGCAGTGGAGTGTAAAACAGTACGTTTTGTACTTAATTTCGTTTGTAACATATCATTGGAGACCTAATAATTGTAACTCATTCGTAACCTATAAATTACGACCTCCTTTGGATAAAGTTGTAGTAGTACAATTTACGATGATTTAGTAGCTATATAACATTTGCCCACCTTTAGTGTTCCCGGTTTAAGAACTGCTGTATCACTCTTGAGGTATCAGCGTTGTATACGAGCTCCCGCTGGAAGATACACTCCTGGAAATTGAAATAAGAACACCGTGAATTCATTGTCCCAGGAAGGGGAAACTTTATTGACACATTCCTGGGGTCAGATACATCACATGATCACACTGACAGAAGCACAGGCATATAGACACAGGCAACAGAGCATGCACAATGTCGGCACTAGTACAGTGTATATCCACCTTTCGCAGCAATGCAGGCTGCTATTCTCCCATGGAGACGATCGTAGAGATGCTGGATGTAGTCCTGTGGAACGGCTTGCCATGCCATTTCCACCTGGCGCCTCAGTTGGACCAGCGTTCCTGCAGGACGTGCAAACCGCGTGAGACGACGCTTCATCCAGTCCCAAACATGCTCAATGGGGGACAGATCCGGAGATCTTGCTGGCCAGGGTAGTTGACTTACACCTTCTAGAGCACGTTGGGTGGCACGGGATACATGCGGACGTGCATTGTCCTGTTGGAACAGCAAGTTCCCTTGCCGGTCTAGGAATGGTAGAACGATGGGTTCGATGACGGTTTGGATGTACCGTGCACTATTCAGTGTCCCCTCGACGATCACCAGTGGTGTACGGCCAGTGTAGGAGATCGCTCCCCACACCATGATGCCGGGTGTTGGCCCTGTGTGCCTCGGTCGTATGCAGTCCTGATTGTGGCGCTCACCTGCACGGCGCCAAACACGCATACGACCATCATTGGCACCAAGGCAGAAGCGACTCTCATCGCTGAAGACGACACGTCTCCATTCGTTCCTCCATTCACGCCTGTCGCGACACCACTGGAGGCGGGCTGCACGATATTGGGGCGTGAGCGGAAGACGGCCTAACGGTGTGCGGGACCGTAGCCCAGCTTCATGGAGACGGTTGCGAATGGTCCTCGCCGATACCCCAGGAGCAACAGTGTCCCTAATTTGCTGGGAAGTGGCGGTGCGGTCCCCTACGGCACTGCGTAGGATCCTACGGTCTTGGCGTGCATCCGTGCGTCGCTGCGGTCCGGTCCCAGGTCGACGGGCACGTGCACCTTCCGCCGACCACTGGCGACAACATCGATGTACTGTGGAGACCTCACGCCCCACGTGTTGAGCAATTCGGCGGTACGTCCACCCGGCCTCCCGCATGCCCACTATACGCCCTCGCTCAAAGTCCGTCAACTGCACATACGGTTCACGTCCACGCTGTCGCGGCATGCTACCAGTGTTAAAGACTGCGATGGAGCTCCGTATGCCACGGCAAACTGGCTGACACTGACGGCGGCGGTGCACAAATGCTGCGCAGCTAGCGCCATTCGACGGCCAACACCGCGGTTCCTGGTGTGTCCGCTGTGCCGTGCGTGTGATCATTGCTTGTACAGCCCTCACGCAGTGTCCGGAGCAAGTATGGTGGGTCTGACACACCGGTGTCAATGTGTTCTTTTTTCCATTTCCAGGAGTGTATTTTCGTCACCTTGGCATTCCAAAGGGTAGGGTAACAAACAGGTTGCTCTCACAGATCGACACACTGTACCATTTTAATCTATTGTTGTAGGTGTGACAAGGAGCTGGAAGCTTCTGCAAAACTGAGCTCCGGACTGTAATCAGCACCTGGCAGCCACGGACTTCAATTCCGTGCCATAACTATCTGAGATTTCGGTGTAGGTTGGCAGCAAATAACTACCTTGAGCAAATCAGCTCGGGAGTCACACATTAGCTGCTGTGGGGAAATTGAAGTAGGTTTCACGGTTGGTCTTGCTGGAATGTGCCTCCTTAGAGTGGATACAATTTGAAATGGAGACCCCTAAAAATTTCAGTTTTCAGGAGAGCTAAGAGAACTTCATTACACACTCCAGTCTTTGAGGATTGTCCTCGTCCGTGTAGAAAAGAAAGCCACTGTAACTAACTCTGTCAAGAATGGCGACTGAGTCTAACGAGGGAAATAAAAACTAAGAACGCGAAGTAATCTGAAAATAACTACCAAAAGCGGATAGCAAATTGTAGAGGCGTTCCTATATGCTACCTGCTTCAGTGACTAAAATAATAGAACGCTTCAGAGAGCGCCTTAAAAAAGTGTACGCAAATTTTCTTGACATGTCATAATAGTATCTTTTCTAATTTCCCAATGCTTGAATGGTAGAATTACACAGTTACCAAATGGACCCGTCATATAGATTCTGGATGATCACCCTAACCGAATTATCGAAAAATTTCCCTGAGCGAGTTGTTAAATAAACTGTGTGTCAAATCGGGACTCAAACCAAGATCTTTGGTTTTGAGGGCTACGCTCTTACTAAACGCGCTACTCGAGAACACTCTACAGCGCAGTTTTATTACTATGAAAGAACTTCTACCGCTATTCAAAATTTCACGGCAGTTCTTCCGCATGCCTTACTCCAATTATTTATTATTTATTTTATTTATCTATTTAGCCTCACAGGATTAAGACCATCATGCCCTCTCTTCTATCTGACCAGGGTTTCACATACAGAGCACCTTTTTTACATTACAGTTACGTAAGACATAACAATTATAGTACGACAACTATCTGTAGTATTAAAATGATTTGAGTGTCTATAGTGACAATGTGAGTAAATAATACTGACTATGAACTAATAAAACTAATACTGGCAGTACTTGTAATACTGCTCCTACCACTAATAATGATAATAGTAATAATATAAATAATAATCACGATAATAATAACAATGACAGATATAAGAAGAATTTGTAGGTGTACAAAATGGATGTTTCCTGATACAGCACATTCTGAGAAAAGGTAATTTAAGGAGACTGCATCGACTAAGGAAACTGGGAGTGATGAAGACTTAGTTGGGATGAGGGATGTACAAGGGTAACGAGTGCGTACAGGGGCAATGGTAATGTCTTCTGAAGCTGTAGATGCTGTTTAGTTCTCTAATACAATGGAGAGGGTTGTTCCAGATTTGAGTTCCTGCTACGGAGAAGGCCTTAGAGAAAGTGGCTGAACGATGGTGTGGGACAGGAAGGATTTTACTGATGGGAGCGGGTGTTTCTCCACGTTCTTTGGACAAGAGTATTAAGGTCGAAGACAGATATGAGGGACAGTGTTCATTCATAGGACAGTGGAGACGACACAGGGCATTGAAATATCTGCGCTTGTCTGAACGCAGCCAGGTTTGCTGTGCATATGATGGAGAAAGACTGTACGATTAAAGAGTCGAACGTGACAATTATAACGAACACAGCCATTCATAACCAGTTACAGATAACATCGCTGTAATCAACAATTGGAAGTACCATGTGTTCGTTTTTTTATCAGGTCAAGACGCAAGGGCCTTTCTATGTTTTTGTAGCACATGGTGAGATGTTGATGCCATCTTGAACACTGCAGTTACGTGTTCTGTCCAATTTAGATTTTCATCTATTACTACTTCTGGGCTCTGTACTGACGAAGAGGAATTGATAACTGCCCATTTAGGGTCAAAGATGGTGAGGATTCCCGATATTCCGGCTAACTAGTTCCTCAGAGGTATTGGATGATTTGAACTTTAACGCTATACCCAGCTCCTGTATGGGTAAAGCACACAGGTCTGTTCTGAGATTCTCGATGGCTGCATTCAGGTTTCTGGTTTTGCACTTATACTGGGTGGTCCATTGATAGTGACCGGGCCAAATATCTCACGAAATAAGCATCAAACGAAAAAACTACAAAGAACGAAACTCGTCTATCTTGAAGGGGGAAACCAGATGGTGCTATGGTTGACGCGATAGGTGGCGCTTCCATAGGTCAAACGGATATCAACTGCGTTTTTTAAAACAGGAACCCGCATTTTTTATTACATATTCGTGTAGTATGTAAAGAAATATGAATGTTTTAGTTGGACCACTTTTTTTGCCTTGTGATAGATGGCGCTGTAATAGTCACAAACATATAAGTACGTGGTATCACGTAACATTCCGGCCGTGCGGACGGCATTTGCTTCGTGATACATTACCCGTGTTAAAATGGACCGTTTACCAATTGCGGAAAAGGTCGATATAGTGTTGATTTATGGCTATTGCGATTAAAATGCCCAACGGGCGTGTGCTATGTATGCTGCTCGGTATCCTGGACGACATCATCCAAGTGTCCGGATCGTTCGCCGGATAGTTACGTTATTTAAGGAAACAGGAAGTGTTCAGCCGCATGTGAAACGTCAACCACGACCTGCAACAAATTATGATGCCCAAGTAGGTGTTTTAGCTGCTGTCGCGGCTAATCCGCACATCAGTAGCAGACAAATTGCGCGAGAATCGGGAATCTCAAAAACGTCGGTGTTGAGAATGCTGCATCAACATCGATTGCACCCGTACCATATTCTATGCCCCCAGGAATTGCATGGCGACGACTTTGAACATCGTGTACAGTTCTACAACTGGGCACAAGAGAAATTACGGGACGATGACAGATTTTTTGCACGCGTTCTATTTAGCGACGAAGCGTCATTCACCGACAGCGGTAACGTAAACCGGCATAATATGCACTATTGGGCTACGGAAAATCCACGACGGCTGCGAGAAGTGGAACATCAGCGACCTTGGCGGGTTAATATATGGTGCGGCATTATGGGAGGAAGGGTAATTGGTCCCCATTTTATCGATGGCAATCTAAATGGTGCAATGTACGCTGATTTCCAACATGATGGATGTCCGGCACATAGCTCGCGTGCGGTTAATGGGGTATTGAATAGCATATTTCATGACATGTGGATTGGTCGTCGAAGCATGTGCGAACATTACGGAAGGCGGACTACTCGCTGTTGAGAGGAATGTCGTTACACGTATTGCCAAATGCATTGAGGTTGACGGATGTTATTTTGAGCATTTATTGCATTAATGTGGTATTTACAGGTAATCACGCTCTAACAGCATGCGTTCTCAGAAACGATAAGTTCACAAAGGTACATATATCACATTGGAACAACCGAAATAAAATGTTCAAACCTACCTACGTTCTGTATTTTAATTTAAAAAATCCTAATGTTACCGACTGTTCGTCTAAAATTGTGACCCATATGTTTGTGACTATTACAGCGCCATCTATCACAAAGCGAAAAAAGTGGTCCAATTAAAACATTCATATTTCTTTACGTACTACACGAATATGTAATAAAAATGGGGATTCCTTTTTTAAAAAACGCAGTTGATATCCGTTTGACCTATGCAGCGCCATCTAGCGGGCCAACCATGGTGCCATCTGGTTTCCCCCTTCAAGCTAGACAAGTTTCGATCTTTGTAGTTTTTTCGTTTGGCGCATATTTCGTGAGATATTTGACCCGGTCACGATCAATGGACCACCCTGTATAGAACTAGAGGTCATCAGCGTACATATGGTATTTGCAGTAGGACAAAATGATGGCACTTCGTTTACGTACAACGAAAAGAGTGTAGGACCAAATACCGAACCCCGGGCAGTGCCTGATTCTACCTGTCTCCATTGTGGCTTTGTGGAGCCGGAAATGACGCGTTGCTGGCGAGATGTTAGGTATGAGCGAAAGCAATGCACTGCACTTGGCTATAAATGAAGGGTGCTAAGTTTGCCACGTGAAATGTCGTAGTCGACAGTGTCAAAGGCTTTGCTGAAGTCTAAGAAGCACATGAATGTTTCCTCTTGTGCATCCATGGCAAGCTTCAGGTCATCTGTTAACTTTATTAAGGCAGATATCGTGCTGCAACCTTTAAGGAAACTTGATTGGTATTGGTCTGGTAGGTTGTTTGCAGTTAGGCCGTTTGTTATCTGGTCGTGGACTATACACACAAAGGCCTTGGACAGTGCAGGAAGTATGCAAATACCTCGGTAATCAGAGAGCGCTTTTACGCACCTGCTTCCAGGTCTCAGGGAAAGAATATGTGATTAAAGAGTAGTTGAAGATATTTTTTAGTCTAGGGTGTAGTTTCTTGGTAATAAGCTTCATGGTTTGGACTGTGATTTCATCGTGTCCAGTAGATGCTGATCTGATACGCATGATGGCTTTTTTGACTAAATTACATTCATTTAAGAAGGAATATATCGACTAATGGATTAAGCAGAGCCTATAAATTATTCACTGAATTATGTGCAGCCGGTTCGAATGCCAGAGTGGAAATAATTTCCATAACTGGAATTTATCTAACAAGAGGTAGACACTTGCACTTACAGTTGAAGCCGTAGATGGTTCCCCAGCGGTCTGGTTTATATCATAGACCTCTGCGGATATAAATGTTTTCTGTTGATAAAGATAAAATATTACGTTAAAATTCACCATGGCCAACCGTCTTGACTTTCATATCGATAGGTCCTAGATACTTTCTCTTTCGTCGAATTATTTAATGACGCCTGGCTGCCGCGAAATCGTTGGCGTTCTGTAACTGACGTCGAAGCGTGACTCGTAATTATAAATTAGTCGAACCTCGATGCTGCATGGAAGTCAACACACACAGTGTTGAAAATGGAAAGAGTTACATCGAGAAGCACCACTCTAAAATTTATCACACTTTGTGGAGATGTTCTGCGCTACGTTCTAAAATCTGTAAGCTGGCGCTCCAGCTGGGGCACTGGAATCCTGGGAGGCGGCGAAAAAAAAAGCAAGGGTTCTCTCCAAAATGAAATTAGGGGGGAACTCATGGGTACTAACTTAGTCATGAATTACAACCACATCTGTTTATTCCAGTAAAATGATCGTTACACAAAAGCAACCTCTGACAACATTAATATCACTCCGACAAAATCATAGACGACGCAGATGTATGGTATATCTGATACACAGGGTCGGGGGGAAAGATATTGACAATCGCGCAAGTGAATGTTTATAACCGTGAAATGCCCAGTGATTGTCGTGAGGTTACTTGAAAACAGATAGTACTACAGAATGGGGTACGTTGCACCTGTGGACGCAGTTAAAATCAAAATGTTCATTGGTACCAAAATACAAGTGTTCAGAGTAAAGCTTGAAGTGACCGGATTATCATAAAATGATTTTGACGTTCCTACACATCGTCTTGCGGTTGCAGCTCGGTCTCGCCATAGTACTGGAGTTGGAGGCTCAAGTGGCTGTACAATCAGACGCTGACGACACCAACTGCCCTCGCCCTACCTGAAGATCAGCCAGAAAATTCTCCAAGTCCCCAACACAGGCTCTCGGCCTTTGAAAGGGCACGGCCGAATTCCTTCCTCCCCTAACCTTCCCTAATCCGATGGGACCGATGACCTCGCTGTTTGGTCCCTTCCCCCGAATCAAACAACCAACCATTCAGCGCAGAAGTCTGGCGGCAGAGGCTACCGATTATACCGTTGCAATCTGAAGATGAAGAGAATTCTGATCGATTGCTAGCTAAAAGGAGACCTCGCATTGCCCGTTATGTGGCTCTTATTGCATTTTGATTGACTCAGCTTTGGCTCTTTCGAGCGCCGATCTCATAAACATCTCCTTACAAAAACACTTGTCCGCTTCCTGTAGCTCGTTAAGCAATAATTTAGTCCTACCATCTTCCACAGAAAAAAAATTACGCCACTCTCCATCTCTCTCTCTGTGACCAATGTGGTGCTCTTCATCGTCACAGTCCCATGTCTAACTCAGGATTTATTTACGTTAGTCAATGATGGTCGTTTTTACATTGCTAAAACTTTTGTTTCTTGATGATCCAAAACGTTCAGGAGTGTCTAACGTTTCAAAAGCCCGGGACAGCAGATCCCCAATACGTTTTAGAGATGTTTATCTCTAGCTTTCAGTGCTTTTTGAAGAAAAGGTGAGCCTTTTATATTTTGAGCACGATGGTGGCTTTTGCCAAACCTCGAACCTTGTCACTCCACTCCCATGACATATATTTTCACCAGGAGTTTATCCACGGGAGATGTTATCTATGTTCACACAAGAGTTGACCGTACGTCCTAGGGCAGCACCACAAAAAGATGGCCGATGGCCGGTGGGTTATCGACCCTCAGCTCTCCTTCGACGATCCTTCTGCAAACTGGCTTTAAGGGGCGGACAATACTGCCTCTGGCAATCCTTCTCATTGTTGAGAATGCTTTCAATGCTTTCTCACTCTTACAAGACATGCAAATTCGTATTAATAGCGAAAGGAAAGTAAATCTGCGTTAGTTACCGACAATCACTTGTACTGCTGATTATCATTTTCCTCAATGACAGTTAAATATTGCGATTAAATGAGTCTTCCCTTGTGAATCTCCATACATTTCAAGACTCTTTCTGGAAAAACGGTCCCATGACAATGTACGTCTCGTAACAGGTATTAAATGATTAAACGTACATTCTTTTCGGATTTGATGACCGTATTAACATAAGTATGAGCTGTGACCTTCCACTGCACAAATACACGCTAGTATTCGTTGTGACATCATGAGGAATTGGGCACGGTGCCTCGAACACAGCCTGTGTCAGTCCATGGAGAATGCTTGCTGGAGTCTGATACGAAAGTATACACTTGCCATTACATCAAAGACACTCTCTGAGGGTACCAGTCATGGCTGAGCGCAGTTGGTCAAGCATCCCTACATTTCTCTACATTTCTCATGGTTGGAACACGGCATTTGGCAGCCTCGCCATGATAGATATGGCAACAGGGTTTACCATTCTTGCCGCATATTGGTGAGTACTCAGCCTCCATTCGACAGTTGGCAGATCATTCAGTTGTCAACTCTAGTGACTCCGACACCGTAATTCCAGGGGTTGGAAAGGCACAGGTCTTTAGAATCACTACTTTCTGTCACGTTTCACCAGGTCGTCTACGGTCATGTTAGTGTCGACCTGAGCGCTCCAAACAGAAGCGAGTCTCATTACTGAAAGGCCACAGGATATTATTCATTATCTCAGTTGGTTCTGCCTCTTCACCATGAAAGTCTGTCTTGTCTATGCTATAGTTTCAGCAGTAGACGCCATATGGCAATTGCAGACCTCAAGCCAGCTTCCAGTAATCCCCAACTGTTCATTGTGACACAGTGCCTGTATTGGATTTACGCTGTCGTCAAAGCCAGTTGAGCAATCCCACGATATTTTCTTGGTGTAGTCCTTCTGGAAGGACCCGTGCTATTCTACTAGGCACATTGTGTCCTGAGTTCGTCACGTCATCGGTTGTTCTGCAGTCATTGTCACACAACCATCTGTTTGTGTGATCTGTCGATATGATACTCAGAAGTTCCTCATCCCAATGATTCGACGTTTCTCGAAATCAGAAAGATTGTGACGAGCAGGCTGTGCACTTCGTCTGGAAACGCTGCATTGCGATCTGCACCAGAAAAAGTCAGCAACGCCAAAAACACCCAATAGGCTATATGTGCGCATCGCATTCTTCACTTGAATATTAGTCAACATATTCCACCAGCCTGGAAGTACTGGACCATCAGGTTGGCAGCGTTCTGTCAAGGCATTCATGGTATACCACTTTCCACATCCGCGAGCGTATTTTTCATTACATTCGGTACGATATGGAGAAGCTGTTAATTGGTGCTACCGATCACATCAAGGTACCAACTTCACCTCCTTTACTGATAAAAATATCGAATGAAGTTCTCTAATATGTCACATCTGGATTAAACATGTCGCCTAATATCATCGGGAAATAGGCGACACAAAATCGCCCTTTAATCCTTAGCGTGCAACAGAAATAAAAATTAAACATACCAATACACGGAATGAAAGGGACTGCTCCCTGACACAACGTAGAAGCTGACACCAAGTATTGCCCAAATCATGGAATTAAAAAGGTTTGAAACGAATACATCTAATAAAAGAGATTTCTTCTGCAATGCTGTTTCGATCATCATCCCTTAGGCTGGCACGACGTAGTTCTTATTTTTTGTCCTTTACAAGCTTTCGCTTCATTCCAGCATAACTACGGCATCATACTTCGTTAACGATCTCTGATCCTTTCCTGCCACCCTCCACTCAAATTACATATTTTAGCAACGATATCATGTCATTACATCCGCCCATCTGAAGCAGCGAGTGACATATGCATACTTAGGTATTACTTTATAAGAGAGACAGATTTTGTTGAATTGTTTGTTGAGTATGGTCTGATGTAGTTTTTCTGTTCTGTTTTCTGAATTTGTTGTAGAGCATGCTCGGAGATGCCTGGCATGGCGCTGAGATAATCATTTTGTGGTCGAAGCTCTTTCCTTACCTGTGTCTGCTTCCAGTGGAAATGTGATTCTGCCTTGAGTAATGACAATTTTTCTTGTTTTGCTACCCGTAAATGATTCAGAGATGTGAATTTTATTTATTTAAATTGTATTTAGGTCCTCTTTTCGGAAAATCTACGTCTGCATGGCAAGATATTTTCAAGAAACAGACATTCATTTGTAAATTTCAAGACGGAAAGACAGTGAATCACAGCAACATGATTCGCTAGACTCTGTGAGAGATAGTCACCACATAACTGATGTCATAAAAACAAACCATCTTCTGTCATTTACTAATTAACGTGTTATTTGCATTCACAGTGTCTATGCTACGCCTTTTTCGTTCAGGGGACACCATTATCCTGGTGGAGAAATCTTCGTGGTCCTTAAGAGTAATTACTCGCTTTTCTCTATTCTGTTTCCTCTGTTCCCGATTATATTCAATTGCAATTCCGGGATTTAGTATCATTTTAAGACTCTATTATTTTCGTTATTTCGCCTTGTACCAAACAATGACCATACAATACAGTGTGCGTTGCACCTGCCGCTATCGTGAAGCTGGCGTTGACGACTTGTCCTGGTATGACAGCCAAGTCACCCGACCGGTATCACTGTGGGAACTTTGCTACTTCAAGAGCCCTCAACAGCTCCTAGAAGATTGATCGGAGCAGGCCCAGAGTACAGCTATGATCCTCACAAGTATCGATCCCCAGTGAATTAAAGCAGGCAAACAAATTTTTGTTTATGCCGACAGTTTCCTGTGCAATTAACCGACATGCACTGGTGCCAAACGTACCAAGGTTCATTTCTAGTAACACCTTTTCGAAAACACCTCTCGTCGATTGTGGTGGCATGACTCTCATTTGCTTCACATGCGGTCGTGCTGGTACGATTGCGACTAAACGGACAAAACACATTTTTCTGCTTCTGCGTTTACCCCTCACCTGTACTTTACTTTCGTTTTACGTATGGGCACTTCGACGAACTATTTAAATAATACTCACAATAAACAGTGTAACGGTCTCACACGTTTTTTACACCAACCTCTGTGTAAAATACAAGCGACATAAACACAGCCGAGAAAGAAGCATATGCTAGACACAGAATTACAGTTAGAACTCTCAGAATCACACACAAGAAATATGTGGCTTACAACACACTCGTTCTACCACATCCTGTGTGTTGATCGTCGATCGGGGAATCTTACTAAGTAGGATTAACGAAAGAGATAGAACTGATTCAAGGATAGCTGCACGATTCCTCATGGATGTTGTTTAACTAGAGTGATTATGTCGCAGAAACGCTTGAAAACACAACAGTGGGAGACAGTATTACTAAAGTGTTGGGCATCGCTAAGAGCCATACTGACAACACAGGTTTTTTATTGGCCAATGGGCTGCTTTCGACATTCGAGTTAACGGTAGTTTAGATCAAGGTGTTTTCCCACACATCATTTTAATTTTATACATTAAACCCAAAGAAATGTTACTGGCGAAGTATGTCATATCTTTGAGAGAATTTTTTTGTAATATACACCAGCTGCTTGATGCTGGCGGCTTATGACAATCTATATTCACAGTGAAATGTGGTTATCTGCCGGGTAGATACAAACTATAATGTCACCCCTACTGCTGCAGTAAGTAAAGGAATTCTTTTTTCGACGCAATCAGCCATATGGTGATACATTAAAGCTTTCGTATTTTCTTTTCTCGGAGCCAGTACCAACCATCACGCTCCGGAGGATGTAACTTCTTTAAGCCCCATCTGTAGATGAGCCTGAAAAGGCTTAAAAACTGTTATGGAGATATAGATTTTTTAAAAGCGTTTTTTCGCAATTTTCTGTATTTATATTCAATACGCGATCACTGGTACTAGAATACTAGTAATGAATAGCCTTAATCAACATGCTACTGCTTGCAATTTATACCTCCTGATCAGAAGTATCTGGACATCTTTGTTGTTTGTTGTTGTGGTCTTCAGTCCTGAGGCTGGTTTGATTCAGCTCTCCATGCTACTCCATCCTGTGTAAGCTGCTTCACCTCCCAGTACCTACTGCAACCTACATCCTTCTGAATCTGCTTAGTGTAGTCATCTCTTGGTCTCCCCCTACGATTTTTACCCTCCACGCTGCCCTCCAATACTAAATTGGTGATCCCTTGATGCCTCAGAACACGTCCTACCAACCGATCCCTTCTTCTGGTCAAGTTGTGCCACAAACTCCTCTTCTCCCCAATCCTATTCAATACTTCCTCATTAGTTATGTGATCTACCCATCTAATCTTCAGCATTCTTCTGTAGCACCACATTTCGAAAGCGTCTATTCTCTTCTTGTCCAAACTATTTATCGTCCATGTTTCACTTCCATACATGGCTACACTCCATACAAATACTTTCAGAAATGACTTCCTGACACTTAAATCTATACTCGATGTTAACAAATTTCTCTTCTTCAGAAACGCTTTCCTTGCCATTGCCAGTCTACATTTTATATCCTCTCTACTTCGACCATCATCAGTTATTTTGCTCCCCAAATAGCAAAACTCCTTTACTACTTTAAGTGTCTCATTTCCTAATCTAATACCCTCAACATCACCCGACTTAATTCGACTACATTCCATTATCCTCGTTTTGCTTTTGTTGATGTTCACCTTATATCCTCCCTTGAAGACACCATCCATTCCGTTCAACTGCTCTTCCAAGTCCCTTGCTGTCTCTGACAGAATTACAATGTCATCGGCGAACCTCAAAGTTTTTATTTCTTCTCCGTGGATTTTAATACCTACTCCGAATTTTTCTTTTGTTTCCTTTACTGCTTGCTCAATATACAGATTGAATAAAATCGGGGAGAGGCTACAACCCTGTCTTACTCCCTTCCCAACCACTGCTTCCCTTTCATGTCCCTCGACTCTTATAACTGCCATCTGGTTTCTGTACAAATTGTAAGTAGCCTTTCGCTCCCTGTGTTTTACCCATACCACCTTTAGAATTTGAAAGAGAGTATTCCAGTCAACATTGTCAAAAGCTTTCTCTAAGTCTAAAAATGCTAGAAACGTAGGTTTGCCTTTCCTTAATCTTTCTTCTAAGATAAGTCGTAAGGTCAGTATTGCCTCACGTGTTCCAGTATTTCTACGGAATCCAAACTGATCTTCCCCGAGGTCGGCTTCTACTAGTTTTTCCATTCGTTTGGACATCTTTAGTGGACATTAATATCGGGTGTGACCACTCGTCGCCTTCAAGAGGCCTGAACTCTGTTGGGGACACATTTAATGAGGTGACTGAACGTCTGTGAAGGAATGGCATCCCATCTTTCCTCAAGAGCAGAAAGCAGAGGAGGTTGATCGCTTGGACCTGGAGCGAATTCCACGTTTTCAATGATTCCAAAGGTGTAGGTTGGGATTTTGGGCGGGACAGTCCATTTCAGGAATGCTACTGTCCACAAACCCTTGCCTCATATGTGCTGCTTTATGAGAGGGTGCATTGTGATGCTGTCTCCGAACTGTTCATCTTCTGTACGCAGTACAGAACGCTGTAAAATATGTTCATATCGTTCCACATTTAGTCTTTTCTGACGCGCAATAGGGGGCCACACACTAACCATGAAAAACACCCCCATTCCTCGGTAATTCACTGTTGGCACTGCAAGTGATGCCAGGCTAGGTTCTCGAGGAATTCGACAAACCTAAACCATTCCATCGGTTTTCAGTAGTGTATAGCGTTATTCGTCACTCCAAATCGCTAGTTTCCAGTCATCCACCGTCCAGTGGCGTTGCTGTGTGCACAACCTCGAACTTCGTCTAGCATTGACTACAGAAGTGTGTGGGTTATGAGAAGCGGCTCGAACGCTGTATGCTATTCTTTTTAACTTTCACACTCACACTCAATGTGATGGTGTACTTTGGAACTCATGAGTGATTCTTTCCGCTGATTTCATGCGATTTTTTACAACCAGCCTCCGCAACGGTCAACCGTCGCTGTCCATCATTACATAAGGTCTGCCAGGTCTGGGTTTACCTGCGATTGTTCTTTCGCGTTTCCACTTCACAACCACCTCACCAAATCACCACATCGCTGATGTATTTGTTACTAATGTGACATTCTTTGACTAGTCCACGTCCAATGGCACTGGCCTGTCCTGACCGATGCACTTTGCTGTCATTGTTTCTCTACCTACAACACCATACTCACGGCCTCCTTTTGTACTAGCGGATCCTCCTCTAGTGACATCTAGTGGTCAATTCCACATTACATATGGATGGATGTCCGGATATTTTTCATAAGATGCGTATTGTGTACTGTCCATGACGCTAAACTTAAAGAAATTTGAATTCATGCAGGGGGTTGCAAATAATCTTAATTAACGCAGCGTTCGCACATTGATTAGGGAGAGGATAGAAACAGTATGCTACACTATGCACCTTCCGCCACACATCACACGGTGGCTTCCCGAGTGCAAATGTAGGCGTACCATACGTTCTAGGGTTTCGCTTTTATTATTCCCACTGGCCTTTGTTTTATGCTAGCTCGTAGCAATTATTGCGATATCCGATTTCGATTCATAACGCATGAGCGTCGGTAATTAATATCGCTGACCGCAAACTCTGAAACAGCAGAAAAAATCGTATGCGTTGGAAAAATTTTATTCATTAAAATTTCCTTTAATCAACCTCGTTTGTTAAATTAAAGGTTTTCAAATAATCGGCACAGAACTGAGGCCGAGCTTTTGGTATTGGGCTTTTGCGCTGAGAAAGCTGAACATTATGACAGGCATTCTCCATGACAGCTGCTCCGGGCTGTGTTTGATACTGTGTCATTTAAAGGCAGAAAGTGATCCTGTAACGCCGGTCTGAATTTATTTTAGCATAAACAACTCCAACAGTTAGTATATGTGTATTGCCGGGATGAGTTTCTGGCTTATATACAGGGTTATTACAAATGATTGAAGCGATTTCACAGCTCTACAATAACTTTATTATTTGAGATATTTTCACAATGCTTTGCACACATATACAAAATCTCAAAAGGTTTTTTTACGCATTCACAAATGTTCGATATGTGCCCCTTTAGTGATTCGGCAGACATGGAGACAATAATCAAGTTCCTCCCACACTCGGCGCAGCATGTCCCCATCAACGAGTTCGAAAGCATCGTTGATGTGAGCTCGCAGTTCTGGCACATTTCTTGGTAGAGGAGGTTTAAACACTGAATTTTTTACATAACCCCACAGAAAGAAATCGCATGGGGTTAAGTCGGGAGAGCGTGGAGGCCATGACATGAATTGCTGATCATGATCTCCACCACGACCGATTCATCGGTTTTCCAATCTCCTGTTTAAGAAATGCCAAACATCATGATGGAAGTGCGGTGGAGCACCATCCTGTTGAAAGATGAAGTCGGCGCTGTCGGTCTCCAGTTGTAGCATGAGCCAATTTTCCAGCATGTCCAGATACACGTGTCCCATAACGTGTTTTTCGCAGAAGAAAAAGGGGCCGTAAACTTTAAACCGTGAGATTGCACAAAACACGTTAGCTCTTGGTGAATTGCGAATTTGCTGCACGAATGCGTGAGGATTCTCTACCGCCCAGATTCGCACATTGTGTCTGTTCACCATTAAGAAAAAATGTTGCTTCATCACTGAAAACAAGTTTCGCACTGAACGCATCCTCTTCCATGAGCTGTTGCAACCGCGCCGAAAATTCAAAGCGTTTGACTTTGTCATCGGGTGTCAGGGCTTGTAGCAATTGTAAGCGGTAAGGCTTCTGCTTTAGCCTTTTCCGTAAGATTTTCCAAATCGTCGGCTGTGGTTCGTTTAGCTCCCTGCTTGCTTTATTCGTCGACTACCGCGGGCTACGCGTGAAACTTGCCCGCACGCGTTCAACCGTTTCTTCGCTCACTGCAGGCCGACCCGTTGATTTCCCTTTACAGAGGCATCCAGAAGCTTTAAACTGCGCATACCATCGCCGAATGGAATTAGCAGTTGGTGGATCTTTGTTGAACTTCGTCCTGAAGTGTCGTTGCACTGTTATGACTGACCGATGTGAGTGCATTTCAAGCACGACATACGCTTTCTCGGCTCCTGTCGCCATTTTGTCTCACTGCGCTCTCGAGCACTCTGGCAGCAGAAACCTGAAGTGCGGCTTCAGCCGAACAAAACTTTATGAGTTTTTCTACGTATCTGTAGTGTGTCGTGACTATATGTCAATGAATGGAGCTACAGTGAATTTATGAAATCGCTTCAATCATTTGTAATAGCCCTGTATTCTAAGATTCTCAGACAAAAAGAAAAAAAAATACTATGCACCACGAAGGAATTATCCGAATGGAATGAGACGGACATCGGAGGATGTGATGTACATATACATACAATCAATTCACAATTTCAGAAAAATTGTACAATTTATTCAAGAAAAACAGCTTCACAAAGTGAGCAAGTCAATAATATGTTAGCCCACCTCTGGGCCTCACACAAACACTTATTAGGGTTGGTATTGATTCATATGCTTGTTCGATGTCCTCCTAAGGGATATCGTTCCAAACTCTCTCCAATTGGCGCTTTAAACCGTCAAAATCCAACGTTGTTGGAGGGCCGTGCGCATAGTGCTACAAATGTTCTCAACTGGGGAGAGGCCCTCTGACCTTGCTGGCGCAGGATGGCTATCTATGAAAGACAAAAAAACGTGTCCTAGAATATCGCCGACGTTCCTATGTGCTGTAATGGTGCCGAGGATGACAATCCAAGGGGCCCTGCCATGAAATAAAATGACACCCCAGACCATCACTCCTGTTAGACGTGCCGTATGGCGGGTGACAGGTTGATATGCCACCACCATCTCGGGCTTCTCCAGACACGTCTTCGCTGGTCATCAGGGTTCAGTCCGAAGCGGTACTCATCATTGAAGACAGTTCTATTCCAGTCAATGAGACTCCAGCACAGCGCTACGTGGACGATATTTTACGACCCGTTTTGTTGCCATTGATGGCAAGCCACCCTGGGTTTCAATTTCAGCAACATAATACCAGCCTAAACACGACGGGAGTACCTACTCCTTGTCTTCGGGCTTGCCAAACACTGCCTTGGTCAGCTAGGTCGCCGGATGTCTCCTCAATTGAGTATGTTTGGAGCATTATGGGCCGGGCCCTCCAACCATCTCGGGATTTTGGTGATCTAATGCGCCAAATGGGCACAATTTTGAACGATATCCCTCAGGATAAGATCCATCAAGTCTATCAATCAATGCCAAGCGGAATAACGGCTTGCGTAAGGGCCAGTATTGGACCAGCCCGTCATTGACTTGCTGAGTTTGTAAAGCCGTTTCTCTTGAAATTGTAGGCATTTCTTTGTCTGTACACGTACGTACATCGGAGCTATCGATTTCCATCTCATTCGGATAATTCTTTCATGGTGCGCCGGCTTTTTTTCTTAGAGTGTAAATCGGTTAATCGGCTAGTTGATTCAGCATGCTGCAGATTAGTTGTTTCACCCTGACGTTGCCTGTATCTTGACTTTTCTGCTGAAGACAACAAAAGTACGCACGTCACCTGAAATGTCAGGTGCAGAGTGGTAAATACTACATAATGAACTGCGATATGTAACTTCCTGGCAGATTAAAACTGTGTGCCGGACCGAGACTCAAACTTGGGACCTTTGCCTTTCGCGGGCAAGTGCTCTCTAAAATGGTTCAAATGGCTCTGAGCACTATGGGACTCAACTGCTGTGGTCATCAGTCCCCTAGAACTTAGAACTACTTAAACCTAACTAACCTAAGGACATCACACACATCCATGCCCGAGGCAGGATTCGAATCTGCGATCGTAGCAGCAGCGCGGCTCCGGACTGGAGCGCCTAGAACCGCACGGCCACCGCGGCCGGCCAAGTGCTCTCTACCATCTGAGTTACCCAAGCACGACTCACGCCCCGCCCTCACAGCTTTAATTCCGCCAGTACCTCGACTGTGAAGTTTGAAAGGTAGGAGACGAGATACTGGCGGAAGTAAAGCTGTGAGGACGGAGCGTGAGTCGAGCTTGGGTAGCTCAGATGGTAGAGCACTTGCCCGCGAAAGGCAAAGGTCCGAAGTTCGAGTCTCGGTCCGGCACACAGTTTTAGTCTGCCAGGAAGTTTCATAGCGGCGCACACTCCGCTGCAGAGTGAAAATTTAATTCTGGAAACTGCGATGTGGTGCAAAGAAAAGTATGAACGTGTAGCTCCAGGTGTGCACGGCACAACTTCCTGTAGTGAGTAGAGAAACACATAGATTTGTCTTGTCAGTTTCGACGTAGCAGTCGATCAATCTCCTGTGTCCACACCGCTGTGCCATTTTCAGGTGGTCTAGAGAATTGTGGACGCATAGCTCCAGACTCATGGACGTCCCCCCTCCCACTCCGCCACCCCCCCCCCCCCCAATTCGATCTTTTTCTTGACTAACTGAAGCGAATATTATCGGATTACGGAAACAAGTTCATGCGATACCACTGGCCGTAAATGCGCTTGCGGTTCCCTGCCCTGTAAGTCACACTGTTCTGAAGATCTTTGAAGTGAACAACTTTTCTTCTTTCCGAGAAGCATACTGATTGGCAAAAACACAGTTTATCATGTGTTCAAAAGATTTCTTTTTTTTTTAGCTACATTAATCCTTTGTGTACCAGTAGATTCTACGTGAAACCAACGTTTTATTAATTTTGTTATAGTAGCAGTGATTTTTGTTGTTCCGTGCGAATTGCACTCCACGGCAGAATGGCAGGTTCTTTCGGTCGCTCCGGGAGGAGACTGAGCGGATTTCTTGAAGTATATATCTGTCAAAATTTTAGGAAGCATTCTGTAATTGGAACACAGTGATGGGTATAAATTGCTAAAAATCAATAAAAGCAGTCTCGATCGTGTTTTCAGAATTTTTATTTGTTATCAACCGGTTTCGGCCCTTTCCTCAGACCATCTTCAGGCTTTTCATCGGTATTATGGCTGCTGTTGGCGGCAGACGGAGCGAGATTCGTAGGTCCGTAGTAGTACGGTTGTCACTACTTCATTTTTTGTGTTCGCTTTGGATCCACGGACATAACACTGTTGTTGTTGTTTGTTCTCAAATGTAGTTAATGATTTTTAGATAACAACTGCTTAACTCCAATTTCATTACTTGCGATTGTCATTACACAGTTCAAATTTTCATTCTGTTGATACAATTTACAGTCACACAGGTTACTCATAACATTGTTTGCATTCATTTGTTTATTCTTTTCTTTTTGTCAAAACACTGATTTACAGCTTATACATGTACACCTGCTCTCTTTAGTGTACTGTTAACACTTGTCGCATTTCACTCATAATCCATATATTTGTTGGTTGACATTTCTTTGTATGTTTGTTTTTGGCCCTCTTAAACCTTTATTTGCGGTTTTTACTTTCACATTTGTTTAATTTGGTTTATTGTTTTCATACACGTCACATTTCAGTGGTCACACACGTTTTGATTTAATTTGTGTTTTGCGTATGAATGTTGGTGAGAGTGTGATAGTTCAACGTGTTTGCACATTCAATCAATTTAAATTCTTTTGTACTTCCTCTTTCTGAGATCAGGGAGACCATATTTTGAGGACGTACAGAGCTTCCTTGACGTATTTTTAAATTGTATTAGAAAATTTCTACTCTGTCCTCAGTAAAAGAATGAGCGTGTTGTCATGCTGGATGTGTTCCATTTGTGTTTAATTTTTCGGATGAGTGTGTGGCCCTCTACACTAAATGTCAGCAACATCCAACATGGCCTTTGTTGTTGTGGTCTTCAGTCCTGAGACTGGTTTGATGCAGCTCTCCATGCTACTCTATCCTGTGCAAGCTTTTTCATCTCCCAGTACCTACTGCAACCTACATCCTTCTGAATCTGCTTAGTGTATTCATCTCTTGGTCTCCCTCTACGACTTTTACCCTCCACGCTGCCCTCCAATACTAAATTGGTGATCCCTTGATGCCTCAGAACATGTCCTACCAACCGATCCCTTCTTCTGGTCAAGTTGTGCCACAAACTTCTCTTCTCCCCAATCCTATTCAATACTTCTTCATTAGTTATGTGATCTACCCATCTAATCTTCAGCATTCTTCTGTAGCACCACATTTCGAAAGCTTCTATTCTCTTCTTGTCCAAACTATCTATCGTCCATGTTTCACTTCCATACATGGCTACACTCCATACGAATACTTTAAGACTCGTATTCAGCAGTAAAGTGTATGTGTGCCGTTATGATCCCTGAGGGTATTTATGTGTTGGGTGGTAACTATGTTTCATTTGCCGTTGTTGATGTTGGTAAAGTTTCTATTCACCCTAATTAACGCTATGCAGATGATGTAGACATATGCAGTTTGGGCTCTTGTATCTAGTTATAAAGGCACTTTGGCCGATACTATGCTTATTAAAGAGGGTTGACAGTGGTTGGGTACTGAATCCATTGGTGTTTAATTGCATGGAGTAATTTCAAGTGACGGGATTGAGTTGTTCTTCGGTATAATGTTTTGATGGGCAGTTTCGGCTGCAGCCGGGCGAAGGGAAGCGTAACGGAAAGGCTGCTTTAACGGTTTCACTTTGGGGAACAAGGAAGGGACGCAGACGCAGGTATAGCGGCCGTCTGCGAGACTCGCTCGGTGATTTTATGCAGAGGGTGGCAAGTTGGCAGAAGTAGCCAGAACAGCATGGGGTCCCGCAGCTGTGTGCAGAGAACTGCACTTAGCGGGCTACAGGGCTGCGGTACATTGTCTCAGAGACTTGCGTCACAGTCTTATATAACTTCCTTAGCCGAGTTGCAACGGACCAACGCAATGACAGTTGATCCCTGTGAAGGAGAATGCATTTTTCAGATTCTGCAGACATCCATGACGACGTATTTCTTGGACATTCTGCAAGATCCGTTTCTGTAGGGATGGTGAAAACATTTTGTCTGAGTGGCTGAAATGGGCTGGCGTGGCAGAATGACCAGAACACTGTCACCAGGACAGCAATAGCATTTTTTAGAAGTCACGTAGCCACTCATGTCAAATGATTTCCGGGCATGAGCAGAGAAAGAGTGTTTTGACTGGGAATCCTTTTGGTGACATTGGAAGACTGCTGGAGGGCATCTTGCGGCAACGCGGTGCATTGCGAAGTTCCACTCACCTTGTGGTGAATCTCTTCTGAGCCGCACGCCTTCTAGACGTCGCTGAAATGCAGTTCTCAGCCGGAAAAAGTTATAGAATAACAGTTGTACACTTCGTAACCCCAGGCCGCACTAAATTTGTTTTGTAGGTGGAAGGAATAGTGAAATGGAAGTACCTGCGTAAAATTGCACTCTATTGCGTTAGGCTTGTATACACCTGTCACTGCCACGCCTTGCTCTAAACTGTACATAGTCTGAAAAGTTCATAACCATAGCCAGTTTCTGGTAATCCTTCGCCGTTGGTTTGCAAACGGATTGTTGCTCTTAGAACTGCTCGCTCAAATGTTGCTAATATCAACCTCATGGAACAAAATGTTCAAGGTAATCCTTCGCCGTTGATTTACAAACGGATTGTTTCTCTTAGAATTGCTCGCTCAAATGTTGCTAATATCAGCCTCATGGAACAAAATGTTCAAGTTCGCGAGTAAGCAACACGGCATGCGGTACTTACACATTTTAAACGTCACCAAAAGTTATGAATTTCCCCCTGTGCATTAACTCGAATTCCCTTCCACGCATTACGACACCTCTCAAACATTTTAGCACCGAAATATCACAATATTAGTAACTTTTAACGGAGCACATATCAGTAGGTCTGATCACTATGAGATCCAAGCCTCGACTCTACTACTCTCTCTATACAAAGGAAGCTTCTAGTTGCAAAATTATGAGCCAATATGATAATTTTTGATTGGCAAAGAAATATCACAGCCAATCGGGAAGCACCATCAAGTCCGCTCAATCCCGTGCATGTATACGGGACCAATCAAAATTCGTCACTGAACCAGAAAAGGAAAATACTATAATTAAATTTTGAAGAAAAAAAACAAAGATATAAAAGTAGTTCCCTCTTAACAAAACTACTTTATCGAAATCATAATCTCCCACACCATAAACTAATGAAATAGTTTATAATACATTCTCTGGTACGAATGACTAACAATCACGTCATTCTCGAACATTCCTCACGTGACCCGCTACTTCTACGCACAGTACAGAAACAAACAAAACCGGAAAAAAATTAACAGAATTTTGACTGCTACTCCAAGGCCTCCAACAGCTAGTGACCTCTATCATACCGCGTAGGAACTAAACACACTCGAACCATGTGACACCACCTGTCCTGCGCGTGACTCACGCAGCATATCCAAACACCACTGTCATGTCCCATCTGAATAGGTATGGTGCAGGCGTTACGCCTCAGTTAGTTGAACCATACGACGCCACCCATCCTGCGCGTGACTCATACAGCATATCGAAGCACCGCTGTAATGTCCCATCTTAATAGGTATGATGCAGGCGTTACGCCTCAGTCTGTTCTTTGCCACGGAAAGCGATAGGATTGGAGGAAGATGAGCAATCTTCTGAAGGAGGCTGTACTGAGAGAGAAGAATTAGGAAATTTGGAAATTTGTGGTAAGGTCTTATGGGACCATACTGCTGAGGTCATCGGTCCCTAAGCCTACACACTACTTAACCTAACTTACGCTATGGACAACACACACACCCATGCCCGAGGGAGGACTCGAACCTCCGACGGGGGAAGCCGCACGGAGGATTAGGTGTTTGGCTTAAGGAAGTGCTGCTGCATTTCGATTGACAGTTTTTAGTTTTTTCGAAAGTTGCGACACAGGGAGTGTTCTAGTGAAGAAACTGAGAAAGATGTTCGGGCTTTGGCCACGAGGCGAATCTGGTCATTTAGTTGGACGACAGCCTTGATTCGCATTAGATCGTAGATTCGGGTTTGATCTGGAGATACGGTCGCAGACCCTGGGACGTGAGAAGGAGACTGAGGCCCACCGTTGGAGCCGACGCAGAGCCGCGCTGGCTGGACAATTGCAGACTCTTGCAGCTGCATGGTCAGCATGTTGCTCAAGCGCATCAGGAACCATCAAGGTGAATGCTCAGTGTCCGCTGCGTGTTCTGTCACGTGGGAGAAGTCACTGTTCTGTTTATGCATATCATGGTAGCTCGCAGCTTAGTGGTTCAGAAACACTGTTAACCAAAGTAGATTCAGCCAGATCGCGTTATCAATATTTAAAGTGGGAGTCCTAGTATGAATTATTTCCATCCATTCCCCAGCTTTGTCAGCTGTACATCAATACATACTTTATTGCAGTAAACAGGTGCTTGAATTTAACTAACGTTAATTCATTTCTATTTATGTCTGATTCCACTTTTTCCCCTTTTTGTAATAAATCTATCGTTGTCTTAAATGCCGTTTATTATTCCAGTAAATAACATACCTCGATCGTTTATTAATTTTATTTATTCATGTGGGAGATGATACAAGTTATTGTGGAGTGTAGTACATAATGTAAACTTCACTATCAGTGCTGAGGCCTCAAATCAGTTGTTTGCGTGTAAATCATCCATTGCACGCCGTTTCAAAGAAGTGTGCTTGAGGGCTGCTTCTGTGCCGTAGAACATTCCGGGATGGAAGTTAATACAGGTAACCCCACATTACCTTCCCGCTCTGACACTCTGGCAGAGTAGACCACATTCGCTCCCTCAGGTTGCTGTCCACACGACAACCATCCTCGCTGACCGTTGTGCACAGAAATCGCTCTGCACCTCCTCCGAGGGCCACTCCTCACAGACTAGCCTTGTTCGCCTCTCTCCTGAAGCTGACTGTTACCACGGCGACTCTTTGGACCAACCATGCCAACGGCAAACAAATGTTGTTCATGCGCCATGAAATGCCCCAGCGCCAGCCCACAACACGTCAGCCACTACCAGTAGCGGCCCCTGGCGCCGGCTGAAGTTGGAAGTGCCACTTCCTCTCCACGCTCATTCTTACAAGGTGTAAGACGTATGCTTTGCCGGCGATGGGCGAGGCATGACAGAATCTCTGACCAGAGAGTAGTTTATAGTTAGTTGTTGCTTGTCGCTAGTATGCGCTTGTCTGCGCGAGTCGACAGCAGTACTCGGTCGGCTTTAGTAGCGAGTGGGCAGTAGTAGTCGGTAGGCTTTAGTAGCGAGTCGGCAGTAGTCGAGTAGTAGTGTGCGTGAGTCGGCGGGAGTCGGCATGCGTCGGCTGTGTGCTCTGCTCGCGACTCTGGTCAAGACTCTGGAGGATGAGTATTGTTGTAGAAGGTAAAGAAGCAGCCTTGCGCATATTTAATAATGTATGTTAATTGTAATTTGTTCAAAGAATTGCCCCAATACTAATTTTTATAATATAAAGCAACACTTTTAAAGAAAAGCATTCATTTCAATTTAAAGAATTTCCAATGCATTATCATTGCATCCAAGAATCAAAAAAAAATATAGGCCAGCATTGCACGAAGCTGTGTCGAAAAATGACTGATTAAGAGCAGATAAAATTGCAGTTTTATTGAGGTAAGAATTTTTGCTTTTTTTGTTCAGAATACAGGGCCGAAGGTCAGCGCCGCTGTTCTTATAGATTCATCAGGTTACAAAACTTTTTTATTATTTTGGTGTTTAGGAATTTTTCTGTTTCGAACTTGACATTAAATGAGAATCGAATTTTTGTGGTAACATTAAATGTGTATGCATTTCTGCACACAGACAATAAATGGGAGCCAACTTTGTTCTGAGGTTACAATATTAGAAAAATTCATTTAATTTTTATTTTTTGTGGCGAGGCTACGCTTGGCTCATTTTCATTTACGTGGCGCGGCTACGCTTGGCTCCATTTCCATTTTCATTTAATATTCTTTTGTTATTATATTTTGTAGGGAGGTTACACTTGGCACATTTCCATTTAACAATATTCTTTGGGCAGGCTACACTTGGCTCACATTTTTCAATTATTATATTTTGTAGGGAGGTCACAGTTGCCTCCATTTTCATTTTTATTTAACATTTTTTGCTGGGAGGTTACAAAGGGAACCTCCCCATCGCAGCCCCCTCAGATTTTGTTATAAGTTGGCACAGTGGATAGGCCTTGAAAAACTGAACACAGATCAATCGAGAAAACAGGATGAAGCTGTGTGGAACTAAGAAAAAAATAAGCAAAATATACAAACTGAGTAGTCCATATGCAGCATAGGCAATATCAGAGAATGTATGAGCTCAGGACCGCCGTGGTCCCGTGGTTAGCGTGAGCAGCTGCGGAACGAGAGGTACTTGGTTCAAGTCCTCCCTGGAGTAAGAAGTTTACTTTTTTTATTTTCGCAAAGTTATGATCTGTCCGTTCGTTCATTGACGCTTCTGTTCACTGTAATAAGTTTAGTGTCTGTGTTTTGCGACCGCACTGCAAAGCCGTGCGATTAGTAGACGAAAGGACGTGCCTCTCCAATGGGAACCGAAAACATTTGATCGCAAGGTCATAGGTGAATCGATTCCTCGACAGGAAAACACGTCTGATATATTCTATACGTCACTGGTGACGGCATGTGCGTCACATGACAGGAATATGTTGTCGACCCACCTAACTTGTACACTTGGCGAATGGGTAAAAAGATTCTTCTACCTTGCCCGATTTAGGTTTTCTTGTGGATGTGATAATCACTCCCAAAAAAGTGATGAAAACATAAGAGTTTGTCACATAAACTGCAACAAATGAGTGCAACGGTTTGACAGTCGCACAGTTTTCCCTGTGCTCTGTCAAAACATATGTTTTTAACGTTTTCAAATTTTTCCGTGTCTAGACCGTCAAATCCTGCATCTGTCCAAGCAAATCTGAACATTTCCTGGAATTTTGGAGAGCGAAGTTGATTATGTGTGAGTGCCTGAACTTTGACAATTGTCTGAATATAAAAATTTGATCCATTCGAGGGAAGACTTGAACCACGGACCTCTCGTTCCGCAAATGCTCACGCTAACCACAGGACCACGGCACTCCTGTGCTCACACTCTCCTTGATGTTGCCTATGTTGCAAATGGACTACTCAGTTTGTATATTTTCCGTATTTTCTCATAGTTCCATAAAACGTCATCCTGTTTTCTCGATTGATCTGTGTTCAGTTTTTCAAGGCCTACCCACTGTGCCAACTTATAACTAAATCTGAGGGGGGTGCGATGGGGAGGTTCCCTTGTTAGCGACACGACGGCGGTACTCATGGTATTTGAAGTGTTGGCAGAAGAGCCAACACTGTGTTGCTAGAGGAGGTCGAAATGCACGCGTTTAATTACACGCAGACTGGCGTGAGGTCTGGAACAGTTAAATGTAATTAATATAGCCAATAAGGTACATTGTTGCTGGAATACTTAACTTTAATCCACAATTGGTGTACATCGCTTTTGACGGTACATGCTTCACATAATAAATATCAATTGCTATGGCGCTTTGCTAGGTCGTGGCAAATGACGTAGCTGAAGGCTATGCTAACTATCGTCTCGGCAAATGAGAGCGTATTTGTCAGTGTACCATCGCTAGCAAAGTCGGCTGTACAACTGGGGCGAGTGCTAGGAAGTCTCTCTAGACTTGCCGTGTGGTGGCGCTCGGTCTGCAATCACTGACAGTGGCGACACGTGGGTCCGACGTATACTAACGGACCGCGGCCGATTTAAAGGCTACCACCTAGCAAGTGTGGTGTCTGGCAGTGACACCACATTCCTCCCCCGAAAATCGGCGAACGGTTGTGTTATAAGGCTTCCGCCCGCCGTGGGGAGGACCCCATGTTGACGTATGCGACGAGGTGGGGAGCCTAACAACAGGCGAGGCTGTGCCACCCGCACCCGGCCATTCGGTCCGAGGGGAGCTAGGAAACGCCTGAAAACCTAGTCCAGGGTGCACGCCAACATGCGGTTTATGCGCCCGTAGAGAGACAGGAGGGACCGAAGGGTCGACCTCCATCGCGTCGGGGTACCCGACGGGCGAAGACGCCACCGGGTCCGGAGCGGGCAAGAGTTCCATGTCGGAGGACAGCTGGTCACGGGAAGCGATCGGCGGCGCGTGACCCAGGGAGGCGCTTGGCGGCTGCAGCGAAACGTCCACTGCGGGCGTCGCCGATGGGAGAACAGGCGGCGGCGGCGGCGCGTCGCCATGGGGCAAAATGGAAGGCAGCGTCGGTAACACCTGGGGATGAGGCGAGCCAGTAGATGGGTCCCCAGGGCGCTGACCGGACGGCACCGTCTCTGAAAGCAGACGGGGAGCGGCAGAACCCGTGCGACGACAGAGGCGCAGCTGATTGAGATGCCGACGCACCTCACCAGAGGCCCCCAAAACCAGATACATAGCGCGGCCGAGGCAGCGAAGAATGCGCCCTGCGAGCCAACGCCGTGAACCTCGATAGTTGCGATAGAATACAACGTCGCCTGGAGCAAAAGTAGGCGGCTGCCGCTGCACAGGAACCGGATGCGGCGGATGTAGCAAAGACATCAAGGTTCGATGAGGACGACCGTGGAGCAACTCAGCCGGCGAGCGACCAACTCGGGGCTGAGAGCGATACTAAGACAAAAAGAGCAATAACGCGTCCTCCCGAGAATGCGACTCTTTCAACTTCAACATCTGTGACTTGAAAGTCCGGACCAATCGTTCAGCGGCACCGATTGACTGCGGCGAAAACGGCGCGGATGTCAGATGTTGAATACCATTGGCCTTGCAGAATGACTGAAATTCTGCGGACATGAATTGTGGGCCATTTCGGAAACAATAGTCTGTGGAAGACCCTCAATGCAAAAGATAGCGGATAACGCTTGGATGGTGGCAGATGATGTCGTGGAAGACATCCGGACAACAAAAGGAAAATTACTGAATGAATCTACCACAACCAACCGTCGAGCATTCCAGAATGGACCAGCAAAATCGATGTGTACACGTTGCCAAGGGGAAGTGGCTTTTGGCCATGCAAAGAATTTCCGCGGCGGTGCGGATTGTTGTGCGGCATACGCCATGCAATAACAGCACATATTCGTAATCGCAGCATCGATTCCGAACCAAGTACAGTGCTGACGAGCAAGTTGTTTCGTTCTCACTATACCCCAATGTCCTTGGTGGAGAAGCCGTAAGACAGAGGACTGCAACGAACGTGGGACCACGACCCTGGACTGATCATTATCAGAACGCAACAGCAAAACACCACGTCGAACAAAAAGTCTCTCCTTGTGAGCAAAAAATCGGCGTACCAACGGATCCTCGATCCATGACTTTGACAAGGGCCATTGAGTAGTAACAAAACGCTAAACGGTAGCAAGGACAGGGTCAGCAGCAGTGGCTGTAGCTACACGACGAAAATCAATCGGAAACGTTTCGAGCACGTCATCGGTTTCCGAATCAATGAACATGCAAGCAAGTTCGGAGGAATCGAATGCTCTATCCTCAGCAACAGGCAAACGGGACAACGCATCGGCGTTTCCGTGCTTAGCAGTGGACCGATACAAGATATTGTAGCGGTACTGCGAGAGGAAAATAGACCAGCGAATGAATTTCTGCGCTGTACGTGGAGGTACAGGCTTGTTCGGATGAAAAAGCGATGTCAAAGGTTTGTGGTCTGGGATGATGGTAAAGTGACGACCATACAAGAAATCATGAAACTTTGTAACACCAAATACGAGAGCCAAAGCTTCTTTCTCGATCTGTGAATAATGTCTTTGCGCAGACGAGAGCAATTTGGACACAAAGGCAATAGGGCGATCATTCGATCCATCTTTGTGCGCAAGCACAGCACCGATCCCGAAATCCTATGCATCCACCACCAACAAAAGGGGTTTCTGGGGATCGAATGGCGTAAGGCAAGTATCTGAAAGCAACGCCGATTTCAACTGTCGAAAGGCGCGTTCGCATTCTGTCGTCCAGACGAACGGAACACCTTTACGGTGTAAGCGATGAAGCGGAGCTGAAATGGAAGAGGCGTGGCGCACATATCTGTTGTAATAATTAATTTTCCCCAGCACACTCTGTAGCTGCTTCAAATTCTGCGGCGAAGGCAAGTCTTGTATGGCACGGAGGTGCTCTGGACTGGGATGTACCCCTTGGGCATTGAGTACATGGCCCAGATAGGGTAAGTCCCGAGCAAAAAACACACATTTGTCCTTCCGCAAGCGAAGACCATTTTGTCGCAAGACCTGAAATAATGTTCTGAGATTGGCTAAATGTTCTTCTTCCGTCTTTCCGGACATCACTATATCGTCCAGATAGTTTGCTGCAGTAGGGACCGAGGCACAAACTGTTTGCAGATATTGCTGAAACAATGCAGGGGCGGATGCACACCCGAATGGCAGTCTTTTGAATTGATACAAACCAAGATGCGTGTTAACCACCAAAACGCACTGGGATTCTTCGTCCACCGGTATTTGCAAGTACGCATCTGCGAGGTCCAACTTCGAAAAATATTTTCCAGGGCACAGTTTGTCAAAAAGATCTTCCGGGCGGGGTAAAGGAAAAGTTGCAATCACTAGTTGTGGATTCACTGTTGCCTTGATGTCCACACAAAGTCTCAATTTTCCGGAAGGTTTTGGCAAAATTACTAAGGGTGATGCCCAGAGAGAAGCCTGCACACGTTCAATCACACCTTGTGATTCCAAATCGTGTAACGTTCGTGCGACCTCATCACGCAATGCGTTGGGAACATTGCGTGCTCTGAAAAATTTCGGTTGCGCGTTTACTTTCAGTTCCAAATGTGCTTTATAGTTCTTAGTGCAACCTAGGCCCGGTGCAAAAATGTCTGCAAATTCTTCACATAGACGAGAAACACTGTCTGAAGGCACAGTCTGGTTCACTGATAGGACCTGATTGACTATAGACAAGTTGAACAACTGAAATAAATCTAAACCAAACAAGTTCACTGCAGCAGAAGAACGAAGGACGTAAAATGACACAAGTTTTATTTGTCCCTTGTATGTTGCAAGAAGGCTGCACTGTCCTAACACAGGGATAGCTTGTCCTGAATAACTAGTTAAATGAACATTTGCGGCACGCGACGGAGGTGTGCCCAGTTGTGTGTACGTGTCTTTATTGATCAATGAAACTGCAGCTCCGGTATCGAGCTGGAATGGGACCACGTTGCCATTTATGACCAAATCTACAAAAAGTTTATTATCCTGCCGATGACAAGAGCGACCGTCTCGTGCAACGTGAACTGACACCGGCACAGAATCACTTGCGACTTGACGGGATTTCCGTCGATGTCGGCACACACTATTTGTGGGACGAACATAGTCACTGTTAGAGAGTGTGGCACTGGGCGGAGTGGAATGAACGACATGAATGTCCATGGGCGAAGGTTCACGAGCCTGAGTATTCTTGGTTCGATTCCGATTCCGGCGCGAAGCAAAGGTCCTGGAATGGTTGTTATTGTTCGATTTAAGCTTTTTCTGGCAAACACTTTGAACATGTCCTTTTTTATTACAGAAAAAGCAAATAGCTTGGCGTGACGGACAATTGTCACGCAAATGTCTAGTAGCACACCGCGGGCATGATTTTAGAGCTGCATTTGCTGGCTTGCGCGGCACACGTAGCGGAGGGTTAGGCGGCAGCTGCGCAGATGGGCGTGAGGGCTGTTTACTGTTCCGTGCAGCGCGCCTGGCGGGCCGGTTAATGTGACACACGGCTGGCGAAGTTGCAAATGATTCCTGAGCAAAGTCAAGTGTGTCTTGCCTATCCAATATGTCTATCACTTGTTGAAGGGAGGGATTGACGAGTTTCAAAATCTGTTCCCTGATACGAACATCAGAAACGTTCTGTGCAATTGCATCACGTACCATAGTATCTGAATAAGGGAGTCCACATTCACACTAAAAAGCACAATCCCTAGTAAGGCCTTGCAGAGTTGCAACGCACACCCTATTAGTTTGACCGGCCATACGTTTTGTACGAAAGAACATATACCTTTTTGCAACGACATTGACTGATTCTTTGAAATATGCATCTAATGCAGACAAAATTTCGTCGTAGGAGAGAGTTGCTACGTCGCGTCGGGGAAACAATTTCACAATCACACGGTAGGTGGACACTCCTACGCATGCCAACAAAAAAGGCTGCCGCTCGTTACCTTGAATTCTGTAGGCGGCGAGATGGAATCCAAATTGGCGTGACCACTTCGTACAGCTTCCCAGTGCCGCATCAAAAGGACGAAAAGGTGGTGCAACAGCGTGTTGTGGCTGCTGTAACGGTGGAGCGGCGGCGGCCGCATCGGTTTGCATTGCACGTTGACCCTGGACGAGCTGTCCAAGGGCATCCAATAAGGCCTGCGTCTGCTGATTCTGCAAGCGATAAAATTCGGACAGTATATCTGGAGATTGTGGCGAAGCCATGACACAATGAAATCAGTCTATCAATACGAACACAAAATCCTCGGCGCCATATGAAGTGTTGGCAGAAGAGCCAACACTGTGTTGCTAGAGGAGGCCGAAATGCCCGCGTTTAATTACACGCAGACTGGCGTGAGGTCTGGAACAGTTAAATGTAATTAATATAGCCAATAAGGTACATTGTTGCTGGAATACTTAACTTTAATCCATAATTGGTGTACATCGCTCTTGACAGTACATGCTTCACATAATAAATATCAATTGCTATGGCGCCTTGCTAGGTCATAGCAAATGATGTAGCTGAAGGCTATGCTAACTATCGTCTCGGCAAATGAGAGCGTATTTGTCAGTGTAGCATCGCTAGCAAAGTCGGCTGTACAACTGGGGCGAGTGCTAGGACGTCTCTCTCTAGACCTGCCGTGTGGTGGCGCTCGGTCTCCAATCACTGACAGTGGCGACACGTGGGTCCGACGTATACTAACGGACCGCGGCCGATTTAAAGGCTACCACCTAGCAAGTGTGGTGTCTGGCGGTGACACCACGGAATTCACATTTCTCACAACAGCTGCGCTCTTGTGGAACCAGTGTCACGTGCTCAAGATCGTAATCGTTTACACAGAGGTGACGAAATTGATGCGATACCTCCTAACATCGTTTCGGTCCTCCTTTTGCCCGACGTGGTGCAGCAACTCGACGTGACATAGACTCAACAAGTTGAAAGTCCCATGCAGAAATAGTGATGCGGCCTCTAAAGCCATCCATAATTGCGAAAGTGTTGCGAGTGCAGGATTTTGTGCACAAACGGACTTCTCAGGTCCATACTCGATTATGTTCATGTGCGACGATCTGGATGGCAAAGCCATTCGCTCTAATTGTCCAGAATGTTCTTCAAATCAGTCACAAACAGTTGTGGCCCGGTGACATGAGCAAGTGGTCTCCAAGTAGCCAAACATAAATATTCCCAGTCAATGATCAGTTCAGTTGGATCAGAAGACCCTGTATATTCCATGTAAACAAAGCCCTCACCACTACGGTGTCACCGCCAGCTTGTACGGTGCATTGTTGACAGCAAGGGCCCACTCGAAACCTACCATCGGCTCTAACCAACGGAAACTGGGACTCATCTGACCAGGCCGCGGTTTTCCAGTCGTCTAGGGTCCAAGCCCACTAACGCCAAATTTCGCCGCACTGCCTTAACATCCCACATTGATTTCTGCTGTTACTTCACTCCCGGTTGGGTGTCAGCACTGGCTGCTCTATGCAAACGCCGCTGCTCTCGATCGTTAAGTCGGGCACAGCGTTGTCTGTGGTGAGAGGTAATACTCGAAGAGTGGTATTCTCGTCACACTCTTATCTCTGTAGCTCTTGGAATACTGAATTACGTAAAGATTTCGGAAATGGAATGTCCCGTGCGTCTTGCTCCAACTACCATTTCGCGTTCAGAGTCTGTTAATTCCTGTCGTGTGGCTATATTGTAACCTCCCCACAAAATTCCATTCACATTTTAGTATAACCTCAAAACAGAAAAATTCCTAAACCACTCAACGGTAAAAAATATAATTATGTCGTTCACATTCAGTGTAACGTCCCAACAAAAAATAAATTCAGTAACCTGGTAATAATACAATGTAACTAACCTCTCAATTAAATTGTCGCTCACTTACAACTTTTCAGTAATTGACTGTGAATTTAACCTTGTAAATTTTGGACGTCAGCAGTGCTGCGTCATGGCACTGTAACATCATTCTGAATAAAAAAAGAAAAATTCTTACCTCAATGAAGTCGCCGGATAACGCATATATATCTGCTCTTACAATAAATTTTTCTGGCACAGCCGTGTACAATGCTGGCCGATAGATTTGTCATTTATGAAAGGCAAACAACTGATTTTTCCTTTTGCAATAATCGGGATGATCATGGATTGGAGAAATTAGTAAATTCTTTAAATTGAAATGAATGGTTGTTAAAAGTTATTTTTTTGTGAGAAAGATTATTATTAGGAGATTTTTAAAACATTTACATGGGACTTGAGATAACAATACTACTTATGCGCGAGGCTGCTTTTTTACCTTATACAATAATACTCAGGCTCCGGCATCGCTGCACCACGACCAGCCCAGCCAACACGATACAACAGACCAGACTGCTCGCTAGCAACAACTTACTGCTACAGCTACACAGTTCCTACTGCAGTCAACACTGCTCTCTGGTCTGAGATTCTCTTATACCTTACATATCGCAGGCAGCGCGTGAGCAATACATCGAAATTACATCTGCTCGGACTTCTTACAATATAAACACGACGGAAACTTTTTCATGTCAATCACCTGAGTACAAACGACAGTTCCAATGCACGCCCCTTTTATACCCTGTGTACGCGCTATTGTCGCAATCTGTGCATGTGCGTATCATTATCCCATGATTTTATCACCTCAGTGATGGCTCAAGAAGATATAAAAACCTAAAAAGGATGATGATCGTCGATCTTACTACAGTTACTGAACGATGAGAGAACATGATCGCTGGCGCCAGGGAAAACAGCCATGCCGTTCGATACGACACAAAATAAAAGCGTCTGGTTACAGTAAAATCCAATCCGCATTGAAAGCCATCATTAATCTGTCTAGTAATGAAGCCGCGCTGGGCAGCAGCGAGGTCAGGGGCGTCTTGCTACGGTTCGCGCGGCTCCCCCCGTCGGAGGTTCGAGTCCTCCCTCGGGAATGGTCCTTAGCGTAAGTCAGTTTAAGTTAGATTAATTATGAGTAGCGTGTAAGCCTAGGGACCGGTGACCTCAGTAGTGTGGTCCAATAGGAACTTACTACAAATTTCCAAATTTCTAGTAATGAAACTAAAAAAAGCAAAATTGTTATGTCAAATTCAGACATAAGTTGCACCCCGGATATTGTGTTAAACAATTAAAAGGAAAGAGGATTAACCTAAACATGTGAGACTTGATATTCACCAATATAAAACGTTCAACCACCTTATGGGAAAGCAGCCGAGTGACGCCTTCGGGAATCACCAATATTTCGCCAGGTGAACACCCCGTAATTTTCTGCTTCTTCTCCTTCCTCTTCTTCTCCTTGCGGATTATTTACGGCTGGCACCGCTTCTCCACCCTCAATCGCCATCTTCTTCTGTTTTGACTTACCTCAGCGTTCATATTTCCTGCTTCCATAGCCTCCCCCACATCATTTTACCAGTTGCGTATTCTGTTGGCATGGTGTCCAACGTTGTATCCTGTCTGACATCTTGTCTTCATTCATCCTAATCACATGGCCCATCCAAATCAGCTGTTTTTGTTGGATGTCGTCACACAGAGAAAACACTGTGCAAGAAAATTTAAACTTGTGTGCTATTTCTTCACATCGGCATTCTCCAAAACAGTTGCTGAAAATGATGAACAAAAATGTAAATGACGTAATCCGCGTCCAGCGCTACCAACAGAAATTGCAACGTTTAACTTCACCACGCAATTTTGACACTACAGCTGCTAGGTCGCTGGCGTTGGCAGAAATTAAAAAACAGGGAAGTCGACGTGAAGTTTTTCGGACAAAGTCGATATGTGACGAAACTGAATGACAGACCCATCGGACATCCTGCACTGTGCCACTTACATACAGCTACCATTGTCAGCAAAGTGGTTATTGCAAACCGTGAATGTGCAACGTTTCCCTTTCAGTTCTTGCTCTAAGGCGGATAGGCAGGCTGCTAGCTTGTTGATGTACGGAATATCTAATAATAAAGCAACGCTTATATATACAGCTCTAAAACCAGCAGTATATTTACATTGTGAAATCCATATTTACATAGACAGATATAAATATAAATTTTTTAATCGATCTATAGGTATATCGGTATTAATTTCCGATATATCGAGGGCTAGTAAAGATATTTTTGTAAATATCGAGACATCGGACGCCCGACATTTTTAAAAATATCATCAGACCTAACCACAACTAAGATGAGCCCGCTGTTCCCTTGGCGGGAAATTACCCATATACCTTTAGAATCTGTATGCTTATTGTGTTCAGTGAAATTCTGATTTCTTCTTACTAGTGGCGTTCTCCGATTTTCAGTTCTCGTTTATTGCAGATGTGTTCAGCAACGGGTGCCCTAGGTTAGTGTTCAACAGTAAAAACTACATCTGTAGGTGTGCTCATGTGGGAACATGCAGTGAACTGATTTTAACTTGATTTTATCCATAACGGATAGGAGGTCGTTGTTGTGAAAAATCTTAAAATTTTGGTTCAACCAACTATTTACAGTGTAAAAACCGCTACAATTTCCGCGTTTCGATGTTCAAGCCACCATCCCCAGAATTACTCTACAAGGAGCCTCTTAAGTGCGACCCATATAAAAAATAAAGAAGGGCACTAGAAAACAATAAAATAAAGTCGCTTCTTCCCCTCCATCCGTGTCTTCTTAAGATGTACATCCTCATTACTGATTATTTTTTTATCCGTTTAAGGTCACGTGGATGTATATCTTAAGATGACATAGCTGCAGGGGAAGCAGCCTCATTATTTTATTATTATTGTTATGTTTTGTATTGGTTACCCTTAGAAGTTTCTGTACAGTAATTCTGACGAGGAAGGACTTAACTTTTAAACGGCTAAATTCTAGTGTTTTTTACGCTGTAAATAGGTGATTGAACCGACATTTCAACATTAACATCCAAGCAGTTTTAACTGTGACGTCTGAAATTGAATTGGGGAACGTATCGCGAAAAAACAACCCAGAAATCACGACTGCTAAACGATTATAGACGACGTCGCTAACATCATTTCTCGACATGAAAACGGCTAATATACCAGGGTACTGCATCGGTTTCGGTGATGTTTACTGTCTATTGATAAAACAAGCGTTCAGTTGCAGGAAGGAAAGAAAATTAGAGTTTTATGTCTCGCCGCCATCAGGATCATCAGAGATGTAGCACTTGTTCAGTAAGAGAAATATCTGGGAAGGAACCATCCTTGGCATCTTTAAGAAACCATCCTACGCTCAACTGAAATACACTCCTGGAAATGGGAAAAAGAACACATTGACACCGGTGTGTCAGACCCACCATACTTGCTCCGGACACTGCGAGAGGGCTGTACAAGCAATGATCACACGCACGGCACAGCGGACACACCAGGAACCGCGGTGTTGGCCGCCGAATGGCGCTAGCTGCGCAGCATTTGTGCACCGCCGCCGTCAGTGTCAGCCAGTTTGCCGTGGCATACGGAGCTCCATCGCAGTCTTTAACACTGGTAGCATGCCGCGACAGCGTGGACGTGAACCGTATGTGCAGTTGACGGACTTGGAGCGAGGGTGTATAGTGGGCATGCGGGAGGCCGGGTGGACGTACCACCGAATTGCTCAACACGTGGGGCGTGAGGTCTCCACAGCACATCGATGTTGTCGCCAGTGGTCGGCGGAAGGTGCACGTGCCCGTCGACCTGGGACCGCAGCGACGCACGGATGCACGCCAAGACCGTAGGATCCTACGCAGTGCCGTAGGGGACCGCACCGCCACTTCCCAGCAAATTAGGGACACTGTTGCTCCTGGGGTATCGGCGAGGACCATTCGCAACCGTCTCCATGAAGCTGGGCTACGGTCCCGCACACCGTTAGGCCGTCTTCCGCTCACGCCCCAACATCGTGCAGCCCGCCTCCAGTGGTGTCGCGACAGGCGTGAATGAAGGGACGAATGGAGATGTGTCGTCTTCAGCGATGAGAGTCGCTTCTGCCTTGGTGCCAATGATGGTCGTATGCGTGTTTGGCGCCGTGCAGGTGAGCGCCACAATCAGGACTGCATACGACCGAGGCACACAGGGCCAACACCCGGCATCATGGTGTGGGGAGCTATCTCCTACACTGGCCGTACACCACTGGTGATCGTCGAGGGGACACTGAATAGTGCACGGTACATCCAAACCGTCATCGAACCCATCGTTCTACCATTCCTAGA
Organism: Schistocerca americana; assembly: GCF_021461395.2. NCBI lineage: Eukaryota > Metazoa > Arthropoda > Insecta > Orthoptera > Acrididae > Schistocerca > Schistocerca americana. The sequence continues at coordinate 34,421,153 of NC_060124.1, forward strand.
CCGGCAAGGGAACTTGCTGTTCCAACAGGACAATGCACGTCCGCATGTATCCCGTGCCACCCAACGTGCTCTAGAAGGTGTAAGTCAACTACCCTGGCCAGCAAGATCTCCGGATCTGTCCCCCATTGAGCATGTTTGGGACTGGATGAAGCGTCGTCTCACGCGGTCTGCACGTCCAGCACGAACGCTGGTCCAACTGAGGCGCCAGGTGGAAATGGCATGGCAAGCCGTTCCACAGGACTACATCCAGCATCTCTACGATCGTCTCCATGGGAGAATAGCAGCCTGCATTGCTGCGAAAGGTGGATATACACTGTACTAGTGCCGACATTGTGCATGCTCTGTTGCCTGTGTCTATGTGCCTGTGGTTCTGTCAGTGTGATCATGTGATGTATCTGACCCCAGGAATGTGTCAATAAAGTTTCCCCTTCCTGGGACAATGAATTCACGGTGTTCTTATTTCAATTTCCAGGAGTGTAGTTTATAAGCACCCCCATTGGCTTGAAGATATCAAGGTTAGAGTTAGCCGGCTAATGGTAAACGATTTTTGTGCGTTCACCTTTTTACTAACGAAACAGTTGAGATTAAATCAGCAAGTCACCTGAATGATGGAGGTTTTTGCGTGAGTCTTTCTTGAAATCCGGCTCTCTCGCGATCAACCAACGAGGGACAGAGTTAAAGCTGCTTGTTCATCCGTTGGTAATTAATATTCCGTAAGTTGTTTGAATATAACGTAGCCAGTTAAATTTATTACTTAGGAAGCCTCTCCAACTGATTTTTCAGGATACAATATCGGTTTTGCGATAACTTCTGACATTGATCATCTTTGTTAATGTTTTGGCGCAAGTTGTTTACGGTGAATGTGTTGTCTTTCTGAATATGCCGTAATACGGTACTTTGTCAGCGTAGCCCACCTACCGAAGGCTTACATTTCGCGCACTGCGCTCTCTTGTTCCACTTCTACCTAGAAAATGAGGTGGTGTTTCTTTGTCGAAACATCAGCTGCTGTCGGAGACGTCACGAAGCAGCATTTCCGTGAGTTGTTTGAATATCACATAGCGCATTAAATTTATTAGTTAGGACGCCTCTCTAAGTGTCAGCTGCTTTTTCAGGACACAAACCAGGTTTTAGATTATTAGTACAGCCATCAGAGATGCTTTAAAAAGTGTACGTTCTCAAAAACCTTGCGCACCTAAGCTATGGACCGAAGTTGTCAACAAGGCACTGTCCAAGCTGGCGGTGCCTCCATAATGATGTGGGGTTTCTTTACTTGGAATGGACTGAGTCCCCTGGATGTTCGGCTACTTGAAGGTCATAACCATCCATTCATGAACGCCATGATCCCAAACAACGATGGAATATTTGTAGATGACAATGTGCAGTTTCACCGGGTCACAAGTGTTATCGATTGGTTTGAAAAAAATTCTGGTCAATTCGAACGAATGGTTTGGCCACCCAGATCGTCCTACATGAATCCCATCGAAAATTTATGAGACAGAATGGAGAGGTCAGTTCGTGGACATATCCTGCACCGGACCGAGCGAGGTGGCGCAGTGGTTAGCACACTGGACTCGCATTCGGGAGGACGACGGTTCAAACCCGCTTCCGGCCATCATGATTTAGGTTTCCCGTGATTTACCTAAATCGATTCAGGCAGATGCCGGGATGGTTCCTTTGAAATGTCACGGCTGATTTCCTTCCCCTTCCTACCCTCATCCGAGCTTGTGCTCCGTCTCTAATGACCTCGTTGTCGACGGGACGTTAAACACTAATTTCCTCCTCCTCCTCCTCCTGCACCCGCAACACTTTCGCAGTTATGGACGGCTATAGGGACAGCATGCCTCAATAATTCTGCAGGGGACTTCCAACGGCTTGTGGTGTCCAAGACACGTCGAACTGGTGTGCAACGCCGGGCAAAAGGAGATCCAGTACGATATTAGGAGTTATCCCATGACTTTTGTCACATCAGTGTACTACAAATACACGACTTTCAAACTATTAGAGAAGATTTTCGGTACGCTCTATACGCACCTGCTTAGAAGTAACGAAATCCGCGCCAACAAATACGACAGTGGTGGAAGCGCAAGAGATGCCCTTCCATAAAAGAAGGAAGATGTTTATGGAACGATACATCGTGGGGAAACTATCGTACTCACAGCATCCAAAAGGATCTTTCATCCTGCACCTAGTCTACCGCTGCGTTCTCTGCTACGAATGCTGCCACGTAGGGGAAGGTTGTGGCAGGACGTTGCCGGAGAAAGAGAGGGACTCAAGTTCAGAACTCTATCTCACACAAAGTTTTAATCTGTCAGGAAGTTTCGCATGTCGTCCTGTTGCATTTGAGAAGCATATTTATTCTGGAGAGATATTCAGCTGCGCTTTACGATGTTTACAGTGTGATAAAGATTAGTGTAACTCGTATGCCCAGGCTTTATCACTAAGCACTGAGTGCACTGGAGTTTGTTGACTTACAAACTACGCGAACAGCGAGAGAGTGTGGGTCGGCGTTACAGTCTGTCTCAAGGCATTTTTTGTAAGCATTTGAGCAGAACGAACACAAGACTTCCTAGAAATTACGCAATGATTGTTTTCCGATTATTCATAACCAAACGTAGAGTGGGTGAAGTCATGTAAACAAAACAAACAAACTTGAAAATAAAAAATTTCGACAAAAAGCTAAAATTTTTTGTGAAATGATTGTCTGAAAGAAGATTAGAGAAACGTTGAAACACCTTTGAATGATGTTCGAAATCGTGTACAGCAATGATGTGCCGTTTGAAATTCCTCGCGTAGTCTTTAAAATTGGAATACGCTTAATTAAATATTGACTTTAAATAATCAATCGGAATTTCATTTGCTGCACATTGTTACGTGTATCATTCAAAGGCATGTCAATTATTTCTCGAATATATTGTACTTCTTAAGTTAAGATAAATTATTTCATAAAACATTTGACAACACGCTTTTTAAATTGTTTTATGACACTTTTTGAATTATTACGTACACATAGTATAAGTCGATATAACAGTCATATCGATTCTACAGTAAATAATAATTTGGGAGACACGCAGAACGTACCTACGGAACCTGGCACGTGACTTCGCTTATACCCTAACTCAGGCATGGGTAACATCTGGTGACAAACGAGCCTGATTTAGATACTTAAGCTCGCGGACCACCTCATTACGTGGCGCAACAGCAGCTCTCCTAGCGTCTAAAGTCAAAACTAAAGCGTCCGTGACAGTAATGTTTGTAGAGTAACGCACTAATATGCGTGGCACCCATCTCCCCATACCCCACGCCGACAAATTACGTTTCAACACACATGTTTTTGAGAGTATACTCATTTTATTTTCATAATTATGTTTACGATAGCTGTCTTAAGAACTTCCGTTGCAAAACTGCAACGCCATTAGTAAAGAAACAATGTTTACAACAGGTAAATAAACGTAAACATCCTAAAATGGAATGCTCGGTATCTCGAAAAGTGATCATGTAAAAATAAACGCCTATAAAAGCAAGTCGTCCCGCTAATTCACTATAAATTGACTTCAGTTTAAACGGGTTCAGTGTTCTAATACATCCAAATGCACACGAATTATTTGCTAATGTTAATAGGAGAAATAAGAGAAAAACAACATACAACAATGAAACAGGCAAACTCGGTCGATAAGTAATTACGAGTAATTTTGCGATTTTAGTCAGTGTGTTAATATCCACAAATCCTGTTATCAAACATGTTTTTTAAAAAATATTTGTCCAAAAATACGTTTCGTGACTAGTCGCTTAGGCATGGGCTGTTTCTGTAACATTAAATAAATTGAGCCTTTTTTTTTATTTTAAAAGTTTTGAATGTCTAAATCGGCTGTTCGTACAGAAGGCTGCCTGGAAAATATGAACAACAGAATGGTGAATTGTCACTATATTGACGTATTGACAATAATATCGATCGTGTGAGGGCCCCTTAACTTGCTCTCTCTCCCACGAATTTTTTCCGCGGGCCTGATTGAAACAGCCGCTGGCCGAATTTAGTTGTCCACCCACGCTCTAACTCCACGTACTGCACGAGCGATTAGTTCGGTTTGTTGTCGCCAGTAATGATTCTCCAGGTACGTCATGTCACACGTACTTACAGGTTCCAAAATTAATCACTGGAACATCTGCCATCGATCCTCACAGGCGAACTTCGTGGAGGCCCGCTGATATATCAGATGTACCCGCCTGCTGTGGGACAACAACCCGCACGTTTAAGCAGACAATGCAAATTCCAAAGCTCTCCAATTGCACAGCAGTGAATGGATGCATGGGGGTATTTCAGCTCATCTGATATGCTGCATGAGGATACTAGATCGTTCCTGCGTATCTCTGAATATAGTGAGCATCGAATGTAATTAACGAAAGGGGAAAATATAAAAATATAGCAAATGCAGCAGGCGAAAGGGAATACAGAAGTATTGACAAAATGTGCAAAATGGCTTAGCAGGAATGGCTAAAGGACAAGGCTGTAGAAGCATCCATGACTAGGAGAAAAGTAGTTCCCGCTTACAGTAAAATTAACCAAACCTTTGGAGAAAGAGCAGCAGCTGCATGAATATCAAGAACTGAGATGTCAAACCTAAACAAGAAACTTCCTGGCAGATAAAAATCTGTGTGCCGGACCGAGACTTGATCTCGGGACCTTTGCCTTTCGTAGGCAAGTGCTCTAACATCAGAGCTACCCAAGCACGACTCACGCCCCGTCCTCACAGCTCCACTTCTGCCAGTACCTCGTCTCGTACTTTCCAAACTTTACAGAAGCTCTCCTGCGAACCTTGCAGAACTAGCACTCCTGAAAGGAAGGATATTGCGGAGACATGGCTTAGCCACAGCCTCGGGGATGTTTCCAGTACCAAATAAAGTCCGAGGTTATTCATACACCGCTCTGGGATGTAATACACTGAAGCTTATGAAACTTATGCTTTTGTAATAAGAAACTCGAACGCCAGGTACGTATCACTGCATCATTCCGAAGATATTTTTAATTACTTTCGAAGGTTGTATTCTTATGTTCGCTCGTGTATGACTTAAACTTTCTTTTTAATAATAGTAGCCAATAAATTTAGGATTTTGAATACCTTATTATGATCTTGTTGATTCGTTGCTATAGTAATCCACAGACCTTCACTACATGCAGACCCGACACAGTGTACAATCTCTGAATCTTCAACTGGTGTAAAATGACTTACTCGTCAACAGGTAGCATTTTCAGAGTACCCTAAATGTGTCTTGAAAATTCATCGTGTAAACAAATTTTTATAGTAATTAAAGTGATATTACATTTTATAGTACTGCTTAATCCTATCTCATTAAGTGTTGACATGAACAGCAACGTCCTAAATGTTACAGATAAAGTATAATGCTCTCTGAAAGTAAGGGATGAAAATGCTACCTGTTCACAAGCAGCCCCCTTAGTTAAGCACAGACCATCCACGAAATACAAACACACTTTACCCTGTACAGTTAATCATATAAAATGGGTTTGATTTTAAGATATTATGACCACCCTTCTGTATGCATTACAATATTCAGCATTAATAACTCATTTATCGTAATATATACACTACTGGCCATTAAATTTGCTACACCACGAAGATGACGTGCTACAGACGCGAAATTTAACCGAGAAGAAGAAGATGCTGTGATATGCAAATGATTAGCTTTTCAGGGCATTCACACAAGGTTGGCGGCGGTGGCGACACCTACAACGTGCTGACATGAGGAAAGTTTCCACCCGATTTCTCATACACAAACAGCAGTTGACGGGCGTTGCCTGGTGAAACGTTGTGATGCCTCGCCTAAGGAGGAGAAATGCGTACCATCACGTTTCCGACTTTGATAAAGGTCGGATTGTAGCCTATCGCGATTGCGCTTTATCGTATCGCGACATTGCTGCTCGCGTTGGTCGAGATCCAATGACTGTTAGCAGAATATGGAATCGGTGGGTTCAGGAGGGTAATACGGAACGCCGTGCTGGATCCCAACGGCCTCTAATCACTAGCAGTCGAGATGACAGCCATCTTATCCGCATGGCTGTAACGGATCATGCAGCCCTCAGTCAACAGATGGGGACGTTTGCAAGACAACAACCATCTGTACGAACAGTTCGACGACGTTTGCAGCAGCATGGACTATCAGCTCGGAGACCATGGCTGCGGTTATCCTTGGCGCTGCATCACAGACAGGAGCGCCTGCGATGGTGTACTCAACGACGAACCTGGGTGCACGAATGGCAAAACGACAGTTTTTCGGATGGATCCAGGTTCTGTTTACAGCATCATGATGGTCGCATCCGTGTTTGGCGACATCGCGGTGAACGCACATTGGAAGCGTGTATTCGTCATCGCCATACTGGCGTATCACCCGGCGTGATGGTATGGGGTGCCATTGGTTACACGTCTCGGTCACCTCTTGTTCGCACTTTGAACAGTGGACGTTTCATTTCAGATGTGTTACGACCCGTGGCTCTACCCTTCATTTGATCCCTGCGAAACCCTACAGTTCAGCAGCATAATGCAGATCCTGTACGGGCCTTTCTGGACACAGAAAATGTTCGACTATTGCTCTGGCCAGCACATTCTCCAGATCTCTCACCAACTGAAGACGTCTGGTCAATGGTGGCCGAGCAACTAGCTCGTCACAATACGTCAGTCACTAGTCTTGATGAACTGTGGTATCGTGTTGAAGCTGCATGGACAGCTGTACCTGTACACGCCATCCAAGCTCTGTTTGACCCAATGCCCAGGCGTATCAAGGCCGTTATTACGGCCAGAGGTGGTTGTTCTGGGTAGTGATTTCTCAGGATCTATGCAGCCAAATTGCGTGAAAATGTAATCACATGTCAGTTCTAGTATAATATATTTGTCGAATGAATACTCGTTTATCAGCTGTATTTCTTCTTGGTGTAGCAATTTTAATGGCCAGTAGTGTAGCAACGAGCGATATTAGTAGCTTGTTTACTTCAGCTCAGCTCAACACACTTGTGGAAACGGCTTGACGATAACACCGGAGAAATCTTCGAAGCATATTCACGAGGAAGTATTATTTTCCAAGGAATTGTTTAATACATGTGGACGATAAAATAATACAAGTGAGGGCACTTGTTCGGTTCTTAAGAATGACACTGGCCAGCTGGCTTAATTGGGCGACACATATTTATATACTTTAACTGAAACTAGTGAGCAAATGCATAATATCATTCGGTAACTTACTACTAGTTGCTCGGTAGCGGTGAGGGGGGGTGGGGGGGCTTCTTTCAGTCCTGCGGCTGTTGTACCGCTTTCTCATTAGATTCAGACTGGATTATGGATGTACGAGTGTACACAACAAATACACGACTTGGAAACTGCTTGGTAAGTTGGACAGATTTCAGAACAGCTGTATACTCTCCTGCTTAGAAGTGATGAATTACACACAACAAAAGCACTCTGGTGGATGCACAAGAGATGCCCCTCCATATGAGGAGGAAGATGCTCACAGAATGATACGTAATAGAGATATTATCATGCTCACAGCATCCAATACATCAGATTTTACGATTGTTCCGTCCTCCCCCCAAGAAACTGGGGTAAAAAGCATTTTGAATTCATTTCGGCATACAATGATTTGGCAGATGAGTGCAGAGATATTGCCACAAGTACGCAGCGGTTTGTTTATCAATATATTTCTTCATCAGGGATCGCACCTCATTCCAAACAACAGATGGAAAGTCTGATTTCTTGGAGACAATTACACCACTGCAAAGACAAGTGAAGGAAACAAGACAATGGGCAACGCACATATACACAGGAAGATAAAAGACAACATGCGAGGACAACATAGGGTGTGGTATATTTAGTCCACAGCTGCAGATAGCCCAAAAATATAAGTTACCAGCAACTACCTCTTTCTATCTGGCTAAACAATTGCAGTATTAAAGGCGGTACAATGTTACATGAAGCAGAAACACACATCCTGTGTAATTCCACCAATGAATACTTTCTCCAAGTTCGTTATTGGAACTAAAAATACCTCAAAAGACAGAGGCAAACTGCAAACTGACAAAGCTGGCTACGAGCAACGGGACACCAGTAGGCTTAAGGCTTTCCTATAAGGAATATGGACAACTTATTCGAAAAAGGACATTCGAATCCTGGCAAAAAGATTGGACGCCGAGCTCACGACACAAGGGATGTGACTATGCGCAAATACAATCACGAATTCCGAAACGACTTTGGTGTGAGACCGTTTATGGACCCTGATAAGCGACGTCCACATTGAGTAGAAAAAAGATCAATCACGGAGTATTTCCAGAGCATTTATACCGACTGCATATAAACCAAACACCTGCCTGTGATTGTGATGATAATACTCAGGGAGATACGAACCGTACATTATTTCAATCCAGAAAATATAGTGTGGCGAGGAACAAGTTTTCCAACTGCAACCAGTGTCAGTCAGGTCCTTGCTATCGGAACCCAACAGTAAAACCTACTAGGAGACAATCGAATTTTTTTTTTTTTTTTTTTTTTTTTGTAATGGACAGATAAAGATATATAGGTTGATGGTAAACCATAAGGAACAGTAAATTCAAAGCTGCACCAAAAGAAGTGGACACTGAGTGAACAAAGTCATTGCGGTAATGAATGGAAAGAAACCTCCATTCTTTTGAATCGTAACTGTCGATTCAATACCTTTTCCACAATTGATGAAACATCACTTATTTCAAAAGTAATAGAAAATCAGCCTATACTTTGGAAAATAACCATAAACCAGTTCATCAAAATTTGAGAAATAACATCGCACGTGATTCTGTATCGCCCTTTCTCTAATTTCAGGGATACTTTGCTGAAAACTCAGCTCTTTCGTGTTAGATTTCAAACCATTTAGAGTGGATCATTTCAATACAGTCTAAATTATCACATTATCGCAGTTAGTCAGGAAGATGGTCTTCAAGCAAAGATTAAAATCTTTTGAGTAATTTTTCACACTTTTTTAAAATATTTATTACTTAGACTCCTTCACACACTGTCAAGGACGCCACACTACTCCAATTTCTCAATAGTTTTCATCTCAGCGTGGCTAAGGATGAACGTCGACTGAACAACTTTCCTAATTCTAATTTTACAATTTTTAGTACATTTTGTTCGCTTGTCTTCGCTGTTAGTGCAGGGTCTGGTGAGGCGAATTGCTTCGGGATGTCTTCTATGGCTGTCGCCTATCGAGTGGGTCCAATGGGGTCCTGCGATGTTTTTTTTTTTTCCGAGACATGGAGACTGATCCTTCGGCCTTCACGAAGCCCCATGCAAGGAACATGAAACATGAGGAATAAAACACATTTTTAAAGGATCACATATTCATACCGAAATACATACAAATTCTATTAATATTACAAAATTTATTAATACCTCTTTGCCATGTATCGTGTGGTGGAAAATTACTGGTGAGACGGCCTGTAAACCAGCGTATCACCACAAAGGATTGTACAAGGTAATGAACTTGTAGGCAATATTATAGAAACGGATGAGGAAGTAAACGAGGAATAAGTGGGAGCTATAATACGGCGAGGAGAATTTGACAAAGCAGTGATAGACCTGAGTGAAAACAATGCTCTTAGAGCAGATGACAATCATTCAAAATTATTGAGGTGATTAAAAGAGAGGTGATTAGAAGAGCCAGTCATGACAAAACTATTCCACCTAGTGTCCAAGCGAAATACCCTCAGACTTCAGGAAGAATGTATACTGAGCAGTTTCAGTTCAAAAGAAGGCAGGTGCTGACAGGTGTGAATACTATCGAAGCTTCAGTTTAATGAGTCATTATTACAAAATACTGACACGAGCTATTTGCGGACGAATGGAAAAACATAGATGCAGACCACGGGAAAGATCAGTTCAGCCTGAAGAAAAGTGGCAACTCGCAAGGCAATACTGACCTACGGCTTAAGTTAGAATATTGGTTAACCAAAGGCAAATATACGTTTATATCAATTCTAGATTTAAAGAAAGCTTTGTACGTTTCTGATTGGACAACACTTTTCGAAATTGTGAATGTAGGAGGGATAAAATGAAGGGTACGAAAGATTGCTTACACCTCGTTCAGAAGCTACACTGCAGTAATAAGAGGCAGTAATAAGAGGCGCAGTGGTTGCGGAGGAATTGAGACAGGGTTTGAACCTATCCCCGATATTATTCAGCATGCACATTGACATTGAGCATGCACTAAAGGAAACCAAGAGAGAATTTGGAAATGGAATTAAAAGATAAGGAGGAGAAATCGAAACTTTGAGGTTCAGAGACGCCAAAAGACTTGGAAAGGCAGTTAAACGGAATGTTTGGTGTCTTGAAAAGAAGTTATAAGATGTACATCATTAAAGGTAATACAAGAGTAATGTGATTGAATTATATCAGGCGATGCTGTGGGGATTACAAAATTAAATGAGAACATAAAAAGTAGTGTTTGGGCATCAAAATAACTGACGATTTCCGAATCAGGAAGGATATAAAACGCAATCTGGCGATAGTAAGAAACGCATTTCTGACAAAGAGAATTTTGTTTACGCCTACACGTATTATCTGTCAGTATTATTTGTCTGTATGTGAAGGCTACTCTCAGAAACTATTGTACCGATTTTGATACGGTTTTCGCAAATAGATAGACTGATCCACGAGGCGAGGTAGGTCTGTAAATATCACTAAATGTTATAAGCAGGTCGTCCGGTCATAGATACATAGTTCTGCCAATGTGAAGCCGGGGGGGGGGGGGGGGGGGGAGAAGCTAATCTAATTTGTTAACATCTAATATAAATTTAAGTGTTAGAAATTATTTTATAAGTTATTTGTCTGTAATGTAACTTTGTAGAGACGTGAAATGTGGACGACAAGCAATTCAGACAGTCAGAGAAATTTTTGAAATGTAATGTTGCAGAAGAGTGCTGAAAATTAGATCTATATATATATAGATGGGTACATAGAACAACTAATGAGGAAGTTCTGAATCGAATTGTGGAAAAATAAATTTGTGGTAAATCTTGAACTAAAAGAAGGAATTGGTTGTTAGGACATGTTCTGAGTCATCAAAGAATCGTCAGTTTCGTAATGGAGGGAAGTGTAGAGGGTTAAAATCCCTAGAGCGAGGCCTAGATATGACTATAGTAAACAGGTTCAAGTGGATGTAGGTTGAGTATGGAAGAAACCCCCCCCCCCCCCCCCCCCGTACTAAACCTCCAGTAATGTTTCGTTTTAACCGGTGAATCCGTAGATAGTGGTATAAGGGCTGTACAGTATAACTGGCCACGTTTTCCCGTTTTGTGATGATTAAGGCAGTCAGTCCCTGAAATGACTTAGTGAGCTGCCGAGTAGGAATTCTCCCTTGCTGTTTGTAGAGATGCTCTTGTAACTTCATGTCCCCTTGCATAGTCTTAGCAGGACCGTCGGGTCCTGAAAGTGCAATACTCGTGTCTATGTTGTACGTAATGAAGCGGGAAGAAGCTTTTCTTGTTCTAATATTTTTTTACATAAAATGCCAGTATAGCGCGTTTGTTTAAGAAACACCGTAAACTGAACTTGTTCACGCTGATTATAATCTCACTATTAGAGTTACGAGGGCATGGTCCACCGCATGACTGGATGGAGAGGCGTCCTATCGACGACTGCCGACTATGGCGCACAGTCTGTAACTTGAGTGTACAATCAGTACAGTTCACATAAGATCGTACAGCTTCGGTTATGCCAAAGTTATTCATTTATTTATTAATATCAACGTTTCCTGGCGTTGTGAAATTATCGAAAGATAGTATTTATGACCCGTAGGTTCCTCCTAATGACTGAGTGGCAAAAGGCAACTATTGTAAGCAAATATTTACTAACAACAATTACTTGTCTCGTGCCAGCATAAATGTACTTCCCCTACATATCTGTTTGGTGACTTCACGAGCGATTTCTGCTTCGGCACCTCATCCCGTTGGGTCTGGAAGTGCCAGATGGCCAACTGCCTCTGTTAGCCAGCGTGGGGGCTCTACCGCCCGTTCCTTAGTCTGTAGGTACTGCAGCTCTGATACATTCACTTCACGTATGGAAATATCAAAACTGGAAATAAAGTAAAATGCGCTCTTATCTGCAAATAAGGGGTACCTTACAAGTAGTTATTCGAAGATGGAGAGGTTTGCAGAGAATAGGGAAGCATAGACTGCTGCATCAAACCAGTCTTCTGACTGAAGACATCGGCAACAACAGTAAACGGCTGTTGGGTAATCACGGACCACTAAGGTAACTTAGGAATCTCTGTGAGTTGTACACATAATTCTACATTTTATTAGTGTCGTGCGCAGTGTAGATTTAGCAAAGTGTGTATCGTCTATTAATCTTACAAGGGGAGGCCGCCAATTGTGAAATTCAGATTCGATTCATACTGCGCATAATAAAAGCTCATGGCCAGAGGTGTAATGTGGCAAAGTACCAAGATGCACTTCTCAGCCGTTGTCGAGAAAATCGACAGTTAAAAGAAACCGTTGTCATGAAATACTCTACGATTAATAATTTTCTACAGCGTCGTGGCGCAGCGGTAAGCGCTCGGGTTCGTAATCCGAAGGTCGCCGGATCGAATCTCGCGCCGTACAACATTTTTTTATTATTAGTTTATTGTAATTCAAATATATATATATATATATATATATATATATATATTGTCTTCATAATGTTAACCACGTATAGTTAACGGAAGACGTAGAAACGATATTCCGAAACGAATACGTATAGCGGACGTTCGAATTAGAATAGAAACCCCACGAACACAAATTTTCTGTGGCAGGTATGAAATATAAACTCCGTTACTCGCTCGTTACACTTGAAGGACAGATTTTGAATGGGCCGAAACGAGCCGCCGTATACCAGCGTAGTTGCCTGCTAACTTCGAAAGAAGGTAGATGCGGTCCCTAAAAAAAATGGTTCAAATGGCTCTGAGCACTATGGGACTCAACTGCTGAGGTCATTAGTCCCCTAGAACTTAGAACTAGTTAAACCTAACTAACCTAAGGACATCACAAACATCCATGCCCGAGGCAGGATTCGAACCTGCGACCGTAGCGGTCTTGCGGTTCCAGACTGCAGCGCCTTTAACCGCACGGCCACATCGGCCGGCATGCGGTCCCTAGTGCAACTTATAACATCATCGAAAATCAGTATATATATATATATATAAACTATTAATGAATTGCTTATGCATGTTGGTGAAGGCGGATCGCTCTCCAATTGTACCGCCTCCATTTTTCCGTTTGCTTAACAGGTCTCACGTCCGCATTGATTTTCGACGATGTTATAAGTTGCGCTAGGGACCGCATCTACCTTCTTTCGAAGTTAGCAGGCAACTACGCTGTTATGCGGCGGCTCGTTTCGGCCCATTCAACATCTGTCATTCAAGTGTAACGAGCGAGTAACGGAGTTTATATTTCATGCCTGCCACAGAAAATTTGTGTTCGTGGGGTTTCTATTCTAATTCGAACGTTTGACTTACGCTATACGTTTTCGTTTCGGAATATCGTTTCTACGTCTTCCGTTAACTATACGTGGTTAACATTATGAAGACAATTAATAACATTTGTGAAATACAACTTTGTTTGCGGAAAACATAATGATGTTCGAAGTCGCCAGTTTTTCCACGACAAACGACTTTCAACAACTTATTATATGCATAATTGTTGCAACTGATTGCCGGGAATTATATATATATATATATATATATATATATATATATATATATATATATGTGTGTGTGTGTGTGTGTGTACACATTTGAATTACAAAAAACAAATACAAAAAAAATGTTGCATGGCGCGGGATTCGATCCGGCAACCTTCGGATTACGAACCCGAGCGCTTACCGCTGCGCCACGACGCCGTAGAAAATTATTAATCGTAGAGAGTATTTCACAGCAACGGTTCATTTTAACTGTCGATTTTCTCGACAACGGCTGAGAAGTGCATCTTGGTGCTTTTCCACATTACACCTCTGGCCATGAGCTTTTATTATGCGCAGTATAAATTGAATCTGAATTTCACAATTGGCGGCCTCCCCTTGTTAGTGCACACTTATGTCAGAAGATAACATAATTGACCAAGTACGAAGCAGTAATGTAAACAAATCAATTAACACACAGTACACGGCTCAAACTGTTGTTACCGTCTAAGTTTCATTTGACAGTTTCCAGTCGTGGTAAACTTCTGTTGTCACGTTTCATGCGGAGACCTGAGCCGGATGCATTCATGCAGGTTATTTACCTTGGTAACTTATTAATCTTCTTTAGCACACAGAATAAGTAATCTGCGTATGGACTCAGTCAACACCTGTACGTGTAAACAGTAGATTTTTGTGAGCGATTCCGGAGTGACGTCAAGAGGTAATGGCAGTTGATGTCACCTTACCTGATGGCCTGTAGATAACACCCTTATATGTACAGAACAGTGTAGTTACTAGACATCTGAGTACACTACCTCAATTACATTCACGGTTCCTCTGAGAAAAAAATGTAAAATTATGACCCAAATATATTTCCACTGCAAAATTTTAGATGACAGGCGTGCGATTGCTTGATAACTTTACTTCCGTTAGTTTCTGTCTAGTACGTGTCCCTTGGAAATATCCTAGCCTGTTAGCTAACCATAACCAACCCAGAAATTACGAACCTAGAGTGTCTTAACTTTTTTCTATCCTCTGAGCGCATACCAGACTCGCTTATCACAACAATTTGAGAAAACATTTTTGTAACCACTTTAGTGTCACTTCTTCTATGTACGAGAATGTTGCAGCTCTTTGATGTTTCCATGTAAGCTCTGCTGGATTTAAAACCATATTATGTAGTGCCTTTATTTTTTTCTCGCTGGAGGAAAGAAACGCCCATAGTAAACAGTACTTTCTTGAAACCTCTGTCTCCTTTACCCCAGTTTCAATAACTTACACACAAAATATGTTTGAAGGACACTAGTATCCTCCCGAGATCTTAAACGACATCTCACCAAACAGTTCAGCCCGTTTCATTTATATCTCGTACATTAACTGAAAGCAAATATCACAAAGTTCAGAAGGAGTAAGAAAGGGTAAGCCCCTTAGAAACGAAATCTAAAGGTGAAAACACAAGAAAACATTCAGTGCCTAAGGATGACACATTGATGAAGCTTTAAAAAAAACTTGGTGTGTGTAGATTAGCTGCTCAGAGTGAACTGTTTCGAGGAAATTAGGAGGAAAGGTACAAGTATCAAATCAAAAGTGCAGGTTAGCAAACAGGAAAGGTAAATGAGGAAATAATGCACCGTGCTGATAGTGCGGGACGTAATAATGTCCAGTCGCTTAGCAGAAGTGGAAAAATACTGTATTGTACAGGGTATAAAGTGATGGAGCTTAAATCAAAACGCAACTATATTACTGACAAATCTTCGGAAGTGGATTGCGGTTGGGCAAAATAACATAAACACCTGTGAAAAGTGAAGAAAGCTTTATTAACCGGCTTTTGCATGAATTACCGCTTGTATTAGACGTAGTACCAACAAACACAAGTTATGCAGAACATACGAATACGCGAACGCCCCTCTTTCAACAAGGTGTCTTCAAGTAGAAAATTGACCCTGCTGCTGTGTTCTTGTATTTCGTGTTCCCATCAGTCAGTTAATGTACGAGGTGTAAACGAAGCGGACTGAATTCTATGATAAGATACCGTGTAGAGTCTCTGGAGGAAATCAGTGTCGCTCAAAAGCTTGTGGTGTGTAATCTACGGTTCGGCGGTTCAGAGGTACATGGTGCGACAGATGCTGGTCATAATTACCTGTACGACACCTCACGAGCTACCTCCCCACCTGTTCCTCTTTCCGGACTCGGAATACTTCCTGCAAGCGAAGACGAACTCCATGACGTGGATTTGTGGACACGCAGTTCAGTACTCGTTTGCTGACGGCGAGAAAACTGTCCCTGATTTTTGTCACGTCATCGTGCAGTTATCTGCAATCCCAAAACAGATGTTTTTTCTACAATTTCCTTCGTAGTTTCTTTCTTAGCCCACCCCAGACTGGGGGTATTACTGCAATGAGGGGATGATCCAGGCCTTTACCAGTCCGGTTGTCCGTTGGTCATCGATAATCTCACCGTCTGGCAACTTGCCGTTTCCTTCTCCTCGCAGGTTTCCTGCTGTTCTCGGTGGTAATAATAATAACCTAAAAAAATAAACAAGTAAATAAATCATTGATGTTCTTTGTACCTCTACTCGACGTTCCTACGCTTTCCTTGGTTCCTGGAGAGTGGGAGCGGGACATGGTGGCGAAGCTTCAGGTGCGACCTGCCCAATTTGCCCCCTACCCCTCCATTGGGCGCCTCGGAAGTTCTTTTGAAAATAAGTGGTAAAGTGTCAGACTAGAACACTAATGGTCGTCGGTTCGATTCCTGGACAATCCTAGGATTATTGCCGGGCGGAGTGGCCGAGCGGTTCTAGGCGCTACAGTCTGGAACCGCGTGACCGCTACGGTCGCAGGTTCGAATCCTGCCTCGGACATGGATGTGTGTGATGTCCTTAAGTTAGTTAGGTTTACGTAGTTCTAAGTTCTAGGGGACTGATGACCATAGTGCTCAGAGCCATTTGAACCTAGGATTATTATCTGACACTTATCAATTCTTCCATCTCTGGCAATGTTTATTGATGTGAAAACTGCAGAACTGCTCCGTGGTACGGAAGCTCTGCATATAATTTGCTGGGTGATTAAGTTCAAAGGTAGGAGAAATGCAGCAGCTTAGCACCTTTAACAGGACCAAGCCTACTAAAGCACTGTGGTGATGAAAACAGTCCTTGGATTGTTGACAGCTTTACTTTAATCTATGGAATTCCAAGAAAGAAGAGATTGTCCTCCAAACTAACCCACAAAGAAGCAGTTATATTCAGATCAGAAAACTGAGGGACCACACAAAGAGTTGTGGAAGAACGCCTTGTAAATGGAGCCCCACAGCATCAGTTCCCAAAGCTTGACGGGTGGGACGCAGAGCGTCAAATGGTTGGTTCAAATGGCTCTGAGCACTATGGGACTCAACATCTGTGGTCATCAGTCCCCTAGAACTTAGAACTACTTAAACCTAACTAACCTAAGGACATCACACACATCCATGTCCGAGGCAGGATTCGAACCTGCGACCATAGCAGCCGCGCGGTTCCGGACTGCGCGCCTAGAACCGCTAGACCACCGCGGCCGGCGCAGAGCGTCAACATAAAAGGCAAACACTTCGATTGTTCGGGACGATTTCTCTGATCAGATGACACATTCATATCGTTGTGTCTTCCATTTTTGTGCACGTGGCACTAATTAACACGTTTCAACGCCCTTCAAGATGTAATCAACGATTCTGAAACAGCATCTCTATCGTGAACGTTTCCCACATGCTGTAAGTGATGAGTAGTTCCTGTTGATATGTCCAGAAAATAGGTGTAAATAAAAGAAAAATGCGGGTAAGATACTAAACGTACAAGAAGCAATAGGGGAAAATAAGAATCGAACGCCAAGAACAAAGTGCTCGGATTGGAAAGGGTAAAAGACAGAAATTTAGTCCTATCGCCCATATTGCTTAATCTACACAACAAAGAAGCAATGACGGAAATAAAAGAGAGACCCAGGAGTGGGATTAAAATTCGAAGGAAGAAATACATCAGTTATAAGATGGTACTGCTATCAAGAGAGGAAGTGAGGACCTGCTGAACAGAATGACAGTGTAATGAGATCTCACTATGGACTGAGAGTAAACTGAAGACGAAGGTAATGGGAAGTCGTAGAAATGAGAAAAGCGGTAACCTAAAAGGAAAACTGAGAGAGGACTGGGAGGGGCACGAAGGATAGGTATAGTGAAGGAATTGAGGTAACTTGCAAGCAGAACAATTAGAATGAAGCAAGGTGGACATAAAAAGCAGATTAGGGCACGTGTATTGCTGGTCAAAGAAAGTCTACTGGTCTCAAACATAGGCCACAGTATGAGGAAGAAATTTCTGTGAACTTACGTTTGAAATACATCGTTACATGTAAGTGAATCAGAGACTGTGGGAAAAGAGGGAAAGAAAATATAAGCATCTGTCTGATATGTGGTGCTACAGACGAACGTTGAACAAAATTTCTTCCACTTCACCATCTCGGCTGATACAGCAACCTGCGTGAAATTTGAGATTAGAAATCAGGATGTTCGCTGCAGAATTGAGAAGGAGAAGAACGTTAGGAAAACGTTGACTAGGAGAAGGGACAGGATTATGGGACATGTATTAAGATATCAGGGAATAAATTTTCATTGTATTAGAGGGTAAAGACGGTAGGAAAAGACAGAGATTGTAATACTTCGAACAAATAACTGAGGGTGTAGGTTACAAGTCCAACTCTGAGATGAAGAAGCAGGCACAAGAAATGAATTCTTGGCGGGTCACATAGAATCATTTAGAAAACTGAAGGCTGAAAAAGGCCGTTTCTCATTTCTTTCTCTGTCGGTGTCCACATTCGGCTAGTTTTGTTATTGACAGAGGATGTTTTTCTCTCTTTGATGATGGCTGGCATTACAGTAGGCCGTTATTGCACTAAGATTGGCCGTTTTGGTTACTGAGCTTCCCACAAGATGTGCGTCAACGATAATGCCTCTGAAGTGTTATGGCAGACTAATAACGGTGTTGGGCTGTGTAATATTATTGGGATTTCCGTAGTATGAAAGCTGTTGAGTACCCTTGGAAAGACATTCACCTATCTGTATGTTAAATGATCAACTTATGAAATGAGACCTATTCTTTGAATGACATTTGTTTTATATAATTTACGAACTGTAAAGATGCGCATCGATTGCGCAGTCAAAGAAACATTTTAACAGAAGCTGAACTGACGTCCCGCTTCGATCTAAATAAAAGATGACAGTAACAAACTTTTGTAGATCTTCTGATTTTAATGTACTACTTCTGCTTGTTACGTGAAAACGTAAAGGTGGTCGACTTTAAGCTAGAAAAGTGAGCGGTCTTGCCAGCGTGCAGACAACACTATTAATTAATAAAATTCAAGTAATTTATGTTCGAAACTGTAAATCGGCAAGTTATTGTTATGAAGGTGTTGAACAGTGCAAGAATTGTCTTTAACGAAGGAGAAAAGTAATGACTGTAATTTGTGACAAAAACGTGAACCAAGGAGACAGCACAGGACAGGCTGAAATCTGATCGCACCATACAGTTAGAAAACTACTTATGTAAGTTATATTGTTTATAAATAAGCCCTAATTTGCTAGTGAAAATTGTTTGAATATACAGGGTGATTCAAAAAGAATACCACAATTTTAAAAATGTGTATTTAATGAAAGAAACATAATATAACCTTCTGTTATACATCATTTCAAAGAGTATTTAAAAAGGTTTTTTTTCACTCAAAAACAAGTTCAGAGATGTTCAATATGGCCCCCTCCAGACACACGGGCAATATCAACCCGATACTCCAACTCGTTCCACACTCTCTGTAGTTTTCAGGCAAATGCCGGGATGGTTCCTTTGAAAGGGCACGGCCGATTTCCTTCCCAATCCTTCCCTAACCCGAGCTTGCGTTCCGTCTCTAATGACCTCGTTGTCGACGGGACGTTAAACACTAACCACCACCACCACTCTCTGTAGCATATCAGGCGTAACAGTTTGGATAGCTGCTGTTATTTCTCGTTTCAAATCATCAATGGTGGCTGGGAGAGGTGGCCGAAACACCATATCCTTAACATACCCCCATAAGAAAAAAATCGCAGGGGGTAAGATCAGGTCTTCTTGGAGGCCAGTGATGAAGTGCTCTGTCACGGGCTGCCTGGCGGCCGATCCATCGCCTCGGGTAGTTGACGTTACGGACAGATAAGTGCCAATGTGGTGGCGCTCCATCCTGCTGAAATATGAATTGTTGTGCTTCTTGTTCGAGCTGAGGGAACAGCCAATTCTCTTTCTGGATGCGTGCTACATTTTCATCACTCGTTCTTGGCCGTCCAGAACTTTTCCCTTTGCACAAACACCCATTCTCTGTAAACTGTTTATACCAACGTTTAATACACCACCTATCAGGAGGTTTAACACCATACTTCGTTCGAAATGCACGCTGAACAACTGTCGTCGATTCACTTCTGCCGTACTCAATAACACAAAAAGCTTTCCGTTGAGCGGTCGCCATCTTAGCATCAACTGACGCTGACGCCTAGTTAACAGCTCCTCAAGCGAACAAATGTACAACTAAATGAAACTTTATAGCTCCCTTAATTCGCCGACAGACAGTGCTTAGCTCTGCCTTTTGTCGTTGCAGAGTTTTAAATTCCTAAAGTTGTTGTTGTTGTTGTTGTCTTCAGTCCTGAGACTGGTTTGATGCAGCTCTCCATGCTACTCTATCCTGTGCAAGCTTTTTCATCTCCCAGTACCTACTGCATCCTACATCCTTCTGAATCTGCTTAGTGTATTCATCTCTTGGTCTCCCTCTACGATTTTTACCCTCCACGCTGCCCTCCAATACTAAATTGGTGATCCCTTGATGCCTCAGAACATGTCCTACCAACCGATCCCTTCTTCTGGTCAAGTTGTGCCACAAACTTCTCTTCTCCCCAATCCTATTCAATACTTCCTCATTAGTTATGTGATCTACCCATCTAATCTTCAGCATTCTTCTATAGCACCACATTTCGAAAGCTTCTATTCTCTTCTTGTCCAAACTATTTATCGTCCATGTTTCACTTCCATACATGGCTACACTCCATACGGATACTTTCAGAAATGACTTCCTGACACTTAAATCAATACTGGATGTTAACAAATTTCTCTTCTTCAGGAACGCTTTCCTTGCCATTGCCAGCCTACATTTTATATCCTCTCTACTTCGACCATCATCAGTTATTTTGCTCCCCAAATAGCAAAACTCCTTTACTACTTTAAGTGCCTCATTTCCTAATCTAATTCCCTCAGCATCACCCGACTTAATTAGACTACATTCCATTATCCTTGTTTTGCTTTTGTTGACGTTCATCTTATATCCTCCTTTCAAGACACTGTCCATTCCATTCAACTGCTCTTCCAAGTCCTTTGCTGTCTCTGACAGAATTACAATGTCATCGGCGAACCTCAAAGTTTTTATTTCTTCTCCATGAATTTTAATACCTACTCCGAATTTTTCTTTTGTTTCCTTTACTGCTTGCTCAATATACAGATTGAACAACATCGGGGAGAGGCTACAACCCTGTCTGACTCCCTTCCCAACCACTGCTTCCCTTTCATGTCCCTCGACTCTTATAACTGCCATCTGGTTTCTGTACAAATTGTAAATAGCCTTTCGCTCCCTGTATTTTACCCCTGCCACCTTTAGAATTTGAAAGAGAGTATTCCAGTCAACATTGTCAAAAGCTTTCTCTAAGTCTACAAATGCTAGAAGCGTAGGTTTGCCTTTCCTTAATCTTTCTTCTAAGATAAGTCGTAAGGTCAGTATTGCCTCACGTGTTCCAGTGTTTCTACGGAATCCAAACTGATCTTCCCCGAGGTTGGCTTCTACTAGTTTTTCCATTCGTCTGTAAAGAATTCGTGTTAGTATTTTGCAGCTGTGACTTATTAAGCTGATAGTTCGATAATTTGCACATCTGTCAACACCTGCTTTCTTTGGGATTGGAATTATTATATACTTCTTGAAGTCTGAGGGTATTTCGCCTGTTTCATACATCTTGCTCACCAGCTGGTAGAGTTTTGTCAGGACTGGCTCTCCCACGGCCGTCAGTAGTTCCAATGGAATATTGTCTACTCCGGGGGCCTTGTTTCGACTCAGGTCTTTCAGTGCTCTGTCAAACTCTTCACGCAGTATCGTATCTCCCATTTCATCTTCATCTACATCCTCTTCCATTTCCATGATATTGTCCTCAAGTACATCGCCCTTGTATAGACCCTCTATATACTCCTTCCACCTTTCTGCTTTCCCTTCTTTGCTTAGAACTGGGTTTCCATCCGAGCTCTTGATATTCATACAAGTCGTTCTCTTATCTCCAAAGGTCTCTTTAATTTTCCTGTAGGCAGTATCTATCTTACCCCTAGTGAGACAAGCCTCTACATCCTTACATTTGTCCTCTAGCCATCCCTGCTTAGCCATTTTGCACTTCCTGTCGATCTCATTTTTGAGACGTTTGTATTCCTTTTTGCGTGTTTCACTTGCTGCATTTTTATATTTTCTCCTTTCATCAATTAAATTCAATATTTCTTCTGTTACCCAAGGATTTCTACTAGCCCTCGTCTTTTTACCTACTTGATCCTCTGCTGCCTTCACTACTTCATCCCTCAAAGCTACCCATTCTTCTTCTACTGTATTTATTTCCCCCATTCCTGTCAATTGCTCCCTTATGCTCTCCCTGAATCTCTGTACAACCTCTGGTTCTTTTAGTTTATCCAGGTCCCATCTCCTTAAATTCCCACCTTTTTGCAGTTTCTTCAGTTTTAATCTACAGGTCATAACCAATAGATTGTGGTCAGAGTCCACATCTGCCCATGGAAATGTCTTACAATTTAAAACCTGGTTCCTAAATCTCTGTCTTACCATTATATAATCTATCTGATACCTTTTAGTATCTCCAGGGTTCTTCCATGTATACAACCTTCTTTCATGATTCTTAAACCAAGTGTTAGTTATGATTATGTTGTGCTCTTTGCAAAATTCTACCAGGCGGCTTCCTCTTTCATTTCTGTCCCCCAATCCATATTCACCTACTATGTTTCCTTCTCTCCCTTTTCCTACACTCGAATTCCAGTCACCCATGACTATTAAATTTTCGTCTCCCTTCACAATCTGAATAATTTCTTTTATTTCATCATACATTTCTTCAATTTCTTCGTCATCTGCAGAGCTAGTTGGCATATAAACTTGTACTACTGTAGTAGGTGTGGGCTTCGTATCTATCTTGGCCACAATAATGCGTTCACTATGCTGTTTGTAGTAGCTTACCCGCATTCCTATTTTCCTATTCATTATTAAACCTACTCCTGCATTACCCCTATTTGATTTTGTGTTTATAACCCTGTAGTCACCTGACCAGAAGTCTCGTTCCTCCTGCCACCGAACTTCACTAATTCCCACTATATCTAACTTCAACCTATCCATTTCCCTTTTTAAATTTTCTAACCTACCTGCCCGATTAAGGGATCTGACATTCCACGCTCCGATCCGTAGAACGCCAGTTTTCTTTCTCCTGATAACGACATCCTCTTGAGTAGTACCCGCCCGGAGATCCGAATGGGGGACTATTTTACCTCCGGAATATTTTACCCAAGAGGACGCCATCATCATGTAATCATACAGTAAAGCTGCATGCCCTCGGGAAAAATTACGGCTGTAGTTTCCCCTTGCTTTCAGCCGTTCGCAGTACCAGCACAGCAAGGCCGTTTTGGTTATTGTTACAAGGCCAGATCAGTCAATCATCCAGACTGTTGCCCTTGCAACTACTGAAAAGGCTGCTGCCCCTCTTCAGGAACCACACGTTTGTCTGGCCTCTCAGCAGATACCCCTCCGTTGTGGTTGCACCTACGGTACGGCTATCTGTATCGCTGAGGCACGCAAGCCTCCCCACCAACGGCAAGGTCCATGGTTCATGGGGGGGTTCCTAAAGTTGTGGTATTCTTTTTGAATCACCCTGTATTTAGTGTTTACCAGACTTCTTATTCTGTTCTGTTCTTTTCCTTTATACTTTTTTATCCTCCATGCCATATTATTTTTATAAATGTCAAACAGCCTTTACTACAGCAGAGAATACTGCGGCATCCTGGTTGTAGACAGAAGGCCGCTCCTTGTCTTCTATACAACTCATAGCTGCCCCATTTATTAATGATTTCATTTGCAAATGCAATTTTTTTTTTACTATTCATTGTTAAAGGTCCCTTAGGTAATTATAAAATTCATACTGATTACGTAAAGAAATCCGGGTTGTTCTTTTCCAAATAATACAAGTCTTTGCGTAATCAAAAACTAGCCTCCTTCTGACAACGATCAGGAGCCGACCAGAAGACGGACATCTTCGACCGTTTTCGTGTCTCCTGTGGCAAAGCTGTGCCAAACTGGGAACACGGCATTCTAGTATGAAATACAGATTTAAATTGAAAGAATTGAAATATGTTTAACCTAATAATTTTTTTTTGTCATAAAGGCTGAAAAAGGCCGTTTCTCATTACTTTCTCTGTCAGAGTCCACATTCGGCTAGTTTTGTTATTGACAGAGGATGTTTTTCTCTCTTTGATGATGGCTGGCATTACAGTAGGCCGTTATTGCATTAAGATTGGCCGTTTTGGTTACTGAGCTTCCCACAAGATGTACGTCAACGATAAAGCCTCTGACGTATTACGGCAGACTAATAACGGTGTTGGGCTGGCAACCCGCCTCTCGCGGAGAACGCTGTTATCGACGGAGCTGCTCAGGCACGATTCATGGCCCACCCTCACAGCAGCTGTTGCACCAGTGCCTCTCTTGTACCCTCCAATCTTCACAGACGTTTCTCATCCACAGAGTGTGGGTCTAGCTTTCCTGAAAGAAAGGTTATTACGAAGAAATGGCTTAACCACAGCCTGGAGGACTGTTTCCAGGATGAATCTTTAACTCTGCAACCTCAGGAAAACCGTTAAATGAATTTACGAACTCGTAAATGGCCAGCATGAAGTCATCCACTAGAACTATTCAGGTACATGCAGGGTGCTTCCGTAAAAGAGTGCAAAAGTTTAACAGGACAGAGAGGATGTTCCAATGAACAGTTTGAGGTACAGAACGTGGGATCAGAGAAGCCAGCTGAAGGAGATGATAAGAATAAAATCACGTTACTGTGTACTTTGTTATTTGAATTAGCTACAGTTAGCTGTAAATACCATCCCTGACACGATGAACGTACCATTGGTACTGTAACTTACAAAATGTGCTGAAACTGACGGCCATCAATCTCAATGCAAGCATGACTCAGTGAACGAGATTCTGACGCAACCTGACAAATATCCCTGCTGTGTTTCGAATTACATCACAGACAGCTACAATTCTGGCAACTACATCACTGGCCATTAAAATTGCTGCACCATGAAGCTAACGTGCTGCACACGCGACATTTCACCGATAGGAAGAAGACGCTCTGATATGCAAATGATTAGCTTTTCAGATCATTCACACAAGGTTGGCGCCGGTGGCGACACCTACAACGTGCTGACATGAGGAAAGTTTCCAACCGATTTCTCATACACAAACAGCAGTTGACCGGCGTTGCCTGGTGAAACGTTGTTGTGATGCCTCGTGTAAGGAGGAGAAATGCGCACCATCACGTTTCCGACTTTGATAAAGGTCGGATTGAAGCCTATCGCGATTACGGTTTATCGGATCGCGACATTGCTGCTCGCGTTGGTCGAGATCCAATGACTGTTAGCAGAATATGGAATCAGTGGGTTCAGGAGGGTAATACGGAACGTCGTGCTGGATCCCAACGGCCTCGTATCACTAGCAGTCGAGATGACAGGCATCTTATCTTCATGGCTGTAGCGGATCGTGCAGCCACGTCTCGTTCCCTGAGTCAACAGATGGGGACGTTTTCAAGACAACAACCATCTGCACGAACAGTTCGACGACGTTTGCAGCAGCATGGACTATCAGCTCGGAGACCATGGCTGCCGTTACCCTTGACGCTGCATCACAGACAGGAGCGGCTGCGATAGTGTACTCAACGACGAACCTGGGTGCACGAATGGCAAAACGTCATTTTTTCGGATGAATCCAGGTTCCGTTTACAGCATCATGATGGTCGCATCCGTGTTTGGCGACATCGCGGTGAACGCACATTGGAAGCGTGTATTCGTCATCGCCATACTGGCGTATCACCTGGCGTAATGGTATGGGGTGTCATTGGTTACACGTCTCGGTCACCTCTTGTTCGCATTGACGGCACTTTGAACAGTGGACGTTACATTTCAGATGTGTTACGACCCGTGGCTCTACCGTTCATTCAATGCCTACGAAACCCTACATTTCAGCAGGATAATGCACGACAGCATGTTGCAGGTCCTGTACGGGCCTTTCTGGATACAGAAAATGTTCGACTGCTGCCCTGGCCAGCACATTCACCAGATCTCTCACCAATTGAAAACGTGTGGTCAATGGTGGCCGAGCAACTGGCTCGTCACAATACGTCAGTCACTACTCTTGATGAACTGTGGTATGGTGTTGAAGCTGAATGGTCAGCTGTACCTGTACACGCCATCCAAGCTCTGTTTGACACAATGTCGAGGCGTATCAAGGCCGTTATTACGGCCAGAGGTGTTTGTTCTGGGTACTGATTTCTCATGATCTCTGCACCCAAATTGCGTGAAAATGTAATCATTTGTCAGTAGTAGTATAATATATTTGTCCAATGAATACCCGTTTATCATCTGCATTTCTTCTTGGTGTAGCAGTTTTAATGGCCAATAGAATAATTCCATCTCCGTATCCACTGGTGTCTCAGCCACAATTGACTTTAGATATCCCCATAGGGAGTAATCAAGGGTATTCATGTTAGGTGACCTCGCAGGCCACGCAATAGGATCTCGCCTTCTAACCCTGCGACCAAGATATACAGCACTGAGATTTTTACCGATATCCACACTGAAGTGAAGCGGTGCACCGTCACGTTGTATATACTCCTCTCACGTGCAGCAAGGGTACGTTCTCCAACAACTCAGGTAGAACTCTGCACGAGCTTCAAGTACAGTGACCATTGAGGCGGACAGGTAGAGGATGTGGCCCAGTGAGATTGTCGCCTACAATGCCGGCCCAGATAGTCACAGCAAAACGTGCTTGTTGGTAAAATGGAAATGCCGTGTGCCTAGGGCCTCCCGTCGGGTAGACCGTTCGCCCGGTGCAAGTCTTTCGAGTTGACGCCACTTCGGCGACTTGCGTGTCGAAGGGGATGAAATTATTCTCGCTGAGCGGAGAAAATTTCTACTTCGGTGTGAGGTCTTCCCTCATTCCAAACATGGCTGTTTCTGCTGTTCTAATTACCATCACGGTCAAATGAGGCCTCGTCAGTAAACAGCACGATTTGGAGGAAATTTGGTCGATCAAGCCGCTGTTGGAGCAACCTCTGACACAAGGCGACCCTCGGTACAAAGTCAGTCACAAGCATTGCTTGGACTCGTTGTGGGTGATATGGGTCGACTTGTTGTTCTTGGGGTACTCGCCACACGCTAGTATGTGCAGCGCCCATCCCACGTGCAATACGACACTTGTAGTGGGGGCAACTGCAACACATTCCAACACCTGCTCTTCAAAATCGAGTGTGCACGTGGTCCTCGTATTTCCAGGTCCCTCGTTTCTTCTTCCCAATGACCCAGTCTCCCGCATTCGTAGCTCGAGAGAAATAAACGCTCCTCGTGACGGATCATGCTTGTTATGAAATAGTTCCCTGTAGAGCATTTCTGCAGCGAGGACATTTCTGTGAAACAGTACCGGTACTGCTCCATCGTATTGTATTGTGCGTCTCTGAATAGCGCTGAGTAATGAATCTGTCTGTCGTTGATTCGTAGCACATTATGTCATGGATGCAACAGAGCCATCTTATCCGTATCATGACTTCCTAGAAATCAGGCTCGTCCTCCTTGCAGGAAATAAAAATGTACATGTAAATAAACAGCATAGTTAAAAAAAATGGTTCAAATGGCTCTGAGCACTATGGGACTCAACTGCTGTGGTCATAAGTCCCCTAGAACTTAGAACTACTTAAACCTAACTAACCTAAGGACATCACACACAACCATGCCCGAGGCAGGATTCGAACCTGCGACCGTAGCGGTCGTGCGGTTCCAGACTGTAGCGCCTTTAACCGCTCGGCCACTCCGGCCGGTAACAGCATAGTGCATGTAAACTATTACACATGTTAGTTGTAAATATGCAGGCAAACAGTAATGCTAGACAAAGAGGTAGGCCAATTTACTTCCGTATCTCCGTAAGCTGTCTTCTCCGACCCCAGGTTCCTTACCTCAAATTGTTTTGTGGAGCATTCTCTACGTCCTGCTACACTTTTCCACGCTCTTACGGAAACACTCCGTATAGCCTGTAAACTGACTCGTTCAACGTATAATACGTATATTGCGAGTATTCTATGGCTATGGCTATTATACAAGACTGTGCTTAAACTGACATACAATATTTTTAGCGCTTCTCACTTTCCGCTTCCTCCGATCCTACCATTCTCCATTTTGTAGTCCTCTGGCATCCGTCGCATACCAGACATTTCGATCCCAGATCCTCCTTGGTCGCCCACACTTTGCTCTTCCCGCTGCGTTCTATTGCCACACTTCCTTTGCTCACCGACTATCCTCCATCCTTTCTAGACGTCCATACAGCTTTAGACGTGTTGTGTATATTATTGATTTATCGACACTCATAGCCTCTCTTTTGTTGGTATTAGGTACACAAGATGCCACAATTTCACCTCCAAAAATTCATCTCTAGTGCAAGCAAGTTGTTTCTCTGACTCTTGTTTACTTTCCATGTTTCTGCTCCACCCATACCGATGTTGTCAAGAACCGAACGACATGTAATGTTGAAACGTCCCCTTTGAACAATTATACAAGACTGTGCTTAAACTGACATACAATATTTTTAGCGCAACGCAATCTGACTTTCAAAAATCCCTGCAAAAGAATGGCCCTGAGTAACATTAAACTATACCTTTCAGAAATCACTTACCTCACAAAAATCTTCATTACTCGAACTACTGCAGTACAGCGAGCGCCACTACTGCCAGCTAAATAAAAGATTCAAACTACGGAAGGCACTAACTACTGATAGGGATAGTTAGCAAATGAAAGATATTAATAGAGAACAAACAATGTATTTACCTTAGTATCATCAAAAGTCATAATATATATAGCAGTTCATGACAAATTATAAAACTCCGCCATCTCTCTCCCCACATCCACCACTGCTGGCGGCTCACCTCCAACTGCGCAACGCTACGCGCTGTTCACAGCCAGCTGCCTAACACTACAATGGCGAGTATTACAACAACGCAAAGCAGCCACAGACTGCACACAGCACAGCCAGTGATTTTCATACAGAGGTGGCGTTACCAATAAAAAAACCTAAACAGCCTACTTACAATGTGTTTGGTCATATTTGGTTTTTTATTATTCTGAAGGACCACGAGTTCAGTTGTCGTACGACCCTCTTGCCCTTCCCTATTTTTTCAGATATTCGATCTTTGTAAAAGAAATTGTGAAGCCACCGTCTTTCACATTGCTCTTGTAACTTCTGTAGCATCTACTTAGCGTTGGTGTTATAGTACAACCTTGGCGTAGTCAATTTTGTAGTAGGGAACTCTGTTGACAATGAATTTCCTAGTCTGACAGCATTAACACAGTCCACATAACATTGTTTAACTGCTCTGATGCACTTGTCCACAAATTGTTTTGTGGTCACTCCAAGTTATTTCATTTTTTTTTCGTTCTACATCATTTTGATACAAAAAAAACGTTCGGACGATCTACAGAACAAATAACTAACACAGTAATTTCCTGGCAGATTGAACCAATGCACTTGGTTGGGATGCGAGCTCAGAACCTTGCCGTCCGCAGGTTACACTCACTCTTACCCACTGACCTATCCAGGCACTGCTGAAAACCCTCTTCACAGTTCTACCTCCGCTAATGCCAGTGGAAGGTAGGGGAGAGGTAATAACAGAAAGAGTCGATAGGACGAGAAAAAATTCCAAGTGTTCTGTTACATCGTGACAATGGATTGTATGCCCTCACAGGGCTCCGCTCGCGGGGCAGTTGCGACAGTGAACCACTTGAAATTTGGCTTCCACATCCGCATTACTCACCCGACCTACCCTGAGCGATTTCCGTATGTTTTTATAACTTAAAGAAGACGTATTACCTGTCGGATCCTTTCTCCGAATCTTCGACCGACGTTTCCCTGGCTTTTCGGCAGCGCCAGTAGCTGGCATTGTCGAAGGATTACCCTCCGTTGCAGTTGGTGGGCTGGAGCGTGAACCTTGGACAATACCAGCTACTTGCACCGGCGCAAAATCGGGAGAACTGTTAAACGAACGTCGGCATAAGATCTAAAGACAGAAATCAATACGCAGTACCTAGATGATCTACGCCCAGAACAAATAAAAATGTTCGGACCTGTTACCAGACGGTGGTTACTAGATATGATGAACAAATGTGTTCTTGAAATGAAAATCCCCAAGACTTGGCGGAAGGCAAATATAGTAGCTATACCAAAACCTGGAAAAAAAAACCACAGACCCTAAAAATTTTCGGCCTATCTCCCTGCTTTGTCAGCTCTATAAAGTCTTAGAAAGAATGATCCTTAACCGCATCTCACAACATGTAGACAAGAATATAATTAAAGAGCAAGCAGGATTCCGCCCAGGAAGGTCATGCTGCGGACAAATCCTCAACCTTACACAGTACATAGAAGATGGATACGAGCGGAAACAAATTACAGGTGCAGCCTTTATCGACCTTACAGCAGCTTACGGCACCATAAACCACAGTAAGTTAATATCAAAAATATATAACACCACAAAAGACTACCGACTGGCGCAATTCATCCAGTGTCTGTTGCAGAATAGACGGTATTTTGTCACGCTGCAGTCGAAGAAGAGCCAATGGCGGACCCAGAAAAACGGCCTACCTCAAGGTAGCGTCCTCGCCCCATTGCTGTATAATATTTATACCAATGACCAACCGATCAGCATGGACGCTCGCTCCTTCATCTATGCAGACGATACAGTCGTTGCCACCCAGGGAAAAACCTTTGTAGAGGTAGAAAGTAAATTAACTTTAGCGATTCAAAAGCTGGGTGACTATTACGATAATAACCACCTCAAGCCAAACCCAGCAAAAACCGAGGTCTGTGCTTTTCACCTACGTAATAAGAAGCAAGGAGGAAACTCAACATAAGCTGGAAGGGACAACATCTATCACACTGCGACACACCAAAATATCTTCGGATTAAACTTGACCGTGCTCTCACCTACAAGGAACACTGTTTGGCCACAAAGATGAAAGTGAGTGCCAGGAACAACATCATCCGCAAACTAACAAATAGCAGATGGGGAGCGCAACCTACAGTTCTCCGCACGTCAGCTTTAGCTTTATTTTTCTCCACTGCGGAGTACTCGGCACCCGTTTGGCAAAATTCCACCCACGCTGAACAAGTAAATATAGCATTGAATGAGACTGGATGCATCGTGACAGGATGCCTCCGCCCAACTCCCACAAAGCAGCTGTACCACCTCATGGGCATAGCCCCGCCAGACATCAGAAGAAGGACTGCCGCAGAAATCGAGAAACATAAACAGGAGACAGATCCCAGGCATCCAATGTTCGGATACAATCTTCAACCTCGCCGACTTAAATCAAGGAAGGGTTTCCTACGAACAACTGAAGCAACTCTTTTTATCGCCTAGAGCACGACGAGAAGAGCTGTGGCACAATGTGGACCCGGGAAGACCAGGGAATAGCCCCAGGGAAGAACCCACAGCTGGCTCTGAACTCCCATATACGACCTGGAAAGCCCTGAATAGACTACGACCAGGCGTATCAAGATGCAGAGCAAACTTGGAAAAATGGGGCTACATCAGTGCAGACGAGCCCTGCGAGTGTGGAGAACAGCAAGACACACAACAGGAAACTAAACAACCCGTGTTCGACTCAAGACCTATTTGAAGCAAATGACAAGGCTATTCAAGCTGCAGTGTATTGGGCTTCACGTGGGATATGAAAATCGCTCTGTTTCGCATCCTTAGCGCTTATCATTATATGTTACATACTTTTCTATATTATTGTAGTTAATTTACCTTATAACCATGCATTATTGTATTATAACTGCTTCTCTTGCATTGTAATATAATTTTTTTTTGTAAAATGGTGATGTCTTGGATACGATAAATAAATAAAATACGCAGTACGTCAACAAGTGGTCACGAAAGCCTCAACAATTTTGCACTTATTATGGGCTTTAGCTGTGTATTCGCTCTATGATGTTGATACACAGCCTCTTGGAATATTGGACAGATAACATCGGCATTTATACATGTTATACATATTATAAATATGTATGTACATTCAAATATACGAAAGAATGACACACCACGAGGGAGTTATGCAAATTGTTCACAAACTGATATTCACACAAGTATTGACGGAAAGTGCAAAACTGTAAACTTTCACGGCCGAAGGGTGAACGTGTACCGCGGCAGCACTGTTTCACTGCCCAGTGGACATGGGTAGTAACCGGCGGACATGTCAATATCAGGGCATTAAGCTGGATAGTAACCCCTCGCAGACAGGATCGTGAAAAATACGGGCAGATATCAACATCTGAGCGAGGACGTGGAGTTGGGCTCAAAGAAACCGGTTGAAGTAATTGGCGAATCTTTCGGCATGTGAATAGGAGGGATGCCACTATTCAACGTTGTTGGCAGGAATGCTTGAACCACGGCCAAACACAGCGTCAAGAAGAAGCGGTCGACCTAGAGAGGTGACAGAACGAGAGGATCGAGCAATCTTCAGAGAGGAACTGAGAGCCCGGATTCGTAATTACCATCGATCCGACATGCAACTGGTGCTTCAGTGACTATGCAGCCATACATAACTGTATTCAGTAGAGATGGGCAAACTGAAACACGTAACTGTTTCGAAACAAATGAAACAGTACAATGTAATGTTTCGAGACGCTGTTTCGAAACAGTGAAACAGTTTGTGTTTTGTAATCTAATAAACCTACACATTTTATCATCTTGAATGTCTACTCTATGAGTATGTCCATATAAACACAAATGAGGTGCGAGAGCGCTAATCATATCGCAGAAAGCATGAAACTATCACTTAGGCGTCTTGGCAGTTTCGTATTTCCTGCAGCAAATGCACTGCTTTGGTGTCGTGTGACTTCCATACTTTTCAATTGGCTGAGGACAGCCATAGCTGAAGACAAGAACTACCACAAACGGAACTGGAAGTGGGAGCAAACTGCAGAAACAACGGATATGCTACTGGGATTCCCATATTCTGTTAGTATGGGTAATATACCCATCCTGCTAATTTCCATTCACACAAAGGGAATCATTGTGGATAATAGGCACAGTGACTATAGACTCACAAATAACGCCAAATAATTCGAATAAATAACGAAGTATAACAGAAAAAAATTTTGTCTTTCAAGGGTTTTCGAACCGTTACTATAAATTCACGATGCTTCCCAGCCTTTCCTGTTCACCATTACACTATCAGTGATACGTCAGACAGATTGCTTGCAATTATACCTACATCAAATTTATGTATATGTCTAATAACTGTCACTCTACGCCTCTTTTTTATTCAAAATGTTGTAGGCTTATATGCGTTTCTTAATGTGATTACTGTACATGAACAGAGAAGCGTATGTTATAAAAAAGTGTAACTTAACTGAATGATTTTCACATATTTATTATTTTGAATGTGAATAGTATGCGTTGTTTTATTGTTTGGTTAGTGTTTATAAAGCAGATGTTACGCCATTTCGTAATAGGAGAGTCAGCTAGAAACGAAGCTTTATTTTCGGATACCTTCAGCTTCACGCTATTGCTTGTCAAAAAGATTTCGACACTCTTGAAAGTGTTTCATGAAGTGTTATGTTGTGTTTCAGTACCTGTGCCAAGCCCGAATCTCGTCCGACACAGAGCGGCTTGAAACATCACTGTTTCGATACAAGCACAGGTGGACTGAAACAGCCTTATTTTGAAACAACGATACAGATTCTGTGTCTGGCTCGAGATCGAATCTGGTCCGGTTATCCGAGACAGGGACGAAATGAAACACCACTGTTTCGAAACAGTGAACCACAGCCGTTCCGAAACACTGAAACAGTTCCACGTGTCGATACACTGTATCGAAACATAGAAACAGTGGCCAAGTCTAGTATTCAGTCACTTACGAAGACCTTTTTTGCTTCATGTTGCAACGTGAACTATTGTCACACTCATGGTGTATTGGTATTACTATTCTAACATTTGCTTTAATTCTCTTCCCATGGGATGGCTTCAGAATAGACGCAAGTCCGAAACTAGTCAGCACCAACAACTAAAGCAGACTTCCTGCGCAGCTTACAACGGAACGCCAACCATTTATTTCATTAAAGTTGCTGTCCTACTTCACCTCAGGAATGTGTAAAGAGGCATTGTTCGTCAAAGAAGTTCAGTTTCGGTGAAGAGAAACGCCACTAGGTATACGAGTGGTTTCCGCAGACTTCCAAACGAACTTTTTTCCACCGGACTCGAAGCATTCTGTAAGTGCTGGCGCACTTGCATTAAGCGTGTGTGAGATTACGTCACACGGCTTCGTGCTGTGTTTTTTAATAGCGATGCCTAAAGCTACGGTTTGCGTGCTCTTTCTAGTGGCAGTTATCTCGACCTGCATCGGAAGAGCAAGTGACGGGCTGTCGCCGTTGACGCTGTGCATGGCGTGAGGCAATGGGGCTGCTAAGCAAACAGGTGTTTGAGTGTTGTGGCGGCGCAAATCCACATTGCGCAAGCAGAGCAGCAGGCGGCTGGCGTCCGCTGGGTGAAGGACGTTGTGAACAGCCCGTGAACTCTAAAAAGCTAAGCGACGGCGTCGCTGCTAGACATCTCAAATGAGCTCTGTGACTTGTTTAAAACTCGCCAAGCGGGCGTTACGAAGCCATCTCGAACTCACCGTTTCCGTACGTTCAGAGAGTAGAACTGCGACTCTGTGCTTCTGCCATTTTTAACGGAAAACTTGTCACCTGAGCCTGCTGACTGGTACACGATGAGTACAATGGCGTAGAGAGGAGAGAGACTGCACAATTTCGCAGCTACAATGGTGGACTTGCTGCGTTGCCACTACGTACACACTGTTGTGCGTGACGGTTATTATACACCAATACAATGACTTATCGGTAAGAAGTGAATACAGCGGACAAACAAATTGTTACAATTACGGAGAAGCTGAATAATTTATTCAAGAAAAAGAGCTTCACTAGTTGGGCAGTTAATAACGCGTTGGTCCACTTCTGGGCCTTATGCAAGCTGTTATTCTGCTTGACACTGGTCGATGAGTTGTTGGAAGGTGTCAAATTCTGTCCGAGTGGCGCGTATTATCCTGAAAATCACGGGCTAGCTGGAGGGCCGTGTCCATAACGCCCCAAACGTTCTCATCTACATCTACATCTACATTTATACTCCGCAATCCACCCAATGGTGTGTGGCGGAGGGCACTTTACGTGCCACTGTCATTTCCTCCCTTTCCTGCTCCAGTCGCGTATGGTTCGCAGGAAGAACGACTGCCCGAAAGCCTCCGTGCGAGCTCGAATCTTTCTAATTTTACATTCGTGATCTCCTCTGGAGGTACAAGTAGGGGTAAGTAATATATTCGATACCTCATCCAGAAACGCACCCTCTCGAAACCTGGCTAGCAAGCTACACCGCGATGCAGAGCGCCTCTCTTGCCGAGTCTGCCACTTGAGTTTGCTAAACATCTCCGTAACGCTATCACGCTTACCAAATAACCCTGTGACGAAACGCGCCGCTCTTCTTTGGATCTTCTCTATCTCCTCTGTCAACCCGACCTGGTACGGATCCCACACTGGTGAGCAATACTCAAGTATAGGTCGAACGAGTGTTTTGTAAGCCACCTCCTTTGTTGATGGACTACATTTTCTAAGCACTCTCCCAATGAATCTCAACCTGATACCCGCCTTACCAACAATTAATTTTATATGATCATTCCACTTCAAATCGTTCCGCACGCATATCCCCAGATATTTTACAGAAGTAACTGCTACCAGTGTTTGTTCCGCTATCATATAATCATACAATAAAGGATCCTTCTTTCTATGTATTCGCAATACATTACATTTGTCTATGTTAAGGGTCAGTTGCCACTCCCTGCACCAAGTGCCTATCCGCTGCAGATCTTCCTGCATTGCGCTACAATTTTCTAATGCTGCAACTTCTCTGTATACTACAGCATCATCCGCGAAAAGCCGCATGGGACTTCCGACACTATCTACTAGGTCATTTATATATATTGTGAAAAGCAATGGTCCCATAACACTCCCCTGTGGCACGCCAGAGGTTACTTTAACGTCTTTAGACGTCTCTCCATTGATAACAACATGCTGTGTTCTGTTTGTTAAAAACTCTTCAATCCAGCCACACAGCTGGTCTGATATTCCGTAGGCTCTTACTTTGTTTATCAGGCGACAGTGCGGAACTGTATCGAATGCCTTCTGGAAGTCAAGAAAAATAGCATCTACCTGGGAGCCTGTAACTAATATTTTCTGGGTCTCATGAACAAATAAAGCGAGTTGGGTCTCACACGATCGCTGTTTCTGGAATCCATGTTGATTCCTACAGAGTAGATTCTGGGTTTCCAGAAATGACATGATACGCGATCAAAAAACATGTTCTAAAATTCTACAACTGATCGATGTCAGAGATATAGGACTATAGTTTTGCGCATCTGCTCGACGACCCTTCTTGAAGACTGGGACTACTTGTGCTCTTTTCCAATCATTTGGAATCTTCCGTGCCTCTAGAGACTTGCGGTACACGGCTGTTGGAAGGGGGCAAGTTCCTTCGCTTACTCTGTGTAGAATCGAATTGGTATCCCGTCAGGTCCCGTGGACTTTCCTCTGTTGAGTGATTTCAGTTTCTTTTCTATTCCTTGGACACTTATTTCGATGTCAGCTGGGTGTGCCATCTCAGTTGGGAAGAGATCCGGAGTCCTTTGTGGCCAAATTGAGTTTGACAAGCAGCAAGACAAACAGTAGAAATCCTCATCGTAGTCATAACGCTGTGCTGCAGGGTGCCGCAGATGACAACCAGAGGGGTCCTGCTATGAAATGACGTGGCACCCCAGGCCATCACTCTCAGTCATCGGGCCGCATGGCGGGCGACAGGTTGGTATCCCACCACGTCAGGAGCGTCTCCAAACACTGCTATGCTGGACAGCAGAGATCGATTCGAAGCGCGACTCATCGCTGAAGACATTTCTACTCCAGGCAGTGAGATTCTCCGAATATGGCCCGATGATCAGTGAAAATGTGTCTGGAGACGCTCTAGACAGCGGTGGGATACGGCCCAACAGCGAGGAGTGGTGGACTTGGGTGCCATTTCTTCCCATAGAAGGACCCCTTTGGTTGCTATTCGCGGCACACTTCCAGCACAGAGGTTCGTCAACAATACTCTACGCCCCGTTTTCTTGCCCTTCAAGGCAAGCCGTCCTGGGCTTACATTTCAGCAACACCATGACCCCCCCACACACAAGTTTGCCAAATATGCCTTGGCCAGCAAGGTCGCCAGATATCCCAACTGAGAACGTTCGGAGCGTCATAGTCAGGGCCCTCCAACCATCTCGGTATTTTGACAATTAACGCAACAGCTGGACAGAATTTGGCACGATATCGCTCAGGAGGACGTTCAACAACTCTGTCTGTTTCCATATGGGCCAGAGATGGATGAACGCGTTATTGACTTGCTCAATTTGTGAAGCTCTTTCTCTTGAATAAATAATCCAATTTTCTGAAACTGCGCTTGTTTGTTGTACGTGTACATCACATCCACCACCTTTCGTGCGATTCGGATAATTCCTTTGTGGTGCGTCATTTATTTATTTTTTGTTTTTTTTTTCTTAGAGTTTATGATGATGACGTAAAATTAATATTAGAGAAATTCAATGGAAGACAGATATGTTGGAACGGTTCTGAGAAAGCGCAACGCGACAGCAAAGAAAATCACAAGCAAGATTCCAGTGCTACCAATTACAAATTATTGTTCTTGTTTTTGGTGTCCTTTTACAGCAGGTGAGCCAACATACGTCAAATGAATTCAGAAATGCTCCCCAGGCATCGTCACACGCATGCGTACCCAGTGCGAAAGTGTAACACATGGTCGAGGAAATTAAATGGGAATCACCGGATGTAAGTAAACACTGTTGGTTAGATTTAGAAAACCCGTATTCCACGAAAACTATGCGACCTTTATGCTACCACCATCATTTATCTCGTTTATGGATAATGAGAGCAAGTTTACCGCACGCATGGGGGCAAAGATACTGCCATTTTTCCTTCGCTCAATGCGCGAATGAAATTGGAGAGAAAATATATAACGTTGGTGAGATGTACCCTCCGCCATACAATGAACACTGACTTGCGTAGTATTACGTAGGTCCAAATGTAGAAACGCCTACACCTCTCGAACAGCATTAAGGCAGCCTGCCTGCTTATTCGACGGATGAATCACCGACAAGTTTGTCACATACTGTCGTTCTGTGAGAGGCAGCAGGAAGCTTCGGAATTGGCGCACAGTACGGTTATCGGGAAGTGTGCTCCACCTCCTATTCTCTATCGCTTACTGTGCAAATATTGGCGATGAAAGTTTCCTCAGGGGATCCGCTACTTCCGCTTCGAGCTCCACCGCACCGTATACTACGTTAGCCAGACCAACCTGAAGCTCGTGAAGAGGGGGCAGCAGCCTTTTCAGTAGCTGCGGGAACAACGTTATGGATTACTGACGCATCTGACCACGTAACATTAGCCAACTTGGTCTTGCTGCGCTGGAACTGAAAACGGATGAAAACAAGGGGAAACTACAGCCATTTTTTTTAATGAGCACACCGCCATTTTGCTGTATTTTTGTTTATTTAATTATGACCCTGTCAAATGGCGGTGTGTTCAAAAATGGTTCAAATGGCTCTAGGCACTATGGGACTTAACATCTGAGGTCATCAGTCCCCTAGACTTCAGAACTACTTAAACCGAACTAACCTAAAGACATCACATACATCCATGCCCGATGCAGGATTCGAACCTGCGACCGTAGCAGCAGCGAGGTTCCGTACACAGTCATTTTCTTTACTATTTATATTAAAATTGATATAATGGGAAAAATACGTATAATCGGATGAACTTTTATTAAATTTACAATGTTATTTGGCAGTCTTCGAATTTTTATGATCACAAATAATATAATATTCATAACTATCGACTAGTAAACGACGAAACGCATAAGTGATACTGAAAATGTGTGCTTGTCCGTGCCTTTAAAATTGTTCGTATTTAATCGAAAGAAAATGGTTCAAATGGCTCTGAGCACTATGGGACTCAACTGCTGAGGTCATTAGTCCCCTAGAACTTAGAACTAGTTAAACCTAACTAACCTAAGGACATCACAAACATCCATGCCCGAGGCAGGATTCGAACCTGCGACCGTAGCGGTCTTGCGGTTCCAGACTGCAGCGCCTTTAACCGCGCGGCCACTTCGGCCGGCTTAATCGAAAGAGAACGAGAAATTTCTTCTCGTGAAGACACTATTAAAATACACTCGATACTGCACGACCAATTATCGGCGCCGATGTTTAATGAAATACTGTATGGTTTGCTTCCAAATTATCGGCTGAAGGAGAGGTTTTTGAAAATGTTAACGACCTTTGTTTTTCCACAGAAAAACTCAAAAGATCTTCCATATGCGGAAACATAGCATTTATTCAATGCAGCTGCTGCCGTTTAACTTTATGTTTTCCACGTTTTTACGAAAAATAGCATCCTGCAACTTGTACTCGTAATGTCGAAAGCGACGATTAATTGTACATCTTTCGAAAGCCGTCTGTGCCGGTCAAAACTTGCAGGTAACAAGTAGTTTCGGGCTCCATCCAGGTATAAGGGATTTCTCAAATCAGGGACAAGCATACATTTTCAGTATCACTTTATACATTTGGTCGATAGTTATGAATATTATATTATTTGTGATAATAAAAATTTGTAGACTGCCAAATAACATTGTAAATTTAATAAAAGTTCATCTGATTACACGTATTTTTCCCATTATATCAATTTTAATATAAATAGTAAAGAAAATGACTGTGCTGAAAATAAAAAAACTCGATCCAGCGATCACGGGGCTTGAACGCTAACCACTCGGCTGCTGCCGCTTCGTGGTAAAAATGGCCCCGCACAGGTATATATTTGACGACCGAAATTATCTTGCGATTTTCTCAATAACGCTTGAGAAGTACCCGCTACTGCTTACACATCTTGTTGTCCTCGTGGAGCATTACGAGTGTACGAAGTTTACAGTAAATCCGTGTTGCAAACGTCGTGGCCTCCCATTGTAAGTCGAAACGAAGCCCATGAAGTAGACAATGTTCCCTGAGAATTATTGAGGTCCATGGAAGACCTAGCCACGACAGAACTATTCTAGATGATGTGAAGGATATGCGAGGTTGGTGAAAGATCCTCAGACTTCAAGAAGAATCTAACAATTCCAATACCAAGTAACGCAGCTGCTGACAGATTTGAACACTACGAACGATCAGCTTAAAGTATAATGATTGCTAAATACTGACACTAATTATTTACAAAAGAACGGAAATACTGGTAGTTGTCAAGCTGGAGGAAGACTACTTTGGGTTCCTGAGAAATGTGGAACACTTGAGGCAATACTAACTACACGACTTATGTTCGAAGATAGATTTGAGAAAGGCTAACCTACTTTCATACCATTTGCAGCTGAGTAGACAAAACTCTTTGAAATTCTGAAGGAGCGAAAGGTTATATACAACTTCTACAGAAACAAGATGGCAGTTGTATGAGTCGAAGGGTATGAAAGGGAATCAGTGGTTGAGTAGTCAGGGTGTAGCCTGTATCCAGTATTATTCAGTCTGGACATTTAGCAAGCAGTAAAGGAAACCATGGAGAAATTTGGAAGGGGAATTAATCTTCAGGGAGAAGAAATAATAGCTTTGAGGTTTGCCATTAGCACTGGAATATTGTCAGAGACAGCCGAAGACTTGGAAGAGCAGTTGAACAGAATGCACAGTCTCTTAGAAAGAAGTTGAGTATCGACAAAAGTAATACAACGGAAACGGAATCAGGAGATGCTGAGGGAATTAGATTAGGAAATAAGACACCTAAATCAGTCAATGAGCTTTACTAT
Organism: Schistocerca americana; assembly: GCF_021461395.2. Lineage (NCBI taxonomy): Eukaryota > Metazoa > Arthropoda > Insecta > Orthoptera > Acrididae > Schistocerca > Schistocerca americana. Next base: position 34,462,132 of record NC_060124.1, read on the forward strand.
TTGGGCAGTGAAATAACTGTTGATGACCAAAGTAGGGTGGATACAGATTGCAGACTGACAATGACAAGAAAAGCATTTCTGAAAAGAGGAATTTATTAACACATAAACTAAATTTAAATGTTGGGAAGACTTTTCTGAAGGTATTTGTCTGGAATGTAGCCTTGTACGGAAGTGAAACGTGGGCGATATGCATCTCAGGCAAAAAGAAAAGCTTTTGAAAAGTGCTAAAGATTAGATGGGTAGGTTAAATAAATATTGACTACGTACTGAACAGAACTGAGGGAAAAAAAATTATGGTCCAGTTTGACGAACAGAAGTAAGCGGTTTATAGAACACATTCTGAGGGTCAAGGAATAATCAGTTTGGAAACGCAGGGGAGTGTGGGAGGGGGGAAATTACACAGGGAAACCAAGGCATGAATAAGGTACGCAGGTTCAAGTGGATGTGGGTGGCAGTGAAACGGCTTGCACAGGATTGACTAGTGTGGTGAACTACATCAAACTAGCCATCGGTATGAAGACGACAACTACAATATTTGTTCCGTTTCGTACCACTGACACGTCGTGTTAAGCGCGTACATAATTTGTGTAAACAACACCATAACATTCATATGGTCGGATACACTTGTTGAGAGCATTATACAACTAACGTTATTTTGTATCACTGATAAGTCTTGTGAAGCGCGTACATAGCGTGTCCAATCAACTGCATTACATCCACACAACCGAATATAATTGGTGAGAACATTATGATATCATCTTTATTTCTTGTTTAGACGCCAAAAATGAACAACTGTTTACTGCATTCTCCATATATGCTACACATAAAATGACTGTAGTTTTAAAAAGATAAGTTTCCTGAGTTCTCCAAGTATTATTTATTTAATCAAGAACCGGCTTTCGGCTTCTTAGAGCTCTGTCGGGTGGGAATAGATTGTTACAGTCACGGATGAATTGAGGTGCAAACTAAATAGATATTATTTATGCATGCACCGGAGTGATATCTCCATAGTCAACTGTACTATCATGATGTGGAACTCTGGTCTCTGATCATAGAGCTTCGGTATGCTTCCAGATTTCTATTACCTATATTTAGTCGAAGTGTTCTGTGATAGCCTAATGTTAAATTTGCAAAAAATACTATCTGAAAACATTCTGAGCGTATAGGAAAAACATTTCGAATAGAGTTTCTTTTTGGTCAAACTCGATCCAGTAGGGCGAACATGGCCGAAAAGAACCGCCATGTTGCAAAAAACGGTTTTTCTTAAACAAGTAAAAGACTATAGCTGCGATGGTAAAATTTTAAATGAGAAAGTTGTAGAGCTTAAAATGATTTATCGACCGCTTTCTTAAGTTTCTAGATACATCAAAAAATAGTTAAAAATAGGGTTCTCTATAGCTCGTTTACATTCAGGTTGTCATACTTGCTATTTACTGTAACTATAGGCCACGGTAAGTTAAAAAGGCACTTATTATTATTATTCACGTTTGGGCCCTACTGGACCACGCGAAGTACAATCACGGGGCATTCAGTTATTTTCTTTTAGACTTTCTCTCTGCCCAAATTGTTTTCATTCTCTGGGAATGAGCTCTTTTCCTTTCATCAGACCATGTGGTTCCAGTTTTCTTTGGTTTTTCAGCTTGACCAACTACCCAGTCATGAATTTTTTGCCTAAATAATTTTCTGTCTTGAATTTCATCTTGTTTTATATCTGCCTCTTTCATGTCCTCTTTTATAGCAGCAATCCATTTTATTGTCTCAAATTTAGCTTTACTTCGATTTTCGTAGAATTCCACTACTTGTTTAGTTAGTCTGGTAGCATCCATTCTTTTAATATGCCCATAAAATTTTAATCTGCGTTTTTTCATATCCGAATATATGCTGGTGTATTGTTGAATTTCACTATTTGCTCTTAGCCTGTATGTTCCTTCTTCAGTATATTTTGGACCTAGAATTTTTCTGATTACTTTTCTTTCTCTTTTTTGGATTTCTTGAATGTCCTTTTTTCTGTTTAAAGGCACTTATTTAAAAATTAAAAAATAGTAATTATCTTTCGGGATGTATTGAATATTTTTTAAGGAAAAATAGCTCTCGGTAACTGGCCAGATCTTCTCAGCGGGTGGCCCTAGAGGAACGAGAAGATTTTTTGTTTGCAGGTGATAATTTTTGCAATTACTTTTCTCCATAATGACTGGACTAATTGTGTGCCTTGTTCCTGATACGAAAGAAACGAAGTACGGTCATCTTTGTGTGATACACTCAGACCATTGGAGTTCGACATACATGCAGTACAGACACTTATTCTGAAGCGCTTCTCTGTAGATGCGGGAGCTTTCTGTTTTGCAAGGATATCTGAAATTTTTCTGATTTATGGGACAGTAAACCAGTTTCTGTAAACACCGGTTGGTTACAGTTGATCAGCGCACAGAAGTGATGAAATTTCACGCCCTTTTATTTTTCGTAGAATTTTATGAAAGTCATTAGCAAAAGCGATAAGTTTGATTGTAATTCGGTTTGCGAGGCAGATTCGGGTAGTGGAACTGATATGAGGATTTACAGTACGGAATAAAAGGTTGTATTTTTGGTGACTGAGCGCTGGGAGCTTGCAGGGATTACGGTATCGGTAACTTATTTTCTACAAATGCTAAATAGCTGTTGTAAGTAGGCTGTTTAGGTTTTTATATTGGTAACGCCACGTGGCGCACTGTATGAAAATCACTGGCTGTGCTGTGTGCAGTCTGTGGCTGGTTTGCATTGTTGTCTGCCATTGTAGTGTTGGGCAGCTGGATGTTAACAGCGCGTAGCGTTGCGCAGTTGGAAGTGAGCCGCCAGCACTGGTGGATGTGGGGAGAAAGATGGCGGAGTGGTGAGAGCGGATGATCTGATAGGCATCGATTAACAGACATTCAAAGTAGTAATTTGGTAACTGTGCATAGGGAAATGGAGCGGGCGGCAAATAAAGGTGTAGACAGTGAAACAAGTAGTGAACAAGGAAGCATTATCGATCGATCGGTCGGCAACAGCTCGCCTCAGGAATCGGGAATCACAGAACACAATATTGCAAATACTGTAGTCTCAGGTTTTGGGTCCTCACCGTTTTCTCAAATGAGTCCAGACACATTTTCTGCTTGTCAAAATGTGAATGTTGCCGGTGAAAATGCACTGCCAAAAAGCATAGAGAAACAGATTCCAGACACTAATACATTATTATTGCAATTAATGCAACAAATCGAACAAAATCACAGACAAACACAGCAGAAGCTTCAAAAGTTAGACACAATGGAACAAAATCAGAGACAAACACAGCAAAAGCTTCAAAAGTTAGACACAATGGAACAAAATCTTCGGAAGTTAGACACCACACTTGAACAAACACGTGAAGATTTGACTACTGAGTTACACAACATTGAATCGAAATGTCAAAAAGTCTGTAATGACGTAAAAACACAAATTTGTGAGCATTTTCAACCTATTTTTTCGCGGCATGAAAATGTATTACAGAATGACGAAGCAGCCATAAAAGAACTGCAAACTATTGTTCATGAAAATCATGAGACCTTGCAAGTTAAAATTGACTCAGTTGCATCTACCGATTCGGTTACGCAACTTGCAAAAACTCAGGAAAACTTAAAGGACACAGTAGATACTCTGAAAATCGGTTCAGAAAGACACATGGAGGAAATTAGTTCATTATCAGAGAAAGTAGTTGAACTTTCGGATCAGCTAAATAATTTATCTACGAAGGTAGATGATAATCTGAATGACACAAAACCGGTAGTCTTTAATGACACAGAAGAGTGCGAACAAATTAGGAAATTCAAACAAAATCAGAATCAAATTAATACGCAACACCAAAGAGGAATCCGGGAAGTACAAGATCAGATGACAAAGGTAATACAAGAAATACGTATTTCAGAGGACAGTCGCGCTCCAATACGGGAAGAGGGACATAGAAATACGGAACAGCCACAAAATAAAAACACGGGGTACTTCGGAAATTATGAAAGAAATTGGAAAGGAACACCGAATTTTGAGATGGAACCGCCGAAACGAAGTAACAATGACCGATTTGCGACTCGCCGACATGATGATTTTGACTATAAGCTGTTTATTACTACACGTAAATTCAAAACATTTAAGAATTCCGGCAACGACATCCAGCCACAAGCGTGGCTTCATCAATTCTCTCATTGTTTTCCTCCCAACTGGTCATTAGAGCACAGATTAGAATTTATGTGTGGCTATTTAGAGAATGAACCAGCTGTAAGAATGCGATCGGTCATTCACGATTGCCACAGTGAAGGAGAATTTTATCATGCCTTCCTCTCAGCATATTGGTCTCAAGCTACACAAGACCGAGTAAAACATAGCATCATAATGATGAAGCATTTCGAACAATCTGATTTTTCCAGTCTTGTGAAATATTTTGAAGACATGTTGCACCAGAATCAGTACCTGTCAAACCCATACAGCCCCTCAGAACTCATCCGCATTTGCTTAATCAAATTACCTGAACATTTACGACATATTATTTTGGCAGGACGTTGCAAAGACGACATTGAAGCTTTTCAGGGACTGTTACAAGAACTGGAAAGTGACACTGACAATCGCGGAACACAGGAGCACAACAATTACAGATCACATCAGTCGCAATTCCGCGATGAAAGAAATAATAACTGAACATGACAAGGCCATTCTCACAGCACAAATCGTGACCAAAACAGACACCACCCGTATGACAACCGTTGGCAGAGTAGTAATAATTACAGGGAAAGATCACCTCTCCGCGGTATTGACTATCAAAGAGACAATCAGAGAAACAGACAATATGGGAACCAAAATAATTATTATCAAGGGAGACGGAATAACTTTAGACGCAACGGTCCAGCGCGCAGTTACGATTCAGGGAGAAATTCTCCACCACGTGACCGACAAGAAAGAAACTATGGAATCTACCGACATGATGACAGACGACATGATCGTAACGACAGACCTGAATTCCATCAGAACTGGCGAGATTCAAACAGGGCAGGGCCCTCTCGACAAGGTGAATTTGTAGAAGTTAGGTCTCCAAATCCCAATAACGACGCTCGCCAACAAAGAGACAATAGGCAATGACTCGCACCGCAGGCAGCCGCGTGCGCCGGCTGGCTCAGAGAAAAATAACATAGACGCTAACCTTGAGAAAAATTTGAGCATTCTTTACCGATATACCATATACCACATGATAATTCCGTTGAAGCTGGAGCTTTGCATACTGGGAAGAGTAAAGGCTTGCACCATATTTCACATGTAAAACCGTTTATTGAAAGATAATCTGCTTTTTAACTTTGTCTTTGCCATAAAACTTTTCACTTCACGTTACTAGTATGCTTTGTCAGACTTAAGAAACTGTTACCATGCAACAATGTTTGAAGTTAAATATCCAGTCAAGAACCAAGAGAACTTATTTAAACAGAAATTACGAATGCATTGTTATAGTGAACAGACGACACAGTGTTGTTATTTGTACATTCTTGCTTGTTAGTTGCACGATTACGTAACGACTATCAGGCTTACATACTTAGAACATATACTGCCAATGAGATTTTAATGCAACATTTTGGTTTACTTGAAAAGATACTCTTTATTTGAAGTACATTCGGTGAGATTAAAGATGACTTAGCATTTGGTTTCTTTGATGGCTACACGATTATACCACGACGCTACTAATATGTGACACAATTTACATTGTTGCTTTTGCGGTGTATCTGTTTTATTCTGTATAATTCTGGAAAGTAAAATATGTTTTAGTAGTAACTTTTGTGGTATAGCTACAATGAGACAGCCTTTTCCCTAGCACAAGAATACGTTACATTATAGTACTTTCTTGATCACGGTAAGGTATATAATAACTACAATATCTATACGCAAAGCATTTCACTTTTGTTTATGATGAGGTAAGTACATTGACTTCAGCAGAACTTTGCTTACAGAGGACGATAACTACGACACTTCCACAGAATTATCTTACAGCAAGACGCACATTTAGCGCTACAGAACACGCATTTGAGAGATTAATTTTTTACTTAAAACATTTATTTTTAAAGATTTTTGAATTACAATGTTATAAAGCTTTTCCGTGATACATTTCATTTCATTGCTGTAATCTGTAACACCTGAGGGTCTAATTACATTAATCCTCAGGGGGGTACACGCTTACTTTGTGTACCATGTGTTTGGCAAGCACAATGAGCCCTAGCTAATATGGTATTTGCTTATACAACTTTACACATCGGTACCATATTTCTCTAACACATAAATTCCACAGCTATCTGATCATTTAACTGAGAGAGACAAACATTTATTTTACTACATCAGTGACAGATATTTACGTAATTACACCGTTGGATAACTTCACACTTACGAAATTGTATTTTGTCTGTACTTTCTGAACTGTTCTTATTTTTCGGAACCGTTGTGATACTATGAGAGCTTTGAATGATGTATTTGGTGTGGGATCATGATTTTTAAAGTACGCTTGAAGTAGATGACACTATTGAAATGTGCAGAGAATTTTTTTTAGGTTTTGATATTATTGGAGGAAGCTACGACGATTTTGAGATTTGACTGAGGTGTTATGATGTTATTATTATGACGACCATACGTATTTTGCTGTTGAGGTATGTTTATGATCAATAAGATGATGCTACCGTAAATGAGGAATTTGATTATGCTACATATTTATTATGATGAAATATTGAAGAAGTGTCAGCGAATATGTATATGTGTACTAAGGTAAGGAATTATGAGTAGTGGTTAGGGACTCTGACTTGTGAAAAAGGATGTTGGAAACCGAGAATAGTACTTTAAGAGTTATGAAATGTGTGTATATGCGTGAATGTATCACTATGCTGGCGAAAATTTTTGGACACTGTTATATTTACAGGATTTTGTTTCTACAGATTTGCAATGCAAATTCTCGACCTGTGAAATTTTTATATGAGACTGTCACTGTAGTGCAAACTGGTGTTGTAAATATTTCGGTAAGAAAGTTAAGTGACCACCTTCACGTAATGCGTCGTGGGCACCCAGCTGCGTGACAGTCGCCTGGAAGAAAGCATTAGTGTCTGCCTATCAGAGGCACAGGTGGAAAAAAAAGAGGCCATTATCCTCGCTATTGACATTCCTTTGTAGAAAGCATCGCAAATATGACATGCTCAAACCTGAAACATATGATTACACTGTGGAGTTCTTAATTTATGATATTTACTAAAATGCCTAATGAAATGATGAGAAACATTTCTACATCTATTGTCATTCTAGTTGAGAGATTGCTCAATTTGTTTAATATCTCGTTTCTAGCTCCACTGCAGCATTGGTTAAAATAAAATTTAATAGAAGTACTAATATGAATATTTTCTGTCTTCAGATCCAGTAAATAATAATTTTATGATACACTTCCAAAAAAAATGAGGGAGCACAAAAAGACATTTCCCTTCACAGGAACTGCATAAATAATTTTCTTTTCAAGTATTTGGTAATTTATTTTGTAGAATAAGTTGTGGTGCACCACTTTAATTACATAGACATTAAGATGTGAATATACATTTCCCTTATCTGCATTGTTGTCTCGAGTGTACTATTTTTCTGCTTGTGGGTTTGTCATGTTTAGATATAAGTTATTACATTTACTGCTGCTTGCTTTGCCAATTTCCATTTTTTTGTCATTGCTGTTTGTGTTAATTGTTTTGTACTGCTGCATTGCCTCATCCCTTAGTATATATATCTGAGCTCAGTAGATTTAAGTTAGCTTAAGAGGGGGTAGACTATATAAGAAACTGACTATGGAGAATAGGGAAAGAATGCATTGAGAAGTTATATGAAAGGATTTGGGCCATAATGAGTATTGTACAATGAGAAATAATTATTTTGAAAGAAATATGAATATAATACAGAAAGGAGATATAGATAGGACTTTTTGGGAATAATGATCAATGAAGGGAGGTCTCCAAGAAGTAAAGAAAGTTTTGTTTGCAAAATGCTGCAGTAAAACAAACCCTGTCCTTTCCTTGTGTTATCCCACTATGTGTTTGTGTACCCTTGTATATTTCTGTTTTTCCTGTCTTTATGTGTTTAGCTGATACGAGTTATGTTGTAGAATTTTTCTAATAATATGTTATTTTCTTTGTAAAGATGTTTATAGACGTTATTAATTCTGTTCTGTTTCAATGCTCATGTGTGAAATTAATGTTTCCAAATGTTATCTGTACTGTTATGTTCTTTAATGCTGTATTTGGTACCTTTGTAATTGTATTCTCATGTTGTAAATTTATAATTGTATAGACACCAATTCTTCAAATTAAGTATCATTTCACTGCACATGTTTCTGTTGGTCGTAGTATATGCACAATATGTGAAACAAAAAGAAGACTGTTAGTGTTTGCACGTGTGTTAATAATTCAGTAAGGGACTGGTTAACAGCATTGCTGGTTCTAAGGACATACCAAACAGATTGTGAGTGCACAAGTGATGGTTTATGGACTTGCTATATTGTCCGCAAGACTCTTCGATGGTGATTGTGCATCTGTACAGTTGCAACAGATGGCTGCTGGCCATCTCTACAAGGACTACAGTGGGTCTGCATCTTTGATGGCCCACCAATACCATTATCTCTACAAGGACTATAGGGGATCTGCATCTTTGATGGCCCACCAATACCATAATCTCTACCAGGACTACAGTGGGTCTGCTCTGTGACGACCTACCTACCAATATTCTTCAAAACTTCGACTGACTTTGTGGTGGGTTTGCTCTGTTGTGGACCATTACCTGTCTGCATGTCAAGAGTCAGAACTGTCTTTCTGTTGGAAGGACAACACTACTTCTTCAAGACTGCATGGAAATCCACTACTTCCGTGTGCATTTTCTTTTACTGCTCAGACTTTGAGAAAAACACTGCAATTTTACTGTGACGAACGATCAGGACTGTCTTTATGGACTGCGAGAAAATTTTAGCTTTTGACCAACATTGTATCGATAAGTGTGTGCATTTGTTTTCTTTTTTATTGTAATTATGACAAAATTTTTCAAATCTGTATTGGCCAGTGCCCAAAACAATTTTTAAAATTTTTTGTGGGGAGCATGGGGGCTATGTAAGTAGGCTGTTTAGGTTTTTATATTGGTAACGCCACGTAGCGCACTGTATGAAAATCACTGGCTGTGCTGTGTGCAGTCTGTGGCTAGTATGCATTGTTGTCCGCCATTGTAGTGTTGGGCAGCTGGCTGTGAACAGCGCGTAGTGTTGCGCAGTTGGAGGTGAGCCGCCAGCAGTGGTGGATGTGGGGAGAGAGATGGCGGAGTGGTGAGAGTGGATGATCTGGACAGAGACAGTAAATTTGTAAGACTGGATGTCATGAACTGATATATATATAATCTGACTTTTTAACAATATTAAGGTAAATACATTGGTTTTTTTTCTATCAAAATCTTTCATTTGCTAACTATGCCTATCCGTAGTTAGTGCCTTCAGTAGTTTGAATCTTTTATTTAGCTGGCAGTAGTGGCTCTCGCTGCATTGCAGTAGTTCGAGTAACGAAGATTTTTGTGAGGTAAGTGATTTGTGAAACGTATAGTTTAATGTTAGTCAGGGCCATTCTTTTGTAGGGATTATTGAAAGTCAGACTGCGTTGCGCTAAAAATATTGTACGAGTATGTCAGTTTAAGCACAGTCTTGTATAATTTTTCTAAGGGGACGTTTCACTGTATCTTAATGCTGATGTCAGTACAAAGCTCCAATAAATTTACTGAAGAACTCCTCAGCTCCATCGTCAATTGTTTTGTAGATTGTTTTGACACGTTACTTGTCACCTGACAAAAGGCCTGAAAGCCATTACGTGATGAAATACGTAATACTTGCAGAACATCAGGAAAGCGGCCTTTTACCTTCTATTAGAAACAACTCCATGTTTCGTTCTATCATCAAGTTCTTGCCGGACCACACACATCGTTCCGTCTCTTTCGAATAGGCATTAAAAGTTATACTCTGTTCATCGGGTGTCCAACATCTAACCGAGCAGCCGTTTTTCAGTGCAAAGCGTTTTCACTCACCATCTGTCTTCCATTCGTAAAAGTTATTCGTCCCAATTGCTTATCAGTTATAAACAGTATCTTTAGTTCCTGCCCCACGTTTACGTTACTTGTTTCATCTCTGAGGGTTTTTCCAGCCGTTCTCGGGAATTTCAAATCCGTTGTTTGAGCAGCTCTCTCCTCCTTTCCGTTTAGAAACCAATTCTTTCAGCTATGCCATAGCATGAACACTGCCATAACTTAATAAAATTTCATGTACGTGTCCTTTCCTGCTTCGTTGCAAGCGTCCTGTTTGTAATGTTACGCATCAGTTTGAATTTATTTGATTAATTCTCAAAGACTCGTTTCGGACATAGGATAAGTTTATCTATCATCTCCGTAACGCTTTCGCGATTACTAAACGATCCTGTAACGAAGCGCGCTGCTCTCCATTGGATCTTGTCCATCTCTTCTATCAACCCTATCTGGTACGGATCCCACACTGCTGAGCAGTATTCCAGCAGTGGGCGAACAAGCGTACTGTAACCTACTTCCTTTGTTTTCGGATTGCATTTCCTTAGGATTCTTCCAATGAATCTCAGTCTGGCATCTGCTTTACCGACGATCAGCTTTATATGATAATTCCATTTTAAATCACTCCTAACGCGTACTCCCAGATAATTTATGGAATTAACTGCTTCCAGTTGCTGACCTGCTATTTTGTAGCTAAATAATAAAGGATCTATCTTTCTGTGTATTCGCAGCACATTACACTTGTCTACATTGAGATTCAATTGCCATTCCCTGCACCATGCGTCAATTCGCTGCGGATCCTCCTGCATTTCAGTACAATTTTCCATTGTTACAACCTCTCGATATACCACAGCATCATCCGCAAAAAGCCTCAGTGAAATTCCGATGTCATCCACAAGGTCATTTATGTATATTGTGAACAGCAACGGTCCTACGGCACTCCCCTGCGGCACACCTGAATTCACTCTTACTTCGGAAGACTTCTCTCTATTGAGAATGACATGCTGCGTTCTGTTATCTAGGAACTCTTCAATCCAATCACACAATTGGTCTGATAGTCCATATACTCTTACTTTGTTCATTAAACGACTGTGGGGAGCTGTATCGAACGCCTTGCGGAAGTCAAGAAACACGGCATCTACCTGGGAACACGTGTCTATGGCCCTCTGAGTCTCGTGGACGAATAGCGCGAGCTGGGTTTCACTCGATCGTCTTTTTCGAAACCCATGCTGATTCCTACAGAGTCGATTTCTAGTCTCCATAAAAGTCATTATACTCGAACATAACACGTGTTCCAAAATTCCACAACTGGTAGACGTTAGAGATATAGGTCTATAGTTCTGCACGTCTGTTCGACGTCCCTTCCTGAAAACGGGGATGACCTGTGCCCTTTTCCAATCCTTTGGAACGCTACGCTCTTCTAGAGACCTACAGTACACCGCTGCAAGAAGGGGGGCAAGTTCCTTCGCGTACTCTGTGTAAAATCGAACTGGTATCCCATCAGGTCCAGCGGCCTTTCCTCTTTTGAGCGATTTTAATTGCTTCTCTATCCTTCTATCTTCTATTTCGATATCTACCATTTTGTTATCTGTGCGACAATCTAGAGAAGGAACTACATTGTAGTCTTCCTCTGTGAAACAGCTTTGGAAAAAGACATTTAGTATTTCGGCCTTTAGTCTGTCATCCTCTGTTTCAGTACCATTTTGGTCACAGAGTGTCTGGACATTTTGTTTCGATCCACCTACCGCTTTGACATAAGACCGAAATTTCTTAGGATTTTCTGCCAAGTCAGTACATAGAACTTTACTTTCGAATTCATTGAACGCCTCTCACATAGCCCTCCTCACACTACATTTCGCTTCGCGTAATTTTTGTTTGTCTGCAAGGCTTCGGCTATGTTTATGTTTGCTGTGAAGTTCCCTTTGCTTTCGCAGCAGTTTTCTAACTCGGTTGTTGTACCTCGGTGGCTCTTTTCCATCTCTTACGATCTTGCTTGGCACATACTCATCTAACACGTATTGTACGATGGATATAATTGCTCTCACTTATTCTTCAGTGACTTTCCCTTACTCCAGTTTATGTTAAGGATACATAATATCCGTTTTTTACTGCGTCTAAGTCATATTTAATGATACCCATGCTAAGCCTATCGGAGCCTGATCTTTCTACTTTTCGTACACTTTAACGCGGCGTCGGTAGGTGTCTGCCCTCGAACTTATTGTCCCCGAGGTTCATCACCGCCTTCACGAGGATTTATCATCAGTTCTTTTCAGTATTCCATCAATATGTTTTCATGTACTAAATTCATGTGCGCATCACCTCTTTCAGTCTCACTGAAGTCACTGTTTTATGTCCTTTAGCATATGTGTCATGTACGTCATATTCTATTCTGCTTACGTAACGGTCTCAGATTGTTGAAATTTCCTGGGTTTTCTCATGGGAGCCGACGTTTCGAAATACTTCTTATTACATTTTTTTCTGCCTCAGGTCACACAAATCGTGTCATAAGCGGTTCCGACTTGTCATAAGCGGTTCCGACTTCTTGGCAAGTATTCAGATCATCTGATAATGACTAGTTAAGAACTCTATACTGCTTTTGGTACAACTTATGTGTCTTGAGGCTGAAAAACATTGTAAAAAACCGTTACCAAGACTGTCACTGCGTTTCCTTAACGCAATCTGCCTAGTCTCAGCTAGTCATACATTCACTTGTGCATTCGGTTTTATCTGCCTCAGTGTTTATCGTTAAATAAGTGGCGTATGCTTGTTTCTTATCGCTTATCATAGTGATGACTTCCTCATTCCAAAGTGCGAGTCTCTTTTTACTTACCCTTTTGTATCATAAGATTAAAACTTTTTAAAAATTTCCATTGTGTTTAAACACTGCTTACTACCGAACCGCCCTGTGGTCTACGTTCGTGCCTAATTGTTGACAGTACAGATCCCATATGCTGCCACTTTGCCTAAGGTGCGTCGTGAAAGTTGGTTTTATAACATTTGAAAAACATTAATACGATCAAAATATCCACGGGTAAGCTGCCGGTCTATAGTGTCCAACGGTGCGAACCAATGACGACCTCATAAACCGTGACTGTGGCTATAATCTTAGCAAGGCTTGGGAACCAGCGATCGGTTTAATCAAGAGTAAATCGAGCAAACGTATAGTTGTGACGACCACGGCGGACAGAGCCATCACACCGACGTCATCTCAGATGCCGTCGCAATCTGTTCCACCCCGCGACCGTGGCGCAGGGCGCGGACGGCGGAGGGAGCGCGCCGCGGGCGGAGGGTATTTAAATCGGCCGCCGCCGCGACCGAACCCAGTTCCCCCTGAGCAGCCATAGGGTACGGATCTCCGTGCCGGCACGTTCACAGGAGCTCAGTCCGTCAGTTCACCTCATGATGGCGACATGTATGATCGCCGAAATATTGTGCCCGTTGGACACTATAGACCGGCAGCATACCCGTGGATATTTTGATTATCAAATACGCCGGGAGAAATTCAAGAATCACAACATTAATATGGCTTAAGTGACTGTAGTATGAAGCCTTAGAATTTCTGAAACGAAATTACACGCATGCTTCAAAACTACACTACTGGCCATTAAAATTGCTACACCAAGAAGAAATGCAGATGATAAACGGATATTCATTGGAAAAATATATTATACTAGAACTGAAATGAGATTACATTTTCACGCAGTTTGGATGCACAGGTCCTGAGAAATCAGTACCCAGAACAACCACCTCTGGCCGTAATAACGGCCCTGATACGCCTGGGCATTGAGACAAACACAGCTCGGATGGCGTGTACAGGTACAGCTGCCCATGCAGCTTCAACACCATACCACAGTTCATCAAGAGTAGTGACTGGCGTATTGTGACGAGCCAGTTGCTCGGCCACCATTGACCAGACGTTTTCAGTTGGTGAGAGATCTGGAGAATGTGCTGGCCAGGGCAGCAGTCGAACATTTTCTGTATCCAGAAAGGCCCGTACAGGACCTGCAACATGCGGTCGTGCATTATCCTGCTGATACGTACGGTTTCGTAGGGATTGAGTGAAGGGTAGAGCCACGGGTCGTAACACATCTGAAATGTAACGTCCGTGCCGTCAGTACGAACAAGAGGTGACCGAGACGTGTAACCAACGGCACCCCATACCATTACGCCGGGTGATACGCCAGTATGGTGGTGACGAATACACTCTTCCAATGTGCGTTCACCACGATGTCACCAAGCACGTATGCGACCATCATGATGCTGTAAACAGCACCTGAATTCATCCGAAAAAATGATGTTTTGCCATTCGTGCACCCAGGTTCGTCGTTGGGTACACCATCGCAGCCGCTCCTGTCTGTGATGCAGCGTCAAGGGTAACCCCAGCCATGGTCTCAGAGTTGATAGTCCATGCTACTGCAAACGTCGACTCAGGGATCGAGATGTGGCTGCACGATCCGTTACAGCCATGCGGATAAAATGCCTGTCACGTTGACTGCTAGTGATACGAGGCCGTTGGGATCCAGCACGGCGTTCCGTATTACCCTCCTGAACCCACCGATTCCATATTCTGCTAACAGTCATTGGATCTCGACCAACGCGAGCAGCTATGTCGCGGTACGATAAACCGCAATCGCGATAGGCTACAATCCGACCTTTATCAAAGTCGGAAACGTGATGGTACGCAATTCTCCTCATTAAACGAGGCATCACAACAACGTTTCACCAGGCAACGCCGGTCAACTGCTGTTTGTGTGTGAGAAATCGGTTGGAAACTTTCCTCATGTCAGCACGTTGTAGGTGTCGCCACCGGCGCCAACCTTGTGTGAATGCTCTGAAAAGCTAATCATTTGCATATCACAGCATCTTCTTCCTGTCGGTTAAATTTCTCGTCTGTAGCACGGCATCTTCGTGGTGCAGCAATTTTAATGGCCAGTAGTGTATATGTAGCTGAAATTTATTCGTCACAATATCAACTCTCAAAATTATCCTTTCTCCCTTGCATTCTGAATCGCAAGCGTACTGCATAGATGTTGTGTACCAAATGATGAATTACTGCAGTTATCACAATCTTTCACTAACTGTCAAAAGGAGGCCACGATCTCGGATCATGGATTTACTTCAGACTTTGTTCACCTTTCATTAGCTCCATAAGATAACATAATGTGCAAGTAGTAAGGCGGACAGCTTGGACGATTTCGAGAAGATAGCGAGAGACGTTTCACGCGTCAATAATATACTATCAGCTGGTACTCAGCGTCGCAATGCAGAAATAGCACCAGCTAGCGGCGGTCATGTGGTTGGCGTTCACTCTCCGTAATTGGTGGATCGCTGAATCGACCCCGACCCATTTTTTTTTTAATTTAGGTTTTTGAACACTGGTCATATTATTTCCCACATATTACATTTGAAAAGTAATATCTTGAAAAGACAAGTGTTGTTGCGTGAACTTCTAGTGAGTTTCCAATGTTGTTTCGCTGTTTATTAATTTTTATTTTTACAACAAATATTATGCGACCTTTATTTCTACAGGAAAGTTAAAAACTTTATCAATCACCTTCAAACTTGTTCATATTTGGTTTACGACGAACGAGAAATTTCTTCTTGCTAAGGTGTTATTAAAATATATTCAACAGTATGCCGCCAAATTTCGGCACCGATACTTGCGAAAATGTTACGTTACGCGTGGTTTGCATCCAAATTGCGGAGCTTTGTTTTTCCATAGGAACTCTGAAGATTCCTTTTGTATGCGGGAAAACTGCATTCATCCGGTGTAGCAGATGACATTTTCATTTTTGTTTTCCGTGTCTGTTTGAAAAATATCATCCTGCAGGTTGTAATGCCGAAAACACTTCCGACTATTAATCGTACATTATCCTCATATTCCGGCAAAAAAATGGTTCAAATGGGTCTGAGCACTATGGGACTTAACTACTGAGGTCATCAGTCTCCTAGAACTTAGAACTACTTAAACCTAACTAACCTAAGGACATCACACACATCCATGCCCGAGGCAGGATTCGAATCTGCGACCGTAGCGGTCACGCGGTTCCAAACTGACGCGCTTAGAACCGCACGGCCACACCGGCCGGCTCATATTCCGGCATTTTAACTCATTGTTTTTACACCTTTATTCATCGGTGTTTGACTTGGGTTTTCAAGCCTGTCCTTCGTCCTTGAAACCTGTATCTGCAGATCGAAGCGTCCAGGTGCCAAGCAATTCTTGGCACCTTACCCGACTGCAGATATAGGGGAAAACTTTATGCGTCTGACCGTGTATTTTTCAGTAATTAAGAATGTAATATTTGTTGTGATAGTAAAAATAAGCAAGCAACTAAGATCGGTAATTCAATAAAAATTCATGTAAATACGCATGTATTTCCATCATACTACCTTTAAAATATAATATGTATGAGATAATATGACTATTGTTGAAAAAATATTAACTAAAAAAAACATGAGCGTGGCTCGATCCAGCGATTTCGGAGCTTCCAACTCTAACCACTGGACAGCCACCTAATCATGCTCAGGAGCGCAACGCACCGATGCATAAAATTTCTCTTGTGATTTTCTCGAAATAGCCTTAGTTGTACGACTTACTACTGTCATATCATCTTGTCCTAATAGATTACTAAAAGCCTACAAAGTTTGAAGTAAATCCATGATCTGAACGTAGATGCCTCCCACTGTGAGTACAGGCACCTCGCCGGCCGAAGTGACCGAGCGGTTCTAGGCGCTGCAGTCTGGAACCGCAAGACCGCTACGGTCGCAGGTTCGAATCCTGCCTCGGCCATGGATGTTTGTGATGTCCTTAGGTTGGTTAGGTTTAACTAGTTCTAAGTTCTAGGGGACTGATGACCTCAGCAGTTGAGTCCCATAGTGCTCAGAGCCATACAGGCACCTCTGCCGAGAACTGCCTTGACGAGCAGAAGTGCGGGCCTGTAGTAAGCCAGCGCAGGGGGGTTGTCTGAGCGTTGTGGCCCGTTTGAAGGACACAGTGTATTCCAGTCGGTTCCTGTCTGCGCTCCTGGGTGCTCTTATGTGAGTAGCTGACGCTGTTGCGCCCAATTTTTTCTTAATTACTTCTTCATGGCCATTCTCATGCAATAAGTTATAGAAGTATGACATGATCACCACTTGCATTTTGACAGCTTGCCATAATGTTTAATTGCGGCATTTTCAAGTCTTAAAGTGCCTTTACTCATGTTCAGACTTAAATTTTGTTGTTCGCTGAGGTAGTCAGTTTTCGATGCACGTAGTATAGAATCGGCTTTCCATTAATCCCACCTCAATAGTGGGCACTTTGGGTACACCATAGTCTCGTTTATTGAAATGAGCACTGGATTTTCTAATGTGTATAGATTTCTTCAAACCAAATGGTTCAAATGTCTCTGAGCACTATGGGACTTAACATCTGAGGTCATCAGTCCCCTAGACTTAGAAGTACTTAAACCTAACTAACCTGAGGCCATCACACACATCCAGGCCTGAGGCAGAACCGTAGCAGCAGCGCGGTTCCCGACTGAAGCGCCTAGACCCGCTCGGCCACAGCGGCCGGCAATAGATTTCTTCTTTGTTCAATAACGTCTTATGTGGTGGCCACGTATTCCACGTGAAGCGTGTAGGGATGATTATACTCTTTTTCTATATCCGTGTTTATAATTAGTAATTATACAGGGTGATTCAAAAAGAATACCACAACTTTAGGAATTTAAAACTCTGCAACGACAAAAGGCAGAGCTAAGCGCTATCTGTCGGCGAATTAAGGGAGCTATAAAGTTTCATTTAGTTGTACATTTGTTCGCTTGAGGCGCTGTTGACTAGGCGTCAGCGTCAGTTGATGCTAAGATGGCGACCGCTCAGCAGAAAGCTTTTTGTGTTATTGAGTACGGCAGAAGTGAATCGACGACAGTTGTTCAGCGTGCATTTCGAACGAAGTATGGTGTTAAACCTCCTGATAGGTGGTGTATTAAACGTTGGTATAAACAGTTTACAGAGAATGGGTGTTTGTGCAAAGGGAAAAGTTCTGGACGGCCGAGAACGAGTGATAAAAATGTAGCACGCATCCAGCAAGCATTTGTTCGCAGCCCAGGAAAATCGACTCGCAGAGCTAGCAGAGAGCTGCAAATTCCACAATCAACTGTATGGGAGTCCTACAAAAAAGGTTAGTTATGAAACCTGAACGTCAACTACCCGAGGCGATGGATCGGCCGCCAGGCAGCCCGTGACAGAGCACTTCATCACTGGCCTCCAAGAAGCCCTGATCTTACCCCCTGCGATTTTTTCTTATGGGGGTATGTTAAGGATATGGTGTTTCGGCCACCTCTCCCAGCCACCATTGATGATTTGAAACGAGAAATAACAGCAGCTATCCAAACTGTTACGCCTGATATGCTACAGAGAGTGTGGAACGAGTTGGAGTATTGGGTTGATATTGCTCGAGTGTCTGGAGGGGGCTATATTGCACATCTCTGAACTTGTTTTTGAGTGAAAAAAAACCTTTTTAAATACTCTTTGTAATGATGTATAACAGAAGGTTATATTATGTTTCTTTCATTAAATACACATTTTTAAAATTGTGGTATTCTTTTTGAATCACCCTGTACATTGAACCGAAGCTTTTATGATCTATGTACGTTCCCATATCGCTAATGAATTTAGGTTTTAAAGTACACCTATTTCCGTGGCACTGTATGCATTTTGCACTCTCCACTGAACTTCGAGTATGAACATTCAGCCTTCTTCTGCCTTCAGCAGGGATGTTAGTCAATATGAGGCACCACTGCAATCAGTATAAACTTTTTTCAGGGCTGCAATGAGCGGAATCCTTTTGCTATTTTGTGGCATGCTTATGGGTTAGAAGGTAAGTGACTGCTAACTACTGATCATATTATGTTCGATGCGACTGCTTCTGCTCTTTATATTTCAGATTTTGTACAGAAAATGTTACATTATAAGACAGAGCAATGCATACTCGTCACACATTCTTCGCCTTCAAGGTGGATCATGTATACGTTCTCCGATCGTATATAGAAGCAAACGTGATCATAAAATCCACTCAAATATATTCATTTATGCCATTAATTCTTACCGTTGCACTAGGTAACTACTCCTACTCTCGAGTATTTCTTTAAAATATCGCCAGACTGCGTTACAAATCATTTCTTGGGTAAATATATCATGTAAAAATGAGTCACTTGCTCGAGGCTTTTTTTCTGAAGGATACTTTCATGTACTCAGAGCAATACACACATGAGTGGTTGGCGTAAAATGTGCTGAATGAACTAACAAATACTGACGGAAAATGTGGAAGGTCAAACTTCGAACTGTACCTGCTTCTGGCAGTAAAGACGGGAAAGACATTGAACCTACATTTTCATCGGCAGGTGTTGCTTCAGTTGAGTTGTATAGTGGGGTAGTACAGTTCCAAGCGTTGTGCTTCGACATATTCACTGGGGGGAAAGAGCACCACGTCACTTCTAAGAACAGACAGAGGCAGTATTTTTCATCTGTACCGACCACCAAAATTGCTTAAATAGCGATGTGCAACAGATCTGGGAGCACTGTAGCAACAAATGTGGAGGTAAACTCTGGTAATAGCGTTTCCACCATTATAAAACGACATGCGTTTATACACATACCAATTGAAACCACACTTTGCTGACAGATTAACCACTGTTTCTGCTGCTCTACTTTATGTTACACTTCCTCTCTCCCTCTCTCTCTCTCTCTCTCTCTCTCTCTCTCTCTCTCTCTCTGTCTCTAGGTTCTTCAGTCCGGAACCGCCCTGCTACTACTGTCGCAGGTTCGAATCCTGCCTCAGGGCATGGATGTGTGTGATGTCCTTAGGTTAGTTAGGTTTAAGTAGTTCTAAGTCTAGGGGACTAATGACCCCAGATGTTTAGTCCCATAGTGCTCAGAGCCATTTGAAACATCTCTCTCTCTCTCTCTCAAATTTTCTGGAGCATTGTCCAAAAGACAAACAGCGATCTCAGGTGTATCAATAAAATTTTGCTAAAAACAGTTTTGATCGCATAAATATTTTATTTAAACTAGTGACGGGTTTCGATCTATTGTACTTCGATCATCATCAGACCTTGTACTCCATGAAAGTGATAGGAGTTGGGCTGCCTGAGCGGGCTGCTCTAGAGAGATGTAATCGACTGCTGATCCTTCTAGAGCAGCCTGCTCAGGCGACCCAGCTTCTGTCATCGTCATGGAGTACGAGGTCTGATGATGATCGAAGTACAATAGATCGAAACCGGTCACCAGTTTAAATAAAATATTTATGTCATCGAAACAGTTTTTAGAGCAAAGTACATCGAAAGGTTGCGTTGCAGACGTTGTCCACATACGATGGCTGAGCATTTTAATATAGCGTACCAACGGAGTTTACTGCATAACAAGTATTCTTTCTTTTACCGAATTTTTTATTCGTTTTCCGGTAAGTACTTTGTTTTACAAGGGAGTCTATCTGTATACATATCATTCTACCACTAGTGGATGTCAATGCGAAGACATGCCTGTGTCACATAACTTGTTCTGAAAGAGATTGGTCGCTCTAATTATATTCTAGCCCCAGCTCCATCGACCTGATATTTTTTCCCCTTTCGTGTAAAGAGCTAAGTTTGCACGTCACGAATCGACACGCTATTGAGCTGATTGCATGGACTGTTGCAAACGCGGAAGCTGTGAGCCAATCTCCTGGGACGTCGGCGTGTGCGCAACACTCCATGACGTCCTGTTTGTCCTGATCAGAGCACTAGACGCAACGAAGCGCTACTTTCAGTCACATTGTCCAGTATTGTAGCCTACACATACACATCTTCCTTATCGTAGCTTATACAGTTTTTTTTCTGAATTATTCATTGCCTCCTGTCTTTGTAGACAATTTTCTGACAAGAAACAGAACATGATTTTTTTTCTCTACATCTCATCATCATCATCAGTTATCTGCTATATTAGCAGGTCCTTTGCGTCTCCATTTTCTGCGACCCATTGCTCCCTTCTTAAGGCTGCTGTATGTTGTACTGTCCATTATGTCATCCAGTATCTGGAATCTCTTCCTTCCTCGCTTCCTTTTCCCTTCTACATAACCTTCTAAAACTGTTTTTATCAGTCCGTCATTATTTCTTAATATATGCCCAATCCAATTTCTTTTTCTTCTCTTTATTACATCTAGTAACTCTCTTTTCTCTCCCACTCTTCTCAGTACCTCTTCATTTTTTACTCTGTCCATCCAACTTATTCTTTCCATCCTCCCCCATGTCCAGATCTCAAAAGCCTCCAGCCTTTCTCTGTCTTTCTTCCTCATAGTCCACGTTTCAGCGCCATGTAAAAGAACATTCCATACAAGACATTTTATGAGTTTCTTCCTGAGTTCTCTGTCCAGACTACTGCAGAAAATTCTCCTTTTCTTATAAAACGCCTCTTTTGCCATTGCTACCCTTGTTTTAATTTCTATGGTGCACTTCCAGTCGGTGTCTATCCTGCTTCCAAGATACTTAAAATTTTGCACGTGTTCTGGTATTTCTCCATTCAGCATAATTTTTATTTCCTTATTTCGTCCTAGTGCCAATACTTTTGTTTTATTTGTGTTAATTTTCATTCCATATTTTTTCCGTTAGCTTCAATGGTGTCCACCAAATTCTGTAATTCTTTTTCCCCTCTGGCTAGAAGGACCATGTCATCAGCAAACCTCAAACACCCTACTATTCTTCCTCAAATTTCTATCCTTCAATAGATCTTGAGACTAAAGCTGTTACTATATGTTTATGTAGTAGGGATGAGGCATTCATCTGTATTTATGTATGTAGTAACCACTGCTTTTCATCATAACACACGTCTGTCACCATTCCTGTTGGGGTACTAGATCGACGTGCTCAACATCAGTGCTCTTTTTCTCTTCTCTGCACAAAGACAAATAACTAGACAGTAATACATGAGAAAATTAGTGGCTCAAACCTGAAGGACGTCACATCGTTTAAATATTCAGAGCTAACACTAATAAGCTAGCTAGTGTTCAAAAAATGGTTCAAATGGCTCTGAGCACTATGGGACTAAACATCTGAGGTCATCAGTCCCCTAGAACTTAGAACTACTTAAACCTAACTAACCTAAGGACATCACACACATCCATGCCCGAGACAGGATTCGAACCTGCGACCTGCGACCTGCGCCTAGAACCGCTCGGCCACAATGGCCGGCTAGCTAGTGCTCCTCCTGAACCGCATAGGGGCCGATTTGGGTGATTGGTTGATTCGGGGGATGGTCCAAACAGCGAGGTCATGGATCTCATTGGATTAGCGAAGGATGGGGAGGGAAGTCGACAGTGTCCTCGCAAAGGAATCATCCCGGCAATTGCCTAAAGCGATTTAAGGAAATCACGGAAAATCTAAATCAGGATAGCCGAACGCGGGTTTGAACCGTTGGCCTCCCGAATGCAAGTCCAGTGTGCTAACCACTGCGCCACCTCGCTCGGTAGTAATAAGCAATAAGAAATTAATTGAACTGACAAAATCAGTATTAGGGAAGGCTAGCGTAAGACTTACAATTAGATTTGTTGTAATCCTTCTGGGAGAGTGCAATGCATGTGTACCTGTAAAGTAAAATGCACTCGAGACACTATTGCGATCAATTCTAGAGAACTGGTCAAGCGCTTGGAGTCCTGATCAAACGGGCACGACAGCAAACATCAAATTTAGAGACACACTGCTATATTCGTCACAAGTTTCTATAGCCAACGCGAAAAAGGCTATTTAAAATGCTCAGGGAACTTCAAAAATCTTTTGAAAAAAAAGCGACATAGTTCTCGCGAAACCCTGATGTGTAAATTTAGAGAACCGACATTCAAAGATTGTTGGCACCAACATACACTATCTGATCGAAACTATCTGGACACCTTGTTGCGGACGTTAATACGGGGGAAACGTCCGCTGATCACCTTTGTAGCGGTCTGAAGGCTACTGGGGACAAGTTCTGTGAGGTGTCTGAATGCCTGTGGGGGAACGACAGAAGGTAGTGGTGTATGAGCGCTGGGGCCTGGAGCGAAGCTGGCGTTCTACCTCATCTCAAAGGCACTGAGCTCAGGTCGGGACTCTGCACAGGTCAGTCCAACTGGAATATTATCGTCCACAAAACACTGCCCCACAGATGATTTTTATGAGAGGGCGCATTGTCATGCCGATATAATCACCGTCTCCGAACTGTTCTTCTACTGTAAGCAATAGACAAGGCTGAAAAATGCGTTGATATCCTTCCGTATTTAGAGTTGTCTTAACCGAGCTAGGAGGACCACATCTTAACCACGAAAAACACCCCCTGCCGTAACGTCACCTCCTCTGTTCTTCACTCTTGGCACTACAGATGGATGGTGGGCAGTATCCTCACGCATTCGACAAACTCAAACCCTTCCATTGGATAGCCAAAGCGTATAGCATCATTCATCACTTACAAATCACCCGTTTCCATTCATCCACAGTCCAGTGGCGTTCCGCATTATGCCACTCCAAGCTCCGCTTAGCATTGACTACAGAAACGTTTGCCTTCTACATCTACATCTACATTTATACTCCACAAGCCACCCAACGGTGTGTGGCGGAGGGCACTTTACGTGCCACTGTCATTACCTCCCTTTCCTGTTCCAGTCGCGTATGGTTCGTGGGAAGAACGACTGCCCGAAAGCCTCCGTGCGCGCTCTAATCTCTCTAATTTTACATCCGTGATCTCCTCGGGAGGTATAAGTAGGGGGAAGCAATATATTCGATACCTCATCCAGAAACGCACCCTCTCGAAACCTGGCGAGCGAGCTACACCGCGATGCAGAGCGCCTCTCTTGCAGAGTCTGCCACTTGCGTTTGTTAAACATCTCCGTAACGCTATCACGGTTACCAAATAACCCTGTGACGAAACGCGCCGCTCTTCTTTGGATCTTCTCTATCTCCTCCGTCAACCCGATCTGGTACGGATCCCACACTGATGAGAAATACTCAAGTATTGGTCGAACGAGTGTTTTTTTGATGGACTACATTTTCTAAGGACTCTCCCAATGAATCTCAACCTGGTACCCGCCTTACCAACAATTAATTTTATATGATCATTCCACTTCAAATCGTTCCGCACGCATACTCCCAGATATTTTACAGAAGTAACTGCTACCAGTGTTTGTTCCGCTATCATATAATCATTCAATAAAGGATCCTTCTTTCTATGTATTCGCAGTACATTACATTTGTCTATGTTAAGGGTCAGTTGCCACTCCCTGCACCAAGTGCCTATCCGCTGCAGATCTTCCTGCATTTCGCTACAATGCTGCAACTTCTCTGTATACTACAGCATCATCCGCGAAAAGCCGCATAGGACTTCCGACACTATCTACTAGGTCATTTATATATATTGTGAAAAGCAATGGTCCCATAACACTCCCCTGTGGCACGCCAGAGGTTACTTTAACGTCTGTAGACGTCTCTCCATTGATAACAACATGCTGTGTTCTGTTTGCTAAAAACTCTTCAATCCAGCCACACAGCTGGTCTGATATTCCGTAGGCTCTTACTTTGTTTATCAGGCGAAAGTGCGGAACTGTATCGAACGCCTTCCGGAAGTCAAGAAAAATAGCATCTACCTGGGAGCCTGCATCTAATATTTTCTGGGTCTCATGAACAAATAAAGGGAGTTGGGTCTCACACGATCGCTGTTTCCGGAATCCATGTTGATTCCTACATAGTAGATTCTGGGTTTCCACAAACGACATGATACTCGAGCAAAAAACATGTTCTAAAATTCTACAACAGATCGACGTCAGAGATATAGGTCTATAGTTTTGCGCATCTGCTCGACGACCCTTCTTGAAGACTGGGACTACCTGTGCTCTTTTCCACTCATTTGGAACCTTCCGTTCCTCTAGAGACTTGCGGTACACGGCTGTTTGAAGGGGGGCTGCTCGATCATCGTACCCCACTCTTTTTATCTTCCTACGCACATTGTGCTAGGTGGACTGCTAGTAGCACCTCGAAACTCACGAGTGATTCCTACCGCTGATTTAAAGTTATTTTTTTACAACCACCCTCCGCAATACTTGACGGACACTCTTCATCAATACATAAGGTTTGTTTGGGCTTGGTTTACCTTCGGTTGTTCCGTCGTATTTACACTTAACAATCACCCCACCAAAAGTCGACTTGGGCAGCTTTAGAAGGTTTGAAACGCTCCTGATGGATTTATTACTCAGGTGACGTCCGACGACTAGTTCACGTTTGAAGACATTGAGCTCTCGTGATCGACCCACTCTGCTGTTACTGCTTCTCTACTGACAACACAGAAGTCGCCGTCTCGGTTCTTCTGTCGGGTCCACCTCCCATGAAATCTAGTGGTCACTTTAGCATTTCATAGAGGTACCTGGATACTTTTAATTAGTGTATATCTGAATCTTGAGAATAAGAGAGATTAGAGCCCTTACATTGGTTAATAGACTACCCGCCTGGTTAGCCGAGAGCGCTAATGCGCTGCTTCCTGGACTCAAGTAGGCGCACAGGCCCCAGGGCGAATCCGCCCGGTGGATTACCGACGTCAGCCGGTGTGCCGGCCAGCCTGGATACGGTTTTCCACATCCCACTAGGCGAATACTGGGCTGGTTCCCTCGTTCCGCCTCAGTTACACGACTTGCAGACATCTGAACACGTTTGCACTATTCTAGATGCGGACTGCTGGGGTACAGTCACAGGTTCGAATCCTGCCTCGGGCATGGATGTGTGTCATGTCCTTAGGTTAGTCAGGTTGAAGTAGTTCTAAGTTCTAGGGGACTGATGACCTCAGATGTTAAGTCCCATAGTGCTCAGAGCCATTTGAACCATTTTCGGGTACACAAGATACATCCTGGGGGGTGCAGGGTGGTGGGAGGAAGGGCATCCAGCCACCCCTTCACACTAACCTTGCCAAATCCGCTCCCAACAATGCCGACACTGCGGAACCGCGGGACAAGGCACTAGCAAAAGAAAGAAAGAAGAAACATAGGTAAATAGACAGTCAACTGCCTCTTCCCCTCAATATGTAAATGGAATATGGCAGAAAATTACAAGTAATGGCTTACATTATTTATGTAGATGTATTGTTACCTTCAGTACCAAATTATCATTTCCTTGACCCCAGTACATCTTTTCCAGTAAGCTATCGTTTTGCAGTAAACTATATTATTAACTGCTCTCTCTCTCTCTGACACTTGTTTCTAGTGGCCCATATTTGTCATGAAATTATTGACATTGTTCTTGGGAAGCTACAGTGTCGAAGTATGTAAATAAGAACATTTTTCGAGCAAACGACCATATCCGAATGGTTAGCTGAACGCTAACATCTACACAACAATACAGATGAAGATTGCTTCAGAAAGATTTCCTGAGCTAGTGGTCGCTCTCCTGACGCAGACAGCGATGGAACAGCGACCGACACAATCAGAAAAAATTGTCTGCTTTAGTCTTTTACTTTGTCTAATGACTACCCTTTTCAAGCCATCCCCCTTAACTCAGTCGTCACCAAGTAGATGCGTCATATGACAAAATAAAAGTGCAACTACAAACTAAAGCAAATATATTTTTTATGGAGAGAGAGAGAATAGTAAACGGCTGGATTTCAAGAAGAATCATGACTTTCAATTCATATGATTTGGTAAAAGCAGAGAGACATGTGGCAGTGTCATTGGTTGTTCTATCACTTGAATCCCTTCTTCGAGGAATCATCGCTCAGTTATAAGGACGGACGATCGTGGGCGAGAAGATCTCGGCGCGCCCATACGCGGGATGACGTGATGGTATTACTCCTTTCTCTCTCTTGAGTTTCCATTGCTCAAAGCTACTTTAATGGCTTTTGCTTTGTATCTGGAGCCAGCATCAACGAAGTCAAATGTCGATCGATGAAATTACGGGGTTCTGATAATGCTGTCGTTTCTTGGGAGATGGTTGTCAATAGACATCTTTGGGAGTCATAACTGACCGTTCTCAACTCCAAACGGCTACACTGAATTTGAACTCAATTATGGAGAAGATACAGAGGTCAATCCTGGAAAATGAACGGCGCTCCCTTAACCTGCTTCAGGAAGTTCGGATTCCGGATACAGATCTCTTGTGTAAAGCCTATTACATCGGTCAGGTCTTTCCGCTTCCCGCGATGATGGCTAGGAAACTAAAACAGCCGTCTAGTCGTCTTTTATGGCAGTATCACATTTTTCGTTTGCGACACGAGGTGGTTGCACTTACGCGCTCTCTCGGGGATTTGGGACTTTCCGGCATTCAAAGGAAATCGTCTGTGTTACTTGTTCGGCGCACCGTGCTGGCTATCTCTCACGCAATCCACACATTCACATCTCGGTTATTTTACTGTCTACAGCCGAGCGATCTTGATCCTGCACAGTGAAAGGCGATGAGGGGGGCAGGCATCGTGGCCAGACATCGGGAATCGACCACGCCCACGTTGTCTCCATCAAGCTTGAAGGTGACTGTTTCCTTCTATCCTGCTGGTACAACCACAAAAAAAGTGGTTCGAACGTCTTCCTAGTAAGCGGAAGACCCGGGGTCGAATCGCGGTCAGACAAAAATTTTTAACTTTACCCACCGACTTCAATCAAAGCCCGCTTGCAGCCAATGTCTGTAATTCCTTCGTGTCCCAACTTCATCTCAATTATTGCATAATGTAGTTATATTTGTACGATTTCCATCACTTTTCTAAATGATGTACTGTTGGGTAACTTGAAGTGTAAAATGTTCACAAGCCCCACTACCCCCTATATACACTACTGGCCATTAAAATTTCTACACCAAGAAGAAATGCAGATGATAAACGGGTATTCATTCGACAAATACAGTATACTAGAACTGACATGCGATTACATTTCCACGCAATTTGGTGCATAGATCCCGAGAAAGCAATACCCAGAACAACCACCTCAGGCCGTAATAACGGCCTTGATACGCCTGGGCATTGAGTCAAACAGAGCTTGGATGGCATGTACAGGTACAGCTGCCCGTGCAGCTTCAACACGATACCACAGTTCATCAGGAGTAGTGACTGGCGTATTGTGACGAGCCAGTTGCTCGGCCACCATTGACCAGACGTTTTCAATTGGTGAGAGATCTGGAGAATGTGCTGGCCAGGGCAGCAGTCGAACATTTTCTGTATCCAGAAAGGCCCGCACTGGACCTGCAACATATAGCCGTGCATTATCCTGCTGAAATGTAGGGTTTCGCAGGGCTCGAATGAAGGGTAGAACCACGGGTCGTAACACATCTGAAATATAGCGTCCACCGTTCAAAGTGCCGTCAATGAGAACAAGAGGTGGCCGAGACGTGTAACCAATGACACCCCATACCATCACGCCGGGTGTTACGCCAGTATGGCGATGACGAATACATGCTTCCAATGTGCGTTCACCGCGATGTCGCCAAACACGGATGCGACTGTCATAATGCTGTAAACAGAACCTGGATTCATCCGAAAAAATGACATTTTGCCATTCGTGCACCCAGGTTCGTCGTTGAGTACACCATCGCAGCCGCTCCTGTCTGTGATGCAACGTCAAGGGTAACCGCAGACTGGTCTCCGAGCTGATAGTCCATGCTGCTGCAAACGTCGTCGAACTGTTCGTACAGATGGTTGTTGTCTTGCAAACGTCCCCATCTGTTGACTCAGGGATCGAGACGTTGCAGCACGATCCGTTACAGCCATGCGGATAAGATGCCTGTCATCTCGACTGCTAGTGAAACGAGGCTGTTGGGATCCAGCACGGTGTTCCGTATTACCCTCCTGAACCCACCGATTCCATATTCTGTTAACAGTTATTGGATCTCGACCAACGTGAGCAGCTATGTCGCGATACGATAAACCGCAATCACGATAGGCTACAACCTGTTCTTTATCAAAGTCGGAAACGTGGTGGTACGCATTTCCCCTCCTTACACGAGGCATCACAACAACGTTTCACCCGGCAACACCGGTCAACTGCCGTTTGTGTATGAGAAATCGGTTGGAAACTTTCCTCATGTCAGCACGTTGTAGGTGTCGCCACCGGCGCCAACCTTGTGTGAATGCTCTGAAAAGCTAATAATTTGCATATCACAGCATCTCCTTCCTTTACGTTAAATTTCGCGTCTGTAGCACATCTTCGTGGTGTAGCAGTTTTAATGGCCAGTAGTGTATTTCACAGGTGTCAATGAATTGTTGTTTCTTATTGCAGGTGCACTGAATCATGGCTGATAAGTCCATTTACACCATGAAGGAACGGATCGTAGTAAGCATATGGGCTCACGAACGACCCCATACAGGAGAATCAATGAGAGATATTGAGCATGGTTTTAGAAATCTTCTCCATCAGAACCAACAGTTTTACTGTGGGAGAAAAATCTCTGCAGCTGTTTGCATAAAAGATAACCGCTGCTCAGGGTGACCATCAACACGACTGGTAGCGTGTGTGGAGACTGTCTAACTTTCGCCAAATCAGTCCTTTCGTAAGTTGTCGCAGGAATTGGGGAGTTACATACTCGAGATTACATAAACATACACTCCTGGAAATTGAAATAAGAACACCGTGAATTCATTGTCCCAGGAAGGGGAAACTTTATTGACACATTCCTGGGGTCAGATACATCACATGATCACACTGACAGAACCACAGACACATAGACACAGGCAACAGAGCATGCACAATGTCGGCACTAGTACAGTGTATATCCACCTTTCGCAGCAATGCAGGCTGCTATTCTCCCATGGAGACGATCGTAGAGATGCTGGATGTAGTCCTGTGGAACGGCTTGCCATGCCATTTCCACCTGGCGCCTCTGTTGGACCAGCGTTCGTGCTGGACGTGCAGACCGCGTGAGACGACGCTTCATCCAGTCCCAAACATGCTCAATGGGGGACAGATCCGGAGATCTTGCTGGCCAGGGTAGTTGACGTACACCTTCTAGAGCACGTGGGTGGCACGGGATACATGCGGACGTGCGTTGTCCTGTTGGAACAGCAAGTTCCCTTGCCGGTCTAGGAATGGTAGAACGATGGGTTCGATGACGGTTTGGATGTACCGTGCACTATTCAGTGTCCCCTCGACGATCACCAGTGGTGTACGGCCAGTGTAGGAGATCGCTCCCCACACCATGATGCCGGGTGTTGGCCCTGTGTGCCTCGGTCGTATGCAGTCCTGATTGTGGCGTTCACCTGCACGGCGCCAAACACGCATACGACCATCATTGGCACCAAGGCAGAAGCGACTCTCATCGCTGAAGACGACACTTCTCCATTCGTCCCCCCATTCACGCCTGTCGCGACACCACTGGAGGCGGGCTGCACGATGTTGGGGCGTGAGCGGAAGACGGCCTAACGCTGTGCGGGACCGTAGCCCAGCTTCATGGAGACGGTTGCGAATGGTCCTCGCCGATACCCCAGGAGCAACAGTGTCCCTAATTTGCTGGGAAGTGGCGGTGCGGTCCCCTACGGCACTGCGTAGGATCCTACGGTCTTGGCGTGCATCCGTGCGTCGCTGCGGTCCGGTCCCAGGTCGACGGGCACGTGCACCTTCCGCCGACCACTGGCGACAACATCGATGTACTGTGGAGACCTCACGCCCCACATGTTGAGCAATTCGGCGGTACGTCCACCCGGCCTCTCGCATGCCCACTATACGCCCTCGCTCAAAGTCCGTCAACTGCACATACGGTTCACGTCCACGCTGTCGCGGCATGCTACCAGTGTTAAAGACTGCGATGGAGCTCCGTATGCCACGGCAAACTGGCTGACACTGACGGCGGCGGTACACAAATGCTGCGCAGCTAGCGCCATTCGACGGCCAACACCGCGGTTCCTGGTGTGTCCGCTGTGCCGTGCGTGTGATCATTGCTTGTACAGCCCTCTCGCAGTGTCCGGAGCAAGTATGGTGGGTCTGACACACCGGTGTCAATGTGTTCTTTTTTCCATTTCCAGGAGTGTATGAAGCATAATTTGAAGTTAAAGGCCTTAAGATCTTCGTCTGTAAACAAACTGAGTGATGATGATACGCGAAAACGTCATCAGGCTTGTGTACGAATGTTCGGTGTCTTTTCAACTCTTCCTTCAAAGGGGGAAGTGTTTTCCTCGGAAGAGTGTGCAATATACCGCAGTGCAGAACTGAGAAACATTTATTTCCGGAGTAAAGGAAATGCACATTTTTATGAATAACATGAGCACAGCTCACGATTCGCGCTGCAATGTCTACACCACATTTAAATCACACTGCGTATCTCACCATGTCAGGTGATGGATTTGTTACACATGTGCGTGATCGGGGACTCCTCGATCGTGTATGGTTCCAGCAGGATGGAACACAAGCCCATTATGCTATTGCCGTTCGAGAATATCTCTGTGAGGTATTTCCTGGGAGATGGACAGGATGTGGTTCTGTTCATTTGCCTGCACTTTTAGCGTGACCACCCCGAAGTCTTGACCTGTCATCTTGCGAATTGCTTTATGAGGCTTCATTAAAGAGAAGGTTGCTGCCACAGTTACGGGACAGCTGAAGTACTCAAGGGTGCTGTTCGACGTGCATTTACTGTCAACACGGCAGCTGTGAAGAGAATTTCACATCTCACACGGAGGAGAGAAGTAGAGAAATAGCACTACTGTGCCACAGCATTAAGATGTATCAAAAGGCAGTTTTATATAAAATCAGGGATAAGATAGAACCACAATTATGAGAAGAACAACAAAGATTTCAACGTGGAAGATCAACCATAGATGTCATATTAAAAGATTGACAGATTGTAGAAAGGAAATTGGAATTTAGGAATGACATCGTAGTTGTATTCATAGACATAAAAAAGGCTTATCAAAGTGTTAGAAAGAAAGAGATATGGCAAGGTATTAATAGACTGGAACTGTCAAAGAGAATGCAGCTGAGAATTAGGAACATGTACATAAAATGCCTGAATTGTGTCATAATAGTCGGCGAAAAATCGGAATGCTGTATAACAGACAGAGGGGCTCGGCAAGGAAGTGTGCTCTCACCAGCGCTTTTTAATAAAGCCAAGAACAAGGCCATAACGAAAGTTCGTGAAAAGTCAGCACAGCAGATCATATGAAAATCATAGCATATGCAGATGATTTGGAAAGAAAATGAGCAGAAATTGGAAGAACAACTAAATACCTGGCAGAGAATAATTGAGGAAGCAGACATGGAAGTAAGCGCAACAAAAAGTGAAGTATTGAAAATCAGCAAGAAAAATAAAATGAAGGATGTAAGTTGCAATGGAAAAACTACTAAAGTAGTAGATGCTTTCAAGTATCTAGGAAGTAAATGAACCAAAAAGGAAACATCAAGGATGAAATTTTGGAGAGAATAGAAAATTGTTCGAAGTTTTATTATTGTGTATTGGACATAACTAGAAACTGTAAAATACTAACCAAAGCAAAGATCATAATATAAAAGTCATTATCTGTCAATTTTGACATGTGGGTCAGAAGGCTGGACTGCGCAAAATACAAGCGAAACAAGTGTGTTTTCTGCGAGGGATTCTGGATAAGGCAAGAAGGGACGGGATAAAGACTGAAACAATATGAAACGCCCTGCCCGTAAGGAAACTGTGGAGAGTGATAGGCTCAAATCGTTTGGCAACATTAACAGAAAGGAAACAGAAAGACTTCCGAGAAGAGCCCTAGAATGGACAGAATCTGAACGAAGACCAATTGGAAGATGACGAGAAGGATGGAGACACCAGGTGAAGGTTGCTGTGAACTGAAGAGGAATGCAATGGCAGGAGATGCTACACCTCCCATAAACTAGATCCCCCTCACTCGCTTGTCTCTCCCATCCTCTCCCACCCCCGTCCACTGCTGCGCCTGCATTCCCACGTCCCACCTGCTCTCCATCTCTCCACTCTCCTTACCCTCTCCCAAGGTGGCTTCCGCCAGCTCCCCCTGCCTGATGTTGCCCTCATCCCCTCCATCTACCCCTCCTATCAACTTTGATCCTCCTCTTCCACTTCCTGTGTTCTTTTCCTCAGGGCACCCTCTCTCCCTTCTCTCCCTCCTCCCACCCTCCCTCGTCCTCCCCCTGGGCTTCCCCTATCCCCCATACCCCCATACCTCCCCCCATCTCCTCTGCCACTGGCATCTCCACTGTCCCCTCTCCCACCTCCCCTACCTTTTCCCCCCTTTTGGCAGGTCCCCGTGCTCCTACCTTTTCCCCCCTTTTGGCAGGTCCCCGTGCTCGCACACGTTACGTGGACATTAGCGCGCCGGGGATCATCGCCATCGGTTTTGTGTGTGTGCCGTCGTGTTTGTGCTTCAGTGTTTTCGCCGTCCACGCTCCATCGTTCACGTGTGTCATCTCCATTATCAGTGTTCGTGTACAGTGCTGACAGTATATTGTTTTTCTTCGTGTGTGAATGGCTTCGTGTTTTTTAATTACTGTGTCTACTGTTTTTGTCCACCGTTATGTTCAGTTAATTCTGTGTCTACATTGTTTTCTCCTTGTACTACCAGTGGCTGAAGAGTGGCGTAATGTTGCCGCTGCGAGCCCACCTTGTGTAAGGTATAAAATGACAATAAAGAAAAAAAGTGATTAGAGTAAAACATTGTCAAATGAAGGAAAGTAGGGGTTGGGCATAAAGTCGCTCTGCCAGTTAAGCAGTTTTGTTGGTTGTTTAATTTTTGCTTTATAAATTTCAAGCTCCTGTAACAAATTTAGAGCACAGCCTTTTTCCACTCTGTGAAGAATACACATACAATTCTCAGTGCTCCATATGGAATGACAGGTTTCAGATAAATGCTGTCCCAAAGCAGTTTTGTTCCGTGACTGGTCATTAGAGACCGAAACCAGTAATTTGTTAACTAAAAGTTTGTGACCATAGACGTAAATTGAAGGAAACTTATTGTATATACACGTCACTGTTTTATTCGCGACGGTGTCACAGCTTGTGAAAATTCGGGAAATCCCCCGTTTATTGCATGTTTGCCCTCTACCACTCGGCTATTCCCGCAATGCTGTGGCCACATCTTCGTAAGTGTCGGTTCAACTGCTCTTCCCCCGTCTGCCATATTACACTTCGAAAGAACGTATCTTTTTGAATTTTGTAATCATTTTCTCTAGACTCCTAGCAGACATCGAATCAATGCCTTTTGTCCGGAACTTCTGCAAGACTCCTGGCGCGCAGTCACCGTTCTTGTAAAAGAGCTTTACCAGCAGCGCGCGATGCTTCATGGAATCATGG
Organism: Schistocerca americana; assembly: GCF_021461395.2. Lineage (NCBI taxonomy): Eukaryota > Metazoa > Arthropoda > Insecta > Orthoptera > Acrididae > Schistocerca > Schistocerca americana. The sequence goes on from NC_060124.1 coordinate 34,496,430, forward strand.
CGATATACTGGGCTTCCCGGGCGCAAATTGAGGAACAACGGCGTGCCGCGCCTCTGGTGGTGTGCAAATTCTGAATCTTACAGCGCCATCTGTTGGCCAACTTTTTGTTTCTTTTTCCATGACGTTTCCCCCCGTGTCAATAATATGTCGTTTAAACTTGACGTCGTTTTGAGCTGTGGTGATCTTTCCACAGCGTTTTCAAACTGGAACTTTAATAATAGACATCCTGCATACTAGGGTGAGTCAAATGAAAACCTTAAATTTGTAATAACAAATTGAAAGTTCGTGCTGTTATCCTGTAAGTTGGTAAGCGTGCTACAAACAGCATGCAGAATGGTCTGCAGCGTGCAGGTGGCAACATAGCGCAGATGCACATATACCGTCGCAGTATCAGTATAAAGATGGCCGCCCCACTTGCGACTTGCACCATGGAAGAACAGCATTCTGTTATTCGGTTTTTACCTAGTGAAGGTGTGAAACCTACTGGAATTCGTCGCCGAATGAAGGTTCAGTACGGTGATGCATGTTTGTCACAGCAGCAAGTCTACAAATGGAATAGGAAGTTCGAAAATGGCGAGACTTCAGTGGAAGATGCTCCTCGTCCACGTCAGGCACAACGAGTTGTGACCACAGAACATTGCATTGCAGCTGTTGGAGCCATAGTGAAGGAAAACCGCCGAGTGACACTGAATGATATTGCAGCATGTTTACAGATGGGTCAGTTAACCACATTGTGCATGATGTGCTCCAGTTTCACAAAGTGTCTGCAAGATGGGTGCCACGGCAGCTGACTCCTGAAATGAGAGAACGACGTGTTGATGCTTGAGAAAAACTTCTTCGGCGCTTTGAACGAGAAGGTGATGGCTTTCTTGCACGAGTCGTTACTGGGGACGAAACCTGGGTTCACTTCCACCAACCGGAAACGAAGAGCGACCCAGACCTTGCCCCAAGTGATTTCCATATATTTGGACCACTCAAAAACGCAATGAGAGGAAAGAAGTTCCGTTCCGTTCCGTACGCCATGCGGTGCATGAATGGTTGTGCGGACTACCAAAATAATTTTTTTTCTAAAGGAATTTATGCACTTTGTAAACGCTGGAGGACCTGCATTGAGCGTGGGGGAGATTACGTTGAAAAGTGATACAGCTTTGTACGACTTCTGCACAATAAATAATATTTAAAAAATATTTAAGGTTTTCATTTGACTCACCCTCGTATTTTACGGCATTACACGACACTGCAGCACCTGGGTTATTCCAAATTATGATGTAATGTTCCTTCGGACGTGCGTGCATATCCGGAGGAACATTCACTGAGGCGACTACAGCCATGCATTCACAGTTGCGACTTTGGACTACCATCAGATGTACGAGGGCAGTTCAATAAGTAATGCAACACATTTTTTTCTGAAACAGGGGTTGTTTTATTCAGCATTGAAATACACCAGGTTATTCCCCAATCTTTTAGCTACACAACACTATTTTTCAACGTAATCTCCATTCAATGCTACGGCCTTACGCCACCTTGAAATAAGGGCCTGTATGCCTGCACGGTACCATTCCACTGGTCGATGTCAGAGCCAACGTCGTACTGCATCAATAACTTCTTCATCATCCGCGTAGTGCCTCCCACGGATTGCGTCCTTCATTGGGCCAAACATATGGAAATCCAACGGTGCGAGATCGGGGCTGTAGGGTGCATGAGGAAGAACAGTCCACTGAAGTTTTGTGAGCTCCTCTCGGGTGCGAAGACTTGTGTGAGGTCTTGCGTTGTCATGAAGAAGGAGAAGTTCGTTCAGATTTTTGTGCCTACGAACACGCTGAAGTCGTTTCTTCAATTTCTGAAGAGTAGCACAATACACTTCAGAGTTGATCGTTTGACCATGGGGAAGGACATCGAACAGAATAACCCCTTCAGCGTCCCAGAAGACTGTAACCATGACTTTACCGGCTGAGGCTATGGCTTTAAACTTTTTCTTGGTAGGGGAGTGGGTGTGGCGCCACTCCATTGATTGCCGTTTTCTTTCAGGTTCGAAGTGATGAACCCATGTTTCATCGCCTGTAACAATCTTTGACAAGAAATTGTCACCCTCAGCCACATGACGAGCAAGCAATTCCGCACAGATGGTTCTCCTTTGCTCTTTATGGTGTTCGGTTAGACAACGAGGGACCCAGCGGGAACAAACCTTTGAATATCCCAACTGGTGAACAATTGTGACAGCACTACCAACAGAGATGTCAAGTTGAGCACTGAGTTGTTTGATGGTGATCCGTCGATCATCTCGAACGAGTGTGTTCGCTCGCTCCGCCATTGCAGGAGTCACAGCTGTGTACGGCCGGCCCGCACGCGGGAGATCAGACAGTCTTGCTTGACCTTGCGGCGATGATGACACACGCTTTGCCCAACGACTCACCGTGCTTTTGTCCACTGCCAGATCACCGTAGACATTCTGCAAGTGCCTATGAATATCTGAGATGCCCTGGCTTTCCGCCAAAAGAAACTCGATCACTGCCCGTTGTTTGCAACGCACATCCGTTACAGACGCCATTTTAACAGCTCCGTACAGCGCTGCCACCTGTCGGAAGTCAATGAAACTATACGAGACGAAGCGGGAATGTTTGAAAATATTCCACTAGCAATTTCCGGTTTTTTCAACCAAAATTGGCCGAGAAAAAAAATGTGTTGCATTACTTATTGAACTGCCCTCGTATAATATAATGTGGACAATGAAAATTTGTCCCGGACCGGCACATAAACACGGATTTCCCGCTTATCGCTGGCGGTCGCCTTACTACTTGTCTATCCGAGCGTGACTCGAGGCCACACCCAAACTTCAATATGTCGTCAACCTGTAGGTCTACGTGTACATCCATTACGTATGTTCATGTGCGGGGGAGACATTTCACTTTAAAGACGCTTGCCCGGCGTCGGCGGATAAATACGACACTGCAGTGCCTTTGTTATTCCGAATTGCGGTGTAATGCATGTCTGAAGAAATGTAAACGCAGGCTTCCGCGGCCGTTGTCACAGTCAATAAAATTCTTCTGAGTTTGGGGCCGCATTGTCAACTATAAAATTCGGACGTTTCGGCGACTATTGCGTCTTGAGGAAGGCGTCTTGCAATAGCCGCCGAAACGTCGGAATGTGATAGTTGACAATGCGGCCTCAAAACCAGAAGAATTTTATTGACTATGTCTGAAGGAACTTTGCGTCGTATTTCTGAATAACAGAGGCACTACAATATCGTATCCAAGTAAAATGTCTCCCCTGTACGGGAATATACAGAAATATGGCAGAAAACTACAATATCGTATCCAAGTAAAATGTCTCCCCTGTACGGGAATATACAGAAATCTGGCAGGAAACCCAAAGAGATTCTGGTCATACATAAAGCTCACCAGTGGTAAGACAGAATCAATGCCTTCACTGCGCGATAACAACGGTGAAGTCACTCATGACAATACCACTAAAGCAGAGTTATTAAACACGGTTTTCCGAAACTCCTTCACCAAAGAAGACGAAGTAAATATTCCTGAATTCCAATCAAGAACAACTGCCAAGATGAGAAACATAGAAGTAGTTATCCTCGGTGTAACAAAGCAGCTTAAATCACTTAATAAAGGCAAGGCCTCCTATCCAGTCAGGTTCCTCTCAGAGAATGCTGATAAAATAGCTCCATATTTAGCAATTATATAGAATCACTCGCTCACAGAAAGATACGTACCTAAAGACTGGAAAATTGCTCTTCACACCAATACCCAAAAAGGGAAGTAGGAGTAATCCGCTGAATTACAGGCCTATATCACTAACGTCGATTTGCAGTAGGGTTTTAGAACATATACTCTATTCGAACATTATGAAGTACCTCGAAGAAAACGATTTATTGACATATAGTCAGCACGGATTCAGAAAATATCGTTCTTGTGAAACACAACTAGCTCTTTATACTAATGAAGTAATAAATGCTATCGACAGGTGACGTCAAATTGATTCCACATTTTTAGATCTCCAGAAGGCTTTCGACACCGTACCTCACATGCGTCTTCTAATCAAACTGCGTGCCTACGGAGTAGGGCCTCAGTTGTGCGACTGGATTCGTAATTTCCTGTCATAAAGGTCACAGTTCGTAGTAATAGACGGAAAGTCGTCGAGTAAAACAGAAATAATATCCGGCGTTCCCCGAGGAAGTGTTATAGGACCTCTATTGTTCCTGATCTATATTAACGACATAGGAGACAATATGAGTAGCCGTCTTAGATTGTTTGCCCATGATGCTGTCATTTACCGTCTTGTAAAGTCATCAGATGATCAAAACTACTTGCAAAATGATTTAGGTAAGGTATCTGTATGGTGCGAAAAGTGGCAATTGACCCTGAATAAAGAAAAGTGCGAAGTTATTCACATGAGTACTAAACGAAATCAGCTAAATTTCGATTCGCGATAAGTTACACAAATCTGAGGGCTGTAAATTCAACTAAATATTTAGGGATTACAATTACAAATAACCTAAATTGGAACGATCACATAGATAATATTGTGGGTAGAGCAAACCAAAGACTGCGATTCATTGGCAGAACACTTAGAAGGTGCAACAGGTCTATTAAAGATACTATTTACACAACGCTTGTCCGCCCTATTCTGGAGTACTGCTGTGCGGTGTGGGATCCGCATCAGGTGAGACTGACGGATGACATCGAAAAAGTACAAAGAAGGGCAGCTCATTTTGTATTATCGCGAAATAGGGGAGATAATGTGACAGACATGATACGTGAATTGGAGTGGCAATCATTAAAACAAAGGCGTTTTTCGTTGCGACAGGATCTTCTCATGAAATTTCAATCACCAGTTTTCTCCTCCGATTGCGAAAACATTCTGTTGGCACCCACCTACATAGGGAGAGCCGGCTGGAGTGGCCGAGCGGTTCTAGGCGCTACAGTGTGGAACCGCGCGACCGCTACGGTCGCAGGTTCCAATCCTGCCTCGGGCATGTATGTTTGTGATGTCCTTAGGTTAGTTAGGTTTAAGCAGTTCTAAGTTCTAGGGGACTGATGACCTCAGAAGTTAAGTCCCATAGTGCTCAGAGCCATTTTTTTTTTACATAGGGAGAAATGATCTTCACGATAAAATAAATCAGGGCTCGCACGGGAAAATTTAAGTGCTCGTTTTCCCCACGTGCCGTTCGAGAGTGGATCGGTAGAGAGACAGCATGAAGGTGGTTCATTGAACCCTCTGCCAGGCACTTTATTGTGAATAACAGAATAATCACTTAGATGTAGATGTAGAGTACACGTTGTAGACTCAAGGCTGACGAGATATGTACGTTTGGGTCTGGCCGTGAGTCGTACTCGGATAGCCAATATGCGGAAAATCCGAGTTCGAGACCCTGTCTGGCATAAATTCCCATTGCCGCCATTCCATTATACAGCTGACGGTGGTCCATACCCGCAACTGCGAATACATTTCATGTATCCCTGCATATTTGGTCGTCGCGAGGTACGAAACATACAAAATGGACGAATGATTAGTTCTATTAGCCTTTTGAATAATGTACGGAACGAGCAACAACGTTATAATATTTAAAGCCAGAAGGGAAAAAAAAGTCGTGGCAGACCAAGGAATAGATAAGGATTGAAATAGTTAAACGAAGTTGAGGAAACCTCCGCTTGAGTGTCCGCCGTGTTACTCCTGCAGGGAACATACACTAGCAGAGAAAGGAGCGCGCCAATCGTGAGGGAGCAATAAATTCATTGGGTGTCGTTAAGTAATCAGAGCACCGCGAGACGACGTTGCGTCAGCCCACAGCGGTGGAGGGAAGAACGCGTGAGCGGCTGAAGCCCGCACGAGACGGCGCCGAACTGCAGGCAGCGCGCGCCGCCCTGCACGGCGTTAGTGGCGGCTGGTGGGCGGTCAGGAGGCAGCTAATCGTTCCCCAACTCACGCCTCCCAGCCCCGCCCGTCCACAAACTCTCTCCGCCCTCTCTGCTAATTTTCGTTAAGTTCTTTAGCGTCGGCGTAATGCGATAATTGAAGTGCCCGCTGTGTTGCACGCGCAGTGAACCTAATTACACCATTTCACTCAGTGCTGGGTCTTCTCCAACTCCGCAGGTTGTTTAAGAAGGTAACTGAAAGCAAACAGAACGTTAATAGCCGTAGTTATTAAGCCTTCCTGACAGATTAAACCTGTGGCATTCAGACGCAAACGAAGAGCTCGCTTTTTTAAACTCCAGTTTCTGTAAAACCCAAGGCATTTTTTTCTCTCTTCTTTACCAAAAGATGTTTCGACACCTTCGTGTCATCGTCAGCGACCTCTTTTTTTTTCATGTCCACAAAATCGTCACACAAAGTTCGCAGCTGGCTTTATACACTGTCCAGACACATTAATGTGACCACCTGTCAAAAGCTTGAATAACCACCTTTTGCAGTGCGTGCAGGAAGAGAGTCAATTATGTTCTGGAACGTACCGACAATGATGTGGAGCCATGCCGACTCCAATGCCATTGCCAGCTGCGCTAGGTTTCAAAAATGGTTCAAATGGCTCTGAGCACTATGGGACTTGACTTCTGAGGTCATCAGTCCCCTAGAACGTAGAACTACTTAAACCTAACTAACCTAAGGACATTACACACATCCAAGCCCGAGGCAGGATTCGAACCTGCGACCGTGGCGGTCGCGCGGTTCCAGACTGTAGCGCCTAGAACCGCTCGGCCACCCCGGCCAGCACTAGGTTTCATGATTGAGGATCTACAGCGCAAACAGCCCGCTTGAGGTGGTCGCATATATTCTCGATTGGGTGAGACTGGTGGCGAGGGGAGCATGGTTAACTTGTCCAGGTGCTCTTCGAACCACTCGCTTCCCCTGCTAGCTGTGTGACACTACGCACTTTCCTGCTAGTATATGCTGCCGTGCCGAGAAAAAAACAAACTTCGTGCAGAGGTGCACATGGTCACCAAGGATAGGTGGACACTTACTTCTGTTCATCCATTGCGCTTTCAGGAATAACTACATCACCTATGGAATGCCGTGAAGACACTCCTCGGACCATAATAGTCCCTCCTGCGGGCTGGACCCTTATGATGATTTTTGCAGGGTGTTTACTTTCAGAAATTTCACGCCTTCCTTTGTGCTCCATCTCTCCGATGGAGCATACAACGTAATTCATCTCAAAAGGTCGCCTGTCGCCACTCAGTGTGGTATTGGCGTGCAAATTCCAGCCTTTGTAGACAATGAACAGCGTCAGCATGGGTGCATGAACCAGGTGCCTGCTGCAGAGACCCATATATCTACATCTACATACATCTATACATATACTCCACTAGCCACCAAGCGGTGTGTGGCGAAGGGCACAATTCTCGCCAAAGTCATATTCCACCCCCCCCCCCCCCCCCCCCCCCACTGTTCCACTCGCGGATCGCGCGAGGGGAAAACGACAGAAGGCCTCAGTACGAGCTCTAATTTCCCTTATCTTTGAATGGTGATCATTGCGCGATATGAAAGCTGGTGGTAATAATATATGCTCTACATCCTCGGCGAAGATCGGATTTCGGAATTTAGTGAGCAGCCCCATCCGTTTTGCGCGTCGTCTATCTGCAAGTGTGTCCCACTTCAAACTATCTATGAGATGTGTAACGTCCTCGCGATGGCTAAATGTACCAGTCACTAATCTCTGGACCTTCTCAGTCTCTTGAATGAGACCCAACTGACAAGGGTCCCATACAGAAGAAGAATACTCCAAGACTGGACGAACTAACGTATTGTAAGCAGTTTCCTTTGTTGAAGGACTGCATCGCTTCAGGATTCTACCAATGAACCGGAATCTATAGAGTTCGCCTTGCACGTTACTTGTGTAATCTGATCATTACATTTGAGATCATTTCGAATACACAGCAACGTTCGCTTAATGGTCGGTGAGGAGATGCGGTTGGTATCCCCTCGGTTCACCTGGGCGGGTAGTTGGTCAACAGTTGCACGTCTATTCGCAGTCGTCATTCACTCCTGTCTTCTGTGGCCCAAGGTGCACAGCAGTTTCCTCGCGGCCGGTCTTGGATACCGCCATTTTGCCATTCACAGTATACTTTGATCATGGCGACATGCAGACAGTTTACAGATTTAGCCCCTTCGGAAATGCTTCCACCCTTGGCCCAAAGCCAATCCTCATACGGTTTAAGACGTCAGATAGATCGCCCCGTTTCCACTCTACAACAACGGCTTCACTGTTTTCAGCGTCCTCCTCCCCCCCCCCCCTCCCCCAACATCCCCACCCCCACTCCAAACTGCTAGTGCTGCCACCTACCGTCTGTGAGTGGCCAATACATCTGGACGTCGAATACAGGTGGTGGTCACATTAATGTGGCTGGACTGTGTATTTAGGCCTGAAAACTGTATGAAGTGCATTTTTATTTTGTTTTGAGTGCTCACATTAAACTCCAGTAATTATTGAGATGGATTTGTACACATTCATTTCTTATGGCTTGGCACCCTGTGATCTGCAAATTAGTCAGAAGCATTTACTTAAAGAGTTACTAATTTTTAACAGTTTTTCTGAGAGTAATAATGTACCATCTTCTGTACTTACTTTTTCCTTCACATTGTTAATCTGTGGTATGGTCCTCTTGTTGCTTGTAGTTATAGGCAGTAGTTCACCTTCCCCTACCGAATCGTTTGATGCAATCCCACATGAAAGAACAATGTTGTTGGCCATTTCGCTCTGAAGATATGAAGCACACTGCAGGAACGTCGCAGAACAACTGGTAAAGTATACCCAGATGTCTTAGATCTACTGTACAAACTTATTTTATGAAACTACTTTAGCACATTGACGTGGCGAGTCATATATTAATCGTTTCATTGGGCTCTATACCGGAAAGTTATTACTTCTACATTTCGCATTTAGATATCTCCCTTTAATTTCGTTGTTTCTGTTGGTGAAACACACTTTATAAGGCAATGTTTCTGAACATTAACGGAATATGAAGTAAGCGGAGTAAACTTATGGAGATATCCAGAATTTGTATGACTACATCGTTAATTACATAAAAAAAGATTGGAGGCACTTGGACAATATGGCAGATGTAAGCTAATCTTGGTCCCGTTCACCTAATGGCCAGTCTTCGCTTGTGTTTTTTACAGTTTGATTCCGTTTGCTGAAAGTTGCCCAAAGCTCTGAGAGGGAACATATATCGATTATGTGACTGTCACCTGTCGAAATACCGTTCCCAACACAGACATAATGCGGGTTACATAATACGACATCGGTTTCACTACCCTCTCACCTTAAAGCACGAGTTTTGGTATACAAAAAGAGTAAAACGCTTATGTCGACACACTAAACGAGAGATGATATGTTATTTTTGCGGCTCATTTGTTCGTCCTTCTGCTCTTGTCCGAAGTGGCCCGAATTTTTGTGGTGCATCTGTTGGGGGAAACTTAACTGTTGGAAAAATTATTCAAAACTATCCTAGCAACTCTTCGAGGAAATTCTACCGAGTACCAGCGACAGCTGTCAAATAAAACCGTATTTTAAACAACGTGCATCCGGGTCCACGAAAGCAGAAGTACGGCGTGCATTTAATGATTGTGGTACTGCTAAGTACACAGGAAAAAACTTTAATCGCCAGGAGACAGCACCACAAAACATCGATACCATGTAACACTGCCTATAGTCTTGATATAGGCCTCTGTTTGTCAAGGAAGTGACCTATGAGGTCCTCCAGATTTACCATACCCAGCTGAAGCGATTATTTAGCAAAGAGCTATGAAACTGTGGGTCTTATGACTTGACGAAACTACAATTGTGTGAACGTAAATGTGGATTCTTTGATAGCTTTGAGAGATGACTGATTGGAGCTACAACATATGAAACATTAGTTCACTTTATTATAAGAATGATAAAAAGATTTACTCATCCTTACACAATCCACTGCCACGGGAATGAGCCGAATATTTACAACTGCATTTGAACAGTAAAGCGTCACTTGATGCACACAAGTACAAAACTCTAGCACTGACTAGAATGGCACTGATGTTCTAACTAGATGACGGCTGCTTCATTGTGGGTCACAGAGTGGGACAGAGCGAGTCCATGCTTGGCTCTATCTCGACCTCGGGTGCGATGGTGCTGTGGTGCTCAACAAGAGTCGTGTCATTAAATGAAACAACAAGTTTACTGTTACCAGTCACCGTTTTATTTTTTCCACGACGCGTTTCGAAGGTTTAAACCTCCATCATCGGGTGGATTTACATTAGTTAGTATTACATATGTGTGTATGTTGTGTTACGACATTTGGAGGAACTTGTGGCACTGCCTAGTGGCGAAACAAGACACTATTTCAGAATATGGTTTTGGATAACTTTTGACAAAAAATTAAACTGATATTTAATGGTAAACTTTAATAAGGAAACTAGTGTACCTCCATTGGCCACAGGTTCCTTTTTCTGTCGTAACACTTCACATGTATACTGCCACATTTGCAAACAAATATGGCGTCTGGAATCAGCTGGGTGCAAGGTTCGTACAGCAGAAGAGAAGACATAATCGCAAAGTGCAAAGAATATACATTGTAACAACATTATTACAGAATAATCGTTTAAACCATTTGGAGGTGTTTGTTTTGAGGTGTCAAAGTGTGTGTACTTCAGGTGGTATATAAATCCAATTTTGAAAGATTAAAACAGCTAAACATTCGTACTCGTTAATGCAATCAGGTGAAATGTTAAAATGGCTTAAATTTCATACTTGCTAATAACAATTAGGTAAAATGTTATAGGCTTCAATTACAATGATCACATTGGCTACAGCAGTAAAATCATACATAGATGACACTCTTTGAAGAAAGAGAGAGAGAGAGAGAGAGGAAGGAGTGATTATGTGAGAGCGAACACTTACATGGCAAGGAGTCTTAAGATTACATGTTGCATATATTAGCTGCCTAAAGGTTGGGGTAGTACACTGGTTAATGTTATAAAATATGCAGATAGATATACATTTGTGCCAGTAGATGATGTACATACAGTAAATCCACCCGATGATGGAGGTTTAAACCTTCGAAACGCGTCGTGGAAAAAATAAAACGGTGACTGGTAACAGTAAACTTGTTGTTTCATTTAATGTCAGTAACAGTCACGGTAAAGCCTAACCTAAAAATGTTCGCATTTAAAGAGTCGTGTCTTCATTCGTGGTTGCGAACTGCAGTAAGACATCGTTAACGTTTGTGGTATCAATGCACCTGCGAGAACTTGGTGTGGCATCACGATCTATTGACGATACCGCAGCAGGAATGTTGATTGCTACATTTCATTTGCTGTCCCAGATTTTTTTTATGGGGTTAACGTCGGATACTTTACCAGGCAAGACGAGATGTGACAGCATCTGACTTTTTGTCAAACCAGGTATGTATAGGTGCAGCCCTGTGAACATGGATATTGTTATCTTTGAAGAAAAGAGTGTCCACAGCATTCTCATCAAGAAGATGTGGAAGAAAGGCCAACACTTAGAATATCGAATTAAACTTTCTGTTTCATGTTTACGAAAAACACCCCAAAAATCACAGAAGCGACTCTGAACTGAATTAAACCCTTCACACAATATGTGTTAAATTCCTCGCTGGACGTGCAGTGTCATTCGACACCTGCCGCCATTTGAAAAGAGGCGAATCTTGAGTTGTCAGAACATACTGCATGCCTCTAGTCATATGTAGTTCTTTTTCTGTGTTGTTTGTTTCACTGGAGATGTGCAGATTTATGTGCGACTATGAACAATGGCGTTTTGTGAGGTAAGTAGCTCTAGATGTCCAATGCTCCATTCGCAGTTTTCGCTCAGGAAGTAGTTGAGATGGATTGGCATTCTACCTCGTGGTTCAGGACTTCGGTGGGAGTGGAGTTTGGCTGGGACTCGACCAAGCATGGACGCTTAACCAAATGCAGTTTAATTTTATTAATAGTGTGAACAGTACAGAGTACATACGTAAGGCAAAACAAACCAGGGGTTCGCACTCAATTTTCCAGATAACTTAACACCTTATATAACGCCATAAAAATTGACGATAATAGGCTGTCTCTCCATAATAATAATACAAACCTTATGGGGGCTAAATGAATATACCAGCAGAAAACATTAACCTAAAATACATACATCAACCAATACAAATACTTCACCCCACTGGGATTTACTTCATATAAGGGCCACTCCGTATAATCCACAACAACACACTCGTCAACAAGGTAGCACAAGGGTACTGTACTGTAGCCAACAAGCAAACAGGGACAGACAGCACACAAAATCTGAAGGAACACAATAACGAAACGTGCATCAGTTACCACGTCACACAGAAAGGCAACTTCAGTTGCTAAAATTTCATCACTAAAATACAGTTCAAATGGTTCAAATGGCTCTGAGCACTATGGGACTCAACAACTGAGATCATCAGTCCCCTAGAACTTAGAACTACTTAAACCTGACTAACCTAAGGACATCACACACATCCATGCCCGGGTAGGATTCGAACCAGCGGTCCGCGGTTCCAGACTGAAGCGCCTAGAACCGCTCGGCCACACCGGCCGGCAAAATACAGTTCCACAGATAATTTACTGCAATGTAAAATTCAACCACACATGGCCACACTATGTTTCATCAAAATACAACACACCTATACAGGGCACTGCTCCTCAAATTCCAGACCCAATTGTGAGTATGTCGTGTTTCATCAGTTCAAAACCTTGGCAATTCACTAGTTCTCCCACAGACTTAAAGGTCAGTACAACAAAAATGGCGCAAGCCACTCTTGTGTACAACCTTCCGTCTGCTGCTTCTGCCAAATCATGCCTCGTGTTAACAGCAGGCCACAACCAGTGTTGACAGACCACAACCTCACCGCCTTTCTGCCTGCACGCTATCCGCACCCACGAGAGGCGACGCTACTGAGCTTCATCCAGGTTGTGTTGGCTTTCGTCATCATATTCCAACTCCCACTGGCTGAGTTCACTTTGGAGCAAAACATTGACCCAAGGTTGACTTCCAACCGATGTAGCCATACCTGGTCTATCCTTTCAAACTCTTACTGTCCTCTGCATACAGTCCATCTCCAATGCAGGTGTATACCACTCCACGATGACCACAGCTGCCCTGTACTCTACAAACCAAGAGCAGCTACTACCAGCTGCCCACAGACAACCGTCAGCTTTGTGCCCAGGTGCTGGTGCTTGGCGGGCAATTCCCAGAGCCAGCGGCTCCGGGAGGTGAACATGCCCAAGTGGCTTGGCACTGAAGCGGACCTGGGGTGAAGGGTCACTACTGTACAAGGTTTGGTTGAAGTGATGGGTCATGGCGAGGGTGCAGGCCCGTGGCGGCTCAGATAAACAACAGTAAAACTCAAATATTTCATTAAAACTCGTGCAACCACGCTCGGAGTGTTGTGATGCAGTAGGCCGTGTCCCCTCTCTCCACAAGTTGAAGATGGCACACGGTGCGCAGCCAGTGGTCTGCCTGTAGGTCGTAACGTCCGCGTCCAGGAATTCTGACACCAGGAGCTAGCTCAGTGGCTCACGCAAGAAATGCCAGCGGTGCAGAAGACTATAGGAATATCTGCAGGGGTTGACAGTCTCTTTGTGCTGTATCCCTCCCCAGAGAGTGAATTTGCATGGCGCCATGGTGCCAGCACAGAAGGATAAACGGCTGTACCACCATGGCCTCGATCTGCTGTCCTCAAGGAAAGGAGACTGGCTGCTGCTAGAGTGAGCGTGGAGGCAACCCATCATTGGAAAGGCACCAAGTCCAGGAAGGAGGAGAGTGGCAGAAGATGGTGTGATATTGGAGGCTCAAACTTGTGGTGACTGCTTGCTGTCACATATTGCTCCGGCATCTGACGTAGCCCCCTCAACAAACTAGGCGCTGCCGGACTGATAATTCCTCTGCTATAAACGACTGTTATTTACACGTGCTTGGAGCTCACTTGTGCTAATGCACTGCTTCCAATTTTCCAAATTGGTGAGGAACATAATCTGAGAACGGCACAAACGATTCTGATCGGAATTCGATGCCAGCATTCTAAATTGAATTCTCCGTCAGAGTACCTAGCATTTTCACGATATCTTCAAAAGTCTATTTTCAGTGCACACTTTTGTTTCGATTTTTTGGGCGAAGAAAATGACGTTTGTGTCAACACATCACCTTTTTGTTATGACTTACTGTTTCTCAATTATTCTATGTGCACGTATAAAAAATATATCGAAAAGTACTTATACAAAATTATCTTTGTTACATGTCCAATAGAAGGTCGTCAGGAATTCCGTCGATGGCCAGGGTTCCAGCTGCAAGAGCAGCTGATACAGGGAGCGTCCGATGCGGACACAAAAATTATTCCTTAAAAAGAAAAGTGTAAGGAACAAAACTATACCAGCAGATTCAGCATTAAACTTTATTTTACTTGAAAAAATCACGGAAATCATCCATTTTTCATGCATTCAGAGGAGGCCGCCCCTTAAGTTGACAAACCTCATCTTTACTGAAGTATATTCTTTTTGGCTAGTATCCATAGAACATAGCATTTTGTATGGGGGGTCTGATCTCTCACGCAGTCTAACGGGGTGGTGGTGCAACGCCCGATTAATTGCCAGATAGTTGTTTCTTAACAACTTGCAAGAGCCCAGTCTTACCACTACCTTGGTAGGATTGTGGTGGCCTGCTTCAGAATGCATAAACTGCCTGTTGCAGCAAGTGTCATGCCGACACATTAGCGCACGACAGCTGTGGCGGAGCTGCTGGTTTCCACCGCAACAGCCAAAATATAGTGGCATCGCCACAGCCACAATGTGACGGCACAATGTCTCTCTCGCGCGGAAAATCATGCCACTCCGCGCCAGGAATTCTTCTCCTGGCCACATTCTGATTCTTCTGATTCTCCATGGCAACGGCTCCGAACAGACATTGCTGACCCCTTTCGACAAACACGTTGGCTGACTGTCGTCGGCGGCTACAGCAAATATCCTTCTCTTTCCCACCGCATTCGATAAATGCCTCCAGAACTATCAAGGCTCTCGCTTCCGTATTTTCTCTCGAAGACTTGCCACAAACAATTGTCATTGACAAAGTACTTCCTTTTTCTTCCAAGGAATTTGCAGAGTTATACTAATAAAATGGAATACAGCATGTCAGCACAGCACCATTCTCGCCACAAACTAAAGACGAGCGAGAACGTTTCGTTCAAAGGTTCAAGAGCGAATGTTGAAACATCGAGCTTCACATTCACGTGAAGATGCCTTACTGGTGTATCTGAGTTCTGGCGCATGGCAGACACCATCCGACCTTGCCGCATTTAAAAGAATATGGTTCAAATGGCTCTGAGCACTATGGGACACAACTGCTAACGTCATTAGTCCCCTAGAACTTAGAACTAGTTAAACCTGACTAACCTAAGGACATCACAAACATCCATGCCCGAGGCAGGATTCGAACCAGCGACTGTAGCGGTCTTGCGGTTCCAGACTGCAGTGCCTTTAACCGCACGGCCACTTCGGCCGGCACCGCATTTCCTTCATCCTTACAGCACTATGCCCCAGCTTCAGACTTCACCACGAAGTTTCACTGACCATCACGTGTACAACAAGCCACATCTATGGGAATCCGGTGTTGTTCTCAGATTGTCTGGCGGAGTGCATAATGCTATTCACGGCAGCACAGGCACGCGTCGGCGCCACCAAAATCATCTATGGCTCTGTGAATTCAGTGATCTTGACGTAGATCAAGCTGTTTCAGATTTCTTCACTGCTCGACTTCCGGCTGCTGTGACGCAGACACATCCGTCCGTAGCAACGCACCTCCTACGCAGCTCACTAAACAGATGCATCCAACCGCGGCCTTCTCGCCAATGGAAGTCGCCGCCTACCCTCACCAACACTAGAGGTCGCCTCTCCCATGAAAACCGACACCGTCACCGTCGGCTAGTTGGCAGCACCATCCGTGCCCCTACCTGTACCGTCGGATGCGTCCTGCGCCTGGGTTTTCAGGGGCGGTATCCACGGCGCTCAGGTTGGCCACCTCTGCCCCCAGCCAAGCGAACAGCCTCATCACTATCCAAGGCAGAGGCTTCCCCTCCCCCGTACCTTCGAAGCTGGGAGGGGAGGGGTAAGGTATCGGCGACCATCTGGTCAGCCGCACTTTCAAATATTCATGCCGCCAGTTACGCCGTCCCCCTCCTTTCCTCTGTCCTTTTCCCGGGCTCCCTCTCCCCCCCTCCCATCCTCTTTCTTCCCCACCTCCCCTCTCTTTGCCCCCTTCTCTCCCCCGCATCCTTTTCCATTTCCCTCCTCTGTCTCCTCTCATTCCCTCTCGCGTCTGCCCTTCTCCCCCTTTAATAGTCCTCTCCCTCCTTGGTTCCCCCCTTTTCGTTTTTTCCTCTCCTCCCTCCTTGTTTTTCCCCCTCCTGCAGGTCCACCCCCCCCCCCCCCATCTGCCTTTGGCTCAGGAGTGTCGTCTTTGTGCTGCCACTTTCGTGCAGTGTTCTACAGTGAGTGTTCTACAGTGCGTGTTTTACAGTGAGTGTTCCGTGTTGTGTTTTTTGGGAC
The DNA here is from genome assembly GCF_021461395.2 of Schistocerca americana. Lineage (NCBI taxonomy): Eukaryota > Metazoa > Arthropoda > Insecta > Orthoptera > Acrididae > Schistocerca > Schistocerca americana. Next base: position 34,512,984 of record NC_060124.1, read on the forward strand.
TGGTTGCGAACGGCCATCATACTGTCGCTGGGTGTGCCTTTTATCTCTTGCGAACAGAAACCAGACTGTCGCCATGTTTTTTAATTGTGTGTCTACTATGTTACTTGTCTGATTCCTGTGTATTTTATCTACATTGCCAACCCCTTTTGCTTTCTGTTTTAACTTTCCGCAATTTTACGCCATTTTACACTTTAAATCACCATTTTATCGCCTGTTTTTCCTTGTTTCTTTCTTTAAAAAAAGTCTGTAGGCTGTAGAGCAGCGTAGTAAGCTGCTGCCAGCCCGCCCCCTTCGGGGGGAATTGAAAATCAATAAAGAAAAAAAAAAAGCTACGCCGTCGCGTTTCCTATAGCCTCCACCGAGGCACAAGGGTGCTGCCATGAATGATTATACCGCTGTCAATGAGGTGCAGGCATCCCCTCTCAGGAGCTCCAGCTGCGATAGTACTTAAGTTCAAACATTCATGCACTGTCTGTTTTCCATTGGAATGACATTTACTGACTGTCATAGTGGCCAGCGTTTGACATTTTCTCAATATATATTGCACTGAAGAGATTTACAAACCTTTTGTATCTGTATATATTTCTACATTCAAGTCAACTGATAGCAATTGGCGCTGCCAATATTATGTAATACTATTTAATATTGGGTTCAAATGGTCCAAATGGCTCTGAGCACTATGGGACTTAACATCTGAGGTCATCAGTCCCCTAGAACTTAGAACTACTTAAACCTAACTAACCTAAGAACATCACACACATCCACGCCCGAGGCAGGATTCGAACCTGCCACCGTAGTGGTCGCGCGGCTCCAGACTGAGCCAGATCCACCACGAGAGGGTCACCTACAGGATGACTTCAACTTGTCTGGGCGTCTCCAAAACCTGTGCTCCAGTGTGCCTCATGCGTGGCACACAGACGGAGCCACCAGCTGCCTGGCGCACATGTTTCCTGCTGCCCCAGAAACTCCTCAAGGCCGCTTACGCTGCTGCTCCACTGTAGCCACTAGCTTGGCCCAGCGACATCACGCCTTCACAGCGATGCATGCCGACTTGTGCTTAGCTTACGCAGACTCTGCTTCCACGGATCAATGAAGGCCCTTGAGTCACCGCTTTCAACCACTGTGCGATCATCTTGCTAAACAAAAAAAAGTGTTTACCATCTGAGATCAACTGATTACTCGACCACCCATTTGCTGGTGTTAAACAGCACATCGCCATGCACCCTGTGTTAAGAAACAACTATCCTGGCAATTAATCCGGCTTTGCACCACCACCCCGTTAGAGATCAGACCCCCCCATACAAAATACTATGTTCCATTGATACTAGCCAAGAAGTATATAAGTCAGCTCAAAATGGTTCAAATGGCTCTGAGCACTATGGGACTTAACATCTGCGGTCATCAGTCCCCTAGAACTTAGAACTACTTAAACCTAACTAACCTAATGACATCACACACATCCATGCACGAGGCAGGATTCGAACCTGCGACCGTAGCGGTCCCGCGGTTCCAGACTGAAGCGCCTAGAACCGCTCGACCACACCGGCCGGCTATAAGTCAGTAAAGATGAGGTTAGTGTTGTCAACTTCTCTGAATGCATGAAAAATAGATGATTTCCGTGATTTTTTTCCGAGGAAAATAAAGCTTAATGCTAAATCTGATGATACAGTTTTATTCCTTACACTTTTGTTTTTAAGGAATCATTTATCCGCATCGGATGCTCCCTGTAACAGCTGCCCTTGCAGCTGGAACGTTGGTCATCGATGGAATTCCCGACGACCTCCTATTGGACCCGTAACAAAATAATTTCGTATAAGTCGTTTTCGATAATTTTTTGTACGTGTACGTAGAATAATTGAAAAATATTAAGTCTTAACAAAATAGTGATTTGCTTAAATAAACGTCATTTACTTCGCCCAAAAAAATCGAAACAGAATTGTGCACTGAAAATAGACTTTTGAAGATATCGTGAAAATGCTAGGTAATCTGAGAGAGAATTCCGACCAAAGTCGTTTCTGCCGTCCTCAGATTATGTTCCTCGCCAATCTGAAAAATATGGATTCGAGAAAAACGCGTTTAAGCTTTTAGGTTACATTATTTAACAGCGATTCCTTCCAGATCCGAAAGGTCCTCCCCCACCTTCCACCTTCTTTGTGGCCATAGTGGTCATGCGAGAGTGTGTGGCAGTTTCTGCCATCCACAGCTCTGCTCGCTCGATAGGCTTCCCGTCTGCTTTTGTGCAGAAGTTGGAACAGCATGGTCCAATCTCAAGTTCGAGCACATTCACAATTTCCACAGTGCTTGTAAGGCTGGCGCTGAAATTACATGATGTCACTCTGGCTGCAATGCCGACAATTTTTTCCCCGTCGTGAATGGGTTTCGGAGACACTTTTTCACAAGTCGTAACTCGATAACGGAAATTCTGGCGAACTTGGTGTGGCATCATAGATCGATACCACGCCACTGACGGCGCACGATTGGCAACAGCAGCACAAGTTTCCATCAGACGCCGATAGTGGTCGTGCGGGGTACAGCAGACTCAATCGAGCATGCCTGGTGAGCCATACCTCCAACAACTTCATACCACGAGCACCCTCTGCCGACGCGATACAGCGTGATCGATGGCAGAACACAATGGGTATAACGTTCTTTAAATACGAGTATATTGTAACTACTTAAATGAATGGCTGAACTGAGAATCCATTCAAAACTGGAGTTATCGTGCCGGCCAGTGTGGCCGTGCGGTTCTAGGCGCTTCAGTCTGGAACCGCGTGACCGCTACGGTCGCAGGTTCGAACCCTGCCTCGGGCATGGATGTGTGTGATGTCCTTAGGTTAGTTAGGTTTAAGTAGTTCTAAGTTCTAGGGGACTGATGACCACAGATGTTAAGTCCCATAGTGTTCAGAGCCATTTGAACCATTTGGAGTTATCGTGTAGCGTGTTGTGACTGCAAATGCTGTGCTTACTCTGTGTTATTGTTAGCAAAAACTTTATACGAACTGATTGGGCAGTGCTACTCCCAGTACCTGTAAAGAAATACAGTCACTGCAAAATACTTTCAGCCCTTAGGTACTGAATCTTCTGCCCTGTTCAAAACTGATAACTTTGGCCCCTGTGCATATAACACACAAATAAAGTTGTCTTACCTCTAAAGCAGCAACGGTGGATCGCGTGAGGCGTGTGGCGGTAGTGAATTGGGTGAATTACTAACGCTGACTTTTTCAATAGTGAAGTCGTATTCGAAGTCGAGTTTGGCTTTTCAAAACATCTGGCAATTGAAATTACATTACTCAGAAAAATTACATCCTTTTTGCTAAATGAAAACCTTTCTTTGCTGACGTAGTCACAAACAGTGACATTTGTTTAGCAAGTATTATTTAACATCACTAAAAGGCAAAAGACAGATCTTCAGATTACGTATAACTGTGTTAAAAAATCTTAGAAACATCATAAAAGGGAAATATCTAACTAACCTATACATCAAATCTGTTTACGTACATTCTGGGGTTACTCAACATAGAAACCACTGTTACCAACTATCAGCCAACTCATTTACACTAACGCGCTGGCAAAAGGAAAGTAATAGGAAATTAACTTCCTTACCTTAACTGCGAGAAGACTTCCGCTTTCTCATTTATATTTCCAATAATACATGTGCTCGTAAAGGTTCTTTGTAATATCAATCGACCAATCCTTTCTTGTCACAATTAAATTTATATTTCATCATTTCACTTTACATTGCCTTATTAAATCACTCATCATCTTCAACTACCTATTTTACGTGCAGTTCAACACAAACTATTGGTATGAGAAAATTCCTACATTATAATCTAACACTTGGTGGCCTTACAAGGCACACCACAAATGCTGCCTACTTCATCCTCTTTCGCTCGCAAACTGATACACACTCACTGCTGTGCGTCAAGCGCTCTCTTACTCCAACACTACACTCTCAGACCAGATGCAGTATCTTTGGCTCCGCGGTCTTCCAAAGTCAACGATCCGCTTTGTAGATCCTATCAGAGACATACACACATCAAAAAAAGTTTTGCATTACCCTGTTTTCCAAAAATCCTGAAGATAGTCGTTGAATATGGATATTATAACATAGACACAGTCCCATTGGCTGTTCAGAGATGTCACTGAACCCGCCCAAAGATGTAAATAACAATGCATGAGCAGCGCCTATTAGACGGAGGGGGTCCGACAGCCGATCAGTTCCAGTCATTCCACCAGGAAGGAGGAACACAGCTCGTGTTGTCCGTAGTTCAAGCATGCCTAGACAGTCAATACCGCGGTTCGATCGCGCCCGCATTGTTAATTTCTGCCAGGAAGGGCTCTCAACAAGGAAATTGTCAGGCGTCTCGGAGTGGACCATAGTGATGTTGTTCGGACATGGGGGGGGGGATACAGAGAGACAGGAACTGTCGATGACATGCCTCGCTCAGGCCGCCCAACGGCTGCTACTGCAGTGGATGGCTCGGAGGAACCCTGACAGCAACGCCACCATGTTGATTACTGCTTTTCGTGCAGCCACAGAACGTCGTGTTACGACTCAAACTGTGCGCAATACGCTGCATGATGCGCAACTTCACTCCCGACGTCCATGACGAGGTCCATCTTTGCAATCACGACACCATGCAGCGCGGTACAGATGGGCCCAACAACATGCCGAATGGACCGCTCAGGATTGGCATCACGTTCTCTTCACCGATGAGTGTCGCATATGCCTTCAACCAGACACTCGACAGAGACGTGTTTGGAGGCAACCCAGTCAGGCTGAACGCCTTAGACACACTGTACAGTGAGTGCAACAAGGTTCCCTGATATTTTGAGGTGGCATTATGCGGAGGCGATGTTCGCTGCTGGTGGTAATGGAAGGCGCCGTAACAGCTGCACGATACGTGAATGCCATCCTCCGACTGATAGTGCAACCATATCGGCAGCATATTGGTGAGGCATTCGTCTTCACGAACGACAATTCAGCCCCCATTGTGCACATCTTGTGTCCTTTAGGATAACGGCGTCGCTCGACTAGAGTGGCCAGCATGTTCTCGTAAAGCTTCTTCGTAGATTTAAAAGGGCTGTTTATGTACGACGTGACCCACCAACAACTCTGAGGGATCTACGCAGAATCGGCGTTGAAGAGTGGGACAATCTGGACCAACAGTGCCTTGATGAACTTGTAGATAGCTTGGAGATGGTAGGGAAACTAGAAAATCTGAAAAGTGAAATGCAAAGGCTCAATCTAGATATAGTAGGGGTCAGTGAAGTGAAGTGCAAGGAAGACAGGGATTTCTGGTCAGATGAGTATCGGGTAATATCAACAGCAGCAGAAAATGGTATAACAGGTGTAGGATTCGTTATGAATAGGAAGGTAGGGCAGAGGGTGTGTTTCTGTGAACAGTTCAGTGACTGGATTGTTCTAATCAGAATCGACAGCAGACCAACACCGACAACGATAGTTCAGGTATACATGACGACGTCGCAAGCTGAAGATGAACAGATAGAGAAAGTGTATGAGGATATTGAAAGGGTAATGCAGTATGTAAAGGGGGACGAAAATCTAATAGTCATGGGCGACTGGAATGCAGTTGTAGGGGAAGGAGTAGAAGAAAAGGTTACAGGAGAATATGGGCTTGGGACAAGGAATGAAAGAGGAGAAGGACTAATTGAGTTCTGTAACAAGTTTCAGCTAGTAATAGCGAATACCCTGTTCAAGAATCACAAGAGGAGGAGGTATACTTGGAAAAGGCCGGGAGATACGGGAAGATTTCAATTAGATTACATCATGGTCAGACAGAGATAACGAAATCAGATACTGGATTGTAAGGCGTACCCAGGAGCAGATATGGACTCAGATCACAGTACAGTAGTGATGAAGAGTAGGCTGAAGTTCAAGACATTAGTCAGGAAGAATCAATACGCAAAGAAGTGGGATACGGAAGTACTAAGGAATGACGAGATACGCTTGAAGTTCTCTAACGCTATAGATACAGCAATAAGGAATAGCGCAGTAGGCAGTACAGTTGAAGAGGAATGGACATCTCTAAAAAGGGCCATCACAGAAGTTGGGAAGGAAAACATAGTTACAAAGAAGGTAGCTGCGAAGAAACCATGGGTAACAGAAGAAATACTTCAGTTGATTGATGAAAGGAGGAAGTACAAACATGTTCCGGGAAAATCAGGAATACAGAAATACAAGTCGCTGAGGAATGAAATAAATAGGAAGTGCAGGGAAGCTAAGACGAAATGGCTGCGGGAAAAATGTGAAGACATTGAAAAAGATATGATTGTCGGAAGGACAGACTCAGCATACAGGAAAGTCAAAACAACCTTTGGTGACATTAAAAGCAACGGTGGTAACATTAAGAGTGCAACGGGAATTCCACTGTTAAATGCAGAGGAGAGAGCAGGTAGGTGGAAAGAATATACTGAAAGCATGTATGAGGGTGAAGATTTGTCTGATGTGATAGAAGAAGAAACGGGAGTCGATTTAGAAGAGATAGGGGATCCAGTATTAGAATCAGAATTTAAAAGAGCTTTGGAGGACTTACGGTCAAATAAGGCAGAAGGGATAGATAACATTCCATCAGAATTTCTAAAATCATTGGGGGAAGTGGCAACAAAACGACTATTCACGTTGGAGTGTAGAATATATGAGTCTGGTGACATACCATCTGACTTTCGGAAAAGCATCATCCACACAATTCCGAAGACTGCAAGAGCTGACAAGTGCGAGAATTATCGCACAATCACCTTAACAGCTCATGCATACAAGCTGCTTACAAGAATAATATACAGAAGAATGGAAAAGAAAATTGAGAATGCGCTAGGTGACGATCAGTTTGGCTTTAGGAAAAGTAAAGGGACGAGAGAGGCAATTCTGACGTTACGGCTAATAATGGAAGCAAGGCTAAAGAAAAATCAAGACACGTTCATAGAATTTGTCGACATGGAAAAAGCGTTCGACAATATAAAATGGTGCAAGCTGTTCGAGATTCTAAAAAAAGTAGGGGTAAGCTATAGGGAGAGACGGGTCATATACAATATGTACAACAACCAAGAGGGAATAATAAGAGTGGACGATCAAGAACGAAGTGCTCGTATTAAGAAGGGTGTAAGACAAGGCTGTAGCCTTTCGCCCCGACTCTTCAATCTGTACATCGAGGAAGCAATGATGGAAATAAAAGAAAAGTTCAGGAGTGGAATTAAAATACAAGGTGAAAGGATATCAATGATACGATTCGCTGATGACATTGCTATCCTGAGTGAAAGTGAAGAAGAATTAAATGATCTACTGAATGGAATGAACAGTCTAATGAGTACACAGTATGGTTTGAGAGTAAATCGGAGAAAGACGAAGGTAATGAGAAGTAGTAGAAACGAGAACAGCGATAAACTTAACATCAGGATTGATGGTCACGAAGGCAATGAAGTTAAGGAGTTCTGATACCTAGGCAGTAAAATAACCAATGACGGACGGAGCAAGGAGGACATCAAAAGCAGACTCGCTATGGCAAAAAAGGCATTTCTGGCCAAGAGAAGTCTACTAATGTCAAATACCGGCCTTAATTTGAGGAAGAAATTTCTGAGGATGTACGTCTGGAGTACAGCATTGTATGGTAGTGAAACATGGACTGTGGGAAAACCGGAACAGAAGAGAATCGAAGCATTTGAGATGTGGTGCCATAGACGAATGTTGAAAATTAGGTGGACTGATAAGGTAAGGAATGTGGAGGTTCTACGCAGAATCGGAGAGGAAAGAAATATGTGGAAAACACTGATAAGGAGAAGGGACAGGATGATAGGACATCTGCTAAGACATGAGGGATTGACTTCCATGGTACTAGAGGGAGCTGTAGAGGGCAAAAACTGTAGAGGAAGACAGAGATTGGAATACGTCAAGCAAGTAATTGAGGACGTAGGTTGCAAGTGCTACTCTGAGATGAAGAGGTTAGCACAGGAAAGGAATTCGTGGCGGGCCGCATCAAACCAGCCAGTAGACTGATGACCAAAAAAAAAAAAAAAAAAAGATAATTGTGTTGTGGTTATTATGCGGAGCCAATGTTCGCCGCTGGTGGTAATGGAAGGCGCTGTAATAGCTGCACGATATGTTAATGCCATCCTCCGACTGATAGTGCAACCATATCGGCAGCATATTTGTGAGGCATTAGTCTTCATGAACGACAATTCAGCCCCCATTGTGCACATCTTGTGTCCTTTAGGATAACGGCGTCGCTCGACTAGAGTGGCCAGCATGTTCTCCAGACATGAACCCTATCGAACATGCCTGGAATAGATTGAAAAGGGCTGTTTATGTACGAACGACGTGACCCACCAATCACTCTGAGGGATCAACGGCGAATCGCCGTTGAGGAGTGGGACAATCTGAACCACCAGTGCCTGGATAAACTTGTGGATAGTACGCCACGACGAATACAGGCATGCATCAATGCAAGACGACCTGATACTGGGTATTAAAGGCACCGATGTGTACAGCAGTCTTGACCACTACCTCTGAAGGTCTCGCTGTATGGTGGTACAACATGTAATGTGTGGTTTTCTTGAAAAGGGCGGAAATGATGTTTACGTTGATCTCTATTCCAATTTTCTGTACAGCTTCCGGAACCGAGGTGACGCAAAACTTTTTTTTATGTGTGTGCATCGTTTACAATATAATAGTTTGACTTTAGTTGACATTTGTATCATTACAATATTCTGGTGCCACATATCAGCGTACCCCAGCAACTCCTTTCATGAGGCGTGGCCCCTTCGCGGCAGAGTCGCCACTGAGACACAGCCAGTCGCAGCCCTGACTATTGCTTGTGTATTAGTGAAGAGAGTCTCTCCCTGAAATGCTCTCGTTGTCATTGTATTAGCTGGACTCTGTTGCTGCACGTTCATTGTTAAAGATTATTCATACACTTGGAGAAAGCTGCATATTAAGTAAAGCCTCTGTTTATTGTATTTACTCGTTCGCTTATCATTTCTACTCCTGTCCAGCATTTCTCTGATAGTAGCTGCTGCATCATTCTGTAGCCCACCTCTGTTTACCATCGTGTTCCAAGCAGTACACGGGGCTTGGGATCAACACTACAATAAAGTAGACATCCCGGAGAATATTTTAAGCGAAAAAATCTATGATTTTACATTTTCAAAGAAGACTACCCCATATGGGCTTAGTAATCACAAACTCCTTTTTTAAACATAAGAACATTCACCGGTATACTTGGGAAGGCAGGGGAACCAGATCTGTCATTGACTATATAATAACAGATCAGGAATTCAGGAAGGCTGTGAGGGACATGCGTGTATTCAGGGGATTCTCTGATGACACTGATCATTATTTAATCTGCAGTGAAATTGGGATTGTGAGGCCGAAAGTGCAGGAGGTCAGGTCCATATGTAGGAGGATAAGAGTGGAGAAACTTCAGGATAAGGAAATCAGGCACAAGTACATAACAGTGATCTCAGAAAGGTACCAGTTAGTTGAATGTAGTCAATTACAGTCATTGGAAAAGGAATGGACAAGGTATAGGGACACAGTACTAGAAGTGGCTAAAGAATGTCTTGGAACAGTAGTGTGTAAAAGTAGGATGAAGCAAACAGCTTGGTGGAATGACACAGTCAAGGCAGCCTGTAAAAGGAAAAAGAAGGCGTATCAAAAATGGCTACATACTAGAACTCAGGTAGACAGAGAAAGTTATGTTGAAGAAAGAAACAAAGCCAAACAGATAATTGCAGCATCCAAGGAGAAATCTTGGGAAGACTTTGGAAACAGGTTGGAGACTATCGGTCAAGCTGCTGGAAAACCATTCTGGAGTGTAATTAACAGTCTTCGAAAGGGAGGTAAGAAGGAAATGACATGTATTTTGGACAGGTCAGGAAAACTGCTGGTGAATCCTGTGGATGCCTTGGGCAGATGGAGGGAATATTTTGAAGAGTTGCTCAATGTAGGTGAAAATACGATCAGTAATGTTTCAGATTTCGAGGTAGAATGGGATAGGAATGATGATGGAAATAGGATCACATTTGAGGAAGTGGAGAAAATGGTCAATAGATTGCAGTGCAATAAAGCAGCTGGGGTGGATGAAATTAAGTCGGAACTCATCAAATACAGTGGAATGTCAGGTCTTAAATGGCTACACAGGATAATTGAAATGGCCTGGGAGTCGGGACAGGTTCCATCAGACTGGACAAAAGCAGTAATCACACCAATCTTTAAACATGGAAACAGAAAAGATTGTAACAACTACAGAGGTATCTCTTTAATCAGCGTTGTGGGTAAAATCTTCTCAGGTATTGTTGAAAGGAAAGTGCGAGTATTAGTTGAGGAGCAATTGGATGAAAATCAGTGTGGGTTTAGGCCTCTTAGAGGTTGTCAGGACCAGATCTTTAGCTTACGGCAAATAATGGAGAAGTGTTATGAGTGGAACAGGGAATTGTATCTATGCTTTATAGATCTAGAAATGGCATGTGACCGGATTCCTAGGAGGAAGAGATTATGGAATAGGAGGCAAACTTTTGCAAGCAATTAAAGGTCTTTACATGGATAGTCAGGCAGCAGTTAGAGTTGACGGTAAATGGAGTTCATGGTTCAGAGTAGTTTCAGGGGTAAGACAAGGCTGCAACCTGTCTCCACTGTTGTTCATATTATTTATGGATCAGATGTTGAAAACAATAGACTGGCGGCGTGAGATTAAGATATGTGAACACAAAATAAGTAGTCTTGCATATGCGGATGACTTAGTTGTGATGGCAGATTCGATTGAAAGTTTGCAAAGTAATATTTCAGAGCTAGATCAGAAATGTAAGGACTATGGTATGAAGATTAGCATCTCCAAAACGAAAGTAATGTCAGTGGGAAAGAAATATAAACGGATTGAGTGCCAAATAGGAGGAACAAAGTTAGAACAGGTGGACGGTTTCAAGTACTTAGGATGCATATTCTCACAGGATGGCAACATAGTGAAAGAGCTGGAAGCGAGGTGTAGCAAAGCTAATGCAGTGAGCGCTCAGCTACGATCTACTCTCTTCTGCAAGAAGGAAGTCAGTACCAAGACTAAGTTATCTGTGCACCGTTCAATCTTTCGACCAACTTTGTTGTATGGGAGCGAAAGCTGGGTGGATTCAGGTTACCTTATCAACAAGGTTGAGGTTACGGATATGAAAGTAGCTAGGATGATTGCAGGTACTAGTAGATGGGAACAATGGCAGGAGGGTGTCCACAATGAGGAAATCAAAGAAAAACTGGGAATGAACTCTATAGATGTAGCAGTCAGGGCGAACAGGTTTAGATGGTGGGGTCATGTTACACGCATGGGAGAAGCAAGGTTACCCAAGAGACTCATGGGTTCAGCATAGAGGGTAGGAGGAGTCGGGGCAGACCAAGGAGAAGGTACCTGGATTCGGTTAAGAATGATTTTGAAGTAATAGGTTTAACATCAGAAGAGGCACCAATGTTAGCACTGAATAGGGGATCGTGGAGGAATTTTATAAGGGGGCTATGCTCCAGACTGAACGCTGAAAGGCATAATCAGTCTTAAATGATGGTGGTGACTACCCAATTAGGTGCAAGTTTCTTGAAAAGCTCCACACAGCTGCAGCCCTCGCTCGCAGGAAACGTAGGTTTCTTGAAATAGTCACATACAGCTGCTATTTTACGCCTTTCTGATTCAGTGAACGGTTCTCTTTCAAGTGTAAGAGGAATTATAAGGGACAGTAAAAAAATTTCCATTTCAGGGTGTTCCTGTGTCTTATATTCAGCGTAGCATGACTCCAAGCAGATATATAAGCATCAACATGCAAGCGGAAGATTAATGTGGCATTCGTGTTTTTCTAACTTCCATGTGATAAATGCAGGAACATGAACTACGTTGGTGTTATTACCAAATGCGTCCAAATAGAACCAACATGCTGTTATTATTTCCTTGGCTGCCAAAGGACAAACGCCAGTAGACATCCGTCGGAGAATGAAGATTGTGTATGGGGCAGCACGTCTGTTGAAAACCACCATTGTGGAATGGCGCACCTAGTTCTGTGCTAATTCGTGATAACGCACGTCCTCATATCCCAAATGTCGTGATGCTTAAAATAAACCAACACAAGTGGGAAACGCTCGGGCACTCTCCCTATAGCTCTGTCGTCTCCCCATGTGGTTATCATGCCTTTGGTCCCTCAAAAAGGCTTTCAATGGTCGATGATTCCTGTCAGGTAAGGATCTGCAGCAGGCAGTTACGGATGACGGTGTCTCAGCAAACAGGTGTCTTCAACCTGATGTGTCGGTGGAATGATTCGTTCAATGTTTATGGCGATTTTACCTGATCGGCATAGTGATTCTGGACGGTACGGCCTTTGGACACGAACTTTTTGATCGCCCTTTATAACTAATTTCTGTTACTCATTTATGGGCATACGTGCGATTTGGTGCCTTTCCCTCTAGGTAGATTATTTATTTATTTATTCATTTAGCGTATGGCTAGTACAGACATATCAATGGTTCCACATACGCATATGCATATTCATATTTACAGATGAGAAACTTGCTAATCTTTGTGCTTCACAAATGGATTTCCAGTCCCCCAGTCCAGCGCAAACAGTTGCCAGCAGGAAATCTCTTCATCCCCGTGATAGGCTGAAATCTTGCAGCCACAGACAACGTGATGAATAATCTGGTGTGGAGCTGGATTAGACACAATCTGGATTAGACAACTTTTTCCATTTGTGGAGAGCATTTCTGCACCGGCCATGCCCTATTCTGATTCTGTTCAGGGTAGTCCAGGTGGGATCCACTTGGAAGTCTAGCACGTGTAAATATGTTATGCAGGTGCATATGTGTTAATTGTTCCCACCGACCATTCCATTCATCAAGAGACTTAAAGTCCATGGTACCCATGCCAGCAGCATCACTCGGGGTTGGGTGGCGCCATTTTAGTCTTTTAAGGTTAAAAAGTGGCTGGTCACTAAGCACAGACAGACTAGTATTCTTGGAGATCTTGCCTTCCTCATAAAGGCAGTAGATCTGTCTAGACCAGGAAGCACAATGGAAGCCAATGAACTGCAATAGATCTAACTGCGTCAGGTATACGTGCATTGTAGTATTCAGATGAGAACCAACAAGCTTTTATGATGATCGTACATCACAATAGGTGAGTGCACCAAATCCAAGGCTGAAGATTGCAAGCGGTTGCTGAACATCCCCAGGTCGTTCAACATAGTATACAGAGGATGTAGTTTCGAGTCTTCAACTTTCGTTCACCACAACAAGTGAGTACACCCAACCCAGGGCTGAAGATTGCAGATGGTTGCAGAAGATCCCCAGGTAGTACCACATAGTAAACGGAGGATGTAGTTTCAAGTCTTCAACTTTTGATCTAGGTTCAGTAGGTGCTGTTTGAAGGATAGTGTACGGTCCAATAAGACACCAAGATATTTTGGATTCAAATTATGACGAAGAATACTGCCTCTAAAATTTACATTCAGATTCGCGTTAGCCAAGCGGTTATTTAAAGGGAAGCAAGACTCCTCTGTTTTACTCACACTGGGTTGAAGTCTCCAGATTTTGAAGTAACTGTCCAGTATAGACAAGTCTTTGGACAAGATCTCTTCTGTTTTCATTTCCTGATGTTGTATGGCTACAACAAGGTCATCAGCATAGCAGAATTTTCTGCACAAGAAGTATCAGCTAGGTCAGAACAAGTTGAACAGTAATATGCGAGAGAACTTATTCTTGGTGCAATCACTTATTTATCTTCCTCCCCTTGCGTATCTTGCTTCTAGCGAGTATCTGGAACATCCAATTACTTAGCATTGCGGTATGAAATGAAGAAGTTTACATATAAGGCCTTCCCTCCAACAGTATAAAAGGCTGTTACAGATGTTTTCAGCTTCGTTTGGTACCCTACCTCTATGAAGGATGTAAGGGACAACCTTGGTCACAACAGCTACAACCTGGTCCGAAGCCTGCCTGATCTAGTGGAACGTCCTCTAGGATAGTGCAGCTTATTGTGTTATGTATCAGCCTCTCAAAAAGCTTATGCAACTAAGAAGGGTGAGAGGGTAATAGGTTTCTACCTTGTTGCTGGATTTGCCAGGTTTCAAAACATTGTCTTCACCTTTTTCAACTCCAATGTAAGTTGACCTGTCAACAGGATGTCAGTGAAGGATTCTGCCATCGATTAGCATATCCATTCATATGAGTCAGGAATTCTGAATGGACGGCATCGAACCCAGGTGCATTAAAAGCTTTGAGGTTCTTCAATCCTGTGTCAAAATCTGAAACTGTAAGGGGACGCCCATACTCAAATGAGGGAGATGCCGTCTTTGTCAGATCACGAAGCTTCTGTCTAATACACCTGGTATGTTTCTTGTCTGGAGGCACTCTTAATGTAGTAATGATGTGGGAAGCAATTTGGTCAAGTATTACTTCTGGATGTTTTCCGTATACTAGTCCACTCCCTCCAAATCTTCATAGTAGGCTCCACGCCTCTCTGCTCTAATGGATAAGTCCATATCAAGGTAGATACATATGCCTTTCGAAAACTCCCCGTTGATAACTCTTGCATAACAGCCAACTGTGAATCTCCTGAATGTGGGCTTAGCGCGTTGTTTACCACGCTTGACTACAAGTGCTGATTTAGACAAGTAAGCAGTAATTATGATTTTACGAGTAGTTTCTACGCTTTTAGAGATATGAAGTTATTTTCATTTTCTATGCCTATCGCGTTTGTTTCGAAAGAGAGGGTACGGATCCGAAGCGATGTCATCGGGCATGAGCACATGTGCCTATCCATATGCATAATGCCTGCATATGAAAATATACTTTCGTACGCCCCATGAACCATGGACCTTGCCGTTGGTGGGGAGACTTGCGTGCCTCAGCGATACAGATAGCCGTACCGTAGGTGCAACCACAACGGAGGGGTACCTGTTGAGAGGCCAGACAAACGTGTGGTTCCTGAACAGGGGCAGCAGCCTTTTCAGTAGTTGCAGGGGCAACAGTCTGGATGATTGACTGAATTGGCCTTGTAACACTAACCAAAATGGCCTTGCTGTGCTGGTACTGCGAACGGCTGAAAGCAAGGGGAAACTACAGCCGTAATTTTTCCCGAGGACTGAAGACCAAAACAACATCTCAAGAAATTTTAGACGACTTCGTGCCACCGTCTTAGGCATGAATGTTTTTCAGCTAATGTTAAACACGAGTGTAGAATGAAGTAATCATAATGAGCTCTCGATATTTTAGAAGCGTCACGCTTCTTTCGGTACACTAAAATCATTAAGGGTAAGTACAGTAACGATTCCTATGGTCAAGACTCAGTGAACACTGAGGTCACAGAAGTCATGGGGTAGCGATGTCCACCTATAAATATGGCGGTAGTATCGCGTACACATGGTATAAAAGGGAAGTACATCGGCAGAGCTGTCATTTGTACTCAGGCGATTCATGTGAAAAGATTTCCAACGTGATCATGGCCCCACAGCGGGAATAAACAAACTTCGATCGCGGAATGGCAGTTGGAGCTAGACGCAAGGGACAGTCCACTTCGGAAAGCGTTATGAAGTTCAATATTTCGAGATCCACAGTGTCAAAAGTATGCGAACAATACCAGATTTCGGACATTGCCACTCACCACGGACAACGCAATGGCCGATGGCCTTCACTTAACAACCGAGATCATCAGCTTTTGCGTAGAGTCGTCAGCGGTAACAAACAAGCAACACTGCTTGAAGTAACCAAAGAAATCAATGTGGGACGTACGGCGAACGTGTTCGTCAGGACAGTGCGGCGAAATTTGGCGTTAATGGGCTGTGGCAGCAGGCGACCAATGGGAGTGCTTTTGCTAAGCGCGACACCGCCTGCAGCGCTTCTATTGAGCTCGTGACCGTATCGGTTGGACCGGAGGACTTACAGTATGTTAATGCAACAAAGTTATATCGGCTCCCAGAGTTAGTTTTTCGATACATATTCTCCTTCTACTTTAAAAAATTGAAAAAGTATCTCTTCCGGTTTTGCGTGTTTTTTTCGCTGTATATTACTTCTCTATCAATTGTGAGGAAAGTAAAAGGCACAAAAAATTGATGATTGCGTATCTTACAGTTTCACATCACAGCTTGATAATGAGGTGTCTATTTTTCCGATATTCGTCACAGTTATTCCGATACTTAATTTACAAGTAACCTACTGCATAAAATTTGAATTGTGTACAGTGAAATATGTGGTCGCTGGCTACTTTGCGTATGGTTCACGTTAGGTCATACATCGTTGCCGATGAAACGATGCTAACATATCGAAATTATTTTTAAAGTTGAGATCAGAATGATATCGATCTCCGTTTCCGAGATTTGGGCTCATATATCTCCGGGAGCGTCGCGACTAGCCGCCAGTTCTGTCGACGCGCAACGAGAATCGTGTGTTTCGCTGACACATTTGGACCTAATGAAACCATTTTATGTCATATATTTCTCCGGTATGAGTTACTAATATTTCTCCATATGTTCTTGACAATTTCATTTAAAATGCCACGAAATGTAGGTTTCTTAAAGCCAAGTGATCACGCAGAACCCATTTTCTTGGTTTTGCTGAGGCATCTGAACCTGTTCCAAGCTTTCTTTCTCGTTTATTTCTCTGATACAAGTCCCGAATATTCCTCCATCTGTTTTTGCACATTTCACCTAAAATTCCAATGAAAGATAAGTTTATTAACAATACGCGCACGCTAGCGTCATTGCATTGTTTCAAGTTCTTGACAACAAGATAGGGTTACACCTTCAACATCTCTAGAATTTTCAATCTGAACGTCTACAGTATACACTGGCAGAAATGTGGAAGAAATAATGTCCGTGCTTGTTCACAAAATTTCCCCAAATTATACTTGTCAGTTTCTCCCATGCAGAAACTTTTGGAACAAGCTAAGGCAACTTTCATAGCCGACTGACTCTTTATTCCCATCCAAATGAACTTCCATATTCTTATATTCTCACAGCATACATCGTTATGGATGACATGAACATTTAATCTTGCCAAGCTGCACTCAAAAAATGACTCCAGGATTTACAAAAGACGAATTTCAATTGTGAACTGTGTCACACCAGAAGGGCCTTGTAAAACAGTAGTGCACTTTTGGCACAAGTTTTTTGAGCACCATCTTCTACCAATGAATTGAAGTGAATGTGACAAATTACTTATTGCAGCATACTGTTTGCGCAATCTGTTGAGAAACGCCTTCCTCAAAAACGAACATCTATTGATTACAGAAAGCTGTACAACAATCTGGTGGTGGTTTTTCACAACTAGAAGGTATCATCAAGACACCAATCTACCGTTTACTTTCAAAGTGAAGGTATTGTAAAATGTAACTTTCTCGTTGTACTTCAGATTGTTCATTTTTAATGTACTTGCCGTTTTCAATTTTTATCGTCACAAAAAAGAGTAATGCGAAAATTGACCTTCAAGTTCATTTCCATCATTCTAATTCTACATCTGCATAGATTATACTGATTTTCATAACAGGCCTGAAAAATTTGCATTAATGGGAAAATATTATATATTTCACTCACCTGCCAGTTTCAACTGTGCACCAATTTCTTCCCAAATTCTGTCTCTGAACATAGTGTCTCTATATTTAGGGTTCTTCAAATCGTAAAGGCAAGGATGTTGCGAGACCAGCTCACAGAGCATCACATCCTGTGAGTGGCTCATTTCAGTTTTCCTTGACTGGCTCGACATCTTTCTGGCAGCCGTACGTCTTTGTGTCGTCCGACTTCCGTCGCAACACTGCGTCGCATCCCAAACTCGAACTGCGCATGCGCCAGCAGCCAACTTCTGACGTCACGTAGCGACCCGTCGCAGTCGCTAGTGTGCGTCGCGTCTTGGACAACGTACCTTTACACTACTTGAAAATCGTGGCAGGATCAGATGAGTCCCGATTTCAGTTGGTAAGAGCTGATGGTTGAGTTCGAGTGTGGCGCGGACCCCACGAAGCCATGTTGTCAATAAGGCACTGTGCAAGCTGGTTGTGGCACCATAATGGTGTGACTACGTTTAGATGGAATGTACTGGGGCTTCTGGTCCAACTGAACCGATAATTGACTGCAAATGGTTATGTTCAGCTATCTGGAGACCATTTCCAGTCGTTCATGTTTTGGATGACAATGCACCATGTCACCGGGCCATAGTTGTTCGCGATTGGTTCGAAGAACATTCTAGACAACTCGAACGAATGATTTTGTCACCCAGATCGCCCGACATGAATCCCATCGAACATTTATGGAACATAACAGTTTGTGTACAAAATCCAGCACCAGCGAAACTTTCGGAATTATGGTCAGCCTCAGAGGCAGCGTGGTTCAATATCTCTGCAGGGACTTCAAACGACTTGTTGAGTCCATTCCAAGTCGAGATGCTGCACTACGCCGAGCAAAGGAGGACCGACACAATATTAGAAGGTACCCCATGACTTTTGTCATCTCAGTGTCTCTTTCCTTCACGGCATGGAGTTGCGGAAATGGGTCTATCTAATAATGAAAATGATTCACTAATGAAGAGGGGGTATAGCAACCATTTTGACCCTCTTACCAATTTTTTACGTTCCCTTTTTCTTCTGGTATGAAGTTGTTTGGTAACACATTAGCACCATTATCTACACATTTACGTCAAAATGTGAACCATTTAAATTCCACTGACTATGATTGTTAGGAACCATACACAGGGTGTTACAAAAAGGTACGGCCAAACTTTCAGGAAACATTCCTCACACACAAATAAAGAAAAGATGTTATGTGGACATGTGTCAGGAAACGCTTACTTTCCATGATAGAGCTCATTTTAGTTTCGTCAGTATGTACTGTACTACCTCGATTCACCGCCAGTTGGCCCAATTGAGGGAAGGTAATGTTGACTTCGGTGCTTGTGTTGACATGTGACTCATTGCTCTACAGTACTAGCATCAAGCACATCAGTACGTAGCATGAACAGGTTAGTGTTCATCAAGAACGTGGTTTTGCAGTCAGTGCAATGTATGGATTAGCACGGGGCAATAGCCGTGGCGAGGTACGTTTGTATCGAGACAGATTTCCAGAACGAAGGTGTCCCGAAAGTAAGACGTTCGAAGCAATTGATCGGCGTCTTAGGGAGCACGGAACATTCCAGCCTATGAGTCGCGACTGGGGAAGACCTAGAACGACAAGGACACCTGCAATGGACGAGGCAATTCTTCGTGCAGTTGACGATAACCCTAATGTCAGCGTCAGAGAAGTTGCTGCTGACAAGGTAACGTTGACC
Organism: Schistocerca americana; assembly: GCF_021461395.2. Taxonomy (NCBI): domain Eukaryota; kingdom Metazoa; phylum Arthropoda; class Insecta; order Orthoptera; family Acrididae; genus Schistocerca; species Schistocerca americana. Next base: position 34,532,269 of record NC_060124.1, read on the forward strand.
AAGTCACTGTATGGAGAGTGCTACGGGAGAAACAGTTGTTTCCGTACCATGTGCAGCGTGTGCAGGCACTATCAGCGGCTGATTGGCCTCCACGGGTACACTTCTACGAATGGTTCATCCAACAATGTGTCAATCCTCATTTCAGTGCAAATGTTCTCTTTACGGATGAGGCTTCATTCCAACGTGATCAAATTGTAAATTTTCACAATCAACATGTGTGGGCTGACGAGAATCCGCACGCAATTGTGCAATCACGTCATCATCACAGATTTTCTGTGAACGTTTGGGCAGGCATTGTTGGTGATGTCTTGATTGGCCCTCATGTTCTTCCACCTACGCTCGATGGAGCACGTTATCATGATTTCATACGGGATACTCTACCTGTGCTGCTAGAACATGTGCCTTTACAAGTACGACACCACATGTGGTTCATACACGATGGAGCTCCTCCACATTTCAGTCGAAGTGTTCGTACGCTTCTCAACAAAAGATTCGGTGATCGATGGATTGGTAGAGGCGGACCAATTCCATGGCCTCCACGCTCTCCTGACCTCAACCCTCTTGACTTTCATTTATGGGAGCATTTGAAAGCTCTTGTCTACGCAACCGCGGTACCAAATGTAGAGACTCTTCGTGCTCGTATTGTGGACGGCGGTGATACAATACGCCACTCTCCAGGGCTGCATCAGTGCATCAGGGATTCCATGCGACGGAGGGTGGATGCATGGATCCTCGCTAACGGAGGACATTTTGAACATTTCCTGTAACAAAGTGTTTGAAGTCACGCTGGTACGTTCTGTTGCTGTATGTTTCCATTCCATGATTAATGTGACTTGAAGAGAAGTAATAAAATGAGCTCTAACATGGAAAATAAGCGTTTCCGGACACATGTCCACATAACATATTTTCTTTCTTTGTGTGTAAGGAATGTGTCCTGAAAGTTTGGCAGTACCTTTTTGTAACACCCTGTATGGTCAGAATTATTTTATTTTGTATTCTCTTTCCGTATTCTTTTATTTCTTAGGTTCATATTCGTCTGAAGTTGCTTCCGCTTAGAGCGATTTCACAGCCGCCAGATAACAGAAAGCTTTTCTCCTTGCCGGAGAATGCTGTGCTCAAGTTCGCATCTTATTTTCCAAAGTTTCTGTTGCACTTTACTCGAGCTTCGCAGGCGACTGCGGCAGACCACTGTCTGAATTTTTATTGCTCCATTACAAAAGCACAGTGTTATTTCTCCAGTTTTCAAAGCAGCTATCTCATCTACTTATGATGCGGGTCGTGAACCTGTGTTGAAACTTAACAATTAGGAGCGTCGATTTGTAGTTTTATGATTTACTGCTCGCCAAGACGAGTCTCCTTAGTTTTACCACACCTATAGATATTTGATATCTTTATTTGTGTTCCACAAATGATTTTCGGGCGTATGGCGGAGTGGAGTATCATTTGCACTCTGTCCCAATCTGCTAAAGGATGGATAGTTCACAACCTTCTGGATATACTCGTATAATCGACCTTCGCAAGTACTTGTGTAATGGTCCTTCCGAGCATAAGCACCAATGGTACAGATCCATAGGATCGATTAATTGGATGCCGTCTGTTACTGCCGTGATAACTATTTTCATTGGTTCTCCGGGCAAAATTTCCTTTTTAAATCCGGCAAAATAAAAAAAAGAGAAAACTGCGTGGCCCGATATTTTCTTAGATTTCGTCGTGGGAAACATCTACAAAGAATGACAACAGGAATCTTACTCCCTTAATCTACAGGTAATATTTCATTTGTTTAAATATATCAGTATTTATCAACATTAGAACAAAAATAAGTTCTACATATTCTATCTGTAGCATGCAGTTTTCATCTGAGACCACACGCCCCTTACCGATGGAAGCTAAGGAAACTATAAGCAAAAAATTCAAAATTATTGATAAGACTGTAGTTGTATACTCCTAGCGTAAAAATGATTATGAAATGTACACTAAGATTGAGTGTCAACATGATTCGCGATACATTTTCACTGCTACTTTCGTAGTCATACTCTCAACAATAGAATGTGGACTGTGACATTACCGGTGTAAGTTGAGACGAGGCTGTGATATTTCATTTCGCTAACGACGTTTATTATTGACTGCAAATTACATAACAACGTAAGTTCAGTTAAAGAGTAAATTATATTTTACTGAGCTTGAAAATATGCAGTGGAAAATTTCCAGTTCTTGGATGCAATCCACATAGGTAGAATCTACGGTTTGATTTCTGTGCAATTTTGAAAACAACGAAGCAGCAGAATTCAAAGACGAACAAGATAGCCATGTATGCTATAGTTCCAGAGGAAGAGTGCAAAAATATCCTAGCGTGCAGTGACCATGCTGGCATGGGCACAAGCTCTATCACTTTCAGGTGCCAATGTGGCTTCTCGAACCTTCTAGAAGTTTGGCGTATAGATATGTATATATTAGTGGAAGCAAAAGGCGCAATTTGATTGGCTACTCCTTGGGTCCAGAGGAAAGTACTTGTCCATGTCCCTAAGCAGGGAAACACAAAGTAGGGCATCAACATTTGTGCTGTTTGGAAGACACATACAAATAATAAAAATCTCGTAATCGACCCCTCTCCAGGACGACAGCGCGCTGCAGAGCCATCTACACGAAGAGGACGTAAGGGCCGCGCCTCCTGGCTGCTGCCAGTTCGCCGACTTCGACAGCAGCGAGTTCAAGAATAGGCACTTGTATATCAGCGACTTAGGAACTGTATATACTGAACAGATTTCTAATTTGTCTGTCACCCTTAGCCTGCTACACATCTGTATTTCACAAGGTTAAGTATTGTAATCATTTCCTTTTGTAATAAACTTCATTAATATGGTTTGCTTGAATTGTTGTCTAGCGACCCGAGAAAGCAGGTTTCCTAGGCACCCCATGTTTGACGTGTAGGCAGGATACAACAATTTTCATTACGTTACCTAAGAAAATCTGATGTCATGGAAGGAGGAACCGTTTACTTATAGAGCTAGCTGTCCCGTGTTTGCGGGAGATCGTTACGAGGGTTGTACGTCGCTAGTGGCAGTACAACCACTAGTCTCAAGAATGTAATAAGCTGAAATAGTAGTCTAGCTGATATAGCCAAGCGAAGTATGTAAAATCGATTGGGAAGTGACTTTTGAACTGCGAACAAATATCTGATTTTGTATGGAGACAACGCTTTCAGGCTTGGACATGATTAGACAATGATGAACAAAGCTTACACCGTGACACTGCACCATTGATTACTACTGTGGTGATAAGTAGGGCAATGCTACCTATCTTGCTGCGCTGTATTCTGAGTGCTGTTTAGATAATTGCTGATGACCTTCTGGTCGCGACTGATTGTGTTAATATAATACAAATAAGGCATCCTTTGACAAACGGTGCCAAGTAGATATTTAAACAGGCTTCGTTAAATGTGTTTGATTTCATAAGTCATGGGTTTCCAAGTTGATGCAGAGTAAGCTGGGAAGATGATTACTCTGAACCAGTGATTCCCATGAAGGTTCTTGAAATATTCTGTCGTTTTGATGGAAATATGATGCATATGTACAGCAACGTATCTGGAGGGCACAGATCGTGAACAGTACAATCTTTTTTTTTTTTTTTTTTTTTTTTTTACCAGAAGAGTTTGGTACTTATTTACTGACCAACGAACGTCTTCCCTGGCGAATTATTTAATTAGATGTATATGAATGTTTTGCCAGAAGGAGTGAAACGTCCGAGGAACGCGTGCAGTGAAGGTTTTACAGCCTACAGTGTCGCTGGACTCTGATACTGTCCTGAAACCAGGAAAGTGTGAGTTGGAGTGTTGGTTTACGTACCTGCGGCTGTGCTACCCAATACTGCAGAGAGACCTTTTGTATAGAGAAGTTGTACATCCACACAACTTATAGCAACCGTTGCAAAACTTGTAAATAGGTAGAAAGTTACAAATTAATACGGAAATACCGCTCAAGACGACTTATCGCCGGTCGGAGTGGCCGAGCGGTTCTAGGCGATTCAGTTTGGAACCGCGCGACCGCACGGCCGCAGGTTCGAATCCGGCCTCGGGCATGGATGTGTGTGATGTCCTTAGGTTAGTTAGGTTTAAGTAGTTCTAAGTTCTAGGAGACTGATGACGTCAGAAGTCCCATAGTGCTCAAAGCCATTTGAACCATTTGAACGACTTATTAGCAGATGTGCCGGTCTCAAAAAATAATTATTACTGTGGAACACTATGGAACGTAAGACTTACCATCTTGAATTGCATCTTGGGAGAATTATCATCATATTGCCAAAGAAGCTAAGTGTGAAAGAATGTGAAACCATCGAACGATTAGTCTGACAAGTCACGCTGAGAAACTGCTGGCGAAAATAATGTAGACAAGACAAAAGCAAAGGTTCTGGAAAAAGAAAAGTTTGGGTCCAGGAAAGAAAAAGGTAGACTACCAAATAAGCAAACCTTACATTGCGCTTTAAAATGGAAGGGAAACTGAGAAAAAAAGTCAGGATATTTTCAACTGAGGACCTAGAGAAAGCCGTCAATAGTGTAATAAGTTACCCACAATCCTTAGAAGATTGATGCTAAAGTACAGAGACAGACGAATAACATATAGCATGTACAAACCGCATGTGGCAGTAATCAAGCGGAAAGTCGAGAAAGCCAAGTGCTTGTTAGGAAGAGTGTAAGAGACGATTGTTGCTTACCACTTGTTCATCTTGTGCATCAAAGGAAGAAGAAGAGAGTGAAAGAAGATTACGTAGCCCTCATGGTCAGCGGTAAGGAAGATCTCGTTTGTGTGCGAGGGCAGTGACGTGCTAAGGGGACAACGTGGACGCCGACATCACCAAGAACTTTTCTCCAGACGTCGAGAAGGGTCCGCCCCAGCAATTGGAGTCCTTCCGATAGTGGTTTCCAATATGGCGCGTGGCCCATGTGCGTTTTGAGCAAAATCCTTGAAACCATCTTTATCTAACAAATCCATCAGCAACTTACAACCCTCCGACCCATTTCTAACAACCAATGTGGCTTTCGTGCCAACTACTCCATCGACGGCCAACTTTTCTATATCCTCCCCCCTTCCCTCATTTCCCATCAACTAAATAAAAGAAAATCCGCCATTTTTGTCTCCTTTACATACGAAGATCGTTTGGTCAGGTATGGCATTCAGGACTGCTATTCAGTCTACAAACCTAGGCACTCCCAATTATTCAATATGGCCGGTGGAGACATATTGATGCAATGTCTCCCACGGAACTTAAAATGACTCCACTACCCAACGATGAAAACCATCTTGATGTATACTCCTCTTCCAGCCCCAGTTAAAGTGCTCCACGTCTACCATCCTCGCCGGCCGCGGTGACCGAGCCGTTCTAGGTGCTTCAGTCCGGAACCGCGCGACTACTAAGGTCGCAGGTTCGAATCCTGACTCGGGCATGGATGTGTGTGATGTCCTTAGGTTAGTTAGATTTAAGTAGTTCTAAGTTCTAGGGGACTGATGACCTCAGATGTTAAGTCCCATAGCGCTCAGAGCCATTTTTTTGAACCAACCATCCTCCATTTTACTCCCACTCCTTCCTCACCACATTGTCTTATAATCGTTACCAGCAGTCCCACGGAGCCCCATAATCACAGAGATCACACATTCATCATGACCATGGCCGCTTACCACCTGCATCACCATTATACAATAGCACAATGAACATTATCATGAGTTATGATTTTTTACTTTAATTTAAAATCGTCTAAAAGCATTATTTCTTGTAATCTGTTTTTTAATGTACTTCAAAACTTACTTCAAAACTTCTTTTAAATATGTATAACCTTTGACTGAAGAGCGATATTTGTCCGCTGCCACACGCCATTGAAATAACGATAAGGAAAAAAACTGTGCCACGTCACTTCGACGAGTTGTCTAGCAGTTTGTGATACTGTCTGACTGACCATGGAAACCTGCCGTGACTTGTCGACTTGGGTTTTTGTCAAACTGGTGTTCTGAAAGACTGTTTTCGCATACGACTACTTGCCTTTGTATTCCTACACTATCTCGTTCTGTTTTGACTATAATGAACTTCGAATCGGCGCAGGCAGGATACAAACTGTTTCACTAATTGTACTTTGTAGGAGGGCGTGCTGCAAAGCAGTGCCTCCAATTTTCTTTAAAAAACTATTAAGGCTTTTAGAATAAAACATTTCAGTTACTGTTGGTTATCCATGTTGAGCTTACTGCAATTTAATTAAAGAGAATTACGCCAGACACGTTTCGCTTTTATTTATAAAGCATCTTCCGTGGTTATTCTGCAAATTGGATACGTACATTTGTACATTTTTGTTGTTTTATGATACGACGATTATATCAGGAACACAACAGATGGGGACTACAAATGAGTCTAACAAAAACAGAGTACCTCGAAGTGAATACTGATGCTAAATTTGAAGTAAATATCAATGACAAAGCAGTTGTGAGACAGATAGAGAAATTTAAATATCTCGGGGCACATATTAATAAGAATGGATTGAGCCATACATAAGTAAAACATGGAATACAGCAAAGCAGAAATGTGTTAGGGTGTATGAATTCTTTTTGGTGGAATAAGAATATTTCCAACAGCAATAAGGAAAGAGTAGGTAAGATAATGGTTGAATTAGTGCTATGCTATGGATCAGAACTATGGACCTTAAACGCGAATCTCAAAAGAAGACTATTGGCTTGGAAATGGATTATTTGCGTAGGAGTGCCAGAATATCAAGAATCGAAAGGAAAACCAATGATGAAGTAAGAGCGAGAATGATGGCAAATGATACAGTGATAGATAGAATTGAAAAAATGGCTCTGAGCACTATGCGACTTAACTTCTGAGGTCATCAGTCGCCTAGAACTCAGAACTAATTAAACCTAACCAACCTAAGGACATCACACACATCCATGCCCGAGGCAGGATTCGAACCTGCGACCGTAGCGGTCGCTCGGCTCCAGACTGTTGCGCCTAGAACCGCACGGCCACTCCGGCCGGCGATAGAATTGAAAGAAAATCATTAAAATGGTATGGAAACATGATGAGAATGCCAGATCATCGGTGGCCAAAGAAGGTGGAAACCACCCGGTAGACAGAAGCGCGGAAGACCACGACATTCCACATAAATGGAGTAATGGATCAGCGACAAGGAAAATGCGCTGGATAAAGAGACTTAGCGGAGGATAAGAGAAAAACAACAAGATGTTGTTATTAATTAATCTTTGTATTGATTAATCTTGTAATAATAATAATAGGTTAAAAACAGTGTTTTGATTACAAAGATGGTGTACAAGGTACTTATGGTGTTTCTTTACATATTCCACTTCTTCCCTCCGTGCTAACACCGGTTAACGACGAAAGACTTCGGTTCACATATGCACTTGGCAGTTCAGGAACTAGGAGGAGATAGTAGTGGTAAACGGAGGGTGTGAGTATGTGATTATAGATGTATATTTAATGCAATGCTCCGTTTACCACTACCATCTCCTCCCAGATTTTGTCTTCTAATCACCATTCAGGCCCATCCACGCTCACCCCCCGAAAAAATTGCAATTAGTCCCCCCCCCCTCCCCCCCCCCAGCCATCTCTCACATCTCTACCTAACATCCAATACAATGGAAATGGAAATGAGCGTTTGGCGTCATTGGCCGGGAGGCCCCTTAAGGGGCAGGCCCGGCCACCTTGGTGCAGGTCTTCCTACATTCGACACCACATTGGGCGACCTGCGCGCCGGATGGGGATGAAATGATGATGAAGACAACACAGCACCCAGTCCCTGAGCGGAGAAAATCCCAGACCCAGCAGGGAATCGAACCTGGGCCCTTACGACGGCAAACCGTCACGCTGACCACTCAGCTATCGGGGCGGACATCCAAGACAATTTCACTGATTTACAGACTCTCTCTCTCGCTCTCTCTCCCTCTTTCTCTCTCTCAAAAGTAGTTTCACAGTTTGGCAACACTCACAACATCAACGAAGACAAACGAACAGACACAAACACTGTTACTATGTAGAGTCAGAAACAGTTTACGAAAGTGAGGTGGAAATAATGCAGCGCAATAAGTACTGCAGAATGGCAAAAACTGCCAAGTGCATATGTCAACCGAAGTTTTTCGACGCCAACCGCTGCTAGCAAGGAGGGAAGAAGCAAAATACGTAAAAAAAAAACACTGTCAGTAACTTGCTCACCATCTTTATAAACAAAACCTAAAACATCCAAAAATGTACACATGTATGTATCCAATTTGCAGAATAACCATGGAAGATGCATTATAGATACATGCGAAGCACGTCTTGTGTAATTCTCTTTAATTAAGTTGAAGTAAACTTAAGACGGATAGCCAATAGTAACTGATTTTAACAGCTGCGGCGGTAGATTTCCATGCAAACAAATGTGTTGTTAACATTGTATTGTCGTATTGTATTGAACTGGAGACCTAGAAACGACAGAGAGGCTTCATCCCCATGGTAGCATGCAGTGGTTTACAACCCCACAACAGCCTACAGCAGTCCACTTACCCCACCGCCACCCCACACCGAACCTGTGGTTATCGTGCTGTTTGGCCCACAGTGCCCCCCCCCCCCCCCCCCCCCCTCCCTCGAAACATCTCATTCCAGACAAGTGTAACCTCAATGTTTGCCTGGTAGAGTAATTATGGCGTACGCTTACATGGAGACAGCATTTGTGCAGCAATCGCTGACATAGCGTAACTAAGGCGGAATAAAGGAAACCAGCCCACATTCGTCGAGGCAGATGGAAAACCGCCTTAAAAAGCATCCACAGGCTGGCCGCCACGCTAAACCTCGACACTAATCCACGAGGCGGATTCATGCCGGGGACCAGCACGCCTTCCCGCCAGGATGTTATTAACATTATACATTTATTTTTTATGTCTACTTTTCGTTTCTCAACATAGTCACTCTGGCGACAAACACATTTCTCCAAACGAGAGACTAGTTTGTTGATACTGCCACTGTAGAAGGTTTGACTTCGTTCTTACCTCTGATTGCGCGGCGTCATCACTATCAAAGCCAAGTCTTCGATTGTGTTCTTTAACTTTTGGAAATAGATGAAAATCGGATGGTGTCCAGTCAGTGCCGTATGGAGGATGATCGCTGACAATAAACCCCAGATGTCTGACTGTTGCACATGTCACAGCGTTTGTGTGTGGTCTGGCATTGTCAGGCTGGAGAATGTTCTGGCCAGGGCAGCATGCGGTTGTGCATTACCCTGCTGAAATGTAGGGTTTCGCAGGGATCGAATGAATGGTAGATCCACGGGTCGTAACACATCTGAAATGTAACGTCCACTGTTCAAAGTGCCGTCAATGCGAACAAGAGGTGACCGAGACTTGTAACCAATGGCACCCCATACTATCACGCCGGGTGATACGCCAGTACGGCGATGACCCACACGCTTCCAATGTGCGATCACCGCGATGACGTCAAACACGGATTCATCCGAAAAAATAACGTTTTGCCTTTCGTGCGCCCAGGTTCGTAGTTGAGTACACCATCGCTGGCGCTCCTGTCAGTCATGCAGCGTCAAGGGTAACCGTAGCCATGGTCTCCGAGCTGATAGTCCATGCTGCTGCAAACGTCGTCGAACTGTTCGCGCACATGGTTGTTGTCTTGAAAACATCTCCATCTGTTGACTCAGGGATCGAGACGTAGCTGCACGATCCATTACAGCCATGCGGATAAGATGCCTGTCATCTCGACTGCTAGTGATACGAGGCCGTTGGGATCCAGCACGGCGTTCCGTATTACCCTCCTGAACCCACAGATTGCATATTCTGCTAACAGTCATTGGATCTCGACCAACGTGACCAGCAATGTCGCGATACGATAAACCGCAATCACGATAGGCTACAATCCGACCATTATCATAGTCGGAAACGTGATTGTACGCATTTCTCCTCTTTACATCAGGCATCACAACAACGTTTCACCAGGCAACGCCGGTCAACTGCTGTTGCGTATGAGCGATCGGTTGGAAGCTTTCCTCATGTCAGCACGTTGTAGGTGTCGCCACCGGCGCCAACCTTGTTTGAAATTTCTGAAAAGCTAATCATTTGCATATCACAGCATCTTCTTCCTGTCACTTAAATTTCGCGTCTGTAGCACGTCATCTTCGTGGTGTAGCAATTTTAATGGCCAATAGTATAGTTACTTTACACACCGCCATGTTACACGCTGCAATTAGGAGTTCTCTAGCGGCAAAGGGCTGCAACTTGAGTCAGGGAAGAGGGAGAGTCGACTGAGTAATATGCATGACGTGTAATTCCTCAACCGATATTGATAACAGATTAAAAAATCCGGAAGCATTACTTTTCAGCATGCCCTCGTATTTCTGTCTGTAATTCTCCTTGTACTTGTGTCTTGTCCCACAGTATTCACAGGGTCGGCATCGTTACATTCGGATTTGGCATGGTTAATTTAAAGGGGTGGCTGGGTGTCCTTCCTGCCACCACCCCATACCCCCCCCCCCCCCCCCCAGGACAGAATCCACAGCTGTCTGCATTTAGTATAAACCATGAAAGAGTGCACACATGTTTCAAATGACTGTACGTCGTGTAATTGAGACGGGATGTGGGGACCCGCCCGATATTCACCAAGTGGGATGTCGAAAACCACCTAAAAACCGCATCCAGGCTGGCCGGCACACCGTCGTTAATCCGCCGGGCGGATTTGATGCAGGGCCAGCGCGCCTACCCGAGTCCAGGAATCAGCACAGTAGCGCTCTCGGCTAACCTGCCGGGTATTTCTGTCCCTAATTAAAGTCAGAGTGTTCCTCAAGTCCGTGCCGAATACGCCGCACATACTCCTGTTTCCGTAGATTCAGCAGAGACCTCCTCATTTTTTATCTAGCCAGTCCATTAATGTTTGAGCGTACTTTTGAAACTCCACATTTCAAAAACTCCCATGTTCTTCTCTTGCAGCTTTCTCACAGTACATGATTCTCTTCTGTACAACTTTGTGCTCAATATGTGCATTCCCAGCCACTTCTCCCCCAAGGTGGGATTCCTGCAGCTACATCTGCATACCGCAAGTCGCCCTAATGTGTTTGGCGGGTGATACTTCGCACAAATCAATCTTCCCTCTTTGTTGTTCCAGTGGTGAATCGTACGCGAGAAGAACAACTGTTGGTGGGCCTCCGTGTGACCTCGAATTTCCCTAATTTTACCTTCGTGGTCTTTCCGCAAGACATACACAGGAGGAACCAATATGCTGGTTGACCCTTCAAGGAGCGTGCGGTCTCTAAATTTTGACAGTAATCCACACCATGTCGACAACGTTTCTCTCAAGGTGCGTCTGACACTCTTTTTGTGTTCAGCTTTGCTCATGCGCATTAATTTTCAACAGCGCGACTACGCATGCACATTTGTATATGCGTAGTTTTCAGGAAATGTAGGCCTTGCATAAAGCTCATTGCTTCCCGCCTCCGGTTGGAATTTTTACGCTACTTGGCAGAAGACAGACAGCTAGGTCCCATGTGTGTTTATGTAGTGCGTTGATGTTATGCTGTGAAGCGATTTATGTGCAATAATGCCTGTTGCCACCAAAGGAAGTGCGCTTAGATTTATAGATGCAGTGAAATGTCGTGTGGCTAGGGCCTCTCGTCGGGTAGACCGTTCGCCTGGTGCAAGTCTTTCGATTTGACGCCACTTTGGCGGCTGGCGTGTCGATGAGAATGAGATGACGGTGATTAGCACAACACAACACCCAGTCCCTGAGCGGAGAAAATCTCCCAGATGCCCCGAGCGTCAAGTGTTAGATAAAAAGTCCCCGATCATATTGCTATAAAAAAGTAAGATACCGTAAGATTCGACGTAGGAAAACACAGAAGCCTAAACTGGTTATTTATGCAAACTGTGGACGAATACTGCTGGTCATGCTCTGGTGACTTAATAGCACAACAGCTGAAGAGCCTGACATCTGAACAAAAGAAATGATGGGTGTATGTAGCTCCTCAACGAACTAATAGAAACAGAAACGAAGGAGAGTGATGACGAAAAAAATACAAAACTGGTAAACGCAATCTCCTTTCTAGCCCATTCTGAGCTCTATGGAGTTCCCAAATTCATTGAGTCCAAGGATGTTAATTTACGTGTAATCTTTCATGATTAAAATTGTGTAAACAACGCTTCTATAAAGTAAAATGTAAATGAAGAGTTCAGAGTTAATTAGCCTTTACGCCGCGCGGGATTAACCGAGCGGTCTTAGGCGGCTGGTCCCGGCAGAGGTTCGAGTCCTCCCTCGGGCATGGGTGTGTGTGTGTGTGTGTCCTTCGGATAGATTAGGTTAAGTAGTGTGTAAGCTTAGGGACTGATGACCCTAGCAGTTAAGTCCCATAAGATTTCACACAAATTTGAACTTTTTTAGGCTTTACGTAACGACTCACAACCTCCCTAAAGTATTTCTCAGTTTCAGTAATAATCACTGAAATGTTTTGCTTTGAAATGCGAAATAAATAGTTCAAAGTGGTTCATAAGTCGCCAGTTAACAGCTAACGAATTATGTTATTGCCAGCCTTATCGCTGTAGTTTCCCAAGCAGAAAATCTAGAATCCCCCACCACATCCTTCTGAAATTTGCAAACAAAACGTTGTCGTCACTTTCTTTTTGTCGTAGCTCTGTTATTAAGTTAGTTCTTCATCTTTAGTCGTCTTGGAGTTTTTTCTATTGCGTTTTCATCACATTAAACGCAGCACAAGCTCATAAGTACATAAGGGGATTGCGTACTGAGGTATCGTGTGGACAAGAGAACGCCCACGCGCACAAGCATTCCTTCCACACTTTTTTGAGCGTGACCTTTTCTTTTGCCATGCATCTGCCATCGCGCATCGTGCGGACATACCTTTACAGCTTCTACCATCGGAACCGGATGAGTATTTTCGTGACGCTTTCGCGGTGACTAAGCAAATTCATGACCAAACGCTTTACTTTTCTTTGGAGCTTCTCTATTTCTTCTATCAACCTTCCAGGTAAGGTCTGATGCTGAGTAACAATAAACAGCGGTCGAATGGGATTTTGTAAACAACTTGTTTTGTGGGTGGATGCTAGTAATCTTCTTCTATGGAGGAATGCTCTCTTTCTGTATGATTACAGGAATTAGTTACTGAGCACTATGGGACTTAACATCTGAGGTCGTCAGTCCCCTAGAACTTAGAACTACTTAAACCTAACCAACCTAAGGACATCACACACATCCATGCCCGAGGCAGGATTCGAACCTGCGTCCGTAGTGATCGCGCGGTTCCAGACTGAAGCGCCTAGAACCGCTCGGTCACACAGGCCGGCGTTAAAAATACATTTAAATTGATTTAAATATTATTACAAAGTACGTCTGATTGTAATGAAATATGCAATAGTTATTAGACATTTTTGAATAAAGTAAAGACACCTTATTCCGACGAAAATCACTGAATTATCGTTTGAATAAAGAAGCGAATTACACCTTGCAAGCAGCACTAATATAACTGAGCTCCCTTTGCATCTGACTTGAAAAGCGGAGGTGCTGCAAAGTTCTGTGTAATGCTTTAATTCATTCGCTATTATCAAACAGGATTTCCTCTGCTGAGATTCGAGGAGCTTCCACTTGCCAGGTCGTTAGAACGCCCCAGGTGGATAAAGGTCAGAGAATGAATGGGCTGTGTGTTAGCGTGAGCTGCTCTTCCATTATCCTCCAGCTGCTCTTCCATTATCCTCCAGGAGTAATGCACGGAATCACGTAAGAGTTAAATCACAGAGGCGAGACTGAAAGTCAAACTTCGACTACGCCAAGGCAGTCACGCATCGCCACTTCGCCCAGAACATTCGTCACCAGCAAAATTAGAGCGTTCAAACACGTTCTCCAAACCATTACAGCAATCAAAGTGTTCAAGTCTCAGAAATATCTACGAATGCGCAGTCTGTAGTTTCATGAAATTAGTGTCCACTAAGGAAAAAGCACTCACTCCTAAAAAAGCGTTTTGTATTTTACAGGTAATCTTCAATTCGTAAAACAAGTTTTCTTTGAATTGCCGAGCCCATGTACGTCAACATCTGCGTCGTTGTCTGTATTCACATACTTACTTTGTCTTGCGACTTTTCCTGCGAATGTTTCATGCACCAACGAACAACGAAGGCGTTCATTTCAAATTTAAAAAGCTGGTACGCTTTCTCTCTCTTGCTCTCTCTCTCTCTTTCTCTCTCTCTCTCTCTCTTTCTCTCTCTCAAGACAACAGTTACGAATTTCTCTCGTCTTGTAAGACGTTGCACGAAGTGGAACATAGCTACGGTAACAACTACAATTTAATGTATAGCTATCTGGCTGTACCTTGACAATGCGTGGTGACGATAAAACTGTGGGAGCAAAAATAGTGACAAACACAGGAAAACATCTGTATTCGACTACGTACATTAATGTTCAGAAAAACTTCAGCTAAATTGAAACTGTCTTCCGGGATTAGAACCCGAACTACTTCTTTCCGTGAGCAACATTCTCACTAGCCGAAACATCGTAGCGAATCTCTCATTCATGATCCAAAGGTGTGAACTGTACAGAAATATCTTCGCCAAAATCCTTCTGCCGCTTCATCGTACAAAATACTTAATTACTAAAGTAAACGGCGTTTCGGCCATGTTGCACCTGCCTTCTCGAGGGCGTAGATTCCCACCATGACTGACATGGGTCGCGGAAGTCTTGACACACAAGTTCGCCTCATTCTTTACCGTAAAAAGGGCTGTTGTGAACGATGTCTTAGTCACATCGTGTGGTTTGTTTTCAGAAAGAATTCTTGAATCTGAACCATACCAATGGCACTGCAACTGATTTCGTATTCAAATTCTGACCTTTCCCTTTCGAATAAAATTCGACCTTAAAGACAAAATTAGACTGTTTACAATATGCACAGAGGCGTTTCAGAATATTTTCTGTGCTCCTCACTTGAATGGAACAAGGAGCAATTTTAAGTGATGTGATGGGATGTTTCCTCTGGCCCTTCACAATCGTGATTACAGTATCTACGTAGAGACAGAAAATACAAGAAAAGGTTATAAATTGCTATGACAAAGTATACCTAAGACACAAACGAATCCTTGTACTATGTTAGATGGATTCGTTTTTTTCGGTCACTACCCGATGTGTCGACCCCACTGCTGAAGTCATCAATGGGATTTTTTCAGATGGCTGAACACCATCTTCAGAACTGTAATGGAAGGCCTCAGGAGTGAGACAAAGAACACAATCTAGAGGCATACATAAACGTAATGTACTGTGTATTTTTCTGTTGCGACGGTACTTCCGCCTTTGAAGTCTACATCGAGAGGAATATTTGTACTTGCGACCTGTCGAGACGTCGCGTTCTTATGGTTTGCTGCCGGATATTATCTGTTTCTCCATTTCACCTCTGCCATCTCCCAGCCCCCTTACCACCTCTTCACCCGTCTCCCCACTCCCGCCCCCACCACTGTGCCTGGCATATTTCCTAAGGAGTATTTTAACCGTGCACTGTAACGTTTTTGAGCACAGGATGGCTTTAGCACGGCGCTTGCTACCAAAGCCGGTAGTTATCTGATAAAGTAAAAGTGCGAATTCAGATTAAAGAAAATAGTAATCATTACCGAAGCTGTAGGCGGCATCCGGATTCGTCCGAGTAATGCGTTTAGCTGCTCGATACGATGGAGCTTGTAATCTCCCTCCCGCTATAGTTTCCTAATTCCCAATTGAGACAGTTCTCTGTGCGGCGATCGGGTATACCGGGTGATCAAAAAGTCAGTATAAATTTGAAAACTGAATAAATCACGGGATAGTGTAGATAGAGAGGTACAAATTGACACACAGGCTTGGAATGACATGGAGTTTTATTAGAACCAAAAAAATAAAAACGTTCAAAAATGTGCGACAGATGGCGCTTCATCTGATCAGAATAGCAATAATTAGCATAACAAAGTAAGACAAAGCAAAGATGATGTTCTTTACGGGAAATGCTCAATACGTCCACCACCATTCCTCAACAATAGCTGTAGTCGAGGAATAATGTTGTGAACAGCACTGTAAAGCATGTTCGGAGTTATGGTGAGGCATTGGCGTCGGATGTTGTCTTTCAGCATCCCTAGAGATGTCGGTCGATCACGATACAGTTGCGACTTCAGGTAAGCCCAAAGCCAATAATCGCACGGACTGAGGTCTGGGGACCTGGGAGGCCAAGCATGACGAAAGTGGCGGCTGAGCACACGATCATCACCAAGCGACGCGCGCAAGAGATCTTTCCCGCGTCTAGCAATACTTTGGTTTTTTTTTTTTTTTTTTTTTTTGTTCATGTCATTCCAAGCATGTGTGTCAATTTTTACCTCTCTATCTACATTACTCCGTGGTTTATTAAGTTTTCAAATTTATACTGACTTTTTGATCACCCGGTAGATAAGGCATGGTTATCTGACAGAACATACTTCGTTCGAAATCTGACGGTGTTGCTGAAAACGGAAAGCGATACTATTTACTTCTTTTTTTTTACTTTCTTAGCAACACATTCCCTACCAACAGTCACACGCAACTATACTCATATTAGCAGTTAATTCATTTCGAATTTCGCACTGACGCTTGCCGTTGCTGTGTTGCTTTCCCAGATTAAACTATCATCCTATAGAAGTTCACGATAGTCTTATTAATTCTTCAAATAATAATACAAGCAGCCGACGCATGCTGCTGACTAAGAATGACGATACTACGTGTCCACTGATTTCGTATGTAATTGCACGCATCCTCGGTCAATAAATCGGTTAATCACTTACATACTCTTATTTTATCAACATCTACAGGGTGTGTACATATTTCTACTACAATCTGACCGCATACGACGGTTCCACGCAAAACCTGATCAATGACTGCCCCGACGACCGCTGTGACGGAATGGTTATAGGCGCTTCAGTCGGGAAGCGCGCTGCTGCTACGATCGCAGGTTCGAATCCTGCCTCGGGCATGGATGTGTGTGATATCCTTAGGTTAGTTAGGTTTAAGTAGTTCTAAGCCTAGGGGTCTGATGACCTCAGATATTAAGTCCCATAGTTCTCAGAGCCATTTGAACCATTTTTGTACGAATGCTCTCGCCTCGCGAAAAGCACGTGAACACAGCATTTGGTGGTTGTTGAACAAAACAGTAACACAGTCTCCTGCCGGAAAAGGTGCGTTCGGCTCCGAATGTTCTACAGAACCAGCGAAGCGCGAATTCCCATTTATACAGTGTAGCACTTCGTTTCGAAAATGGATACGAAAGAGCAGCTGTCATCCTCTGTTTGAAAAATTATTGCTTACAGATCGAAATTAATCGCTCAATCAAATACGCATCAAAAAAAGTTCTGCATCACCCCGGTTCCCAGAACTCCTGAAATTAGACGTTGACTGTGGATATTGCATCACAGACACAGTCCCTATGATTGTTCAATGATGTCACTAAACCCGCCCAAAGATGTATACAACCATGCATGAGCAGCGCCGATCAGACTGAGGGTTTCCAACAGCCGATCAGTTCCAATCATTCCACCAGGAAGGAGGTACACGGCTTGTGTTGTCCGTAGTTCAACCATGCCTAGACGGTCAATACCGCGGTTCGATCGCATCCGTATTGTTACTTTGCGCCAGGAAGGGCTCTCAACACGCCAAGTGTCCAGGCCTCTCGGAGTAAACCAAAGCGATGTTGTTCGGACATAGAGGAGATACAGAGACACAGGAACTGTAGATGACATTCCTCGCCCAGGCCGCCCAAGGGCTACTGCTGCAGTGGACGACCGCTACCTACGGATTATGGCTCGGAGGAACCCTGACAGCAGTGCCACCATGTTGAATAATGCTCTTCGTGCAGCCACAGGACGTCGTGTTACGACTCCAACTGTGCACAATAGGCTGCATGATGCGCAACTTCACTCCCGACATCCATGGCGAGGTCCACCTTTGCATCCCCGATACCATGCAGCGCGGTACAGATGAGCCCAACAACATGCCGAATGGATCGCTCAGGACTGGCATTAAGTTCTCTTCAGCGATGAGTGTCGCACATGCCTTCAATCAGAATAATCGTCGGAGACGTGTTTGGAGGCAATGCGGTCAAGCTGATCGCCTTAGACACACCGTCCAGCGAGTAGAGCAAGGTGGAATTTCCATGATGTTTTGGGGTGGCATTATGTGGGGCCGACATACGCCGCTGGTGGTCATGGAAGGCGCCGTAACGGCTGCACGATACGTTAGTTCCATCCTTCGACCGATAGTTCAACCATATTGGCGAGGCATTCGTCTTCGTGTACGACAGTTCACGGCCCCATCGTGCACGTCTTGTGAATGACTTCCTTCGGGATAACGACATCGCTCGACTAGAGTGGCCAGCATGTTCTCCAGACATGAACCATATAGGAACTGCCTAGGATATATTGAAAATGGCTCTTTATGGACGACGTGACCCACCAACCACTCTGAGGGATCTGCGCCGAATCGCCGTTGAAGAGTCGGACAATCTGGACCAACAGTGTCTTGATGAACTTGTAGCTAGTATGCCACGACGAATGCAGGCATGTATCAATGCAAGCGGACGTGCTACTGGGTATTAAAGGTATAGCAGTTTTGACCACCACCTCTGAAGGTCTCGCTATATGGTGATACAACATATAATGTGTGGTTTTCATGAGCAATTATAAGGGTGAAAATGATGTTTATGTTGATCTCTATGATGTCTATTCCAATTTTCTGTACAGGTTCCGGAACTCTCGCAACCGAGGTAACGCAAAACTTTTCTTGATGTGTGTATATTAATTGTTGATTGGCAGGCCAGCTAGTTACCCCATTAAACTCTGCGCCATTTCTACTATCTTTCCGTGTAGTGTGACACTGACAGAGAATTTATTTGAGTAAACCATAGGGTGGTAAATAAGGGCGGGAAAGCTGATTCGCAAGCTTCATGCCGGTAAAAAGGGCGCTAATTTTCGCCGTTGGTCAGAAGGACAGTCTGCAATCCGGAAGCCGTGCCGCCAGGGGTCCCAAACATCTTACTCCTCCACTGCCTTTAGCACAACTGCGCTAAGTTTTGCCAACTGTTGGCTATATCCCCCATTGCCATTAGCTAGAGAAGAGTCGAGGGCGGTACTTTTAAGTCACCCTCGCTCGTGTTGTTGCTTGAGCCATTTGGTGGGGACCTGGCCCAACGGAAAATTCGAACCTTGAGTCCATAAAACCACCAGCATTCGATTGTTCACTCCCATTTTGATTCAGTTTTTCGCAGACTTCAGTTATCTGGCCATCCGCGGTCCATCCCTGCGCCCGGAGCGCCATGTGAACAGCTTCCATAAGGTGAGTTGCCCTGCCAGTACTTCCCCTGGCGGCATATTCACTCATTACCACTCGGTTTAGGCCAATCACAGTGTGACCATTGAGTCACTATCTGCAGAGTTGCAGTTTGCTGCATCTAGGTTTTCCTGTTTCATGAAATGTGTGTGTTTGTGTGTGTGTGTGTGTGTGTGTGTGTGTGTGTGTGCGCGCGCGCCTGTCCTTCTAATGTTTTATCCAAGTCTCTTTGGCCACAGCGAGGTGCTAACGTAAAAATCCTGACCATGGGTCTGGTAGTCCAAAGACTTATTGTTGACTAAATTCTATGATAAACTTCTGCTGGCACTTGTTTTCCAATGACAAATTCATTTTCTTACTGTGCTCAGTAAGGGATGTACGGAGGAGTTACCTTATCTTTTGCAATATATGGTCACTTTCAGTTAATCTAACATATTTTAAGGCGACAGTCTACAGCATGCATATATTTTATAAATTGCGTTTTAATTTACTGTATTGAATTTCACAGATTTATTCCGACCGGTTTCGGTTGTCAGCCATCATCCAGAATTCGACTTTTACGTTTCATAGATGAATGCCATATAATAGGGCATATTGTGATACACATCAACAGCTGTTAATGAAATATTGCGCCCCATACAGTCTCTGTATCTCAGTTGAGTGAGGCAAAATATTTCACTGATAGCTGTTGATGTGTATCATGATATGCCCTGTAGCATGGCACTCGTCTGTAGCGTGATATATGAAATATAAAAGTCTTATTGTTTTTCGCTTTTTCGTGGATGATGGTCGGAATAGATGTGTAAATTTCATTGAAGTAAAGTTAACAAAAATGGTTCAAATGGCTCTGAGCACTATGGGACTTAACAGCTGTGGTCATCAGTCCCCTAGAACTTAGAACTACTTAAACCTAACTAACCTAAGGACATCACACACTTCCATGCCCGAGGCAGGATTCGAACCTGCGACCGTAGCAGTCGCGCGGTTCCGTACTGCGCGCCTAGAACCGCGAGACCACCGCGGCCGGCTAAAGTTAACATGCATTGCTTAAAATATGTTCATGCTGTAGGCTGTCGCTTCAAAAAAATGTTTTATTAATTACGATAACTGATTGAATAAACCGTACGTACAGTATTCTTTGGCGTAGAATCAGAATATTCAAAAAAAATTGGGGATTCCCATTTGAAAACCCAAAGCTCACCCCGCATACGCAAGAGGGGTGGTTAGGCTGTGGTCAGTTGTAGCACAGACTGATGTCCCCTTTACTAATATCAACTTCTCACCTAAAACGTTTTTTTCATACAATGCGTCGATTTCGAGACATTCAGCTGTCTCAAGTTAAAACGAACTCCCTTTATATTTGTGCTTCTTTACTTTTAAGAAAATTTATTTTTCTCTTATATTTTAATAAAAAATGCATAAAAAAGCTTGTTTTTATGTTGTGTACGCAGTTCTGCGTAGTCAGCGCGAACACAACTTTTCCAATAGAGCGCGCCCTGCTAAACAGGCGCAGCGCTCGTCCGTCTCCGCACTACGAGATGGCGCTGTCTTAGAGACGGACCAAATTCTGCTTCCGCCGATCCTCGTATTAATATGTAACGCAGCCAATGTGATTCCCGCTAACGTAGAACCTTTTCTCCTCGTGGATCACACTCGCGCAGTGATACCTGAATGCACGAGGTATTATAACGAGTGTACAGACCTCTGATTAGTCAGTCTGCATTTATCTACACCAGTCTGTACCAGTCTGCATTAGTCTGCATCAGTCTGCATTAGTCTGCATTTGTCTGCATTAGTCTGTACCAGTCTATAGTCAAGTTTCAGTCTGCGCCTAATAAGATTATCATATTCCCGTACATAGCCATGAAGATAAATGTATAGACACTTTGTCAAGTATCAGAGATATGTGAGAATAAGATTAACGTACCAAGACCAAAGGAACTTCAGATTGTCAATTGTAAACAGCATCCAGAATCAAGTTACGTAATATCTATGATTTTTATTATTTTCATAAATGTGTGTGAAAATTAATCAAGTTCTGTTTAAAGGTGGTCACTGTCAATCTGCTACTCTAAGGTTGCAAGTGGCATTTCTATCGTCTGACCTAACGGCAGAAGATAAACACGCCATGATAAGACCACGAGACATATTGCTGACACTCGCCTACTTCGTTAGAGCGACAAGTCAAATAATCTGATGGTGTGTGTACCGAAGGTCTTACAGTACGCACACCAAATTTTTTTTACTCCGTTCCTATCTGATGGAAGCAACTAATGAATTTATCGTCTCTTTTCACGTCCCCACCTGGACTTACGAGTGCTTCGACATTTTTTTACGAATGATATTTCTTTCGATACCGTATATGTGATGTGGATCTCACAAAGACTTGTGACTAGCCTGCTATCAGAAACATTACATACGCAGCTCATGTCAACAACAAAACTTCACTCAGAAAACAGCAGACGAATGCTCTCTGTGCTGCTAGCGCCAAAGCGGAGAAGACCTGAACTTCCCTAGATGGTTCGTTGAAAGACACGAGAGAACACCAGCGAATGAGAACTTTTGGTTTCCGCCCGCTCTCGGCGACCATTTGTACCAGAGAGATCTCTCAATCGCAAAAGATCGTTCGCTTTTGTTCGCTGCGGTGTAGACAAGGCCTTACGATTGATGACGTCATGTCACTGTCGATAGTAGTGCCCCTTACAAGCAATCGCCTATCAGCGAAGAGGACACATTTTCAGAATAACTTACAACCTCAACGCGGCAGAGGGTGAGTGCCCGTACATTGGATCCGGTAGACCGTTCGTGAGATCGTTAGCCTTCGGCGCGCGGCGTCAGTGGAAATATTCCGCTAGCTGCGGTGCAGGCGATAAGTGGACCGGCGGCCGCCAGATAGCCGCGCTGTTTGTCTGCCGGCAGATAGAGAGACACGCGATGGACACGTGACTCGGCGCACGTGACTCCGCCTAATCGCCGCCGCCACCTTCTGGAACCTGAACCTGTGTGTCCCTGCTATCTTGCCAGGAGCGGAAGTGGGGGTGGGGAGGAGGAGATGATCTGGGATTCGTGACGCTACCCCACACAGAAAATATCAATAAAAGCGTTTAACATTATACGTGTTTTGTTGTTGTTGTTGTGGTCTTCAGTCCTAAGACTGGTTTGATGCAGCTCTCCATGCTACTCTATCCTGTGCAATCTTCTTCATCACCCAGTACCTACTGCAACCTACATCCTTCTGAATCTGCTTCGTGTATTCATCTCTTAGTCTCCCTCTACGATTTTTACCCCCCACGCTGCCCTCCAATGCTAAATTGGTGATCCCTTAATGCCTCAGAACGTCCTACCAATCGATCCCTTCTTCTAGTCAAGTTGTGCCACAAGCTCCTTTTCTCCCCAATTCTATTCAATACCTCCTCATTAGTTATGTGATCTACCCATCTAATCTTCAGCATTCTTCTGTAGCACCTCATTTCGAAAGCTTCTATTCTATTCTTGTCCAAACTATTTATCGTCCATGTTTCACTTCCATACATGGCTAAACTCCATACAAATACTTTCAGAAATGACTTCCTGGCACTTAAATCTATACTGGATGTTAACAAATTTCTATTCTTCAGAAACGCTTTCCTTGCTATTGCCAGTCTACATTTTATATCCTCTCTATTTCGACCATCATCAGTTATGTTGCTCCCCAAATAGCAAAACTCCTTTACTGCTTTAAGTGTCTCATTTCCTAATCTAATCCCCTCAGCATTTCCCGACTTAGTTCGACTACATTCCATTACACTCGTTTTGCTTTTGTTGATGTTCATCTCATATCCTCCTTTCAAGACGCTATCCATTCCGTTCAACTGCTCTTCCAAGTCCTTTGCTGTCTCTGACAGAATTACAATGTCATCAGCGAACCTCAAGGTTTTTATTTCTTCTCCATGGATTTTAATACCTACTCCAAGTTTTTCTTTTGTTTCTTTCACTGCTTGCTCAATATACAGACTGAATAACATCGGGGAGAGGCTACAACCCTGCCTCACCCCCTTCCCAACCACTGCTTCCCTTTCATGCCCCTCAACTCTTATAACTTCCATTTGGTTTCTGTACAAGTTGTAAATTGCCTTTCGCTCTCTGTATTTTAACCCTGCCTCCTTCAGAATCTGAAAGAGGGTATTCCAGTCAACATTGTCAAAAGCTTTCTCTAAGACTACAAATGCTAGAAACGTAGGTTTGCCTTTCCTTAATCTAGCTTCCAAGGTACGTCGTAGGGTCAGTATTGCCTCACGTGTTCCAATATTTCTACGGAATCCAAACTGATCTTCCCCGAGGTCGATTTCTACTAGTTTTTCCATTCGTCTGTAAAGAATTCGCGTTAGTATTTTGCAGCCGTGACTTATTAAACTGATAGTTCGGTAATTTTCACATCTGTCAACACCTGCTTTCTTTGGGATTGGAATCATTTTATTCTTCTTGAAGTCTGAGAGTATTTCGCATGTCTCATACATCTTGCTCACCAGATGGTAGAGTTTTGTCAGGACTGGCTCCCCCAAGGCTGTCAGTAGTTCTAATGGAATGTTATCTACTCCAGGGGCCTTGTTTCGACTCAGGTCTTTCAGTTCTCTGTCAAACTCTTCACGCAGTATCATATCTCCCATTTCATCTTCATCTACATCCTCTTCCATTTCCGTAATATTGTCCTCAAGTACATCGCCCTTGTGTAGACCCTCTATATATTCCTTCCACCTTCCCGCTTTCCCTTCGTTGCTTAGAACTGGGTTTCCATCTGAGCTCTTGATATTCATACAAATGGTTCTCTTTTCTCCAAAGGTCTCTTTAATTTTCCTGTAGGCAGTATCTATCTTACCCCT
This sequence comes from Schistocerca americana, assembly GCF_021461395.2. Lineage (NCBI taxonomy): Eukaryota > Metazoa > Arthropoda > Insecta > Orthoptera > Acrididae > Schistocerca > Schistocerca americana. The sequence continues at coordinate 34,556,457 of NC_060124.1, forward strand.
AGTGAGATAAGCCTCTACATCCTCACATTTGTCCTCTAGCCATCCCTGCTTAGCCATTTTGCACTTCCTGGCGATCTCATTTTTGAGACGTTTGTATTCCTTTTTGCCTGCTTCATTTACTGCATTTTTATATTTTCTCCTTTCATCAATAAAATTCAATATTTCTTCTGTTACCCAAGGATTTCTACTAGCCCTCGTCTTTTTACCTACTTGATCCTCTGCTGCCTTCACTACTTAATCCCTCAAAGCTACCCATTCTTCTTCTACTGTATTTCTTTCCCCCATTCCTGTCAATTGTTCCCTTATGCTCTCCCTGAAACTCTATACAACCTCTGGTTTAGTCAGTTTATCCAGGTCCCATCTCCTTAAACTCTCACCTTTTTGCAATTTCTTCAGTTTTAATCTACAGATCATAACCAATAGATTGTGGTCAGAGACCACATCTGACCCTGGAAATGTTTACAATTTAAAACCTGGTTCCTAAATCTCTGTCTTACCATTATATACGTGTATGAATTACCAAATTTATCAGCTAGCTGAGAACAAAATAGAGTGGAAACTAAGAGTCCCGAAAACGTATGCATAGCCACTACCTCTACTGCATCAACCTCCAACCCTTCATCTCAGAGTAGCACTTACATCCGTCGTTATTAATTGGATATACAGGATGTCCACTAAGGATGTTCCAGTTATAGATTTTAATAACATCAACAGTGAGGGTTTTAGAGCGTCGGTTCAAGGTCACGCAAAGAGTAACTCAAACACTTTTAGATAAGCGCTTAAGTGAGTACTACTTTGTTATCTTCTCGCTCGCAGCTCCACATATGCAAAATGACAGCTCCTGAGTTTAAAGCGTTTTGTATTCTGCAGTTTGCTAAGAATGATTCTGTAATTTCAGCTCAGCGTATGTTTCTTTAAAGTTTAATTGTGATCCCCCATTAGGAAAATACATCCGCTGATGGTACAGTCAGTTCTAAACGACCGGATGTGAGTTTAAAGGGAAAAGTACGGACGACCGAAAGCGTCTGAAGAGGATATTGACCGTGCAACAGCATCTTACCTTCGTTGTGCTAAGAAGTCTGGAAAGTGAGTCTCGAAAATTCAGTTGTCAAAGGCTACACTGTGGGAGGTTTTAGAAAACGTTATGCTTGCATCCATACCGGTTACGGTTGGTATATGCTAAAGACCCAGATGGCTAAGGTGTACATGTGACTTTTCAGCAGGATGACGACTTACTTGAAAGTGCGGTATTCGCTGATGAGGCAATTTCGTAGCCAAGTGGGATCAGAACATCCTCCTGGGGATCAGAACGTCCTCATGAACTTGTACAATATCAAAGAGATTCGCTAAAAATTACACGTTTTGTTCACAGCGTCGCGTCCCTACATCAAGTGTACGGTCCATTTTTTTTTTTTTTTTTCACTGATGTTATGGTAACTGGCTTATCTGGATATATTGCAAGAATGACTGTTCCCTCAGGGAGAAGGTGAACCTGAACACTTTATTTGGCAACAGGATGGAGCGTCTCTTCCCATTGGCATCTCTTTGCATGAGAGTGATTGAACGTCCAAGTCACTGGCTCAAATGTTTCAAATGGTTCTGAGCTCTATGGGACTTAACTTCTGAAGTCATCAGTCCCAAGTCACTGACCGTTGTACTAATTGTAATGGTGACTACGACAGAGCTCTTTGCACTGGCCTCTACATTCACCTGACCTCACGCCTTACGTTTTTTCCCTTTGGGGCTTCATAAAAGATTTGTGCCTATGTTCCGCCACTACTTAGTGATATGCCTAAATGGACGCACTAGTAAAGGGGCTGTTACTTACATTGCTGCACACTTGTTAACCGAAATGAAGTAAAAATTTAATTTTAGGTTCGATATGTGCCACATAACTAAAGTTGTACACATTTAACAGTTCTAAGAAAAACTAGGTTAGTTTACCTTAAAATTGATGTCTGTTTTGTTGTAAATCGTGTTGTAACATACAATTGAAGCTGGCATATTCTTTTATGGGCACCCCTTAATCCAGTCTCTGTCTTCCCCTACAGCTGTTATCCTCTACGACGCCCTGTAGTACCACGAATGTTATTCCTTGATATGGAAATGCATGTCTATCAGACTGGCCCTTCTTCTTATAAACGATTCCCCCATATTCCTTTCCTCGCCGACTCTGCAGAGAACAGTTGCATTTCTTTCCCCCATCACTCCACTCAATTTTCAACATCCTTCTGTAGAAACGCATCTCAAACACTTCGATCTATTCTTTTCCATTTTTCCACAGTCCATGATCCACTACCACACAAAGTTGTTCTCCAAACGTACATTCTCTGAAATTTCTTATGGAGTACTTCTTACGTCGTCTGTCAGGGCTTATTTTGATTTCAAAGTAGCTTCGTCCACTTCGTGGTCCCCAATTTTAATGCAAATTTTATCGCTAATTTTATTTCCGCCACTCCTGATTACTTTCGTCTGTCTTCGAGTTACTCCCAATCCATATTCTGTAAGCATTAGGCTGTTCATTCCATTCAACACGTCCTGTAATACTCTCCACTTTACTGAGGTCAGCAATGTCATCAGTGAATCTTGCAAAAGAGATCGTTTCACCCTCAATTTTAATCCCACTCTGGAACATTTTCTTTATTTGCATCATTCTTTCTTCGATGGTATAGATTGAACAGCAGGGGCGAAAGACTGCATCCCTGCATTACACCCTTTTTCTTCCGAGCCCTTTGCTGTTAGTCTTTTGATTTTTCTTAAGTCTTGCTTTCATTATCAAGCGCAACGTAAGAATTGCCTCGAATATGTCTTTATCTTTCCTGAAGCCAAACTGACCATTATCTAACAGATCTTTGATTTTCTTTTCCATTTTGCTGTATATTAGTCTTATCATCGTCAGCATCTTGGATGCATGAGCCGTTAAGCTAACTGTGCTATAGCTCTCGTACTTATCTGCTCTTCTTATCTTCGGGATTGTGTGGATGATATTTTTCCGCAAGTCTCATGGTATGTCTCCAGACTCATAGATTCTACACACCAAGTTAAATAGTAGCTTGCTTGCCACTTCTCGAATGATTTCAGAAATTTCGAAGGAGTGTTGTCTGAGTATTCTGTCTGATTTGGTCTCAAGTTTCCCAAAGCCCTTGTAAACGTTAACACTGAATTCCTATGTGTTCCACGTCGACTAATTTTTTCTTTTATACGTAATCAGAAGTACAACCTATGTTTAACATTGGATGCGTTTTAGTTTCTTGCAAACGAAATATGCTTGTGAATTGAGCACCTGCATTCCAGCCGGGAAAAGGCGCCTATTCGTTAGCTGAACGTACCGTCTGTCAAAAAAAAAAAAAAAAAAAAAAAAAAAAAAAAAAAAAAATTTGACGCCCTCTCCATCTCCCTCCCCCTCCCGTCCATACAGCCGAACTTTGGATAAGCACCTGCACGTCCTCCTACTTCCGCAACAGTAAGATCATCTTGAGCCGGCCGGTTTGGCCGAGCGGTTCTTGGCGCTTCAGTCTAGAAACGCGCGACTGCAACGGTCGCAGGTTCGAATCCTGCCTCGGGCATGGATGTGTGTGATGTCCTTAGGTTAGTTAGGTTTAAGTAGTTCTAAGTTCTAGTGGACTGATGACCTCAGATGTTACGTCCCATAGTGCTCAGAGCCATTTTTTTAAGACCATCTTGAAAGAAATTGCTTTCCTGTACTGGGCCTTTTATACATCCTATTAATTTATATTTCGTGTACTACGACGTTTCGGCTATATAGCCATTTTCAAGCAACTCTTACACATTCGAAAACGTAGTTAAAAAAGGGTGGCCAGACGTCCCGTATTTTACGAAATAATCCCTTATTTAGTTTAAGTGTCCCTTGTCCTGACATACTGTACGTTTATTGTCCGATCTTTCACTAACCGTGCAGTATATTTTGAAATACAATTTTTTTAAAAGTAACGTGTGGTATAACCAAATCGACAGCATATGTGATCATTCCCAAAGAATAAATAAAATACGCTCTTTGATTAAACCAAATTGAACACGGCACGATTTTTGATCTTTGATTGGTACCATGTAATGATTTCACTTGGCTAGTAGTTGGTCACTTACGCTTTCTTTATGCATTGCATTGCGTCGCTACGTTTAGAAGTGTTTTCAGACCGTTAGAGTCACAGGTAACATTAGCTGTGAGATATATTGCAAACTTTTCACAGAAATACCAAACATAAAGTGTTTATTTTCTGATGAAATTAAAGCTGAGTTTCAATTTCCGAAATAAGAACAGCAAAACGGGAAATTATTTTGCAGTATGGAGGTCGATCATATGTTTTGCAATACTTTCATACCAAGTTTCAAGTAAAACTTAGTAACAAAGTACGGAACGTGATAATAGTGCGATTATAAATGATCAAGAGAAGCGTCTTGCTGCTGAGGAAGGTCTACTAGCTTGACATGCAATGAAACATAACCATCCCTTCAGGTCAATGGAGTGCAATGCAGCAACCATCAGTAACCTGTTTGAGAAGTAGTTTACCTGTTTCAGAACTTTTTGACGAAGTGAACGCGAAGTTAAAAATGTATGTGAAGTGAAAACCCTCAATTAAGAACTGTCAAGTGTGTTGGTGAAAAATGGTCTACCGCTTTCAACTTTTATGCATCTCAAGATATTTGCTGCAAAAATTTGCAGCTTATTATTGAGTTTATGCCAGCTCCACCTGGCAATAATGCTGTCGTAGAAACTGTGTTCTCTATCAGAAACTGATGAAAACAATAGATTTAGTGTGGAAACCGTTATGGAAATTATTATAACTAAGACTCTGTTTTGGACGCTTTTACGTGTTGATTTCTACAAACTGTATTTGAAACTATCGCAGTCGTGCATGACATACATTCTTCTACAAAATATAATAAAAAATATTTCTCGGAAACCACCCATGGCGAAACTTCCAGGGCAGTTAAGGATGAGAAATACGTAACTAATAATCATTACCAACCCTCGTTAAAGACCTCATTATATTAATGTGATGTATTGTGTTTGCACGTGACAACAATAAAATATTTCCTCGATTATTAATACAAAGGTTTGTTGATGTTTTCTGCGGCGAGTCTTAGGAAAAAGGTATCATCTATGGAGTTGTAGCATAAACCATTTTAAGCCAAATCTATTATACATAAGCAAATATTAGCAAAAATTTCCACAAAATGCCAATCCATCTCAACTTCTAATTTGTATTCTATATTTTGATTTCGGAAATCTGTTCACCCTGAATTAGAATACTAAATGACACAAAGCAGCCCTTGACTATACCCATCAGAATTAAAACAAAATAAGGCAAGCAAGACTTGCAGCCCAGTACAACACATTCCGTTCCATCAGTCGCAAAATTTTTCGAGCAAATCAGGTATATGATCGCTTCTTTGTCATCAGTCGACAATAAGGTATTGTGAAAATGCCTTTTGGGAAAACGAAATTTCCTGCCCAACTACATCTGCTACTTGCAAGAAAGCATATGTGAAGAAAGGGCGCTGTGGTTTGCAACGAAATTTTTCCTCAATCCTTGCTGATTCACTGAGAGAATGTTCTTTTGCTCTAGGAACGTCAAAATGTCTAAGATTAGAGCACGCTCTAGAATCATGCAACGAATGGACGTAAGACATGTCGTTTTGTAGTTTGTGCTAACGTTCTTTGTTACAGTCAAGCGGAACTTACCGCTGAGCAAGAGTTTTTGCGTAGGCCACAAGTATGAGATACAAAAAGAGATAATTCCGCTACGAATACTTCGTAAATCTAATAGGAATTCCATCAGAACTCAATATCATGTTCGACGATAATGTACAGTGCTAAAGAACAAACGTAGCACACAGTATTTATGTGTGGAATGTACACCGAATGTACACTGCTTGACAATTGCTGAAGAACTGAAACGCTGTTGGACAGGAATAATCACAGTCAGTGATTGACCGCATGAAACAAGGTACATGTGTAAAAGAGGTGAAGTGGCATATTTACAGTCAGTTCCACGAGAAAGTGTACACCGTTATCTGTGTTAAATCGAAGACATTATTATAAATATATGTTTACATGAAAATACATATTATTACCTAATTTTTAATCCGGCGCCGCCATTGTCGATTATAGCTTTTCAGCTTTTTGGCATGCTTTTCACGAGATTTTCTGCATATTCTCTCGGTAACGATCTTCATACCATCATGATTTTATATGACAGCTGCTTCAAAGCATACATTGGCTTTCCTTTAAGCTTCAACTTAATATATACGAAACATTTCTATCGGATTTGCATCCGGGGACATTGTAGGCCAATCCATCGTGGACACCCCATTGTCTTGTTTCCGCGCGGTACAGAGACGGCCGCGATGTTTCAGATTATCATCCTCTTGAAGCATCCACTTTATCTCCTTCGAATCAAATAGCTTCTCAACGGACCTCAGAAGGCATATCTGACAAATACTGCACATTTTTCAACGTTCCAAATAGTCCAAACTGCAACCTACAAAACAATACATTCAACTCTCACACTGTTTATCTATACACTGTGCAAAAGGGCAGTGAGTAGAGATTCGAGAATTCGAGACCACTACCATAGATGTCACTGCGGACGTTACATTTAAAGTTGTGCCGTACACTGTCTTGTGGAACTGACTGTACAACGAAAACCGGTACAGATTTCATCACGTGGCAAGATAACATACAATTACAACGTTCATAATTGACACAGTACAAACTCCCAAAATAAAGGTCGATGTCGGCCTCCTCGAGCACTAACACACAATTTGCAACTATTATTGATGCTGAAACTTCTTGGCAGATTAAAACTGTGTGCCGGACCGAGATTCGATCTCGGGACCTTTGCCTTTCGCGGGCAGTTTAAATCTGCCAGGAAGTTTCATATCAGCGCACACTCCGCTGCAGAGTGAAAATCTCATTCTGGAAACATCCCCCAGGCTGTGGCTAAGTCATGTCTCCGCAATATCCTTTCTTTCAGGAGTGCTAGTTCTGCAAGGTTCGCAGGAGAGCTTCTGGAAAGTTTGGAAGGTAGGAGACGAGAGACTGGCAGAAGTAAAGCTGTGAGGACGGGCGTGAGTCGTGCTTTGGGTAGCTCAGTTGGTAGAGCACTTGTGCGCGAAAGGCAAAGGTCCCGAGTTCGAATCTTGGTCCGGCACACAGTTTTAATCTGACAGGAAGTTTCATATCAGCGCACACTCCGCTGCAGAGTGAAAATCTCATTATTGATGCTGGTTACCGAACTGCTGAGGAGTCCTTGAGGGATACTAACCCACTCCTCTATCAAGGCGGTTTTCAGTTCTTGCACGTATCGGGGAGGGGCTGTTCGTTGAGAAACACCTCTCCCAGGCATGCTCTATTGGTTTTCCGTCCAGGAGGTACGCACGCCATTCCACATGTTCAATAGATTCACTGTCCAGCGTGTCCGACACCTCAGCGTCTTGTGTGAGCGGGCATCGTCGCCCGTAAACAAACGGGCGGTACCTACTGTGCCCCTAAACAGACGAACACGAATCTGAAAAATTTCCCTGCGTTACCGCTATGCTGTAGCGGAGCGGTACCTCGCACAAAGGTATGCAGCAGTGTTCTGCCATTATGCATACGCCTGCCCACTCCATAACGCCTAGGCCATACCGGTGACGTTCATGAACATTCTATGGTGTTTAACGTGTTCCACACTAACTGATGGCCAGAATCACTTGCCACAGTGAAGCCTGAGTCGTCGGAGAACATCACTCTGGACCACGGTTGCTGACCAAAAGCAACATGCTCCCTACACCAACGAGCTCATTCTCGACAATGCTGTGGTTGAACTGGGATGCATTTAACAAGCTGCCGAGCATACAATCAGTCTGATTTCAGTGATTCTGACAGAGACACGTGTACCAGTAGCGGTTGCAAGATCAAGGTCTGTAACCATCCTCCTAGGAATGAGATGTGTTTGTTTTCGCCACTTGGACTACGTATCGGTCCTCTTGTAGTGTACTGGTCAGTCGACAACCACCGCCATGCTTTCGCATAATACAGGGTGATTCAAAAAGAATACCACAACTTTAAAAATGTGTATTTAATGAAAGAAACATAATATAACCTTCTGTTATACATCATTACAAAGAGTATTTAAAAAGGTTTTTTTTCACTCAAAAACAAGTTCAGAGGTGTTCAATATGGCCCCCTCCAGACACTCGAGCAATATCAACCCGATACTCCAACTCGTTCCACACTCTCTGTAGCATATCAGGCGTAACAGTTTGGATAGCTGCGTTTCAAATCATCAATGGTGGCTGGGAGAGGTGGCCGAAACACCATATCCTTAACATATCCCCACAAGAAAAAATCGCAGGGGGTAAGATCAGGGCTTCTTGGAGGCCAGTGATGAAGTGCGCTGTCACGGGCTGCCTGGCGGCCAATCCATCGCCTCGGGTAGTTGACGTTCAGGTAGTTACGGACAGATAAGTGCCAATGTGGTGGCGCTCCATCCTGCTGAAATATGAATTGTTGTGCTTCTTGTTCGAGCTGAGGGAACAGCCAATTCTCTAACATCTCCAGATACTGTAGTCCAGTTACAGTAGCACCTTCGAAGAAAAAGGGACCAAAAACTTTATTGGCTGAAATGGCACAGAAAACGTTCACCTTAGGCGAGTCACGTTCATACTGAGTTGTTTCCCGCGGATTCTCAGTGCCCCATATACAGACATTGTGACGGTTGACTTTCCCGTTAGTGTGGAAAGTTGCTTCATCACTAAACACAATCTTTGAAACGAAAGATTCATCTGTTTCCATTTGAGCAAGGATAAAATCACAGAAATCGATTCTTTTAATCTTATCAGCTGCAGACAGTGCTTGAACCAATTTGAGACGATAAGGTTTCATAACTAACCTTTTTCGTAGGACTCTCCATACAGTTGATTGTGGAATTTGCAGCTCTCTGCTAGCTCTGCGAGTCGATTTTCCTGGGCTGCGAACAAATGCTTGCTGGATGCGTGCTACATTTTCATCACTCGTTCTCGGCCGTCCAGAACTTTTCCCTTTGCACAAACGCCCATTCTCCATAAACTGTTTATACCAACGTTTAATACACCACCTATCAGGAGGTTTAACACCATACTTCGTTCAAAATGCACGCTGAACAACTGTCGTCGATTCACTTCTGCCATACTCAATAACACAAAAAGCTTTTTGTTGAGCGGTCGCCATCTTAGCATCAACTGACGCTGACGCCTAGTCAACAGCGCCTCAAGCGAACAAATGTACAACTAAATGAAACTTTATAGCTCCCTTAATTCGCCGAAAGATAGTGCTTAGCTCTGCCTTTTGTCGTTGCAGAGTTTTAAATTCCTAAAGTTGTGGTATTCTTTTTGAATCACCCTGTATTTCCACCCTCAGTGGCGTTTCGCCCACACTCATTGCTGTGGCCACTGCAGTGACACTTTAAACGTCTTCAAGCCGTCCAGCTGGTCGTCCAATGTCATAAGTACTGAAATGACGTCTTGCAGGCATGTTGCCGTGCCACACGGAGTGTCGCAGTAATTTGTTCCACAACGACCTTCGTCGAACACCGTACTAAATGAACTGCAGAGCGTTCGTGCCCAGTGTGATATTCCTTGGTGTTGCCGCCAGTATTTTACCTTGCTAGAAGCTCGCCCTGATGCAGCTTGATACACGTGAAGTAGCATATGGTACAAAAGTGGAGTGAGGTACAAGCGACAGATGGTACAGTGTATCGATACGTGGAACTGTTTCAGTGTTTCGGAACGGCTGTGGTTCACTGTTTCGAAACAGCGGTGTTTCATTCCGCCCTTGTCTCGATCTCGAGCCAGACACAGAAACTGTATCGTTGTTTCAAAATAAGGCTGTTTCAGTCCACCTGTCCTTGGAACGGACTGATTGTATCGAAACAGAGCGGAATGTTCGAAGTCACTAAGCTCTTTAGACTTGATTTATCATGACACGAAGCGTCGGACGAGATTCGGGCTCGGCACAGAAGAACCATATTATCACATCTGTAGAAAGAAATACACTATCTGATGAGAAGTATCCAGACACCTGTTAGTGAGCATTAAAATGTGGCGTGCCCACACCCTGTTTTTATAACAACTTGAACTCTGCTCGTTCAGTGAGGTGTATAAACGTCTATGGAGCAATGGCAGAAACCAGAGAAGGTGGTGATGTTGGAATCTGAAGCGAAGTCGACGATCTACCTCATCCCACAGATGTTAAATTAGGTTCAGATCCAGGTTCTGGGTGAGCCAGCCCATTTCAGGAATGTCACTATCCACAAACTGTTGCTTTACAGAAGCCGGTTTATGACAGGCTGTAGCGAAGTCGACAATCTACCTCACCCCACATATGTTCCATTAGGTTCAGATCCAGATTCTGGGTGAGCCAGTCCATTTGAGGAACGTCACTGTTTACAAGCCGTTGCTTTACAGAAGCCGGTTTATGACAGGCTGAAGCGAAGTCGACGATCTACCTCATCCCACAGATGTTCCATTAGGTTCAGATCCAGATTCTGGGTGAGTCAGTCCATTTCAGGAATGTCACTGTCCAGAAACCGTTGCTTTACCGATGCAGGTTTATGACAGGCTGCATCGTCATGCTGATACAGTCATCGTCTCTGAATTGTTCCTCTGCAGTACACAATTCTGGAAAATGTGTTCATATCTTCCAGCATTTTGCGTTTCCTTTAGAGCAATGAGAGAACCACACCCTAACGATGAAAGACACTTCCACACCGTTGAAACTCCTCCACACATTTCTCTGCTGCACTACAACGTTCTCCAAGCATTCGCCACACACACACTCTTCCATCGGGAGTATCGTGATTCATCACTCTAAATCACTTGTTTCCCAACATCCACTGTCCAATGGCGTCGCTCAGGTGTCGTATAGCACTGACTGCAGAAATGTGTGGTTTGTGATAGGCTGTTCGGCCATTTACTGCATTCTGTGTAACTCCCTACGACCAGTCATTATGCCATCTGGACTGGACCTTGGAAACCACGAGTTATTCCTCTCGCTGATTTCATGTGATTTTTTTTTACAAGCAATACTCGACGGTCCCTATCCTTCGGTACATGAGGCCTTTCTGGTCTCGGTTCAGTTGTGGTCGTTCCTTCACATTTCCACATGTTAATCGTAACACGAGTAGTCCACTTCGGCAGCTTTAGAAGGGTTGAAATGTTCCTGATGGATAATATGATACTCTGATGACATCCAACGACTAGATGATGTTCGAAGTCACTAAGCTCTTTAGACCAAACACAATCTCTCGTTACTGCTTCTCTACTGACAACGCGCTACACCCGCCTCCTTTTACACTGATAATTGCGTCTAGTGGTCAATTCCGTGTTACACAAGGGTGTCAGGATATTGTTGATCGGATGGTGTATAAGACAGCCATCGGCCTTGCTGCAGTGGTTAGATCACCGAAGTTAAGAGCTGTCGGGCTGGGATAGCACTTGGATGGGTGACCATCCGGTCTGCCAGGCGTTGTTGGCAAGCGGGGTGCACTCAGCCCTTGTGAGGCAAACTGAGGAGCTACTTGACTGAGAAGTAGCGGCTCCGGTCTCGGAAACGGACGTTCGGCCGGGAGAGCGGTGTGTTGACATGCCCCTCCATATCCGCATACAGTGACGCCTATGGGCTGAATATGACACGGCGGCGGTCGGTACTGTTGGGTCTTCATGCCCTGTTCGGGCGGAGTTTAGATTTATTGCATAAGACAAGATCTTAAAAAGTGCAAGTTGCAATAACGTAGTAACTGTGGAGAACATACCAAATGAAATCATTCCATTCTATCTTGTTACTTTCAACTCCATAACATCATCAGCGCCCACCCAACCGTCACAGGTGGTTCGACACAGTACAAAGTAAGCAGTTTCACCGTGTGTGGTGTTAGTGAAAGTAATACCTATCATACCAGACACAACTGTTATATAACGAATACTTATTACAAACTAAATATGTAATTTAGATTACTCCTCTCCTCCTGAACAGGCCATAAATGCCCAACGGTACCGACCGACCGCCGTGTCATCCTCAGCCCTTAGGCGTCACCAGATGCGGATACGGAGGGGCATGTGGTCAGCACACCGCTCTCCCGTCCGTATGTCAGTTTCCGAGACCGGAGCCGCCACTCCTCAGTCAAGTAGCTCCTCAGTTTGCCTCACAGTGCACCCTGCTTGCCAACAGCTCTCGGCACGCCAGATGGTCATCCATCCAAGTGCTAGCCCAGACCGACAGCGCTTAACTTCGGTGATCTGACGGGAACCGGTGTTGCCATTGCGACAAGGCCGTTGGATAATTTAGATTAAAAACTAAAAATAATTATCTTTTGTGAACCCATAGTTCAATTCTGTCACGAATCAGTACCAGAGAAGCTTACGCACCAGTTATCGAAAATGTGTGATTTGCTTACCGCAACATGTTTCAGGACTACATTATTCCACTACCAGTTAACAATTAAGCTTTCTGAGATGTTACGCGCCTGCGTAAGTTGTGCAAAGATTAGTTTTATATATCTGATAATGCGTGCTTGTGGCCGGGTTTTTGCTTTTAACGGTGCTCATAGCGTATTTATTTTAAGAATGTAATGGGATAAAGTAGTCTCGAAACATGTTGCGGTTGATAAATCACACATTTTCGACTAGCGGAGCGTATGTAAGTAGCTCATTATATAAATTTCAAGAAAAATGTTTAGAAACAACAGAGCATAGGAAAATAAGCGTTATAAGATGGTCAATACATATAAAAACTTGAAAATTCAGATGGCAAGGAGAAGCAGGTACATTTATTACGAGAGAGGGGAACCACTAACATTTATGGCCTAGTACCAAGTTACATCGTGAACATTGTCATTACAACTACACTAAAAACATTGAGATCATCAGTCATTGTAGTTACACTATCAAAAAAACCAAAGGGATGTCTTACACCCATTTTAAACGAAAACGAAATAGATACATAGCTGCGACATCTAGAAATTTGCAGATTGCAGGACATACTGTCAAATATAAAGTGAACTCCCCAATGCGTAAACATCACAGGCTCACTTGCACTTCTATTTGGCGTATTGAATGACAACTTGCTCTAAAGGTGCAGAAAATGTAAATTAATGTAGATAAACAGCAAAATCACACCTATAACGCTCGAAAACAGCGTTAGTGGTGTGACTCTTGACAGATTCATGTCGCTTAAATATCTATGTCTCGTTGCAAAGTAATCTGAAGTGCAACGAGTAGGTAACGTCGGTTGTAGAGAAAGCGAATGGACGACTATGATTCACTGGGCGAATTTTGGGAAAGTGTAGCTCACCTATAAAGGAGAGCATGTACAGAACACTTGAACGAATCGCTCTTGAGTACTGCTCGAGTTTTTGGGATCGCCAACAGGTCAAATTAAAGGAAGACATTGCAGCAGTTCAGAGGCATGCTGTTAGGTTTGTTACGGTCGGTTCAATCAACCCACAAGTATTACGGAAAAGCAAAGAGAACTCAAAGGGAATCCTTTTTTTCATAATGCGGGGCCCCAGTCATAATATATTTCTTTAAAGTCAGATAATGGCACTTTGAAGCCGAAATCATGATAGTGTGAGTGTAAATATAACACTCTAAATAAACAACAGTCTAATGTCGGTACTGACTTTAAAGGAAGCTATTGAGAAAGTTTAGAGTGCCAGCATTTGCGACAGACTGCAGAACGATCCTACCGTAACCAACATACACCACGCATTAGAACAGCAGAGACTAGATGAGAGAAATCAGGGCTCATACGGAGACATACATACAGTCATTTCGCCGCGCTTCATTTTCAACTGGAACAGGAAAGTAAACGGCCAGCAGTAGTGCAACATACCCGCCGCAGTGCACTGTAAAATAGTTTGCGGAGTATGTGGTTAGATGTACAGGGGTTAGTAAATTGGTTATACAAAAGTAACCCTTAATTGTCAAAAAGGTAAATAACTTACAGAAATATTTGATACAGCACTGAATGCAGTATATCCTCAATGTCTATTTACAAATCTCCATAATGGCTACCTTTTGTAACACAACAAAGTCCCACCTGTAATTACTTTCATGTCAAATCCTATGAAGCAAGAGTTAACGTATGGTGGCAACTGCTTGTGTAATCCGTTGTTGCACCTCGTCAACGTTTCGTGGAAGTGGGGGAACAAACGCTCTGTCTTTAATGTAATCCCATACAAATGGTTCAAATGGCTCTGAGCACTATGGGACTTAACTTCTGAGGTCATCAGTCCCCTAGAACTTAGAACTACTTAAACGTAACTAACCTAAGGACATCACACACATCCATGCCCGAGGCAGGATTCGAACCTGCAACCGTAGCGGTCGCGCGGTTCCAGAGTGTAGCGCCTAGAACCGCTCGGCCACTTCGGCCGGCGATCCCATACACAGGTGATCGTGGTGTCAGGGTATTGTTCCACTACGTTCAGTCCAAGTCGGCATATTCCTGCCGAGATACGCGACAACATCACGATGATAATGTGGCGATGCGCCACCTGCTTGGAAAATAATTTCTGTCCCCACAGCCGGCCGAGGTGGCCGAGCGGTTCTAGGCGCTCCAGTCTGGAACCTCGTGACCGCTACCGTCGCAGGTTCGAATCCTTACGTTAGGCGAGTTCCGTACGTGCTCAATAATGTGACATGGTTTCTGCCCAATCCATATCCGAACAAATGCCGATTCACTTTACTGCATATATGGAAAGTGGCTTCGTCATTGAACACAGTTTTATTGAGAAAATCATGTTGAGTCTGCGCTTTGTTAATCACTGTTTCGCAAAAGTCACTCGTTTTTCTTTGTCGCTTTCTGGTAAATCGTGCAAAAGTTCTAATTTTTTACGGTTTGACGGGCGTTCCCGTAATATCTCTCAATGTGTAGCACTAGGCACAGTCTTTTCTAAGCTGGCACATCTCGTTGAGTGACCCGGGCTACGAATGTAAGACTGTCGAACTTGTTCAATTGCTGTGACAGAGATTTCTGGCCTACCCTGGCCCAGTGACCTATTTGATACACAAAAATTTTCGTTGAAACGATTGTACCTGATTGTAGTGTCGGCAGACTTGCCAACACTACGCACACTAATTGAAAGAGGCGGCCAAGATGCACGCGCTAACTCACGAAGGATGGCGTGAGGTCTGAAACACGATACGTAATGAATGCTGTAAAGAAAAGTACGTAGCTTCTGGAATACTTAACTTTAATCCATCCTTTGTATACATCGTTCTTGATGAGACATGCTTCATGCGATACAAGTGAGACTCTATAGTTTCAGACAATATACTGCTAATGGCGCCTTGCTAGGTCGTAGCCATTGACTTAGCTGAAGGCTATTCTAACTATCTGCTCTGCAAATGAGCGAGGCTTCGTCAGTGTGCATCGCTAGCTACGTCGTCCGTACAAC
Source organism: Schistocerca americana (assembly GCF_021461395.2). Taxonomy (NCBI): domain Eukaryota; kingdom Metazoa; phylum Arthropoda; class Insecta; order Orthoptera; family Acrididae; genus Schistocerca; species Schistocerca americana. The sequence goes on from NC_060124.1 coordinate 34,571,897, forward strand.
TGGGGCGAGTCTAGTACGTCTCTCTAGACCTGCCGTGTGGTGGCGCTCGGTCTGCTATCACTGAAAGTGGCGACACGCGGGTCCGACATGTACTAACGGACCGCGGCCGATTTAAAGCTACCACCTAGCAAGTGTGGTGTCTGGCGGTGACACCACACTGATAATAAAAGTTTGCCTTTGGGATGGTGGGTTGCAATATTTATTCCTGAATTGTCTCTGAACTGTAATAATGGATTTGGATTCATGACACCATAAACAACACTGTGCAAACTCTACACCGTTAAACAACTCCATGATGACTGTTGGAATAACTCATTCACGGGTGTCACCTAGTGGGAAAATCGGGAACTAACAGCGGTAGGTGGGAATAAATCTTGGAGATACACTGATCAGGCAGAGCATTATGACCCCCTAGCTAACTGCCGATATGTCCACCTTTGGCAGGATAACAATAGCGACGGTTCGTGGCATGGAAGCTGGAGGCAGTTGGCATCACATCTGCACACCCAAGATACCTAATTCCCGTAAGTTCCTGGGAGAACGACGATGAGCTCTCACGCCACGTTCAATCATATCTCAGACTGGGTTCAGATCTGGCAAGCTGTGGGGCCAACACGTCAATTGAAACTCGCCACTGTGTTCCTCGAACCACTTCATCACACCCATGGCCTTGTGAAATGGCGCACTGAATCTTGTTAAAATGGCACTGCCGCCGGGAAACATAACCATCATGAAGGGACGTACTCGGTTCGCAACCATCACACGATACTGCTTGGCTGTCATGGTGCCTTGCACATGAATGCTTTCCAGAGCTTAATGGAGCCGCCGCCAGCTTGTCTCCGTCCCGAAGTACAAGAGTCAAGGGGCTGTTCCCCTTCGGCAGAATGAAGAAGGTATCGAGAATCATCACACAATGCAACGCTCTGCCACTGCGCCAAAGTCCAGTGCCGGTGGTCACGTGCCCATTTCAGTCATAGTTGCCGATGTCGTGGTGTTAACATTGGCACATGCATGGGACGTCGCTGTGGAGGGACATCGTTAGGAGTGTTCGGTGCACTGTGCGTTCGCACACTCTTGTACTCTGCCAGCATTAAAGTCTGATGTTAGTTCCGTCACAGTTCGCAGTCTCTCCTTATTTACCAGTCTGCCCAGCCTACGACGTCCGACATCTGTAATGAGGGGTAGCAGCCCAACCCATCGACGTCTGGACGTGGTTTCACTTTGGTCTTGCCTCGTGTTGAAGACAGTCACCACAGCAGACCTAGAACACCCGACAAATCTTGCAGTTTCCGAAATCTCGTGCCGAACCTTTGGGCCATGACAAATTTGCACTCGGTCAAACTCAGATACATCGCACGCTCACTGATATTACATCCACTGTGCATGTCTCTGACCAGCAGTCATTGCTCGCAAGGTGGCGCCGCTATCGCATTAGGGATTTATATCGATAATAGGTCGATGGTCGTAATGTTCTGGCTGATCATTGTATACAACACTACTGGCCATTAAAATTGCTACAGCAAGAGGAAATGCAGATGATAAACGAGTATTCATTGGATAAATATATTATATTAGAACTGACACGTGATTTCATTTTCACGCTATACGGGTGTATAGGTCCTAGAAATAAGTACCCAGAACAACCACCTCTGGCCGTAATAACGGCCTTGATACGCCTGGGCATTGAGTCAAACAGAGCTTGGATGGCATGTACAGGTACAGCTGCCCATGCAGCTTCAACACGATACCACCGTTCATCGAGAGTAGTGACTGGTGTATTGTCACGAGCCAGTTGCTCGGCCACCATTGACCAGACGTTTTCAATTGGTGAGATAAGTGGAGAATGTGCTGGACAGGGCAGCAAGCGAACATTTTCTGTATCCAGGAAGGTCCGTACTGGACCTGCAACATGCGGTCGCCCATTATCCTGCTGAAATGTAAGGTTTCGCAAGGATCGAATGAAGGGTAGACCCACGGGTCGTGACAACAAAATGGTTCAAAGGGCTCTTAGCACTATGCGACTTAACAGCTATGGTCATCAGTCCCCTAGAACTTAGAACTACTTAAACCTAACTAACCTAAAGACATCAAACAACACCCAGTCATCACGAGGCAGAGGGTCGCAACACATATGAAATGTAACATCCACTGTTCAAAGCGCCGTCAATGCGAACAAGAGGTGACTGAGACGTGTAACCAAAGGCACCCCATACCATCACGCCGGGTGATACGCCAGTATGGCGATGACGAATACGCGCTTCCAATGTGCGTTCACCGCGATGTCGCTAAACATGTATGCGACCATCATGATGCTGTAAATAGAAACTGGATTCATCCCAAAAAAAAACGACGTTTCACCATTCGTGCACCCAGGTTCGTCGTTGAGTACACCATCGCAGGGGCTCCTGTCTGTGATGCAGCGTCAAGGGTAACCGCAGCCATGGTCTCCGAGCTGACAGTCCATGCTGCTGCAAACGTCGTCGAACTGTTCGTGCAGATGGTTGTTGTCTTGCAAACGTCCCCATCTGTTGCCTCAGGGATCGAGACGTGGCTGCACGATCCGTTACAGCCATGCGGATAAGATGCCTGTCATCTTGACTGATAGTGATACGAGGCCGTTGGGATCCAGCACGCCGTTCCGTATTATCCTCCTGAACCCAACGATTCCATATTCTGCTAACAGTCATTGGATCTCGACCAACGCGAGCAGTAATGTCGCGATACGATATACCGCAGTCGCGATAGGCTACAATCCGACCTTTATCAAAGTCGGAAACGTGATGGTACGCATTCCTCCTCCTTACACGAGGCATCACAACAAAGTTTCACCAGGCAACGCCGGTCAACTGCTGTTTGTGTATGAGAAATCGGTTGGAAACGTTCCTCATCTCAGCACGTTGTAGGTGTCGCCACCGGCACCAACCTCATGTGAATGCTCTGAAAAGCTAATCATTTGCATATCACAGCATCTTCTTCCTGTCGGTTAAATTCGGCGTCTGTAGCACGTCATCTTCGTGGTGTAGCAATTTTCGTGGCCAGTAGTGTATTTTACTGTTTCACGGGAACGACCGTTGCCACATATTCAAAAAAATTCAACATCGATCTTGACTATAAGCTTTCTACGACAATGGGCAACGGCAATTTAGAAACACGTAGAGCAGTGCCCTGATTTTTGAATAGCTGTCGCAATTTATGCAACTGACGCTCTCGGAGCCCCGAATAGAATTCTCGTGCGTCCTCACGTGAACTCGTTCTGCCGGTCCCCCCCTACTGGCTACGTCACTAGGGCTGCGTAACGGCTCTGCCGAAGAGCTGCTGGTGGTGACCTTGTATGCAGCTGAGCGCCGCGGCGCGGCGTGACGAGAACCTCGTCCGCTGTTGCCGGAGTATTTTTACGGCTGATAAGCGACTGCCTGCCTGGCTGGCTGGCTGGCTGGCTGCAGCCGAAACGCCTATCTGCAGCGCTTGGCACTGGCGACCCGCCATCTGCGCCTCTTTCTGTGACACACGACGTGTGTCGGACGCGCTATTCCGTGACTGCACACAGATAATTTGATAAGCGGACATTGTGTTCTGCGTTTTCATCATTACGTATTCTGTGACGCGTTTCAGCGATTGAGTGGTATTCCAACTATTGATGGCTTTATTTCAGGTTTTATCTGCACGAATGCAGGGACGTGTTCTCTATTCGACACTGATATTATGAAACACAAACAGAAAACAGTTACTGAACAGAACACAAGCAAGAAACTTCCTGGCAGATTACAACTGGGTGTGCCCGACCGAGACTCGAACTCGGGACCTTTGCCTTTCGCGGGCAAGTGCTCTACCACCTGAGCTACCGAAGCACGACTCACGCCCGGTACTCACAGCTTTACTTCTGCCAGTATCTCGTCTCCTACCTTCCAAACTTTACAGAAGCTCTCCTGCGAACCTTGCAGAACTAGCACTCCTGAAAGAAAGGATATAGCGGAGACATGGCTTAGCCACAGCCTGGGGGATGTTTCCAGAATGAGATTTTCACTCTGCAGCGGAGTGTTCGCTGATATGAAACTTCCTGGCAGATTGAAACTGTGTGCCCGACCGAGACTCGAACTCGGGACCTTTGCTTTTCGCGGGCAAGTGCTCTACCATCTGCGCTACCGAAGCACGACTCACGCCCGGTACTCACAGGAGGTAGGAGACGAGATACTGGCAGAAGTAAAGCTGTGAGTACCGGGCGTGAGTCGTGCTTCGGTAGCTCATATGGTAGAGCACTTGCCCGCGAAAGGCAAAGGTCCCGAGTTCGAGTCTCGGTCGGGCACACAGTTTTAATCTGCCAGGAAGTTTCATATCAGCGCACACTCCGCTGCAGAGTGAAAATCTCATTCTGAGAACACAAGCAAGTTTCATAATACACAGTTAGAATAACTGGAAGATGACATATGACATGTACAGGCTGTAACAGGTATTAGGGCATACATTTCTGTTGGTGACTGAGGACGCTGTACTGAACAACATTACATCAGTTATTGCGTCATTTGCAGACTAGTAATTATACCTGTTACAAGTCTTATGCCAACGTCCTTGCCGCAGTGGTAACACCGGTTCCCGTCAGATCAGCGAAGTTAAGGGCTGTCGGGCTGGGATAGCACTTGGATGGGTGACCATCCGGTCTGCCGAGCGCTGTTGGCCAGCAGGGTGCACTCAGCCCTTGCGAGGCAAACTGAGGAGCTACTTGATTGAGAAGTAGCGGCTCCGATCTCGTAAACTGCCTTACTGCCGGGTGAGCGGTCTGCTGACCACATGCCCCTCCAGTGACGCATTCAGGCTGAGGATGACACGGCGGCCGGTCGGTACCATTGAGCCTTTGAAGGCTTGTTCGGATGGAGTTTAGGTTTTATTTTTGACTCTGGGTAATACATCCAAGTACATGTGGCAAAAGCAAGCCAATAATGCGTATTTTCCCTGGGCAGCATTTCAGGTGTGGACGCATGGCCGCAAAACGGTTAGTCTACATTGACAGGCGTAGTCCACCTAGTAACGCAGTTACGCCCCTGCAAAAAATATGAGACCGTAAAGTTTGTGACGTGTTTGTGGGAGGACTGTTCGAAGCAGAGAAAAAAAAAGCAACACGTATGAAAATATCTCCACTTCTAGACGTTACACCCTGTATTATAGTTTGCTAAGAGTATGAACACGGAACATATACAGAAGACTGGAACGACTGGTAGAATTCGACCTTGGTGAAGATCAGGGTGCTTTCCCCTACGACCGCAGGAACAGGCAGTACTTATCCTACGATTTCACTTAGAAGTTATCTCTATAACTAAGGAACTAACCGAATACCATTTGCAGGTTGCCTATCTAACAGTTTTCAAGGGCAACAATATTTTGGTTTTCAATACTTCACAATTTAAAAATTTTAAATGCTGTCATAATCTGCTCATTAAACATCTGTCACCAGTCTAGTTTCCAACCTTATTTCATTTGGCAACCACTTCAGCGTTTTACTACGTCATCTTCAGGCCCCTGACCAACGTGCAGGAATCTGCCGCTGTTGTGATCAAAACAGCGCCAGAAAAATTGGTATTAGCAGATTTTTGCTATAGTGATCACTTCAACCCTCGCCTGCCGTATTGTATTGTATATTAACTGGGGATCTAGAAACAATGGAAAGGCTCCGTCCCCGCCGCAGCCGCAGTGGTCCACAACCCCACGACGACTACCGCAGTCCACTTCACCCCTCCGCCACCCCACACCGAACCCAGGGTTATTGTGCGGTTCGGCCTCCGGTGGACACCCCCCCCCCCCTCCCCCCGCAAGGGAACGTGTCACACCAGACGAGTGTAGCCCCTATGTTTGCGTGGTAGAGTAATGGTGGTGTACGCGTACGTGGAGAACTTGTTTGCGCAGCAATCGCCGATATAGTGTAGCTGAGGCGTAATAAGGGGAACGAGCCCGCATTCGTCGAGGCAGATGGAAAACCGCCTAAAAACCATCCACAGACTGGCCGGCTCGCCTAACCTCGACCTAAGGCCGCCAGGCGGATTCGTGCCGGGGACCAGGCGCTCCTTCCCAGTCCGGAAAGCCGTGCGTCAGACCGATCGGCTAACCCGGCGGGCTCGCCTGCCGTAGTAAAACGCTGAAACTGCTAGCCAGACAAAAGAAGGTTGGAAACCAGATGGCTAAAAGATGTTTAATTTGACATTCTCTATCGAACAGCCGAGTCCTTCAACCATCTCTAAAAAAGATGGGCATACAGAGATTGCTCATTAAGAGGTGTAACCTTACGCTAAAATTTTCGCACAATAAGACAAGAACTAGTCACAAACTATGTGTTTGTCTTCAAACAGCCTAGCTGACGTTGAGCAAATACTCAGAGCACTTAGCGATTTCCAACAAACTTTACACTTAATTTCAAACCCTTACGAAACTTTTCTCGCTGATAGCCTCCGGAAAAATGATGAAAGGAAAAAAAGTTTATCGCGTACGACGTCTTCGCTACTCAAGCAGTAAAACGTCAGCATTGGACATGCCGTTTTAATTTATTACTATTTTACTACGGACTCCATTCGCACCACAGTTTCGAACAGTATCCACATATACCACTGACTGTACCTACAAAATCATTGTACGACGTATAGTTCAGGAAAAATGGTTCAAATGGCTCTGCGCACTATGGGACTTAACATCTGAGGTCATCAGTCCCCTACACTTAGAACTACTTAAACCTAACTAACCTAAGGAGATCACACTCATCAAATGCTCGAGGCAGGATTCAAACCTGCTACCGTAGCAACAGCTCGGTTCCGAACTGAAGCGCCTAGAACCGCTCGGCCACTGCGGCCGAGAGTTCAGGAGATATGACCTCATTTAGATGCGTGAAAAACTGACTTCTGCTTTGAACGGCGCAGTGAAACTTCAACATCAGGGATGGCATTTAAATTTGTTACTTCTTTACTACCAACTCTATTCGCAACATACTTGGCAACAGTATCTACATACGTCACTGAATGTACTTGCAAAATTATATCATTGTTGTTGTTGTTGTGGTCTTCCGTCCTGAGACTGGTTTGATGCAGCTCTCCATGCTACTCTATCCTGTGCAAGCTTCTTCATCTCCTAGAACCTACTGCAACCTACACCCTTCTGTATCTGTTTAGTGTATTCATCTCTTGGTCTCCCTCCATGATTTTTACCCTCCACACTGCTCTCCAATACAAAATTGGTGATCCCTTGATGCCTCAGAACATGTCCTACCAACCGGTCCCTTCTTCAGGTCAAGTTGTGCCACAAACTCCTCTTCTCCCCAATTCTATTCAATACCTCCTCATTAGTTATGTGATCTACCCATCTAATCTTCAGCATTCTTCTGCAGCACCACATTTCGAAAGCTTCTATTCTCTACTTGTCTAAACTATTTATCGTCCATGTCTCACTTCCATACATGGCTACACTCCATACAAATACTTTCAGAAACGACTTCTTGACACTTAAATCTATACTCGATGTTAACAAATTTCTCTTCTTCAGAAACGCTTTCCTTGCCATTGCCAGTCTACATTTTATATCCTCTCTACTTCGACCATCATCAGTTATTTTGCCCCCCAAATAGCAAAACTCCTTCACTACTTTAAGTTTCTCAATTCCTAATCTGATTCCCTCAGCATCACCCGACTTAATTCGACTACATTCCATTATACTTGTTTTGCTTTTGTTGATGTTCATCTTATATCCTCCTTTCAAAACACTGTCCATTCCGTTCAACTGCTCTTCCAGATCCTTTGCTGTCTCTGACAGAATTACAATGTCATCGGCGAACCTCAAAGTTTTTATTTCTTTTCCATGAATTTTAATTCCTACACAGAATTTTTCTTTTTTTTTTTCATTTACTGCTTGCTCAATATACAGATTGAATAACTTCGGGGATAGGCTACAACCCTGTCTCACTCCCTTCCCAACCACTGCTTCCCTTTCATGCCCTTCGACTCTTATAACTGCCATCTGGTTTCTGTACAAATTGTAAATAGCCTTTCGCTCCCTGTATTTTACCACTGCCACCTTTAGAATGTGAAAGCGAGTATTCCAGTCAACATTGTCAAAAGCTTTCTCTAAGTCTACAAATGCTGGAAACGTAGGTTTGCCTTTCCTCAATCTTTCTTCTAAGATAAGTCGTAGGGTCAGTATTGCCTCACGTGTTCCAACATTTCTACGGAATCCAAACTGAACTTACCCGAGGTCGGCTTCTACCAGTTTTTCCATTCGTCTGTAAAGAATTCGAATTAGTATTTTGCAGGTGTGACTTATTAAACTGATAGTTCGGTAATTTTCATATCTGTCAACACCTGCTTTCTTTGGGATTGGAATTATTATATTCTTCTTGAAGTCTGAGGGTATTTCGCCTGTCTCATACAACTTGCTCACCAGGTGGTAGAGTTTTGTCAGGACTGGCTCTCCCACGCCTGTCAGTAGTTCTAATGGAATGTTGTCTACTCCCGGGGCCTTGTTTCGACTTACGTCTTTGAGTGCTCTGTCAAACTCTTCACGCAGTATCGTATCTCCCATTTCACTTTTATCTACCTCCTCTTCATTTCCATAATATCGTCCTTAAGAACATCGCCCCTGTATAGGCCCTCTATATACTCCTTCCACCTTTCCGCTTTCCCTTCTTTGCTCAGAGCTGGAAATCCATCTGAGCTCTTGATATTCATACAAGTGGTTCTCTTTTCTCCAAAGGTCTCTTTAATTTCCCTGTAGGCAGTATCTATCCTACCCCTCGTGAGATAAGCCTCTACATCTTTACATTTGTCCTCTAGCCATCCATGCTTAGCCATTTTGCGCTTCCTGTCGACCTCATTTTTGAGACGTTTGTATTCCTTTTTGCCTGCTTCACTTACTGCATTTTTGTATTTTCTCCTTTCATCAATTAAATTCAATATATCTTCTGTTACCCAAGGATTTCTACTAGCCCTCGTCTTTTTAACTACTTGATCCTCTGCTGCCTTCACTATTTCATTCCTCAAAGCTACCCATTCTTCTTCTACTGTATTTCTTTCCTCCATTCCTGTCAATTGTTCCCTTATGCTCTCCCTGAAACTCTGTACGACCTCTGGTTCTTTCAGTTTATCCAGGTCCCATCTCCTTAAACTTCCACCTTTTTACAATTTCTTCAGTTTTAATCTACAGTTCATAACCAGTAGATAGTGGTCAGAGTCCACATCTGCCCCTGGAAATGTCTTACAATTTAAAATCTGGTTCCTAAATCTCTGCCTTACCATTATATAATCTATCGGAAACCTCTTAGTATCTCCAGGGTTCTTCCATGTGTACAACTTTCTTTCATGATTCTTGAACCAAGTGTTAGCTATGATTAAGTTATGCTCTCTACAAAATTCTACCAGGCGGCATCCTCTTGCATTTCTTAGCCCCAATCCATATTCACCTGCTATGTTTCCTTTTCTTCCTTTTCCTACTGTCGAATTCCAGTCACCCATGACTATTAAATTTTCGTCTCCCTTCACTACCTGAATAATTTCTTTTATCTCATCATACATTTCTTCAATTTCTTGGTCATCTGCAGAGCTAGTTGGCATATAAACTTGTACTACTGTAGTAGGCGTGGGCTTCATGTCTGTCTTGGCCACAATAATGCGTTCACTATGCTGGTTGTAGTAGCTTACCCTCACTCCTATATTTTTTATTCATTATTAAACCTACTCCTGCATTACCCCTATTTGATTTTGTATTCATAACCCTGTATTCACCTGACCAAAAGTCTTATTCCTCCTGCCACCGAACTTCACTAATTCCCACTATATCTAACTTCAACCTATCCATTTCCCTTTTTAAATTTTCTAACCTACCTGCCCGATTAAGGGATCTGACATTCCACGCTCCGATCCGAAGAACGCCAGTTTTCTTTCTCCTGATAACGACATCCTCTTGAGTAGTCCCCGCCGGGAGATCCGAATGGGGGACTATTTTACCTCCGTAATATTTTACCCAAGAGGACGCCATCATCATTTAATCATACACTAAAGTTGCATGCCCGCGCCAAAAATTACGGCTGTAGTTTCCTCTTGCTTTCAAGCGTTCGCAGTACCAGCACAGCAAGGCCGTTTTGGTTAGTGTTACAAGGCCAGGTCAGTCAATCATCCAGACTGTTGCCCCTGCAACTACTGAAAAGGCTGCTGCCCCTCTTCAGGAACCACACGTTTGTCTGGCCTCTCACCAGATACCCCTCCGTTGTGGTTGCACCTACGGTGCGGCTATCTGTATCGTTGAGGCATGCAAGCCTCCCCACCAACGGCAAGGTCCATGGTTCATGGGGGGAGGGGGTATATCATTGTACGACAGGTATTAGGTGTACAACTTCGCTTCCGCCGTTTTACAATAGATGGCAGTAGCGGCAAGTGGTGCTCCAGGTGGTAGTGTCGTACAGGAAGCTCAGCCATTTATAAACAAAATACCATCAGAATATTAGTCGATATGTGATTGCATTGTACAGTTATTCTCGACTGAATACGTTCCCACTTCTCGTCATTTGCGGGAGGTTTTAGTTTCCTGCTTTAACTTGAAGAAATCGGCGACTGAGGGTCATAAAATACTGGGTAAGACCTAGAGGAGGCAACTTTTAGTGAAAGAACGTGCAGAGAATTGTTTCAACGCTTCAAGAACGCTGATTTTGACGTCGAAGACCGGATTGGTGGAGGAAAAGAGAAGGTTCTCGAAACTACTGAAACCGACGAAACATCACGGGAGATGGTTATCGAGAGCCGAGGAATGAAAGACAAACGGCCACAGCACGGCGATGGACATGAATAGGTGATTTTGCAACATGACATTGCTCCCCCCATGTTGCAAAACCCGCCCAAACGGAAATGTTGGAATGGCAAGTCATACCCCACCCGCTGACTTATAGCCGGCCGGTGTGGCCGAGCGGTTCTAGGCGGTACAGTCTGGAGCCGCGTGACCGCTATGGTCGCCGGTTCGAATCCTACCTCGGGCATGGATGTGTGTGATGGCCTTAGGTTAGTTAGCCTTAAGTAGTTCTAAGTTCTAGGGGAGTGATGACCTCAGAAGTTAAGGCCTGTACTGCTCAGAGCCTTTTTTGCTCACTCTGACTTTCACCTTTTTCTGTCAGTGGCACACGGCCTGGCTTACCAGCGCTTCCGGTTATATGAACAAGAGCAAAATTGGATCGATTCATCTATCTCCTCAAAAGACGCCCAGTTCTTCCGCCGCAAAATTCGTATGATGACTGAAAGGTGGGAGAAAGTAGTGGCCAGCGATGCCAAATACCTTGTACTGCAAATTTCTCGTAATTTATTCAGAATGCAGCCTCGATTTTCGAGGAAAATTGCGGAAGCAAAGTTATAGATCTAGTAGTTCAGGAGATACATCATAAAAACTGAGTTGTGTGAAGGACGCTGCTTTTGTGATTCTTCAACTTCTCCTGGCGTATTTCATAACGAAATAAATCTCAGGCGAAGAGCCTGGTATGAGTGTGCTTAGGACACAACATTTCAGCAATCGACCACGTTGCCATCATCAGCGCACCTGATGATGGCGAAGTGGTCGATTGCCGAAGTATTTTGTCCTATGCACACTCGTACCAGGCTGTTCACCCGAGATTGATTTCGTCATAAAATACGCCTGGAGAAATTGAAGAACCACATCACATACCTCTACAGGGAGGAGATGTAACGCAGCAACATACATCAGCGCACATGATGATGGCAAAGTGGTCGATTACCGAAATATTGTGTCCTATGCACACTCATACCAGGCTGCTCACCTGAGATTTATTTCGTCAGAAAATACGCCTGGAGAAATTGAAGAACCACATCACATACCTCTACAGGGGGGAGATGTATCGCAGCAACATACATCAGCGCACATGATGATGGCAAAGTGGTCGATTGCCGAAATATTGTGTCCTATGCACACTCATACCAGGCTGTTCACCCGAGATTTATTTCGTCATAAAATACGCCTGGAGAAATTGAAGAACCACATCACATACCTCTACAGGGAGGAGATGTAACGCAGCAACATACATCAGCGCACATGATGATGGCAAAGTGGTCGATTACCGAAATATTGTGTCCTATGCACACTCATACCAGGCTGCTCATCTGAGATTTATTTCGTCAGAAAATACGCCTGGAGAAATTGAAGAACCACATCACATACCTCTACAGGGGGGAGATGTATCGCAGCAACATACATCAGCGCACATGATGATGGCAAAGTGGTCGATTGCCGAAATATTGTGTCCTATGCACACTCATACCAGGCTGTTCACCCGAGATTTATTTCGTCATAAAATACGCCTGGAGAAATTGAAGAACCACATCACATACCTCTACAGGGAGGAGATGTAACGCAGCAACATACATCAGCGCACATGATGATGGCAAAGTGGTCGATTACCGAAATATTGTGTCCTATGCACACTCATACCAGGCTGCTCACCTGAGATTTATTTCGTCAGAAAATACGCCTGGAGAAATTGAAGAACCACATCACATACCTCTACAGGGGGGAGATGTATCGCAGCAACATACATCAGCGCACATGATGATGGCAAAGTGGTCGATTGCCGAAATATTGTGTCCTATGCACACTCATACCAGGCTGTTCACCCGAGATTTATTTCGTCATAAAATACACCTGGAGAAATTGAAGAACAACATCACATACCTCTACGGGGAGGAGATGTATCGCAGCAACATACATCAGCGCACATGGTGATGGCAAAGTGGTCGATTGCCGAAATATTGTGTCCTATACACACTCATACCAGGGTGTTCACCCGAGATTTATTTCGTCATAAAATACGCCTAGAGAAATTGAAGAACCACATCACATACCTCTACGGGGAGGAGATGTATCGCAGCAACATACATCAGCGCACATGGTGATGGCAAAGTGGTCGATTGCCGAAATATTGTGTCCTATGCACACTCATACCAGGCTGTTCACCCAAGATTTATTTCGTCATAAAATACACCTGGAGAAATTGAAGAACCACATCACATACCTCTGCGGGGAGTAGATGTATCGCAGCAACATACATCAGCGCACATGATGATGGCAAAGTAGTCGAATGCCGAAATATTGTGTCCTATACACACTCATACCAGGGTGTTCACCCGAGATTTATTTCGTCATAAAATACGCCTAGAGAAATTGAAGAACCACATCACATACCTCTACAGGGAGGAGATGTAACGCAGCACCATATATCAGCGCACCTGATGATGGCAAAGTGGTCGATTGCCCAAATATTGTGTCCTACGCACACTCATACCAGGCTGTTCACCCGAGATTTATTTCGTCATAAAATACACCTGGAGAAATTGAAGAACAACATCACATACCTCTACGGGGAGGAGATGTATCGCAGCAACATACATCAGCGCACATGGTGATGGCAAAGTGGTCGATTTCCGAAATATTGTGTCCTATACACACTCATACCAGGGTGTTCACCCGAGATTTATTTCGTCATAAAATACGCCTAGAGAAATTGAAGAACCACATCACATACCTCTACAGGGAGGAGATGTAACGCAGCACCATATATCAGCGCACCTGATGATGGCAAAGTGGTCGATTGCCGAAATATTGTGTCCTACGCACACTCATACCAGGCTGTTCACCCGAGATTTATTTCGTCATAAAATACACCTGGAGAAATTGAAGAACAACATCACATACCTCTACGGGGAGGAGATGTATCGCAGCAACATACATCAGCGCACATGGTGATGGCAAAGTGGTCGATTGCCGAAATATTGTGTCCTATACACACTCATACCAGGGTGTTCACCCGAGATTTATTTCGTCATAAAATACGCCTAGAGAAATTGAAGAACCACATCACATACCTCTACGGGGAGGAGATGTATCGCAGCAACATACATCAGCGCACATGGTGATGGCAAAGTGGTCGATTGCCGAAATATTGTGTCCTATGCACACTCATACCAGGCTGTTCACCCAAGATTTATTTCGTCATAAAATACACCTGGAGAAATTGAAGAACCACATCACATACCTCTGCGGGGAGTAGATGTATCGCAGCAACATACATCAGCGCACATGATGATGGCAACGTGGTCGATTGCCGAAATATTGTGTCCTATGCACATTCATACCAGGCTGTTCACCCGAGATTTATTTCGTCATAAAATACGCCTGGAGAAATTGAGAAACCACATCACATACCTCTATGGGGAGGAGATGTATCGCAGCAACATACATCAGCGCACATGATGATGGCAAAGTGGTCGATTGCCGAAATATTGTGTCCTATGCACACTCATACCAGGCTGTTCACCCGAGATTTATTTCGTCATAAAATACGCCTGGAGAAATTGAAGAACCACATCACATACCTCTACGGGGAGGAGATGTATCGCAGCAACATACATCAGCGCACATGGTGATGGCAAAGTGGTCGATTGCCGAAATATTGTGTCCTATACACGCTCATACCAGGGTGTTCACCCGAGATTTATTTCGTCATAAAATACGCCTAGAGAAATTGAAGAACCACATCACATACCTCTACAGGGAGGAGATGTAACGCAGCACCATACATCAGCGCACCTGATGATGGCAAAGTGGTCGATTGCCGAAATATTGTGTCCTACGCACACTCATACCAGGCTGTTCACCCGAGATTTATTTCGTCATAAAATACACCTGGAGAAATTTAAGAACCACATCACATACCTCTGCGGGGAGTAGATGTATCGCAGCAACATACATCAGCGCACATGATGATGGCAAAGTGGTCGATTGCCGAAATATTGTGTCCTATACACACTCATACCAGGGTGTTCACCCGAGATTTATTTCGTCATAAAATACGCCTAGAGAAATTGAAGAACCACATCACATACCTCTACAGGGAGGAGATGTAACGCAGCACCATACATCAGCGCACCTGATGATGGCAAAGTGGTCGATTGCCGAAATATTGTGTCCTACGCACACTCATACCAGGCTGTTCACCCAAGATTTATTTCGTCATAAAATACACCTGGAGAAATTGAAGAACCACATCACATACCTCTGCGGGGAGTAGATGTATCGCAGCAACATACATCAGCGCACATGATGATGGCAACGTGGTCGATTGCCGAAATATTGTGTCCTATGCACATTCATACCAGGCTGTTCACCCGAGATTTATTTCGTCATAAAATACGCCTGGAGAAATTGAGAAACCACATCACATACCTCTATGGGGAGGAGATGTATCGCAGCAACATACATCAGCGCACATGATGATGGCAAAGTGGTCGATTGCCGAAATATTGTGTCCTATGCACACTCATACCAGGCTGTTCACCCGAGATTTATTTCGTCATAAAATACGCCTGGAGAAATTGAAGAACCACATCACATACCTCTACGGGGAGGAGATGTATCGCAGCAACATACATCAGCGCACATGGTGATGGCAAAGTGGTCGATTGCCGAAATATTGTGTCCTATACACACCCATACCAGGGTGTTCACCCGAGATTTATTTCGTCATAAAATACGCCTAGAGAAATTGAAGAACCACATCACATACCTCTATGGGGAGGAGATGTAACGCAGCACCATACATCAGCGCACCTGATGATGGCAAAGTGGTCGATTGCCGAAATATTGTGTCCTACGCACACTCATACCAGGCTGCTCACCCAAGATTTATTTCGTCATAAAATACACCTGGAGAAATTGAAGAACCACATCACATACCTCTGCGGGGAGTAGATGTATCGCAGCAACATACATCAGCGCACATGATGATGGCAACGTGGTCGATTGCCGAAATATTGTGTCCTATGCACATTCATACCAGGCTGTTCACCCGAGATTTATTTCGTCATAAAATACGCCTGGAGAAATTGAGAAACCACATCACATACCTCTATGGGGAGGAGATGTATCGCAGCAACATACATCAGCGCACATGATGATGGCAAAGTGGTCGATTGCCGAAATATTGTGTCCTATGCACACTCATACCAGGCTGTTCACCCGAGATTTATTTCGTCATAAAATACGCCTGGAGAAATTGAAGAACCACATCACATACCTCTACACGGAGGAGATGTATCGCAGCAACATACATCAGCGCACATGATGATGGCAAAGTGGTCGATTGCCGAAATATTGTGTCCTATACACACTCATACCAGGGTGTTCACCCGAGATTTATTTCGTCATAAAATACGCCTGGAGAAATTGAAGAACCACATCACATACCTCTACAGGGAGGAGATGTATCGCAGCACCATACATCAGCGCACCTGATGATGGCAAAGTGGTCGATTGCCGAAATATTGTGTCCTACGCACACTCATACCAGGCTGTTCACCCAAGATTTATTTCGTCATAAAATACACCTGGAGAAATTGAAGAACCACATCACATACCTCTGCGGGGAGTAGATGTATCGCAGCAACATACATCAGCGCACATGATGATGGCAACGTGGTCGATTGCCGAAATATTGTGTCCTATGCACATTCATACCAGGCTGTTCACCCGAGATTTATTTCGTCATAAAATACGCCTGGAGAAATTGAGAAACCACATCACATACCTCTATGGGGAGGAGATGTATCGCAGCAACATACATCAGCGCACATGATGATGGCAAAGTGGTCGATTGCCGAAATATTGTGTCCTATGCACACTCATACCAGGCTGTTCACCCGAGATTTATTTCGTCATAAAATACGCCTGGAGAAATTGAAGAACCACATCACATACCTCTACGGGGAGTAGATGTATCGCAGCAACATACATCAGCGCACATGGTGATGGCAAAGTGGTCAATTGCCGAAATATTGTGTCCTATACACACTCATACCAGGGTGTTCACCCGAGATTTATTTCGTCATAAAATACGCCTAGAGAAATTGAAGAACCACATCACATACCTCTATGGGGAGGAGATGTAACGCAGCACCATACATCAGCGCACCTGATGATGGCAAAGTGGTCGATTGCCGAAATATTGTGTCCTACGCACACTCATACCAGGCTGTTCACCCAAGATTTATTTCGTCATAAAATACACCTGGAGAAATTGAAGAACAACATCACATACCTCTGCGGGGAGTAGATGTATCGCAGCAACATACATCAGCGCACATGATGATGGCAACGTGGTCGATTGCCGAAATATTGTGTCCTATGCACATTCATACCAGGCTGTTCACCCGAGATTTATTTCGTCATAAAATACGCCTGGAGAAATTGAGAAACCACATCACATACCTCTATGGGGAGGAGATGTATCGCAGCAACATACATCAGCGCACATGATGATGGCAACGTGGTCGATTGCCGAAATATTGTGTCCTATGCACACTCATACCAGGCTGTTCACCCGAGATTTATTTCGTCATAAAATACGCCTAGAGAAATTGAAGAACCACATCACATACCTCTACAGGGAGGAGATGTAACGCAGCACCATACATCAGCGCACCTGATGATGGCAAAGTGGTCGATTGCCGAAATATTGTGTCCTACGCACACTCATACCAGGCTGTTCACCCGAGATTTATTTCGTCATAAAATACACCTGGAGAAATTGAAGAACCACATCACATACCTCTGCGGGGAGTAGATGTATCGCAGCAACATACATCAGCGCACATGATGATGGCAACGTAGTCGATTGCCGAAATATTGTGTCCTATGCACATTCATACCAGGCTGTTCACCAGAGATTTATTTCGTCATAAAATACGCCTGGAGAAATTGAGAAACCACATCACATACCTCTATGGGGAGGAGATGTATCGCAGCAACATACATCAGCGCACATGATGATGGCAAAGTGGTCGATTGCCGAAATATTGTGTCCTACGCACACTCATACCAGGCTGTTCACCCGAGATTTATTTCGTCATAAAATACGCCTGGAGAAATTGAAGAACCACATCACATACCTCTGCGGGGAGTAGATGTATCGCAGCAACATACATCAGCGCACATGATGATGGCAACGTGGTCGATTGCCGAAATATTGTGTCCTATGCACATTCATACCAGGCTGTTCACCCGAGATTTATTTCGTCATAAAATACGCCTGGAGAAATTGAGAAACCACATCACATACCTCTATGGGGAGGAGATGTATCGCAGCAACATACATCAGCGCACATGATGATGGCAAAGTGGTCGATTGCCGAAATATTGTGTCCTACGCACACTCATACCAGGCTGTTCACCCAAGATTTATTTCGTCATAAAATACACCTGGAGAAATTGAAGAACCACATCACATACCTCTGCGGGGAGTAGATGTATCGCAGCAACATACATCAGCGCACATGATGATGGCAACGTGGTCGATTGCCGAAATATTGTGTCCTATGCACATTCATACCAGGCTGTTCACCCGAGATTTATTTCGTCATAAAATACGCCTGGAGAAATTGAGAAACCACATCACATACCTCTATGGGGAGGAGATGTATC
Source organism: Schistocerca americana (assembly GCF_021461395.2). Taxonomy (NCBI): domain Eukaryota; kingdom Metazoa; phylum Arthropoda; class Insecta; order Orthoptera; family Acrididae; genus Schistocerca; species Schistocerca americana. The sequence continues at coordinate 34,590,386 of NC_060124.1, forward strand.
GCAGCAACATACATCAGCGCACATGATGATGGCAAAGTGGTCGATTGCCGAAATATTGTGTCCTATGCACATTCATACCAGGCTGTTCACCCGAGATTTATTTCGTCATAAAATACGCCTGGAGAAATTGAGAAACCACATCACATACCTCTATGGGGAGGAGATGTATCGCAGCAACATACATCAGCGCACATGATGATGGCAAAGTGGTCGATTGCCGAAATATTGTGTCCTACGCACACTCATACCAGGCTGTTCACCCGAGATTTATTTCGTCATAAAATACACCTGGAGAAATTGAAGAACCACATCACATACCTCTGCGGGGAGTAGATGTATCGCAGCAACATACATCAGCGCACATGATGATGGCAACGTAGTCGATTGCCGAAATATTGTGTCCTATGCACATTCATACCAGGCTGTTCACCCGAGATTTATTTCGTCATAAAATACGCCTGGAGAAATTGAGAAACCACATCACATACCTCTATGGGGAGGAGATGTATCGCAGCAACATACATCAGCGCACATGATGATGGCAAAGTGGTCGATTGCCGAAATATTGTGTCCTACGCACACTCATACCAGGCTGTTCACCCGAGATTTATTTCGTCATAAAATACGCCTGGAGAAATTGAAGAACCACATCACATACCTCTGCGGGGAGTAGATGTATCGCAGCAACATACATCAGCGCACATGATGATGGCAACGTGGTCGATTGCCGAAATATTGTGTCCTATGCACATTCATACCAGGCTGTTCACCCGAGATTTATTTCGTCATAAAATACGCCTGGAGAAATTGAGAAACCACATCACATACCTCTATGGGGAGGAGATGTATCGCAGCAACATACATCAGCGCACATGATGATGGCAAAGTGGTCGATTGCCGAAATATTGTGTCCTACGCACACTCATACCAGGCTGTTCACCCAAGATTTATTTCGTCATAAAATACACCTGGAGAAATTGAAGAACCACATCACATACCTCTGCGGGGAGTAGATGTATCGCAGCAACATACATCAGCGCACATGATGATGGCAACGTGGTCGATTGCCGAAATATTGTGTCCTATGCACATTCATACCAGGCTGTTCACCCGAGATTTATTTCGTCATAAAATACGCCTGGAGAAATTGAGAAACCACATCACATACCTCTACAGGGAGGAGATGTAACGCAGCACCATACATCAGCGCACCTGATGATGGCAAAGTGGTCGATTGCCGAAATATTGTGTCCTACGCACACTCATACCAGGCTGTTCACCCAAGATTTATTTCGTCATAAAATACACCTGGAGAAATTGAAGAACCACATCACATACCTCTGCGGGGAGTAGATGTATCGCAGCAACATACATCAGCGCACATGATGATGGCAACGTGGTCGATTGCCGAAATATTGTGTCCTATGCACATTCATACCAGGCTGTTCACCCGAGATTTATTTCGTCATAAAATACGCCTGGAGAAATTGAGAAACCACATCACATACCTCTATGGGGAGGAGATGTATCGCAGCAACATACATCAGCGCACATGATGATGGCAAAGTGGTCGATTGCCGAAATATTGTGTCCTATGCACACTCATACCAGGCTGTTCACCCGAGATTTATTTCGTCATAAAATACGCCTGGAGAAATTGAAGAACCACATCACATACCTCTACGGGGAGGAGATGTATCGCAGCAACATACATCAGCGCACATGGTGATGGCAAAGTGGTCGATTTCCGAAATATTGTGTCCTATACACACTCATACCAGGGCGTTCACCCGAGATTTATTTCGTCATAAAATACGCCTAGAGAAATTGAAGAACCACATCACATACCTCTATGGGGAGGAGATGTAACGCAGCACCATACATCAGCGCACCTGATGATGGCAAAGTGGTCGATTGCCGAAATATTGTGTCCTACGCACACTCATACCAGGCTGTTCACCCAAGATTTATTTCGTCATAAAATACACCTGGGGAAATTGAAGAACCACATCACATACCTCTGCGGGGAGTAGATGTATCGCAGCAACATACATCAGCGCACATGATGATGGCAACGTGGTCGATTGCCGAAATATTGTGTCCTATGCACATTCATACCAGGCTGTTCACCCGAGATTTATTCCGTCATAAAATACGCCTGGAGAAATTGAGAAACCACATCACATACCTCTATGGGGAGGAGATGTATCGCAGCAACATACATCAGCGCACATGATGATGGCAACGTGGTCGATTGCCGAAATATTGTGTCCTATGCACACTCATACCAGGCTGTTCACCCGAGATTTATTTCGTCATAAAATACGCCTGGAGAAATTGAAGAACCACATCACATACCTCTACGGGGAGGAGATGTATCGCAGCAACATACATCAGCGCACATGGTGATGGCAAAGTGGTCGATTGCCGAAATATTGTGTCCTATACACACTCATACCAGGGTGTTCACCCGAGATTTATTTCGTCATAAAATACGCCTAGAGAAATTGAAGAACCACATCACATACCTCTACAGGGAGGAGATGTAACGCAGCACCATACATCAGCGCACATGATGATGGCAAAGTGGTCGATTGCCGAAATATTGTGTCCTACGCACACTCATACCAGGCTGTTCACCCAAGATTTATTTCGTCATAAAATACACCTGGAGAAATTGAAGAACCACATCACATACCTCTGCGGGGAGTAGATGTATCGCAGCAACATACATCAGCGCACATGATGATGGCAACGTGGTCGATTGCCGAAATATTGTGTCCTATGCACATTCATACCAGGCTGTTCACCCGAGATTTATTTCGTCATAAAATACGCCTGGAGAAATTGAGAAACCACATCACATACCTCTATGGGGAGGAGATGTATCGCAGCAACATACATCAGCGCACATGATGATGGCAAAGTGGTCGATTGCCGAAATATTGTGTCCTATGCACACTCATACCAGGCTGTTCACCCGAGATTTATTTCGTCATAAAATACGCCTGGAGAAATTGAAGAACCACATCACATACCTCTACGGGGAGGAGATGTATCGCAGCAACATACATCAGCGCACATGGTGATGGCAAAGTGGTCGATTGCCGAAATATTGTGTCCTATACACACTCATACCAGGGTGTTCACCCGAGATTTATTTCGTCATAAAATACGCCTAGAGAAATTGAAGAACCACATCACACACCTCTACAGGGAGGAGATGTAACGCAGCACCATACATCAGCGCACCTGATGATGGCAAAGTGGTCGATTGCCGAAATATTGTGTCCTACGCACACTCATACCAGGCTGTTCACCCAAGATTTATTTCGTCATAAAATACACCTGGAGAAATTGAAGAACCACATCACATACCTCTGCGGGGAGTAGATGTATCGCAGCAACATACATCAGCGCACATGATGATGGCAACGTGGTCGATTGCCGAAATATTGTGTCCTATGCACATTCATACCAGGCTGTTCACCCGAGATTTATTTCGTCATAAAATACGCCTGGAGAAATTGAGAAACCACATCACATACCTCTATGGGGAGGAGATGTATCGCAGCAACATACATCAGCGCACATGATGATGGCAAAGTGGTCGATTGCCGAAATATTGTGTCCTACGCACACTCATACCAGGCTGTTCACCCGAGATTTATTTCGTCATAAAATACACCTGGAGAAATTGAAAAACCACATCACACACCTCTACGGGGTGGAGATGTATCGCAGCAACATACATCAGCGTACATGATGATGGCAAAGTGGTCGATTGCCGAAATATTGTGTCCTACGCACACTCATACCAGGCTGTTCACCCGAGACTTATTTCGTTGACGCTGCGTTTGCTTAAAACGGAGCGCAAATTACCCAGACTACATTCATCCAGTGTTCCGTAATGAGAACACTTAGCGACTTCCAACAAACGCTAAGGACAATTTCAAACCTTACCTAAAAGATTTTCTCGCTTACGTCAAATACTTAACACGTTAAATCATTTGTAATGTAACCTGACTTTTGAAACTGTTTTATACACGGGAGTTTCATTCCTTAAAGTAACGGGGACTTACTGGTACTGAAGAAAGGAACATCTACGATTGGGTAACAGCAATTTTAGAATGCTGTTGACAGTGTTCACTGGATTGTACTCACTGAAATTCTAGAGATAGGAGAGATAACGTACAGGGGACGAAACTACAACTTGTATGGAAATCAGTGTGCAGTTATAAGGCATTGAGCAAGCAATAAAGGAAACCAAGCAAAAATTTGCAAAGGAAAAGTTCAAGTAGAAGAAATAAAAATTTTCAGGTTTGCTGATGACGCAATTCTGTCAGAGATGCGAAGCACTTTAAAGAGCCGTTGAACAGAATGGAGAGTGTCTACAAAGATGTCATAAATTCCAATAAAAGTAGAACGTAGCAGGGCCTGTTTGAGGCTGCATGGAGTCCGTTGCACTGATATACTGCGGCGCCCCCATCCATCAATACGTACTTAGGGTTTTTTTAAAATTCTCATTAAATTTTATTTTATTAATTTAAGCACCTTGATTTTTAACCATTATTTAAAGAATATAATCGATATTATTCAAGAGATTAAAACTACCGGCCATGGTCTGCTGTTTTTAAGACCATTCATGTAGCAAGAAAAAGGCTGTTTACCAACAATGTCTCTTCGTCATAAAATTAAATTTTTGGGGCTGCTACCTACTTAGGCCGTGTATGCAGTGCAGGTGACCAAGCGACCGGGGTGTTATTACTTTTGTTTTCACGAACGTGGAGAGTTCCAGACTTTCCAATCACTTGAGAAGCCGGCACGCAGAACGGGAAGTTATCTAACACTGCAGGCACTGACTTGTACAGAGACGATACTGATTATAACTGTTAGAGCTCACGCTAAAAAAACAAATTGTGTCATATAATAATCTTAAAACTTAGAACTCTGTAGCGAATATAAGTTGGTGACGTACTCTGTTATTTTATCCATGTTGGATCTTGTAAGCTACGCAGCCGTTTATAAATGTTGGTGAATAACGCAACCAGCCACAAGTGCTTTTAAAATGCTTTTATTTTACAGTCATAACCGGTTTCGGGGATTCACACCCATATTCAGATGGCCAACGTTTCCAGTTACATTTTTTTTTTTCAGCAACAGCATGTCGTCAGCTCCAGCAATGTGTTCCAGTGAACGTCGCTCTATTTCGCCATGGTACCTATACCCTCCCTAGACAACGTACAAACTGTTGCATTGTGAACAGCACACGTATTTTAAACAAATGGTCGTGGCACATAAGATACACTTCAAAATATTCATCATGTCGATCAGGGCTTCATGATTATGAACATATTTGAAATACATGCGCTGCTTTCAATGTTACAGCTTGCAAATTGCCCACGGATGGTATAGAGGCCGTGGAACAACAAAGTATGGTCCATTGGAATACAATGGCGGAGCTGACGACCTGCTGCTTTTGAAAACAATTATGTAACTCGAAACGTTAGCCATCTAAGGAAGATACTATTGGCCATTAAAATTGCTACACCACGAAGAAGACGTGCTACAGACGCAAATTTTAACCGACAGGAAGGAGATGCTGTGATATGCAAATGATTAGCTTTTCAGAGGATTGACACAAGGTTGGCGCCGGTGGCGACACTACAACGTGCTAACATGAGGAAAGTATCCAACCGATTTCTCATACACAAACAGCAGTTGATCGGCGTTGCCTGGTGAAAAGTTATTGTGATGCCTCGTGTAAAGAGGAGAAATGCGTACCATCACGTTTCCAGCTTTGATAAAGGTCGGGTTGTAGCCTATCGCGATTGCGGTTTATCGTATATCGACATTGCTACTCGCGTTGGTCGAGATCCAATGACTGTAGCAGAATATGGATTCGGTGGGTTCAGGAGGGTAATACGGAACGCCGTGCTGGATCCCAACGGCCTCATATCACTAGCAGTCGAGATGACAGGCATCTTATCCGCATGACTGTAACGGATCGTGCAGCCACGTCTCGATCCCTGAGTCAGCAGATGGGGACGTTTGCAAGACAACAACCATCTGCACGAACAGTTCGACGACGTTTGTAACAGCATGGACTATCAGCTCGGAGACCATTGCTGCGGTTACCTTTGACGCTGCATCGCAGACAGGAGCGCCTGCGATGGTCTACTCAACGATAAACCTGGGTTCACGAATGGCAAAACGTCATTTTTTTGGATGAATCCAGGTTCTGTTTACTGCACCATGATGGTCGCATCCGTGTTTGGCGACATCGCGGTGAACGCTCATTGGAAGACTGTATTCGTCATCGCCATAGTGGCGTATCACCCGGCGTGATGGTATGGGGTGCCATTGGTTACACGTCTCGATCACCTCTTGTTTGCATTGACGGTACTTTGAACAGTGGACGTTACATTTCAGATGTGTTACGACCCATGGCTCTACCCTTCATAATGATTTAAATGGCTCTGAGCACTATGCGACTTAACTTCTGAGGTCATCAGTCGCCTAGAACTTAGAAATAATTAAACCTAACTAACCTAAGGACATCACACACATCCATGCCCGAGGTAGGATTCGAACCTGCAACCGTAGCGGTCGCTCGGCTCCAGACTGTAGCGCCTAGAACCACACGTCCACTCCGGCCGGCCTCTACCCTTCATTCGATCCCTGCGAAACCCTAGATTTCAGCAGGATAATGCACGACCGCGTGTTGCGGGTCCTGTACGTGCCTTTCTGGATGCAGAAAATATTCGGCTGCTGCCCTGGCCAGCACATTTTCCAGATCTCTCACCAACTGAAAACGTCTGGTCAATGGTGGCCGAGCAACTGGCTCGTCACAATACGCCAGTCACTACTCTTGATGAACTGTCGTATCGTGTTGAAGCTGCATGGGCAACTGTACCTGTACACGCCATGAAGGCTCTGTTTGACTCAATGCCCAGGCGTATCAAGGCCGTTATTGCGGCCAGAGGTGGTTGTTCTGGGTACTGATTTCTCAGGATCTTTGCACCCAAATTGCGTAAAAATGTAATCACATGTAAGCTCTAGAATAATATATTTGTCCAATGAAAACCTGTTTATCGTCTGCATTTCTTCTTGGTGTAGCAATTTTAATGGCCAGTAGTATATGAGTTACCGAAGCCTATTATGGTTTTAAAATAAAAGCATTTTAAAAGCATTTGTGGCAGGTTGCATTATTCACCAACATAATCTGTTCTGCGCTTAACGCTGACAGCTGAATAACCTGTGACATTCGATGGGAGAAAATGAAAACACTGCCACATCTGAATGCGTTAAACATTAAAGCATGCATAAGTACCATCGCAGAAACTTTTAGCACGTGACCTAGATTATCACTAATTCTAATTCAGACGCACAGGTATCAAACTCTGAAAGTATTCTGGGTCACCGACTATTTCGCTGAGCTGCCTAAATTGTCTGGTGCGAAAGTGGGCCGACAAACTATTTTTAAGCGTGCTTTCTTAAAAATGGAAAGCGAATACTCGTTGTCGATAATATTGTGGCACAAGTTCATAATAATGCAAAGCGTGCTGGAACAGCACACACGGATAAAAGTCTTGCGACAATTTGTAAGACTTTTACATCTACATCTACATGACTGCTCTGCAATTGATACCAAAGTGCCTGGCAGAGGGTTCATCGAACCACCTTCAGAATATTTCTGTATCGTTCCATTCTCGAAACACGCCCGAAAAAAACGAACACTTAATGATTTCCGTGCAAGTTCTGATGAGTCTTATTTTATTGCAAAGATTATTTCTTCCTATTTAACTGGGCATGAGCAAAGTGCTCTCGCATTCGAAGGAGAAAGCTGATGATTGAATTTCGTGAAAAGAGACATGCCTTTGTTTTAGTGATTCTCATCCCGACTCGCCTGCGTCGCGATAGCAGAAAAGCAGCTGCCCTTCTTCGAACGTTTTCAATGTCCTCCGTCAGTTCTAATTGGTAAGGACCCCATACGCGCAGCAATACTCCAGAAGAGAACGGACAAGCGTAGTGTAGACAGTTTTTGGAGACACGTTGCATCTTCTCAGTGTTCTGCCAGTGAAATGCAGTCTTTGGTTCGTCTTCCCCAGTTTAAGTGGTTCGTAATTGTAATCCCTACGTCTTCAGTTGAATGGGCAACCTCTATATTTTTGTTGTTTCTGGTGTAACCGAAATTAAACCGATTTCTTTTAGAACTCATGTAGATGACTTCAGACTTTTCATTGTTTAGAGCCAATTGGCACTTTTCGCATCATACAGATATGATATTATGATGACTTTACTAGGTGAGTCTCAGCAACATCTGCAAACAATGTAAGAGGGCTACTGAGTTGGTCTCCAAAATTGTTTATATAGATTGGGAACTGCAGACGGCCTATAACACTTCCTTGGAGGATATCAGATATCACCTCTGTTCTTCTCGATGACTGTCAGTCGGTCCCCAACTGTGGCCTTTCTGACAGGAAATCCCGGATCCAGTCGCACAACTGGAGTGTAAAATATGGTTTAATAAACTAGAATTACGTCGAATGTATTCTTCAAGTGATTGAAAATACAGTTTTATGCCAATGTTTTATTAATTCCATTGCTTGAAAATTATTCCACAATCACAAGCAAGTAATTCTGAACAGTGCTGATAACTGATACGGGATGTTTGTCCCCGAAAAAACTGTGAGCGGTGCGGGATCCATAACAGCGTGAGACGGGTAGAACATGCTGCAAGCGCTATGTGAATCCATGTAGTCGAATTAAATATTAAATCAGGCAGTGCTGAGGGAATTAGATTATGAGATGAGATACTACAAGTAGTAGATAGGTTTTGCAGCAAAATAACTGAGCAGGTCGAATTAGAGGGCACTATAAATTACAGACTGGCAATAGCAAGAAAAGCGTTTCTGAAGAAAGAAATTTGTTAACATCTCATATAACGTTATTAGGAATTCTTTTCTGAAGGTTTTTGCCTGGCGTGTTCGCCTGTACGCAGGTGAAACGTGGACAGTGAACAGTTCAGACAGGAACAAAATAGGAGCTTTTGAGATGTGGTGCTACAGAAGAATGATGAATATTAGATGAATAGGTTGCGTAGCTAATGAAAAAGTACTGAATCGAATAGGGGAGAAAGGAACTTTATGGCACAAATTGACTAAACGGAGTTATCTGTTGATATGAAATCCTGAGGAATCAAAAAATCGTCAGTTTGATAATGGAGACATGTAGCTGGGGCAGCAAAATTGTTGACAGGAACCGAGGTTCCATTACAGTCATCGGGTTAAAATGGTTACAGTAATAATGCAGAGATGAAGAGGCTTGCACAGGCTAGACTATCGAGAAGAGTTGCAGCAAACCAGTCTTCAGACCGAAGAACACAGCAGTCTTATCTGCGTCACGACGAGGATGTGCTCTCTAATCGAAATCGTGATAATACGAAAATAGTTGCTGAGTCTAAGAAAAGAAACTTTCATAAGAGATGTAGTGGAACTGGTAGACGGCATTTGACAGATATTACAGTCAGCTAAGAATATGGTCCAGAAGCTGCTAATTCCTCGGGTACAGTGTCTTAAAAAAGATCAAAATTCAGTATCAAGTACTAATAAACAAAGCACATGTAAATTTTAATTCACAATGTTTCAGTACGACCAGATTGTTCAGTGGCTTGCCGCGCCTTCAACAGTACAACACGAAGTTCTGTTCTGCGATTAGTTTAATATTTTAACTTCAGGTCTCGCTATCTGGTTGTTATTAAATAAATATACACGTATTTTTGGGGGTAAATAACTAAATATATGACTGCAAATGATTTTGTATGTTTTCCGCATGGTGCACAGGAACATCAGTTCCCGTTGTGTTATGTCTGGGCGTGAACGATTATTAAATTAACAGACTCTCCGACCTAGGTGTTAAAATACTACTGCTTTTCATTTGCCTTTTCCGTTTTAAGGAAAGCACACATGTGATTTCCCTTATATTATTACGATGATTTCTCATTTTTTAGGTGGGCGTCAACAAATTATTGTCGCATTCGAAGGAGAAAGCTGATGATTGAACTTCCGTGAAAAGAAAAATGCCTTTGTTTTAACGGTTTCCACCCCATTCGCGAATCATATCCGTGACACAGGGTTTATAGTTCTCCTAAATGGTTAGCATCGACGTTCAAATGCTCAAGTTATTTGACTCATTGTATAGTAACGTAGTATGGCACAAAAGGACACCGGGGGAGGGAGGGGGGGAGGGAGGGCGGGGAGGTGAGAGGGGGCGGACCAAGGTTGTTTTGTTTCAAAGCTAAACTTACTATCAACACAAACAAGAAAAAGCAAATAGGACCTTACGTCTGGCGATCGTATCACCACATCTGGGAAGCGACTGGAGACAATGGGTTGCTTTATTTAACTCAGCAACACAACGATAACAACTGTCTCGACATGTTAAAGTACGGATCTAAGAACAATGGAACATTTATTGAGTTGTATAGAGCAAGAAAAACTAGATTAATGTTTTCAACAATAGTGTATGTTCTACCTTATCGACGATGATTGTGAAAGGTTACAACTAAAGATCTCTACTGAATGTTATCTTGTGCATCGGCCACAACCAGTAATCATTTAGATCTACGGAAAACTTCAAATTAATAAATGAAGATAAGATAATGTGAATACAGGGTGTTTCAAAAATGACCGGTATATTTGAAACGGCAATAAAAACTAAACGAGCAGCGATAGAAATACACCGTTTGTTGCAATATGCTTGGGACAACAGTACATTTTCAGGCGGACAAACTTTCGAAATTACAGTAGTTACAATTTTCAACAACAGATGGCGCTGCATGTGATGTGAAAGATATAGAAGACAACGCAGTCTGTGGGTGCGCCATTCTGTACGTCGTCTTTCTGCTGTAAGCGTGTGCTGTTCACAACATGCAAGTGTGCTGTAGACAACATGGTTTATTCCTTAGAACAGAGGATTTTTCTGGTGTTGGAATTCCACCGCCTAGAACACAGTGTTGTTGCAACAAGACGAAGTTTTCAACGGAGGTTTAATGTAACCAAAGGACCGAAAAGCGATACAATAAAGGATCTGTTTGAAAAATTTCAACGGACTGGGAACGTGACGGATGAACGTGTTGGAAAGGTAGGGCGACCGCGTACGGCAACCACAGAGGGCAACGCGCAGCTAGTGCAGCAGGTGATCCGACAGCGGCCTCGGGTTTCCGTTCGCCATGTTGCAGCTGCGGTCCAAATGACGCCAACGTCCACGTATCGTCTCCTGCGCCAGAGTTTACACCTCTATCCGTAGAAAATTCAAACGCGGCAACCCCTCAGCGCCGCTACCATTGCAGCACGAGAGACATTCGCTAACGATATAGTGCACAGGATTGATGACGGCGATATGCATGTGGGCAGCATTTGGTTTACTGACGAAGCTTATTTTTACCTGGACGGCTTCGTCAATAAACAGAACTGGCGCATATGGGGAACCAAAAAGCCCCATGTTCCAGTCCCATCGTCCCTGCATCCTCAAAAAGTACTGGTCTGGGCCGCCATTTCTTCCAAAGGAATCATTGGCCCCTTTTTCAGATCCGAAACGATTACTGCATCACGCTATCTGGACATTCTTCGTGAATTTGTGGCGGTACAAACTGCCTTAGACGACACTGCGAACACCTTGTGGTTTATGCAAGATGGTGACCGGCCACATCGAACGGCCGACGTCTTTAATTTCCTGAATGAATATTTCGATGATCGTGTGATTGTTTTGGGCTATCCGAAACATACAGGAGGCGGCGTGGATTGGCCTCCCTATTCGCCCCCTGTGACTTCTTTCTGTGGGGACACTTGAAAGACCAGGTGTACCGCCAGAATCCAGAAACAATTGAACAGCTGAAGCAGTACATCTCATCTGCATGTGAAGCCATTCCGCCAGACACGTTGTCAAAGGTTTCGGGTAATTTCATTCAGAGACTACGCCATATTATTGCTACGCATGGTGGATATGTGGAAAATATCGTACTATAGAGTTTCCCAGACCGCAGCGCCATCTGTTGTTGAAAATTGTAACTACTGTAATGTCGAAAGTTTGTCCGCCTGAAAATGTACTGTTGTCCCAAGCATATTGCAACAAACGGTGTATTTCTATCGCTGCTCGTTTAGTTTTTATTGCCGTTTCAAATATACCGGTCATTTTTGAAACACCCTGTAGCAACACTATTAAAATGAGATTGATACCGCGAATAAAGGTTTCCTATTTCCTTTACTGTTATTTCATCCCCCTCGCTACAAATGGGTGGAGATGAGCTGTTAAAAGTAACAGTTATATGTGCTCTTCGCCAGAGAGATTAAAAAATACAACACTGGCTTAAATACATTACGCAGATGTCACATTACGTATGGATAATAAATTACAGCAGTGATGACTTTCTATAAGGTTTTTTGAAAGAGAAGAGCGCGAATTTCGCAACAATTACGTAGATAAAGTTACTAATTCTTCCCTCTCAAGTTTCGCTTTGTTGGTGACGGTGGAGGATTTGGGACTGGCGGGTAGAAGGAATGGATGGGAAGTGGAATTTTAAGAGTGAAGTGAGTAGAAGGTGATTTTACTTTTGGTAGGAGAATGTATTTCTTAGAAACGATGATTGGAAATGATGAAGAGGGCCCCATAGAAACACCCGGGATGGGTAGGAGTGGGAAGAAGAAGAACCGTCACATGGAGAGGAAAGGAGTATTCTGATAAATCTGTAAGAATAGAAAGACCTATTTCTTGTTCTTATTTTAGCGTATTAGCTGCTTGCACATATCTATTAAATGGTCAGGCAGAAGTTTTGTGAGAGAAAGCCTGTGGAATTAGAGCAGTTGTTCTTGAGGAACAACTGGTTGCAGTTGAGATGGATTTGAAGGGGTCGTTGGGGTTTCTGCAGTGTAGCATTCTTACCCATGAAGACAGTGTGGTCGGCTTTATCCGAGTAGGCAATATGAGGGAAAGAATTTGATCATACCAGTTTTGTGAAGATATCCAGAAGCTGAAATTAAAAGAGGGCTCACTGTTTAAATTCAACAAGCGTAGGGACGTCAGATGAGACGAGAATGAAATGGACTTAACACACAAGAGCAAAGTCCTCGATGGATACAGAACTAGGGCGTAAGTTATGAACGTTGCGCGCAGTGGAGATATGGTGCTCGCATCTTTTCTCCCCGGTTTCAATACCCCTGCCAAACATTTAAACGCACGCGGACGTCAATACGGTTGGAACGGCGTCACGGGGGTATAGAGCACGGCCGCGCCACGGGAGCACCAACGTCGGATCTCCCGGCAACATTTGCAGAGGAAAGTGTAGGACGTATCAACGTTCTGTAGGCATGGAGTGCAGTAGAGGTCGCAATACCCATGCTCGGCCGGTTAGTAGTTTTAGCCTAGTGTGGGCTTTCCTTTGAATGTTTACTCGGAGATGTTTTCAAGTTAGTTCAAAAAATGGCTCTGAGCACTATGGGACTCAACTGCTGTGGTCATAAGTCCCCTAGAACTTAGAACTACTTAAACCTAACTAACCTAAGGACAGCACACAACACCCAGCCATCACGAGGCAGAGAAAATCCCTGACCCCGCCGGGAATCGAACCCGGGAACCCGGGCGTGGGAAGCGAGAACGCTACCGCACGACCACGAGATGCGGGCTTTCAAGTTAGTTGCCGGTCAAGAGTTAGTCAAAGATATTTATTGTATTTGAACATTACAACTATGGCCCAATAAATAATTCACACCGTACTGGGATACGTGCGAGAACTGCGTCATAGATCACAATGGCAGGGTATTTCACAATGTTTCATCCTATGTCATAGGGGTAACCTTGCACATGACCCCTTCTGCATGGTTAGCTTACCCCAGTTTGACTGCTGGTACTTCCAAAGATTTTTACTTGGCAGGAGGGGGGGAGGGGGGAGGGGGGGATATGTGGTGTACTCAGCCTCATGATACCAACTGAGGACCCATCTGGCCAACCAGTAGCGGTTACACGATCTGGTAAGTCTGTATAATGACTGGGAGAGCGGTGTGCTGACCACATGTCCCTGCAGAAAGTAAGGCAGAAGACGACACGGTGGCCATAGTGTCTTAAAGACTCCGAATAGGAGCTCGTTATATCTTCTACGCGAATGAACTTACACGTGGAAGCTAAAATTTACCTTGGGAGCCTATTGTAAGAAGCTGTTTCATGTTGCTGCCTGTAGGTGCTTCCCTGTTACATTTCTAGCTCACTCGTTCGCTCATTTATAATCCAATTTGCGTCAAGATGCAGATAACACAGCAAGAAAAGGCGTTTTTTTGCTTCTCCGTTTCAGAAGGTGCACCTCAGATACAACTGTGCAGTGTGATTTTCGTCAAGAATACAGCCGCAGTTCTGTAAGAGTTATAAGGGGCGTCGGGGACTGGCATAGCACGATGAACTGAAAAGATCATATGATATCACGGTATGTGACTTTATGTTCTTTTTGTAGTGAGTTAAAAGTCTTTGTGTGTTTGACTCCTCGTCTAGCAGTAGAGTGAATGCAGCAAGTCAGAACACTAGCAAAAGTATGGGACGAATTTGACTGTCGTTTGGATGTTTGTCCAGCGTTTGCTGCAGGACACGTAGAACATTTGTGTAAATTAAGTGAAAACTTGATTCCCAAACAAAAGATAAATGAAAACTTCAATCCAAAGACCTTATAGCAAAAAGTACTTAAGGTTGTATGTGCATGCATGCAACATACAGAGTGATTTCATAAAGTTGTTACAAACTTTCAGGGATGATTGTTAAATGTGTCAATCTGAGGTAAGGGACCCTGGTCCACCCGAGTGGGAAGTTATAAGTGAAAATCGTTCTGATACCTCTGACGTGGAAAACGTACACCGGTAGTGTTGTTTCTAAGATTGTCGGGTAGGTAACTTTCAGAGGTAGCACTATGGTGCAAAACAAGAAAAAAAGTCTTGTAAGCATTAGCCCCAAAATGTATACATTAAGGCCTATGAGGACTTTCAGAGGTGGCAGTATGGTCCAAAACAAGAAAAAAATGTCTGGTAAGCATGGGACCCAAATGCATACCTCAAGAGCTATGAGCACTTGTCCATCTTCGATACTGTGAAACATATCTCTTATCTCTTCTACCGCTAGCTCATTGTCTTCCATATTTCTGCAGCACACAGTATGAACCACAAGCAGAAAGAATATCCAGAAAATACTAACTTTAAAATGCATTCCTCACGAACTATGGGCACATGTTCAGTAGGCCTGCCGGAGTGGCCGAGCGGTTCTAGGCGCTACAGTCTGGAACCGCGCGACCACTACGGTCGCAGGTTCGAATCCTGCCTCGGGCATGGATGTATGTGATGTCCTTAGATTAGTTGTGTTTAAGTAGTTCTAAGTTCTAGGGGACTGATGACCTCAGAAGTTAAGTCCCATAGTGCTCAAAGCCATTTGAACCATGTTCGGTAGGCGAGACGTGTCTCACGGTAGTGAAGATGAGCAAGTGCTCGTATCTCTTGTGATGTGCATTTTAGTGTCCATGTTTGTAAAGTGGAAATCACTAACAAGCTAGGTACCAAAAGATTGGTTACGGGTTCTTCAGCTCTTTTTTTCTGTTTTTGACAAATATATTTTAATGAAAAAAAACCTCAACAATATTTTTTATTTCTTGTCTACAGCAAAAGTCTCACAACAATCGCAACTTTTTGAATTCCATTCCTCGTATCAATGAAAATAGATATTTTATTCTGGAAAATGTAGAACGTGCTAAATATCGTACAGATATCGACAAGTCGAGGTAAATGCCCATGAAGGAAATCTCAAGTACTTATCAGTTTTGTTAATAATAAACATTACAAATATACATTATACTATGATTAAATTATTTTTAATAATCATCATCATCATCATTTAAGACTGATTATGCCTTTCAGCGTTCAGTCTGGAGCATAGCCCCCTTATAAAATTCCTCCATGATCCCCTATTCAGTGCTAACATTGGTGCCTCTTCTGATGTTAAACCTATTACTTCAAAATCATTCTTAACCGAATCCAGGTACCTTCTCCTTGGTCTGCCCGACTCCTCCTACCCTCTACTGCTGAACCCATGAGTCTCTTGGGTAACCTTGCTTCTCCCATGCGTGTAACATGACCCCACCATCTAAGCCTGTTCGCCCTGACTGCTACATCTATAGAGTTCATTCCCAGTTTTTCTTTGATTTCCTCATTGTGGACACCCTCCTGCCATTGTTCCCATCTACTAGTACCTGCAATCATCCTAGCTACTTTCATATCCGTAACCCTCAACCTTGTTGGTAAGGTAATCTGAATCCACCCAGCTTTCGCTCCCATACAACAAAGTTGGTCGAAAGATTGAACGGTGCACCGATAAATTAGTCTTGGTACTGACTTCCTTCTTGCAGAAGAGAGTAGATCGTAGCTGAGCGCTCAGTGCATTAGCTTTGCTACACCTCGCTTCCAGTTCTTTCACTATGTTGCCATCCTGTGAGAATATGCATCCTAAGTACTTGAAACTGTCCACCTGTTCTAACTTTGTTCCTCCTATTTGGCACTCAATCCGTTTATATTTCTTTCCCACTGACATTACTTTCGTTTTGGAGATGCTAATCTTCATACCATAGTCCTAACATTTCTGATCTAGCTCTGAAATATTACTTTGCAAACTTTCAATCGAATCTGCCATCACTACTAAGTCATCCGCATATGCAAGACTGCTTATTTTGTGTTCACATATCTTAATCTCACCCAGCCAGTCTATTGTTTTCAACATATGATCCATAAATAATATGAACAACAGTGGAGACAGGTTGCACCCTTGTCTTACCCCTGAAACTACTCTGAACCATGAACTCAATTTACCGTCAACTCTAACTGCTGCCTGACTATCCATGTAAAGACCTTTAATTGCTTGCAAAAGTTTGCCTCCTATTCCATAATCTCGTAGAACAGACGATAACTTCCGCCTAGGAACCCGATCATATGCCTTTTCTAGATCTATAAAGCATAGATAGAATTCCCTGTTCCACTCATAACACTTCTCCATTATTTGCCGTAAGCTAAAGATCTGGTCCTGACAACCTCTAAGAGGCCTAAACCCACACTGATTTTCATCCAATTGGTCCTGAACTAATACTCGCACTTTCCTTTCAACAATACCTGAGAAGATTTTACCCACAACGCTGATTACAGAGATACCTCTGTAGTTGTTACAATCTTTTCTGTTTCCATGTTTAAAGATTGGTGTGATTACTGCTTTTGTCCAGTCTGATGGAACCTGTCCGGACTCCCAGGCCATTTCAATTATCCTGTGTAGCCATTTAAGACCTGACATTCCACTGTATTTGATGAGTTCCGACTTAATTTCATCCACCCCAGCTGCTTTATTGCACTGCAATCTATTGACCATTTTCTACACTTCCTCAAAAGTGATCCTAATTCCATCATCATTCCTATCCCATTCTACCTCGAAATCTGAAACATTACTGATCGTATTTTCACCTACATTGAGCAACTCTTCAAAATATTCCCTCCATCTGCCCAAGGCATCCACAGGATTCACCAGCAGTTTTCCTGACCTGTCCAAAATACTTGTCGTTTCCTTCTTCCCTCCCTTTCGAAGACTGCCAATTACACTCGAGAATGATTTTCCAGCAGCTTGACCCATAGTCTCCAACCTGTTTCCAAAGTCTTCCCAAGATTTCTTCTTGGCTTTGTTTCTTTCTTCAACATAACTTTCTCTGTCTACCTGAGTTCTAGTGTGTAGCCATTTTTGACACGCCTTCTTTTTCCTTTTACAGGCTGCCTTGACTGTGTCATTCCACCAAGCTGTTTGCTTCATCCTACTTTTACACACTACTGTTCCAAGACATTCTTTAGCCACTTCTAGTACTGTGTCCCTGTACCTTGTCCATTCCTTTTCCAATGACTGTAATTGACTACATTCAACTAACTGGTACCTTTCTGAGATCGCTGTTATGTACTTGTGCCTGATTTCCTTATCCTGAAGTTTCTCCACTCTTATCCTCCCACGTATGGACCTGACCTCCTGCACTTTTGGCCTCACAATCCCAATTTCACTGCAGATTAAATAATGATCAGTGTCATCAAAGAATCCCCGAATACACGTGTGTCCCTAACAGCCTTCCTGAATTCCTGATCTGTTATTATATAGTCAATGACAGATCTGGTTCCCCTGCCTTCCCAACTATACCGGTGAATGTTATTGTGTTTAAAAAAGGTGTTTGTGATTACTAAGCCCATACTGGCACAGAAATCCAAGAGTTGCTGCCCGTTCCTGTTGGCCTCCATATCCTCTCCAAATTTACCCATAACCTTTTCATACCCTTCTGTTCGATTTCCAATCCTGGCGTTAAAATCACCCATGAACAGAACACTGTCCTTGTCCTTTACTCTAACAACTACATCACTGAGTGCCTCATAAAAACTATCTATCTTATCTTGATCTGTCCCTTCACAATGCGAATATACTGACACAATCCTAATTTTCTTGCTAGACACTGTCAAATCTATCCACATCAGTCGTTCGTTTACATACCTTATTGCAACTACGCTGCTTTCCATTTCTTTCCTGATGTAAAGCCCTACACCCCATTGTGTTTTCCTGCTTTGACTCCTGGCAGGTAGATCTTGTATTCTCCCATTTCCTCTTCTTTCTCACCCCTTACCCGAATGTCACTAACAGCTAAAACGTCCAACCCCCTCTTACTTGCAGCCTCTGCCAGCTCTACCTTCTTCCCAGAGTAGCCCCCATTGATATTAATAGCTCCCCATCTCATTACCATTTGTTTGCCAAGTCGTATCTCAGGAGTCCCTGGTTTGTCAGTTAGAGGTGGGACTCCGTCACCTCCAAAGGTCCGAGGCATTATTTTTAATCTTTCTTTTAATTTTATAGATCATAAAGCAATTTTAATTGATTAACTGTTGGTAAAATGTCCTGTTCGCTACTTTCAAATACGGCATCATCTGTTGCAGATCCTTTTTCTTTTCAGTTGACAAGTTATTTTTATGATGTTGCGACGATAAAACAAAATTCTTTATTATGTCAATGGTAATCCCTTTCTTGGAAATCTTGTAGGTGCTCCTGTCTTCCAGTTCGTCGACCATTGTTCTCCTCTTAACGACATCATATGCAAATTTTTTTCACTTGGATCCAAAAATTTTCAAGTGTGTGTGATTTCAAATGGCTCTTAGCACTGTGGGACTTAACAGCTGAGGTCATCAGTACCCTAAACTTAGAGCTACTTAATCCTAACTAACCTAAGGACATCACACACATCCATGCCCGAGGCAGGATTCGAAACTGTGACCGTAGCAACCGCGTGGTTCCAGACTGAAGCGCCTAGAATCGCTCGGCCACCGAGGCCGGCGTGTGTGATTTCCTAAGGGACTAAACTGCTGAGGTCATCGGTCCCTAGACACACAGTACTTAAACTAACTTTTGCTAGAACACCACACACACCCATGCCCGAGGGAGGACCCGAACCTCCGGCGGGAAGGGCCGCGCAATCCGTGACATGGCACCTCAAATCGCGCGGCCATTCCGCGCAGCATCCTTGGATCCGACTACATTTGGAAATATTTATTTTCGTTGCGTTAATATGCGTATTGGCCGTTTTCCTGAAAGAAAAATGTCTTCAGGTTGGAGCATAGTAACCACGAATAAATTCTTAGGTGTCCTCCGTAAGTTTTTCCAGCCTCTTATGTTTTTTCAATTTGGGCAAAATTTCTGTCACCCGCTGCAGACAATCACAAAACTTTGAGGCACTTAGGCCCCCTCATTCTCACCAGTGCGCCGGCATATGCAGCTCATGCTCTCTTTGGGGCCTTATGTGCACTACTAGAATTGATTGTAGCGCTTAGCCCGATTTTCAGGTTGCTGGGCAACGGCACTTAGGTTGGTTTTCCGGGTCTAGCTAAAAAAAATTGGTACTTAGCCCGTTATTGATTTCCACTCTACATTCATTAGACTTATTTTTGCTTGGTCCATACTGCCTCCTCCAAAAGAATGGAAACCAAAGGGCTTGCAGTAGACGAGATGTGTTTCACAACATCGAAGATGGACACATACTCATAGCTATGAGGTTGCATTTTAAGGCCCATTTTTAGTAGACTTTTTCCTTGTGCTGGTCAACACTACCACCCCTGAAAGTTGTCTGTCCCACAATGATTGTCGCTTATAGCTTTCGACTTGGTCGTTTTCGGACAAGAACCTCTTACCTTAAATTGATTCATTTACTCGTCTCCATTATACCTGTAGGTCTGTAACATCATCACTGAATTACCTGTATACCACTGTAAAACTGGATGATTCTTTTGAAAATTAAAAAGAAACATTTTAGGCCTAGGTGAAAGTTTGCGTTCATCCAAAGTTTGTGTGTTCATCCATACAAAAAATGCACTCTTGCAAGAATGATTTTTTTAAACACTCTGCATCATCCATTCACTTAAATCTTGGTGCAATGTCAGCCATTCATTGAGTTGTAATAACCTGAGGGAGAGAAAATTCCCTTAACTTGTTTGATATTCTGCTAGTAGACCGTCTGTTGTGGAGTCACTCCAACAGCAGGCGGATAGCTTTGTTTGAGGATAAAAAGAGATAGCGAGAGAGAGAGAGAGAGAGAGAGAGAGAGAAGTTAGCGAGGTGTTACGTCAGTAGGCGTGAGGTGATTACAGCGAACGCCTGTCGCAGAAAATACGCGAGATAGCTGCCGGCAGATAAAACGGCCAACCCACACCGCTCCTCTAATCAGCTAGCAGCGACAGTCGTTAACTTCGTCTGATAACAGAGTTCGTACGTAAATGAATATGGACCAAGTTATCTCGCGCTGAAGCAGCATACGCGAAAATAAACTTGGCAGGCTGTATTATAAGTATGCCATGATTTTCTTGAGCTTAGTTTTACTTAGTTCGCATCATGGTCGAAGAAGAACAATTGTTTGTGCTCGAATGTGTTCTGCGTAACCATTAACAACTGTCCTGTCCAACTTACTAACAGTACAATAATTTGGAACACTCTGTTGCCGGCCGGTGTGGCCGAGCGGTTCTAGGCGCTACCGTCTGGAACCGCGCGACTACTCCGGTAGCAGGTTCGAATCCTGTCTCGGGCATGTCTGTGTGTGATGTCCTTAGGTTAGATAGGTTTAACTAGTTCTAAGTTCTATGGGACTGATGACCTCAGAAGTTAAGTCCCATAGTGCTCAGAGCCCATTTTTTTCTTAGTCGAATCTGCTGAAAATCTCTTTCAGTCCTTAATATACCTGTTCATCTAATTTTCAATATCATTCTATAGCACCATATCTCGAACGCTTCGATTCTCCTCTTTTCCACTCTTTACATAGTCCATGACGCAGTACCATTTAATGCTGTGCTCCAAACGTATATCCTCCGGAAGTTCTTCCCCAGATTGGCGCCTATGTTTGATACTAGCAGGCTTCTTTTGGCTCTTCCATCATCTTTTGGCTCTTTCATCGTCATCGTCCTTTACACATTATTTTGCTTCCCAGATAGCAGAATGCCTTCACTTGATCTTGTTTTCCGCAATTTTGATGTTTACTTTACCGCTAATATGATTCCTGCTAGTCCACATTACGGTCGTCATTTTACTGTCAATCCATACTCAAGCATAACTCGCAGCTCGATAGCTTGCGAGATATTTACACTGAGGTGAAAAAAGTCATGAGATAAAATTACCAAATATGCAGCAACCAGTCGCAGAATCATGTTTTGTTTATTCATGTTTTGTTTATTCGCTTCTCACTCTTCACTGAATAAATAAAACATGATTTTGCGACTGGTTGCTGCATATTTAGTAATTTTATGGTTTACGGTCGCTGCACGACTTGGGAAACACATGGAGCCCACCATTCATAAGTCATGAGATGCCTCCCAATATCGTATACGACTACTTTTGCGCAGCGTAGTCCAGCAAGTCTACCTGGCGTGAACTCAACATGCCGCTGGAACTATCCTGCAGATATTGCGAGGTGCCTCGGGTAGCAGTGTATTTAACACTAAATTCTAGAATCTACACATGTAAATGATGCTCTAAGCCCCCCCTATTCTAGCTCCGACTTTTGCTGTTGCACATGGATTAAAAAATATACGCGAACTGACTGTAATCAACCCTGCAAGTGGAGTAGAAAAGAGTTTGGCACCTGCAATAATTTAATTTGATAAATAAGTTAAATAAAGGAAGGTTTCATTAACGTAGTGAGAAATGATGGGTTGCTCTACCGATTAACAGAATGAAAGTTCTGTCCAAAATAACAATATGATTTATTAAGACTAAACACAAAATAATAAACAAAAACACATGAAACATTTATAATACATCAAATTGGCTCAAATTGGATACTCAAACAAACGCTGTGAAGGTGAAGTTGTCCCTAAACTAGATTGTGAGGTTTATGACGAAGTGGTATGTGGAGCCAATTCCTTGCCACTCAAATCTTAAGAGAGACACACAGCTAACCCAACATTAATTGTTGCTACTCAAGACAGAACAAAGTTAGAAAAAGACGAACAGGCGCACTCTGCTGAGCTCTGATTATCACCTAGGAAAATCCCTATCTGCCGGTGCTGCGGACATACATTACCAAACTGTCTTCCTAACTGCCAGAACACGATCTGGCGTACCGGAGGCGATGGCTGGTTGCTTCGACGTCCTCGACCGAAAGGCGAGAGCCGACTCTACACAAGAGCACCCGTACAGGCCGAACACACAACATTCCCGCCCCCACGACAGTGGCCGTGGTTAAACGTTCCAATCAGCAACTCGAAAACCGGCGGAAAATTCCACTCTATTGCCGGAGCACTACCATTCCACCAATGGAGATTCTTGGCGCCAATTTCTGCGCTGATTTTGCTACGTCACGGAGCTATGCCCTGAGCAAGCCAATCACAGTTACTATTTTTCAGAAAGCGCGGGAATTTTCCCGCCACAACTGCCTGGGTACACAAGTCATTCCCACGCCTCGCTGGTAGCCCGCCAGAAAGTGTTTTCGCAAAGTTTCTGCGAAGTAACGGAACCTCTAGCCCAGCCGCTACTTCAGGCCCCTCCGGGCGTGTCTTTTGACAATGTCGGCGTCTGGAAAGCATTCACTCGACTCCCTCACACTCGTCGGCTTAACCCTCTCGAGATCCACAGAGCCCGCCTGTCACCGGACCACCTGGGTGACGAGAGACGCTGCGTGGGAAGTCCGCGTGTGAAGGAATAGCAACTTTTCACCACATGCAATTAGAGACGAAAAACGTAAGATAGAAATATGAGAGTGGGCTCATGCCACCTCTCAATATATTGAGCCATGCTGCCTCTATAGCAGTCCATAACTGTGAAAGTGTTGTCGGTCCAGGATTTTGTGCACGGAGAGACCTCTAGATTATGTCCCATAAATGTTCGGTGGGATTCATGTAGGACGATCCGGATGGTCAGTCATTCGCTCGAGTTGTCTAGGATGTTCTTCAAACCAATCGCGAACAATTTTGGCGTATTGTCATCCATAAAAATTCCAATGTTGTGTGGAAGATGAAGTCCACGAATGGCTGAAAATGGTCTCAAAGTAGTCGAATATAACCGTTTCCAGTCAATGATCGGTTCAGTTGGACTAGAGGACCTAGTCATTCCATGTAAACATAGCCCAAACAATTTTGGAGCCACCGGCAGCTTGCCCAGTGCCTTACTGACAACTTGGGTTCAAAATGGCTCTGAGCACTATGGGACTTCTGAGGTCATCAGTCCCCTAGAACTTAGAACTACTTAAACCTAATTGACCTAAGGACATCACACACATTCATGCCCGAGGCAGGATTCGAACCTGCGACCGTAGCGGTCGCGCGCTTGCAGACTGAAAACAACTTGGGTCTGGGCCACAGCCATACCTTACCGTTAGCTCTTCCCAACTGAAATCGGCAATCATCTGACCACAACACGATATTCCAGTCTCGTCTAGGGTGCAACCGATATGGCCGCAAGCCCAGGAGATGCGCTGCAAGCGAGGTCGTGCAAAGGCACTCGCTTCGGTCATCTGCTGCTACAGCCCATTAACGCAAAATTTCGCCGCATCGTCCTAACGGATAAGTTCGTCGCACGCCCCACATTGTTTTCTGCGGTAATTACACGTAGTTTCACTTGTCTGCTAGCACTGACAACTCTACGTAAACGCCGCTGCTCTCTGTCGTTAAGTGAAGCCATCGGCCACTGCGTGTCCGTGGGGAGAGATAATACCTGAAATTCGGTGTTCTCGGCACACTCTTGACACTATGGATCTAGGAACACTGAATTCCCTATTTCCGAAATGGAATGTCCCACGCGTCTAGCTCCAAATACCATTCCGAGTTCAAAGTCTGTTAACTTACGCGGTACTATCGCCATCTGTATATGTGCATATCGCTGTCCCATGACTTTTGTCACCTCAGTGTAGTTGATCCACAAATACAACGAAACCCTGTGGCGGATTTACGACCGTAGGGTGCTACACCGACCAGCTGGAGAGTGGTTTTTAGGTGGTTTCCCACGTCGTCTAGGCTAATGCTGGGCTGGTCCCCAAATTTTTCCTCGAGGAATATTGAACACAAATACTTAAAATACCGTAACCCACACAACACAGTTCACAAGATCCGCAGAGAGATTACAAAGGTTGAAAAACAGAGGGTAAGAGAGAAATGGTGATATATACGTGTGTATGATAAACCCCTTCCGCCACGCGGGGTAGCCGCATTTTCTCAGGCGCCTTGCACGGTCGGCGCGGCTCCCCCCGTCGGAGGTTCGGATCCTCCCTCGGGCCTGGGTGTGTGTGTTGTCATTAGCGTAAGTCAGTTTAACTGATATTAAGTAGTGTGTAAGCTTAGGGATCGATGACCTTAGCAGTTTGGTCCCGTAAGCCCTTACCACAAATTTCCAAAACCCCTTCCCTCGAAAATTTCTCTCCTTCATGCCTCCTCTGTGTGCCTCCTCTGTGTTAGAGCACAAGCGAGGTGCCTATATTCTTCCACACCCCTGAATGGAATGCATAAAGTTCTAATAAATGTTCACCAACTTGCAGTCTTCTATAGTTGTTGTCCCCTGCGGAGAAAACAGCATGTAGCTCGTGAATCCGTTATCAAGTGGTTCAAATGGCTCTGAACACTATGGGACTTAACTTCTGAGGTCATCAGTCCCCTAGAACTTAGAACTACTTAATCCTAACTAGCCTAAGGACATCACACGCATCCATGCCCGAGGCAGGATTCGAACCTGCGACCGTAGCAATCCCGCGGTTCCGGACTGAGCGCCTAGAACCGCTAGACCACCGCGGCCGGCAATCCGTTAATTTGCAGCTATAATAAACTCTTCGCGAGAAACTAAAATTTTAGAAATTATTAAATTTTCAATTTTTTTTACGGGATACCATTCGCTTTCTATTAGCAGAAAACGAGAAACTGCACAGTTACATTCCACTTTAGAGTCACAAATAGTTTCCATTCTTCAAAGAAATAATGAAAAGCGTATTTCCGTAATTACTGTCAGACTGTTCTCAACTACACTTCCAAATAACCAGAAATTATTAATAAAGTCTTAACTGACGCCGACCGCGGCAGACATGTCTGTCCTCCGATACCGCTGAACCAGCTTTGATCTTAGAGCCGAATCACTTCGCCCGCCATCCAAGTTAGGCGCGATCCGAGGATCACCGAAGTGCTTCGTCTGCCTTTTCGTTTAGCAGTTGTTTATTATTTTCCTGGTTATTAATGTTTGTGATATGTTTAGTTTGTCTGATATTAATAACGAACGCAGCAGCCAATCGCGAAGAAGGACCACAATTTAGGCGATCTTTCTCACGATACCCATACCGAAGAAACCATCTGTCACCGGCACCTCAGACCACATTACCTCATCTTGGCACAGTTGTCTTCTCAATTGGCCAAAGAAATGCTTCTTGTACCTGAATATGATGGTTACAAAGCGAGAAATATTACAAGATGCGGCGCACTGTTTCCCATCCTTAGGATACCTTGACGCATGTCGCGTCAGGAGCGCATCTGACAACAAAGCTGAATAAAATAAAACAAAAAATTGGCAAATCATGAATAAACGGACGTCGTACTAGACAGAATAACCGCCGGCGAAAAGAAGGAGATTCTCAGCCCATAGCGTGTGCTCATTAGACTTCTTTCCACTTAACAGATCCCCCACTTTCACTGAGAACAGCAAAACCATAAACGAAATTTATCATTTTCCTCCTTTCACCTTGAGTTTTAATACGTCTCCTGAACCTTTCTGTTATATCCGTCATTGCTTCTTCAATGCACATGTTTCATACTAGGGGCGAAATATTACGTCCCTGTCTTATACCCTTCCTAATCCGAGTATTTCGTTCTTGATCTTCCTTTCTTATTTTTCCCCAACTTCTTTCTTGCTCATACCTTATATTACCCGTCTTTCCCTGTAGTTTACACGTTTCTGAAGTACTGTTCTTTTTACAGAAGGAAAAGATATATTTCTCCTCACTGACCATTGCGCATGAATTTCATTTGTCCAACTCACACCGCATACGAGCTGCGATTCACGAAAGATAATTAAGATTTTGTGTCTCACAACTCTATTTTTTATGTATTATACTGTTATGCTCAAAAGTAGGCGAAGGACCTGAATTGCGTTCTGCCCAATCTGTATGCAACCCACATAAGGTAACTTTCTGCAACTCCTCTAAACCGTTTTCGTTACAGTCGTTTGTCTATACAAAACGGGTTCTATAAGAGACCATTAGAAAACGCTGCCTTGGGCGACTAATATCCGGATGCAAATTAACAGCACGATAATGTAAATACAACTAAACACGATATTGCAAATGACACTGTCTTCAACGCTTGTGCACTTAATTTATTACAACAAATGTCATTTCGAAATGCAAGTTTCAACTAAAAAGTACATTATGAACATTTTTGTAGTAGACCGTCAGCCATGACTTCTCTACACTACCCATATTTACTAACAACGAAATAAATATGGTTCCATTCACAGACAACAAGGTTTGTGTATGTTTAAACTTGAAATGAAGTGAAGAGAAATTTAGTGTTGGAAGGGGTTTCGCCGCACGATTTGAGGCGCCATGTCAGGGACTGCGCGGCCCCTCCCGCCGGAGGTTCGAGTCCTCCCTCGAGCATGGGTGTGTGTGTGTTGTTCTTAGCAAAAGTTAGTTTAAGTAGTGTGTAAGTCTAGGGACCGATGACCTGTTTGGTCCCTTAGGAATTCACACACATTTAAACATTTTTGGACGGAGTTTCGAACCCAGCACCAAATCGATGTTAACTAAGGACAATCAGATTATACGTCGAAAGGTTTCACCAGTAGCGAGATGACGAACTGAAGTGACGAGACGAAGGCGTTTTCCGTTTCCCTTGGTAGAGTCCGAAACCAACACCCATCCCAGTCGTTTTCAGCCACAAATAGACGTTAAATGCCGGTTTAGTTCACAAGTAGCAAGATGTGCACATGTCGGACCTGGAGATAACGCGACGAAAAGTTTTGTGCTGAATGGCTGTCGAACCTGCACATACCATCGTAGCTCACTACACACGAAGACATGTTAACTATCAGAATGTTTCTCACCAGTATCTAGGAGCGACATGTTTGATACTGAAATGATTTGATGACTGGAAGTAGAAACGGGCATCAGTAGTCACTGCTGACAATGCACGGAGAGGTGCTGCAAATCACCTGCAATTCGATGTGCACATGCTACAGCTTGAAATGACACGATACAAATTTTTGTGCCTGACCGCTATTCTAACCCAGACACCCGCCTTTCGTGGAAACCTTGAGGACTTTGGAAACTAGTAGGAACAACGAATTATGGAACTGTATCGTCCCCAAGGGGTTTACAACTCGTGAAAGAGGAGACCTGAGTTCGAATTCCAGCCCAGCACCAATATTTTCAACATCTCAAGTTCAAATACAATAATAAACACACTGATCCGCCAAAAGAGTATTACCACTGCCCACAGCGAGGTTGTATACTGCCTCGTGGTGTTGATGGCACGTGACACGGTAAGAGAAGTACAGATTGTTGTGGGCCACTGCCTGGGAACGGGCAACTCTCAAACGGCGTGCTACTATCGTGAGCGTCAATAGAAAGTGGTTCAAGAATGCTGAAACCACGACTAGGCGACAAGAAGTTAGACGTCCGTACCTCATCACAGAACGTAAGGATCGAAGGCTTACCCGCTCTCTAAAACAGGATAGGCAGCGGTATGTGACAGATCTGGCAACAGAGTACATACAGTACTGGCGCAGACACAGTCGATTTGCTTCCCCTTCGTCCTCAATTCTAGCTTCTGCTTCGTCGCTAATGACTTCATCGTCAACGGGATGTTTAACCCTAATCATCTTCCCTTTCCTTCTGTCAGTAACCCGGTGGACCATAGCGGTAAACTGTCCTTCATCAAAGCCCATTAGTCTTATCGAATGTGCCCGGCCGGGCTGACCGAGCGGTTCTAGGCCCTACAGTCGGGAACCGCGTGACCGCTACGGTCGCAGGTTCGAATCCTGCCTCGGGCATGGATGTGTGTAATGTGCTTAGGTTAGTTCGGTTTAAGTAGTTCTAAGTTCTAGGGGACTGATGACCTCAGAAGTTAAGTCCCATAGTGCTCATAGCCATTTGAACCATTTTTATCGAATGTGACAAACCACATCATTGAAAAGAAAAAACCATTTTCTAACGTGATTTCTTAGAGACACTTACCCCAGACACAGTACAAATATTTCAAACTGCCTCCGCTGTCTGCAACTCTCTATTAAATCCAAAGATAACGAAATGCCACAAACGTTAGACTTTTTTCTGTTTTACGCTCCATTAGCTAACGCTTAAACATCGTTCCGCATAACCTTCAACTATGCCACGTGCAAAAAAGTCACTGCGAGAACAATTCTAGAATCTCAAATAAAAAATGACGCTTGATAAATATAGCAACCTGCGTAACAATACACCAAATAAAAGCCCCTGTGTCTTGCGTATCAATCTACTTTGTTCAGAGTTTTGCCTGCGTTGGTAGATTACGCACATCAATATTTTTCACGGCACACGCTGCAAGTGCTATTGTCACGATATTATTGTTAACGCAATTATATGAGACAAATACGATTTACAATGTAAAAAAATGAATGCGCTCCATATTTCGGCTTTGTGTTTACACTGGGGAAAGTTCGTTAATAGAGCACACAAAAAATATTACAGCAGCTCGAATGGAAGGAAATAGTATCTGTAGAATTTCCGTATTCTACCGCGTTCCCAGTTCGTGTAGATGGCTCTCATGTTATTTTGTTTCAGAAATTAAAAAAACAAATCGAAAGTACGCACTGGGTTGAAGAGGCATTCGGCTAATGATCATGCGGTAGAGCAAGGAAATGAATGTTTCGAACAGATTGCAATCCAGCGTTGAGCAACCTTCGTTACAACAAAATCAGGAACCAGCTATAATTGTAGTACCACGTTATTGGATGCCGGCATGACAGTGTGTTCGGTCAGAGGGTTAACTGTCTTCTGTAACAAAGAAAACTGAGTGAACGGATCAAGGAGAAACTTGAACGGTTGCCATGGGACGTCTGCGCAGAACAAACGCAACGAACAATAACGAACAAAAATGAGATCAGGCAACCATTTTTAACATGTACGAACTGAATAACGTATAGCCGCATCGTGGTCCCAAATCCACACTAAACATGATGTCCCATCTCTGCCAACTGTAGGAGCATCCGTGTAGGTGGGACCGTGAGAAAGGCGGAACTCGTAGCAAGTTATATCTCCGTCATTACTTAGCTTTCTTAAACCGCGAATGTCATTTTATTAATGAACTAATCGTTATGTAAGGTTTCATTGTTTAGTTGTTTCTGCTAGATTCCACAGTTCTTAAGTCTCCACGAAAGGCGGGTGTCAGGTTTCGAATCCTGGTCAGACAAAAAAAAAAATTGCATCACGTCATTTCGAGGTGTAGCATGTACGCACCAACCCACAGGTGAAAAATAGTTATGATTAGTAATGTCTCTCCTACGTTGTCAACACTTACGATCGCTGCCGGTTTCGACTCCCAGTCAGACACAGAATATCATTTCAGACTCAAACACGCCACTCCAGGTTAATTGTGTTTAAAAGCTCGATATTTAACACCTCTTCGTTTGTAGTCAACTACAGAGATATGGGCGGTTCGGCAACCAGATAGAGCAGAACTTTTCGTAACGTTATATCCAGTTTAGGGATGTGTACATTACGCTACTGGTGAAATTAACCACTATTTAAAGTCTGTTCATGATCAGAAAGGACTGGCATAGATGCGTGTTTTGTATACCGCTTAGGAAAAACTTTTTCGTCTCATCATTTCAGTTTGAATCACCTCGCTACTGGCGACAATTTTCAGTGTCCAACATTTGGGTGTGCTTAGTTAACGACTGATTCGGTGCTGGGTTCGAATCACAATCCAACACAAAGTTTTACTGCACTTCATTTCAAGTTTAAAGATGCGTACACTTTGTTATCCGAGGGTGGAATAATATTTAAGATCTTTCGTGGTTAGTTGGCCGGGGTAGAAATCTCAAGTCCCGGTACAGTACAAAAATTTTAGTCATGTGCTTTCAAGTTCAAACTTGTCTTTTCAAACGTTATTTATTGTATGAGGGTAAGTCAATTATTATCCGCAATTTGCTTATATTGTTGTTTATTTTGGTAGTACTGTCGTTCTACGTTGATGACGCATACTTTGTTTATTTGTTGTTATATCTTCGTAATTTTCAAGCTGCTAGGTTAGTTTCGTTATCGCTGCCATGCTGTTAATCATGGCTGCTCCGCTGTCTATTTGCACCAAAGAAGAGCAACTTTCAGTGATCCGTTTTTTGTGGTCGGAAGGCGTATCAGATGCCGAAATCCATCGAAGACTTTCGGTACAGTACTGGAACAGTGTTTTGCCACAACGGAGTGTCTACGAATGGATGGAAAAATTCCAAAATGGCCGCACAAGTGTTACGCACAATGAAGGAGCTGGACGACCGTTTACCGCCACAAATGAAGAAACCATTGAGCGTTCAAGTGAAATGATTCTCTTAGACAGACGATTAACTATTGACGAAGTGGCACATCGTCTGAAAATTAGTCACGGTTCTGCCTAGAAATCATCCACAACAGACTTGGGTTTCATAAAGTTTGTGAAAGATGGGTCCCAAAACAACTCACACAGCTGCATAAACAAACGCGCTTGGACATCTGCAAAAATATTTGGATCGCTATGGTAACGAAGGGGACAACTTCTTAGACAGGATCATTACTCGTGACGAAAAATGGACCAATCATTACGAGCCGGAGAGTAAATGGCAGAGTATCGAGTGGAAACATCCAAATTCGCCGTGCAAGAAAAAGTTCAAGACCGAACCGTACGCAGGAGAACTGATGCTTACGGTTTTTTGGGACACACAAGGTCCAGTACTGGAACATTATGGGGAAAGGGACAACACAATAAACAGTGTACATTACACCGAGATGCTTACTGCCAGGCTAAAGCCTGCAATTCGAAGCAAACGCCGAGGATTGCTGTCAGAAGGTGGTGTGTTGTTGCACGACAATGCCCTTCCGCATACTTCTGCCCACACCGCTGGAACGCTCCAGAAACGCAAATTTGAATTTCTGGATCATCCTCCATCTTGCCCCTTCTGACTATCACTTGTTTGGTCCAATCAAACAAGCATTAAGGGGCCATCGATTTGCCTCGGACGAAGTAGTGAAAGAAGCGGTGAATTCCTGGCTCGCAGCTCAACCGAGAACCTTCTTTTATGGGGGCATCAGGAAGCTTGTACAACGATGGACCAAGTGCGTTGAAACGCAAGGGGACTATGTCGAAAAATGATGTTCTTGTAAGTTTCCTATTTAATTAAAATAAAATTTTATAACTACTTTGCGGATAATAAATTTAAGTGTACAAGCGTTAATAGCTGTGGCATCTGTAATAATGCGTTTCCTAATATCTGTATTACTATGTTATTAATTTGCTTCTGGACCGATAGCCATACAGAGTGGTGTTCTCTAATGATCTTACGTAGTATACGTTTTGTGTAGTCAAATGATTGTACAGAAAAGAGTTTAGAGTACTTGTGAGAAAACTACATTATGTGGGTTGCATACAAGTCAGGAAGAATGGAATTCAGGTCCTTCGGATACTTTTGAGCGTGATGGTACATTGCCACGCAGATGCAACAACAGTTGGGCATATGCTTCTACGAGAAACACTAATCGCCTGCTGAGGGCTCATTTCGTGAAGTAATATCTTTACCAGTAAAGACGTGCTGAAAGTGTTGTGGTCGCATTCGTCCTCGGCTTGTCGCGCTAGGATAAGCGTTCCTAATGATATTCAGTCGCTATTCATAACACAGTCATTGACAGCGTCATACATGTGTCGTAACGCTCCTCAAGGCGGTCACATTCTGTAATGGCCCCATTTGACTTGCGCCATCAGATATCTAGACATGGAATTATTTGTTTGCAGCTGAGTTGTCGTGTTGCTTGGGGTGTGTGTTACGTGTTATACTCTTTAGCTACGTTTCTTCGCTTTCGATGCATAGCATTATACTGGGTGATTCAAAAAGAATACCACAACTTTAGGAATTTAAAACTCTGCAACGACAAAAGGCAGAGCTAAGCACTATCTGTCGGCGAATTAAGGGAGCTATAAAGTTTCATTTAGTTGTACATTTGTTCGCTTGAGGCGCTGTTGACTAGGTGTCAGCGTCAGTTGATGCTAAGATGGCGACCGCTCAACAGAAAGCTTTTTGTGTTATTGAGTACGGCAGAAGTGAATCGACGACAGTTGTTCAGCGTGCATTTCGAACGAAGTATGGTGTTAAACCTCCTGATAGGTGGTGTATTAAACGTTGGTATAAACAGTTTCCAGAGAATGGGTGACAGAGCACTTCATCACTGGCCTCCAAGAAGTCCTGATCTTACCCCCTGCGATTTTTTCTTATGGGGGTATGTTAAGGATATGGTGTTTCGGCCACCTCTCCCAGCCACCATTGATGATTTGAAACGAGAAATAACAGCAGCTATCCAAACTGTTACGCCTGATATGCTACAGAGAGTGTGGAACGAGTTGGAGTATCAGGTTGATATTGCTCGAGTGTCTGGAGGGGGCCATATTGAACATCACTGAACTTGTTTTTGAGTGAAAAAAAACCTTTTTAAATACTCTTTGTAATGATGTATAACAGAAGGTTATATTATGTTTCATTAAATACACATTTTTAAAGTTGTGGTATTCTTTTTGAATCACCCTGTATAATTTTGATGTCATTCTCTTGAGCACAAGTAATTGTATGTCAATCACTGAATGCGCACGAAAGTAACTTACCCTCTGGCCTCCATCATCATACTTCGCACTGAACTGCGTGTGAATCCTCAAGCAAGGATATTCACAGTTCCTTTCTCAAGAGCAGATCCAAAGAGGCTACAATTTCATGTGACAGTAGCATCATAGTGCGCCACTACCCATTACGAAACGAATCATAGAACAACTTAAAAATTCAACATAATCTTTTCGAGGCTTTTCTAAGGGCCTGGTGAAAGCGCGCCCCTCCGTTCAAGCTGTGGTAGAAGCTCTCCAATACGTTCACGCAGTCAGGGAGGAGCTAGCGTGAAACAGATAATAAAACATTGAAGAACAGCGGTGGAGTACTGTGAAAAGAAATGAATCTCACTTTTTATCCCTCGTGTCTAACGGACCTCTCCACTCGTCTGTCCCTGTTCCGCTGTTAGTCTGCCCCCTCCCCTTTTCACCCGTACATTCTGCACAACCGCCATCTGTTCTACCAGATTTCGTTAATCTGTGGTTAATGATTCATCAGCAGCATTATGCATAGCGTGCGGTGAATTTTGGAAAGGGTTTAGTGCGAGTTACATTATCTACCCTCCGCCGGTTGCGCGATAATTACGCTCTGGTATTTTTGCAAACGTCGGAGACGTTATAGCATTTAATTTATAGCAAAAAAAGTGTAAGTGAAACGTAATTTGTTCCTCAGATACCATGCTTTTGTTTTGTTGTTCCAGGACAGCTCTATTTTTTTAGTTCACCACGTTTGAGTAACAAATTCCAAATGCTGTGCATTCATTGTAATATATACAAAACACTGCAACTAGCAAAAAGTTTTGTTAAAAATTCCAAACTTTCATAATTGTCTCCATTCAGTGACATATGTTTCATTTCGATTCAAAACGGAGGGAGGAAGGTTTATCTGTTTAGCAAGAGTAATAGAAGGCAGATTTCAGACTACCTAACAGATCAAAACGAAAATTTCTGTTCCGGCACTGACAATGTTGAGTGTTTACGGAAAAAGTTCAAGGCAATCGTAAAATGCGTTTTAGACAGGTACGTGCCGAGTAAAACTGTGAGGGACGGGAAAAATCCACCGTGGTACAACAACAAAGTTAGGAAACTACTGCGAAAGCAAAGAGAGCTTCACTCCAAGTTTAAACGCAGCCAAAACGTCTCAGACAAACAGAAGCTAAACGATGTCAAAGTTAGCGTAAGGAGGGCTATGCGTGAAGCGTTCAGTGAATTCGAAAATAAAATTCTATGTACCGATTTGACAGAATATCCTAGGAAGTTCTGGTCTTACGTTAAATCAGTAAGTGGCTCGAAACAGCATATCCAGACACTTCGGGATGATGATGGCATTGAAACAGAGGATGACACGCGTAAAGCTGAAATACTAAACACCTTTTTCCAAAGCTGTTTCACAGAGGAAGACCGCACTGCAGTTCCTTCTCTAAATCCTCGCACAAACGAAAAAATGGCTGACATCGAAATAAGTGTCCAAGGAATAGAAAAGCAACTGGAATCACTCAACAGAGTAAAGTCCACTGGACCTGACGGGATACCACTTCGATTCTACACAGAGTACGCGAAAGAACTTGCCCCCCTTCTAACAGCCGTGTACCGCAAGTCTCTAGAGGAACGCAAGGTTCCAAATGATTGGAAAAGAGCACAGGTAGTCCCAGTCTTCAAGAAGGGTCGTCGAGCAGATGCGAAAAACTATAGACCTATATCTCTGACGTCGATCTGTTGTAGAATTTTAGAGCACGTTTTTTGCTCAAGTATCATGTCGTTTTTGGAAACCCAGAATCTACTATGTAGGAATCAACATGGATTCCGGAAACACCGATCGTGTGAGACCCAACTCGCTTCATTTGTTCATGAGATCCAGAAAATATTAGATACAGGCTCCCAGGTAGATGCTATTTTTCTTGACTTCCGGAAGGCGTTCGATACAGTTCCGCACTGTCGCCTGATAAACAAGCTAAGAGCCTACGGAATATCAGACCAGCTGTGTGGCTGCATTGAAGAGTTTTTAGCAAACAGAACATAGCATGTTGTTATCAATGGAGAGACGTCTACAGACGTTAAAGTAACCTCTGGCGTGCCACAGGGGAGTGTTATGGGACCATTGCTTTTCACAATATATATAAATGACCTAGTAGATAGTGTCGGAAGTCCCATGCGGCTTTTCGCGGATGATGCTGTAGTATACAGAGAAGTTGCAGCATTAGAAAATTGTAGCGAAATGCAGGAAGATCTGCAGCGGATAGGCACTTGGTGCAGGGAGTGGCAACTGACCCTTAACATAGACAAATGTAATGTATTGCGAATACATAGAAAGAAGGATCCTTTATTGTATGATTATATGATAGCGGAACAAACACTGGTTGCAGTTACTTCTGTAAAATATCTGGGAGTATGCGTGCGGAACGATTTGAAGTGGAATGATCATATAAAACTAATTGTTGGTAAGGCGGGTTCCAGGTTGAGATTCATTGGGAGAGTCCTTAGAAAATGTAGTCCATCAACAAAGGAAATGGCTTACAAAACACTCGTTCGACCTATACTTGAGTATTGCTCATCAGTGTGGGATCCGTACCAGATCGGGTTGACGGAGGAGATAGAGAAGATCCAAAGAAGAGCGGCGCGTTTCGTCACAGGGTTATTTGGTAACCGTGATAGCGTTACGGAGATGTTTAACAAACTCAAGTGGCAGACTCTGCAAGAGAGGCGCTCTGCATCGCGGTGTAGCTTGCTCGCCAGGTTTCGAGAGGGTGCGTTTCTGGACGAGGTATCGAATATATTGCTTCCCCCTACTTATACCTCCCGAGGAGATCACGAATGTAAAATTAGAGAGATTAGAGCGCGCACGGAGGCTTTCAGACAGTCGTCCTTCCGCGAACCATACGCGACTGGAACAGGAAAGGGAGGTAATGACAGTGGCACGTAAAGTGCCCTCCACCACACACCGTTGGGTGGCTTGCGGAGTATAAATGTAGATGTAGATGTAGAGCGAATGTGACACATCGAGACATCCACAGATCACTACCACAGTACAATTCGCATTAGTTACCTACTATTGGCACAGTCCAAGCTGACACTCGGCTGTTGGGAGCGACCGTAAGGGATTTTACCATCAACCACCTCGCCGAGCGTCAGATTAGACCGTACGAATAGAGCTTTGCCGTTTTCCATTTGAAGACTTTACTGCTGCACAATATCATCTCTCAATATTCACCTGGTGCGTTTGCTACTTGACACTCTCTCTAACACTTCCATGTTAATTCTGTTGCTAATATGCAGCGAAAAGGAACTGCAATCTGTTGTGAACACACACACACACACACACACACACATACATACAATTGACACGTTTTTGATACTTCATTCCAGTAATAGTATTGGAAAATAACATATTTGAGTACTCAACAAGCTCTCAAAGATACATAATTTGAATTTTGGAAACACTGTGATCAAGCAAAACATCTTTTGCGTACAGCTATAAAACAAATTAATGCAGTTGTTCAAAGAAAGCGAATTTCCTCGTACTAGCGTCAGATCTCTAATGACGCCTGAGGCATCTCCGAGGACGACTCAAATGGACATTTCACAATGATATTCTTTTACACTTCGCACAGTAGTCAATAGGAAGAATTCCTCTTCCATCCCAGAAAACATTACCTATTCATAATATTTCCCTTTTCTTTTGTACAGACCATTTCCATCCAACCACTGCCTTTGTTGGTTCAATTTTGGTGAAATTGCTGCTCTCGTCTCAGAAATCTATGGACAGTGGACTTGATAACAAGCGGGGTCCATATTCAGAAAGACTGCAATTTAACAAGGAAACAACCGATTTCTTCCTCATATTCATATGACCCCAGTTCATTGTCTCCTTTTGATGAACTTGCCTTTCACATCTCCATTCCTGCCATTCTGCGTATTAGCGGTAACAATATCGAAGACAGTCGTGTCTTATAGTTGAACTAATTAGTGTGGTTCGTACCATCTCCGTCAATGATGTCAAAATCATGTCTAGATTTCATTTGAACTTACATCACCGACGACGTTCTAGTCCCTCAACCAACCTATTCCAACACTATTAGTATAACATTCCGTTCCTACCTTATTCCTGTTTTCCAGGAACCAATTGAAACTACGAATGTTGGAAATTATATCGGTGAAACTATGGTGAATTAAAGATATCCTAACAACGCTTCACATTTCTAAAGTTGAACCCCTCCCTTTCAAAATGTAGCTCAGATACTCTCATAAGCTAAATATTATTCCACTGACGTCACTGAACATGATGCGCTAAATCTAACCCAAAGGGCAAGAAGTAGCGCAGTCGTTGAGCAGGGACAAAGGATGATAGACTTTCCTTGTAAGCCAAGAATTTTTCCTTGATGCACTGCGATGTCAAAGGGTGAACGAGGTCTCTTTAATTCGCTTTCACAGTAGAGAAGTCTACCACTTAATTTACATAGCTTCTTAGAAGTAATTTTCTTTACCTTCTTCTTTCACTCAGTTTCCTTTTTTATGTAGATCATGCTTTTACTTAGAAGTCCCTCGCTCTGCTTTTTATGCGCCCCACGCCACTCATGGCAATCACGTACACGCATTCAGCAACATACTTCGAGGAAGTCTAAGAATAGTGCTAGTTCAATGGAAATCTCTCTCTGTCTGCAGAAGCTCGTCATTTATTACGAAATAAGATTCACCGTGTGTAACGACGAGGAGGTACTGTGTGCTGTCCAGTCCACTGAGGGCATCCGTTTCCCTATTTCACCCGTACCGAGCCCAACTGAGTTCGCGGATTTGCACATTTTTCTGTAGATCGTATTCCACAACATAGGCTATACTGTACTGCCCACAATTAAGACAACTGAAAAACTTTGTTAGATAACAAGAAGAACGGCCGTTTGCCCAGTACTTTCAAAGGATCTGATTCCAGGCTTCCAACAGCGACGAAAATGCATGTGTGTTAGTGACTAAACTCTCATAAATCTGCTTATTTAGGCACGATACGAGTGGTAATCCATAAAATCGACAACTTGGTCTAGCTCATTTGCACATAGAGCTGTCTCTCATATTTTCTACACATGCATAATGTACAAAAACCCACATTTACACAGTAATAAGGAAAAATCTGATCAACAGCGCAATTCCCTAAGTGTAAAGTAGTTTGAGTTCAAATGGCTCTGAGCACTATGGGACTCAACTGCTGAGGTCATTAGTCCCCTAGA
Organism: Schistocerca americana; assembly: GCF_021461395.2. Classification (NCBI taxonomy): domain Eukaryota; kingdom Metazoa; phylum Arthropoda; class Insecta; order Orthoptera; family Acrididae; genus Schistocerca; species Schistocerca americana. The sequence continues at coordinate 34,629,003 of NC_060124.1, forward strand.
ACTTAGAACTAGTTAAACCCAACTAACCTAAGGACATCACAAACATCCATGCCCGAGGCAGGATTCGAACCTGCGACCGTAGCGGTCTTGCGGTTCCGGGCTGCAGCGGCTTTAACCGCACGGCCACTTCGGCCGGCAGTAGTTTGAGTTCACTTAACTATCTGCATTTCCTTAGATATCAAAAATAGACTAACTTACTCTTTTCTAAAACCTATGTTCCATAAACCTAATTCTAGTAATATTTTGATTTCGAGTTATTGTCTACTACTAAAACCTAGGTCCTTCTAAATAAGAGTTGATGGAATATAAGCTATAAAAAATAGTTCCTCAGTTATTTCTTTTCTGTGGCATTACTGTAGTAACAGTGAATACTTTCCTACTCCTTATTACACTCAGATGCAAAGCTAAAAAAAATCCGTAACGGTTTCATAAAATTTTAGTATCGTTGTCCTTTTATATGAGCTGAATAAATCGGTATGACAGAGTGTTTATTTTTTCGTTTATAACACAACTCCATTCACAGCGCAGTAATAATTATCTTCGCAGCTGGACACTCACCGAATGTAGTCGTTTCAATTTCAGATGGTAGTTACCGGCTACACACACAGTGGAGAAGCGTGTGGGCTGCAAGTCGTTGTCTAGACGCCAAGAAATGTGACCTCCGGTACACTGTACGTGGACGAGTCATACGGCCTCGGTGAAAGCTCTGCTACTACACTGCGCTAATGTATGTACGCAGTTACTGTGTGTTAACGTTGGGATATTTGCTTGCAACGCACGAAGTGTCTGCTTTGAGTTTAAGACTGCCGCTATTTGTTTAGACGCGTCTACTTTGCCTGTTTGTTGCAACAGTACTTTCTACATCTACATCTGCATTTATACTCTGCAAGCCACCCAACGGTGTGTGGCGGAGGGCACTTTACGTGCCACTGTCATTACCTCCCTTTCCTGTTCCAGTCGCGTATGGTTCGCGGGAAGAACGACTGCCGGAAAGTCTTAGTGCGCTCGAATCTCTCTAATTTTACATTCGTGATCTCCTCGGGAGGTATAAGTAGGGGGAAGCAATATATTCGATACCTCATCCAGAAACGCACCCTCTCGAAACCTCGACAGCAAGCTACACCGCCATGCAGAGCGCCTCTCTTGCAGAGTCTGCCACTTGAGTTTGTTAAACATCTCCGTAACGCTATCACGGTTACCAAATAACCCTGAGACGAACGCGCCGCTCTTCTTTGGATCTTCTCTATCTCCTCCGTCAACCCGATCTGGTACGGATCCCACACTGATGAGCAATACTCAAGTATAGGTCGAACGAGTGTTTTGTAAGCCACCTCCTTTGTTGATGGACTACATTTTCTAAGGACTCTCCCAATGAATCTCAACCTGGAACCCGCCTTACCAACAATTAATTTTATATGATCATTCCACTTCAAATCGTTCCGCACGCATACTCTCAGATATTTTACAGAAGTAACTGCTACCAGTGTTTGTTCCGCTATCATATAATCATACAATAAAGGATCCTTCTTTCTATGTATTCGCAATACATTACATTTGTCTATGTTAAGGGTCAGTTGCCACTCCCTGCACCTAGTGCGTATCCGCTGCAGATCTTCCTGCATTTCGCTGCAATTTTCTAATGCTGCAACTTCTCTGTATACTACAGCGTCATCCGCGAAAAGCTGCATGGAACTTCCGACACTATCTACTCGGTCATTCATATATATATTGTATCTACTCGGTCATTTATATATATTGTGAAAAGCAATGGTCTGATAACACTCCCCTGTGGCACGCCAGAGGTTACTTTAACGTCTTTAGACGTCTCTCCATTGAGAAAAATATGCTGTGTTCAGTTTGCTAAAAACTCTTCAATCCAGCCACACAGCTGGTCTGATATTCCGTAGGCTCTTACTTTGTTTATCAGGCGACAGTACGGAACTGTATCGAACGCCTTCCGGAAGTCAAGGAAAATGGCATCTACCTGTGAGCCTGTATCTAATATTTTCTGGATCTCATGAACAAATAAAGCGAGTTGGGTCTCACATGATCGCTGTTTCCGGAATCCATGTTGATTCCTACAGAATAGATTCTGGGTTTCCAGAAATGACATGATACACGAGCAAAAAACATGTTCTAAAATTCAACAACAAATCGATTTCAGAGATATAGGCCTATAGTTTTGCGCATCTGCTCGACGACCCTTCTTGGAAACTGGAACTACCTGTGCTCTTTTCCAATTATTTTGAACCTTCCTTTCCTCTAGAGACTTTGGCGTTCAGATTCTCAGCAAATGTGTGGCAACTTGAAATACTTCGTGAAAACAATTTCAAGAAATAAATACTGCACTACTGTTATCAGATTCTGAAACAGTAAACATCTGGTACTGCTTTAATCGCATAGAAGTGAGACGGACAACGAATGTCGACAATATTGCAACTACTGCCTGCGGAGAAAAACTATTGTAAGCTGACAATGACTTGAGGAACAGTTTTTCGTCAGAGCGAGGAAGAATTACAGCGTATCCTGAATGGAATGATCTACTATGCACAGAATATGGATTGAGGGTAAACCGATGAAATACGAAAGTAATGTGGAGTAGCAGAAATGAGCTTAGTCTGAAGTTTAAATCAAAATTGAGGACCACGGACGAAGTAATGGAATTCTGCTACCTTGAAGCAAAATACCACATACTGGATACGCCAGGAGGACACACAATGCAAATCAGTACAGACAAAGAGGGCATTCCTGACGAAACGAAGTCTGCTAGTATCAAAGATTGGCCTTAAATTGAGGAAGAAATTTCATGTAAGTTTGGAGGACAGCATTGTAAAGTGTAAATCATAAACAGTGGAAAACTGAAACAGAAGAGAATCGAAGCGTTTGAGACGTGGTGCTACAGTAGAATGCTGATAATTAGCTGGGCTGATAAAAAATAATGAGGTTCAACTCAAAATCGGCGGTGAAAGATGTGGAAACCTCTGACAAGAAGAAGGGACAGGATGACAGGACATATTCTAAGACATCACGAAATAACTTTCAAGTCACTAGAGGAGGCTCTAGAGGGCAAAACCTCTAGGGGAAGACAGAGATTGGAATGTATCCAACAAATAATTGAGGAGAAGTCGTGGCTATCAAACCAGTCAGAGGACTGATCAACAAGAAAACAAAAGCAGCATAAGTAAGAAGTAATTACAGATAGATTTTCGGAAACACAAACGGAATTGTTGAAGTGTTACGTCATTCCCAACTATGATATTCATATGTTGTACTCAGAGCTACAACAGTGCAAAACTGAGAACTCCTTTTTTCCGATCTCGCTACTACGAGACGAAATCAACGTTTTTTTTCTTAAACAGTTACGTTTCTGTATTCGCGTTCAGAAGCAAATCAAAATTTGTCTCACTTCGGATGTAACATTCAATTAAAAACATCTAAAAACTGAATAATCTGATGTTTACGGTTCATATTGTAGTTTTAAACATATATTGTGCGTGACGTGAAAAGGAGGAAAAGAAAGCGAAAGATAACATACCCAAGTGCTCTTCATTTGAGATCAGTTTTTTGATCATGCAATACTGCTTGAAGCATTTTTTTTGTCTTCTGTAGAAGATGTGTTGTTATGTCAGAACCTTGGTAAACATCAAAGAGAACGCATTCGGAGTTTTAAGTGCGTTGTTTCATGAAAAAAGTTTAGTATAGCATACATTTATTGGTTCACACATTAGTCAGGCTATAACACGGTCCAACATTCAACCGCAAATGCTAGGCGGACTTTATTCTCATCTCCGTTGTTTGCCACCTAAAGTGCTATGTTATCTTTATGACTTTTCAATTACTTGTTCATAATTTTTATTTCCTCTCTTCTGTCGTTTATTTTTTTATGCGTTCTTGTAATCGTGTAATCTTCAAAATGTTGTTTATTTATTTCTCCTTACCTTCAATATGTTTTTATTTATGTCAGTTTGCTGTAGACTTTCTTTCAAGTTCGTAGTCCAGGTACTTTTCTTTTAATTTTGTGCAATTTTATTTTTCAGGCTTCTTGGACGTATTCTTTGGTTGTGTTTATAAAAAAATAACCATTTTAATCAATATCATCTCTATTTTTACCTATATTTATGTACTTCGTTGTTACCTCTCGATTTAAATATTTCTGTTGTTGCTCTATTTTGTTCTGATTATTTATTTTTTTCCGATTTTTCACTTTTTTCAAAACCAGTGTTTCCATCCACATGACTGGCTTCTATTTATGAATTTTTGCATTTTTAGAGTCATATTTTGCTGAAAACTTCTTTTTGAGAGTGAAATGCTAAGAGCATTTTCGTAATGATCTTCTGATACATTAGGTAGAGGATTTCTCCTTAAATTTATCTATTTTTTACATATCTAATGGTGAATTTTTTGATGCTGTCAGATTATTTGTTGTAACTTCAGCTTTTTCCAAGGTAAATTACGTCCTGCTGATTCTGCAGCTCGTGTAAGTATTTCAGTTGTTTTTTGAGCTACGTCTATGTTTTCTGCTGATAAAGTTAAAAACAATCTGCAGATGCTAAACAGCCCATCTGAGGTTCTTCCACTGTCAATTAATTTCAGTTTCCATTTTGATAGAATCCACCAGTGTCTTTGTTCATCCATTGGTCGCTTTTTCAAGTACTCAAATAAGGTTGGAAATAATCCATCACTCTGCATCAGTCCTATGTCAGTCTTAAATAGATCTGATACTTTTCAGTGAAATCTACCTTAGCTGTTGAATTTGTGTGTATTTCTTGTAAAAGTCCTCACAAGTTCTTCCAAAGTTTTGAAAAAGAGGCCAGCGAACCAGCATAATCATAAGTCTTAATAAATTAACTGAACGTACAATAGTTTCCTTCAGCTTCTTCAGAGCTCTATTGAGATATTCGCTTCAGATTATAGATTTTACTTCACATACGATCTATCATACATCATGACTGATATTACCGCAATTCTGTTACTAGTCAGTAACAATTGCATTTCATCAACACCACAAACTCATGCTCAGCCACGATTCATGCGCAAGATACACCGAAATTTACATTCAGATCCGCTTAACCCTGTGGGTGAGGTACGCCTAGCAACAGAGATAACCCCCTGAGACTACACGAAAGTAATATTATTGTTATCACCTCAAAGGAACCTGCATGCGTACGGATTCCTTTAATTTATTTTGTTGTTTTTGGTGTTCCTGTCATGCAGTGATCACCTTGTAACATACATTGTACATAAGATGATTAAAACCAATTGTATAAGGCTGCACGTAGCAGCTGTTAACAGATCATAATAGTATATCAGAGTAACAGGGAACATTTTCTGATTGAAATGGAGCCTATAGTATGTTGAAACAACTTACTAAAGATGAAAGAGGTGTGATTCAAACGAACCCTATTTCAGAAAATGAGTGGTTGGACTATTTCCAAAATCTATGGACAGATGATGAGGAGAACGCGAAAACTGCCGTTGTTGACAAGCATGTTGAACTTATATCAATAGAAGAACTAAAGGTAGTGTTAAAAACATCAAAAAACCAAAATCCCCAGAAGACAACCACAATGTGGAATTACCTAATTATACTTCAGAACCATTTCTCACAAAACTATTGCGTTTAGTAAATACTTGTTGGAAATATAGCAAATTACCAGAGGACTGGCAAACAGCAATTGTTATCCCGTTATTTAAAAAAGGGTATTTCAGGAAATATGACAATTATGGAGGTCTGATCACTGGATACAAGACATATGCAAAATTAACAACAAATAGAACAAAGGTACTTTCGGGAACGTTTCTTACTGAAGAACATAATGTATTTCGAATGGGAAGATCTTGTTTAGATAGTATTCTTCCAATCTGTTATTTTTCAATTTTTCCAATCAATTTTTTCCAGCCTTTTACTGAAAAACATAGTACATATAATCATCCCACATACATAGCCTTTATTGACTCTGAGAAAGCTTTTAACAACGTTAACAGAGTCAAACTATGGGAAATTTTAGAGAAGAATAGTATACCCCAGCATATATCACATGTAATTCAAAATCTGTATGTACACAAGAAAATCAAAGTACAAAAAGGAAGTCCGTTTGCGAGAAACATCTGACAAAGAGTGTGACAAGGGTGTTCCTTATCATCCACATTATTTAAAATATACATAGACTTCATAAAGACACGACAGAATAAAGTACTGCACCATTAATAATAAAATTATAAATACACTCGTGTTTGCATATGATCAAATAATCTTAGTAGACTCAGAAGATAAATTACAGAGAACAATTTGGTTCTCGCACAAGCTGACAAATGATTATATTATGTCAACATCTAAAAATAAAAAAAGATAATGGCATTCCGTGGTAAGGAGCATTAAAGAGTAAAAATAATAATTGATGATAAGCCACTAGAACAAAGAAATACTTTTAAACACCTGGGATGTTACACATCGTATATCACACACAAAGATCAAGAACACAAACTGCAAAAATTCCAACAGTTGGTAGGTACTAAAAATAGCACTCTCCTCAAAAAAAGTTAGAAAAGAAGCATACCAAAATTTTATAACGTGATGACAGAGCCAGTTCTAATGTGAGGATCAGAGATTTGGATTCTAACTACCAGGAGGACTGAGGCAGCAGATTCCTAACACCTCTGGTTGGTTACCAACTCATAAGTCGGCTAAAAAATTGTGCAATAAGGAATGAATCGGGTGTCAAACTTCAGAAAACAGAGGACTGCAGAAAGAAATGGCATGAACATTTTCAAAGGATGCCAGAAGGACGAACACCTAAAAAATATATAAATATACAGCTCAAGAGGAAAGGAATGTTAGGCGTCCTAAGAAGAGATAGAAGAATCAGCTACAATCTACTTGAAATTGGATCACGGAAGGATGCCTAAACCAAACTTGGATACGATGAATGATGATTAATGACAGGCGACTAACACATTTATTTTTGACTACTTATGGTCTGCATGAGGTGATCGTGCAAAGTTTCTGAGGGTCACGTCCTACTGTTTGCCTGCAGAATAGCAGTATGTAACCTGTGGGTGTCTACATGAGTTGTTGTCCCATTGTATGTAAACCAGGGCGGAGAACCGATGGGGCTGTGCGTAGCTTAGTCTTCAGAAAGTTTTGTGTCGGCAGTTTTAAGAGCATGTTATAAAGGACAAATCGCAGGCGGCATATACTGGCGCAGCAAGGTACCAAAGTGTCTTTTGTCATCTGGTAACAATGATTCTTCCGCCCACAACTAGCTAGACGACATAGCAACAGAGGTATAGTCACTGAGGGCGGGGGCGGGGGGGGGCACGCAAGAGTTCTCTGTGTTGTATGATTCACTTACTTTATGGCTTAAATCATTCCAGGTGAATATTAGGATAGCTTTAACTGTAGACCGCCTCCGGTGGCGTAGTGAATTACGGAAGTGGGCAGATATTATTATTTTTAACAGGAGGAAGTCGTGCTATCATGGCGTGGAGCCTTAACTAACAATGACGGTACGAGACAGAAGTGTTTGTGGTGAAATACCGAACGTGCTAGAAACATCCACTGCAGTCTGTTCGCGTACATAGATAATGAGAGCTGTAGAATCTGAGAAGAAATTTGAGCTCAGAGTGAGGTATCTCGAACACAATGACATCTTCCATGCCAACCAGCAATGATTCCGATAAAAAATCGGTCATGTGAAACCAAACGTGTTCTTTTCTCAAACGACGTCCTTAAAGCTACGGATCAAGGTAGTCAGGCGGATGCAGTACTTCTTGACTTCCGAAAAACACTTGACTCAATAATGTACCACCGTTATTGGCAAAGGAACAATGCCATTGGGTATCAAATGAAATTAGTGACCAGCCTAAGGATTTCTTGATAGATAGAACGCAGCATGTTATCGTGGACAGAGAGTCATCAAGAGATATGGAAGTAAGTTCAGCGCGCCCCAAACAAGTGTATTAGGACCCATGTTTTCCATTTTGTAAATTAGTTACTAGCGGGCAATATAATAGTGATCTGAGACTTTTTTGTGGATGATAGAGTTAACTATAATAAGGTACTACCTGAAAAAAACTGTGCAAATATCGTCATATCTCAATAAGATTTCTAAGTGGCGCAAAGTTTGGAATTTTGCATTAAATGTTTAGAAACAAATAACCGTCTACAGCAAACTCGCGGTTATCCGGCTTCGGATTATCCAACTTGCGCATTATCCATGCTCAGTTCGCCGAGTTTTGAAGGGAAAAAAGCACAAAGCCTTAAGAATTCTATTGTAATTAGAAGGAAAATTTTAGTTTAGAATACAAATCTGTGGTTGTGAAAACGTAGATGGCGAAATCATCCACGAATGATTAAATAGCGGTGCCTATTAAATGGAATTTGAACAGGTAAGTGACACGGATATAGCGAAGAAAACATATTCGATAGCGAAATAAAATGATCGTATAGCATTATTGGACAGGTGACCTGGCTGAGGTTGTTCGGGTGCCTGGTGCAAGTATTTCTATTTGAGACCACTTCGTCAAGTTTGGAGCGCTTGTGATGAAGATGAAATGAAATGATTTGGCCGAGAATCGAACCAAGGACTCCGATATCTACAGGCAGCGACCGTTTGGTAGAGGAACTCACCAAATACTGGACAACATTCGTTTGACTACAGCGACGTTCCGACTGCTGAAATTGAGTACCGCCGCCAGGAAAAAGTAAAACAGAAACGGAAAAAGTTCGATTACCATTCCCCGAAAGGGATCTGGAAGCAATTAATACGAAGCACATTATGTTTTAAGTGTAGTTCTGCAAAGAATCCTAAGTTGTCAGTCGCCAACGAATAAGGCGTAAGTAATAGAATTGGTTTTCAAATGTAACACACAGCATGTTTCGTAAATACGGTATGCAGTCGTGCACTTTGTGTGTTTTCGGTTATCCTTGAAGTCTCGGGTTAGCATTAACTCTGGTAATCGATAGCTTCCTGTACCTCACAAAACGCTGAACAGTAATATCGTATGATTGCCAAATTATTATGAACTTATACAAACACTTGGGTATGATCCAGAATGAGATTTTCACTCTGCAGCGGAGTGTGCGCTGATATGAAACTTCCTGGCAGATTAAAACTGTGTGCCCGACCGAGACTCGAACTCGGGACCTTTGCCTTTCGCGGGCAAGTGCTCTCAGAGCACTTGCCCGCGAAAGGCAAAGGTCCCGAGTTCGAGTCTCGGTCGGGCACACAGTTTTAATCTGCCAGGAAGTTTCACTTGGATATGATAATTTGAGGAAATGTGACGTGGAATGGAATGGAATGGTCACGTAGGGTAAGTTGTATGTAACGCAGGCGGTAGACATCTCGTTCCATTTATAGGATATACAGATTGGTGGAGACAATGGAGACTGCTCGCAAAACACTCATGCGTCCCAACCTTTTGTTCAAGAGTGCGCGACCCCTACCAAACAAGAATAAGAAACGATATTGAACATATGCAGAGAATGGCCACATGATCGCTCACAGGTCCCCCCCCCCCTCCCCCCGCCCCTCCCCCGATCTCTCGCAGGAGAGCGACAGGGAAATGTTGAAAAAACTGCTCTGGCAGAAGCCTGAAGATAGACGCCAATCATTCTCCAAAAACCTACCCAGACAAAATTTCAGGAGCCAGTATTAAGTGAGGAATCGAGGAATTTACTATAATCCCCTACGTCTCGCACATGCACGAATGTAGAAGTCCAAATCAGACTACAGACTACTTAAAGTGCACACACAGGCGCTTAAATAGTCATTCTTTCCGCGGCCCACACTTGAATGGAACGTGAGGAAACCTTGATACGTGCGACAATGGAAAGTACCCTCTGCTATTATTTCACAGTGGTCTGAAGAGCACGAATGTAGAGGCAGATGTAGATGCAGAGGTGCATATGCAGACGTGCTCTTGTACAGTGACATTGCCTCTGCTCGCACTTTTCGCGATACTCAACGCGCTCTTCAATATGTGCGTCAGTTCCCTGACCAGCACACCCACTGGACCTGAAAAGCGAAGAATTATTATTGGACATTGCTACTACATTTCCCTCACCCTTTCACTGTTTACTACAAAGTTGTTAGATTTATGGTCGGAAGATATTCGTGGTAGGCAATCTCTCTTAAGTCGCGGGAAATGTTTTACGAAAGCAGAACTAATTCGTTTGCCCAATGTAAATACTGTGGCAAATAGAATTTTGCAGCTGGGAAATTAGAAAATAAGCAAATTACTTTGAAGTTAAAATTACGAGATATTCGAATAGGCCAGTTTATCATTTTTCCCATTTCTATACTGTGCACGCACTGTACCCTTTGTGATCGATACTCTACAATGGTAATTTTTCTCAATTTTTACTGAGTCGTTGCTTGTTATACAACTTCCTGTTCATTAGGTCCTATTTCATAGACAGTACATTATGAAATGAATTTAATTGTCACAAAATGAAATCATGGGTAGACACTGGCTCCCAAAAATGTGAAGCACCAAGAAGTAGAGGAGGAAACAAAATGGCACTAGTTGAGAGGGTAAGTGATGTTATTTCAGTGATTACAAAGTCGAGTTAAATTTACCCAGAACTTGGCACTATGACTCCATCTATCAGTATGGCGAATCCCATGGCCTGGATGCATCCACTGGTTCGATTGGGAAGGGTGCCATAAAGCCGTGGTACCTTCTCCTGAAGCAAGATGACCCACAACTGTTGTGACTAACCCCTTTCAATGCCTGTCAGGCGTTGATAACGCTGCCTCACACGAGTACGCGGCATCTCGATGTCGTTCACAATGAACACTAAGCATCTGACGCTGTGCATGCCCCATATATGTCCTCCCAGGCCCGGTAGCAAGGCTGAACACGAACAGCAACAATGCAGGCTGGTGGCCGTTCTATTTTTGTAACGCGTGTTCGTGTATGACGTCACAATGGCATCCGACCACATCTGGACTCTTTTCATTTTTGGAAGGCATTGTTGTTGTTGATGTGGTCTTCAGTCCTGAGACTGGTTTGATGCAGCTCTCCATGCTACTCTATCCTGTGCAAGCTTCTTCATCTCCCAGTACCTACTGCAACCTACATCCATCTGAATCTGCTTAGTGTATTCATCTCTTGGTCTCCCTCTACGATTTTTACCCTCCACGCTGCCCTCCAATACTAAATTGGTGATCCCTTGATGCCTCAGAACATGTCCTACCAACCGATCCCTTCTTCTGGTCAAGTTGTACCACAAACTTCTTTTCACCCCAATCCTATTCAGTACTTCCTCATTAGTTATGTGATCTACCCATCCAATCTTCAGCATTCTTCTGTAGCACCACATTTCGATAGCTTCTATTCTTTTCTTGTCCAAACTATTTACCGTCCATGTTTCACTTCCATACATGGCTACACTCCATACAAATACTTTCAGAAATGACTTCCTGACACTTAAATCTATACTCGATGTTAACAAATTTCTCTTCTTCAGAAACGCTTTCCTTGGCATTGCCAGTCTACATTTTATATCCTCTCTACTTCGACCATCATCAGTTATTTTGCTCCCCAAATAGCAAAACTCCTTTACTACTTTAAGTGTCTCATTTCCTAACCTAATTCCCTCAGCATCACCTGACTTAATTCGACTACATTCCATTATTCTCGTTTTGCTTTTGTTGATTTCAAGACACCATCCATTCCGTTCATCTGCTCTTCCAAGTCCTTTGTTGTCTCTGACAGAATTACAATGTCATCGGCGAACCTCAACGTTTTTATTTGTTCTCCATGGATTTTAATACCTACTCTGAATTTTTCTTTTGTTTCCTTTATTGCTTGCTCAATATACAGGTTGAATAACATCGAGGAAAGGCTACAACCCTGTCTCACTCCCTTCCCAACCACTGCTTCCCTTTCATGTCCCTCGACTCTTATAACTGCCATCTGGTTTCTGTACAAATTGTAAATAGCCTTTCGCTCCCTGTATTTTAACCCTGCCACCTTCAGAATTTGAAAGAGAGTATTCCAGTCAACATTGTCAAATGCTTTCTATAAGTCTACAAATGCTAGAAACGTAGGTTTACCTTTCCTTAATCTTTCTTCCAAGATAAGTCGTAAGGTCAGTATTGCCTCACGTGTTCCAGTATTTCTACGGAATCCAAACTGATCTTCCCCGAGGTCGGCTTCTACTAGTTTTTCCATTCGTCTGTAAAGAATTCTGTAAAGAATATTATTGGAAGGCATTATATACTGTATTTACTTGCAGCACAGTAATGCACAAAACGGTGTAATTTTGCGTACGAATTTTTTTCTGGCGCCTTTTTACTTGCACCAACTAAGGCATTTAAGAATTCAGGCAATAGTAATTTTCACCTTCTGAATCTTAAACTGCAGGATTCAAGATATACCCATGTTTAAAAAAAATACTGTGTCACTCACATTACGTTTGTATACTTCGACGCAGTCACTTCTCTCGACAGTGCTTTTTTTTTTTTTTTTTACACCATGTTACCCAATTTAATTGCGTGTCTACCCTCAATTGAGGTAATTATCAGACTCTTCCATGCGCAATTTAGAGTCCATCAAGTGTAATAATACCAAACAGCTCACTATTATTACAGCACGATTGTCTGTCTGAGCGTTTCAAAGTTTCTTAATGAGGGCAAACACCCCTCCCTGGCGTTGTGTCGTTTCTTTCCCGTTATGAATTGTCAACAGTTCTGTGGCATACTCTAGCAGATTTTTCATATCTTCTAATTACACACTAGTCTCCCAGCACTCCCTCTTCATTGTTGCCAAGGGTGTGAAGGGTGAACCCAATCTGAACCAACAAAATTTGAACGTTGTTCAGGGATAGTTTCTTGATAGATTGTTATTAAGGACCCATGGTCTCCAGTGGCTCACTTCAGATCGATAGTATGATAATGGTGTATTTGGTTTCTTACCCAGTTACCTTTCTCTCTGTCAAAATACACCTTAAGACAAAAAAAGACGACGCACCGCAGAGGAATTACGCAAATAAGTCTATGAATTCAAGAAAGAGAGCTTCAGCAACTGAGAAAGTCAGTGACATGTTGATCCACCTCTGCTCATTATGCAAGCAATTATTTGGCATGGCACTGACAAATTCTGTCCAATAGCCGCACTAGATCATCAAAATCTCGAGCTGCTTGGAGGGCTCTATCCCCAGTGCTCCAAAAGCTATCAGTTATGGAGATCTGGCTACCTCGCTGCCCAACGTAGGATTTGGAAGGCACGAAGACAAGCAGGAGTAACTCTCGTCGTGTGTGGTCTGGCAGTGTCTTGATGAAATCCAAGCCCAGGATGGTTTGCCATGAAGGCCAACAATACGGGGTATAGAATATCGTCGACGTACTGCTGTGGTGTAAGTGCGCTGCGGATGGCAACTAAATGGGTCCCTCTCAGGAATGAAGTACTGAAGGCAGCAGAGGATCAAGTAAGTAAAAAGACGAGAGCTAGTAGAAATCCTTGGGTAACAGAAGGAATATTGAATTTCATTGATGATAGGAGAAAATATAAAAACGAAATAAATGAAGCATGCAAAAAGGAATGCAAACATCTCAAAAATGAGATCGACAGGAAGTGCAAAATGGCTAAGCAGGGATGGCTAGAAGACAAATGTAAGGATGTAGAGGCTTATCTCACTAGGGGTAAGATAGATACTGCCTACAGGAAAAGTAAAGAGATCTTTGGAGATGAGAGAGCCCCTTGTATGAACATCAAGAGCTCAGATGGAAACCCAGTTCTAAGAAAAGAAGGGAAAGCAGATAGGTGGAAGGAGTATATAGAGTGTCTATACAAAGGCGATGTACTTGAGAACAATATTAAGGAAATGGAAGAGGATGTAGGTGAAGATGAAATGGGAGATACGATACTGCGTGAAGAGTTTGACAGAGCACTGAAAGACCTGAGTCGAAACAAAGCCCCAGGAGTAGACAACATTCCATTAGAACTACTGACGGCCTTGGGAGAGCCAGTCCTGACAAAACTCTACCATCTGGTGAGCAAGATGTATGAGACACGCGAAATACCCTCAGACTTCAAGAAGAATATAATAATTCCAATCCCAAAGAAAGCAGGTGTTGACAGATGTGAAAATTACGGAACTACCAGTTTAATAATTCACAGCTGCAAAATACAAACGCGAATTCTTTACAAAATGGTTCAAATGGCTCTGAGCACTATGGGACTTAACATCTGTGGTCATCAGTCCCCTAGAACTTAGAACTACTTAAACCTAACTAACCTAAGGACATCACACAACACTCAGTCATCACGGAATTCTTTACACGCGAATGGAAAAACTAGTATAAGCCGACCTCGGGGAAGATCAGTTTGGATTGCGTTGAAATGTTGGAACACGTGAGGCAATACTGACCCTATGACTTATCTTAGAAAATAGATTAAGGAAAGGTAAACCTAAGTTTCTAGCATTTGTAGACTTAAAGAAAGCTTTTGACAATGTTGATTGGAATACTCTCTTTCAAATTCTAGAGGTGGAAGGGGTCAAATACAGGGAGCAAAAGGCTATTTGCAATTTGTACAGAAACCAGATGGCAGTTATAAGAGTCGAGGGGCATCTCCCCGATGTTATACAATCTGTATTTTGAGCAAGCAGTAAAGGAAACAAAAGAAAAATTCGGAGCAGGTAATAAAATCCATGGAGAACAAATAAAAACTTTAAGGTTCGCCGATGACATTGTAATTCTGTCAGAGACAGCAAAAGACTTGGAAGAGCAATTGAACGGAATGGTCTTGAAAGGAGGATATAAGATGAACATCAACAAAAGCAAAACTAGGATAATGGAATGTAGTCGAATCAAGTCGGGTGATGCTGAGGGAATTAGATTTGGAAATGAGTCACTTAAAGTAGTAAAGGTGTTTTGCTATTTGGGGAGCGAAATAACTGATGATGGTCGAAGTAGAGAGGATATAAAATGTAGACTGGCAATGGCAAGGAAAGCGTTGCTTAAGAAGAGAAATTTGGTAACATCGAGTGTAGATTTAACTGTCAGGAAGTCGTTTCTGAAAGTATTCGTATGGAGTGTAGCCATGTATCCAAGTGAAACATGGACGATAAATAGTTTTGACAGGAAGAGAGTAGAAGCTTTCGAAATGTGGTGCTACAGAAGAATGCTGAAGATTAGATGGGTAAATCACATAACTAACTGACGAGGAGGTATTGAATAGCATTGGGGAGAAGGGGAGTTTGTGGCACAACTTGACAAGAAGAAGGGACCAGTTGGTAGTACTTGTTCTGAGGCATCAAGGGATCACAAATTTAGCATTGGAGAGCAGGGTGGAGGGTAAAAATCGTAGAGGGAGATCAAGAGATGAATACACTAAGCAGATTCAGAAGGATGTAGGTTGCAGTAAGTACTGGGAGATGAAGAAGCTTGTACAGGATAGAGTAGCATGGAGAGCTGCATCAAACCAGCAATCTCAGGACTGAAGACCACAACAACAACACATGAAATAAAACGGCACCCTACACAATCACTCCTGGGTGTCGGGCCGTATGGCAGATGACAGTCAAGATGGTATCCCATCACTGTCAAGGGCGTCTCCAGGTACGTCTTCGCTGGTCATCGGCGCTGTTTGAAGTGGGACTCGTCAGTGAGGACAATACCCCAGTCAATGAGATTCAAATGTTTCCTACACCACTGCAAACGGGCTCGTTGATATACAGATATCAATGGTAGTCGGCACAAGTAGCGCCTTGAGCCCAGACCCCTTTCTGTGAGCTGCCTGTTAATGGTTCTTGTAGTCACTAAATCATCTATTGCACACCGGATCGATGATAATGATGAATATTGAGCTGTGAGTGCCTCTCTGACAACTGCTCAGTCCCCACGTTCTGTTGTCTGATGCTGTGTTCTGCCATGGTTAGTAGTAGGGCTCTGTTCATATGAGCACATTTTGTTAGTGCGGATTACCTACATCAGGGGCAAGTATGCCCTCAGGGGCAAATCTATTGTTCTGTTAAGTGCTTTTCCATGTCAACCTATTGTTCTGTTAAGTGCCTTTCCATGTCAATCTATTGTTCCCCCTCCCCCTCCCCTCCCCCCTCAGGAAGGGAGTGTTGGCGCATTTTGTTAGTTACCTACATCAGGGGTAGGTATGCACTCAGGTGGCAAACCTGTTGTTCTCCTTTGATTGACAGGTACTTAACCTATTGTTCTGTTAAGTGCTTTTCCATGTCACCCCCATTCCTTTTTGATTGACAGGAACTTAACCTATTCTCCTCCCACCCACCCCCCAACCCTGTCCCCCTATGTGGCCATAGGTATACTTACAGGTCTGAGTTATTGGAATAGGACCCACTCTCACCCCTCACTCTAATCAATTTGAATAACTACTTAATTAATTTGATCAATTAGTTAACTTCTCAGGTGGGAAAGTGCCACGCCCCTCCCCCCCTCCCCTGGCATGCCACATAGTGGGAAATTCAAATTTTGTCAGATTTTCACAAGTGCCATGACCACCTGGACTTGGAAGCAAATAGTTAGTCTCCACCGAGATCCACAACCGACAGTCACGTTCCCCTACCAACCTATGTTGGTGGGCTAACGTGTAAAACGTGCACTAACGTGTACTAACGTGTACTAATGTGCACTAACGTGTACTAACATGCAGAGCACACAACCTCATCCAAGATAGCGGCTGAGAAGGCAGTTGATGGCGCAACTACCGAAATCCAAGATGGCGGCTTTTGGCGGGAAAGTGCCACACACCCATGGCGCTAAGTTCAAGTTCCATCAGGACAATGCAACTCCACTAACCTAAGAAAATGGCGGGAAAAAGGGCACCTCGACTAACCTAAGTCATCTGACCCCACCTCCTCCTAGGAGTTGGCGGGAAAAAGACTCAGTTGATCGATCATTTGGAGGGTATTCGATTGTAGTCTGTGGAATATTGTTTAAACAATTTCGAAAATGTGTGGAATATTGTTTATTTAAACAATCTATGGGATTCAGGGCATTGTATGGAATATATGGAAAATGGTGGAGAGGAAGGATCTCATAACAGGAAATTCAAGGGTATATTGTTTATTTATAAAAAATTCAGTTTTTGGGGGTTGGATTTCTCTCGCTCATCATTCTCTGCTGTTTGGAAACATGTAGGTCTTGCAAGAAGCAATTACATGGGGCAAACATGCTGCATAACCTAATGTTCGGCACTGTACTCTGCGAGTCTTAACCTAATGTTTGGGCCCTTGTGGGAAATTAAGTAATCAGTTGTGTCCTCTCACCATTTTCTCACACTTTTCGAATTTCACATGCTTTTCAAAGCCATTCCTGACGCATTCTCCTTTGTCACCCACCCCTTAAAGTGTTGTCCTGCGTTTTACATAGAAATGATGCAAATTAACGTAGTGTTCCGCTCATAACCTGCTGTTCTGCTCCATGTCACCCACTCACGCACTCCCTCTCATTAACTACTGTACCGCTAACACCACACTGATATAAAAAATTTATACAAATTAATTAAATCGGTATTCTTCACATGTATGGTATAGTTTTTCTTAATTCGCAGCATCCTGTTGGTTGGTGAAATCGATGCAATATAGCTTAAACAAAATATTGCTAATAAAAAGCATATCCCACCACTGGAATCCCGACGCTGACGCCACCCCCGCCGCAGCCGCCCCCGCGTGCCACTGCCACTGCCATCGCCCTGACACTGCTGCTGGTGAAAGTTGGGTCTGTTTTCGTGTATACAGTTAGAATTCTTCGGGTGTTATACTGACGTCACAGAAATCCAAGACGCGCTCACGCTGGTCCCATACGCAATGACACTTAGCTGTGATGTGATCCAGCACCGAGAGAGATGTCCCAATGCTTCCCAGAATATCGCAGGGTGCATTATTCCAAGCGATCCTTTCGCCATTGTTTTCTGCAGACGAAACATTCAGCGGTAAAATTTTTTTGCACAGATCGCTAAATTGCACTGACAGTTAAACACCGCAAAAGTTGTCTTCAGATCATCAAATACATACAAGACTCGCAAGAATATTGAAAGCCCGGTACATATTTACCAGTGTAACTACAATTAAATATTACGATAGCTGCTACAGTCTGACACCGATCGATGTACAGGTAATGTCTCCTCTTGTCGGCTGTGGTTCTGGAACGAAACTCAGTATCCATAGCGAACTCTTGCAAATTGCATAGTGTCACAGAAATACTTAACATGCGCTTTTGTAGGAGATTTCGTGATGTCTCGGCTTGTATGCACGGAAATTCTTGCCCAACAGAGCCTGCATACGCTATTTTTAGTGCAGAATAACGTGGCAGCGGGTTCATCAGGTGTTACCCTTCCTCCTTTCGAGATATGCAAATGTTCTCACCGCTAAAAGCCTGTGCACAATCGCGAAAACACCGTTAATCGTTGTTGTTGTTTGGAAAGAGCGCGCACTCTCTAAGCACAGACGGGGGAAATCAGAACAATTACGCAAACAGAATTCGAGGCACTGTCTTACAGAAGAGAGAAAACTGGCTGGAATTTTCGGTATCCTACAGCTACAGGTCTGGAGATGTCCTAATGCCACAGTGGCATTAGGTCTGCTTCAACTTGTCTTCGAACGCTTGCTTTCTCAGAACTTTCCATACATACCTTGTCCTCATCTTGTTCGAATCAGTTTGTAGACGCCCCTACGTCCTAGCACAATGGATGTCTTGTTAATGAATAGAGCATTATGATTGTATTTTGTACAGATCACCATACTGCATCGACAATTAAACCCTGCAACGTGCCCTACATATCGTAAAATACATAAAGACTCTTACTCAATTACACCGCTCTCCCACTGAGGACAGGATCTTAATTTACAAGCCAACTAAGGTGTTTCTCATGTCTAGAGAACAAGCAAACGTCTCTTTCAACTGCGAGATGCACACCCCACAGTCGAACTTCTCTCAACTCAATAAAGGCGCGAAATCTGCAAAAGCAGTCAACCAAACAATTTACATGGGAGGGAATAACAGTCCAACGCAAATGCACCTCCATATTCATTCTCAAATTTCCACTTGATCACGAAAGCTATCCAACACATACTAAGTATTAGTTCGCTATTCGTCTACAGGATGGTAAAGTTAACTCAGATACATTCCTACACTCCAACAGGCCATTGCATTTAACTCACAAGGGGAGGCCGCCAATTGTGAAATTCAGATTCGATTCATACTGCGCATAATAAAAGCTCATGGCCAGAGGTGTAATGTGGCAAAGCACCAAGATGCACTTCTCAGCCGTTGTCGAGAAAATCGACAGTTAAAAGAAACCGTTGCGGTGAAATGCTCTCTATGGTTAATAGTTTTATACACAGTCGTGGCGCAGCGATAAGCGCTCGGGTTTGTAATCGGAAGGTCGGTCGCCGGATCGATTCTCGCGCCATGCAACATTTTTTTTATTATTAGTTTTTTGTAATATATATGAACTATTAATGAATTGCTTATGCATTTTGATGAAGGCGGATCGCTCTCCTATTGTACCGCCTCCATTTTTCCATTTGTTTAACAGGGTGTACCAAAGCTCTCACGTCCGCACTGATTTTCGACGATGTTATAAGTTGCGGTAGGGACCGCATCTACCTTCTTTCGAAGTTAGCAGGCAACTACGCTTATGCGGCGGCTCGTTTCGGCCCATTCAACATCTGTCCTTCAAGTGTAACGAGCGAGTAACGGAGCTTATATTTCATACCTGCCACAGCAAATTTGTGTTCGTGGGGTTTCTATTCTAATTCGAACGTTTGACTTACGCTATACGTATTCGTTTCGGAATATCGTTTCTACGTCTTCCGTTAACTATACGTGGTTAACATTATGAAGACAATTAATAACATTTGTGAAATACAACTTTGTTTGCGGAAAACATAATGATGTTCGAAGTCGCCAGTTTTTGCACGACAAACGACTTTCAACAACTTATTATATGCATAATTGATGCAACTGATTGCCGGGAATTATATATATATATATATATATATATATATATATATATATATATATATGTGTGTGTGTGTGTGTGTGTGTATGTGTGTGTGTGTGTGTGTGTGTGTGTGTGTGTGTGTAGACACATTTGAATAACAAAAAACAAATACTAAAAAAAAAATTGCATGGAGCGAGATTCGATACGGCGACCTTCGGATTACGAACCCGAGCGCTTACCGCTGCGCCACGACGCTGTCGATAATGATTAATCGTTGAGAGTATTTCACCGCAACGGTTTATTTTAACTGTCGATTTTCTCGACAACGGCTGAGAAGTGCATCTTGGTGCTTTGCCACATTACACCTCTGGCCATGAGCTTTTATTATGCGCAGTATGAATTGAATCTGAATTTCACAATTGGCGGCCTCCCCTTGTCAGATACATTCCTACACTCCAACAGGCCATTGTATTTGGACAGATGCTGCTGTTAACGGAAACATGAATCATTTGCACCACAGGCCATGTATGCACCGAATCATTCTAGAAAACCGGTCACATATATGTTTTATCATTATACTTACAATGAAATGTTATGATCGCAGTCTCAATTGAATGGCATTCGACAATGAGCGAAGTATCGGAAATACACCCTGCAGAAGGCAGTGGCTCTGGAAATGGAAATATACGTACCTTCCTTACGACTGGACACAGTCATTTCCTGTACACAAACACATAATTTATAAACATGATGCTCAAATGTGAACATATCACGCATCCCCTATTACTAAGTATAATACTTCGTCAATAGCTGATTGCTTACGATACGAAGTAATACTGAACGAAAATCAATGATGGGTGTGCGTGTCTCTTAGATTTCTTCCTGCAAATGCTACCACTGTGTCTTAGAAAGAGAGACGTAATCGGCCAGATGTTAACAAAACCCAATCGCAACACCTACTGCATGTTAGTGTGACAAGCGATCTTGGTTCTACAAGTGCACACAAGTATCCATGTTAAAAGCTATACCCGCTTCACGAGTCGAGGTACGGCATTAACTCTAAATGATGTGGTTTTTTCTGGACCACTACCGTGACCGTGATAGTAGGAAAGTATATTATCAGACCATGACGCAACCTAGTAATAAAATTACCACATTTTGAAATTGACTCGGCTAAGGAACGTAGTATGTAAGCGGTATTTGCGACTCCCTCAAACCGCCGCCAGTTAGATAATTCTATAGTATTTGCAGCGTATTCTGTCTCAAGACCATATCAGAGGTTCTGCGATACATCCACTGAGTTATAGGTGATGACTGACTGAGAAGGAACACAAAACAGTAATAGTAGATGATGTGCCAATTGATGTCATGAGAAAATGTACACTAGCTTCTCAGATCTCTAGTGTTACGCTATCCGCTAGAAATGATGTCCATGATTTGGAATCGAGTCTTTCCATTCAAGAACATACCTGCGTTGGAACCTATTGACAGTTCCTTTAATGATTACCACCACTACTCAGTCACATTTCTGGCACTCTCACGTCTCGTAACGAGTCACCTTTCCTGAACCCAGCTGGTACAGTAAAATTCCAACGTGGTTTTAGTCACCCCCTATGCAACTTGCAACTGCTCCCATTTCTACAGCTTTCTGCATGTGATTGTTCCAATTTAAGTCGGAACTGAGCATAAGTCGGAGAAAGACATATCCACAACCTTCTGTAACCCATGTAGAAACAGAACGACCTGAGTTACTGCAGCAGGACCATGTTTTGGCCATTAAGTGGAAATGCGCGCAACGTGGTACGTCTCCAAACTAGATAGTGGAGATGCCCTTTTTCCCGCCATTTTATTAGGTTAGTAGAGGTTGCATTGTCCTGATGGAATTTGAACTTCTCACCAGGGGCCTGTGGCACTTTCCCACCAGAGAGGTTAATTAATTGATCAATTTAATTAAGTAGTCAATGTGACCAATCTTCCCGCCATTTTCTTAGGTTAGTAGAGGTTGCATTGTCCTGATGGAATTTGAACTTTGCGACAGGAGGGTGTGGTACTTTCCTGCCAAAAGCCACCATCTTGGATAATGGTACTGGCGTCATCAACTGACATCACGGTCGCCATCTTGGATGAGGTCATGCGCTGTGCACGTAAGTACACATTAGTGCATGTTAGTACACGTTAGTCTGGCAACATGGGTCGGTAGGGGGACGTGGCTGTCGGTTGAGGATAGTGGTGGAGACTAACTATTTGCTTCAAAGTCCAGGTGGGCGTGGCACTCTCGAAAATTGATTCCGAGTCAATGTGGGCGTGGTACTCGCGAAAATCTCCCACCTGGGTGGCGTGGCGGGGGGAGGGGGGGGGTTCAAATGGCTCTGAGCACTATGGGACTTAACTTCTAAGGTCATCAGTCCCCTAGAGCTTAGAACTACTTAAACCTAACTAACCTAAGGACATCACACAGATCCATGACCGAGGCAGGATTCGAACCTGCGACCGTAGTGGTCATGCGGTTCCAAACTGTAGCGCCTAGAACCGCTAGGCCACCCGGGGAGGGGGGGCGTGGCACTTTACCACAAGAGACGTTACTAATTGATCTATCTATTTAAGTAGTCCATCTGTTTGATAAGAGTGAGAGTGAAACCTGTTCCAATAACTCAGACCTGAAAGTTTACCTGTAGCAGCAAGGGGGGACAGGGTTGGGGGAGGCTGAGTGGTGGGACAATAGGTTAAGTGCCTGTCAATCAAAAGGAAATGGGGGTGATAAGGAAAAGCACTTAACAGAACAGTAGTATCTGTCAATCAAAGGAGGCTAACTTGAGCCCAAAACAGAAAAATTTTGTTTGGTTCTCTGCGCACTCTCAACATCAGTATAATAACGTAGTTTACTGCTTCGGTGGTAGCCAGCAGCACTAAGCAGACCATAGAGTGAGTCTAGAATGCTTGGGAAGTCGCCACTAGTAGCAGCACTGGTTATGCTACCTAGACACGTGTTTGTTGTTTATTTCACTCTGCAAACTTTCGTCTGTAGAGACATCAGGAATAGCCTAAAACTGGAGGTAAGTGCATATATTTCATATTTAGTTTATCATCAAAGCCAACTGAGGGCAGTTCATGTCCTGAATACCTCATTAATTGTACAATATGTGGTTAAGTACAACTGGTACACGTTACCTGTAGCCACATTTCTTGCTGTTCAGTGCATTAATAAGTTTGGGGTCAAGTTGCCCAGTAGAATTAAAGTTCTGCACTGGAAAACCTAATTTTGTGGTTGTTTTCTTTCAGGATTATCTGATTCAATGCCTTATAAATATATAAGACTACCTGGAAACTGGACATACACTGACTTTACTCCCGAAAAGTGGGAAGAATGCCTGGAAGCTATAAAGGGTAGGAGGATGGCACAGCGAGAAGCAGAGAGGTTTTATAATATTTGCAGAGCCACTATCAAGAGGAAACTAAAAAATCAACATCCAGGGAAACTGGGGACCCGAGAATTTTTGCAGATGAAGAGGAGCTTGAGTTTCCTACCCACCTCCACATGCTGTGTGACTTTGGGTTTCCTTGCGACTAACTTGATTATATATTTGTCATAAAAGCTTACTTAGGTCGACAGGGACGTATGATTGGTTGTTTTAAGAATAACTTGCCTGGAAGAGATTGGGTTAAGTCTTTTCTACATAGACATTGCAGTCTTTCAGTTCGATTTGCAGCTAACATAAAAAGAACAAGAGCGGCTGTCGATGAAAAGATCATCACTGAATACATTCAAAATGTGGGACAACTGCTCAAGGAAACCCCCCCCCCTCCTGAAATTGTCTGCAACTATGACGAAACCAATATGAGTGATTATCCGGGCAGTAAAAAAGTAATTTGTCGAGCGGATAATGAATACCACAAAATCCAGCATAAGTGTAATATTTTGTGGCAATGCAGCTCGACAGTACATTCCACCTTATATCACATATATAACGCCGAAAATCTGTGGTCAACTCGGACAGAAAGTGGCCCACCTGGGACTAGATATAACCGCAGTAAGCATGGATGGATCGATCTAGCAGTTTTTGAGGACTGGTTTACCAGTAATCTGCTTCCAATTCTTAAGAAACAAGAAGGTAAGAAGGTTGTAATTGGTGACAATCTTACTTCACACCTCTGCATCAATGTGATTCAGCTCTGTGAGGAAAACAATGTGCACTTTGTTGGTTTTACACCTAATTCTTCGCACCTCACTCAGCCACTGGATGTGGCATATTTCAGGCCTCTCAAAATGAGGTGGAAGGATGTTCTTGACCTTTGGAAGCAATCAGATGCAGGTAAAAGAATCGGTGTGCTTCCAAAGGATCAGTTCCCAATGCTGTTGTGAACTGTTTTAGAAGTAATTGGTCCAAACATGAAAAGCAGCCTAAAGGCAGGTTTCAAGAAAGCTGGATTGGTGCCTCTAATTGACAATCAGATCATACGCTGTTTGCCAAATCAAGACAAATCCAAGGCAAATGTACACTTGTCTATGATTGGGGATGCATTTCTTCAACAACGTCAAGAGAAGAGGGGCGAGTTTGTTACACCTCGCTCTACTAAGAGGAAAAAACTGCAAGTGCCATTTGGACAGAGGGTAAGTGTGTCTGATTTCTGCTACACCAGTAACACCAGTGCCTCTGTTGAAAACACCCAACACCAGGAAGAAAGTCCAAAAATGAAAGTATCTTCAAAAACAACCAAGACCACCATACAAAAACGAAAACAAAAATTGGAAGTCTCCATGTCAGATGTAGATGACGCATTCAGTTGGTGACAGCGACTTCAGCCTCCACAATAGTGATAAGGAACATATAGGACACTTGTCTATGACTTCTTGCCAATCCAAAGGCAAATCAACACCACGACCGGCGCCTGTAACGAAAGATGACCTAAAAATAGGCAAGTTTGTTGTGGTAAAATGGAACGAGTAGGAATACCCAGTCGACTGCATGGAGCCTACACTAAAAGACTGGAGGTGGCCCAAAAATAAGGATGTCTTGTTGTATAAATTTGAAGATGTGGTAATCACAATAGAACCCCCAAAATTAATAAAAAGAGGTTTGTTTTCTTTAACTGGACTCTAAACATTGTTATATCCCTATTGTTTGTACAATATTTAAAAAGTATTGTTCAAAACTAATGTTCAAAATTCATATTTGTCCTTAAACGTTTGGATGTTCACTGGATGTTCAGAAATTATGTTATTCAAATAACCATCAACCTACTTGGACCCAAACTGCCTTCAAATGGTAGTATCTATGGGAATTACCAACCGTAAGGTTAACTTGAGCCCAAATAAAATAGAAAAATAAAAATATTTACTACATCACAAACAATACATACTGCACATTAAAGTATCCATAATAAACTATAGTTTGATAATGTAATGTGAGTATGTCAGTGAAAAAAATATAATGTCAGAAGTTTCGAAATCTGGGCTCAAGTAACCTACATTTACGGTAAACAACCAGCACTAACAAAATGTGCCAGCACTCCCTTCCTGAGGGGGGAGGTGGAGGGGGTTACAATAAGTTGACGTGGAAAAGCACTTAACACAACAATATGTCGACATGGAAAAGCACTTAACAGAATAATAGGTTTGCCCCTGAGTGCATACCTGCCCCTGGCGTCGGCAACCTGCACTAACAAAATGTGCTCGTACGAACATTGCTCAACTACTGTGGTTCATCCATTCCTGCCAATATCGTCGAATAGTCATTCCAAAAAAAAAAAAAAAAAAAATGGCTCTGAGCACTATGGGACTCAACTGCTGTGGTCATCAGTCCCCTAGAACTTAGAACTATTTAAACCTAACTAACCTAAGGACATCACACACATCCATGCCCGAGGCAGGATTCGAACCTGCGACCGTAGCAGTCGCACGGTTCCGGACTGCGCGCCTAGAACCGCGAGACCACCGCGGCCGGCAATAGTCATTCCAGTTTAGCTGTCGAGTGATCTGCCGGTCTTTGCCCAATACACTTCTTCTATCAAATGCTAACATCTGCATATAATATTGTTAAAAATCTTCTGTTTAGTTACGGCGCATCATATTTCCTTCTAAAAGAATCGACGTTTCGACCCCTCTGCTGGGATCTTCCTCAGGAATGGTACAGTATCCACAGTGTTCTAGCAATAGTGGACATCGTAATACTCCTGAAGAAGATCTCAGCAGAGCGGTCGAAACGTCGATAATTTTAGAAGGAAATATGACGCGGCCTAACAACCCAGAAATTTTAACGTTAGTGACAACGACCATGAAAGCCTACAAACTTACTCGTACATAAATCTGCATATATTGCTCACGCGCCTGTATGCGAGGCATAGTACATGGAATGAAATTGTTGAAAACTTTATGCCCTGGTATCGACATCTCCTGTTTACGATCCTTGTCAGCTGCGCCAGCCGACGTGCGTATCACCCACCAAACGAACTCCCAAGGAGTGTTATAATCCAGTTCACGACCTAGAATAACACTTGAACGCTCACGAATTACTCACCGCCAGTTGTTCGCGCCTTGCTGCCCGAATTCTGTCTTCTGTCGTAAGAGAGACAAACAGATGACTCGATCTGACTATATAAAAAGAAGGAGAGAAGAAGAGGAAGGAGTTCGATACAGAGCAAAAAACAGCAACAGTTTTGAGTAATGGAAGCTACGTGCGTATTGCGAGTAACGCACCATTAACGACCGCAGCTGGCACGGATAATTATGTCAATATCGAATTTTATGTTTGTTCTCGAAATAGTAAGGAAAACCACGACATTTGTTGTCTAATAAACAAAATGTCTAGGGCCCGATTACGTTCCCAGCCACCGCTTAAATTCTGAATAAAAATCAACAGCAATCATGCCTGACGACTTACGCAAGAAGTCATCTTCATTTTTCCAAAGACTGTATCAAAGAGGATGGATGAGCGGATGGAGATAGAGGTCAATCAACGACCCACGCTTAGGGTGGGAAACTGAATCACCAACAACTTCCTTGAATATCTGGAAATGTTGATTATGGAAACGTTTGGATTAGAACTATTTCAGTCAGTTATCGAAAATTCGAGGCCACATGTAAACAAGGTACTGGAAAAAGTCCCCTGTTGATAAGCAAGCAAAGTTATCTCGGATGCTCTTGACGGAATGGTTTATGGCCGCTTCAAGTACTTTGCGTTGTTGCAAGGTCCACAAATAATGATTAATCTGTCTTTCCAGGTGTGGTATGCTTATCAGCCACATACACGATAAAGTCTGTTGCAAGTCATAAAGGGCTTTTCTCATTCAGAGCGCCGGCCGCGGTGGTCTCGCGGTTCTAGGCGCGCAGTCCGGAACCGCGCGACTGCTACGGTCGCAGGTTCGAATCCTGCCTCGGGCATGGATGTGTGTGATGTCCTTAGGTTAGTTAGGTTTAAGTAGTTCTAAGTTCTAGGGGACTGATGACCACAGCTGTTGAGTCCCATAGTGCTCAGAGCCATTTGAACCAGCCATTTCATTCAGAGCATTCATCAGCATAACGTGCTCCTGTTCTCGCTCTACTAAACGATTCGTGGGGAAACTGAATGACTCTGCAAAAACTGTAATGATTGCCGGTGACAAAAGTATACTGACGAGAGGTCCAAACTCATCCACATCAAACACAGCCAGTAGAATAAAGGAACAGGTTTACAACCGGTCCGCGGCCAAAACGTCAACCACTGGTCTTGTAAAAACTCAGGTTCTGCAATTCCAAACAAATAAAAAAGGCTTGAAGGTACCAGAAATAGTTATCAATGGGCATACATTGGATGAGGCTCCACGTGAGAAGTTCATGGGTACGCAGATGAAGAGTAAACTGAGGTGGCAGCAGGCCGTGGATAAGTTAACCAAAAAGTTCTGCCTACTATGCACTCAGAAATCTCTTTCACTGTGCTGACTTGCAGAAAAGATTGCTAGCATACTTTGCATACTTTCATCCAATTCTTGTGTGAAATGGAATTTTCTGGGGCATTGCAGCGATGACGAAAAAAGTATTTATTCTATAGAAGCGTGAAATAATAACTTTTCTAGAATGATTTTTTCATTCTGCAGCGGAGCGCACGTTAGTATGAAACTTAGAAGCAAATTGAAACTGTGTAACTGACCGGGACTCGAACTCGGGACACTTGCCTTTCGCCAGCTAGTGCCCCATCAACTGAGCTACTCACGCGTGATTCACGACACCTCCTCACAGCTTTTCTTACTTCAGTACCTCATCTCCTGCCTTCTATTCTTCATACAGCACCAGCATTCTTTTCAGAAAAAAAATGGTTCAAATGGCTCTAAGCACTGTGAGACTTAACATCTGAGGCCATCAGTCCCCTAGATTTAGAACTACTTAACTAACTTAAGGACATAACACACATCCATGCCCGAGGCAGGATTCGAACCTGCGACCGTAGCAGCAGCGCGTTTCCAGACTGAAGCACCTAGAGCCGCTCGGTCACACCGGTCTGCTTGGAAGAGAAGGTAGTGTGGAGACATAGGTTAGCCACATCCTGGAGGAAGGTAGGAGATGACGTAAGGATGTGAGAATGGGATGTGAGTCATGTTTGGGTAGCTCAGTCGGTAGAGCACTTGTCCGCGAAAGAGAAATGTTCCGGGGTTCGAGTCCTGGACCGACGCAAGGTCTGAATCTTCCAGGAAGTTTCAATAAGAATGTTGCGTATAAATTGATACCAAAATATCTTTCATAAGCGTCTTCAGTGACCTAGGAATACTTACATGCCAATACTTACTGACGCTGATGGTACTTGTGGTTAATGACAAGAGTGTATTCTGGAGCAATTCACATACATTATACTAGAAGTAGAAGTAATTTTCTTATGGACTGTTCATCCCTCTTATGGTTTATAATGGAGTTGTATATTCTAGGGCAAATATTCTATAGCACGTTGGATATCAGGCAGGAAATTGAACATCACCAAATATTGAAACACAGAGTATGTGAACATCTCATTCGCTACTTCTTCTACAGTATATTTCAATACTTGGACTGAGCAGCATAGAAGGCGAAGCAGTGACTATTTCCACAGTAGCCATTTTTCTCCTAACACGCATACACAAAGTAATTACCATAATTAACAGCCTGAGTGGACTGTTCTAGTCATAGTTTGTTGTTAGTATACTTCACAGAAGTAGCCAGCAGTGGTTTCCTCTCTTTGTGTCAATGTATAACTCGACTAATTCCACATTCCTGGAAGTTCTGCTTCTTGGTGGGATTGATGGACCACAATATGTAAATGAATGAATGAATAGTGACCACATGAATGAAAGACGAACTATATTAGATAAACATGAAAAATGAGTATGATGAACAACAGTGCATCGTGACTGAAATTTTATGCACATTTTATACAGACTGAATATACACCAGCCATGATCGTGGCCACAACTATTGACAGATCGTCCTAGGCAACAGTGTCAGCATCTTGTTTAGATACAAGGCTATCCTGCTGCACCTGATGATCGCACGATTCCGCTAATGAATATTTAAAAATAAACATGACTGAAGTTGAAGTGTTATTTTATGCACTAGCTGACAAATCCAGCATTGCCTGGGTATTCATTCTGCCAGTTTTCTATCAGAAACGAAAACAAAAAGCGAACTGTGTTTCTAGTGAAGTATAGAAAAAAATTCATTTTCATGTGTTCGTGGTAAAACCTTTGAAATAATGAAACAGTCGTACAAAAAATATGCATAATGTACAAACGTATAAATACAGTGTTCAAAATACGAAAGGCGATCCCAGACAGTTTCTACATGCTGGGCGCAGCTTCTTCGAGTGGGCCCAACTCAGTTTTGCAAATGTCTATACGGCAACGGCTCTTCATATCTCCGTAGAAAGCTATTGTGTTCACCTGGAGACGTTTGCTCTTCGCAATTGAAAGCTGTCAAAAGTGCTGCCAGATGTCAGGGATTTTCTTGTCTGTAGGAGTGTCTTAGAAGTAAAGAATAAATGTATTAAAACTTCATGCATGATGCGACATTTTTTCATGTACCTCAGTGCTTATGACCTTGTATCTCTTGAACAAAGTGTCGTACAATGACATATTTGTGAAGGTACATGCAGCGGCGTATGTGAATACTGTCAGAAAAATGTATTGCGAATGGAATTAGTAGAAAAGAAGTAATGAATTTAAAAGTCATGCATGATACAGCAGTTTTTGACGCATATCATATTTATTACATCATATCCCATGAACTATGTGTGGTAATATGACATGCTTTGCATTTAGCGGCATATGTGGGTACTCCCCGCGAAATTTATTGCGAATACAGTTAGTAACACAGAAATAATACATTTAAATGTCAGGAAATTGGAAATTTGTGGTAAGCTCCTATGGGACCAAACTGCTGAGGTCACCGGCGTACACACTACTTAATCTAACTTAAACTAACTTACGCTAAGGACAAAACACACACCCATGCCCAAGGGAGGACTCGAACATCCGACGGGGGTAGCCGCGTAAATTTCAAGCATGATGCGGCAGCTTTTCACACATCTCGTTGTTTATGACGTCATATCTGGTGAACTACGATAGGTGGGTGGTTCTTACCTCCACAGCGATTGTTACCTGACGCTAAGGGATATGTGTACCAAGTTTAGATGAAATCGGTCCATTGGTTTAAGAGGACATGTGGAACACACAAAATATATATACTGAGTGCTCAAAAAGTCAGTACAAATTTGAAAACTGAATAAATCACGGAATAATGTAGATAGAGAGGTACAAATTGACATGGGGTTTTATTATAACAAAAAAAAACAAAAGTTCAAAAAATTTCAGACAGATGGCGCTTCATCTGATCAGAATAGCAATAATTAGCATAACAAAGTAAGACAAAGCAAAGATGATGTTCTTTACAGGAAATGCTCAATATGTCCACCATCATTCCTCAACAATAGCTGTAGTCGAGGAATAATGTTATGAACAGCACTGTAAAGCATGTCCGGAGTTATGGTGAGGCATTGGCATCGGATGTTGTCTTTCAGCATCCCTAGAAATGTCGGTCGATCACGATATACTTGCGACTTCAGGTAACCCCAAAGCCAATAATCGCACGGACTGAGGTCTGGGGATCTGGGAGGCCAAGCATGACGAAAGTGGCGGCTGAGCACACGATTATCACCTAACGACGCGCGCAAGAGATCTTTCACGCGTCTAGCAATGTGGGGTGGAGCGCCATCCTGCATAAACATCGTACGTTCCAGCAGCTGTTTATCAGCAAGGCTGGGGATGATGCGATTCTGTAACATACGGGCGTACCTCTCACCCGTCACGGTAGCAGTTACAAAACCAGATTCACGCATTTCCTCGAAGAAAAAAAGGCCCGATAACGGTAGATGTGGTAAATCCAACCCATACCGTGACTTTCTCGTCGTGGAATGGAGTTTCCACGACAGTTCTAGGATTTTCGGTAGCCCAAATTCTGCAGTTGTGGGCGTTGACAGACCCTCGGAGCGTGAAATGAGCTTCGTCGGTCCACATCACGTTACTCAACCAATCGCCATCTTCCGCCATCTTTTGAAACGCCCACTCCGCAAATGCCCTCCGCTTCACTAAAACGCCAGGTAACAGTTCATGATGCCGATGGATTTTGTACGGATAGCATCGGAGGGTACGCCTAAGTGCCAACCAAACAGTAGTGTATGGAATGCCGGTGCGACGTGCGACTGCACGAGCGCTGACTTCCCCGCGCGTAGACGAACCCGCTACAGTCTCCATTTCTTCCTGAACTGTCTCAGCAGCATTACGCCTTGTGCTCGGTCGGCCACTACGGGGTCTATCGTCTAAACAATCCGTGGCTTCGAACTTCGAAATGATTCTCACCACAGCTGCATTTGTCAACGTACCTTTATCCATTCGAATCCCCTTCCTATGGCGATAGGATCGTAATGCTAAACTAGCACATTCCCCATTTTGATAATACAACTTCACTAAAAGCGCCTTTTCAGGTAACGTCAACATGCTGCGACTGCTGGCGCATCTGATTGTCTCTTTTTTTTTTCTTTATTGTGATTTTAAAACCTGTGGAACAGGTAGGCTGGCAGCAGCACAATACGCCGCTCTTCAGCCGAAGAGAGTACAATGATATAAACAGAGAAGACACATCACTTGGAAAAACGGCGGAAAAAAAACAGTAGACACATGAACATAAAAAAAAACATGAAGCCGTTCACACTCGATGACAATCCACACTGCAAACTATTGACACGACGCACAAAAACTGAAGAAGGCGATGGCACTGGTGAACAATGGAATGTGACGGTGAACATTGAACACTAAACATGACGGCACACACGAAACACTGATGGCGGTGATCTCCGGCGCGCGAATGTCCACTGAGCGTGTGCGAGTCCGGGGACCTGCCAAGAGGGGAACAGGGGTGAGGTGGGGGAGAGGGGAGAAAAAGGATGCCAATGGCTGAGGAGACGGGGGCAGGAGGAGAGGGACAGGGGAGGAGAAGCCTGGGGGAGGAGGGGGAGAAATGGAGGAGGGAGGGAAAAGGAAGAGAAGGGAGGGAGGGTGCCCAGAGGAGCAAGCACAGGAGGAGGGCGGGAGGATCAAAGTTGGTAGGAGGGGTAGATGGAGGGGAGGAGGGCATCATCAGGGAGGGGGAGCTGGCGGAAGCCACCTTGGGAGAGGGTAAGGAGGGTGGAGAGATGGAGACCGGGCGGGATGTGCGAATACAGGCACGGCAGCGGGCGGGGGTGGGAGAGGATCGGGGAGACGAGCAGGTGAGGAGGACCGAGTTTGCGGGAGGTGTACAGGAGCCGTATCCTTTCAAGGAAAAGGAGGAGGTGGGGGAAGGGGATGTGATCGTACAGGATCCGCGTGGGGGAGGGGAGACGGATGCGATAGGCGAGGCGGAGAGCATGATGTTCAAGGATTTGGAGGGATTTATTAAAGGTAGGGGGGGGCAGAGATCCAAGCTGGATGGGCATAACAAAGGATAGGGCAGATGAGGGATTTATAGGTGTGGCGGATGGTGGAGGGGTCCAGACCTCACGTACGGCTGGAGAGGAGCTCGAGGAGACTGAGTCGGGAGCGTGCCTTGGTTTGGATTGTCCGGAGGTGGGGAGTCCAGGAGAGGTGGCGGTCGAGGGTGACGCCAAGGTACTTAAGGGTGGGAGTGAGGGCGATAGGACGGCCATAGATGGTGAGATAGAAATCAAAGAGGCGGAAGGAAGGGGTGGTTTTGCCTACAATGATCGCCTGGGTTTTGGAGGGATTGACCTTGAGCAACCACTGGTTGCACCAAGCAGTGAACCGGTCAAGATGAGATTGGAGAAGGTGTTGGGAGCGCTGTAGGGTGGGAGCAAGGGCAAGGAAGGCGGTGTCATCGGCAAACTGGAGAAGGTGGACAGGGGCTGACGGCGGCGGCATGTCCACCGTGTACAAAAGGTACAGAAGGGGGGAGAGGACGGAGCCTTGGGGCACACTGGCAGAGGGGAAAAAGGTGTAGGAATCTGTGTTATGGATGGTGACATAGGAAGGACGGCGGGAGAGAAAGGAGCCGATCAGACGGACGTAGTTAATGGGAAGGGCGAAGGTTTGGAGCTTGAAGAGGAGACCGGAATGCCATACACGGTCATGAGCACGTTCGAGGTCCAGGGAGAGGAAGATTGCGGAGCGACGGGAATTAAGCTGTTTGGAAAGGAGATGTGTGGGGTGAAGGAGAGGGTCGTCAGAAGAGAAGGACGGCCGAAAGCCACACTGTGTAACGGGAAGGAGGCGGTGCTGGCGGAGATGCTGGTGGATGTCGGGTGAGGATAGATTCTAGGACCTTGCTGAAGACCGAGGTAAGGCTGATGGGATGGTGGGAGGAGACGGCGGACGGCGGTTTGCCAGGTTTAAGGAACATGATGATACGGGAGGTTTTCCACAGGTCGGGGTAGTAACCGGTGGACAGGACTACATTGTAGAGCCTGGCCAGGGTGGAGAGGAAAGAGACAGGAGCTTCACGAAGGTGACGGTAGGTGACACGATCGTGACCAGGAGTGGTGTTGCGTTTTGTGCGGAGTGTATCAATGAGATCCTGTGTAGTGATAGGGGCATTGAGTTCCGTGTGTGCAATGTTGTACTGGAAACCAGGAGCGAGGGGAGGGACAGAGGTGTCAGTGCGATCGCGGATATCCGGGAAGAGGGAGTAATCGAACTGGGGATCATCGGGGATGGAAAATACATTGGAGAGGTAGGAGGCAAAGTGATTGGCCTTACTAAGGGTGTCAGGGAAAGGGCGATAATCATGGAGAAGAGGATAATAGGGGGAGGGTTTAGTTCCGGTAAGGCGACGGAAGGCCTACCAGAACATGGACGAGTTGATTGGTAGGGTAGCATTTAAACGGGTGCATGTCTGTCGCCAGTCCCGGCGTTTCTTAGCCGCGAGCAAATTACGAACGTGTCGCTGGAGTTGCCAGTGGCGTCGTAGTGTGCCCGGGTCACGTTTGTGGAGGAAGGCACGATAGAGACGACGGGATTCACGGAGGAGGAGGACGGCCTGTAGGTGGTAAGGTAGGACGGTGGGGGTGGATGGCGACAGTAGGGACGTGGGCCTCCACGGCCTCAGACAAGGTCTGCTGGAGAAAGGAGGCGGCATGGGTGACATCGTCGGGGTGGTGGTAGGTGAAGGGGTGGCTATCGACCTGAGCTGATTCTCTCTCTCATTACAGCTCCTTTTATACACGATTGTCATGCGCAATCAATGACGTTTTGCTGTCCAGCGCCATCTGTCGGACATTTGTAAACTTTGTTTTTTTTTTTTGTTCTAATAAAACCCCATGTCATTCCAAGCATGTGTGTCAATTTTTACCTCTCTATCTACATTATTCCGTGGTTTATTAAGTTTTCAAATTTATACTGACTTTTTGATCACCGAGTGTGTGTGTGTGTGTGTGTGTATTTTATAACGAGTATCAAAGCGTTAGCTTTGTCTATATCACAGAAAGTCGTTCCACGAACTAAGGAAATAAGACGTCAGAAAGGAAACACTTTTCTGTTGCTCCGATGCTGTTAAGGACGATCAGAGAAGTGTTTTCTTGACAACAAACACAGACGAGGAATTCGGTTGGAGCAATAAATGTTCAGAAGTAGGATTCGAAACCAGATGAGGTTCGCTCGTGACTTTGCTACCCTTATGTGAAAGTTGGGATGAATTACAGGACCTGTAGAATGGAATGAACAGTCTTTCTGGGCACAGAATGTGAACTGAGAATACACTGGAGCAGTAGCATTGAGAACAGCAAAATACTTAATATCAAAACTGGTAGCTACAGTGCAGATGAGGCTGTTTCCACCTGAAAGCGTCGTACGTGGCGGACGAAGGAAAGGGGACATGATGAGCAGACAAGCACACGCAGTGTGAACATTCCTCGTCAAAAGAAGTCTGTTAGTGTCAAAATCCAGCACGGGAGTGGATCACGGACTGTGAGAAAATCGAAGCAGAAGAGAATCGAAGCGTTTGAGATGTGGTCTTACAGACATTGCTAAAAATTAAGTCGACTGATGACATTAGAAATCAGATACTCGTCAGAACCGGCGAAGAAAGAAATATGTGGTAAGCACTGACTAGACTAGACGATAGGATATATGTTGAGACATTAGGGAATAACTTCCAAGCCACTAGAGGGAGCCATAAAGGACAAAGGGAGAGTTGGAATGTATACGCCAAACGAGGACGCTGGATGTTGGTGTTACCCTTAGATGACTAGGTTGGCAAAGGAGAGGAATTCATGTAGGGCCGCAACAAACGAGGTACAAGACAGGACAAAGAAAAAAAAAACCTGTCCCTTGTTACTTCTTTCTATGTATTCTCGCAATCAGTCAATGGATTCTGCTATAATGTGTATAGGATTGGAAACTAATTAAAAATTTTACGAGTCAAGACTCTTCGTGCAGGTAACGAATTTGTTAGAAATAGTGTCCACCGTCGAAAATGATTTAGCGTTACAATTATGACTACAGATACTGTGTTATGTGTTGGTTGGTTGCTAATGGTAGAGCTTTGAAACATGGAAACCACAAAAACTGCAGAAGACAAACTGCACAGTTCACTGGCGATGGAGAAACATCTCCGAAACCTGTATCGATGAAAAGAAGAAGAAACTGTGTTTTTCTCAAGACAAGAGTTTTTTGAAACCGTATTTATTATTGAAGCAAATCTGGACACAAAAAAATGAGTTTTTATGATCATATCAAAATGAATATACGAAATACTATGTACGATAAAACAAAAATTTACAATTAAGCAAACACAATATCTTTTATTCATTTGTAGACCAAATCTTTGCTTCAAACCAATTATAGAATTTCGGTTGAATTCGAATGGGGCTACTGTTCATGGACTTCATTCTTTCGCTAGTTTACGAGACAACAAAAATAATGAAAATAAATGCAGAAGCTAGCGGTCGTGCATAGAGGCTCTTTGTTGCCGTACGTTATATATCAGCGCATCTAAACACGACTAACCGAACCTTTCGGCCTGTCTGTTGCAGCATCGTTGTCGCACAATGGGCAGTTTCGCAGGAAATGTGTACTGGAAAGCTGCTTGATCGAGAACACAACATCCGATGAGATGCTAATGACAATGTTGCGACTGGTTCAGAATGCAGACATGGGGAAGGGAGCGAGTACTAGCAGCTTACATAACGGAAAGGAATGCAAATGGCCTGTCCTAAAAACGGGTTGTGGATGCAGCTGCTGGCAAGCAAGTGAGCTATCGCTACTGCGGAGCAGTAAACTGCTTATGTCGCGTCTCGCTGCACGCTTTAAGTGGCGGTACTCCTGTTCTATTTCAACTTTAAGTGGCGCAGAGGGTAAATATGATATTACATGCTATTTACAAAGTGACCATTTAAAACAACTGCGTTTATATATTTGCGGTAGACCATTACTACCAAATGATAAGAAAAAGATCTCCAACAGAGTGTGACATAGAGAATGTAGCAGTTCTCTTAATTAAAAGAGGAGGGATCAAATTAAAAATCAGCTGAGAAAACAGTCTCAATCCGTGTAAAAATCATAATTAGGGGCATCAACTATCATTTACTGCCAAAAAAAATTTATCCGCTCCGGAAAACCTAGGAAATTACAAAACAATTGAACTGAAATTGACAATTTAATGAAATAATTATTCGATTTAGCTTCATGCAGCGACGTAAAAACAGTAAATTATGTAAAATTACTAGAAATGAAATGAACACGTTCTAATATCATTTCTTTCTTTAAATCGAACAACAGGTCATGCACAGTAAAATATAATGGATTCATACAAAAATATTACGGGCATTGCGGTAGACCACTAATATTTAGTCGACGTTAGATGCAATAGCCTGACAAAGTGCAACCTTCAGAAAGGCAGTCCAGAATGATTAAAACACAACGACTGTTTTACATTGCCGCACTCATTTCTATTAGTGACAAAACCGCAGGCCAACTAACACAAAATAGTCGCAGCACTCATTGGTTCGAAAGTTGTTATTGTTTGACAGCTGGAGCGAAACCATCACACCAAGCGGTGAGAAAGCAGACACACTCATGAATCGTAAGGATAATGTCTGTT
Source organism: Schistocerca americana (assembly GCF_021461395.2). Lineage (NCBI taxonomy): Eukaryota > Metazoa > Arthropoda > Insecta > Orthoptera > Acrididae > Schistocerca > Schistocerca americana. The sequence continues at coordinate 34,666,516 of NC_060124.1, forward strand.
TTCAATTATTTTTCTACTTAATTAACGACCAGTTATTGTTCAGACCGGTAAATATATCTTCTCTGGTGAGAGAGAAAAACAAGTCTTTTATGATTATAAAAAACTATTTTGATATGTTAGCTACATTTTGTACCCAGGAATGTATAACCTAAAATGCACCAACCGAAAAGCGAATGCGTTCCATGCATTAGTAAACTATCGTGAGACGCGGTGGCCGAGCGGTTCTAGGCGCTACAGTCTGGAACCGCGCGACCGCTACGGTCGCAGGTTCGAATCCTGCCTCGGGCATGGATGTGTGATGTCCTTAGGTTAGTTAGTTAGGTTTAAGTAGTTGTAAGTCCCATAGTGCTCAGAGCCATTTGAACCAATTTGAACAGATGAATCTCGCCGATTAGAAGCTACAAATTATTCGTGGCGAAATATCTTCAAATATGTGCATAACTGCAGCTTACTCCGCTGAAAACAAACTAATACAAACAGATATTTCTTGCATGAGAAGCATATATTTTTGTTGTTTTCTAGTCTAATTATGGAAGGAATTTTCCGTAACCGGTAAAAATTTTGGATAGAGTCTAGTGACTCACCCATTCTTACGCTTCTCTCGCCTTTCAAATACCCGAATATGTTTGTACAGGTAATTACTTTTGCTTCAAAAGCGAATTTGTTGAAGATTCTTGCCGTTTGTGGCTCAGACGTAGCAATTGTGGAATTGGTTTCTTCTGTGCTGGGAAACGGTTATATTGCTTTTGTCGTTTTATCACCACGTCTGTGTGGTTTTCCCTTCCACTACGGATTGACTTATTTGGTACGGTAAGTAATGTAGGTATTGCACTCCGTTCAAGTATCCGACGTTCCACGTTCACTGATTCGGCTGGAAGTGCAGCGAACAAAACGCGTTGCGGAATGGATATACGACTTCTTTCGGCAAAAGGTCAGGTGTTCTGGTATTTACCAGCAACGTTTTTGATTAAAAGAAAGTTACGTTCTTCAGTGAACATCTGTACATCAAAAGAAAATCGTAAATAAACGGTCCTGAAATGCACCGTTCCATATCTACCAGAGTTCTTAGGGAACTGCCATTTTTAGTTATTATCGGTTTTTATAGCAGCACATACTCTCCGTACGGCAAAAAACTATGTTACAAGTCGATATAAACCATACCACACGCACTCATTAGATTTTGTAGTCAGAACCGTGGCTTGCTGACCGCTTGGTGAGCCTACTATCGCAGAGGGTCACTTAAATGGGACCGACTGTAGCGACCGTTACGTTAGTTCGCTTAGGCTGTTGTTCTCCGTTCAGCCATGTCTTCCAGCTCCTCCTTCCTCGGAACACAAAGCCGGTGGCGGTTCGGACATTCTTTACCAGTGATAACGCTCAAAAACTTTTACAAATTAATTAATTACAAAGGTTTCCCACGTTTTGTCCTTCACCCTTCACCAAGCATGTCTCTAATATTCATTACAATTCCTTTAGCTTGCTTGTTCTTGTAGTCTTTAGTCCGAAGACTGGTTTGATGCAGCTTCCCATGCTACTGCATCTTCATCTATGCATAACTGCTACAGCCTAGATCCATTTGAACCCGCCTGCTATATTCATCCCTAGGTCTTCCTCTACAATCTTTACCTTCCTCCCCCCCCCCCCAAAAAAAAAAAATACGCACACACAAACTGACGATTCCTTCATGGCTCAGGATGTGTCCTATCAACCGATTTCTTCTTTTCGTCGAGATAAGCCATAAATTTCTTTCTTCACGTATTCGATTCAGTGTCTCTTCATCAGTTATTTCATCAACCCATGTAACCTTGAGTATTCTTCGGCAGTAACATATTTCGAAAGCTCCTATTCTTTTTTGTCTGGACCACGTGTTCTCCACATTTCGCTTCTGTACAAGGCTACACTCCACAAGGAATGCCTTCCTAGCACTTAAATTTGTATTAAGGATAAACAGATGCCTCTTTTTCCACATATGTTTTTCGTGCTATAGCCAATCTGCAGTTTATATCCTGACAAAAAACCAGAGCACTCAGAAGACGTGACTGTATGTCGATGTAACTTCGTACAAGTACACGCCCACGCCATCGGCAGGTATGTAAATGATTGTCGAGTTGCAGCTCTCTATGACAAGTAAACCGGTCACCAGAGTGCACAAATTTTTGTTGTGTGGCACTAGCTGAGAGAGCTGCAAAGTTCATCGCCCACCGAACTTGCATACTGGAGTTGAGTAATCAGTGAACCCGTTATGAAACCTCAACTGCTGTGACATCTCTTTGTTGGTTGGTGGTTGTTGCTTCATGGGCTGTTCCCACAAGCAGGAACGTGATCTTATGGTGGAGTCAGGAAAAATTTTGCAGCCATCTTCCTACATTGTGTTTAACCTTTGAAACGATTATAATTTGTTAGTGAAGTGCACCAGCGGTATCTTTTGCCTTGTGGCCGTTAACATTCCGGTTATCTGCCCTGGTCGTTAGCGTAGTTTTACGGCTGTGCGTTTTCCTCGGCGTGTTGATGCTGTCCGGTACGGCGTGTAGTTCGACAGCTTGATGTTGTTCTCCCTTTTTCTTTGGGTGGTTATTGTGCTTTGACTGTGTTTAGATGCCAATTATTAAGACATAGTCCTGCTGCGATCCTCGTCCTCACTGGTATTTTTGGTTGTCGTGCCGTTGGTCAGGTGGAAGGGAACTGATTAGGTTGTTGGTTGGTTCTTCAGCTATCTCTAAGTCGTGCTTCCACCCGATTATTTAATGTTATGCTTGGCTGCCTGTCTCACCAAAACTGTTGTTACAGTTTCCTCCCCAAGCTGACCCTTGGAACACTTCTGGGCACAACTGTTCTGTTGTTTGTGACCGTGATTTTCTTTTCCCACAAGTACTATGCCAGGCCTTCAGCCGAGTATTAATTTTGTCTGTTCGATGTTCAGTATGTGGCCTTCAGCCGACCCTTATGTGAAGTATTTTAAGATTAGGCCTTAAGCCATGTTTTATTTAAAATTCTTGTTTGTTCTGTATTTAGGCTTTCAGACGAATTTGTTTTAAAATTTGTGTCCTTCAGCCGAAATGTGTAAATTCCTGCCTGTAAGGTTTCTCTTTAATTATCTTGAATTCTTAAAATAGCCTTCAGCCATACTGTGTAAATGCTTATCTTAAGATTTGCCTTTAATTATTTTGAATAATTGTTTCGGCCTTCAGTCATTAACATGTTTCAAGTTTCCATAAGATGGTTTTCTGTTGTATTGTGTAAATGCTTCTCTTTAAAGGTTGCCTTTTATTATCTTGAAATATTAATGGGCCTTCAGCCGAGGAATTAGTTCAAGTTTTCCTTAATATGCCTTTAAACTAAAAAAATTAAATAAATCCCCAATACCCACTCACATGAATCAACATGGACACACGATCTCTAACATTAACAACTTACTGATATTGCATATCACTAACAAAGGCAAGAAAATAGATCTCTTAGAGGGACTAGAAATATAAATTCACACCCTCACTTCATCCCACCCTCCAACGTCTTAATTGTGTATTTTCTTCAATCAACTTATAAAATATAATGATAATCAAATGTTTGTACATATAAATATGTGGACATATATGTCTAATTTATATTACACAATCAGCTGGCTTTAAAGTATTTCGTTAAAATTTCCGATGACAGTTAAAAAATGCTTAAAATAATTTGTTCCATGTTCTTTAAATAAATTTACTCTTAGAATTCAAACAACTTCCTGATTTTAAAAATGTTGTGTTTTGCACATCCCACACATCATCCCTGCCCTGTTTACATCCTTGGTCAATGGGAAATGAGTGGTATCTTAATATCCTCGCGTAATCATAATCTTTGAACTGTAAACAAAAACATCAAGTGTGTAGCACGTGTATGATGCTCAACACTGACATGAAGAATATTATGAATTTTGCCACAGTAATTTAATTACAAAATGTGTGTTGTGATGAATTCGACAACACATGCATCGACCTGGGAAACCACATGGACCACAGCAGAACAGATCGCCATCTGCTGGAACTGATGTAAGCGAACAGAACTATTCCGCATTATATCTATATAAATGCAAGCACTTCAGTGCGTTTTTATTAATGAAACAATTTATGAAGTGGCACTAAATACTCAGATTTTCTTGCGTAGTGTGGGAGCAGACATTATGCTGTTGATAGAAACATCTATGAAACTGAAAACATTAGCCATCTGAAGATGGGCATGGTAGCCCGAAACCGGTTTAGCGCAAAAATAAAATATCTAAGAAGTGTTCGCGGCTGGTTGCGACAATGACCAACTAAAAGCGAAGTACGTTTGTTTGGATGATCGCCTAACACAATACCTCTTAAAGGCATTCATTACTTTCTTTTTTCTTTCTTAAGTGTACTGCAGTTTAAGAGAGTGTTATTGGCACGGTGCACGAAACGTGTTTCGTTTTTATTTTTCAAAGTATTATCAGTGGTGGTCGGTTCTTGTTATTTCTTTGTTAAGTGTTCTGCAGTCGACAGGTTTCTTCTTGTGGCGCGAGAGAAAACGCAACTGCATTTATTTATAGAAAACTTTATTTTTACAATCTTTCTTGCATTAGATGAATGAACGATGATTAGTTTCGATAATGTCGCATTCGTCGTGTTGCAGTTTCCACAACACACACAAAAACTAGTGAACACACAGAAACATAGTGCTGCGTTAAAACAGGCGAAACCACAGAAAAATTTCCATGAAGACAACTTGTGTGAGTTTTTATAACGGTAGAGTGAAGTGTAAATAATGCAAATATAGCTAACCATAGCAAAACTTCCACGAAGATGTGTGAGATTTTACAACGTTTAAGTGAAGCATACAGAACGCAAATAAAGTGAAATAAACGTATTCCTAATAGCAGAAAAACAGAGGAGGATGAAAATACAGCCAATTATTTTCGATTACATACTATAGCAGCAATGAGAGAAGAAAATCCAGTCCACTTGAAAAGATATAAAAAAGGAGTAATAAACGCCGACCACAAATGACGATTCTGTGCATAGCTTTAACGCTTTGTAAATAAAAGCAAAACACATCCGGTCGTAACAGTTTCTTTGCCCACACCCCGGCTCCTGTGTTTTCCGTGCGCGCTCGTCAGCCTGAGTGGGTAATTCCCCATAGTGCTGGCTTCTCCACTCGTGCCACATTGTTTGCTCAGTCATTAAAACATTTCTTTGTTGAGTTTAGTTTATTAGTTAAAACTAAAGTGGATTACGATCGAAAATATTGCATTAAAGATGAAAATGACATCCTGGCGTCAATTAAAGGTCGTTTTCTGAGTGAAATAAAGGGTGTTTATAAATTGGTTAGACAAAAGAAACCTTACCTGTGAATAAGATAAATAGCTTACAGAAATGAAACTTCCTAGCAAATTAAAACTGTGTGCCCGACCGAGACTCGAACTCGGGACCTTTGCCTTTCGCGGGCAAGTGCTCTACCATCTGAGCTACCGAAGCACGACTCACGGCCGTTCCTCACAGCTTTACTTCTGCCAGTATCTCGTCTCCTACCTTCCAAACTTTACAGAAGCTCTCCTGCGAACCTTGCAGAACTAGCACTCCTGAAAGAAAGGATACTACGGAGACATGGCTTAGCCACAGCCTGGGGGATGTTTCCAAAATGAGATTTTCACTCTGCAGCGGAGTGTGCACTGATATGAAACTTCCTGGCAGATTAAAACTGTGTGCTCCTGCAAGGTTCGCAGGAGAACTTCTGTAAAGTTTGGAAGGTAGGAGACGAGATACTGGCAGAAGTAAAGCTGTGAGGACCGGCCCTCAGTCGTGCTTCGGTAGCTCAGATGGTGGAGCACTTGCCCGCGAAAGGCAAAGGTCCCGAGTTCGAGTCTCAGTCGGGCACACAGTTTTAATCTGCCAGGAAGTTTCATATCAGCGCACACTCCGCTGCAGAGTGAAAATCTCATTCTAGCTTACAGAAATGTTTGACACTGCAGTGAATGCAGTGCATTTTCAAGTTTTATTTACAAATGTTCTGTGTGGCTACCTTTTGTAACAAGAAAATCAAAATGGTTCAAATGGCTCTGAGCACTATGGGACTTAACATCTGAGGTCATCAGTTCCCTAGAACTTAGAACTAGTTAAACCTAACTAACCTAAGGACATCACACACATCCATGCCCGAGGCAGGATTCGAACCTGCGACCGTAGCGGTCGCGCGGTTCCAGACTGTAGCGCCTAGAACCGCTCGGCCACTCAGGCCGGCTTCCAATAAATGATGAAAATTCTCCTCATAAGAGTTTTTCAGTCTGCTCCTGGCCATCTGGTAGCTTTGCAACTGGGAATCGCTCTTATCCACTTCTCCCAAATTTTATTGTAATCGATGACAACACTTAGCTTTTGCACGATGCCGTTTTTTGAATTTAGTTTTTGAAAAGTACCGTCATGAAACGACGTCTCTTTTGTTCTTCCACTTCATCAAGATCTACTTGTTTCTGCACTCCGTTACGTATTCGCTTTCTTCACTGTCCCATTTTTCATAAAATCAGAGCTCTCTTTTCTGTTTCGCCGCGTTGTGCCTTCTCGTTAATTCGTCAATAAAATCTAGACTAGTGTGCCCGTTGCCGAACTAAATACAATAATCTTTTCGAAAAAAATGATGAACACGCTCCAAAACAATTCGAGGAGTTATTTTACCTTCAGAGCAAGGGCTGTTATAACAGGCCGAGACTGCATTATCTTGTCTGACGATAGTATCTAGTGGAGAAAGCATTAACTAATAGCATTACATCTCCTCAGTCCCTTTGGCGACGAGCCACAGAGTGCTGCCAGGTATGTCAGTGCTATGCGGAGGACCGTGATTCGATTACCGGTACTGGCAGAGATTTTTTTTCTCGGTGGGAGAACTGGAATGGGGTGCACTCAGCCTCGTTACGCCAACTGAGGAGCTACTCGAGTGAGACGCAGCGGTACCAGTTGACGACGGCCTGCAGAACGGTGTGCTGATCTCATTGCCCTGCATACCACATTCAAATGATAGCATTGTCAGAGGATGACACAGCTGTCTGTCGGTAGTGAAGGGCCCGACAGGGCCAGTAGATGGACTTTTGTCTCCTAAAGAAAGCCGCGTACGGATACATCCGTCGAACCTACTGTGAACGGGGAGGCCGTGGAGGGGGGGTGGGCCTATCTGTCGTGCTCACTTAACCTCCTCAGTCCTGATATAGAAGACTTCGATTTTTTCCAAGTTGAGGCAGTTGACTAAATTTTCTGCGCCTGACTGTAGCGTGTACTTTACACGATGTGCTTTCTGTGCATCACATATTTTCGTTCATGCAGACTTCCAGTAGTTATCGTCATATTGCTCAAGAAAGCTGTTTACTGCAGTGTCAGTATGGATTCGAGAAATTCCTGCTTGTTTTTGGTAATTTCGAACTATAATATGCTGTAATATGCTAATATAGTATATCCTAGGCAGTGTTTCCCAACCCTTCTGAGGCCATTACCCCTGAGTGCAATCAGGTATTATCTACTACCCCCCCCCCCCCACCAACCACCACACCACCACCACCACCACTGACGTCATCTCCATCAGTGCCTAACTAAACTTTAGGATGAAAAAAAATTCTGTTTGAACTTTAATTTCTAGAATGACCGAAGATATTTCCTGTAGGTGTTTTGCCATATCATCAACTAATGATTCTGCTTATTTCTAACAACCTTTTTTTAGAGAATGATGAAACACTTTGCAGTGCACCGAGAGCACTTTCTATAACACCTCTTTAGAAAAGAAATCTGTCTACAATGAGGACAGACACTTGTTACAAAATATGGTTTCCCTGCACCACTCCTCTTCCTAGAGACTCTTGCTTCACCCACACACTACTCCTCCATTTAAAAGCAACCGAATTAAAATGCGTGCGCTACACCTACTGTTTGTAAATTACTTCATTACTGGACTCCTTACTTTTGAACTGTAGAAATTCGAAAACCTTAGGCTGCCAAAGCTTTATGTCTGACAAATACCGCTAGTAATTATAATAACGCTGTGAAGACCCTGCAGCAATTTAGTAACCATTACGCAGTTACTAGCATTTGCAGACTTAGAGAAAGCTTTTGACAATGTTGACTGGAATACTCTCTTTCAAATTCTAAAGGATATAAAATGTAGACTGGCAATGGCAAGGAAAGCATTTCTGTTACGCTTTCCTTGCCATTGCTAGTCTACATTTTATATCCTCTCTACTTCGACCATCATCAGTTATTTTGCTCCCCAAATAGCAAAACTCATTTACTACTTCAAGTGTCTCATTTCCTAATCTAATTCCCTCAGCATCACCTGACTTAATTCGACTACATTCCATTATCCTCGTTTTGCTTTTGTTGATGTTCATCTTATATCCTCCTTTCAAGACACTGTCCATTTTGTTCAGCTCCTCTTTCGGGTCCTTTGCTGTCTCTGACAGAATTACAATTGCATCGGCCAACCTCAAAGTTTTTACTTCTTCTCCATGGATTTTAATGCCTACTCCGAACTTTTCTTTTGTTTCCTTTACTGCTTGCTCAATATACAGATTGAATAACATCGGGGAGAGGCTACAACCCTGTCTCACTCCCTTCCCAACCACTGCTTCTCTTTCTTGCTCCTCGACTCTTATAGCTGCCATCTGGTTTCTGTACAAATTGTAAATAGCCTTTCGCTCCCTGTAATTTACCCCTGCCACCTTTACAATTTGAAAGAGAGTATTCCAGTCAACATTGTCAAAAGCTTTCTCCAAGTCTACAAATGCTAGTAACTACACATAACCAATGAGGAGGTATTGAATAGAATTGGGGAGAAGAGGAGTTTGTGCACAACTTAACTAGAAGAAGGGATCGGTTGGTAGGACATGTCCTGAGGCATCAGGGGATCACAAATTTAGCATTGGAGGGCAGCGTGGAGGGTAAAAATCGTAGAGGGAGACCAAGAGATGAATACACTAAGCAGATTCAGAAGGATGTAGGTTGCAGTAAGTACTACTAGGAGATGAAGAAGCTTGCACAGGATAGAGTAGCATGGAGAGCTGCATCAAACCAGTCTCAGGACTGAAGACCACAACAACAACAATGTAGTTACTGTTGTGTCGTGCCGTCAACTATATGGATTATCTGTTGCCAGATGAATAATGAAGCAGTTTGCAGTCCATTGTGGGACTATCTCCAACTCAGGGAAGACATTTTGATGAAATATTAAAGCATATGGGATGCAAACGTCTCAATTGTACTGTCATAGACGCATGGCACCAATTAAAAAGTTTTTGTGTAAAAAGTGGATTATGTGTATAGAAGATGTGCAGACATTCGTTTCATTAGCTTCAAGCTCAACCAAATTACGTTTTGAAAAAAAAAAAAAAAAAAAAAAAAAAAAAGAATAAAGACTAGTATCTTAGTAATCAGTACTACAGTCCTATGAAATAGTGATAATGATCTTTAAAAACTATCTAGGTTTTAACCGTAACAGCCGGCCGAAGTGGCCGTGCGGTTAAAGGCGCTGCAGTCTGGAACCGCAAGACCGCTACGGTCGCAGGTTCGAATCCTGCCACGGGCATGGATGTTTGTGATGTCCTTAGGTTAGTTAGGTTTAACTAGTTCTTAAGTTCTAGGGGACTAATGACCTCAGCAGTTGAGTCCCATAGTGCTCAGAGCCATTTGAACCATTTTTAACCGTAACACAATCGAATTCTTTTGTTTGTAACCCTCAGAAAATTTCATTTTACCCCTTGGGAGATACCCCCAGGTTGGGAACCACTGCCCTAGGACGTCGAATAAGTGATGGTTTCCTCACAATAATAAGCCGATACTTTTTTTTTTCGATGCACTGCGTCTACATTCAGCAACGAGTGAAAGAAAGGAGGAAAGTAGGGACAAAGTTGATGCGTTTCCAATTAGGAAACGGCCCAGGTAAACCAAAGCCTTTGCCAAAACCAAAAACAAGGATGTTCGATTTCACGTACCTACTCTAAATAATAAAACAAATCCCAAAAAAATTCTTTCAGGTTTGGATACAAGGATTTCACATTTGTGTAGTACACTAAGTGAACAATGTCTTTCACAGAAAAAAAGGAAGAGGTTTTTGTAATTCAGTAAAAGTAATAGAATGGGTCATATACGTAGGAATTTCAAAAACTTAGTTACGTATGTCATTCCACGCTAAGATCATTGCGCAACAAGAGTGACGCATTATCAGAAGAAAGTACGTGTTCTGCAGACAGAGTTCTGCTGCGGTACGGATAACAGGAATGACGCAGTAACTCGAAACGTACTCCAAGTATGTGTGACAGCATGAGTCTTGTCAGTAAACGCCTTAATTTCACTCGGATTCGTCGTGAAATTCTGGCGGTATGTGAACCAAATGCTATGTCACATCGAGCCGTAGTGAACTGGCGCCAACAGTCTGACAAAGGCCGCACAAATGTAGACGATGCTGATGGGCAAGGAAAGCCAACGACATCGACCGCAGACGACAATATCCAGACAATCGAGAAACATTCGCAGTAATCGCAGATTTTCCGTCGGCGAATACGTTCACACAGTGGTTTTCGAATGGCTCCGTGGTCAGTGGGCGTCTTTCTACCGTCGAGAAACTGAACGACTAATACAACGTCGCTACCGCTGTCTACGGAGACTTGTAGACTATGTTGAAAAATAGTGTAACTTTGAAGTGTAGTGCAGAATTCAACAAAAGTTACTTGGCCTGCCATAATAATGCGTAACTTGCTTTTTGAAACACCCTCGTATGAAAAATTTTCTGATGGTATTTTCAGATACAGTGATTACATAATATTTTGTGGTTATGACTGTGGTCTTCAGCCCGAAGATTGGTTTGTTTCAGCTCTCCATGCAGCTCTATCCTGTGCAAGCTTCTTCATCTCCCAATGAACACTGCAACTTACATCCATTCTAACCTGCTTACTGTTTTCATCTCTTGATCTCCCCTAACACTTCCCTCCTATACTAAACTGATGATTCCATGAACTCACAGAATGTGGTATATCAACCATCCCTTCTTTTAGTCAAGTCGTGCCACAAATTTCTTTTCTCCCCAATTCCATTCGGTTCCTTCCCATCGATCTTCAGCATTTTTCTGTAGCATTATATTTCAAAATCTTCTATTCTCTTATTGTCTGAACTGTTAATCAACCATGTTGCACTACCATACAAAACGTCATTCCTCACAATTACATTCAGAAAGACTTCCTAATATTTATTATAATTACTAATTTCTCTTCGTCTGAAACGCTTATCTTGCCATTACCATTCTATAGCCTCTCTACTTCGGCTATCATCAGTTAAATTACTGCCCAAATAGCAAAACTCATCTGCTGTTATTAGTGTCTCATTGACCGCAGCTCGTGCTCTTGCGGTAGCGTTCTCGCTTCCCGCGCGCAGGGTCGCGGGCACGATTCCCGGCGGGGTCAGAGATTTTCTCTGCCTCGAGATTACTGAGTATTGTGTGTCCTTCATCATCGTACCATTATCATTGACTCGCAAGTCGCCGAAGTGGCATCAACTAAAAAGGACTTGCAATTCGGTGACCGAACTCCCCCGCATGTGGCCGCCCGGCCAACAATGCCATACGATCATTTCATTTCAGTGTCTGACTTCCCAATCCAATTCTCTCAGCATTGACCGACTTAATTCTACTACATTCCATTACCCTTGTTTCGCTTTTGTTGATGTTCATCTTATGTCCTCCTTTCAAAATTGTCTATTCCGTTCAGCTGCTCTTCCAAGTCCTTTGCTGTTTCTGCTAGAATTACAGTGTCATCGTGAACTCCGAAAATTTTTGTTTCGTCCCCTTGAAATTCCTTCTCCAGTTTTCCTTTAGTTTCCTTTACTGCTTGCTCAATGTACTCAGTGAATTACTTTCTACATTTACGTCTACATGATTAATCTGTAATTCGCATTTAAGTGCCTAACAGAGGGTTCATCGAACCACCTTTAAGCTACTTCTCTACTGTTCCACTGTAACAGCGCGCGGGGAAAACGATACTTAAATCTCTCCATGCGAATTCTGCCTTCTTTTATTATGATGTTATTTCTCCATTTGAAGGTGGACACCAACAAATATTTTCACACTCTGAGGAGAAAGTTGCTGACTGAAATTTCATGAGAAGGTCTTGCCCCAGTGAAAAACATCTTTATTTTAATGACTGCCACCCCAATTCGTGTATCATACCCGTGGTAAGTATGGAGTGTTCTTCTATATGGCGCTGAAACATGGACTATCAGGAAATAAGACAGAGAAAGGCTGGAGGCTTTTGACATCTGGACATGGCGGAGGATGGAAAGAATAAGTTGGATGAACAGAGTAAAAAATGAAGAGGTACTGAGAAGAGTGGGAGAGAAAAGACAGTTACTAGATGTTATAAAGAGAAGAAAAAGAAATTGGACTGGGCATATACAGGGTGATTCAAAAAGAATACCACAACTTTAAAAATGTGTATTTAATGAAAGAAACATAATATAACCTTCTGTTATACATCATTACAAAGAGTATTTAAAAAGGTTTTTTTTCACTCAAAAACAAGTTCAGAGATGTTCAATATGGCCCCCTCCAGACACTCGAGCAATATCAACCCGATACTCCAACTCGTTCCACGCTCTCTGTAGCATATCAGGCGTAACAGTTTGGATAGCTGCTGTTATTTCTCGTTTCAAATCATCAACGGTGGCTGGGAGAGGTGGCCGAAACACCATATCCTTAACATACCCCCATAAGAAAAAATCGCAGGGGGTAAGATCAGGGCTTCTTGGAGGCCGTCCAGAACTTTTCCCTTTGCACAAACACCCATTCTCTGTAAACTGTTTATACCAACGTTTAATACACCACCTATCAGGAGGTTTAACACCATACTTCGTTCGAAATGCACGCTGAACAACTGTCGTCGATTCACTTCTGCCGTACTCAATAACACAAAAAGCTTTCTGTTGAGCGGTCGCCATCTTAGCATCAACTGACGCTGACGCCTAGTCAACAGCTCCTCAAGCGAACAAATGTACAACTAAATGAAACTTTATAGCTCCCTTAATTCGCCGACAGATAGTGCTTAGCTCTGCCTTTTGTCGTTGCAGAGTTTTAAATTCCTAAAGTTGTGGTATTCCTTTTGAATCACCCTGTATTAAGAAAGAATGACGGACTGATGAAAACAGTTTTAGAAGGTTATGTAGAAGGGGAAAGGAAGCTAGGAAGGAAGAGATTCCAGATACTGGATGACATGATGGACGGTACAACATACAGCAGCCTTAGGAAGGAAGCAATGGATCGCAGAAAATGGAGAGGCAAAGGACCTGCTAATATAGCAGATAACTGATGATGATGATCTGTGGTCTCGCCTTCCCCACAACATTACCTTTGTGAGCGTTCCACTTTGTTATTCGTAACTGTAATCCCTAAGTATTTAGTTCAATTTACAGCCTTTACATTTGTATGATTTATGGTGTAACCAAAATTTAGCGGATTCTTTTTAGTGCTCAGGTGAATGACTTCACACTTTTCATGATTTAGAGTCAACTGCCGCTCTTAGCACCGTATAGGTAGCTCGTCTAAATCCTTTTAATATTTGTTTTGATCATCTGATGACTTTACATGACGGTAAATGACAGAATCATTGGCAAACAATCCAAGAGGACTGCTCAGATTGCCTCCTAAATCGTTTATGTATAACAGGAACAGCAGGGTTAGGTTGTTTTGGGGAAGGAGACCAGACAGCGAGGTTATCAGACTCATCAGATTAGAGAAGGACGGGGAAGGAAGTCGGCCGTGCCCTTTGAAAGGAACCATCCCGGCATTTGCCTGGAGCGATTTAGGGAAATCACGGAAAACCTAAATCAGGATGGCCGGACGTGGGATTGAACCGCCGTCCTCCCGAATGCGAGTCCAGTGGAACAGCAGGGCTCGTATAGCACTTCCTTGGGGAACGGCAGATATTACTTCTGTTTTGCTCGATGACATTCCGTCAATTACTCCGTAATGCCACCTTTGTGACAGTGGATAGTCCACAGCCCCATCTCACTCCTTTCTCAACCACTGCTTCCCTTGGTGCACTACGACTCTTATAACCGCTGTCTGGTTTCTGTATAAGCTGCAAACTTTTCGCTCCCTGTAACCGCGCTGTCTTCAGAATTTGAAAGTGTGTGTTCCAGTCGACATTGTCAAAAGATTTCTCTAAGTCTACAAGTGTCAACATTCCTTTGCACTTTTCGTTATTTTATTTTGATTCATCAGTCCCATGACTAGTTTGGTGTGGCCCACCGTAAATACCTCTCCTGCGCCAACCTCTCAGACTAGCACTGGTAACGTACGTCCTCAATTATTTCCTGGATGTATCCCAGTCTGTCTTTCTCAACAGTTTTTACCCTCTACAGCTTACTCTAGTAGCATGGAAGGTATACCCCGATTATTAAAAGATGTCCTATCATCCTGTTCCTTCTTCTTGTCGGTGTTTTCCATATCCACTTTTTCTCCCTGTTGTACTTAACATATAAATGGTGGCGCACGAAATGTTGTTACCAATTGTTTCTTTCACAATTTACGACGCAAATTAGATATCCCGCTGGGATCTCTACAGCAGTACCAGCAGAGCTTAGAAAAACAAATGAGTTACGAAATGACGTGTAATTCACGATACTGCCGCTAGGAGACTAGTAAGCAGCAATGGCTGACAATGGAAGACTGACGACACAGCAACGATAGGCAATAGTGTTACTTTTTCATGAAACGAAAAGCCTTGTTACGACTCAGAGGCGTTTTCGACAAGTTTGACACACGATGGGTCCCTTCAAGAGGACGATCCACAGGTTGCACAATAAACTTGTACAGGAAGGAATAGTATTGGAAGCGAAGCGACCTCGGCATAAGGCTGTTTGTTCGCCGGAGAATATTGAAGCGGTACGAGTTGCTGTACGGAGAAGTCCCGGGAAATCGTGTAGAAAGGCAGCAGTGCAACTGGGAATATCCAGACGCTCCGTTCAACGCATTCTTAAAAGTGACCTCCATACGTACCCATACAAGATGACCTGTGGACAGAAGCTCACTGAAGAACACAAGCAGCAGAGACTACTGTTTGCTCAGTGGGCGGAGGATAGGGAAGAAACTCTCAACAACGTTTGGTTTTCAGACGAGGCGCATTTTCATTTAGACGGTGTGGTTAACAAACAAAATGTACGCTTTTGGCCACTGAAAACACACAAGTGCTTCATGAACGACATTATGCTCCGAGGATTACAGCGTGGGCAGCAATTTCCAGTCACGGACTTATTGGACACTTTTTTCTTTGAAGAAACTGTGAAGAGCGAGCGTTATTTGAGCATGCTTCGCAATAGCTTCATTCCACAGCTTCTTGCTACTGCCTTGCCCTTCAACACGCAGTGGTTCATGCAAAATGGAGCAAGGCCACGTACTGCAAACACTGTGTTGGTGTTTTTACACGAGCATTTCGACATGCGGCACTCAGGTTTCCAGGTCGCTTCAGTGACGGACAAAATTGGCCCCCCAGTAGTCCAGACCTCAATCCATGTGACTTTTTTCTTTGGGGATACCTAAAGGAAAAATTTTTCCCGAAACGTCGTTCACGTGATTTAATGGAGCTCAGAAGACTTATTTTTCAAGCTTGCAGTGAAATTACGGAAGACATGTGCCGTAGGGTAATCTCTAACTTCAGTGTTCGTTTGAAGGAAGTTAGGAGACGAAATGGTGGACATATTGAGCAAGTGCTGAATTAGAACAAATCTACATGGACGGCACTTCATTGTAGTATATGTTCCTTTCAGTACCGTCCGACATTGAAAATAGGTACAACATTCTTCATTATTCTTGTCACAACAACATATTTTTTCTAATAATAACTCAATTTCAATCAATACAGCGAAGCCGGATACCAGTGTAGGAAATAATGACAATTTATTTATTTAACTCCCACAAAATAAATCCCTACATCCAATTTGTTGAGATCTGCGAAATGAATGAATGTATGGTCGTCTGCTAACCACAGATAGTGAATGTGCAATGTATGATCATCTTTGAGACGGTACTTTGGTCATCTTTGGTGGAACCAAAGATATGAAATTTACCTGAGCTCTGAGCGCCTGAAGTGTGGCTGACCAATACGGTAGCAAGGTGCTCCCCCACTTCGAAAGAGGTGCGAGATGACCTGAAGAACGGCCATGTTTCAGCACTCTGCCGCTGGATCTAGTGTTGGTAAGACCTGTCTTAGGCGTGCTCCGTAAGGACAAAAGAGTGGAGACATGGTATGCATATGAAATACTTAAGAGTAGTTTAGAATAGTAATTTCTCTAGTTCAGGAACTTTTGTGGGGAGAATTAAATGTCAGGCAGGTAATATAAAGGGGATCGTAGTAATCTTCGGAAGTGACCAATGGTCACAATGAAACCACGTGTAGCAATAAGTTGAAATACTTCTGAGTGCTTAAGTTAAGCTGAATTACTAGCGTGTGTACTGTAAGTTGGAAATATTTAAGAAATGGCATGTGCAGGACTTGAAATTAGAGACGAGTACTTCCACGTGGTGAGTACTGTGTGAGTCTCAATCTGTGTATGAGACAAAGGATAAAGAGAAGTACTCGTCCATGGTATCAGTTGAGGACTCGCGTGTGTGATGAATATGTTCTTAATATTACTTTGCGTGTTATGTTTCCGTGTGACGCTTGATTCAAACTATAATACTCTGAGAGTGAAGCAAGGTGAGTCAGCCGTCTATCCAGCAGCGCCACTTGGCTTGCATTGCACAGGAAGACGTGCATATATCCTCCAGAGTTCGTAGTAGGAGAGAAAAGTTACGAAGTGGGGCAGTGTCGTGTGAAACTGGGATGAATTTTAATTGAAGTGGGAAAGCTGAAAGTGATGTGATTATAACGCTGTGACTATTCCTTATTTTGTATTGTATGTTGCCAGTGTGATGTATTTCATGAAATTTAAGTATGTGTGGTTGGCATGGGAGAGTAACAACATAGTTTCAGAGGCAGTGGGTTATGCATGTTCCTTTTTGTACCACTCGGTCAGGAGGAAAGTTTCGTGATGATGGGTGTAAGAGTTGAAGTGTGAGATATAGCAAAAGATCCACCATCCTATCCAGAAAGTGTACTGTAGCGTTAAATAATTACGAGACCGTAAGATAGAGAATCACCAATGTAAAGCATTGCCCACTGGGCGGAATTTCTCATGTGTTATTGTTGTAGCTTATAGAATTTGTGTGTTTAGGTTATAGACTTTATCGGAATAAATAAGATAGTGAAAAGAAAAAGATTGGCGGCCTTTTCCTTCGAATAGTATGTTGTTATGATACCCAGAATTTATAATTTGTGCGCCATTCATATTCAGTCCGATGGCCACGTGTTGATCAAAGCCGTTGAATAAGAAAGAAAATGTGGTATTGCCAGTGCGTAGTGAATAATCAGAGTTGTGTAAATTTTTAATAGTCAGATGTGCGTTATCCGTTTCCGTTGGTTAATATTCGAACAGGAGAATAATTTGTAACTTAATTGTCAGTACTAGAGCTCATGTTACTTGGTAAATAAAAAATGAATCCACTCGCTTGGCAGACCACTCATCTTGCAGGCCCGACTGCTTGATGCCACAGTATGAGCAAGGCATGTGGGTGCCTCTCAGTATTGACAATAAGGTTTATATTCAAAAACAAAATGGTAACACATTTCGTGCGCCACCCTGTACATTTATGTATTTCAGTTGCCAGTTTACAAATAGAATCTATCAAAAGGAACCCTGAAAACATTGTCGTTTCTAGGATAAAAACGTATTTGAGTCTCGATACAGCATGCCCCAATGTTTTGGTGAATAACAACAATGTTTAAATTAAGCATTTTAGTCTGATTTTGTGCGAGAACAATGTGCTGACGCCGGATATAAAGTTGACACGCAGAAAATTTTGACTCAGGACCGAGGAGGTTAAAAAATTGCCGTACTTAAGATAGGAAAGGAAATGGTAGTTGAAGTAGTTGAAACTGGGAGACGCGCTAAAGACGAGATGCGCTGGCGCCAGTGTAGGTGGGCCGCTACGACACGTCGCGTAGCGTGGCCGCCCGCAGCAGCAGCGGCGGCGTGCAGCGATGCTGACCCGCGCTGTTATCGGCAACGTCGCAGCGGACGGCCCGGTCGCGGCACGCCCCCGCGTACCGGCCGCTACACTGGCTCTGCCCGCGCCCACACCTCGCCACACACGCGGCTCTGCCTTGCGCTTCCGAACTACTCACTCACCGCACCTGCGCACTACACCTCCGCATTTTTCACCTTCTCTCTCTCTCTCTCTCTCTCTCTCTCTCTCTCTCATACACACACACACACACACACACACCTCCGAGAAATGTGCACCCACACATGAAACTGAAAATAGTACAGATGAATGGTGATGATGAGAATCTAGCAATATGTATATTGATGGTGCCCTCATTTTGTAATATATGTCAGTGATGATCATTTAAAAAATATTGAAACAGACGTACCAGTTTTAACATACATTGCTGGTTTCTGTTGTCACTGATTGCTAAGAAAACTCCATTGTTTAGAGTGCACAGATGTCATATTCTGACATCCATTGTTTTGCTACTTCAGTACATTCCCATGTCAGGCAAAGAAAGGCTTAGTAGTTTAGTAACACATCAGGTGGCCTTGGTTGTTCAACATTTCTTACTGTACAGGGTGTTACAAAAAGGTACGGCCAAACTTTCAGGAAACATTCCTCACACCCAAAGAAAGAAAATATGTTATGTGGACATGTGTCCGGAAACGCTTACTTTCCATGTTAGAGCTCATTTTATTACTTCTCTTCAAATCACATTAATCATGGAATGGAAACACACAGCAAAAGAACAAACGCAGCGTGACTTCAAACACTTTGTTACAGGAAATGTTCAAAATGTCCTCCGTTAGCGAGGATACATGCATCCACCCTCCGTCGCATGGAATCCCTGATGCGCTGATGCAGCCCTGGAGAATGGCGTATTGTATCACAGCCGTCCACAATACGAGCACGAAGAGTCTCTACATTTGGTACTGGGGTTGCGTAGACACGAGCTTTCAAATGCCCCCATACATGAAAGTCAAGAGGGTTGAGGTCAGGAGAGCGTGGAGGCCATGGAATTGGTCCGCCTCTACCAATCCATCGGTCACCGAATCTGTTGTTGAGAAGCGTACGAACACTTCGGCTGAAATGTGCAGGAGCTCCATCGTGCATGAACCACATGTTGTGTCGTACTTGTAAAGGCACATGTTCTAACAGCACAGGTAGAGTATCCCGAATGAAATCATGATAACGTGCTCCATTGAGCGTAGGTGGAAGAACAAACTAAAATGAACTCTAACATGGAAATTAAGCGTTTCCAGACACATGTCCACATAACATTTTGTGTTTGAGGAATGTTTCCTGAAAGTTTGGTCGTACCTTTTTGTAACACCCTGTATGTGATATATGCCTACTTCTAGAACTCCTTTGAAAAGTGTTTATCTTCAGTACCAGAATGAACATCAAATTGTCAGGTTTTCTACGTAGAAAAGCACTTTGTTAGTACCAGATAGCAATAATGAGACTTGTAGTTGGTGATTTCTATGTGACAAAGGAAGTAACCTGTAGAGAGATTGAAAATGGTAAGTAAAGAGAGCCTCAGCCTTTTGCTCACATTCTTACATGTAATGCACTTGGTTGTTTTTCATTTCCTACTAATCTTACCTTTCATAACATTTTTTAATATTGTTGCTAGAAGTGTATCTTCAATAGCAGAGTGAACTTCAAATTGTCAGGCTTTTCTTAAAGGAAAGAGCAGTCCCTTAGTTATCATAGTGCAAGACAGAATCTTGTGCTCAGTGATGTCTATGTTAAAAGGAGAATATTTGATGTCTACCCTTTGTTTCCATTCTTTATTACTGGGGATACACTTGTAAAAATTCTTGAAAAGAGCTGTCACCATGAACATATGAGTAAATTCACAATAGTCAGGTGTATTATGAGATAAAGCAAACTCTTGTTACCTTATTGTAAACGAAAGTTGTGAGGGTTTTGCTACATATGACAGTGTTTAAGATAATTTACTTGCAGTGTAATGGCTTGAAAATGTTAAGTCCTGCTGTCAGTTAGCATTTGTCACCACCTGTGAGTTCTGACAATTCTAAAATAGTGGCAAAGTTCCTCAATCAATTAAACTTATTCCTGCCCGGTATTTCGTTCTGAACCTTTATGCTGTTCACAAAAATATATTTAATTTGGTCTTTGGTTTGAATTATCGATTAGTTCGCTCCTTTCTGTATGACGGACAGAAGATCGTTAGCATCAGGCGAGTCTATACGGATGTGTCCGTGGACTGCTGCGTTGGCTATGGGCCGCTTAGTGTGACGTCACTAACACTGCTGGGCGGTCTTGTTATCCCGGGGGTGTCGCACACACACACTCCTCGTTATGTGTCATAGAAATTTAGATACAAAGTCGATAACGAACGACATTTCGACGGGGGAGATATAGCAGCTCCATACAGGGTGAATCATGAACGCACCGACAAAATTGCGGATATTTTTCAGGGACACACGCTCTCCGGTAGCTCGTTACAGTGTAACTATGCAACTATGATTTATTCTGTCACCCCAGTTACCTTCATTTATGCGAAAATGCGTCCACAACCGAGAAATATAAGTAATAGGATATCACAAATCAGCGTGAACAAATTTGGAAAGTTGTGGTAAGATCCTATGGGACCAAACTGCTGAGGTCATCGGTCCCTAAGCTTACACACTAGTTGTTCTTCCTGTGGTCTTCAGCCCAGAGACTGGTTTGATGCAGCTCTCCATGCTACTCTGTCCTGTGCAACCTTCTTCATCTACCAGTACCTACTGCAACCTACATCCTTCTGAATCTGTTTAATGTACTCATCTCTTGGTCTCCCTCTACAATTTTTACCCTCTACGCTGCCCTCTAATACTAAATTGGTGATCCCTTGATGCCTCAGAACATGTCCTACCAACCGATCCCTTCTTCTAGTCAAGTTGTGCCACAAATTTCTCTTCTCTCCAATTCTACTCAATACCTCCTCATTAGTTATGTGATTTACCCATCTAATCTTCAGCATTCTGTTCTCTTCTTGTCTAAACTATTTATCGTCCATGTTTCACTTCCACACATGGCTACACTCCATTCAAATACTTTCAGAAACGACTTCCTTACTCTTAAATCTATACTTGATGTTAACAAATTTCTCTTCTTCAGAAACGCTTTCCTTGCCATTGCCAGTCTACATTTTATATCCTCTCTACTTCGACCATCATCAGTTATTTTGCTCCCCAAATAGTAAAACTCATTTACTACTTTCAGCGTATCATTTCCTAATCTAATTCCCTCAGCATCACCCGACTTAATTCGAATACTTTCGATTATCCTTGTTATGCTTTTGTTGATGTTCATCTTATATCCTCCTTTCAAGACACTGTCCATTCCATTCAGCTGCTCTTTCAGGTCCTTTGCTGTCTCTGACAGACTCACAATGTCATCGGCAAACCTCAAAGTTTTTGTTTCTTCTCCATGGATTTTAATTCCTACTCCGAACTTTCTCTAAGTCTACAAATGCTAGAAACGTAGGTTTGTCTTTCCTTAATCTATTTTCTAAGATAAGTCATAGGGTCAGTATTGGCTCACGTGTTCCAACATTTCTATGGAATCCAAACTGATCTTTCCCGAGGTCTGCTTCTACCAGTTTTTCCATTCGTCTGTAAAGAGTTCGTGTTAGTATTTTGCAGCCGTGGCTTATTAAACTGATCACATCTGTCAACACCTGCCTTCTTTGGAATTGGAATTATTATATTCTTCTTGAAGTCTGAGGGTATTTCTCCTGTCTGATACATCTTGTTCACTAGATGGTAGAGTGTTGTTAGGCCTGGCTCTCATAAGGGTGTCAGTAGTTGTAATGGAATGTTGTCTACTCCCGGGGCCTTGTCTCGACTTAGATCACAAACTAGTTAATCTAACTTAAACTAACTAACGCTAAGGACGACACAAATATCCATGCCTGAGAGAGGACTCAAACCTCCGGCGGGGGAGCCGCAAAACAGTGTGATACAATAACCGTCCAGCACATGCTAAATTAGTGTGATGGGATTGCCGCCGATGGGAGAACATACACTGACCATCCAGAACATTACGACCACCTAACTAACAGCCGGTATGTCCACCTTTGGCACGGATAAAAGAGGCGATGCATTGTGGCATGAAAGTACTGAGACCTTGGTAGGTCGCTGGAGGGAGTTGGCACCACATCTGAACACACAAATCATCCAATTCTCGTTAACTCTGGAAAGGGGGCAATGAGCTCTGACGCCTCGTTCAGTTACATTCTAGTTGTGTTCAATCGGGTTCAGATCTGGCGAGCTCAGGGGCCAACACATCAACTGGAACTCGCCACTGTGTTCCTCGATCCACTCCATCACACTCCTGGCCTTGTGACATCTTACTGAAAAATGCCACTGCTGTCGGGAAAAATGATCGTCATGAAGGGATGTACGTAGTCTGCAACCATTGTACGAGGTGCATTCAAGTTCTAAGGCCTCCGATTTTTTTTCTCCAGACTGGAAAGAGATAGAAACACGCGCATTGTTTTAAAATGAGGCCGCGTTCATTATCAATACGTCCCAGAGATGGCAGCACCGTACGGCAGATGGAATTTTACCGCCAGCGGCGAGAATGAGAACTGTTTTAAATACTTAAAATGGCGACGTTTTCCTTACTTGAACAGCGTGCAATCATTCGTTTTCTGAATTTGCGTGATGTGAAACCAATTGAAATTCATTGACAGTTGAAGGAGACATGTGGTGATGGAGTTATGGATGTGTCGAAAGTGCGTTCATGGGTGTGACAGTTTAATGAAGGCAGAACATCGTGTGACAACAAACCAAAACAACCTCAGGCTCGCAAAAGCCGGTCTGACGACATGATCGAGAAAGTGGAGAGAATTGTTTTGGGGGATCGCCGAATGACTGTTGAACAGCTCGCCTCCAGAGTTGGCATTTCTGTGGATTCTGTGCACACAATCCTGCATGACGACCTGAAAATGCGAAAAGTGTCATCCAGGTGGGTGCCACGAATGCTGACGGACGACCACATGGCTGCCCGTGTGGCATGTTGCCAAGCAATGTTGACACACAACGACAGCACGAATGGGACTTTCTTTTCGTCGGTTGTGACAATGCATGAGACGTGGATGCCATTTTTCAATCCAGAAACAAAGCGCCAGTCAGCTCAATGGAAGCACACAGGTTCACCGCCACCAAAAAACAATCGGGTAACCGCCAGTGCTGAAAAAATGATGGTGTCCATGTTCTGGGACAGAGAGGGCGTAATTCTTACCTATTGCGTTCCAAAGGGCACTACAGTAACAGGTGCATCCTACGAAAATGTTTTGAAGAACAAATTCCTTCCTGCACTGCAACAAAAACGTCCGGGAAAGGCTGCGCGTGTGCTGTTTCACCAAGACAACGCACCCGCACATCGAGCTAACGTTACGCAACAGTTTCTTCGTGATAACAACTTTGAAGTCATTCCTCATGCTCCCTACTCACCTGACCTGGCTCCTAGTGACTTTTGGCTTTTTCCAACGTGGCACATTCACCAGCCGTGCTGCTATTGCCTCAGCTATTTTCCAGTGGTCAAAACAGACTCCTAAAGAAGCCTTCGCCGCTGCCATGTAATCATGGCGTCAGCGTTGTGGAAAATATGTACGTCTGCAGGGCGATTACGTCGAGAAGTAACGCCAGTTTCATCGATTTCAGGTGAGTAGTTAATTAGAAAAAAAAATTGGAGGCCTTATAACTTGAATGCACCTCGTAAGACACTCCTTGGCCGTCATGGTGCCTTGCATGAGCTCCATTGGATCCATGGATGCCCAGGTGAATGTTACTCCAGCTTGTATCCATCCTGCAGCACAGGTGTCAAGGAGCTGTTCCCCTGGAAGACTACAGATTCGCGCCCTCACATCCGCATGATGCAGAAAATCTCGCGATTCATCAGACCATGCAATGCTATGCCACAGCGTCAACGTTCAGTGCCGATGATCACATACCCATTTCAACTGATATCGTGATGTTAACATTGGCATATCCATGGGTCGTCGGCTGTGGAGGCCAATCGCAAAGAGTGTTCGATGCACTGTGTGTTCAGACACATTTTTACTCTGCCCAGCATTAAAGTCTGATGTTGCTTCCGCCACAGTTCGCCGACTTTGCTGTTTTACCAGTCTGCCCAGCATACGGCGTCCGACATCTGTAATGAGGTGTGACCGTCTAAACCCACATCGTCTGGACGTT
Source organism: Schistocerca americana (assembly GCF_021461395.2). Lineage (NCBI taxonomy): Eukaryota > Metazoa > Arthropoda > Insecta > Orthoptera > Acrididae > Schistocerca > Schistocerca americana. The sequence goes on from NC_060124.1 coordinate 34,690,836, forward strand.
GTTCCCCGTTGGTTTCGCCACGTGTTGAAGACGCTCACTACAGCACTCATGGAACATCTGACAAGTTGTGCGGTTTCCGAAATGCTTGTGTCGAGCCTTTGGGCCATTACAATCTGCCTTCGGTCAAACTCAAATACACTCCTGGAAATTGAAATAAGAACACCGTGAATTCATTGTCCCAGGAAGGGGAAACTTTATTGACACATTCCTGGGGTCAGATACATCACATGATCACACTGACAGAACCACAGGCACATAGACACAGGCAACAGAGCATGCACAATGTCGGCACTAGTACAGTGCATATCCACCTTTCGCAGCAATGCAGGCTGCTATTCTCCCATGGAGACGATCGTAGAGATGCTGGATGTAGTCCTGTGGAACGGCTTGCCATGCCATTTCCACCTGGCGCCTCAGTTGGACCAGCGTTCGTGCTGGACGTGCAGACCGCGTGAGACGACGCTTCATCCAGTCCCAAACATGCTCAATGGGGGACAGATCCGGAGATCTTGCTGGCCAGGGTAGTTGACTTACACCTTCTAGAGCACGTTGGGTGGCACGGGATACATGCGGACGTGCATTGTCCTGTTGGAACAGCAAGTTCCCTTGCCGGTCTAGGAATGGTAGAACAATGGGTTCGATGACGGTTTGGATGTACCGTGCACTATTCAGTGTCCCCTCAACGATCACCAGTGGTGTACGGCCAGTGTAGGAGATCGCTCCCCACACCATGATGCCGGGTGTTGGCCCTGTGTGCCTCGGTCGTATGCAGTCCTGATTGTGGCGCTCACCTGCACGGCGCCAAACACGCATACGACCATAATTGGCACCAAGGCAGAAGCGACTCTCATCGCTGAAGAAGACACGTCTCCATTCGTCCCTCCATTCACGCCTGTCGCGACACCACTGGAGGCGGGCTGCACGATGTTGGGGCGTGAGCGCAAGACGGCCTAACGGTGTGCGGGACCGTAGCCCAGCTTCATGGAGACGGTTGCGAATGGTCCTCGCCGATACCCCAGGAGCAACAGTGTCGCTAATTTGCTGGGAAGTGGCGGTGCGGTCCCCTACGGCACTGCGTAGGATCCTACGGTCTTGGCGTGCATCCGTGCGTCGCTGCGGTCCGGTTCCAGGTCGACGGGCACGTGCACCTTCCGCCGACCACTGGCGACAACATCGATGTACTGTGGAGACCTCACGCCCTACGTGTTGAGCAATTCGGCGGTACGTCCACCCGGCCTCCCGCATGCCCACTATACGCCCTCGCTCAAAGTCCGTCAACTGCACATACGGTTCACGTCCACGCTGTCGCGGCATGCTACCAGTGTTAAAGACTGCGATGGAGCTCCGTATGCCACAGCAAACTGGCTGACACTGACGGCGGCGGTGCACAAATGCTGCGCAGCTAGCGCCATTCGACGGCCAACACCGCGGTTCCTGGTGTGTCCGCTGTGCCGTGCGTGTGATCATTGCTTGTACAGCCCTCTCGCAGTGTCCGGAGCAAGTATGGTGGGTCTGACACACCGGTGTCAATGTGTTCTTTTTTCCATTTCCAGGAGTGTACGCCGGCCGAAGTGGCCGTGCGGTTAACGGCGCTGCAGTCTGGAAACGCAAGACCGCTCCGGTCGCAGGTTCGAATCCTGCCTCGGGCATGGATGTTTGTGATGTCCTTAGGTTAGTTAGGTTTAACTAGTTCTAGGTTCTAGGGGACTAATGACCTCAGCAGTTGAGTCCCATAGTGCTCAGAGCCATTTGAACCATTTTTTGAACCAGGAGTGTACATAATTAAGTTTATACGGCACCGCCAGTGCGAGAGTCCTACTCGCATGTGGCCAGTTTTATTTGGCATTGATGTAACGGAATCTCGCTTACGTCGTTTCTCTAGTACGCCATTTTATTTCATGGGCACGTATTTCTTACTTACTTGTTAGTAAGGCTCTGAGCACTATGGGACTTAACTTCTGAGGTCATCAGTCCCCTAGAACTGAGAACTACTTAAACCTAACTAACCTAAGGACATCACCCACATCCATGCCCGAGGCAGGATTCGAACCTGCGACCGTGGCGGTCGCGCGGTTCCAGACTGTAGCGCCTAGAACCGCTCGGCCACTCCGGCCGGCGGCACGCATTTCCTCTCAGTAGCAAGCTCTTCTTTTCCCATGCGTTCTTCGCTAGAAATTTTCCATTAAAACTTTATTTTAGAATGTGAAAGTATATCTGCAGATGAGATAATGTTACGCAGTATGTGTTGAATGTCCTCTTTTGTTGGGATTATCACTGAAGAATTGTGTTCACATTATTGGAGTTGCGAGGATTTACCCCAGACACCTGCGGAGATTTGCCCCATTTCGCCATCTTCCGACGAATCAGTCATTGGTGGTTTTGAGGACCAACTGGAACAGTTATTTCAGCTCGGAAATAAACTTAAATGCAGTAGCTTCAACGAGTAATTCATTGGTTCTTCTTTTCAAACCCTGCGTTATACATTGTTTAAATAAAACATCTGAAAAGTTACACGTGGGCAGTTAGAAACATACTTACCTCATTTTTTCCTGTCTGGAGCGACCTGCGGGGACGAACTTTTGCGGAACAATAAGTTACGATAAGACAAACCTGCCACCTGGTGCAGCGCAGGATTAGCCGAGCGGTCAGGGGGGTTCCAGTCATGGACTGTGCGGCTGGTCCCGGCGGACGTTCGAGTCCTCCCTCGGGCATGGGTGTGCGTGTTTGTCTTTAGGACAATTTAGGTTAAGTAGTGTGTAAGCTTAGGGACTGATGACCTTAGCAGTTAAGTCCTATAAGATTTCACACATATTTGAACATTTTTTTGTCACCTGGTGGTCAACCTATAAATTGATGGTAGTCAGTCCAAAAAGTCGGTCCGAGTTTTTATCCTACGCGGGGCCTTACCCCACTTACCGTCATTTCTTCTGCTAGCAAGGCGATGCTGTTTCTTGCGGCCTTGGAAGCATCTTGCTCGATCCTGCTTGCACGTGTCAGTCAACTAGCACTGATTAATCAAAGCGAATCATGGGGATATCGGTAAACAGGACGGGAACTACCACGGTGATTACAATGGGAAGAGCCTAAATTCGACTCCTTAACTGCGATATATTCTGCATCCAAGATTTACATTGCAACAGAAAACGAATAGCAAGCACTGAAACCAGAGGAAAGAGTGCACTAGTCAATATCGAATTCTCGTTTCAGCAAACATCAATTAAAATAAAAGTTACAAAACTGTAACCAACGAAGCTGCTATAAGGCTGAGACGAGCAAGAGCGAGATACGCTGTCAAAGAGGAACAACAGTGGAGCATGATGTCATGTTACATGGACTATAGGCCGTAGCATCTTGTTGTGCCGAAGGCGGCTGGCGGTTGTACACGAGATCCTCTATAACGGACCCTTACGCGCTACGTGTATACTGCTCCAGGACATCGACAAGAGGTTGGTTGATTTAGGGGCGGGGACCGAAAACCTAAGTCGTCGGTCCCACCGTATTAGGGAAGGAAATCGGGTGGACCCTTTCAAAGGAACCATTCCGGCGTTCGCCTGAAGCGATTTAGGGACATCACGGAAAATCTAAATTAGGATTGTGGGCTTGAACCGTCGTCCTTCCGAATGCGAGTCCAGTGTGCTAACCACTGCACCACCTCGCTCGGTGGCACCGACAAGAGTGATGCTGAGTTAGTCTGTTGGTCCCTACTTAATTACTCTGCGCCTGCAAGCAAACAGCAGACTGTCGGGGTAGGCACTATTTTCTGTTGCCACCTTAAAGGGCCATTTCTACACACAAAAAAACCTATGTTTGTATTTCCAGCGTGTTTTGAGGGGACTCTCCAGATTTGTTAGGTTGCCATTACCTTTAAGGAATGCACCCAAGAGTTCCTGGCGTCCTTGTTCAAACGCAAGGTGCTTCTGCAGTGGTCACCACCATTTTGCTAACCACAAATACAGCTTGAAAGGCGTTACCTCAAAACTAACCTCGCCCAAAACTACTCCCGTACAGAGAACGACGTTCAGTAATTTCCGCCTAACTCTCATATTGTGGGCACACAGAAAATCGGGGGCAGGTTTCTTTTTATTTTAATTTATAACTAAATTCCCCAACAAAATAAATTTAGTATCGTAACTGGTGTCCATAAATGTAGGGATGAGTTCCTGAAATCAAAAAGGCAATATGAATATGGGACCAAAAATCCTACACTACGGAGTTACGAAGCGAATTCCTCTTAGTGGCCCCTGGTTAAGCAACATACTTCAGACGTGCATTTTTACTACATTTGTCTTTAAAGATGGTATTGGCATTTGTTTTCTGCGTCTGATTGTCTTTTGTTCAGCATCAACATATGAGGCGAATCGTTTGCGTAAAACAGCGCCAGATGGCCATGATTTTTTCTAATGCCAATATCAAACCCTTATGGACAAAAAATCACTAGGAAATTTACATATATTGCTTAGCATATTTATAAAAAACAAAATAAGACTTGGTTCTCGAAGTTAGTCCAAATTTTAAACTAACTAAGAAGTTTTTTAATTATGAAGCACATCTTACCTGTGTATCACGATTAGATTTTCAGACACGCAAGGGATGGGCGGCCAGCTGGCAAAACACATTAAAAATAAAGAGGAAACCCTATTAAAAGAATGTCCGATATGCGTAACGTGTTTTCATTGAACTCCTTTGCACAGGTAAGCTTTATAGATAAAATTATAAGAAATCGCACAAGACGTTACCCATTGGCTAAACTAAATATGACTCTGGACCCATTGCAGTTTTTGAATCATAACAGGTTTTTGTTTTTCGCTCTAGGGTTTTTCTTGGAATATTAAGCTCTATAGAATCTTTCTGACTGAATAACAATCTTTTTTTTTTTTTACTTTACTAACAGTAATTTGAAGTATTTTTCTCTCCATCTTTCTTTAGAAGAACCAATGTTGGGAATGTACTTAGTTGGCATTTGTAAAAAAATTAATTCCAGTCAAAACTAAAAAACAAACAAAGTTTTATGGGATGGCTAAATATCACATAGATGATATGGCCACCTCCCCCAGTCGGGAGAGAGAGAGAGAGAGAGAGAGAGAGAGAGAGAGAGAGAGAGCCATAGCGTGTCATCACACATGGTGGACGAGAACAGAAACAACCTACTTCATTTGTTTTCGGATTGCATTTCCTTAGGATTCTTCCAATGAATCTCAGTCTGGCATCTGCTTTACCGACGATCAACTTTATATGATCATTCCATTTTAAACCACTCCTAATGCCTATTCCCAGATAATTTATGGAATTAACTGCTTCCAGTTACTGACCTGCTATATTGTAGCAAAATGATGTGGGATCTTTCTTTCTATGTATTCGCAGCACATTACACTTGTCTACATTGAAATTCAATTGTAATTCCCTGCGCCATGCGCCAATTCGCTGCAGATCCTCCTGCATTTCAGTACAATTTTCCATTGTTACAACCTCTCGATATACCACAGCATCATCCGCAAAAAGCCTCAGTGAACTTCCGATGTTATCCACAAGGTCATTTATGTACATTGTGAATAGCAACGGTCCTACGACACGCCCCTGCGGCACACCTGAAATCACTCTTACTTCGGAAGACTTCTCTCCATTGAGAATGACATGCTGCGTTCTGTAATCTAGGAACTCTTCAATCCAATCACACAATTGGTCTGATAGTCCATATGCTCTTACTTTGTTCATTAACGACTGTGGGGAACTGTATCGAACGCCTTGCGAAAGTCAAAAAACACGGCATCTACCTGGGGACCCGTATCTATAGCCCTCTGAGTCTCGTGGGCGAATAGCGCCAGCTGGGTTTCACACGATCGTCTTTTTCGAAACCCATGCTGATTCCTACAGAGTAGATTTCTAGTTTCCAGAAAAGTCATTATACTCGAACATAATACGTGTTCCAAAAGTGTTACGGCCGCGCGGAGTGGCCGCACGGTTAGAGGCGCCGTATCTCGGATTGCGCGGCCGCTCTCGCCGGAGGTTCGAGTCCTCCCTCGGGCGTGGGTGTGTGTGTTGTTCTTAGGATAGGTTAGTTTAAGTATTGTGTGAGTCTAGGGACCGATGACCCAAGCAGTTTGGTCCCTTAGAAATTCACACACATTTGAACATTCGAGTATTACGGAGAGGTTCCGTGAACCCAAATGGGAATCCCTAGAGGCAAATCGATGTTCTTTGCGCGAAACACTATTGAGGAAAATGAAGCTGAGTGCAGAACGATTCTACGGCTGCCAACGTACATTTGGCGTATGGATGACGAATTGGGCTTGTATGGGGGGGGGGGGGCATATAGATGTTTCCCTCGCTCTGTTTGCGAGTGGAACAGGAAAGGAAACGACATGCTGGTCCATGATCGTAAGCACTCAGACAATGTCTTGCAGACACGTTTCTGTACCACATGGAATGTCGCACTAATCGGTTATTCAACAACCTTCGTCAAACGCCGTATTGCATGAACTGTCAAATGCATACGGAACGTCCGTCCTCAGTCTTCGCTGCAGTGAACACGTCTCGCGTTCTACATTTCCTTGTACCGCCATTTGTCGGGTGTTCGTAGCAATCGTCGGTTACTCAGGAGCAATTGGCACTTGCTCCTTACAAGGGAACCTCCCCATCGCACCCCCCTCAGATTTAGTTATAAGTTGGCACTGTGGATAGGCCTTGAAAAACTGCACACTGATCAATTGAGAAAACAGGAAGAAGTTGTGTGGAACTGTGAAAAAATATACAAACTGAGTAGTTTATGGCAACATCAAGGACACTGGGACCGCAGGAGCGCCAGGGTCTCGTGGTAACGTGAGCAGCTGCGGAACGAAAGGTCGTTGGTTCAAATCTTCCATCAAGTGAAAAGTTTAATTTTTTATTTTCAGTTTATGTGACAAACTCTTATGTTTTCATCACCATTTTGGGAGTGATTATGACATCCACAAGAAAACCTAAATCGGGCAAGGTAGAAGAATCTTTTTACCCATTCGCCAAGTGTACAAGTTAGGTGGGTCGACAACATATTCCTGTCATGTGACGCACATGCCGTCACCAGTGTCGTATAGAATATATCAGATGTGTTTTCCTGTGGGGGAATCGGTTGCCCTATGACCTTGCGATCAAATGTTTTCGGTTCCCATTGGAGAGGCACGTCCTTTCGTGTACTAATCGCACGGTTTCGCGATGCGGTCGTAAAACACAGACACTAAACTTATTACAGTGAACAGAGACGGCAATGAACGAACGGACAGATAATAACTATGCAAAAATAAAAAAAGTAAAATTTTCACTCGAGGGAAGACTTGAACCAAGGACCTCTCGTTCTGCAGCTTCTCACGCTGCCACGGGACCACAGCGCTCCTGAGCTCACATTCTCCATGATGTTGCCTATGTCGCCCATCGACTACTCAGTTTGTATATTTTGTTTATTTTTTCATAGTTCCACACAACTTCTTCCTGTTTTCTCAATTGATCTGTGTTCAGTTTATCAAGCCCTATCCACTGTGCCAACTTATAACTAAATCTGAGGGGGGTGCGATGGGGAGGTTCCCTTGTTAGATAGTGTCAATTGTTCCTTAGCAAATGTCAAGAAGTACATTTTTTGCTCAGATAGGCCACTGATGAAATCTGAGTCAAACGAGTTAGGGATATTTGAAATAGACTTATACCAACGAGGAAGTCAGAGGTGGCTCGTAACCAAACACTGGAATTTATCTGACAAATGTCTCGTCTGCAGGCCTGTTTTACTGGGCCGTTTTTGCTTCTACTGTCGAACAGTTTCGCCCGCGTCGGTATTCACTGTTAATTATTGCGCTTACAGTATAAAGCTAATCTTCAGTTCTCAGTATTTCCCATTGGTGACCGTTCAAAAATTTTTGGTAAAAGTAACCGACCTGGATTTACACATCAAAGAAATTCCAAACGGCCCCGCACACGAGCGATGGATCGCAGTGATCCGTCATTGCGATATCGCGTGCAATCGATCTCTAGCCTCGACAGCCCACACACGAGCTATTTGCCAAGCAATTCAGTTAGTATTACGAACGCCACCGTGTCGAGAAGTCCTGGTATGGAAAATGAACTGATACGTTTAGCAGCAGTTGCAGTTGACCTCCGTATCTCACTGAATACTTGCAAAAAATAATTTAAATAAAAAAGAACTGTAATTTATTAGACTTGTTTCGACACGCATTTATTGGGTACTGCATGTTACTTTATAAATTATATTATATTTCTCACTGACCGCACGTGAACTGTTCACATCTGTCCAGTGTGCTAAGACAGTTCATTTTCTTTTATTAGTCTTCAGTTACCTTTTCATTCGTTAGTCTTTGAGTTTAACTGCAAACAATTTGTCTGGAATATCGATATGTCTATTCAGATTTTGTCAAAAACAGTACTACAGATTACCATAACTCTTGTTAATTTACGAGGGAGAGTCAGATTATATGAACAAACAAAAAAGTTTAGTATAGGTGAACATTTAAATCGAAATGTCCTCTTAACATTACAATGCGTATGTAATTCTGTTTAGAAGTTAAAAACTTTAATAATGCGTCTGATTATTTAATAAGCAACCCAGAATCCTCAGATAGACCCAAGTATATAGCGACTACTCCATAAACTTCCCATCAATTCCACTTCTATAGCATAACCTTAAAAGGTTAATGACCGCAAAATCGAAGGGTGTATTTTGTATTAGTTTTTAATACAATTCGCAACTCTAATCTCCACTTCACTTTTCAGAATAGTTCGTGGTCCCTCCATAGCTATAAAATCTAACATAAAGATCTTACTCGAAGTGGACACAGCGAAACGAAACAAACCTGCACGACCACGCTTAATAACCAGAGAAACGAGTGGCAGCCATATTGCCACATATCCCAGCTACCCAGCCATATTGGAAGCACACATCGCATGCGATCTATCAGATTGGCTGGAATGGCAATCGACAAGTGATCAGCGACAGATTGATGAGATTAGCTCAGACACGTGCGTTCTGCGAAGCGGTCAGTTGCCCGTGAGTGGGGCGCTTAACATGCCGGTATAAAACGTTAATAACCGTTTGTATTAGCACGCAACGTGTATCAATTCGTATTGCAGAGGTTTGACACAGGAGTTTGATGCTGATATTCTTATTTTTTTTGTGAAGCTTCAGGTTTATTAATTTTTCCATTAGATTTTGGCCTGCCACCAATAGTGAACACACAGCTTTGGAGAAGATTACTATGTAAATGTTATGCAGCAGAGAGTGCAAAAATAAATCTGTCCTTAACACGAAGAGTGAACAAACCCGCTTTCTACGTGCACAACTGCACTAAAAACCAATAAGCTATTAGCAGGAGTACGGGCATAGATGAGAAATGCTCTGGGCAAGACCGACCCAAAAATAATTAAGCATTGTAAGTAAATACGAACAAAACATAAGTGACTGATTCCAGTAATTATGTTAATACCTAGAACCGGAACAAAGGAATCTTACCCTTGGTAATCAGCGAGTACTCACTTCGCGCTCTTCACGCACGAGAAGCTTTTGACGTCTTCTAACGAAAATTATATTTGTGTGGGATATCTAACCTCACATATCTCTGCCTTTTTTTTTGTCTTTTGGGTTCACCAAAGTAACTTTCAAACTTTAGTGATACCCCTACATGTGATATTTTTTTTTCTAAATGCACAAAAGCAACATATAAAGTACGTACAATACATTTTTTAATTAATATGCGTATAATCATGACAGTGATGAGCGATTTTTTGGAAGCTGGGCTAATCTAAGAGCGGATCTGGCGATAATTTTTTTATGTCCGAGATATTTTATTTGCAGAATATAGAATACATTAAAATCTCGCTGTATGCATGACATGTATCCGATACACACTAATGTGTCGCAACACGGCGGTCGAGAAACGCTGTTCAACCACGTTATTGACTGGATAGAGTATTTTTTTCTGTTTTAACATTTTGTTGACACGGGTGCAGCAGTCTTTTTCATATTTCATGAAGCTTTTATTAACAATCTGTCACAGTTGCAGTACATATTTTTGGCGACTAGTTTCGAAACAGCTGGTTCATTCTCATGCCTAGCCTACTGAGGCTGAAATGAAAGTGTCTGATCTGAATAATAACCACCAAAATGGCTATACATGCTTATAAAATATTCGAAGTGACTGTCACATTGCGAATATGTGTTAACCTAACAAGTCAAGAGTTTGATTGTGATGCTAGGTTGGCACATGTTGATTGTGAAAATCATCTGCGAACGTTTTATAAGCGTATATAGCCTTTTTGTTGTTTGTTATGAAGACCAGGCACTGTCACTGCAGCCTCAGTAGCCCACGCAGGAGTATGTTCCAGCTGATTCGAAACTAGTCTCCAAACTTATGTACTGTAACTGTGACAGATTGTTAATCAATGCTTGATGACAGTACTTATTGATGTGCTGAGTTCAACACGCTATCCTGGATGGAGACTTGTGAGTTATATCGATGGTGAGTTCTCATCGGAGTTGAGGGTATCATCTGGAGTGCCCTAGGGAAGTGTGGTAGGTCTGTAACATCATAGCTCTTATACTCTGATTTATTTTGCTTTTGTTTTAATTAATGTTACATCGTTGAGCTTCTGTAAATGTGTTTGTTTGAACCGATAACATAAAATTGTATACTCCTTTCTTTGTAAGAACTTTGATGTCATGATTTTATTCTATGCAATGTAGTGTATCTGTCATTTAAATTCTTTGTCCCGTTTGGAGGGAACAAAACTTACTATATATAAGTGTAATCCCTGTGTGAATAATTTTCTGTAGAAATGTCAATATGTGCAAACGTTCTGTTTTATTTAATGCATTTGGTCGCTGTTATGTAAACTGCTGATCCTCACTTAGGGTTCTTAGTTATTTAGTATATAAAAGGTGTAGTGGTTCCCCTCGGGAACGGAACTGTGTAGCGCGCTCAAATTGTGGTTGGCCTAGGTAGAAAAGGTGGAACAAGAGTCAGTCGGGGACGAGCTACCAAACTGTGCACTGCCATGTAAAGGTTTTATATTGTGCTGGCTCAGAGAGAGGCTTTTTCTGCTACTTTCCAATGCCTCGGATGAATGGATAAATAGCTGGAACGATTCTAGAATTGGTATTCATCATCGCCACCAAGAAAGGCCAGAGTCCAGCAATTCTGTCTGCAAATCCGCCCACCAACATGCAGTTGCCACCACATTGCGCAATCCCTGTAAATGAGTACTATAATAATGTACAGTGAAGGATCAGCTTATTGGATGATTTAGTGTGCTCAAATATAAGGTAACTTATAACTGAATTTATGTACCTACCTTGATTTTTTCCTATCACAACACCTTTCCGGTTCGTCTCCATTTAAACTATGATTACCGAGTGTCCTAGTTTGTGGAAAAAATGAAAGCCTCAGAACATTAAATAATGTTGTTTGGTCTTTGGTAAGAAAGGAGTGTTTAGATTTACTGTGGATTTAATGAAATTGCGGGAGGTAGTAAATGTAGTCTTGTGAAAGCCTCCTAGGGATGGAAACAGTCTAATTTAAAGTTTAGTGGAGTTTCAAAGTCACCTATTTAATCATTTACTTGAAAGTAGAAGACTGTGGTAATAAAGACAATTTGCTGTTTCTTTTAGAAATTAAAGTTCTTAAAACTGAGGCTTATAAAGTTTTGCTTAGTTAATGATCATAGTGCTGCCTGTAGTAAATGTTAAAAGGTGATTCAGTTTCTTGTAAATTTGTCAACATAGTGTCTCACTGCAGCAAAAGTCGTGAATTGCATTTGTGGAAAGTTATACTGGTTTGCTAAGCACTTGTTTCTTTCGGGTATTGAAAGTGCATATTAATAGTGTAATAAGATCCACAGGTTATCCTTTACCACTATTTATGAAAACAATAATATCTTTATTCAAAAGACAGTGAGAAGTAACCTGTTAGTGAATTCGAATTAACTTTCATTTTAAACAGTAAAGTATTTAACTGAGAGAGACTTAACCTATTACCAGTTCATAATTTTGCAGTGAACACCATTTATAATTCTATGTCAACTAGGAAAGGATTTGAAAAATAATACTTAACCTGTGTCCAAATGATGATTCTGCAGTGAATATTAATAGTAATGTTATAAAGACCATTCAGTTTGAATAAGCCTTGAAAGTAATAGTGTGTTTCGGTATATGTTATATTTTTGCAAATAGTTTGTGCTGCTCTAGCTGTTAGCTTCAATCTTACCGTAAACATATGTGTGTGTCAGACTTCATTGCACTCGCATGTGACAAAGTATAGGTTGTGTTTATCCGTTGAAGTTACTAATAACTATTTTCTTGAACAAGAATGTTAACCATTCTCTTGCCTAATTAGGCTGGCGACCGTTTTCTTTATCCGTTAAACAGTACAGATAGGCAAAAATTTTGTTTGTTACTAATCAAATATTTACGTAATTCTGACTTTCACGTCCGATAAGCCACCTCCGTTAGGTACAACACGGTCAACATAACAAAATTCCTCTCAGACGGTAACACTGCTCTGTTGCTTTATACCATAATTGTTCTATCTAGATAGTCATATTTCGCGACCTACCTCCAGTTTTAAGGTTATGGTACAGCAGTAGCAGACAGAAGTGTTATAAGTCCGCTGTTGTTTTCTATCTACATAAATAATCTTTTGGACAGAGTGGATAGCAATGTGCTGCTGTTTGCTGATGATGCTGTGGTGTAAGGGAAGGTGTCGTCGTTGAGTGACTGTAGGAGGATACAAGATGACTTGGACAGAATTTGTGATTGGTGTAAAGAATGGCAGCTAACTCTAAATATAGATAAATGTAAATTAATGCAGATGAATAGGAAAAAGAATCCCGTAATGTTTGAATATTCCATTAGTAGTGTAGCGCTTGACACAGTCACGTCGATTAAATATTTGGGCGTAACATTGCAGAGCGATATGAAGTGGGACAAGCATGTAATGACAGTTGTGGGGAAGGCGGATAGTCGTCTTCGGTTCATTGGTAGAATTTTGGGAAGATGTTGTTCATCTGTAAAGGAGACCGCTTATAAAACACTAATACGACCTATTCTTGAGTACTGCTCGAGCGTTTGGGATCTCTATCAGGTCGGATTGAGGGAGGACATAGAAGCAATTCAGAGGCGGGCTGCTAGATTTGTTACTGGTAGGTTTGATCATCACGCGAGTGTTACGGAAATGCTTCAGGAACTCGGGTGGGAGTCTCTGGAGGAAAGGAGGCGTTCTTTTCGTGAATCGCTACTGAGGAAATTCAGAGAACCAGCATTTGAGGTTGACTGCAGTACAATTTTATTGCCGCCAACTTATATTTCTGGGAAAGACCACAAAGATAAGAGAGATTTGGGCTCGTACAGAGGCATATAGGCAGTCATTTTTCCGTCGTTCTGTTTGGGAGTGGAACAGGGAGAGAAGATGCTAGTTGTGGTACGAGGTACCCTCCGCCACGCACCTTGTGGTGGATTTCGGAGTATTTATGTAGAACGTAGATGCAGATCTAGAGCCACTGAATAAATTTCTGGTCCGCCCACTGGAAATTTTATAGGATCAGTACACAGCATACTACTTGTAGCAAGAGGAGGCTGCCAGCTACAAAGAAATTCCATCTGGTAAAAAATTATATTGAGATCCAGTTAGATCTCCTAGAATATCAGCCTAGTTTGAAAGAGTACCCGTTAGCTCCTAATGTAGAGATATACGAAGTTGATGAAGTTATACACTTCACGCAACGTGATAACTTCTAACTAATGATGTCTCATGGCACACAAATTCTCGAGAGTTAAAGGTGCTGGTATAAGTGCAACGATTACGTACGTAAGGAACTGCATGATGGGCTTTACTTGAATACTGTCAGTTACTTGTAACAAATGACATCGAGCTTAAGCAAAAAAGGGCAGGCGAATGATGACATCTTTCTGTGACGAGGAGCAGATTGTAACAGATGGTGAAAAATATTTATCGGGAAGTATTAAGATAGACAGACGCTGTTCGACCTCTGGAAAACCATCTTATAAAACGCCAAGAATCGTTTTTAGGGTATAAATTCCGAATATTCTTTGCCTATACCGTAGACGTAGTGCAGAAGAGTTAGGGAAATAACAGCTCTCGGACAGAGGAATACAAGCTCCGTTCATGACTGGAACGAAAGATACGTTAATTCATGGTGTAGAAAAAAATACCCCCTAAGAATCACTGTGTTAGTGTTGATGCAGATGAATCGGTTTTGTGCAATAGCACAGCACCCTGAAGGAACTTAAAGCACGAGTTTCACAAATCCATCTAATACAGATCCCACTGCTTTTGCAATGACACATTTGTGGAAGCCACAGCTGAGGTTGCAAAACTTGGATGGTAAGTCTAGCTTCATCCGATAAACAACATGGGTCTCGAATCATGGCACAACCAATAGTTCAGCTTGGTCTTCGCTTTTAAGGTCCAGAGCTCATTGGCTTTCTGTGGTACTCATTACTCAAGACTTGTTTGATGCAGTTCTGAACGCCTAATACGTACTCCGCGAGCCTCTCCTTCTCTGCATAACTACTGCAACCAACTCACTGCTTTCTGTTCTCAAGCTTGGATCTCCTTCTATAGTTCCCCTCCGCCTCTCCCCCTTCCCTCCCCCCCCCCTTCACACTTGCCTCCTTGATCAAATTAACGATTCGTTGACACCTCACGATGTGTCCTATAAACTGGTCTCTTATTTTAGTCAAGTTCATCAATGATTAAATTGTGCTCTCTGCAAAATTGTACCACGAGTCTTCATCCTTCATCCCGGCCCAATTTCAGTTACCCCACTGAAAAAGTAAAAGATGACTTTGCATGTAATACTCATTCAATTTAAGGATGATTCAGTGTTAGGAGGGTGATAATCGACTGGAACCCAACAGAAATGTTTTTATTGAAGTGTACTGGATCACAGAAACTGTTCCTATCGGGCTATTTATAGCTTCATTTCCTTTCATTTAACGCAGTGCTGGACTCTAATTTTTTTTATGATTTCTGTGTGCGTGGGAAGGCACAGTGCGCTAAATTTCGGACAGACAGGGCATTAAATGTAGAGAAAAAAATGGGCTTTTTTGCTATCAGCCGTTCAGGTGTTTGTTTCAACAGAAGTTGGGACGCCAGGGCCAGCTGAGGGAGTTAGCAAACTATTGTGCGTGTTACAGCCGGAATCTGGCCAGCAGGCAAACTAAGGATGGGAGGCGACTCTAGTAGCAGGAGAGCAGCACTTTCTCGGGTTTTGCTGAGAGCCTTTTGTACATAAGCATCTTATAGCTTTCGAAAGAAACATGGTTTGCTGAAAATAATGGTATGGACACATGAGAGGTTTCCTGATTTCAGAGAATGTCTAATGTAGGGCTAGTTGTAGGGCGCCAAAACGCGCATTGGTAAATTTTGTCAATGAAGTCATGGATACAGGGCTGAAACGGCAGTTTATTTGGATGTAGAAGGGCAATGTGTAACGTATCTGGCACTTCATAGGAACAAGCTGTCTTCACAGGATTTTGTGTACTCGAAGGGACCCCTACGTAGGGGAGCCGTTTATGCGTCCACTGCTAGCGGGAATGTACAGTTTGGCGGGAAGAAATAGCCGAGCGTAAGATTTTGTAAATATACTAGGAAGTCGGCGGCTAGATGCGGAAGAGAGTGGAACTGAGTCTGTGGCCAGATGCGTAGTGAGCTCATATTTAGAGTTTGTTTGAAGATGTGGAGATGTGTGCACTGTGAGCATGCGAGCCACATACGTCGCGGATGGACAGAGGTGCACATCTTAGCAGATGAGGAGGGTCGACAGTCGTTGTGATGACGATGCGACCCTCGGCCTCCACCACAGAATCATTCGCATGATGGTGGCGTTCTGCACGGCTGTCAGTGAACAATTACAGTGAGCGTAATTAGCAGCACTGGCCTGGTTTTCCTGCTCCGCACTTAGTGCAGTCAACTGCCTTAGATCCACCGTTTCTGTGGTGAATGTATCAGTTTGTCAGTAGCTGTCTTGTCAATGGTTTGGAGCTAACACGGTTCGAGAGCAATTATCAGTCCGTCATTGACTTCAGAGGGGACTTTCTTGTTTCTTCAAGCAACGCTGCAAATGAACATATCAGTTAGATACGATATTGCAGTTATTCTGATTGTGATGCAAAGTGCCCTTGGACATGACTGCATGGCCATGGGATGACGACAATGAAAATTTGTGCCGGATCGGGACTATCCATGGTTATCCGTCCACGAGTCACAGCCAGACCCAAACTTCCATATGTCGTCAACCATGCGTCTACATGCATATCCAAAAGAACTTTGCAACGTAATCAGAATAACACACGCACTGCAATATCGTATTTATCTGCCGATACCGGGCAAGCGGCTTTCAAGTACAGGGTTATTACAAATGATTGAAGCGATTTCACAGCTCTACAATAACTTTATTATTTGAGATATTTTCGCAATGCTTTGCACACACATACAAAAACTCAAAAAGTTTTTTTAGGCATTCACAAATGTTCGATATGTCCCCCTTTAGTGATTCGGCAGACATCAAGCCGATAATCAAGTTCCTCCCACACTCGGCGCAGCATGTCCCCATCAATGAGTTCGAAACTGTAAGGCTTTTGTTTTTCCAAACCGTCGGCTGTGGTTCGTTTAGCTCCCTGCTTGCTTTATTCGTCGACTTCCGCGGGCTACACGTGAAACTTGCCCGCACGCATTCAACCGTTTCTTCGCTCACTGCAGGTCGACCCGTTGATTTCCCCTTACAGAGGTATCCAGAAGCTTTAAACTGCGCATACCATCGCCGAATGGAGTTAGCAGTTGGTGGATCTTTGTTGAACTTCGTCCTGAAGTGTCGTTGCACTGTTATGACTGACAGATGTGAGTGCATTTCAAGCACAACATACCCTTTCTCGGCTCCTGTCGCCATTTTGTCTCACTGCGCTCTCGAGCGCTCTGGCGGCAGAAACCTGAAGTGCGGCTTCAGCCGAACAAAACTTTATGAGTTTTTCTACGTATCTGTAGTGTGTCGTGACCATATGTCAATGAATGGAGCTACAGTGAATTTATGAAATCGCTTCAATCATTTGTAACAGCCCTGTTCAACGTCTGACCTGTATGGGAATATTCATAATGGATATACGAGTACAGGTCGTAGACCCATGTTGACGACATTGTGGAAGTTTGGGTCTGGCCGTGCAAGGATAGCCTAATGGTAAGGCGATAAGCGGGAAATCGGGGTTCGAGTCCCGGTCCGGCACACATTTCCATTGTAGTCATCCCAGGAAGTACGAAAGCGCAAAAGACTGTACAACGGCCGGTCAGAAACTTTGCATCATAGTCAGAATTACCGATAGCCAAGTGGTTGCTGTTTGGTCAGAGAGCTAGCTGCTCTCTGTAATAATAAAAAATAAATAAATTAATTAAAAACACACAGATTACCACCAGCTGGACATCTGCATTAATACATCCACTACATAAAAATGGGAAGAAAACAGATCCTAGAAATTATAGGGGAATCTCCCTCTTACCAGTGACCTATAAGATCTTGTCTAAGGCGCTTTTAAAAAGAGCAGAAGAGATACTTGACAAACAGCTAGGAGAGCATCAGGCTGGATTTAGGATGGGAACGTCATGTGCAGAACAAATACTAAATTTAAAGAACATAATAGAAATGAGGAAAATCAGGAACTTAAAATATGTAATTACTTTTGTGGATTTTAAAAAAGCCTATGATTCAATTGACAGAAATACACTGCTTGATATCTTAAAAGAATTGGGACTCAATGCTAAAACAACTGCAATAATTAAAGGTACTTTGACAAATACAAAATCGAAAGTAAAATTTAGGGGAGAGCTCTCAAAATCGTTTGAAATAAAGTCAGGTGTTCGACAGGGAGATGGTCTGTCACCTCTGCTTTTCAATTGTGTCTTGGAGAAGGTAGTTCGAGAATGGAGGAAGGCCATCAATATTAAAGGGATTCAACTAGGGAGAAATCCAAACAAGATCACTGTCGACTGTTTAGCCTTCGCAAATGACATGGCATTGATTACAGATTCACTAGACATTGCCCCAGAACAAGTAAGAGAACTACAGAAACAAGCAGCCAAAGTAGGACTACAAATACCCTATGAAAAAACAAAGTTTATGACAAACATCTGTGATGCTCCTCAAAATATTGCAGTTGACAACAACACAATACACAAAACAGATTCCTTTAAATACCTAGAAGAGTGGATTACATACAATGCCAAAGAAAAGATAGCTATAGAAACTAGAGTGCACAAAATGGAAAGAGTGTTTCATATGACCAAAAACGTTTATAATAAAAAATCCTTGTCCTGGAACACGAAATTAAGACACTACCAAACAGTGGCCAGACCTGAAGCTCTCTATGCGGCAGAAACACTTAAACTAACAAGAAATGGAGATCTTGAGAAACTAGAGAAGGTCGAAAGAAGAATTTTAAGGAAAATACTGGGAGCTAAAACAAACGATAATGCTGAACACAGGTTAAGACCAAACAGAGAGCTATATCTGAAAACGGGGAAACTAACTGATGTAACGAGGAAGAGGAGACTACAGTTTTTTGGACATATATTCAGAATGGATAACAACAGACTAACCAAGCGGATATTCACATTACTCAATAGCTACAAATCCAAGCCAGCATGGTTCATAGAGACTGAAAAGGACATTGAAAATGCTGGAGTTACAATAGACACAATAGAAAACAGAACACATTTCAGAAAGGCAGTTCAAAAGGCAGAATTTCAGGAGAGAAAGAAAATAACTAGACGAAAGTGGACTCAAGAAGAAAGGGAACAACACTCTAAAAGGGTGAAGGAAATTTGGAAACTGAAGAAATCTAATACAATGAAGAGAAGCCAAAGTTGATTCATCGTACCCTCCAAATGGGTTATTCGAAAGAAAAAAAAGAGAAAAAGAAAAAAGAGAGTGGAGGGATCAACAACGAACTTCAACGGATGTCATGTGACGTCCGCTACGACCAAACACAACGAACTATAAAGAAAAAAGAAGTGGTAAGGCAACCGTTCGCGATAAGCGGAAATGCTGGTTCGAGTAACGGTTCGGCACAAATTTTCATTGTCCTTATCCCATTCCACAGCTGATGGTTGTCCATTTTCGCAACTGCAAATACATTTAATGTATATCTGTTAGAGTTTGCATAAAGAATTTGTAAAGGATTTCATATTCCATTGGTGACCTCTGTGAATAATTATATTTTTATTGAATAAATTTCTACGTTAATTGAGAGATTGTTTCTGTTAAACATCCACCATTCTTATTAAGTAATTTATCTGTGCAAACTTAAGGATCTATAGCTAAGGACTTAAATAATTCGAATTATCCATTAAAGCTGTTCGCATTAATTTGTAGCTTAGATCTTAAAGGTGTGTCAGGCTCTTAATTAGTTTCCTGGTCAGGGAAAAATTACACACAGGGAGTTTCACAGATGGTTCGTCAACTTACTTCTTCAATAATCGAATTTCATTCTCCCGTCACAATTAAATTTTCGTTTTCCTTAACGGCATACTGAGTAGTTTGTTTTATCTCATAACGAATTCTTTCTATCTTCTCATCAACTGCGGAGCTTATGTCTACATTGACTATGAAAATGCCTTCACTATGCTGTTCTTAGTAGCCCACCCGCATTCCTCTTATCTCAATCCTCACTAGATTTATTCCAGTATTACCCCTGTTTAAATTTGTGTTGTGCTGTACCCCTGTGCCAGAAGTTCAGTTCTTCCTGCCAGCGCACATCAGTAATTCCAAATATAACTTCCATCTATCCTTTTTTCTTTTAGAATTCTCTCACTTAATCGATTCAGTCATGTAACATTCCACACCCCGATCTTTAGAATGATATACTTGAATTTTTTCTGCTTATTATGATGACTACGTCCTCCTGGACTATTTTACCTTCTATAATATTGTACACAAGAGGATGACGTTCTCCTTAAAGCACACAGCATAGCTTCATGTCTCCTTGCTTTCAAATTTTCGTGGTACCAACGCAGCAACGACATTTTGGTAGGATCAGTTAATCATACATACCGTTGCCCCTCCACCTACTAAAAAATGCGCCCCTCTAAAGGAACCATTTGTTAGACCGACCACTCTCATTTTGTTGCACCGGTCGTACAGCTGTATATGTGATTGAGACATGCAAGATCCCCACCGAAGCAAAGTGGGGGAAGGGTTGGGGGGGGGGGGGGACGAGATTCAGTGAAATTCTATGTATCATTGACTTAAGCACGAAAGCATAGTTCAAAAAGTATATTTAAGAGTGAGGCGTTGCTTGTGAACGTTGTAGTCGCTGTGCAAATTTACTTTTAATATCTTGTGAGTTTAAAAAGGAGTATTAGTTTCTGATCTGACCGGCCGTTGTACAGTCTTTTGCGCTTTCGTACTTTGTCAGTAGCAGCCATTTGCCAACAAATCATTAAGCATAGGGCTGACAGCAATGGAATTGACACAGCTGTTTTTCTGTCAAAACTGATGATTAGTGTTGAGAAAGAAGGCCACGTATTCCCTAACTACTTGAGAACACTCTCTGTTTGCTGGTTGATCTGTATTGGTGATAAATGTGTGGAATTATCAGCAGAGGCGAAGATAAGTTAGGTGCCGGAGAAAGAAGTGTTTAGTCTTGGCGTGGCAAAGGTCTTGGGAGTCAACATAAATTACCGCTACACGACTGCTGCAGAGGCTATGTGCCAAGTTTATGGGCACCGAAGTGGAGTCCGATACTGGGAGCTGTGTTTACGTACGCGGATTGCTCATCGCTTCGTAACAGCTCGTATAACTAAATTAACGCTTGGTCTTTTACGGAAAAACCGAAGGATCAGTGGACAAACATCGTTCGTAGGTGGCGTTAATCTTATTCTTATTAAACACTTTTACAGTGCTGAAAAATTTCTGTGCTGTGGAGTTTACATTAATTCAGTAGAAACAAGGGACTGAAGGGCACGTCGTACCCTTTGTACTGCACGCTGATCTATTTTGTCAGAAGAGAAGAAACTCCCTGGCAGATTGAAACAACGTGTTGGACGAGACTCAAACACCGAACCTTTACCATTCTTGTGCTATGCTATTATCGACTGAACTACACTACTGGCCATTAAAATTGCTACACCAAGAAGAAATGCAGATGATTAACAGGTATTCATTGGACAAATATATTATACTAGAACTGACATGTGATTACATTTTCACGCAATTTGGGTGCACATATACTGAGAAATAAATACCCAGAACAACCACCTCTGGCCGTAATAACGGCCTTGATACGCCTGGGCATTGAGTCAAACAGAGCTTGGATGTCGCGTACAGGTACAGCTGCCCATGGATCTTCAACGCGATACCACAGTTCATCAAGAATAGTGACTGCCGTATTGTAACGAGCCAGTTGCTCGACCACCATTGCCCAGACGTTTTCAGTTGGTGAGAGATCTGGAGAATGTGCTGACCAGGGCAGGAATGGAACATTTTCTGTATCCAGAAAGGCCCGTACGGGACCTGCAACATGCGGTCGTGCATTATCCTGCTGAAATGTAGGGTTTCGCAGGGATCGAATGAACGGTAGAGCCACGGGTCGTAACACATCTGAAATGTAACGTCCACTGTTCAAAGTGCCGTCAATGCGAACAAGAGGTGACCAAGACGTGTAACCAGTGGCACCCCATACCATCACGCCGGGTGATACGCCAGTATGGCGATGACGAATACACGCTTCCAATGTCCGTTCACCGCGATGTCGCCAAACACGGATGCGACCATCGTGATGCTGTAAACAGAACTTGGATTCATCCGAGAAAATGACGTTTTGCCATTCGTGCACCCAGGTTCGTCGTTGAGTACACCATCACAGGCGTTCCTGTCTGTGATGCAGCATCAAGGGTAACCCCACCCATAGTCTCCGAGCTTTTAGTCCTTGGTGCTGCAAACGTCGTCGAACTGTTCGTGCAGATGGTTGTTGTCTTGCAAACGTCCCCATCTGTTGACTCAGGGATCGAAACGTGGCTGCACGATCCGTTACAGCCATGCGGATAAGATGCCTGTCATCTCGACTGCTAGTGATACGAGGCTGTTGGGATCCAGCACGGTGTTCCGTATTACCCTCCTGAACCCATCGATTCCATATTCTGCTAACAGTCATCGGATCTCGACCAACGCGAGCAGCAATGTCGCGATACGATAAACCGCAGTCGCGATAGGCTACAATCCGACCTTTATCAAAGTCGGAAACGCGATGGTACGCATTTCTCCTCCTTGCACGAGGCATCACAACAACGTTTGACCAGGCAACGCTGGTCAACTGCTGTTTGTGTATGAGAAAACGGTTGGAAACTTTCCTCATGTCAGCACGTTGAAGGTGTCGCCACCGGCGCCAACCTTGTGTGAATGCTCTGAAAAGCTAATCATTTGCATATCACAGTATCTTCTTCCTGACGGTCAAATTTCGCGTCTGTAGCACGTCATCCTCGTGGTGTAGCAATTTTAATAGCCAGTAGTGTATCTACGCGTGATTGCAAGCCGTCCTCAGCTTCAGTTATGCATGTACCAATCTCGTAATTTACAAGCTACACATATAACTGGGAGAAAGAAATGCTAGTGGCGCTAGGGACTTAATTGGTACGGTATTTTATACTCGTGGATAGTTTCGTAACGTGAGGCACGAGTATTTGTAGGTATGCGAGCTTGCGTTTTTTTTGTCTGTCTGTATGTGTATGTGTGTGTCTGTGTGTGTGTGTCTCGTAGCGATAGCATAACCCTCGCCCGCAGCTTATCTGAAGTAAAGCAACTTATAGCGACGTTCTCTACTTCTATAGCGATAAACGTAGAGTGCAGCGACATGAAGTAACTTTTTTTAACTGGCAGCAAAATGCTGCTGCGCTCGTGAGATCAAAGATAACATAACATAGAATTAAATAACGTAATCGTATTGAGTGAAATAGTTCTGAGAACGGACGTGAGACAAGCATGGAAATTACAGAACATCTTTTTTTATACCTGTCGCCGTGCAGAGAGATACATTTCCGCTACTTACCAGTAGTGGGACGAAGAACTCTAATCTGAAATGCCCTGCAGACAGTGAATCAAATTTGCTTCATACGGGAGGACGAGCATCACGTCACAGTTCAAATGCAGGTCATTTGAAGCAAGCCTTAGCAGGGTTTTAGGCTGTTCGCGCACTCATCCACGCCGTCTCTGATCTCGACCCGTTTTCCTGTGCTGTGGGTTGTATGTCACACAGTCCTCTACTTATTAACCAGCTTCCTTTAAGAAGCTGAATCGGGCGAGGTCGCACAGTGGTGAGACAGTAACTTCGCATTCGGAAAACCCGATTCCAGTGGTTCCTATTCCTCCGTAATCAATTAACTAATTGGGATAGGACGTGGCATGTTTCTGCCGTGACGTATTACTGCGCGGAACATGCTAACATATGGTTACCAGTTTCTCAAAATCAAAATATGGGACACAAACTAGAAATTTAAACGAATCGACGTTCTGTGGAAACTTTCGTGAATACTATATCTTCTTCTTCTGTAGTGGTCAATCCAAGGATTGGTTTGCAACAGCTACAATGGCAGCTTGTTTCCATTCTGTGCGTCTTTCAGCTTTTGTCTTCATTTCTTTATAGGTGTTACATCCCACATCTTTCACGATTTGATCCATGTACCTCAGCCGTGGTCTTCCTCTTGGTCTTTTTACCTCGACATATCCCTCTATGATTGTGTTCAGGAGTCCTTTATGTCTTAATAGATGGCCTGTAAATTGCACTCTTCTTTTGACAATGAAACTCCAGAAGCTTCTCTTCTCACCTGCTCTTTCCAGAACCACTTCGTTTGTGACCTTGTCGATACATTTTATTTTGAGCATGTGTCTATAGCACCACATTTCAAAAGAATTTAGCTTCTGGTCTTCCTCTGTCCCGAGAGTCCATGTTTCAAACCCATAGCATGCCACACTCCACACATATGATTTCAAAAATATTTTCCTGATTTCAAGGCTGATGCTCTTAGATGTTAAGATGTTTTTCTTCTCCTTAAAAACAGTCTTTGCTTGAACAATTCTACTTCTCACTTCTGCCTTGCTCCTTCCATCCCTGGTAATATTACTGCCCAGATAAGTAAATTTATCAACTTGTTCAAGCAGTTCATTGCCTACATGAACTTGGACTTTCACTTGATCCGTTTTGTCGCATGCCATTACTTTTGTTTTTGCTTTATTAATTCTCGTATTATATTCTTCCCCCATAACTTTATCCATTCTATTCAGTAGGACTACAAGATCTTCTCCACTTTCAGCTAGGACAGCTATATCATCGGCATATCTTATCATATCTATTCGTTGATCATGAATTACTACACCTGTCTGTGAATTTTCCCTTACTTTTTTCAGCGTCTCTTCAATGTATAGCTTAAAGATAAAAGGGGATAGTGTGCAACCTTGTCGGACGCCTTTCCGTATCTGCACCTCTTCTTGTTTTGTCCTCCACGGATAACTGCTGTCTCGTTTTTGTACAGGTTCCATATCATTTTTCTATCTTTATAATCTATTCCTACTTTTCTGAGTACCTCAAACATCTTATCCTATTTAACATTATCAAAAGCTTTCTCTACAACTACGAAAGCTATGAATGTTGTAGGGTTCTTATCTAGTCGTTTCTCTATTATTAGTTTTAGAGCAAATATTGCTTCTCTCATTCCTCTAGCTTTCCGGAATCCAAACTGGTCTTCAGAGAGTGTAGCTTCGACTTTTTGTTCTATGCGTTTTAGGATAATTGAGGTTACTATTTTAGAGGCGTGAGTAACTAGTCTGAGCATCCTATAATTTTCACATCTTGTAGCATTTGCCTTCTTTGGAATGGGGATTATAATGTTTTTCTCAAAGTCTGTAGGAATTTTACCCTCCTCGTGTATCTGTGTAGTAGTTTTATGTTAAAATACTTGGTTTATGCTACAACTGCATAGATCGTCGTACCTTTTTGTTAAAACTCGCACAGAAAACATTACTAATCGAGTAAATATTTCCTTGTTTTATTGTTGCTATATGCAGACACATTATATCACTTTAAATGAATCATCTGTGAGTTCTTGGTGAAACATTGTAAATTAACTAAGCAAACACTGCTTTTTGCCTTGTTTCACAATTTTGTTATTAATATTTACAGCACGATCTAGGTTTCAGGTTATTAGCCCATTTTGAAGTACATTACTGATTCCCAAAGACGATAAAGCACAGATAAAGATGATGACAAGGTAAAGTTGAAATGATTATCTTTGCATTATCGTCTTTGGGAATCAGTAATGTACTTGAAAATGGGCTTGTGAACCGAAACCTAGGTTGTGCAGTAACATTAATAATAAAATTTTGAAACAAGGCAAAAACGGTGTTTGTTTAGTTAATATATCGCTTTAGTGTGACGAAGTCTTTAAGTGGGGTAGACAATGATTATTACTTATGTAAATTACTTATTTCTTACGCCCAGTTGGCGTGGGAGTTTTGGGCTGGCAACTTTCTGAAAAATCCGTTTTATTATACAGGGTATTAGGGACAAAAGGACAAATATGACTGACGACAGTATACTGTACAACGTTCCATCGGTATTTACTTCGTTTGCAGATTAATAATTACAGCAGCTGTTATGGTGTTTTTAGTTTGGTTAGTTCCTCCAATTACACGTGACGCAAGCAAGCCATTAATGTTTATTTTCCCCTGTGCAGCAGGCCAGGTGATGACGTGTAGGCACACGGACGCAAAACAAAAAGTCTATACTGACAGTCATAGTCCACTTTACGGCACAGTTGCAACTGTGCAAAAAACATCAGGTAGTAAATTATGTGATGTGTTTGTGGGAAGACAGATGCAGAGAAAAAACATCTACATACTGAAGTGGGTACATATTAAGATACCAATAATCAAAATATCTGTATCTATAACCCTAATGCCCTATATTTTGTAGAAGAGTATATGCCATTCTGGAGGCTGATATATTCAAATAGAATTCTATAAAATTCGCACATGAAGTATCCTGAAAATGAGTTTTAGTTATAATTATTTCCTTAAGAATTCCCACACCAAACCTGTTCTTTTCATCGGTCCACAAAGCACTTGTGATAAAGAACTATTTTCCTGCAGCAGCATTAGTGGCAGGCAGTACAAAGGCAGCAATTTTTGCAGCAGATACCTTGAGATGAAAGGAAATTGCAAATGATCGAACGTTTTTAGCTGAGATACTTAACAGTTCTTAACACGTAGTTATGTTTCCACTCATTTTTAACAAGGTTCATTTCCTCAAAAAGCTCATCTTGGCGTATTTCATTCAAAACATTTTCATCGACTCCGGTAAGTTTTAAGAATTTGCTGAACCGACTTCCTAAGAAGAGGATGTTGGTTTAATCATAGAGTGTATTTTCTTTATTCTTTGGGCATGATAACATTTGGTCGTTATACACGTTACTTAAAACACGCTGCTTCAAAATATACGCGACGTTAATAAAAAAAAAAAAAAATCTGACCAGGTGCGACTAGTGCTCGCTCTCCGAGGGTTCCGCACAAACTTAATTATGTGTGTAGACAGTTCATCCATCCCGGGAATCGAGAATCTCGACGATTTTTTTTCTGTTATCGACATCGATACTGGCAAGAATCTGACCCGGGAATTCCAAGACTTTCGAGAATGTTTTATTTTCAAATTAGAAGTCGGGTCTAAAAGGACGAAAAAGATATTTTTTGTGTAATATAATTACAGATTAGCACTTTCTGGATTTTTCTCCTTTACTTGTACTGTTAAACTTTGCTGGTTGCCAAATTTCATGATTCTCTGTCAACGGTAAGTACCCTATAGGCTTTGATGAGTGAGTTTGCAAGTATCAAAATATTTATTTATTGCTTGTTTAGTCTTCTTGTGACCTAAATAGCCTTATCTCTTGACTGGAGTGACTTATAAGCTTCTATTTTTTACACTGACAAGGGACCGTAGACCTTAGAATGTGACTCAAATTTCAACTTGATAGGCCTACCCATTCTTGAGGAAAAAGGCTTTTAACAGTCGGACGGACAGTCGAACAGACAGACAGATAGACGGAAAACGAGGTGATCGTACAAGGGTTCCGTTTTTATCAATTGACACACTGAATCCTAAAATATGTATTTTGTCAGGACAACTAAGCTAAATAAGGGACAATCCCGTAAAATACGGGGTGTTTGGTTGCCCTATGGTGTTCTTTGCGTATTGTTGCGTATGGAAGGCCACACTGAGAATTTCGCGAGAAAACTTTCCAGCACTTTCCCCAGATCGTCTCGTAGCATGACTTGAGAGAGGTATGTTTTTCTTTTCTTTTATGTCACCAAACCAATCTTCTGTTTTCTCGTATGGTCAAGTAATTGTCAATGTCAATGAAATTCACCAATAGTCGTGTAACTTAAGATGTTACTTTATTTTATTTTGAAGGTTATCAGTTTCGAGATTTCATTATGACGTCTTCAGGGCCGATATGCATCTCTCCAAAGAAACGAAAACGTCATATAGAATCATAAGTCTCTCGATGTCGTGAATTACTTCATTTGAAGGCTTGATAGCGTGTTGCTATCAAGTCTTCGAATGAAGCACTAGTGTAACAATTGAATTCACGACATCCAGAGATATATGGCTCTATATGACATTTTCGTTTGTTTGTTTGGAGAGATGCAAATGGAGCCTGAAGATGGCATAATGAATTGCTGAAACTGGTAACCTTCATAACAAAATAAAGTAACTTCTTAAGTTACACTGCCGTTGGTGAATTTCATTGACATTGGCAATCTTCTGATTGATTTGATGCTGACCGCCACGAATTCCTCTCCCGCACCAACCTTTTGATCTCAGAGTAGCACTTACAGCCTATGTCCTCAGGCCTTACCTCGTGTATTCTACAGCTGCTTCACTTCCTCAGAGGATTTCTACTCCGTCGACCGCAGAGCCTGACACGCATGCCTTAAACAGTGAGTCTCTGGAACAACGTGTGGGAAAGTTCCGACACTATGATAATGAAAATTCAAAATACTGGGATGATACTTGATTTTTTATTACTTCAATCTCAAAATCAGTAAACGATTTGTTATAATGAACATTTTCTAACAGCCAGTCTACTATTATTTGTATCAAAGATGGCGGAATCTAATTATAACTTATCGGGCACAACAATAATTTGTAACAACTGTCAAACACGCGTCTCATGACATATGGAAAGAATATATAAATGTTCCCGGGACAGTTTTAATTAACAGTTCACTTTTACACTAAATGACGTAACATCTGCAAGCACATGTTGCCTCTCGGAAAACTTGTTGCAGACTATGTTAACAAACATTTGCCGAGGCTGGTTTAAACACTAACTTAATTTGAGTAAGACGCAATATCCATCCGTATCACGCACATGTAGCTGAAGTGAAAGATAGTTCTAGACTGCGTGATGAGCTAGTCTGACCTGCCCGCTGATAACTGGTCGGTTCAGTCCACCAGTCACAAACAACATTAAACGAAATCTTTAACTAATCCTTTGAGTGAGAAATTAGAGTTACTCAGTTATGCGCTTGGTGCCAATTCTAAAGCGTGAACCGCAGCTTTCCGTATGCACGCTTCAGGCGGACTCGGCTTCGTCCTCAAGCTCTTCGGCCATCTATCTGCGCGTTGAGGCATTCTACTGATCTTGGCTTCTAGTTGACTTGATGCAGCGTGAGCCCCCATACATTGTACAATCAAACATGACAGAATGTGCGCTGAAGTGGGGCATACGAGGTGTGGCTAGAAAAAAACCGGACTAGTACTGGTGAAACAATAAAACGGATGCAATAAGGCTGAAAGTCGCGTGGCCTGTCACGTGACTCTCGCTCCGCCTACTGCTCGAGTTTCATCTGCCTCCTGCACTCAGTCTGCCCGTGGCGTCTGTTTTAAGTAGTTGACGTTTTGTCTGTGCGTCGGAAAATGTTGAGTGTACAGAAAGAACAGCGTGTTAACATCAAATTTTGTTTCAAACTAGGAAAATCTGCAAGTGAAACGTTTGTAATGTTGCAACAAGTGTACGGCGATGATTGTTTATCGCGAACACAAGTGTTTGAGTGGTTTAAACGATTTAAAGATGGCCGCGAAGACACCAGTGATGACACTCGCACTTGCAGACCATTTTCAGCAAAAACTGATGCAAACATTGAAAAAATCGGTAAACTTGTTCGACAAGATCGCCGTTAACTCCTGTTAACTCAGACACTGCTCTGATTGTTAAACGGCGATCTTGTCGAACAAGTTTACCGATTTTTTCAATGTTTGAATCAGTTTTTGCTGACAATGGTCTGACAGTGCGAGTGTCATCACTGGTGTCTTCGAGGCCATCTTTAAATCGTTTAAACCACTCAAACACTTGTGTTCGCGATAAACAATCATCGCCGTACACTTGTTGCAACATTACAAACGTTTCACTTGCAGATTTTCCTAGTTTGAAACAAAATTTGATGTTAACACGCTGTTCTTTCTGTACACTCAACATTTTCCGACGCACAGACAAAACGTCAACTACTTGAAACAGACGCCACGGGCAGACTGAGTGCAGGAGGCAGATGAAACTCGAGCAGTAGGCGGAGCGAGAGTCACGTGACAGGCCACGCGACTTTCAGCCTTATTGCATCCGTTTTATTGTTTCACCAGTACTAGTCCGGTATTTTTCTAGCCACACCTCGTAAATGCCACACGATGTTCAAATCTACGTCCGTCTGTTTCTTTGCAATCACTTAAAGAATATGCCGCGATGTTTGTATTGAAAATGACACTGACGATTTCCTTTCCTGTCCTTTCCCAACCCTAGATTTTGCATCATTTCTAATGACCTCATCCTCGACGGAACGTTAAACCTTAATATTCCTTCTTTAACTATGAACGGTAATGAATTCAGATCAGGTAAAAACTGGATGATTGATTTGTACAGCACAGTTTTACTTGGTACAATAGTATAGTATTGAGAATATTATGAAACAGATACGCATTCTCCGAATATGCAGTGATGTCAGCTGTCTGTGATACTCGAAAAATTCTGTAGGACTGGGTCTCGAACCCGGATTTCGCGCTTATCGCGGACGGTCGCCTTAATCCTCCAGGGCCGACTCCATGACAGATGAAAGTGTCGATAGGTGCTGAAGGCGTGCTCTACCTACTCGGCGGCTGCTCACGATAAGTGGGAAATTCGGGTTTGAGTCCCGGTGCGGCTCAAATTTTCATGTGTCGCTCTCAGCTGACGTCATCACATACTCGCAAGATGCGAATCTAATTTGTAATGTTTCCCCTCAGCTATAATTGTCAGTGACAGTCTTTGTTCCTTCACACATGCATGCAAGCATGTGTGAAGGACATTGTATTATGAACAGATAGACACTGTATACACACAGACACTGTAATCAGCAAAGAGAAAACGCTGCTGCTTTATTCAACCAATTACTGCGGAATTGTAATGTTGACTTCGAGAGTTCTCAGTACACAAAACACTGGGGGACCTGAAAACTTGTTAAGTCCCAGAAAAACGTTATGCCACCCAGAGAAGAGTGACCTCGAACATTTCGAGTCTAACATTACCCCACTGAGCAACCGGGTCAAATAACATTTATGAAAACAGCTAAGGACAGAAACAAACCCAACAGTTGAAACGAGAAAAGACATAAGTGTCAATCTGACAACGTGTCTCTCAAAGAGGCGTGCGTTAAAGCTTAAAGTTATTTCTGTATAAGTGACTAAGATTTACACACCATCCTACCGTTAGCTAGAAAACTGAAATAGGCGTGTTACTTGTAGTGTTGGCAGAAGAGGCAACACTGTGTTGCTAGAGGAGGCCGAAATGCACGCGTTTAATTACACGCTGACTGGCGTGAGGTCTGGAACAGTTAAGGGAATTAATAGTAGCAAATAAAGTACGTAGTTGATATAATACTTAACTTTAATCCACAATTGTAGAACATCTCTCGTTACGGTACATGCTTCACAATATTAATTATCAAATGCTATGGCGCCTTGCTAGGTCGTAGCAAATGACGTAACTGAAGGCTATGCTAACTATCGTCTCGGCAATTGAGAGCGTATTTGTCAGTGATCCATCTCTGGCTAAGTCGGCTGTACAACTGGGGCGAGTGCTAGTAAGTCTCTCTAGACCTGCTGTGTGGTGGCGCTCGGTCTGCAATCACTGACAGTGGCGACACGCGGGTTCGGCGTATACTAATGGACCGCGGCCCATTTAAAGGCTACCACCTAGCAAGTGTGGTGTCTGGCGGTGACACCACATTACTAACTCTGAGACATTGTAAATAATCCAACCAATTAATCTTCAGAAGCTTGTTACATCAGTAGCCAGACGCGTGAGAAATATCGCTACACCTAACAATGCATTCAGTTTCAATGTTGCGTAATGTAAGTAGCATGTCAGCAGCGCTGCTTGCTGGTGAATCATCCTGCCACTTTTCCTCATTAATCCTACTCTTGGCTGATCAACTACGAACTCTTTCTTCTTGAGTGAAAGCGAGGGTATTCACGACGATCGAAGGAACGAGGAAGCAAAAATATTGTTTTACGACCCGTCAACCATTGTATCATTAGAGCGCAAGCTCTGACTGGAGAAGAACGTTCGCGACTGTACCTAACGCTTACTACTGCACAGTTGCTTGCTCTTCCTAACAGCATCCCATACGAGTAAATGAGTTGCGACTTTGCATGACATTGCTCGTACCTTAGGCACTTGGGCAAAGCACGGCTCTATTTAAGAAAGAATAGCTCGATGTAGTCGTAGGGTAGATCCGTACAAGTCTGCTTTCATGCCCCGCAGCTAATTCGCTGCAAATAATAACATGTAGCTGTAATCCTGCAATCAAGTAGCCTACGCTTTGGCTAGAATTGCGATTTAGAAAAAAGCACAGACATATAAAATAAAAGGTAAATAAATAATTTAATAATTGATTAATTACGTGTGTAATTCATGTAGACGACAGAGAAATACATGCTGAACAATGTTTACTCAAGAAAGAAAATCTCAAATAAATGGGAAGTGGTCTTAAGACATTCAGTCAAAATACAGACGGGAAATACGCCTATCAAATGCAGTAAAGTTTTGTTGAGAGCGTCATGAGAATGGTAGCAAATCCACAAACTAAATAGTCATCAAAGACTCACGAAAACTAAGTCAATTTCCTGATCACAATACACGAAAGATTCACCAGCTCAAAATAGCTCCGAGCACAACAGGACGATTTACAAACTAACAAACAAAATACGACTAATAATAACGCATATTCTATTTGTTCTCAGATCCGGAAAGCAAGAAAAATGAATGGAGGTCCTACCCTGGAGCACTTCCAGACCCCTCGAAGTCCTTTCAGAAGGTAAAATATAGTAGCTCCCGTTCACGACCCGTAATCAATCACCTAGACGACAGAATTCCGCACGTTACTCTAGATGGTTCTGCCTTCTTCCAGAACTCACGTAAATGTGTCCATAATCGCCCCCTTGAGTTCGTCATTCGCAATGTTCCACTCTCCATTTGGTGTTCGACTACTGTCGCCTTCTCCATTAGCTGAAGGCTGTCCCTAACAAAACTACATCATCCTTAAGCTCTACAGGCATGATTTGATTTATGTGGACCCCTTTCCTGCTCTAAAGTAATATATTACAACAATATTTAAATATTAAATACAAAAAGGGTGATAGATCAGATCCAAACAACTATCGGGGGATTTCGCTGTTTGATGTTGTGGTGTGACCGCCAGACACCACACTTGCTAGGTGGTAGCCTTTAAATCGGCCGCGGTCCGGTAGTATACGTCGGACCCTCGTGTCGCCACTATCAGTGATTGCAGACCGAGCGCCGCCACACGGCAGGTCTAGAGAGACGCCCTAGCACTCGCCCCAGTTGTACAGCCGACTTTGCTAGCGATGGTTCACTGACAAATTACGCTCTCAATTGCCGAGACGATAGTTAGCATAGCCTTCAGTTACGTCATTTGCTACGATCTAGCAAGGCGCCATTATCATTTGCTATTTATCTTGTGATCCATGTACCGTCAGACCGATGTTCACCAATTAAGGATTAAAGTTAAGTATTTCAGAAGCTACATACATTCTTTTGCTAGTATAATCACTTTACCTGTTCCAGACCTCACGCCAGCCTGCGTGAGCTTAAACGCGTGCCTTTCGGCTACCTCCTAGTGGATTGGCTGTCTTGCCAGTCCACAACAGATGTCACATATAATATCTTGTCTTGAATTATCTTTACAAGAATTCTGGAACAATTCGACCAAGAACTTGGAGAATATCAAGGAGGATTTCGTTCTGGAAGAAGCTGTCCAGATCAAATTATCAGCTTTAAGTGGATCATGAAACATCAAAGAGTGAGAAACAAGAAGTTGTTCACCACTTTTGTTGACTTCAAGAAAGCATATGACAGTATCCATCATGAGTCATTACTTAAAATCGTCACGGAATTTGGATTGCACCTGAAACTCGTTAATCTTATTGGACTCACCCTTAAGAATACTAAATCAAAAGTTAAATTTAGAGGGGAACTATCTGAATCATTTGAAATCCGGACGGGACTTCGACAGTGGGATGGCCTCTAACCACTACTATTTAATTGCGCACTGGAAAAAGTCATGCGAGAGTGGAATAATAAAAGCCAACCAAACATCGAGACTGGCAGAAATATCAAACACAAATGCCTGGCCCTTGCTGATGATCTAGCGTTGCTCGCAAATAGCGTGGAAGAGGCTAAACACCAAATTGAAGAACTCGAAAAATTAGCAGCAAAAGTCGGACTACGGATCTCGTTTGAAAAGACACAAATTATGCCATCCTTCAAGGCTGAAACACCAGCCATTACACTGAACGATAACAAACAAATTAAAACTGTAAATAAATTCAAATATCTTGGGGAGGTTATAAGTTGGAATTCAACGAGAAAATGTCAGCAGAAAGCAGAACAACTAAAATGAAACAAGTACAACGCATCACCTGGCCAACATACAAGAAGAAATGTCTCTCGACAAATGCAAAGCTCAGACACTGCCACTCTTCTATTAAACCTGAAGCCATCTATGCTAGGTAAACACTGTTCAAGATTAACACCAAATCAATCACAAACAAACTGCAGAAGGCAGACAGAAGAATCCTTAGAACAATTAGAAAACAAAAAATACCAAGTAGAGGGTCAGTGACGAATATTACCTAACGAAGTTCTATACCAAGAAACTGAGTCAATAACTGACACAATGCGGAAAAGGAGGATTGCTTTTTTCCTGCCACATTTCTAGATTACCAGAAACCAGGCTAATGAAACAACTTTCACCTACTTTTGGAAAAGTAAGACGAAGAACAACTGGTTCAAAATAGTTCAAGATAATTTAGACGAGTTAGGCTTGACATGCAACGAATTGAAGACAGAGGAGAGAAGAAGATCCTGAAACACAGTGACACGAGATTTAAACTAAAGACATTTACACGCAAAAAATACACCAACATAAAGAAAGGACGATCAGGTCGGAAAGGATGATGAAATTTTGGGAGCAGAAGAGGAAAGCCAAATCTACAACCAATATTAAGACTTAAATTTATATGAATTGAATAAAGTGCACCAATGTGGGCGTAAAATACGTAAATAAAAATAAAAATATTTAAATAAAGAAATGATACAAACATTCTGTCGCACTGATACAATTTACAATAATTACAAATACAATTTTGTCCATAATTAAATAAGCTAGTATTCTCGTGCAGGTACACTCATGATAAATGACAACATATTGTCCTTATAAACTGTTTAAACAATTATTTAGACCTGCGTGACAGAACTATATATATATATATATATATATATATATATATATATATATATATATATATATATTTTGTGGTGTCCGCTAGCACATACGACTGACCACTTTTAAAACAGCACAATTTTCGTAATAGCACTTGCAGTCAACATTTAAATAAAGTAAGTGGCAAAATACTAAATTGTTCATTAAATAATTACAAAAGTATGACTATATGTGAGGTTCATGCTGTACCCATCAGCTGCGTAAATGTAGAGAACGCGATATTCTGACAAACCTTTGCATAATGAAAAATTTGTAAAAGACATCGTAAATAAATAAATAAAATAGATACAGATACTTTCAGGGATGACAGTTATCGTGCAACGCTGTAATGTGAGACACTGTGTGTTAAAATCGCATGAAGAGATTAAAAGTTGTTAATTCAGAGGTTCGTTGTGTAAATGTTTATTCACTACGAAATATTAGTGTCTGCAGTTTTAAAGATATTTACTTACTGTTGTGTCAACGGAAGCGCCTCATTTTTCTGGGATCGCCGATGTATTCAGATTTGCATTAATATTTGGTTGTAAATTATCATATACTCTCAGAGAGCTGTAAGAAGCCGTCTTTCAGTTCGTCTCAAAGCCCACCATTCTCTGGAGCACAACCGGCCCTCTACAGCGATCGACGCATCGTCCAAATTTCCAGCTTAGGAAATTTCCCCATTTCAGGCCATGTGCTCCTTGCCTCATCCCCGGCAGTGGAAGTATTGATTGCCATTAGTTCCCATCTTATTTTCCCACAGCGTGTGTATTGACTTCCATAAGCTACTAACAGTGACTTAACATATCCTTTCCCATTTCTCGCTGACTTGAGGAGTGTCTGCATGCAGCAGGTATGGTTAAAATGTTTGGCGTTTTGATATTCTCATAATGAAAGTACAGTGCAAGCAAAGATGCAGTTGTGAATCATAACTCATAAAACTATGTAGGTGGGTGAAACTTACTGCATATTTTTGAAGATATTCATACCGTTTAATAGTTGTAATAGGCAACTTTTCCATTTGTTCTTTTTTGTAGTTTTGTTTGTCCAGCATTTTTTGGGGAGTATACTTTTTTCCTCGCTTGTCATTTGAACATAAGTTTCAGACTGAACACATTTTAACGTCTCTAACAGATGGGAAAAGTAAAATTGAGCGTTCGGCTTAGAGTGGAATGCCTCACAGCAGTTAGTAGTCCTTTCAGAACTACTACAAAACTCAGCCCTCATAACGGGTGAAAGGTCGCTATCACCAAGAACATAGGTATGAGATAAATAATCAAAAAGTCATCCAGATGATAACTGTTAGGTTTTCGGGCCACTGAGTCTTCGACGATGCTATCTTCAGTTTGGTAAGGGGCAGGAGAGGCAGTCCAAAGGAAGTTTTCGGGAGCCTTCCGATTTCAAATTCTTTTGATATAATATCATTTGTTAATCCCAATGATTGAATCTCTCTCCACCATTTCTGATAGATATGATATCTGTAACCCTTTACATTCGTTTGGGACCAGACGTAAGCAATTTTCTGGTGATTTGCTGTCTCATAATCAATGTGTATAACGTCCGAATTGGGATTATTTGCATTAAGAACAAAACTTCCGTAAGTGTTTCATTTTTTGTTTGCGAGCAAAACACAATACCAGTGGGAAACAGGTTTTTCATTTACCCAGTGCTTCATGTATAAAGGGCATTCAAATGTATCCCAGCCACTAGTGCAAGGTAACGGTAACGGTGTTATTAACTCAAAAATGTAGTTATACACAGTACACATACTCAAAAATAATTGCCAAAACTGTTGGCACATTTATCCCCTTGCGATAGTCGGTCGATTCCATACTATAAGAAGCTAGTAGGCTGCTGCTGGATCCAGGCCTGGACCCAGCCACACTAACCATGAATGCTTGTGTGCGTTACACCTGCAACATTCGCCGATATGATCATGTTAGTGCTTCATACTCCTGCGGCCTGACAAAATGCGTGACTACTACACTCTGTGTCTACTTCACCTGCCGGCGGTCCGCCCTGGTAGCTGAGTGGTCAGCGTGACAGACTGTCAATCCTAAGGGCCCGGGTTCGATTCACGGCTGGGTCGGACATTTTCTCCGCTCAGGGACTGGGTGTTGTGTTGTCCTAATCATCATCATTTCATCCCCATCGACGCACAGGTCGCCGAAGTGGCGTCAAATCGAAAGACCTGCACCAGGCGAACGGTCTACCCGACGGAAGGCCCTAGCCACACGACATTTCCATTTCCATTTCACCTGCCGGCGGCGGGCCGGGTAATAAAAGTTGTTTGCTCATTCGTCGCACTGTTCACTGCAGAAGTTCCACCTACCTCAGTACGGCGGCAGATCACCAGCCCGTTTCTCTGCATACGTATGTACTGCGCTGATGACGTAAAAGCAGCGTTGAAAAAAACGCCGTCAATACTTACGTTGCAAAGTCCGCGTAAACAATGGTAGCAAGCTATACTGTAAATTCTTATAGTACTTTAAGAGCGGAAAGTGGTTGCTCCGTTCTCTCATTAAAATGTCAAAATTATGAAACTAGCCTTTATTCCATTCCAGTTAAAAAAAATACCTGCCATCAGCCCACATGTACACTACTGGCCATTAAAATTGCTACACCACGAAGATGACGTGCTGCAGACGTGAAATTTAACCAACAGGAAGAAGATGCTGTGATATGCAAATGATTAGCTTTTCAGTGCATCCACACAAGGTCGGCGCCGGTGGCGACACCTACAACGTGCTGACATGAGGAAAGTTTCCAACCGATTTCTCACACACAAACAGCAGTTGGCCGGCGTTGCCTGGTGAAACGTTGTTGTGATGACGAATGTCTCGCCAATATGCTGCCGATAAGATTGCACTATCGGTTGGAGGATGGCACTCACGTATCGTACAGCCATTACGGTGCCTTCCATGACCACCAGCGACGTACGTCGGCCCCACATAATGCCACCCCAAAACATCAGGGAACCTCCATCTCGCTGCTCGCGGTGGACAGTGTGTCTAAGGCGTTCAGCCTGACCGGGTTGCGTCCAAACACGTGTCCGACGATTGTCTGGTTGAAGGCATTTGCGACACTCTTCGGTGAAGAGAACGTGATGTCAATCCTGAGCAGTCAATTCGGCATGTTGTTTGGTCCATCTGTACCGCACTGCATGGTGTCGTGGTTGCAAAGATGGACCTCGCCATGGACGTCGGGAGTGAAGTTGCGCATCATGCAGCCTATTACGCACAGTTTGAGTCGTAACACGATGTCCTGTGGCTGCACGAAAAGCATTATTCAACATGGTGTCGTTGCTGTCAGGGCTCCGACGAGCCATAATCCTTAGCTAGCGGTCATCCACTGCAGTAGTAGCCCTAGGGCGGCCTAAGAGATGCGTTTCATCGACAGTTCCTGTCTCTCTGTATCTCCTCCACGTCCGAACAACTTCACTTTGGTTCACTCCGAGACGACTGGACACTTCCCTTGTTGAGAGCCGTTCCTGGCACAAAGTAACAATGCGGACGCGATCGAACCGCAATGTTGACCATCTAGGCTTGGTTGAACTACAGATAACACGAGCCGTGCACCTCCTTCCTGGTGAAAAGACTGGAAGTGATCGGCTGTCGCCCCCCCCCCATCCTCCCCCCCCTTCCCCCCCTCCCCGACTAATAGGCGCTGCTCATGCATGGTTGTTTACATATTTGGCCGGGTTTAGTGACATCTCTGAACGGTCAAAGGGACTGTGTCTGTGATAGAAAATCCACAGTCAACGTCTATCTTCAGGAGTTCTTGGAATCAGGATAATACAAAACTTTTTTGATGTGCGTATATTCGGATATGTTTGATCAGATAGTGTATGACGACTCGGCAGATATAGCAATCATCAAGGTGGTGCACAGGCGAACGCCAGGATAAATCTTGTACCAATTAGAATTTGAACTTTCGAGCTTTGGGTTCTATAATGATATTTCACAATTCCGCCCATCAGGACACATAAGGACACATATTGGTTATTCAGTACTGTGATACACATTCTAACATTACATGTACAAACAAACAAAAACTATTTCTTCCATGTAATTTTGTTGAACAGGGGAATTACTGGTATAGAAAAAAAACAAGCTTGTTAAAAACTTATTTTTGCTCCTCAGCTCATGAAAAGTTCATCAAGTCACTGCTTCTCTACTCTGATCTAAAACTGAGAACACAGTGGCCCTATCGTTAGCAAATTTTTGTTGGCAGAACTTGGGAAAACGTACTGCTATTAACCATCAGTACTCTGCGTTTTTAGAATTGTGATTCAAAGGATATTTGAACAGCACTCCCTCGATCTTCTTGGTTCTACTGGTAGCCTTCCATTGTCTTACTAAAAACTGTGTTGATTTAAGTTGGCAGGTGTGTAGATGGGCAAAATAATGCAATATGTATTTTTTTTGTTTGTGCCCCAGTTCACTCTCAAGGGGTAAAATATTCTCAAAAAGGTAATTTGGTATAGTAAGTTTACAGGGAATATCTGCGAAACGATCACATACAAAAATGTTTTTCATATAAAAGTTGATATGTAATTAACGTTCTTGAAAATTGTATAATAAACTTTCGTAGTAATTTGAAATTTTGCAAGATATTGCAATTTTGAAAAATGTGTTACAACGTAGTTTAAAGAAGCTTTCAAGCCACATAAATCCTCGTGTAACACATCTGGTTTCTGAAATACCATTTTTGGAAAATAAGTCGTACTCAGTGTGCTATCGGAACATTTTCAACGATCGGCTAAATATCCTGTTCTGTATCAGGTATATTTCAATACATGGTAAGCCTTGGCGAGGAGGAGGAATTGTGTACTAGTGACTGCAGGTTGATTGTGTTGTGTCTCAGGTAGAGATTGAGATCGTAATCATTCAACAGAACTAGATCTGAAAATCTTCCCTCAAAGCTCTTCCAGCGACCAAAGCCGTATACATCCCACGCCTGTACCTCCGCCACCGAACCCTTTGAGCTCACAGACGAACAAGTTCCTCATCCTCTGGTAAGATGCTTTAAACGGCTATTTCACATTGACCACTCCAAGCATCTAACAATAACACAGATTTTTCTCCCTCAATGGGAGAGAAAACATCCTTCAAATATCTTTTGGTCTGGTCATACGTTTCACAGAATTTGATGCTGTCACAAGGACATTTGGGACTTTACAAAGATATTCTCGAATCTAGGTCCAAACTCACCATTGGTTTCTTTTGAAACTATTTTTCAGTGTGAAAAATGGTTCAAATGGCTCTGAGCACTATGGGACATAACTGCTGTGGTCATCAGTCCCCTAGAACTTAGAACTACTTAAACCTAACTAACCTAAGGACATTACACACATCCATGCCCGAGGCAGGATTCGAACCAGCGACCTAGCGGTCACGCGGTTCCGGACTGTAGCGCCTTTAACCGCACGGCCACTCCGGCCGGCTTCAGTGTGAAAAAACTGTTTTGAACGTCGTACCCAAGGACAAGAAAGTTGTTCATCTGCTGACCCCAAACGGTTGGAACGTACAGGTACATCTGTGGGATGTATATGGCTTTCGATGTTGGAAGAACTTTGTGGGAAGATTTTCAGGTCTAATTTTGTTTGATGATTATGATGTCAGTCTCCACTTGATAAACAATATAATCAATCTGTACATACTCTATGTAGAAATAACATGCCAAATTGCCTTTTGAGGTGGTTTTTACCCATCAAAGGTGAAGTTATGCCCAAAGAAAAAGTACGCGTTGCATCATTTAGGCCCTTCTATATACCCGCACAAATTTCATTAAGATCGTTTGTTTACACTTTGGAATGTTCCGTTGTAAGTCATGTTCAATATGAGCCATTTCTCAGAGGTGACAAATTTTCCAAATAAAATCTTCAATCCAGAAACGCTGGTGTGGGGAAGTGGTGGTGGTGGTGGTGGTGGTGATGGTTAGTGTTTAAGTCCCGTCGACAACGAGGTCATTAGAGACGGAGCGCAAGCTCGGGTTAGGGAAGGATTGGGAAGGAAATCGGCCGTGCCCTTTCAAAGGAACCATCCCGGCATTTGCCTGAAACGATTTAGGGAAATCACGGAAAACCCAAATCAGGATGGCCGGAGACGGGATTGAACCGTCGTCCTCCCGAATGCTAGTCCAGTGTGCTAACCACGCGTGGGGAAGCAAAATATATTCGGAGCTATAGTCTGAATAGACTTTATCGGTGGCATGTGAGGGAAATAACTAACCACACTTCAAAGGAGAGAAGGGCAAGTGAGACAACAGCCACATCTTATGTCTGTAAAGAGTACAATTGAATTACTATCTGCAGCATTTCTGTTTATAATATTAATTTAGGAAGATTAAACCTTACATTGCTACTAATGACTTACAAGCGTACAACGTGTTTATTTATATTAAATCCGCATCATTTTCATCCTGACAGGACACCTGCTCACTCACTGTTTAGCAGTAAGGACTCATCAGACAAAGTTAATGTCTCTGCGACAACATGAAAATGTGCCATGATGCTGATGTTACAGATAGCGCGATCCAAACCGTATATTGAAGGAATCTGAGTGTTGCAAATTATTACGGTACCATCAGTTGATAATATATTAGTAAGTAGCTAAGTCAAATCCCAACACCACTTGGTGCGAAGTTCGCACTGTGACGCATCAAGGAGATTGGTATCGGATGAAAATGGATTGTAGACTGGAGTGTTGATATACGTATTATTGCCAATAGCGTAATTTACTGCTTAATTAGTCCCAGTTGATTCTGTACTACTGCTCTCTACGGAAGTTCCAGTGATTGTGTTTCTTGTGATATTGATGCAGTGAGTCAGCTGGTTATATGGTGGTTCTGCAGCTTCGTTCGAATTTATGTGCATTGCTCATTACCTCCGTCGAAAATTTTTGTTTCAATGTGTGGTTAACATCAGTATAGGTGTTATAAAGCGATAACGTTGGCGGTAGTTTTCACTCAAACGCATATTGATCTCTGCTTCGGTAATGTCGTGTCAGGCTTAATTTCGTACGTGCCCGTATAGAGCGCGAGACAGTTGTGAGACATAAATTCGTAGGCTTCCACGGCCGTTGTAATTTTGGATAAAATAATTTCGGGTGTTGGACCACGTCATTGTAACTACTAAAACAGCTAAATTGGCATATTAACAGAATCTTCCGTCGGTTCTTGGTAGAACAACATTATAATAATAAATGAAAAGCACCAGTTTGCTTTTGTTCTACAATATTATTTTTATTGCTAACCGGTTTTCGGCTTACAAGGCCATCTTCAGACATTTACTGAGTATTATCACTAAAGAAATTAAATGTTAGCAGACATCCTAAATGACCAGACACAACTCAACACTTCCCCTCTCCTAAACTTCATATAATCATCTTTGTTGTTCATTACTTCCCACACTCTCTCTTCCTACATATTCCCATTTTCCTGTAGTCATTAAGTTGTTTTATTTGTTGCAGTTGTCTTTGTATTCCACATATGCTGTAGTTTCAATAGTTAAGGGTTTGCTTTTAACTTGTACTTGTATTACTGTCCATGTTTAACTCCCCTTGTAGTTGTCTCATCAAATACTGTTCATAATTTACTTTGCTCATTTATTTAATGTAAACTGGTATACAGCCACTCCTTTGATTATAATGTTAATGTTAAAATGCAGTACCATCACACTCTCAAACTGTAGGTTCCCTCAAACACCTCAGTTTTCCTGAATTTACTAATTTCTGTTTATTTTATTGATATTGCTTAAGTTCCTCGTGTATTCTGTATTTACATTGACAACTGTCTCTTCTTTTTTAATTGGTTGGGTATCACTCTCCATGTTTCATACCTCTTGATGCAGCCTTGTCTAGTACTAATTTTATCTTCCAGAATGAGATTTTCACTCTGCAGCAGAGTGTGCGCTGATATGAAACTTCCTGGCAGATTAAAACTGTGTGCCCGACCGAGACTCGAACTCGGGACTTTTGCCTTTCGCGGGCAAGTGCTCTACCAACTGAGCTACCGAAGCACGACTCACGCCAGGTACTCACAGCTTTACATCTGCCAGTACCTCGTCTCCTACCTTCCAAACTTTACAGATGCTCTCCTGCGAACCTTGCAGGAGCACACAGTTTTAATCTGCCAGGAAGTTTAATTATATCTTATTTTATTAGTTTTGCTTATTAATAGAAACTGTTATGTAGGCATGCTATTCCTATTTTGTGCTAAAGGTTTTCCTGTCAACTCCATTGTTATTTATGTACTGTTCAGTTTTTACTATTTCATTGCAAAGATGTTATTCACTGTATGTTTCTACTTCACTCTAGATGTGTTACATCTCTTCCAATGTTGTCTGCTAACATTTAACTTCTTTGGTGATAATACTCAGTAAATGTCTGAAGATGGCCTTGTAAGCCGAAAACCGGTTAGCAATAAAGATAATATTGTAGAACAAAAGCAAACTGGAGCTAAATTGGCGATTTCTACCGACTTACTGCGGTCCTCTCTGATGGTTCACTTAACCAGTACCGAATACCCGAAACCATTTTATTAAAAATTATGGGACTTTTTACCCACTCAAAAATGTTTCCAATTTCGACCACTGAAATAGAGAAGGCGCGCTGTTTACAATTGTTGCACCACCTTCCAGCACTCAAATTGGTGAAAATGTAATCACATGTCAGTTCTAGTATAATACATTTGCCCAATGAATACACGTTTATCAACTGCATTTCTTCTTGGTGTAGCAATTTTAATGGCCAGTAGTGTATGATCAAAAGCATCCAAACACCGTTTGTAACGCGGCATTGACCACTAGATCTCACGAGATGCGGACCCGCCAGTATAAAACCAAGCACATAGTATTCTGTTGTCGGTAGAGGAGCAGTAACAGCAGAATGGGTCGGCAGGAGAGCTCAGTGACTTCGAACTTGGACTGCTCATCGAATGTCACCGTGGTAAAAAATTCACCTTGGACATTTCAACAATTCTAAACTCTCGGTGTTGTGATTGTGAAGTGGAGACAATCAAGACCAGGCATATCTCATCTAGGCCCTGCAGACGAGCAGTGACAGTCGAGGTTTGCGGAGGTTCTCATTAAATCAGCGGAAGGAATCACTCCTGAATTCCAAAGAGCTGCTAACAGCCCAGCTAGCACGGTTACTATGCATGGGGAGTTAAAAAGAGTAAGTTTGTAACGCCGGAAATGCATATCCTCCTATTTCCATCTATTGCACTGCAAATTTTTTCCTTATTTTGTTACCTGAAGA
Organism: Schistocerca americana; assembly: GCF_021461395.2. NCBI lineage: Eukaryota > Metazoa > Arthropoda > Insecta > Orthoptera > Acrididae > Schistocerca > Schistocerca americana. The sequence continues at coordinate 34,734,989 of NC_060124.1, forward strand.
CATAACATTTCTGTGTCTTTGTATATTATAATTGTTTTACTATTTGTATATATTTCTGAATTTATGTCGATGTATAATTGGTTTGTTTTGTGAATATTATTTATATTTATACGCTGGGTCTGGCCGAGGGAAAACTATGCTATCGAACGAATACATCGATAGGTCGTGTGGAGAACAAAAGTGTTTAGGATCTTTGGTAGTGTTTGCCGCGTGGAGCGCGGGCAGAGCAGAGGGGGAGTCTGGCTGGGGTGGTGCAGTGGAGCAGGTGTGTTGTGTGACGCTCCCGCGAGTTGCCGCGCTTTCGGGGTTGGGCAGCATGTAATTGCGCTCGACTTGCTATGATAGTTACTGACACGGTGTCCCGGACGGGAAGCATTAGCTGGCGCACATCAAGAGCCCGTTTCGCCTGGTGACCGTGTCGAGAAGAAGGCGCGCCAACATCCAGTTCCTGCAACAGCGACGGCCGACAATGAGTGACTGTCGCCACCTCCTCGATCGACGGCTTCAAACCTTCAATCAACCAACAAGGAAGACTGGAAGCACGTAAAGTTTTAGAACTGTATGGCAGACCTCAGCTTTTCAAACTGTTCAAATCACAAAATTACAGCAACGTAGCATGAACCGTTGTTGCTCATTGTCCCAGTTGCATTACCAAGCAGGGTCCCATCCTTTTCCGGAATGAACCCGAGTGTCGTTGAAATTCAAACGCCAGCATTAAAGCAATATTATTCTATTTCACTGCTTTAATTTCAAAGTTCAGTTAAAGTATTCATAGATGGCTACAATATTTAGATTACACAAGCACAAATTATGAGTGCAAGTTTTGTTACCATATTTTAGCTTACCTGTGACTACAGCTCAGCTTGGTACGTACTAAATTTTACTATTGTTAATTGTTCAGAATCATTTAATTCAAGTTCAAAGTTAAATCTCTTATTTCTAAATTGCGTAGATTCAAGTAGCTTTTGAAATGATTGTTGAGGTAGTCCAAGACTAACCGTATTTTACTGAATTTCGATGTGCTTCAGAAAGAAAGCTCACTATTAATTTTAGTCACTAAATTAACTTTCGATTTTCCGGTTTTATTAATTCTTTTGCTAAATTAAGTCAGAGTGTAGCGAAATTTATTACTTCTGACAAACTTTCAGTTTTCACACTACACGTGTCAACCTTCAGTTGCCACGCTTCCAGTGCTAATTATATGTGTAATAGCCTTCCTTTTTCAGTTACTATAGTAATTCCATTAGGTACACGCGGTTTAATTTTTCACTGTCATTAAGGTCGATAAGTGAGGGGGAGGTTACAAGGTGTAATGGTTGAGCTCCTCATACACCACACACACACTAAGCAACGCTTCAGATAGTGTAAAAGGCGACGCCACTGAAAAGGGATGACTGAAAATGAGTGATTTGGAGTGACTTGTCAAGGTATACCCTGTGGCAATCCTTTGGAAGGATTTGGGTTTGACGAATTCCTAGAGGACGTTACATGCCACCTTGTGTAGTGTCAACAGTGAACTAAGGAGGAGGGGCTGTTACGGTATGGGCGTGTTTCTTGTGGTTAGCATGTGGTCCCCATACTGTTCTTTAAAAAACGCTAAATGTCGAAGGTTGTGAACACATTTTGCAGCAATGTGTACTGCGTGCAGTACAGGATGAGTTCGGAGACGATGACTGATTGTATAAGCATGACAAAGCACCTTACCTTAAAGTGGGATGCGTGAGGCAATGGTTTGTGGACAATAACAGTTCTGAAATGGACTGGCCTGCCCAGACTTCCGACTTGAAGCCAATGCAACACTTTTGGATGAGTTAGAACGTCGACTTTTTCCGGATCCCAGCGTCCAACGTCGCTACCTTCTGTGGCTTCGGCCCTTAAGGAAGAATGGGTTGCCATTGAAAATGTTCCCATCAGAGTTCAAGCCGTCATAAAGGGGTAGGGAGGGCCACCATAAAATAATATCCATTAGCAGGTGACCCGATACGCCTATTAACATTTTCATCGACTGCACTTCAAGCGAAATCACAATAAACATTTATGAAAACGAACTGATATGTTTGCTGGAAACTGTTCGGGATATTGTCGGCAATGTGTATTGCTCGCCACTCCCAAACTCCCAATACAGGTTTCTCAATGTCTTTTTTCCGATGCGCTTCTTTCCCTACCCCTAAAGATAGAGAGAGCTGTTCCATTAATGGTCCATTACTCGGGCAGTGGCTTGTTACAAAATTGTTAAGGCTTTCGTGGCCCGCGGGATTAGGCGCTGCAGTCATGGACTGTGCATCTGGTCCCGGTGGAGTCCGAGTCCTCCCCTCGGGCAGGGTGTGTGTGTTTGTCCTTAGGATAATTTAGGTTAAGTAGTGTGTAGGCTTAGGGACTGATGGCCTTAGCAGTTAAGTCCCATAGATGTCACACACTTTTGAACATTTTTTTTCTCTCGTGGCCACTTGTTGACAAACTGCCTATTGGCTTCTGTCTCGGGTTCTTCGGCCGACGCTCATCTAATGATTTTACTGGCGTTTCGCCAGCACGAGTGGCTGGCATTGTCAAAGCTTCACCCTCCATTGCCGAGTTTACCACCATTTTCTTAACGCACGCCATTCAGTCATATCTGGACGCCCAGCTCTCGAGAAGCATGCTGGGTCGATTTTGTAGGACAGTTCACAAAGCTTTGTCCCACTTGCTCTACGATGTGATCAGACGCAAGGGGATGACCTGAAGATTTCTCATCAGACGCACCGGGATGACCTGAAGATTTCGTATGGTTACCGAATATCCATTTTCAGTAAAACATTTATGCCACTCATAAATAGTAGGCCTACAGGGAGGATCTTTACTATTCTCTGTACGAAAATTAGGTTGCACAGTTTTGGCGAGCAAACTCGGTACCGGCAAAAGCAGCCATCTTTGTTGCAACTGCCGCCAGCGTTTGTGGTGGTGTTTTTCCGTATTAGCGAACCACATGAGAGTAAACTTGATCTACTTTCCTTGAAGACGGCACCAAGTCTGTAAATCGCATGAATAAACTTTTACGAATTTTCAAAGTTATAAAGTCCTTTTTGATACAACCTGCAGTTCACGGACGATGTGTCCGAGACTAAACATGTGAAAGCTTGATGTATGTGTAGGTGCAGTCGTTTCTATGTACACATAGTTAAGTCATTTGACATCAGGAAGGACATCCATCCACTAATTGTCACAAAAATGCTCAAAACCCTCATATCAATACCGACCCCGTAGAGGTACAGTAAAGACGAACAAGAAGAAGTAGAAGAAGAAGACACACAGTAAAGTCATAGCTTGATGGAGATATGAATGTATGTCGAAAATTTTCTCTTTCTTACATGATGTACTGGAGGAGATCGAAATTTGTAGTAAATGGAAAAATTCTGTCGAGTTTATCATTGACGTGCAACAAGTGTTCAGTCAAAACTACGACGGGCGTTCAGTAAGTATGAAACGTCCCCTTATAAAAATTGTACTTGACTGTGCTTAAACTGACACACAATATTTTTAGCGCAACGCAATCTGACTTTCAAAAATCCCTACAAAAGAATGGCCCTGACTAACATTAACCTATACGTTTCACAAATCACTTACCTCACAAAAATCTTGGTTACTCGAACTACTGCAATACAGCGAGCACCACTACTGCCAGCTAAATAAAAGATTCAAACTACGGAAGGCACTAACTACTGATAGGCATAGTTAGCAAATGAAAGATTTTAATAGAGAACAAACAATGTATTTACCTTAATATCATCAAAAGTCATGATATATATAGGAATTCATAACATCCATTCTTACAAATATCAAAACTCCGCCATTTCTCTCTCCACATCCACCACTGCTGGCGGCTCACCTCCAACTGCGCAACGCTACGCGCTGTTCACATCCAGCTGCCGCTGCCCAACACTACAATGGCAGACAACAATGCAAACGAGACACAGACTGCACACAGCACAGCCAGTGACTTTTATACAGAGGTGGCGTTACCAATAAAAAAACCTAAACAGCCTACTTACAAGTAATACAACTTTTTTTTTCTGAAAGCAGCGTGGTTTTTGTCAGGCTTTCTGCGCATCATATTTTTCCAACTCTTTTGACTAAACGCCTACTTTTCAAGATATTCTCTGTTCAATGCGATTGCCTTACGCCTTCTTACTGGGAGGGCCGCGCGGAGTGGCCGCATGCTTAGAGGCGCAATGTCACGGGCTGCGCGGCCCCTTCCACCGGAGGTTCGAGTCCTCCCTCGGGCATGGGTGTGTGTGTTGTCCTTAGTGTAAGTTAAGTTAGTTCGAGTAGTGTGTAAGTCTAGGGACCGATCACCTCTGCCTTAGGAATTCAAACACATTTGAACTGGGAGGGCCCGTAGGCCCGCATGGTACGACTCTACTGGTCGACGCCGGACTCAATGTCTTGCTGCATCAGTAAATTCCCTATCACCCATATACTGCTTCCCGCGGAGTACAGGGTTATTACAAATGATTGAAGCGATTTCACAGCTCTTCAATAACTTTATTATTTGAGATATTTTCACAATGCTTTGCACACACATACAAAAACTCAAAAAGGTTTTTTAGGCATCCACAAATGTTCGATATGTGCCCCTTTAGTGATTCGGCAGACGTCAAGCCGATAATCAAGTTCCTCCCACACTCGGCGCAGCATGTCCCCATCAATGAGTTCGAAAGCATCGTTGATGCGAGCTCGCAGTTCTGGCACGTTTCTTGGCAGAGGAGGTTTAAACACTGAATCTTTCACATAACCCCACAGAAAGAAATCACATGGGGTTAAGTCGGGAGAGCGTGGAGGCCATGACATGAATTGCTGATCATGATCTCCACCACGACCGATCCATCGGTTATCCAATCTCCTGTTTAAGAAATGCCGAACATCATGATGGAAGTGCGGTGGAGCACCATCCTGTTGAAAGATGAAGTCGGCGCTGTCGGTCTCCAGTTGTGGCATGAGCCAATTTTCCAGCATGTCCAGATACATGTGTCCTGTAACGTTTTTTTTGCAGAAGAAAAAGGGGCCGTAAACTTTAAACCGTGAGATTGCACAAAACACGTAAACTTTTGGTGAATTGCGAATTTGCTGCACGAATGCGTGAGGATTCTCTACCGGCCACATTCGCACATTGTGTCTGTTCACCATTAAGAAAAAATGTTGCTTCATCACTGAAAACAAGTTTAGCACTGAACGCATCCTCTTCCATGAGCTGTTGCAACCGCGCCGAAAATTCAAAGCGTTTGACTCTGTCATCGGGTGTCAGGGCTTGTAGCAATTGTAAGCGGTAAGGCTTCTGCTTTAGCCTTTTCCGTAAGATTTTCCGAATCGTCGGCTGTGGTACGTTTAGCTCCCTGCTTGCTTTATTCGTCGACTTCCGCGGGCTACGCGTGAAACTTGCCCGCACGCGTTCAACCGTTTCTTCGCTCACTGCAGGCCGACCCGTTGATTTCCCCTTACAGAGGCATCCAGAAGCTTTAAACTGCGCATAGCATCGCCGAATGGAGTTAGCAGTTGGTGGATCTTTGTTGAACTTCGTCCTGAAGTGTCGTTGCACTGTTATGACTGACTGATGTGAGTGCATTTCGAGCACGACATACGCTTTCTCGGCTCCTGTCGCCATTTTGTCTCACAGCGCTATCGAGCGCTTTGGCGGCAGAAACTTGAAGTGCGGCTTCAGCCGAACAAAACTTTATGAGTTTTTCTACGTATCTGTAGTGTGTGGTGACCATATGTCAATGAATGGAGCTACAGTTAATTTATGAAATCGCTTCAATCATTTGTAATAGCCCTGTACATCCTTCATTGAGATGAAAGTCAGAAGGTGCGAGATCGGGGCTGCAGGGTGGATGAGTAAGAACAGTCCAATAAACTTCTGTGAGCTCCTCTTGGGTGCACACATTTGTGTGAGGCTGCGCGTTGTCATGGAGAAGGAGCAGTTCATTTGCATTTTTGTGGTGACGAACACGCTGAAGCTGTTTCTTCAACTTCCTTAGGGTAGCAAAATACACTACAGAGTTGATCGTTGCACCACAAGGGAGGACATCAAACAGAATAGCCCTTCCAGTGTCCCAGGAGACCGCTGCCATGACTTTACCGGCTGAAGGTGCGGCTTTGAACTATATTTTCTGAGGAGAGGTGGTAAGGCGCCACACCATGGATTGCCATTTTGTTCCCGGCTCGAAGTGATGAACCGATTTTTCATCGTCTGTGAAGATGTTCGACAAAAAATTGTCACTATCAGCCTCCTAGCATGCAAACGATTCCGCACGGATGATTCTCCGTTGTTCTTTATATAGCTATCTGCTGGGCGGTGAGGAACCCAGTCGGCACACACCTTTGAGCATCCCAGCGGGTGAACGAGTGTGTGAGCACTACCAGCAGCGAAGTGTTTGATTATGATCCTTCGATCACCTCGAACGACAGTGTCCGCTCACTCCAACACTGCAGGAGTCACGGCTGCGTGCGGCCGGCAGGCAAACGGGAGATCGGGCAGGTTTACGCGACTTGTCTGCGATGATGGCAGACGCCTTGGCCAACAACTCATCGTGCTTTTGTTCACTGCCAGGTCACCGTAGACATTCTACACCTACATCTACATCCATACTCCGCAAGCCACCTGACGGTGTGTGGCGGAGGGCACTTTGAGTACCTCTATCGGTTCTCCCTTCTGTTCCAGTCTCGTATTGTTCGTGGAAAGAAAGATTGTCGGTATACCTCTGTGTGGGCTCTAATCTCTCTGACTTTATCAAATGGTCCAAATGGCTCTGCGCACTATGGGACATGACATCTGTGGTCACCAGTCCCCTAGAACTTAGAACTACTTAAACCTAACTAACCTAAGCACATCACACACATCCATGCCCGAGGCAGGATTCGAACCTGCGACCGTAGCGGTCACGCGGTTCCAGACTGAAGCGCCTACAACCGCACCGGCCGGCCTGATTTTATATCGCGAGATATACGTAGGAGGGAGCAATATACTGCTTGACTCATCGGTGAAGGTATGTTCTCGAAACTTCAACAAAAGCCCGTACCGGGCGTCTCTCCAGCAGAGTCTTCCACTGGAGTTTATCAATCATTTCCGTAACGCTTTCGCGATTACTAAATGATCCTGTAACGAAACGCGCTGCTTTCCGTTGGATCTTCTCTATCTCTTCTATCAACCCTCTCTGGTACGGATCCCACACTGGTGAGCAATATTCAAGCAGTGGGCGAACAAGTGTACTGTAACCTACTTCCATTGTTTTCGGATTGCATTTCTTTAGAATTCTTCCAATGAACCTCAGTCTGGCATCTGCTTTACCGACGATCAACTTTATATGATCATTCCATTTTAAATCACTCCTAATGCCTACTCCCAGATAATTTATGGAATTAACTGCTTCCAGTTGCTGACCTCCTATATTGTAGCTAAATGATAAAGGATCTTTCTTTCTATGTATTCGCAGCACATTACACTGGTCTACACTGAGATTCAATTGCCATTCCTTGCACCATGCGTCAGTTCGCTGCAGATCCTCTCGATGTACTACAGCATCATCCGCAAAAAGCGTCAGTGAACTTCCGATGTCATCCACAAGGTCATTTGTGTATATTGTGAATAGCAATCCTACGACACTACCCTGCGGCACCCCTGAAATCACTCTTACTTCGGAAGACATCTGTCCATTGAGAATGACATGCTGCGTTCTGTTGTCTAGAAACTCTTCAATCCAATCACACAATTGGTCTGATAGTCCATATGCTCTTACGTTGTTCATTAAACGACTGTGGGGAACTGTATCGAACGCCTTGCGGAATTCAAGAAACACGGCATCTACATGGAAACATCTGTCCATGGCCCTCTGAGTCTCGTGTACGAATAGCACGAGCTGGGTTTCCCACGATCGTCTTTTTCGAAACCCATGCTGATTCCCACAGAGTAGATTTCTAGTCTCCAGAAAAGTCATTATACTCGAACATAATACGTGTTCCAAAATTCTACAACTGACCGACGTTAGAGATATAGGTCTATAGTTCTGCACATATGTTCGACTTCCCTTCTTGAAAACGGGGATGACCTGTGCCCTTTTCCAATCCTTTGGAACGCTACGCACTTCTAGAGACCTACGGCACACCGCTGCAAGAAGGGGGCCAAGTTCCTTCGCGTACACTGTGTAAAATCGAACTGATATCCCATCAGGTCCAGCGGCCTTTCCTCTTATGAGGGAAGCAAGCGCCTATGAATGCATGCGATGCTCTGCTTTTCCACCAAAAGAAACTCAATGACAGCTTTCTGCTTAGAACGCTCCTCCGTTAAAGACGCCATTTTTAATGCTAACTACGGTGTCGCCAGCTATAGGAAGTAAATGAAACTACAGGAGCTGAAGCGGGCATATTCCACGATGTCCCACAAGAAATCTCGCACTTTTTCAACCGAAATTTGCCGATAAAAAAGTGTTGCATTGCATATTGAATGTCCCTCGTAATACCTTAATATATTTGATCATTTATTTTAAATAGTGCAAATTTAGTGTCTTAATATTAATGTAGTCCGTAGTTCTTGGTCTCGCGGTAGCGTTCTCGCTTCCCGAGCACGTGGTTCCGAGCTCGATTCCCAGCAGGGTCAGGGATTTTCACCTGGCCTTTAGGACGTTGCCTAGTACGGCGGTGTGAGTCTCCTGCATCGTTCCCCTACGCTCTGTCAAGAAGCATGGGACTTCATTTCCAATATTAATGTGCTGCTAAACAAGGAAGTCCAAGTATTTAACGTGTTCTGTACGGAAGGCTGCCAACACAAAGTCGTCCGCACGGTCCGCTGGACCCGTGATACGCTCTGTAGCTGTAAACACGCCTGCAGGGAAGTGGCGCTTAAGCTACGGTTTTCGGTAGATCTGAAGAGGGTTGTTAGACAACCGAAACCAGTTACCGTCCGGTTATTATTGGACAGTACAGCGATAAAGACTATTACAATTTGTAATAAATAACACAGATCACTAGCTTTCCTTTACCTGACGATGCCGGGTTTTATACACTACTGACCATTAAAATTGCTACACCACGATGATGACGTGCTACAGACGCGAAATTTAACCGACAGGAAGAAGATGCTGTGCTATGCAAATGATTAGCTTTTCAGAGCATTCACACAAGGTTGGCGCCGGTGGCGACACCTACAACGTGCTGACATGAGGAAAAAAAAATGGTTCAAATGGCTCTGAGCACTATGGGACTTAACAGCTGTGGTCATCAGTCCCCTAGAACTTAGAACTACTTAAACCTAACTAACCTAAGGACACCACACACATCCATGCCCGAAGCAGGATTCGAACCTGCGACCGTAGCAGTCGCACGGTTCCGGACTGAGCGCCTAGAACCGCAACATGCCAGTTGCTCGGCCACCATTGACCAGACGTTTTCAATTGGTGTCTGGAGAATGTGCTGGCCAGGGCAGCATTCCAACATTTTCTGTATCCAGAAAGGCCCGTACAGGACCTGCAACATGCGGTCGTGCATTATCTTGTTGAAATGTAGGGCCTCGCAGGGATCGAATGAAGGGTATAGCCACTGGTCATAACACATCTGAAATGTAACGTCCACTGTTCAATGTGCCGTCAATGCGAACAAGAGGTGACCGAGACGTCGAACCAATGGCACCCCATACCATCACGCCGGGTGATACGCCAGTATGGCGATGACGAATACACGCTTCCAATGCGCGTTCACCGCGATGTCGCCAAACACGGATGCGACTGTCATAATGCCGTAAACAGAACCTGGATTCAGGCGAAAAAATGACGTTTTGCCATTCGTGCACCCAGGTTCGTCGTTGAGTACACCATCGCAGGCGCTCCTGTCTGTGATGCTGCATCAAGGGTAACCGCAGCCATGGTCTCCAAGCTGATAGTCCATGGTGCTGCAAACGTCGTCGAACTGTTCGTGCAGATGGTTGTTGTCTTGGAAACGTCCCCATTTGTTGACTGAGGGATCGAGACGTGGCTGCACGATCCGTTACAGCCATGAGGATGAGATGCCTGTCATTTCGACTGCTAGTGGTGCGAGGCCGTTGGGATCCAGCACGGCGTTCCGTATTACCCTCCTGAACCCACCGATTCCATATTCTGCTAACAGTTATTGGATCTCGACCAACGCGAGCAGCAAAGTCGCGATACGATAAACCGCAATCGCGATAGGCTACAATCCGACCTTTATCAAAGTCGGAGACACGGTGGTACGTATTTCTCATCCTTACACGAGGCATCACAACAACGTTTCACCAGGCAACGCCGGTCAAATACCGTTTGTGTATGAGAAATCTGTTGGAAACTTTCCTCATGTCAGCACGTTGTAGGTGTCGCCACCGGCGCCAACTTTGTGTGAATGCTCTGAAAAGCTAATCATTTGCATAGCACAGCATCATCTTCCTGTCGGTTAAACTTTAGTCTGTGGCACGTCATCTTTGTGGTGTAGCAATTTTAATGGCGAGTAGTGTATATTGTACTTCATAACGCTATAAAAAATACGAGTAAACAAATGCTTGTAAACCTATGGAGCTTGGTTGGAAAAGGAGACTTTGAAGTTCACTTTGCGTCAGTCAACTTCTGTTGCGCTCGTCAGTGTACAAATACCAAGCAACTGAAATAGATGGTGTTATGGCGTTTCCCGTCAGTCGTGCGATACGTTTTGTCATTTGTTTCCTACAAGCAGAAGGAGTCAACGCCGCCAAGATTCATCAGCGAATGTGTCGTGTGTACTGGGATGGTGTTATGAGGGACTGGTGCCAAGAAATTCGAGGCTGTGGTACAGATTTGCATAATGAAAGTGGTCCACGAAGACATTGAAATGTCATTGATTAACTTTTTCAAAGTATTGTCGAAATTGTGAGTTGGGGATGTGACTTCACAATTTCCGAACTTGCTGAAATTTGCCTTAGATATCAAGGACAACCATCTTTAAAACTGTCACAGAAACATTATGTTACCATAAATTTTACGCGCAGTACCAAAGTGTATAACCGATGTTCGTAAAACTCAGACATGCACAGGGAACTCCTAACAGAATCGTGGCTGGCCACGAGACGCGGATACAGTGCATGGGACGCTGAAACTAAGAAATAGTCCTAACAGTAAATGCACGCTCTTTGTCCCAATAAGTCCAAAAGTTCAAGCAAACACTGTCAAACTGAAAAGTGTTGGTTCAATTTTTGGGGTCGTAAAGGGATTCTGGCAACGAATTTCATGAGAGTAACGTGTGAGCCGGCCGAAGTGGCCGTGCGGTTAAAGGCGCTGCAGTCTGGAACCGCAAGACCGCTACGGTCGCAGGTTCGAATCCTGCCTCGGGCATGGATGTTTGTGATGTCCTTAGGTTAGTTAAGTTTAACTAGTTCTAAGTTCTAGGGGACTAATGACCTCAGCAGTTGAGTCCCATAGTGCTCAGAGCCATTTGAACCAGTAACGTGTGAGGATACTGTGAAACCATTGGTAGATTTATTGTGATACTCAACGAAACTCTCAAAGTCAGTCCAAAACAAGCGGAACGCAATTATTGACAAAATTAATTATTTTCTTCCGAAAATGCACGACCCCCTCGTACTGCGACTCGAATGAAGAAAAAACCCAACATTCTTGGCTGGGATGTTTTCCACCATCATCGCAATAATTTGAACTTGGTACCAAGCTACTTTCTTCTCATCCCGAAGATGAAGGTCTGGTTGGCTATGCAGCACTTCACGATCGACGATTTTCTCAAGGATTCTGTCAAGAACTGGCCACAGTACCAGGCATCACCATCCTTTGATGAAGGAGTAAATAAGCTGGTGACCAAGTGTGGCAAATGTTTGAATTTCGGTGCATACTATGTGGAGAAGCACTGTCAACACGTAAGTACAGAATGTAATAAAATGTATTTATTTATTTTAATAACTCATCGGAGGTTGCCCTCGAACAAGAGAATCTTATTTTTCACAAGGAATGTCTCAGAATTGCAATATCTTTTAATCGTTAATACTGTTAGTATTTGCAAAAATTCTTCATCAGATGTTGGTTCAATGCTACGTATCTTGTAAGATAAGAATAAATATTATTCGTCTTTTGCAACACAATTTTAGTTTCGGTTTAAATGTGTTTCACCTAATTGTTTCACATGTCTTCAGTGGTCTACAAAGGGAGTGATTATGGTAATAATAATTTGAGTGATCATAAATATTATTTTTCAGTCATTTTTGTAGCGTTTCAGACACATCTATGGTTAGAAACAAAAAGGGAAGACCGGTAACAGTTTTTCTTATCTAGAGGATAAACCACATTAGAATATCTTATTGCAAGGAGGAAGGAAAGTTAGTGTTTAACGAGCCTCGGACGAGGAGATCATTAGCCAGCGTAAGACGTCAGAAGAGATCACTCTGTCCGGTTGAAGCATCCGTTGGAAGTGATTTATGGTAGACTAAAGCTAGCTGGCCAGACGGAGATTTGAGGCCCTTCTTCTCAAATACGAGTACTGTGTATTAAGCCACGAATATGCTCAAGCGTCCTATAAGAAAAGGACGTTCAGAATAATCTGAACCTTTTCAACAGTACGTCGCACATCTGGTGAAGTAACTTGATTTTGAACATCGTATAGCATTTTTTTTTCTGTCGCAGCAAACTTAAGGTGCAAAACGCAGTGTTATAATGTAACTGAGACTCCATTAACGTTCATTTCTTCATTCTTGACATAAACAATAGTTTGGGTGCAATTTTAACTAGTGTATTTCTCCAGAGTCCCATTTTCCCTCAGAAAAGCAGGAACGTACAAAGATCTGAATCGTGAAAAAGCGAGCACCAATCCGCAGCGCCGAACACGCTTTGTTAAGAAGCTGCGCCTTTATTTTGTCTCAAGTGGCTTATCTCGGCAGCAGGCGGAACAAAAGCTGCGGCTTTGTCAAGGCCATGCGAAGACTGACAGTGGAACAATTTTGCCACAGAGTGCTTTGTAATGTTGGCAGTCACTACAAAAAATCCACTTTATTGCGACAGCAGCATGAGGGAAATCCCATTCTTAAATGGTGCACTAAATTCTAAGGGATCATAGGTAATGACACTTTCTCTCCAAGCTTATCCCCTCTCTCCCTACTCGCCCCACCCCCCCCCAAAAAATCAAGCGTCTTATCCGCCTCATGATGCACACCTATTAAATTTCATAAAGCGTTTACCCCCCCCCCCCCCCCCCCACGATGAACCAGGGGAAAAGAAATACAGTAAAAGAAGAGTGGGTAGCTTTGAGAGGTGAAATAGTGAAGGCAGCAGAGGATCAAATAGGTAAAAAGACGAGGGCTAATAGAAATCCTTGGGTAACAGAAGAGATACTGAAAGGAAGAAATGCAAAAACGCAGTAAATGGAGCAGGCAAACAGGAATACAAACGTCTGAAAAATGAGATCGACAGGAAGAGCAAAATAGCTAAGCAGGGATGTCTAGAGGACAAATGTAAGGATGTAGAGGCGTATATCACTAGAGGTAAGATAGATACAGCCTACAGGAAAATTAAAGAGACCTTTGGAGAGAAGAGAACCACTTGCATGAATATCAAGAGCTCAGATGGAAACCCAGTTCTAAGCAAAGAAGGGAAAGTAGAAAGGTGGAAGGAGTATATAGAGGGTCTACACAAGGGCGATGTTCTTGAGGACAATATTAAAGAAATGGAAGAGGAAGTAGATGAAGATGAAATGGGAGATTTGATATTGCGTGAAGAGTTTGACAGAGCACTGAAAGACCTAAGTCCAAACAAGGCCCCGGGAGTAGACAACATTCCATTAGAACTACTTATAGCCTTGGGAGAGCCATCCCTGACAAAACTCTACCATCTGGTGAGCAAGATATATGAGACAGGCGAAAAACCGTCAGACTTCAAGAAGAATATAATAATTCCAATCCCAAAGAACGCAGGGGCTGACAGATGTGAAAATTACCGAACTATCAGTTTAATAAGCGACGGCTGCAAAATACTAACACGAATTCTTTAGAGACGAATGGAAGAACTGGTAGAAGCCGACCTCGGGGAAGATAAGTTTGGATTCCATAGAAATGTTGGAACACGTGAGGCAATACTGACGCTACGACTTATCTTAGAAAATAGGTTAAGGAAAGCCAAACCTACGTTTCTAGCATTTGTAGACTTAGAGAAAGCTTTTGACAATGTTGACTGGAATACTCTCTTTCAAATTCTGAAGGTGGCAGGGGTAAAATACAGGGAGTGAAAGACTATTTACAATTTGTACAGAAACCAGATGGCAGTTATAAGAGTCGAGGGGTATGAAAGGGAAGCAGTGGTTGGGAAGGGAGTGAGACAGGGTTGTAGCCTATCCTCGATGTTATTCAATCTGTATATTGAGCAAGCAATAAAGGAAACAAAAGAAAAGTTCGGAGTAAGTATTAAAATCCATGGAGAAGAAATAAAAACTTTGAGTTTCGCCGATGACATTGTAATTCTGTCAGAGACAGCAAAGGACTTGGAAGAGCAGTTGAACGGAAGGACAGTGTCTTGAAAGGAGGATATAACATGAACATCAACAAAAGCAAAACGAGAATAATCGAATGTAGTCGAAATAAGTCGGGTGATGCTGAGGGAATTAGATTAGGAAATGAGACACTTAAAGTAGTAAAGGAGTTTTGCTATTTGGGGAGCAAAATAACTGATGATGGTCGAAGTAGAGAGGATATAAAATGTAGACTGGCAATGTCAAGGAAAGCGTTTCTGAAGAAGAGAAATTTGTTGACATCCAGTATAGATTTAAGTGTTAGGAAGTCTTTTCTGAAAGTATTTGTATGGAGTGTAGCCATGTATGGAAGTGAAACGTGGACGATAAATAGTTTAGACAAGAAGAGAATAGAAGCTTTCGAAATGTTGTGCTACAGAGGGATGCTGAAGATTAGATGGGTAGATCAGATAACTTATGAGGAGGTACTGAATAGAATTGTGGAAAAGAGAATTTTGTGGCACAACTTGACTAGAAGAAGGGATCGATTGGTAGTATTCTGAGGCATCAAGGGATGACCAATTTAGTATTGGAGGGCAGCCCGGAGGGTAAAAATCGTAGAGGGAGACCAAGAGATGAATACTCTAAACAGATTCAGAAGGATGTAGGTTGCAGTAGGTACTGGAGGATGAAGAAGCCTGCACATGATTGAGTAGCATGGAGAGCTGTATCAAACCAGTCTCTGGACTGAAGACCACAACAACAACAACAACAAAGGGTTTACTGAAGAATCTGTCAACAGTTTCAGAATCTATATTTAGCGACTAGTTTCAAACCTTACAGGTTCATTTCCAAGCCTTGCCTACTGAGGCTGCACTGAAAGTGTCTGATTACGTTTATTAATAACGTCAACTACTTTTAAGTGCAACCTCAGTAGGCTAGGCTATAAAATGAATCTGAAGGGTTTGGAATAAGTCGCTAAATATAAGTACTGCAACTGTTGATGGATTCGTTAACAAACGTTTTATGAAATTCGAAACAAGTTCCACTGGTATCGGAACACATAAAAACAGGTCCTATACGGTCTTGTAAGATTTTTTTCTGCGAAATAGTGCCAGTTCATGTAACGATGATAGAGATGGATAGCGATCATACATCCTTCACTCCAAAATAGACCATGAAGGCCCAATAATATTAAGACCTGGTGCCTGTGGTGTCCGGGGGAGGTATGACAATTCATTCTGCTGCTCCCAAAACCAGTCCTTGACCATGCAGTCTTGGCAAACGGCATCACCATTGAGGAACAAACTTGTACCTGATGAGACAAAATGGTCACGTATTCCTTGGCAATAATGAGACTTTACTGATTAACCATGGGGCCCACGGAATTCCATGGTATGGCTGCCCAAATCATCATCCCCACTATGTTTCACTCTTGGAACGTAAACTCGTCCAGAAGTGGAATCAGTGCGAAACAAGACTCATCCGACCAAGGGATGTTTTCCATTGCTCCACAGTCCAGGTTTTATGGCTTCGGAACCACACTTTACCGTTATGGGCACTGCTTTGCTG
Source organism: Schistocerca americana (assembly GCF_021461395.2). Classification (NCBI taxonomy): domain Eukaryota; kingdom Metazoa; phylum Arthropoda; class Insecta; order Orthoptera; family Acrididae; genus Schistocerca; species Schistocerca americana. The sequence continues at coordinate 34,751,006 of NC_060124.1, forward strand.
TCGAGTGGTTTTGGAATTACAGCTACCCCTGCAGCGCCCTGCTTTTGGAGCTACATCTACATTTATACTCAGCAAGCCACCCAACGGTGTGTGGCGGAGGGCACTTTACGTGCCACTGTCATTACCTCCCTTTCCTGTCCCAGTCGCGTATGGTTCGCGGGAAGAACGACTGCCAGAAAGTGTCCGTGCGCGCTCGAATTTCTCTAATTTTACATTCGTGATCTCCTCGGGGAGAATATTCGATACCTCATCCAGAAACGCACCCTCTCGAAACCTCGACAGCAAGCTACACCGCGATGCACAGCGCCTCTCTTGCAGAGTCTGCCACTTCAGTTTGCTAAACATCTCCGTAACGCTATCACGCTTACCAAATAACCCTGTGACGAAACGCGTCGCTCTTCTTTGGATCTTCTCTATCTCCTCCGTCAACCCGATCTGGTATGGATCCCACACTGATGAGCAATACTCAAGTATAGATCGAACGAGTGTTTTGATGCTGACAGGCTTCGCGAGTGCGACAATCAGTTCTTGAGTGACTTCTGCAGCCATTGCCCTTTTATTTTTCCTCACAACCCTCTTCAGTGATCTTCTGTCACGATCACGCAACACACACTTTCGTCCGTATTGTGACTTAGCAAATGATGTTTTCCCGCTTTCCCTGTGTGCGGTATAAATCTTCGATATTGTTTCTCTTGAAATACCATACAAATCGCCTACGGAAGCACCAGCTATGAGATCAGCAACAATTTGCCCACGTTCTCACTTAGCTCCGACATAATGCACCCACAGCTACACTGAACGTTGTTCTGACCACAACTGACACTTGCAACGTATTGAGGGCATTTCACAGGCTCCGTTCGTGGTCAAATACAACAGCGCATTCTGCATTTATTCTCACGCATGTATTTCCCGCGGTGTTTCGATATTTTTATCCAAATCATATATCACTGCAGTTCGTAAGCGACCAATTCGCTACCTTTGATGTAAGAATTTGGAGAAACTGTAGAATAGAGTGAAAGAGCTATTTAGTACACAATACGGTTTGAAGAAAAACAAAGTAAACGCCAAAATGATGAAATAGAAAGAAAAATAGTGGCTAACTAACAGCCGGCCGTTGTGGGCAAGTGGTTCTACGCACTTCAATCCGGAACCGCGCTGCTGCTACGGTCGCAGGTTCGAATCCTGCCTCGGGCATGGATGTGTGTGATGTCCTTAGGTTAGTTAGGTTTAAATAGTTTTAAGTCCAGGGGACCGATGACCTCAGATGTTAAGTCCCACAGTGCTTAGAGGCATTTGATTTGAGCTAACTAATAAATACAAAATTAGAGACTACATAACTGGGACAGCACATTCTTCTCTTTCCACTGGTTGAAACTATTCAGTTTGACGCCACATCAGCAGCTAGTGTGTCCGACACATAGAGTTTTGGTGACTCTTGAGTGATTCTGGTGTCATGTCTGTGTATTTATGTTATCGATGACGAAAATGGCTTCCATCACCAGGATTTTAACCAGTTACCTCCAGTCTGAGAGTCACCAAAGGCTTTTATGTACGGCCTGAGCTATGGACGTGTAAGATGGATGTAGCGTACGAAGCAAGCAAGACTATACAATCAAACCAAAGTGCCATAGGCAGCAAAATGGTAGTGCAGATGGCGAGAAAAATGCTTAGTCAGCGACGAAGATCCCACTAATAGGATTGGTAAGTTTGCAGGGGGTAACGTGTCGTGTATTTTCAAGCAGAAATAAACAATATTGTTGCTTGGCCTATCTGGTGGCATGACGAGAATAAAATAATTTTGCAAGTAATTTATTACGTTTAGTATTCTTTAAAAAGATCACGAAGCTGCAGGCTGGATATATCGCCAGAATTAGAAAGTTCCAGATACGAACATGAATATATCACACATTATAAATATTAACATTTCTCTTTTATGAATTTCGAATTTCCAAGTAAGATTTATGATCTGAATGGTGAAAGGATCTTTTATAATTAATAAGGAAGTATTCTGAATTTGAAATTATCAACAATTTTACTGTCATAGCGTTACACAATTTTCTCTCTCTTCTCTAACAGCCAAGGAACAAGAACAAAACTATTACTATTCATTTATAACATTAATTAAGCAGCGAGCAGAACTACAAAACGACCGCAGTTTCAAGTGAGCACATAATATAGCCTCTGGAATACTACACTCCTGGAAATTGAAATAAGAACACCGTGAATTCATTGTCCCAGGAAGGTGAAACTTTATTGACACATTCCTGGGGTCAGATACATCACATGATCACACTGACAGAGCCACAGGCACATAGACACAGGCAACAGAGCATGCACAATGTCGGCACCAGTACAGTGTATATCCACTTTTCGCAGCAATGCAGGCTGCTATTCTCCCATGGAGACGATCGTAGAGATGCTGGATGTAGTCCTGTGGAACGGCTTGCCATGCCATTTCCACCTGGCGCCTCAGTTGGACCAGCGTTCGTGCTGGACGTGCAGACCGCGTGAGACGACGCTTCATCCAGTCCCAAACATGCTCAATGGGGGACAGATCCGGAGATCTTGCTGGCCAGGGTAGTTGACTTACACCTTCTAGAGCACGTTGGGTGGCACGGGATACATGCGGACGTGCATTGTCCTGTTGGAACAGCAAGTTCCCTTGCCGGTCTAGGAATGGTAGAACGATGGGTTCGATGACGGTTTGGATGTACCGTGCACTATTCAGAGTCCCCTCGACGATCACCAGTGGTGTACGGCCAGTGTAGGAGATCGCTCCCCATACCATGATGCCGGGTGTTGGCCCTGTGTGCCTCGGTCGTATGCAGTCCTGATTGTGGCGCTCACCTGCACGGCGCCAAACACGCATACGACCATCATTGGCACCAAGGCAGAAGCGACTCTCATCGCTGAAGACGACACGTCTCCATTCGTCCCTCCATTCACGCCTGTCGCGACACCACTGGAGGCGGGCTGCACGATGTTGGGGCGTGAGCGGAAGACGGCCTAACGGTGTGCGGGACCGTAGCCCAGCTTCATGGAGACGGTTGCGAATGGTCCTCGCCGATACCCCAGGAGCAACAGTGTCCCTAATTTGCTGGGAAGTGGCGGTGCGGTCCCCTACGGCACTGCGTAGGATCCTACGGTCTTGGCGTGCATCCGTGCGTCGCTGCCGTCCGGTCCCAGGTCGACGGGCACGTGCACCTTCCGCCGACCACTGGCGACAACATCGATGTACTGTGGAGACCTCACGCCCCACGTGTTGAGCAATTCGGCGGTACGTCCACCCGGCCTCCCGCATGCCCACTATACGCCCTCGCTCAAAGTCCGTCAACTGCACATACGGTTCACGTCCACGCTGTCGCGGCATGCTACCAGTGTTAAAGACTGCGATGGAGCTCCGTATGCCACGGCAAACTGGCTGACACTGACGGCGGCGGTGCACAAATGCTGCGCAGCTAGCGCCATTCGACGGCCAACACCGCGGTTCCCTGTGTGTCCGCTGTGCCGTGCGTGTGATCATTGCTTGTACAGCCCTCTCGCAGTGTCCGGAGCAAGTATGGTGGGTCTGACACACCGGTGTCAATGTGTTCTTTTTTCCATTTCCAGGAGTGTATGTAGTCACTGACAAAGATCGCAAACATTGTGAATCAGACAATAGTATCCTACACACTGAAGCGCCAAAGAAACTCGTATGGGCATGCGTATCCAGAGATACGTAAACAGGCAGAATACAGCACTGCTATGGGCAGCGCCTATATAAGACAACAAGTGGCTGGTGCAATTGTTAGATCGGTTACTGCTGCTACAATGTCAGGTTATCAAGATTTAAGTGAATTTGAATGTGTTTTTATAGTTGGCACACAAGTTATGGGACACAGCATCTCCGAGATAGCGATGAAGTGGGGATTTTCCCGTACGATCCTTTCACGAGTGTACCGTGAATATCAGGAATCCGCTAAAACATTAAATCTCCGAAATCGCTGCGGTCGGAAAAAGATTCTACAATAACGGGACCAACGACGATTAAAGAGAATTGTTCAACGTGACAGAAGTGCAATCCATCCGCAAATTGCTGCAGATTTCAGTGCTGTGCCATCAACAAGTGTCCGCGTGTGAACCATTCAACGAAACATCATCGATATGGGCTTTCAGAGCCGAAGGCCCACTCGTGTACCCTTGATGACTGCACGACACAAAGCTTTACGTCTCACCTGAGCCCGTCAACACCGACACTAGACTGTTGATGACTGGAAACATGTTGCCGGGTTGGACGAGGCGCATTTAAAACTGTATCGAGTAGATGGATGTGTACAGGTAAGGAGAAAACCTCATGAATCCGTAGACACCGTATGTCAGCAGGAGACTGTTTAAGCTGGTGGAGGCTCTGTAATGGTGTCGGACGTGTGCAGTTGGAGTGATTTGGAACCCCTGACACGTCTAGATACGACTCTGACTGGTGACCGTACATAAGCAAACTGTTTGATCACCTGCATCCGTTCATGTCCATTATGCATTTCCACGGATGTGGACAATTCCAGCAGGACAATGCAACACCCCATACGTCCAGAAGTGCTACAGAGTGTCTCCAGGAACACTCATCTGAGTTTAAACACATCCGCTGGCCACCAAACTCCCCAGCCATAAACACTATTGAGCATATCTGGGATGCCTTGCAACGTGTTGTTCAGAAGAGATCTCCACCCCTCGTACTCTAACGGATTTACGGACAGCCCTGCAGGATTCATGATTCTAATTCCCTGCAACACTATTTCAGACATTAGGCGAATCTAGGCGACGTCGTGTTGCGGCTATTCTGTGTGGCCGCGGAGTCCCTGCACGATATTAGGAGAGTGTACCAGTTTCTTCAGTGTAGTAGATGTTACAGTAACAAACATAAACTGACAAGGGAACCTCCCCATCGCACCCCCCTCAGATTTAGTTATAAGTTGGCACAGTGGATAGGCCTTGAAAAACTGAACACAGATCAATCGAGAAAACAGGAAGAAGTTGTGTGGAACTATGAAAAAAATAAGCAAAATATACAAACTGAGTAGTCAATGCGAAACATAGGCAACATCAAGAACAATGTGGGCTCAGAAGCGCCGTGGTCCCGTGGTTAGCGTGAGCAGCTGCGGAATGAGAGGTCTTTGGTTCAAGTCTTCCCTCGAGTGAAAATTTTGTTTTCTTTATTTTCGCAAAGTTATGATCTGTCCGTTCGTTCATTGACGTCTCTGTTCACTGTGATAAGTTTAGTGTCTGTGTTTTGCGACCACACCGCAAAACCGTGCGATTAGTACACGAAAGGACGTGCCTCTCCGACGGGAACCGAAAACATTTGATCGCAAGGTCATAGGTCAACCGATTCCTCCACAGGAAAACACGTCCGATATATTCTATACGACACTGGTGACGGCATGTGCGTCACGTGACAGGAATATGTTGTCGACCCACCTAACTTGTACACTTGGCGAATGGGTAAAAAGATTCTTCTACTTGCACGATTTAGGTTTTTTTGTGGATGTGGTAATCACTCCAAAAAAGGTCATGAAAACATAAGAGTTGGTACATAAACTGAAAATAAAAAATTAAAATTATCGCTCGAGGGAAGACTTGAAACAAGGACTTCTCGGTCCGCAGCTGCTCAAGCTAACCACGGCGCTACAGAGCTCACATTGTTGTTTGAAGTTGCCTATCTTGCAATGGACTACTCAGTATGTATATTTTGCTTATTTTTTTCCATAGTTCCATACTACTTCTTCCTGTTTTCTCGATTGATCTGTGTTCAGTTTTTCAAGGCCTATCCACTGTGCCAACTTATAACTAAATCTGAGGGGGGTGTGATGGAGAGGTTCCCTTGTGAGAATATAAAACATAAAGAGGATGTGGGTACAACAGGTTAACAGAAATGAAAAGGTGTCACAAGACAGAATGAGAGAATGAATTTAACCAACTGCAAGAACCATGACAGTTTAGAAAATGATAATTACTGTATGTCTTTTGGGAATTTCTTGTAATGACCTGTGAGCCATTATCTAATACACTTTTGTCTATTTTCATTCTCATCCCCGGAGTTATCTGACGTTAATTGCTATAACAGTCTATATAAATAAAAATGCAAATGTTAGTTTGTTCGAAATTGTTTTCCCGAAAGTAATTCACCGGTTCCTTTGAAATTTTGACGCAACGTTGCATTCGAATACGCGCGTGTTTTTATATAGGTGAAAATTAATAAAACCGACAAACTGCAGGGACTGATTTATGACTTGAAATTGAGGAAAAAAGGTCATATGGACATGTGTCCGGAAATGCATCGTTGCCACGGTAGACGGCGCTGACGAATGACAGGTCCTCTGATCACGCTCCTTGTGCTCCTGGTGTGTTGCAAGCTGTGTAGCTGACGCAGCATACTGCAAGCAGCAGGATGGTCCGGGAACAAACAGAGAGTGTGTCTGTGTGCGGCCAAGCAGATGGAAACGGTCGAGAGGCAGCGCGGCTACACCAAAACAAGTACTCGGACAGACACCAACTACATCACACAACATTTCACGTCGTTTTTGGACGTTTGTGTGATCACGGGTCCTTTCAGACAGACGAACGTGCGGGGAGGCGGCGGACTGTGCGGACACCAGATTTGTGCGACTGGATTCAACAGGATATTAAGACAAACCCTAGGACAAACTCCAGGCAAGTGGCCGGCCAACATGGTGTGAGACGATTGTGTGTATCCTGCATGACTACCCGCTACTATCCTCGTCACCTGCAATCCCGTGGAGGCCGCTCTGAACGACTGTTGTGACGTGGATGCGATGCAGCTCTATATTGTGTTCCATGAAGATTTGCTGTCGTTGTACGCACACCGTCCATTTCCGGACCATCTGTTTTCCTCCATTTCTTGTAAGGAATCCGTCCCTACAGTTTGTCGGTTTTATTACCGTTCACCCTGTATATCTACTGGAGCGCCATATGGTGCATAAATACGTACGTACATTACATACATAGTAAATAAAAATGTAACATATATAAGATATATATTTGTGTAACACATGGCACTCCCACGGGTATATACACACACACACACGCACACACACACACACACACACACACATCAAAAAAAGTTTTCCCTCATTTCGGTTCCCAGAACTTCTGAAGATAGACGTTGACTGTGGATATTCTATCACAGACACAGTCCCATTGACTGTTAAGACATGTCACTAAACCCGCCCAAATATGTAAAGAACCACGCATGAGCAGCGCCTATTAGACGGAGGGGAGCCGTCAGCCGATCAGGCCGGCCGGAGTGGCCGTGCGGTTCTAGGCGCTACAGTCTGGAACTGAGCGACCGCTACGGTCGCAGGTTCGGATCCCGCCTCGGGCATGGGTGTGTGTGATGTCCTTAGGTTAGGTTTAATTAGTTCTAAGTTCTAGGCGACTGATGACCTCAGAAGTTAAGTCGCATAGTGCTCAGAGCCATTTGAACCAGCCGATCAGTTCCAGTCATTCCACCAGGAAGGAGGTACACGGCTCGTGTTATCTGTAGTTCAACCATGCCTAGACGGTCAATACCGCGGTTCGATCGCGTCCGCATTGTTACTTTGTGCCAAGAAGGGCTCTCAACAAGGGAAGTGTCCAGGCGTCTCGGAGTGAACCAAAGCGATGTTGTTCGGACATGGAGGAGATGCAGAGAGACAGGAACTATCGATGACATGACTCGCTCAGGGCGCCTAAGGGCTGCTACTGCAGTGGATGACAGCTGCCTACGGATTATGGCTCGGAGGAACCCTCATAACAACGCCACCATGTCGAATAATGCTTTTCGTGCAGCCACAGGACGTCGTGTTACGCGCTATAGGCTGCATGATGCGCAACTTCACTCCCGACGTCCATGGCGAGGTCCATCTTTGCCGAACAGATGGATGTGTGATAATGCAATGGCGCATGGTTTGGTCGACACGCTTGACGGTGTGTGAAGTCACTACAGTCGCTGTGTGGCCGGTCCGCGTTGCATTAGCCAAATGCGTTTGCCCTTCAGCTTCTCCACATCGACGAACGCACCATCTAATGGTGCTGACGTCCACTGTAGGATCTCGATACCTCTTCTTCAGCCTCTCATGAATGCGAGTAAGGAAAAGGAATTCAGTCACAGATTGATGTTTACACTTACTTCAATGGCCGCCATTTTCTAAACCTATATAGTGCTTCCATCTGTTGACATAGGACGTCGTTATTCGGTGTGTCGTAGGAGAAGGTTTGCGGAGGTGCGCAAGATTCATGATCACTACATTACCAACTTAATGAAGGAAAAGGAAAATAGGTGACATTACTTTCGACTGCTCCTCAAAAATAACGATAGCCCACAACACTGAACAACCCTTCGTGTTAAAGGAAGCGATCCATGCTATACCAAGTGCAAGAGTGTGTACAAGATGTGACTGATTTACTTTTCATCAGGCTTACGCAGGAGGATGTACGTTCTAAGCAGTCCTGATGCTTTAAGCTCCTGTAGATCAAGCTCAGGCATGCAACAGTGGTTTCGCAGCTCCTTGAACATTCGGTCGACATGTCAATGGGGCACTGGTAGCTATTTGTACACAGTCTTGTGTTGCCACACACTCAAGAGATGTCTATAAAACTTTAGAATTGTTTAAGTGTAAGAAAATGCTCTTGAGGCTACAAATTAATCCATGAACTTCGGTAATTAATAAGTGCACAAATTTGCACATCCATTTTGGTTGTGATGTAAGGGTGACGGGGAGGTGATAGATAGCTAAATTTTTATATTAGTGTATCAATTTATTGGCTTTCAGGTCGTGCCAATTCAGTCGTCTCTGCAACGGAACAACGACGCGATAGCGTATTTGAGGCGATTTTCTTGTCATTTTCCGTGTTATTGACTTAAGGAAAACAGAATACTCCGTCCCCAAACAGGAAAAATTAGCGGATTAGCTGGAAATCGAACCTAGACACCTTCATTTCGCAGTCAGCCACACTAACTGCGGAGGCGGACTAAATAGCAATTAACGACAATGGTATAGATGTATTTTATCTTCAGATTTGTGAGTCGATATACGGTTGGCGAAATTTTGATAATACCAAGTCTTTCTACGATCTTGAATGCTTTCACAAGAGGACGTGCACCTGCAAGGTGAAGGCCGTTAAAAGGAGCCAGTGCCCGGTAATTTGATGTCCCAGACTGGTCATTCCAGACTTGCTGCGATGGACAGGTCGGTCACAATACGTAGTGCAATTCTTGAAACTCCCTGGCACATTAAAACTGTGTGCCAGACCGTGACTCGAACTCGGGACCTTTGTCTTTCGAAGGCAAGTGCTCTACCAACTGAGCTACCCAACCATGAATTCTGACAGTACCTCGTCTCCTACCTTCCAAACTTCACAGAAGCTGTTCTGCGAACCTTGCAGAATTAACAATCCTGGAAGAAAGGATATTGCGGGGACATGGCTTAGCCACAGCCTTGGGGATGTTTCCAGAATGAGATTTTCACTCTGCAGCGAAGTGTGCGCTGATATGAAGTTTGGAAGGTAGGAGACTTGGTACTGGCAGAATTGAAGCTGTGAGGACGGGTCGTGAGTCGTGCTTGGTTAGCTCAGTTGATAGAGCACTTACCCGCGAAAGGCGACGGTCCAGAGTTCGCGTCAGTTTTAATCTGCCAGGAAGTTTCACGTCAGCACACACTTCGCTGCAGAGTGAAAATCTCATTCTAGTGCCATCCATGTTAGTCAATTACGTTCGCTGGGTTTTTAATAGGAGCCAAGGAGAACCTCGTTTTTTACCTGGGCTTCGATGGAACAACACGCACATCACGCACTTCTGTGATCATAACAGTCATCCACCAGGCCTCGTACACCAGCAGTTGGCGTGTTGATAGCAGTTTGAAGCCTGAGAAGTTTAGGAAGCCTACCACTTGAAAGAGCAATCATTTCGATCCTATTACTCCCCGTAAGTCATGAGAATGTTTTGGTCGATTTAACAAATGTCCGATTGCCATCGCGTCACAAGAACATCCAAGCTGCTATTTCGATAACACCTTACGTGACTACATCTTGGCCAATATAAAGTAATGCCAATTGGACGAAATCTTATTAACGGCAGAGTCGTGGTCCTCGTGATGTCGCAACGTTTCGACGGGTTCCCTACTCGTAATGTACATCTACATCTACATTTATACTCCGCAAGCCACCCAACGGTGTGTGGTGGAGGGCACTTTACGTGCCACTGTCATTACCTCCCTTTCCTGTTCCAGTCGCGTATGGTTCGCGGGAAGAACGACTGCCCGAAAGCCTCCGTGCGCTCTCTAATCTCTCTAATTTTACATTCGTGATCTCCTCGGGAGGTATAAGTAGGGGGAAGCAACATATTCGATACCTCATCCAGAAACGCACCCTCTCGAAACCTGGCGAGCAAGCTACACCGCGATGCAGAGCGCCTCTCTTGCAGAGTCTGCCACTTAAGTTTGTTAAACATCTCCGTAACGCTATCACGGCTACCAAATAACCCTGTGACGAAACGCGCCGCTCTTCTTTGGATCTGCTCTATCTCCTCCGTCAACTCGATTGGCACGGATCCCACACTGATGAGCAATACTCAAGTATAGGTCGAAGGAGTGTTTTGTAAGCCACCTCCTTTGTTGATGGAGTACATTTTCTAAGGACTCTCCCAATGAATCTCAACCTGGTACCCGCCTTACCAACAATTAATTTTATATGTTCATTCCACTTCAAATCGTTCCGTACGCATACTCCCAGATATTTTACAGAAGTAACTGCTACCAGTGTTTGTTCCGCTATCATATAATCATACAATAAAGGATCCTTCTTTCTGTGTATTCGCAATACATTACATTTGTCTGTGTTAAGGGTCAGTTGCCACTCCCTGCACCAAGTGCCTATCCGCTGCAGATCTTCCTGCATTTCGCTACAATTTTCTAATGCTGCAACTTCTCTGTATACTACAGCATCATCCGCGAAAAGCCGCATGGGACTTCCGACACTATCTACTAGGTCATTTATATATATTGTGAAAAGCAATGGTCCCATAACACTCCCCTGTGGCACGCCAGAGATTACTTTAACGTCTGTAGACGTCTCTCCATTGATAACAACATGCTGTGTTCTGTTTGCTAAAAACTCTTCAATCCAGCCACACAGCTGGTCCGATATTCCGTAGGCTCTTACTTTGTTTATCAGGCGACAGTGCGGAACTGTATCGAACGCCTTCCGGAAGTCAAGAAAAATAGCATCTACCTGGGAGCCTGTATCTAATATTTTCTGGGTCTCATGAACAAATAAAGCGAGCTGGGTCTCACACGATCGCTGTTTCCGGAATCCATGTTGATTCCTACATAGTAGATTCTGGGTTTCCAAAAACGACATGATACTCGAGCAAAAAACATGTACAGACGAAGTGTGATGTCCACGTCCAGTTCGTTCCTTTATCGCCTCTGGACCGCAGACACCTCCGCCGAGGGCCCATAGGGGGGCTATTCGTGTGCCTCCGGACGAGAGGTACTGGATGCAAGGTGCAGTTGCCAAGTCAGTCAGCAGAGTTCGTGCAGCTTTGTCCAGCTCGAGACTGGTCCACCCGTTTACCTCTCGGCAGAAGAGTTGAAGACCCAGAGCCTCTAAAGGAGATCGACGAAAATTTTTGATCATTTGCCCAATAACATAAGATATCCAGCAAGTAGCTAAGCAAGTTTTAAATCGAACCCAAAATCAGTTCCCCTGGACAACTCCTTCTATTTCATGGACAAATTTCTGTTTAAAAACTGGTACCCTGGAAAAAAGTGTAAACTAGTTATTAAGTATAGTTGCATGAGTAGGACTGAAACTGATCCTACATCATTTCGATAAAAGAATCGTTCAAATAATCCACAGAACATGTAGCTAAGTAACTAACTAATGAAATGAACACGAACCTGACACTTCGCCTGAACATGGCAAGTAGGAAATTGTCGAAATGTTGCGACACACGCCACCAAGACTCGGCTGATTGTCCGAGAAGATTTCGTCAATGAAATTCGCCGAGAAAGCCTGATTCCCGTCTAGCGCCAATTCATGAGCAGAGAACTTTATAAAGCACCCAAGGTCAAGGCGAGTAGCAGCCCTCTCTTTTAGCACCATCGTGGAGTAGTTAACATACGCTTCTCGGATAGTTTCAGTCATCCTCTGGGCCACATGCATGAACAGTGTAGGCAAATTGTAGCAGTCTCCCTGAGTGCTGGAGCTTCGGAAGTTTAGGGAAGACTGGTGGTTTCCGAAGAGAAAACAGTGTAAGTAACTTAGTAGTTCGCTAGTCGTGTCCTGTTAATAAATATTCCGATGGCAGATCTTTAAGTACGGCCGTAACAGTACCATGGTGCTGCTCATAACGCTAAACTTTCTGCTGCTGTCGTCGTATCATTAGACAGTATCTCGCTCGATTTTCATTTCCCCATGTACTTCAGCAATCATTGTGTGTGATTTCCTCTTGTTTACCGAGCAGCGACTTCCGGTGCAATTAAACGCAAAAATTGAACAGATAAGTATGGTTTGTCACTAATTTTAATGCGGTAACATTAGTTAATTGATTGTGCTTCTTGTATCTTTAACTGAAGACTTTATTCAGTATATCTGTGGGACCCACCTGGTGGAAAGCCGGGAGTGCTAACACTTCTGTGACACATGGGTGGGGGTAGTGCGAGGGAGGGAGGGAGAGGGGCAGCAAGTGAGCCCCGAATCGAATTCTCGCGGATTAACGACAAGAGTTGATGAGCCGGCCTATTTGGATGTGGTGTTTAGGAGGATTCCCAAATCCAGTAAGGTAAATACTGGCCTGATACCCACGTCCCATCTCAGAAACACAGTATGCGAACACTTGGAAAACGTCAGCACGCTTGTACACGAGGTAACACTAGAAACAGATAGAACGACCACGCAGATTTCTTCCTGGGATAAGTTGTGGCGTCAGAAAGGACATCCGGTCACTATATTCCACCACGCAACTAAATTTTGAGGACAGGTTTCTTACACCAAAACGTGAAAAATATCTAGTAAACATAGGCTCTAACATGTATACCTTAAGGGCTATGAGAACTTGTTCGTCTTCAAAAACACATTTCTTCTTCGTTTATTTTTATGTACTGTGATTATGCCTTCACTATTGTAGTGGCAAATAAAGATTTAAGTTATATTTTGGTCACACTCCCTACGACAATTATATCGGAATATAGAAACATGTCTTCTACTGTAAACTCTTTGCATTCCACATTTTGGGAGGAAGTATATGGAATGAAACAAGCGAAAAAATTCTAGTTAACATGGGCTATAAAATGCTTACGAAGTAGTGTGGAATAAAACAAGCGAAAAAATTCTAGTTAACTTGGGCTACAAAATGCTTACTTTAAGAGCTAATAGCACATGCTTATCTTCGCTATTGTGAAACACATCTCTTTTACCGAACAAGTGCTCATAGCTCTTAAGTTAGGCATTTTAGAGCCCGTATTTACTAGAATTTTTTTCTGGTTTTGGTGTAAGGCTGTAAAGGGAATTTAGTTATACCAATATAACAGTTTGAACCCTTTTGGCTAACGGAAAAAGACAAAACGTTCATATAATAATTTACTGCATGACAATCGCTTACTTGTACATAAAATGTTCACGTAGCGCCGCGTCTTTCTATTACGATGTGATGATGTGAGTACAATCATTGAAGAGCTTTAAGTGACTTCGTGATGTTCGAAGTGACTAACTGTATCTGTTATACATTATGTGCGAAGCTTTTTTGTGGAATTATCATATCTGAAAATGGCACCTGCTTGACAAAAAAGGTAATTGAATACTTTATATAAATTAAGCAACTGTGACGTAACGAAGTACCATACAAACGTTTAAAAAGGGTGCACACTTCCAGTGTCAGTACGCCAATTTAAGAACAAAATAAATAAATCAATATACCTGTGTATTTGAGTCTCTCTAGGACGCGTTCACGTAGTTTTGTGATCTCCCTACGTGTCCGTAATTTCTGTTAGTACCTTCATCACAATCACAATGATTGGGTGAGAGACCAAGGATAAAGTGTGACAATAGCGAGAGGAAGCTGTTGGCTAGGACACAGTCACGACAGGAAGCTGCAAGGCAGGTGGTCAATTTAGCTGGAACAGGCTGCTCCGGGTGTTGAGCCTATATAGCTTCCACCTCTACTTCTGGAAAACTCCTGCCGTTCTTTGTTATACAGTTCTCTGGCCGAAGCAGTCACCGTAGGAAATTGGTAGATGGGTTTTCACAAAAATTAACTTCTCCGTCATTTGTGGTCTAATATTTATTAGTTTGTTTCCTTTAATGTTTAATTTATCAAGCAGAAACGGACGTTTTGTTGACGGTTGCGCAATAGGGTCAGCATATACTGTATAGTGAGGTGATTAAAGTCACGTGATAGCGATATGCACAGATGGCAGTAGTATCGACTACACAACGTATAAAAGTGCAGTGGATCTACGGATCTGTCAACTGCACTCAGATGATCATGTGAAAATGTTTCATACGTGATTAACTGCGCACGTCGGGATTTAACAGACTCTGAACACGAAATGGTAGTCGGAGGTAGACGCATGGGACATTCCATTTCGGAAATCGTTAGGTAATGAGGTATTCCGAGATCCACAGTGTCAAGAGCGTGCTGAAACTACCAGATTTCAGACATTACCTTCTCACTACGGACAAAGCAGTGCCGGCAGCCTCCACTTAACGACCGTGAGCAAGGGCGTATGCATATAGTCGTCGGTGCTAACAGATAAGCAACACTGTGTGAAATAATCGCGGTGTGGGACGTACGACGAACGTATGCTTTAGGACAGTGCGGCGAAATTTGGTGTTAGTGGAACATGGCAGCGGACGACCGACGCGAGTGAGTTTGCTGACAGTACGACATCGCCTGCAGCACCTCTCCTGGGCTCGTCACTATATCGGTTGGACCCTGTTGTTGTTGTGGTCTTCAGTCCTGAGACTGGTTTGACGTAGCTCTCCATGCTACTCTATCTTGTGCAAGCTGCTTCATCTCCCAGTACCTACTGCAGCCTACAACATTCTGAATCTGTTTAGTGTATTCATCTCTTGGTCTCCCTCTACGATTTTTACCCTCCGCGCTGCCCTCCAATACTAAATTGGTGATCCCTTGATGCCTCCGAACATGTCCTACCAACAGATCAATTCTGATAGTCAAGTTGTGCCACAAACTCCTCTTCTCCTCAATTCTATTCAGTACTTCCTCATTAGTTATGGGATCTGCCCATTCTTCTTCAGCACCACATTTCGAAAGCTTCTATTCTCTTCTTGTCTAAACTATTTATCGTCCGTGTTTTACTTCCGTACATGGCTACACTCCATACAAATACTCTCAGAAACGACTTCCTAACACTTAAATCTATACTCAATGTTAACAAATTTCTCTTCTTCAGAAACGCTTTCCCTGACATCGCCAGTCTACATTTTATACCCTCTCTACTTCAACCATCATCAGTTATTTTGCTCCCCAAATAGCAAAACTGCTTTACTACTTTAAGTGACTCATTCCCTAATCTAATTCCCTCAGCAACACCCGAGTTAATTCGACTATATCCCATTATCCTCATTTTGGTTGTTGATGTTCCTCTTATATCCTCCTTTCAAGACACTGTTCATTCCGTTCAAATGCTCTTCCAAGTCCTTTGCTGTGTCTGACAGACTTAAAATGTCATCGGCGAACCTAAAAGTTTTTATTTCTTCTCCATGCATTTTAATACCTATTCCGAATTTTTCTTTTGTATCCCTTTATTGCTTGTCAATATACAGATTGAATAACATCGGGGAGAGCCTACAACCCTGTCTCACTCCCTTCCCAACCACTGCTTCCCTTTCATGCCCCTCGACTCTTATAACTGCCATCTGGTTTCTGTACAAATTGTAAATAGCCTTTCGCTCCCTGTATTTTACCCCTGCCACCTTCAGAATTTGAAAGAGAGTATTCCAGTCAACATTGTCAAAAGCTTTCTCTAAGTCTACAAATGCTAGAAACGTAGGTTTGCCTTTTCTTAATCTAGCTTCTAAGATAAGTCGTAGGGTCAGTATTGCCTCACGTGTTCCAACATTTCTACGGAATCTAAACTGATCTTCCCCGAGGTCGGCTTCTAGCAGTTTTTCCATTCGTCTGTAAAGAATTCCGTTAGTATTTTGCAGCCGTCACTTATTAAACTGATAGTTCGGTAATTTTCACAACTGTCAACACCTGCTTTCTTTGGGATTGGAATTATCATATTCTTCTTGAAGTCTGAGGGTATTTCGTCTATTTCATACATTTTGCTCACCAGATGGTACAGTTTTGTCAGGACTGGCTCTCCCAAGGCTGTCAGTTGTTCTAATGGAATGTTATCAATTTCCGGGGCCTTGTTTCGACTTAGGTCTTTCAGTGCTCTGTCAAACTCTTCACGCAGTATCAAATCTCCCATTTCGTCTTCGTCTACATCCTCTACCATTTCCATAATATTGCCCTCTATATACTACTTACATCTCTCCGCTTTCCCTTCTTTGCTTAGAACTGAGTTTCCATCTGAGCTCTTGATATTCATAGAAGAGGTTCTCTTTTCTCCAAAGGTCTCTTTAATTTTCCTGTAGGTAGTACCTATCTTACTCCTCTACACCCTGACATTTGTCCTCTAGCCATCCCTGCTTAGCCATTTTGCACTTCCTGTCGATCTCATTTTTGAGACGTTTGTATTCCTTTTTGCCTGCTTCATTTACTGCATTTTTATATTTCCTCCTTTCATCTATTATGTTCAATATTTCTTCTGTCACCCTAGGATTTCTATTAGCCCTCGTCTTTTTACATACTTGATGCTCTTCTGCCTTCACTACTTCATCCCTCAAAGCTACCCATTCTTCTTCTACTGTATTTCTTTCCCCCATTCTTGTCAATTGTTCCCTTATGCTGTCCCTGAAACTCTTTACAACCTCTGGTTTAGTCAGTTTATCCAGGTCTTCTCTCCTTAAATTTCCACCTTTTTGCAGTTTCTTCAGTTTTAATCTACGGTTCATAACCAATAGATTGTAGTCAGAGCCCACATCTGCTCCTGGAAATGTCTTACAATTTAAAACCCGGTTCCTAAGTCTAGACGACTGGACCCTAGACGACTGGAAAACCGTGGCGTGTTTGGATGAGTCCCGATTTCGGTTGGTAAGACTTGATGGTAGGGATCGAGTGTGGCGCAGACACCACGAAGTCATGGACCCAAGTTGTTAAGCTCTGTTCAAGTCGGTGGTGGTTCTATAATGGTGTAGGCTGTGTTTACATGAAATGTTCAAAAAAATGGTTCAAATGGCTCCGAGCACTATGGGACTTAACATCTGAGGTCATCAGTCCGCTAGAACTTAGAACTACTTAAACCTAACTAACCTAAGGACATCACACACATCCATGCCCGAGGCCGGATTCGAACCTGCGACCGTAGCAGTCCCGCGGTTCCGGACTGCAGCGCCTAGAACCGCACGGCCACCGCAGCCGGCTTACATGAAATGTACTGGGTCCTCTGGTCCAGCTGAACCGAATATTGACTGGAAATGTTTATGCCGCTTCTTGGAGACGACGTGCAGCCATTCATGGACTTCGTGGACCCAAACGACTATGTTATGTCAGCGAGCCACAATGTTGAAGAACATTTGAACAGTTCGAACGAATTATTTGGCCACGCACATCTCCCGACTAGAACCTCCTCGAAAATTTATCTGACATAATTGAGAGGTCATTTCGTGGGCAAAATCCTGCACTGTCAACACTTTCGTAATAAGTACGGCCGTGGAGGCAGTATCAGGGGACTTCCAACGACTAGTTGAGTCCATGACATGTTGAGTTTCTGCAATACTCCGGGCAAAAGAAGGTCCGACGCAATATTAGAAGGTATCCGATGACTTGTAACCCCAGTGTATATGGTACACATCGGGTCTCATTATTATTTATTCCACTGCATAGATACTTCATGTAACGTGCCTTAATTTGCGTGACATTAACCCCCTTCCCCCCCCCCCCCCCGCCCCCACCCAAAATAAATTGTCACCCGGCTTTATTCACTGTTCAATGGTAAGCGGAAAATGAGTATGTATGTGAATTAACGAGGTATGTGGTCGTATTTAATTTTTCTCAATGTAAAAATTTCTGTAAAATATGTTGTAGATAAAAGGAAGGAGGAAGATGGCTACGGTCGCAGGTTCGAATCCTGCTTCGGGCATGGACGTTTGTGATGTCCTTAGGTTAGTTAGGTTTAACTAGTTCTAAGTTCTAGGGGACTAATGACCTCAGCAGTTGAGTCCCATAGTGCTCAGAGCCATTTGAACCATTTGAGGAAGATGCCTCGTGTAACGGGTGCAGAGAGTAGCTAGCTATGAAGAAACTCCGTGGCGACCAAGAGTATACTCCAAGGGTATAACCGACAGCTCGCTTCGCCGTCAGCTAACGAATACAGTGAAAACACTGTTTAAAAGTACTAATAACGCTATTCGTTTGTCGAATTTTAACAGTTCCTTAACTATAGTATGGGTCTACAGCAGTACAGATTGATCTTGGCATAGCTAACTTGCCAGACCGAAGTTGGGTAATTCAAAGTGAGACGTCGCCTTTAGGTTGCTGCTGTAAGGTTGTCAGATCAAGTTAAAATTCCGTCTATAGAGAGTTCACATCGTTCAGAAGAGTAATAGATGTATATTTTTCATTTACCATTGGGTGAATGACAGAATTCGAGTCACTACAAATTGAGGGTGTAGTATTGTAAGGTTATTAGACTGGTGAAACCTCAAAGAATCGTAAACACACAATTTATCGATAACAACTCGAATGCAGTTATATTTGGTGCATTGAGTATGCAAGTGTGATAGGCATAAGTTCTGATTAGTTCTGTCCTGTACAGAACCACTTCTGTTTATAGTGGTTGCTGTCTCGTGGTATGTGAGAGATTTGTGGCTTTATTTTGAGTGCGTGTAATATCCCGGTTCGAGTTGTTAGCGAGTTACTTTGCCCTTAACTCGACAAGGTTTAGTTACTTGAATTCGAATATTCAACAAATTCTGTAATAAACATCGGAGATGAGTTTTGCTATTTCGGCAGCAAAATAACTGATGATGGTCAAAGTAGAGAGGGTATAAAACGTAGACTGGGTGTAGCAAGAAAAGCGTTTCTGAAGAAGAGAAATTTGTTAACAGCGGGTATAGATTTAAGTGTCAGGTTGTCTTTCTGAATGTATCTGCATGGAGAGTAGCCATGTATGGAAATTAAACATGGACGATAAACAGTTTGGACAAGAAGAGAATAGAAGCTTTTGAGATGCGGTGCTAAAGAAGGATGTTGAAGATTAGATGGGCAGAACACGTAACTAATGAGGAGTTACTGAATAGAATTGGGGAGAAAGGAAACTTTTTGCACAATCTGACTAGAAGAACGGACTGGTTTTATAGGACACATTCTGAGACATCAATGGGTCACCAATTTAGTACTGGAGGGAAGCGCGGGCGATAAAAGTCGTAGAAGGAGACCAAGAGATGAATTCAGTAAACAGATTCAGAAGGATGTAGGTTGCAGTAGTTATTCGGAGATGTAGTGGCTTGCACAGGATAGAATAGCGTGGAGAGCTTCATCTGTCCAGTCTTCGGACTGAAGACCACAACAACAACTGGCACCAAAGCCTGAAGTAGTGATAAACTGTGAGAGATCAAGTGGCGATGGCACTAATTAATTTTTTGTAGGCTAGTACCTCATTACATCTACATCTACATCTACATTTATACTCCGCAAGCCACCCAACGGTGTGTGGCGGAGGGCACTTTACGTGCCACTGTCATTACCTCCCTTTTCTGTTCCAGTCGCGTATGGTTCGCGGGAAGAGCGACTGTCTGAAAGCCTCCGTGCGCGCTCGAATCTCTCTAATTTTACATTCGTGATCTCCTCGGGAGGTATAAGTAGGGGGAAGCAGTATACTCGATACCTCATCCAGAAACGCACCCTCTCGAAACCTGCCGAGCAAGCTACATCGCGGTGCAGAGCGCCTCTCTTGCAGAGTCTGCCACTTGAGTTCGCTAAACATCTCCGTAACGCCGTCACGGTTACCAAATAACCCTGTGACGAAACGTGCCGCTCTTCTTTGGATCTTCTCTATCTCCTCCGTTAACCCGACTGGACCTCGATTTCAGCACGTGTAACTGACCTGGCAAGAAAGGGCATTTGTGGTCAAGAGAAGTCTACTAGTATCAAATATAGGCCTTAATTTGAGGAAGAAATTTATGAGAATGTACGTCTGGAGTGCAGAATTGTATGGTAGTGAAACATGGACTGTGGGAAAACCGGAACAGAAAAGAATCAGAGCATTTGAGATGTAGTGCTACAGATGAAAGTTGAAAATTAGGTGGACTGATGAGGTAGGTTCTGCGTAGAGTCGGAGAGGTGAGAATATGTGGAAAACACTAACAAGGAGAAGGGACAGGATGATAGGACATCTGTTAAGACATGAGAGAATGACTTCCACGACACTAGAGGTAGCTGTAGAGGGTAAAAACTGTAAGGAAAGATAGAGATTGGAATACATCTAGCAAATAATTGAGGAAGTACGTTGTAAGTGCTGCTCTGAGATGAAGACGTTGGTACAGGAGAGGAATTCGTGGCGGGCCGCATCAAACCAGTCAGAAGACTGATGACCCCCCCCCCCCCCCCAACCAAAAAATACTGACCTTAAGAGACAAAAAATGAAGCTGAATGAGAGCATTAAAAGAATAAAACCGTGACCTAATTTTCGGTAGCCGGTTGATATCAGTAAACCTACTGAATAAATTTCAAAGGAAGGTAAAGCTTTAATTTCAAAGGAAAATCATATTTTTATTTTATTTTTGCAAGATCAAAGGTCAGAGGAAGAGCGCGGAGACAAACATAAATTATTCCACTTACGAAGGATTCAAAAACTGGATTTCTTTTGTAACACAGGTTTTAATACTGAGCCAAATTCTAAGTGAACGTTATCCCATAATGAAAGAATAAGTACAGAATTAGAAAAATAAGGAAAGAAAATCAAAATAAATGGAAGAAATGTAGAAATTTTACCAAATATCAACTATACCGACGAAGTTGTCTACTCTCTTTTTCACCGTACCTCTGACAAGCGGCTGAGTAGATCTTTGCTATCTTAATTCGTAAGTGACAAAAGATCAGACTTCGCGAACTTCGAGGAGAAGTTAATACGACACATCACCGGATATAGTAGGAGAATATTATCCTAAAACGATAAGATTAGTTTACAGTCGGAATATTTGAATTTTTTATAACTAGAGCAGCGATAGTATTTGTGCAATTTGCATTTAAAATGCGATACGCGATCTTTACATGCTACCAGTAAGTTACTTTTGCTTTAGGTAAATAAATAAAGGATATAATTACTTCTAAAGGAGATAGGTCGATTACAGTCTACAGTCTTGTGAGCAATCTAACGTGACAGCACGGCTCATTCACTTGGTGAGATAGCCACGTAGCTGCTAAGCCTAGAAAGCCTAAATGACGACAATAGAACCACTCTGATGCAAGCGTCAATCTCATCATTTCGAGAAACTAGGGAAACGTGTTTGTGTTTGCTTTAAATTAACGTGTCATTTTTATGGTTTAATATTTTATGAAATTTGACTACTACGTTAGAATAAAAAAAAAAGTGGTATTGAAATCTTTTTATAGGAAGATACAAAAAGTTTGGCTTCAGCATTAAAGAAATCACTTGAGTCACTTTGGTACAAATAAACAATGAAATTATAGTTGCGTCACACCGAAACACTGAAGATCTTAGGAGCTATTCAAAATTATTATTTCCAAAGCCGGAGAGAAGAATGTTTTCATCTTCCAATCCTCTTCTGAGTACAAACGGAATTGGTAGGTAGAACGGATGCTGAGCATGTGGAACCAATTTAAGAATTTTTAATGTCTTACACCTTTTTGTATGGTACTCACTTTGCTGTCATAGCCTGTGTAGGTATGTAATTTCGTAGGCTTTGCAGAGATGCCTGAAAATCTGTTTTATTAAGTTTGAGATCAATCGCTTTATATTTTTCCGAATAGTCATCATTGTATTGCATGAGGACTGAGCCCTTGAAGCATTTTATCTTTCGCATTTGTGATACATCTACGCCCTCCCCGAAAACAGTTGTTATCGAGGATTGTCTTTTTTCCTGATTCACACTTTTCTTTGTATGTTGTTGTTGTTGTGGTATTCAGTCGTGAGACTGGTTTGATACAGCTCTCCATGCTACTCCATCCTGTGCAAGCTTCTTCATCTCCCAGTACTTACTGCAACCTACATCCTTCTGAATCTGCTTAGTGTATTCATCTCTTGGTCTCCTACGATTTTTATCCCCCACGCTGCCCTCCAATGCTAAATTTGTGATCCCTTTATGCCTCAGAACATGCCCTAGCAACCGGTCCCTTCTTCTTGTCAAGTTGTGTCACAAACTCCTCGTCTCCCCTATTTTATTCAATACTTCCTGATTAGTTATGTGACCTACCCACCTAATCTTCAGCATTCTTCTGTAGCACCACATTTCGAAAGCTTCTATTCTCTTTTTGTCCAAACTATTTATCGTCTATGTTTCACTTCCATACATGGCTACACTCCATACAAATATTTTCAGAAACGACTTCCTGGCACTTAAATCTGTACTCGATGTTAACAAATTCCTCTTCTTCAGAAACGCTTTCCTTGCCATTCCCAGTCTACATTTTATATCCTCTCTACTTCGACCATCATCAGTTATTTTGCTCCCCTAATAGCAAAACTCCTTTACTACTTTAAGTGTCTCATTTCCTAGTCTAATACCCTTAGCATCACCCGACTTAATTCGACTACAGTCCATTATCCTCGTTTTGCTTTTGTTGATGTTCATGTTATATCCTCCTTTCAAGACACTGTCCATTCCGTTCAACTGCTCTTCCAAGTCCTTTGCTGTCTCTGACAGAATTACAATGTCATCGGCGAACCTCAAAGCTTTTACTTCTTCTCCATGGATTTTAATACCTACTCCGAATTTTTCTTTTGTTTCCTTTACTGCTTGCTCAATATACAGATTGAATAACATCGGGGATAGACTACAACCCTGTTTCACTCCCTTCCCAACCACTGCTTCCCTTTCATGCCCCTCGACTCTTATAACTGCCATCTGGTTTCTGTACAAATTGTAAATAGCCTTTCGCTCCCTGTATTTTACCCCTGCCACCTTTAGAATTTGAAAGAGAGTATTCCAGTCTACATTGTCAAAAGCTTTCTCTAAGTCTTTGTATAGCTCATGCATTTTACTAGTTGACAGCTCCGGAGACAAGTACTGCCGTGAAGACTTCATTTCCCAATAGCGGCTTCCGTATTTAGGAAAGCTTTTATATGTCAGTTTCTCCTCAGAGATATTATTTGGAGGAGATTTTCGTTCCCTTTTGTCATATTCAAGTATTTGTAGTGTGTGGTCAATTCTTTTATTTCTTACTAGGATCACAACTAGAAAGAAATTTTTACAAACTATTTTGTCGCATTATATGAACTGTCTCATCACACTTTCGGGGACAAGTACCTGATTAGAATGCCTTTTCTTGAGTCGTTTGGATACGACAGTTTTTGCAGCATTACGTAACCAAGTCGTTTGTGCTCTCCATGAAGATACTGGTAATACACGTTACGTATCATTTCCTGATTTTCTGCAGGAACGTGTCCATTGCATTTGAAGCGGCAATTATTCAACAGGCATGAATACGTCTCCTGGCATAGTGTTACCTTTTACGTTGGTATATTCCTGACCGGCTATTCTTTTGCGTTCTCTTATATTCCTCTTCCATGGGTCCGTATTTCGTAGCTGTTTTCTCCCTATAATATGTTAATGAGCCTCTTCATTGTCCACGTCTTCTCCTGAATTACCTGTCACGTCACAGGAAAACTGGCCAATCTCTTGAAAAGTACTTGGAAGTAATAAAATCTCTTATAGAAGCCATACCCCCAAGACTAGCTAAGACAGGCGGTCAGACCTCAAGCAAAGTTTTTCTACACAAAAGCTTATCATGCAGGACTCCATTACATGATAACGATCCTTCATAGCTATGCTCACCTCCACCATCCGCTTCGCTGAATGATTCGTTCTCCTGGTCTGGGAGATGGTAGGATGAATGATCGCTGGAAAAATCCTCATTACTTTCCTAATCACTCGTTGGACTTTGTAATGCTAACATATTTTCCGCTCTAGTCGGGCCGTTTCTTTTGTCCATTTCACTGACACGTTGTTATGACACCGGAAACATAAACACGAACAACAGCAACATCGCAGCAAAGAGTACATAGTGCGTCGTAAAGAGAATATAGTGCACAGGAAGAATTGTCGAAACCAAAGAGAATATAAACACTATCGAAACCGAAAAAAACTACTCTACAGTCAGCTGTATGAAATATGTATACATTCAGTGTTATAAAAAAGAAGCAATTGTTTTGACTTTAATACAGCACGTTACTCGAAATCCAAAATATAAGTCACAATTATAATAATAGTTGGCACGATCCAAGGGTGAATTTTCTCTTGCATCAGTATGGCACGATGTATTTTTCAAAGTAAATTAGTTCTAAAGTGGGAGATTGATGCGTTCTTGCAGAAGGCGGTAGTTTTAGTACTTGTATCAATGTGGCATTAAAATTTATATTTTCTCCCCTGCATCCATGCAAAAAGCTCTAATAAAAAAAAGTCACATGGAGCAGTATGCCTCAACTGTCCAAAATATTGTTTAAGGGAATTATGTAGTGTTAAGTGTGGGAAAGATTAACAGGTGCGCCAGGGTTTACCACCGACAGTAAAAAGTGGTAATCTATAATCCGATAACATGACGTCACGCTCTGCCACTTGTTCGCATATACGCTGAAGCACCAAAGAAGGTGGTATAGGCATGCATATTCAAATACCGAAATATGAAAACAGGCAGAATGTTGCGCTGCGGTCGGCAACGCCTATATAAGACAACAAGTGTCTGGCAGAGTTGTTAGATCGGTTACTGCTGCTACAATGGCAGGTTATCAAGATATACGTGAGATGGAACATGGTGTTATACACTACTGGCCATTAAAATTGCTACACCACGAAGATGACGTGCTACAGACGCGAAATTTAACCGACAGGAAGAAAATGCTGTGATATGCAAATGATCAGCTTTTCAGATCATTCATCCAAGGTTGGCACCGATGCCGACACCTACAACGTGCTGACATGAGGAAAGTTTCCAACCGATTTCTCATACACAAACAGCAATTGACCGGCGTTGCCTGGTGAAACGTAGTTATGATGCCTCTTGTAAGGAGGAGAAATGCGTACGATCAGGTTTCCGACTTTGATAAAGGTCGGATTGTAGCCTATCGCGATTGCGGTTTATCCTATCGCGACATTGCTGCTCGTGTTGGTCGATATCCAATGACTGTTAGCACAATATGGAATCGGTGGGTTCAGGAGGGTAATGCGGAACGCCGTGCAGGATCCCAACGGCCTCGTATCACTAGCAGTCCAGATGACAGGCATCTTATCCGCATGGCTGTAACGGATCGTGCAGCCAAATCTCGATCCCTGAGTCAACAGATGGGGACGTTTGCAAGACATCAACCATCTGCACGAACAGTTCGACGACGTTTGCAGCAGCATGGACTATCAGCTCGGAGACCATGGCTGCGGTTACCCTTGACGCTGCATCACAGACAGGAGCGCCTGCGATGGTGTACTCAACGACAAACCTGGGTGCACGAATGGGAAAAAGTCATTTTTCGGATGGATCCCGGTTCTGTTTACAGAATCATGATGGTCGCATCCGTGTTTGGCGACATCGCGGTGAACGCACATTGGAAGCGAGTATTCGTCATCGCCATACTGGTGTATCACCCGGCGTGATGGTATGGGGTGCCACTGGTTACACGTCTCAGTCACCTCTTGTTCGCATTGACGGCACTTTGAACAGTGGACGTTACATTTCAGATGTGTTACGACCCGTGGCTCTACCCTTCATTCGATCCCTGTGAAACCCTACATTTCAGCAGGATAATGCACGACAGCATGTTGCAGGTCCTGTACGGGACTTTCTGGATACAGAAAATGTTGGACCGCTGCCCTGGCCAGCACATTCTCCAGATCTCTCACCAATTGAAAATGTCTGGTCAATAGTAGCCGAGCAACTGGCTCGTCACACTACGCCAGTCACTACTCTTGACGAACTGTGGTATCGAGTTGAAGCTTCATGGGCAGCTGTACCTGTACACGACATCCAAGCTCTGTTTCACTCAATGCCCAGATGTATCAAGGCCGTTATTAAGGTGAGAAGTGGTTGTTCTGGGTACTGATTTCTCAGGATCTATGCACCCAAATTGCGTGAAAATGTAATCACATGTCAGTTGCAGTATAATATATTTGTCCAATGAATACCCGTTTATCATCTACATTTCTTCTTGGTGTAGCAATTTTAATGGCCAGTAGTGTAGTTGGTGTACGAGCGATGGGACACAGCATCTCCGAGATAGTGATGAAGTAGGGATTTTCCCGTACGATCATTTCACGAGTGTACCGTGAATATCAGGAATCCGCTAAAACATCATATCTCCCATATCGCTGCGGCCGGGAAAAGATCCTGCAAGAACGAGACCAACGACGACTGAAGAGAATCGTTTAACGTGAGGGAAGTGCAGCCCTTCCGCAAATTGCTGCAGATTTCATTACTGGGCCATCAACAAGTGTCAGCGTGCGAACCATTCAACGGAACATAATCGATATGGGCTTTCGGAGCCGAGGGCCCACTCGTGTACCCTTGATGACTGCACGACACAAAGCTTTACTTCTCGCCTGGGCCCGTCAACATCGACATTGAACTGTTGACGACTGGGAACATATTGCCTGGTCGGACGCGTCTCGTTTCAAATTGTATCGGGTGAACGGACGTGTACGGGTATGGCGAAAACCTCATGAATCCATGGACCTTGCATGTCAGCAGGGGACTGTTCAGGGTGATGAAGGCTCTGTAATGGTGTGGCGTCTGTAGATTTGGAGTGACATGGTATCCCTGGTACGTCTAGATACGACACTGACAGGTGACACATACATAATCATTATGTCTGATCACTTGCATCCGTTCGTGTCCATTGTGCATACCGACGGACTTGGGCAATTCCAGCAGGACAATGTGACACCCCACAAGTCCAGAATTGCTACAGAGTCTCTCCAGGAACGCTGTTCTGAATTTGAACACTTCCGCTGGCCATCGAACTCCCCAGAAATGAAAATTATTGAGCATATCTGCTGTTCAGAAGAGACCTACAACCCCTCATACACTTATGAATTTCTGGACAGCCTGTAGGATTCATGATGTCAGTTTCCTCCAGCACTACTTCAGACATTAGTCGAGTCCATGCCACGTCGTGTTGCGGCACCTCTGCGTGCTCGCGGGGACCCTACACGACATTAGGTAGGTGTACCAGTTTCTTTGCCTCTTCAGTGTATATCGTAGATTTTGTAGGATAGTGGTCAGCTCTGCTGGTTGCGTGCTACCTACCTATGGGGGAGCAGGTGTGGGTGTCTGGTGGGCCGAGATGAGTCCAAAGCAGCTCATCGTGAGTTGCAGTCTTTATTTATATCCCCAAAAATTATCACTAGAGGCTTGTGCCCACGTCAGACAGGCACTGGGCGATGGCCTTGTGCTCGCGGTCGCCGGCGCAAGAAGCATAGTGGTGACGCAGCTACGCCTAGCTCAGCACGAGAACTTTGCGATGTCTGCACACTTAGGCGGCTGGCGGCACTGTCTTAGCTGCGGTGCGAGGTGGCAAAGCTGGCTCAACCGCAAGCGAAGGTGGCTGGCTGAGGGCCAGTCCGGTGCGATGCGGCGGAAGCATCCAGGTACGTACCCTGAACCTTCGTCTGCCTGACGGTGGATGGCGCTGGTGGGTGCCCCGAAGTTTGGTGGCTGGAGAGCCTCAGTTCGACACTCGACCCAGCAATGCTCGGCTTGAATCCCCGGCAGGCGACCCTGTCAGGATGACAGTGGAGCGGTAGCGACCTCACAACGGAAGCCAACACTGCACCAGATGCTGACTTGATGACTTTTGAAATTCAGCGTCCAGTGACCAGGACGACCGGTACTATATGCGCAAAAGCGGTTTTCTTTTTAGGTGCGGCTGTCACAAATGTCACGCAAGCCGCATGCCGAGGTATCCCTGCTTTTGGAAACCAGCTGGTCACCGGTCGACAGGTGGACTGGCGCCGAAGTTGGTACCGTGGAGAATTGCAAGTGGCTGTCCGAACCCTTTCCCGTTAGGCTCTCGCAATTACATTATGGAAGAGTAAATATTTTCCATTGCTTTCGGCAACAGGATCTCAGTAAACGCTTCAGCACCTTGAAACAGCAAATAAATTGAAAAAGCTGTGCACGCCGGTTTTCATGTTGTCCACTAGCAGCTGAGTGAATGTGTCTGAAATCGATTTGTGTAGGTTTGTTCTGGCTTCCAGAGGATGCTGCAACTAGTGCCAGAGTGTCCCAGATCTCCGCTTTGGCCACTATATTGACTGTCATAAAATCTCGGTTCAACAGGAGATCAGCTATACTGAATATGGATCCAATCAGTTGACATCAAAAAGTCCTTCTCTTTCCTTTCCCTTCGCCCCTCTCCACCTTCAATTTACGCTATATATATCACCTGCAGATTCTGTGTGGTGTCTGTTCTTTCGGACATGTCACATAACTGATAGGCGATGAATCCGTCACCTTCAGTGTGGTTGCACGTTTAAGTTCGACCTTCTGCAGGAATCTCAACGTAGAGAGCATGGGGGACACGGACGGGGAATGCGGACAGGTGGGAATGTGGGTCGACCGAGGTAGTCCGCGCATTTGCTTTAATTGCTGTCCTAGCGGCTCAGTCGTTAACGCAAATGTCTAGGAAGCAGGAGATCACGGGTTCGATTCCCAGTCGGGTATAAATTTTAACTCGTCGCCGTTGGTTCCGCATAAAGTCCGAAGCAGCAGACATCAATAAATCCTTTCCTTTCTCCCCCCTTCACCTTCAGTTTACATGATATGCACCTTAGCTGCAAATTCCGCGAGGTGTCTTCTTTTGGACATGTGCGAAACAATAGACGCTACTCATTCATACAACCGAGTCTCTCTGTTTGCTGAATGATGTGACGCAATTTTTGCGACATTGGACCCGCCATCAGGAGAATCGGGGTTCACATCCCACGTTCTCCGTAAATCGCCAATGTAAGTGCACGGCAGATCCTTTGAAATGAGGACTACCGATTTCCTTGTCCAACCTGACCTTATACACCCCCCCCCCCCCCCCCTCCTATTGGCTTTCTTCTTTTGTGATAATTTTACATCGAATGCGAAGTCCCTTGCACTCATTAGCTTACAAAAATAATCCTTCCACTAAACTTAACTCCAGTGAACAAGAAAGAAATTAGTAGCATTTCGCGTGAGTTATATGCTCTGTGCGACTACAAGCGGTGACGAAATTTGTTCAGAGAGAACAGAATTAACCTGAAGTGATTTAGGAAAACCGCAGAAACTAGACATCATGATGGTTGAACTCTTTTCTCCCGCACGAGAGAAGCCAAACCGGTTTCGGGCTTGGCTTGTATCCTCATTGCGTATATTGGAAGCTTTATGAGTAGGGATGGAAAGCCCTACACCGTTGTTACGATGAAGTAAATGGAAACAACTCAACACTGCGCACAAAAAGCAAGAGATAATGTTAATCGAAAAGCACTTGCTACCAGATAATCTGCAGTCTAAGTCCATTAGATCTCGATGAATCGTGGTGTGTTAAAGGAATTACAATGCAATGCAATCCTATAAATCCGCTCCCCCCCTCCCCCAACACACACAAACAAAAAACCACACTCAGTGTTTCGATATTCCAAGAAAAGTTTCTACGTCAGAAAAATCAGAATGCTTACCGAAAGAGCTTGAGATAATCGAAACAGAGAAGAAATGGGTGCATCCAGTGTGGATAGAGCTCTTTACATTTATCGAATATTGTTGCGGACGAATTACGAGTAGCATTGAGAAGCTGTCTGGAGTAATCAGCCGGCTGCAAGATAGCTAACACAGAGCTTTGTACACCTACAAAATCTTTGTCAGTTCCCTTGCCCCTTTGTGTGGTTCGGCTTAAATAATTCATGTATATCGACAGCACTGAGAAATGGAGCTATTATTAATTCCGTTCGTCCAGCTGCCACCAACAAAGTGCATTAATAAATGTTTCTGAATGAAAGTAAGCTCAAGGATAACAGGTCACGGAAGAAAATGAGCAGGATTCAGAAGAACCACTGAACAGAATAGTCTAATTCACGTATAACACAGGATAAGGGTAAATCAAAAACGAGAATCGTATATAAGACAAAAAGGCTAATGGCGTGCTCCACTAAAAAATTAGGGAGGGCGCGGAAAAGAATTGATAATATTCTTCTATCTACAAAGCGAGATTAAACAACTTAGTCCATAGAGGAGAGATTATTTATTCACAAGAAAAAAATGGTTCAAATGGCTCTGAGCACTATGGGACTCAACATCTTAGGTCATAAGTCCCCTAGAACTTAGAACTACTTAAACCTAACTAACCTAAGGACATCACACACACCCATGCCCGAGGCAGGATTCGAACCTGCGACCGTAGCAGTCCCGCGGTTCCGGTATTCACAAGAAACAAGTAGACTGTCGCGCGTAGTAGACACGGTAATCGAACATTTTACAAATATTTCTTGAAAAACCTTAGAACTACCTGAATTCTTACACTCACTTCTCAAAATATTTATTCCTTAATAGTATTTTTTGGATAATAACATAAATCATATACATATAGCATGATAGAAAAACTAAATTCTCCTGTGAGCGTAACTTCCTTATCTAGGCTCAGAGTATTATTGCAGATTTTAGTGCAAAGTCTTTGAAATGCTACAAAAAACAAATGCAAGGAACTGGAATTCTTACAACTTAGGCAAATGTCTTACTGTACTCTGTTCCTATAAATTATCTAACACCCCATTTCCCATATTTGGAAACCTTGGTTGCAAGATGAGTAACGATACTCATATTAAGAAGATCGCCATTCTTATAAAATTTATTACTGCTATCCTTTGTTAACTTTCTGTATGCGTATGCAGATATTATCCTCGAAGTAGACAATAAACTATAATGAACAATGCAGCTGAGGAATCAGCTTTTCTCGTTCAAAGTACTGTACCTGTACTTCTGGTAATTCTATAATATTTGTAATTAAATGCTTTTAAATACAAGAGTTAAAAAATCAAATTATAATCTACGTCAGTTAAGTATTAATATAGTCCACAGTTCTGATAACTACTTTATGTGGAGACCTCAGCTGTAAGCAGTGGTAAGGGACAGTCGATAAGGAACAGAGTTATTGCTTGTAAAGCGTGGTAAGTAATGTAATTTATTCATATTAGTCGATAGCTATACGATAAACTGAGATATAGCTGTTCTTCCTCTAGTATCATATTCTAACTAACGACAACTTTGTCAAAATGTGTGCGTGTAAATAGTGGTAAGGGCTAAAAACATGGGTTCCTGTAGTAGTAATGTGTGCGGAGTTCGTGCCAGGAAAATGCTTTTCAGGAAAGATTTGTTCAAATCTGAGGATGATGTGGACAACTACGACTCAGACAAATATCCTTACTATGCTCCCAAATGCAAATGGTATTCAGAAGTTGTTGCTAATCGGGTAATTTGTCACGGGACATCCTTAACATTCTTTATGTGCTGCAATAAGGCGATAATAAAATTAATTTTATATTGTGCTGAATCACAGATTAATTTTTTAGATTGTTGTGCTTCATTATTGCAATAATTGGTGAT
The DNA here is from genome assembly GCF_021461395.2 of Schistocerca americana. Classification (NCBI taxonomy): domain Eukaryota; kingdom Metazoa; phylum Arthropoda; class Insecta; order Orthoptera; family Acrididae; genus Schistocerca; species Schistocerca americana. Next base: position 34,782,900 of record NC_060124.1, read on the forward strand.
ACAAATCTTAATATCACGAACTGAAATAATTCGGTCGTTTTAAAGTAATTGTATTTTTGTGAAATTTCACAGGGGTGTTTCGTTAAGTCTTGTAGCAAGTAAACAATGGCAAGTCAATGTTAAGTGCACTCAGTTTACAATTAAAAAAATATTTAGGATTCATTGACATATCTTTAAGAATGAAATGTTGAATAGAATTTACGATTTTAAAAATATGACGTTTCTCTAGAACTATTTGAAAACACTGGCTAATCCGAATAAAAGAATTACAATGCATGTAATTGACGTATCTTATTTACGTAATTTTATTGAAACTTAGCTGAGAAATTTTTCAGAACAACCAACTTGTCCTTGTTTACGGCCGAGGTGTTCATATGTCTACAAAAAACGATGTATGACTAAATGAGAACTGAAAATAAATTCTTGCATTGCCCTACAAGATTACTTTCTAAGGTCCTGTACAATGAATCAAAGTGTATTCTAGTAACAAAGCATTTCTTGATGATCTTAAAAGTGCTTCGACTCCTGATCGGAATGAGTATATCATAACTACAATATGATGCTTCGTTAACTTCGGTTATTCTTATAGCTTAGCATCATTTAATGATCACAAAACAAACTGTTTGATTATGTGAATAAAAGTTACGTATATTTCTGATGTTATAGGGTGTTCTACATCTACCATCTGCAGGACTACTCTGAAATTCACACTTAAATGCCTGGCGGAGGGTTCATCGAACCACTTTCCCACTATTTCTCTACCTTTTTCACTTTCTAACAGTGCACGAGAAAAATGAACAGTTAATAATCTTGCCTTGGAAGCTCTGATTTCTCTTATTTTATTACAATCATCGTTTCTTCGTATGTAGTTGGGCATCAACAAAATATTTTTTTGCATTCAGGGGAGAAAGCTGGAAATAGAAATTTCGTGAAAAGATCTCGCAGCAAGGAAGAACGCCTTTGTTTTAAATGATTGCAACCCCAATTCGCTTATCAAATCTGTGACCTTTCCTCCCCTATTTCGCGTTTACGCCACATGATGTCAATAACACTATGTTGATTCTGAGTTTCAGTGAAGCATCTACTCGCCTTCTTCAGACAGTGATGTGGTATACCAGAAGGAGGCAATAGCAATATATCACCGTGGTGAAATAGTGCACTATTACGTGGAACAACCATATTTATAGCTCCATTATCCTGACAGAAGCACACTCTGAAAAAAAGACTGAAGACAGGCCCTTGGGTGGGCTGCCTGCTCCGAAGACACGCAGTGTGGTTTTCCTGTTTCTCTGCAGTCTATGTGATTTTTAGAACAGCCGTTTCACTCATTGCTATTGTTATATCCTGCACTTCTGTTACATTTATTGTCACTGATGCTGAATGAAACAGCCTATTTGATGACAAAGTGACAGAATAGCTGAGAAATTCTTAATGTTGTTACAGTGATTTTCATATACTGTAAATAGATGTCCAGGATGGCTCAGAGCTATTTTAGTGTCAGACCACAACGCTAAGGTTTGTAATTCAGCCTTCGATAGGTCCTCGAAGGTTTCCTGTAATTTATATCTTCTTTTGCCACTGACAATAGTTTTATTTATTTGGAAAACGTTCAGCTGCACCGTATTTCACGCAATACCTAGGTATTTCAAAGGTCAGAGGAAGACAAGGACATGCCACATCCAATAGGACAACGTCTAGTAACGTAACGTAGAGTTCAAAACAAATTTCGGATTGAGAACAGTTGATAAGTTTCAGTTCCCGTAATCGTTGTGAAAAACACATAATTACATACACTGGTAGTAATAACATTCATAATATGTTTCGAGTAAGTCTTCCTACGTTAAGTTTATACGAACGATATCTTAAAGATCAAGAATACCAGCAGCAGAAACATCCTTAATTCCATCCAAAAAACTAAGTTGGCAGCAGTATCTCCGTAATTCAAACAGCTATGCCAATATACTATAGAATTAGTGAGAACTTCCAACAATCATATGGGAGAAAACCGATTTCTGTATGATTCCGCAAATATTGTAGGCGAAACGTTTAGCTGAATCACCCTGTATAACGGGGAAATTATGTTAGTCCTCTTCTAATTTCTAGACAGGATTTTCTCCATAGTCAGAGACGACAACATTTTGGCAGTCACGTGTCAATAAGGAACTGTGTCACGTCCAACTTTTGATGTTGCTGCTCAGTCTTCAGTCCAAAGACTGGTTTGATGCAGCTCTCTACGTTAGCCCATTCTATGTTATTCACTAGCCATGGATGGATGGATGGCGTCAAGAACAATAATATTACAACAATAAAATGAATGAAATACTACTATGATACCAACATGGATACAAAAAAACATGTAGGAGTTACGAGCTAGATCACCCTTTACAACAATAACACAACTAAAAATTAACACAATAACATAGTGTAATTAAATAGCAAAGTTGCTTTTGCAGTAATGGTGCTGAGATGCAGCTCTGATAGACACTGCGTTATCACCAGAGGAGATTGTTTTAATTTACAAAAAAAAATAATAATAATAATAATTGTCGCGCGGAGTGGCCGTGCGGTTTGAGGCTCCACGTCACTGGCTGCGCGGCCCCTGCCGGCGGAGGTTCGAGTCCTCCCTCGGGCATGGGTATGTGTGTGTTGTCCTTAGCGTAAGTTAGTTTAAATAGTGTGTAAGTCTAGAGACCGATGACCTCAGCAGTTTGGTCCCTTAGGAATTAACGCACACACACACACAAAATTTTAGTTCTAAACTGCTCCAGTGGTAAAAATTGTGTGTCGTTAGGTAGAACATTTAATAGTTTTAGGGCAACATCAGGGAAGCTGTTTTGTACCTCTCTTAATCGAGATCTTGTCCTGTCTGTACTGTCTTTATTGGGAGTGCAGTGTTGGTGAGCTTATTTTCTGATTTATTTTTATGTGAATAGTCAGTTGAATATATAGGCCTACTGGCTGAAAACAGTCAGAACCCCTAATCTGGAAAGAATTATTTCAGAATGGTCAGTTTTTTTTTTTTTTTTTTTTTTTTTTGAGATTGTCCTCATTGCTTTGTTTTGCAATAAAAGCACATTCCTGAAGCCTGCAGAATGGCCCCAGAGCAATGACCCATTACTGATGTGGCTGTGGAACATTGCATAGTACACTAATAGTAAGTATTGTTCTGGTACTAAATTTTTTAGTTGTCTCAAGAGGTACAGGAACAATGAAAGTAATATACGAGGTGTGGCTAGAAAAAAACCGGACTAGTACTGGTGAAACAATAAAACGAATGCAATAAGGCTGAAAGTCACGTGACCTGTCACGTGACTCTCGCTACGCCTACTGCTCGAGTTTCATCTGCCTCCTGCACTCAGTCTGCCCGTGGCGTCTGTTTTAAGTAGTTGACGTTTTGTCTGTGCGTCGGAAAATGTTGAGTGTACAGAAAGAACAGCGTGTTAACATCAAATTTTGTTTCAAACTAGGAAAATCTGCAAGTGAAACGTTTGTAATATTACAACAAGTGTACGGCGATGATTGTTTATCGCGAACACAAGTGTTTGAGTGGTTTAAACGATTTAAAGATGGCCGCGAAGACACCAGTGATGACACTCGCACTGGCAGACCATTCTCAGCAAAAACTGATGCAAACATTGAAAAAATTGGTAAACTTGTTCGACAAGATCGCCGTTTAACAATCAGAGCAGTGTCTGAGTTAACAGGAGTTGACAAGGAAAGTGTTAGGCAGATTCTTCATGAAAGTTTCAACATGAACAAAGTGTGTTCAAAAATGGTTCCAAAGTGTCTCACAATTGAACAGAAGGAACGCCGAAGAATGATTTGTTCTGACATCCTGGAAAACATTGAAAGTGATCCCACCTTCTTACAAAATGTTATTACTTGCGATGAATCGTGGTCTTTTACTTACGATCCCGAAACTAAACGCGAATCGATGCATTGGAAAACTCCTGGTTCTCCACGACAAAAAAAGCACGAATGTCAAAATCGAAATTCAAGGCAATGATGATTGTTTTTTTTTGACATCAAAGGGATTGTGCACATTGATTGGGTACCAGAGGGACAAACAGTGAATCAGCATTACTACATTAGCGTCCTGGCTACCCTACGTGAGCGAGTACGGAGAAAACGGAACGATTTGTGGAGAAAAAAGTCATGGATCCTTCACCAAGACAATGCCCCAGCTCACAGTGCGTTGTCAGTGAAGACGTTTTTGGCAAAACACAACATTCCCATCTTAGATCATCCACCCTACTCACCTGACTTGGCCCCCTGTGACTTTTTTCTTTTCCCTAAAGTCAAGTCAGCTTTGAAAGGAACTAGATTTGAGACTGTCGAAGCAGTAAAAGAAAAAGCGACGGAAGTAATGTATGGACTTACCGAAAATGATCTGCAGCATTGCTATGAACAGTGGAAAATTCGTATGGAGCGGTGTAGAGACCGAGGAGGAGAGTACATTGAAGGAGATAACATGAAATTGTAAATAATTGTAAATAAATGTTTCTTCCAGCATCAGTCCGGTTTTTTTCTAGCCGCACCTCGGACATGTTTAGTGTGCTGTTGCCAGGTCAACTTGGTATCAATGAAAGAGGCCAGAAGCTTAACAGTTGCTGTGTCACCCAGACCTCCCGTACCACTGAGGCTGCAACATCCTCTGACTTTTGTCTTCTGTAATTTTCGTCTTCTTCATGATGAACCATGCCGTGGCTTTAATGGACATACGTTTGTTGGACTGCCTGAGCAATATTTTCTGCTTTTGAGAACAAGGATGTATCATCCGTGAACTGCAAGGTGTGCCTGTTGGAGCGTATGTTGCCAACGAGAAACAGGAACAACAGAGGCCCTATTGCGGATATCGGTGCCGTACCATGTTGTAACTTCTTTCCAACTGAGTCTGTTCCCTGCGCTGATGCGATCTATCGTCTGTTATTTAAGTAGGATTCGAGAGTTTGCAGAACAGATCCCACAATAACATACTATTTTAGCTTGCCGAGCAGGGCCTTATGTGGGTCGGTTTTGTTGGCTGATTTGGGGGAGGGAACCAAACAGCGGGGTCATCGGTCCCATCGGATTAGGGAATGATAGGGAAGGAAGGCGGCGTCGCCCTTCCAAAGGAACCATCCCGGTACCTTAAGTGGGTTAGAGGTCACAAGGTACCAGTGCTATAGACTATTTGTCTCCAAAACCTTGACTTATATTTGCAACTAAGTCAAGTACTGCTGTCGTCATTGAACCCTTCCGAAAGTCATTTTGTTTATCATAAAAGAGGTTATTTCCGTCAGAGTAACGTAATATTTGATCTCTCATCATCGACTCCGTCACCTTAGATAGTACTTACCTTAACACTTCACGCAGAAAGTGCTACTTTCAGGAAGTCTGTAAATTCCACAACTTGGAGGCATTTATTTGTTACTACTGATAGTAGTTTTCCATCCATTATAGTTTTCAACATAGTGCAGTACGTGCCATAAATATCTTGTATCCTTGTTGGTTTTTTTTTTTTGCCAATTTTATTATGTCTTTTGGATACATTCTCTTCCACGTTCCCGCGCTGCCTTTATTCTCAAATTTCACAGAAAAGTCAGCAATTTCACTATTACTGTAAAATGTTCATTAAATTCACGTGGACTGAAAAAATTAGTCTATTCTGAGCAGGCCTCTTCACTTCTGATAAACTACCGCAATCTACATCCATTTGAACTCGCTTGCTGTATTCATGCCTGGTTATTCTACAACATTTTCACGCTCCCCCCTCCCCCCACCCCCCACACACACACACACTAGGCACACTTTCCCCTCTTACCAAACTGACAATTCCTTGATGACTCAGGATGTATCCTATCAATCGAGCCCTTCTTTTAGTCGAGTTGAGACAATTCCCCCTCCCTCCCCAATTAGATTGAGCCTCCTCAATAGTTGTTCGATTCGCTCATTTCAAAGAAAATCTATCCTTTTCTTTCCTGAATTGCTCATTGTCCACGTTTCACTTTCATAAAGGCAACATTTCAGTCAAACACCTCCAGAAAAGACTTCCTAATATTTAAATTTATATTCGATGCTAACAAATTCCTCTTTTTCAGAAATACTTTTACCGCTATTTCCAGTCTACATTTTGGATCCTGTCAACTTCGGCCATCATCAGTTACTTTGGCGCCCAAACACTCAGTCTCATGTAATACGTTTTGCTGGTCACGCAGCGAACTCCTGTATCTCATTTCTTAAACCAATTCCCTCAGCATCTCCTTATTTGATTCGACTACATTCCACTTTACGTGTTTTACTTATCACGTTCTTGAAAACAGCAGCCAGACCTTTCAGCTAGCTCTTCCAAGCTCTTCGCCAGTTCTGAGAGAATTAAGAGTTACAACGTCACCGGCAAACCTCAAAGAATTTATTTCTTCTCGCTGAACTTTATTTCCACGTTTCTCACTGGTTTCCTCTACTGTGGTGTAGAAATGACTGAGACACTAGCGGCGGGAGTAGACACCGAGGTAAACTGGAAAAGTATCAGTAAGACGAGGAGCGAGCAGATAAGAATCTGCGAGCTGGCCGGGCGGGGTGGAGGGTTCTGCGACGCCGGCAGCTGCGCCGAGATTAAAGTCGAGGGTCCCCCTTTGTTCTGGGTCGCCCGGGCTGGCGCCGCGTCGCGCTGAATAGGCGCCGGCCACGGGGGAAAGCTGCCGCAGCTTGGTCAATGACTCCGGCCGTACGCGGCGCAGCGGCGGAGATCTGCCCGCTTCCTTACTCCCGGAGGGAAACGCCGTCTGCAGGCGCCCTCGCGCGTGCGGACTGTCTTCAGGGCTCCTACCGTAGCAAGGCCTGCCAGAGCGCTCTGGAAGATTACAACTCCCCCCGTCCTCTCGCCGTGAATATCAAGTCATTTGATCGCCACGTAACGCTGCACCTTTCTACCGTATTGTCGGCGACGTGAAGCGTACACCTAACTATGTTCAATATCGTCAAACCAATCATTTTTGAGAAGAAGAAATTAGGTCTTGTTTGCAGGGACGTATTTATTATTTATTTGGCACCGGATTCAGGCGTCCTGGCCACTAAAATTGCTAAACCAAGAAGAAATGCAGATGATAAACGGGTATTCATTGGACAAATATATTATACTAGAACTGACATGTGATTACATTTTCACGCAATTTGGGTGCATACATCCTGAGAAATCAGTACCCAGAACAACCACCTCTGGCCGTAATAACGGCCTTGATACGCCTGGGCATTGAGTCAAACAGAACTTGGATGCCGCGTACAGGTACAGCTCCCCATGGAGCTTCAACACGTAAGTGGCTCGAAACAGCATATCCAGACACTCCGGGATGATGATGGCATTGAAACAGAGGATGACACGCGTAAAGCTGAAATACTAAACACCTTTTTCCAAAGCTGTTTCACAGAGGAAGACCGCACTGCAATTCCTTCTCTAAATCCTCGCACAAACGAAAAAATGGCTGACATCGAAATAAGTGTCCAAGGAATAGAAAAGCAACTGGAATCACTCAATAGAGGAAAGTCCACTGGACCTGACGGGATACCAATTCGATTCTACACAGAGTACGCGAAAGAACTTGCCCCCCTTCTAACAGCCGTGTACCGCAAGTCTCTAGAGGAACGAAGGGTTCCAAATGATTGGAAAAGAGCACAGGTAGTCCCAGTCTTCAAGAAGGGTCGTCGAGCAGTTGCGCAAAACTATAGACCTATATCTCTGACGTCGATCTGTTGTAGAATTTTTGAACATGTTTTTTGCTCGAGTATCATATCGTTTCTCGAAACCCAGAATCTACTATGTAGGAATCAACATGGATTCCGGAAACAGCGATCGTGTGAGACCCAACTCGCTTTATTTGTTCATGAGACCCAGAAAATATTAGATACAGGCTCCCAGGTAGATGCTATTTTTCTTGACTTCCGGAAGGCGTTCGATACAGTTCCGCACTGTCGCCTGATAAACAAAGTAAGAGCCTACGGAATATCAGACCAGCTGTGTGGCTGGATTGAAGAGTTTTTAGCAAACAGAACACAGCATGTTGTTATCAATGGAGAGACGTCTACAGACGTTAAACTAACCTCTGGCGTGCCACAGGGGAATGTTATGGGACCATTGCTTTTCACAATATATAAATGACCTAGTAGATAGTGTCGGAAGTTCCATGCGGCTTTTCGCGGATGATGCTGTAGTATACAGAGAAGTTGCAGCATTAGAAAATTGTAGCGAAATGCAGGAAGATCTGCAGCGGATAGGCACTTGGTGCAGGGAGTGGCAACTGTCCCTTAACATAGACAAATGTAATGTATTGCGAATACATAGAAAGAAGGATCCTTTATTGTATGATTATATGATAGCGGAACAAACACTGGTAGCAGTTACTTCTGTAAAATATCTGGGAGTATGCGTGCGGAACGATTTGAAGTGGAATGATCATATAAAATTAATTGTTGGTAAGGCGGGTACCAGGTTGAGATTCATTGGGAGAGTGCTTAGAAAATGTAGTCCATCAACAAAGGAGGTGGCTTACAAAACTCTCGTTCGACCTATACTTGAGTATTGCTCATCAGTGTGGGATCCGTACCAGATCGGTTTGACGGAGGAGATAGAGAAGATCCAAAGAAGAGCGGCGCGTTTCGTCACAGGGTTATTTGGTAACCGTGATAGCGTTTCGGAGATGTTAAATAAACTCAAGTGGCAGACTCTGCAAGAGAGGCGCTCTGCATCGCGGTGTAGATTGCTCGCCAGGTTTCGAGAGGGTGCGTTTCTGGATGAGGTATCGAATATATTGCTTCCCCCTACTTATACCTCCCGAGGAGATCACGAATGTAAAATTAGAGAGATTAGAGCGCGCACGGAGGCTTTCAGACAGTCGTTCTTCCCGCGAACCATACGCGACTGGAACAGGAAAGGGAGGTAATGACAGTGGCACGTAAAATGCCCTCCGCCACACACCTTTGGGTGGCTTGCGGAGTATAAATGTAGATGTAGATGTAGATACCATAGTTCATCAAGAGTAGTGACTGGCATATTGTGACGAGGCAGTTGCTCGGCCACCATTGACGAGACGTTTTCAATTGGTGAGAGATCTGGAGAATGTGCTGGCCAGGGCAGCAGTCGAACATTATCTGTATCCAGAAAGGCCCGTACAGCACCTGCAACATGCAGTCGTGCATTATCCTGTTGAAATGTAGGGTTTCGCAGGGATCGCATGAAGGGTAGAGCCACGGGTCGTAACACATCTGAAATGTAACGTCCACTGTTCAAAGTGCCGTCAATGAGAACAAGAGATGACAGAGACGTGTAACCAATGGCACCACGTACCAACACGCCGGGTGATACGCCAGTATGGCGATGACGAATACACGCTTCCAATGTGCGTTCACCGCGATGTCGCCAAACACGGATGCGACCATCATGATGCTGTGAACAGAACCTGGATTCATCAGAAAAAATGACGTTTTGCCATTCGTGCACCCAGGTTCGTCGTTGAGTAAACCATCGCAGGCGCTCCTGTCTGTGATGCAGCGTCAAGGGTAACCGCAGCCACGGTCTCCGAGCTGCAAACGTCGTCGAACTGTTCGTGCAGATGGTTGTTGTCTTGCAAACGTCCCCATCTGTTGACTCAGGGATCGAGACGTGGCTGCAAGATCCGTTACAGCGATAAGAGATAAGATGCCTGTCATCTCGACTGCTAGTGATACGAGGCCGTTCCGTATTACCCTCCTGAACCCACCGACTCAATATTCTGTTAATAGTCATTGGATTTCGTCCAACGCGAGCAGCTACGTCGCGATACGATAAACCGCAATCGCGAAAGGCTACAATCCGACCTTTATCAAAGTCGGAAACGTGATGGTACGCATTTCTCCTCCTTACACGAGGCATCACAACAACATTTCACCAGGCAACGCCGGTAAACTGCTGTTTGTGTATGAGAAATCGGTTGGAAACTTTCCTCATGTCAGCACGTTGTAGGTGTCACCACCGGCGCCAACCTTGTGTGAATGCTCTGAAATGCTAATCATTTGCATATCAAAGCATCTTCTTCCTGTCGGTTAAATTTTGCGTCTAGAGCGCGTCATCTTCGTGGTGTAGCAATTTTAATGGCCAGTAGTGTTGATGGTGTTTGATACGTGGGATATCGAGCATACAGAACGACCCAGCAAGTAACTGCTCTCTTCAAATATCTGGTGTCCTTGTTGAGGCGTGCGACGTAGTGCAATGAATGCTAAACAGGATCAGGCCTACGTAAAACCTGTCGCTATGCAAACATGTCAGAGGTGTAGTTACTCATATCCGGGCTATGTACATTGTACTGGGCACCAGAACGTGTAGGCCTGATTCTGTTTTGCATTCACTGGACTACGTCGCAAGCCGCAACAATTACATTGCACAACGTTTTCAAATATTTGACTAGGGAAATTATTTGCTGGGTGTTCCGTATGCTCTGTATTCCACCTAATACTCAACAAATCTGAAGAAGCCTGAATCAGGCGAAATGCGTCATTGGTAAATAAGTAATAAATAGGTGTACATCCCTGCAACCAAGACTGGTTATTTGTTTCTTCATCGTGTATTACTGGTTGCTGTACCATCCCTGCCACGTGTTGAAACACACTTCATTTTTAAGAAGTGCACTCGCAGCTGATTCGCCAACGTGGAGCCACCATTGCTACCAGCCTGTCTGCACCATGGTACAAAGACACGCAGGTATGTTAACATCGTCAGTGGATGTTGCTTCAAATGGTTCAAATGGCTCTGAACACTATAAGACTTAACATCTGAGGTCATCAGTCTCCTAGAACTTAGAACTACTTAAACCTAACTAACCTAAGGACATCACACACATCCACGCCCGAGGCAGAATTCGAACCTGCGACCGTAGCAGTCACGCGATTCCGGACTGAAGCGCCTAGAACCGCTCGGCCACCGAGGCCGGCTAGTGGATGTTGCTATTTTACGCTGCTGTCCATTGTAACTGCAACACTAGGAAGATATAAAATAACGAAATTTTACTTATTTTGTGTATATAAGGGGCGCTGAATAAGCTATGCAATACATTTTTTCTGCAAGCAGGTTGGTTTTATTCGGGATTCCAATACACCATATTATTCCCCACACTTCTGGCTACAAAACCCTATTTTTCGCTATAATCTCCGTTTAGTGCGACTCCCTTACGCCACCTTACTGGGGGAACCTGTATTACCGCATGGTACCAGTCCACTGGTCGACGTCGGAGGCAACGTCTTGCTGCATCAATGACTTCCCCACCATCCCCGTCCGCGGAGTGCATCCTTCATTGCACCTAACAGGTGTGAGATTGGGCCCGTAGGGCAGATGAGGAAAAACCGTGCAATGAAGCTTTGTTTCCTGGTCGAAGTAATGAACCCATGTTCCATCGCATCTTCGCCAAGAAATTTTCACTATCAGTGTGGACGAGTGCGCCAACACTACAAACAGAGACGTCCAGTTGAGCAGCGAGGTGTCTAATTGTGATCCGTCGATAAAGTCGAATGAGAATGGCGGCGTGTTCCAACACTGCATTAGTCACAGCTGTGTGCGACCGGCCAGGACGCGGGAGATTGTACAGGTCTGCGCGACCTTGTTGCGATGGAGACAGACGCCTCTCCCAACGACTCACCATGCTTTTGTTCACTGTCAGGTCTCCCTAGACATTCTTCTAGCGCCTGTAAATATCTGGTACGTTCTGATTTTCCGTTAAAAGGAACTCAGTGACAGCTCTCTGCTTGGAACGCATTTCCGTTTCAGATGCCGTTTCCATGACTACGTATAGCGCTGCCACATAGAACTTCATGAAACTATAGCGGCTGATGTCCCACAAAAAAATCCTCATATTTTTCCGTCCTCGCCGACAGTAAAAATGGGTTTGCATTCTCTTTGAACACTCCTCGTAAAATACAATAGGAAGAGTACGTCAGGTGCTCTGGAGGTAACCAGAGTGCGAATTTTGTTACGCAGAACTGTCATCTTTGGTAGCCTCAATGGCTCCAGCGTGGCTGGGCATCAAGCCGAACTGAGCTTGGGTGCTTCACTCCATGCTGCTCCTCTCTACGCTAGCGTTAGTCAATCGTAGCCTCTGGAAAGTGATAGTGTGCTAATCTTTAAGCAACACATAACCACATGTAGAAATCTGGAGAACTTGGTGGCTAGATCAACACTGGAACATCCTCCGTATTGAGGTAGGTCATGACGCCAAGGGCAGTGTGCGTTAACGCGTTGTCTTGTTTAAGGATGTCACTGATGTTGCATGGAACAATTATTTACCCTGTTTTAAAATAGCTTCTAAACAACTGTGCACTGTCGGGGCTGTCTTTTGTACTCAGGTAATCCATGTGAGAAGGTTTCCGACTTAATTATGGCCACACAACGGGAATTAAGTCTTTGAACTGGACCTAGACGCATGGGACATTCCACTTCGGAAATCGTCAGGGAATTTAATATTCCGAAATCCACAGTGTCAAGAGCGTGCCGAGAGTACCAAATTTCAGACATTACCGGTCAACGCAGTAGCCGACGGCCTTGACTTAACGATCGAAAGCAGGGCCGTTTGCGTAGACTTGTCAGTGCCGAGAGACAAGCAACACTGCTTGAAATAAACCCAGAAATCAATGTGGGAGTATAACTAACGTATCCATTAGGACAGTGCTGCGAAATTTGACGTTAATGGGCTATGGCAGCAGACGACCGATGCGGGTGCCTCTGCAACAGCACAACATCGCCTGCAGCGCCTCTCCTGGGCCTGTGACATATCGGTTAAATCCTAGACGACTGGAAAACCGTGGCCCGGTCAGATGAGTCAGTTGGTAAGAGGTGATAGTGTGCTTCGAGCGTGGCGCAGACCCCACGGAGCTACGTATCCAAGTTGTCAACAAAGCACTATGCAAGATGGTGGTGACTCCATAATAGTGTGTTTAAGTGGAATGGACTTGGCCCTCTGGTCCAACTGAACCGATCATTGACTGGAGATGGTTGCAGCCATCATGGATTTCATGTTCCAAAACAACGATGGAAATTTTATGGCTGACAATGCGCCTTGTTACCAGGCCACAGTTTTGAAGAACGTTCTGGACAGTTCGTCCGAATCATTCGGCCACGCAGATCGCCCTACATGAATCCCATCGAACATCCATATGATATAATCGATAGATCAGTTCGTGCATGAAATCCTGCACCGACAACACTTTCGCAGAGCTAGCACTGCTCAGTAGAGTTGGGCAACACGATTCTTTTTCCCGATTTGATTCCTACGATTCAATCTCACACTGCGGATCGATTCCTACGATTCGTTCACGATTCATTCATTTCTAGTCTGCGATGGCACGATTCTTACGGAATGCAAAAAGTTCTACATCTTACTCACAGATGGCAGGACATGTCTGAAATTGACAGTGGGGTTAGAATCGAACTGTGTCATGATTAGATACGCCAGAAATAGTTAATTTATGAGTAAACATACATATGACGTTACAAGTGTGATTCTCGATTTATACGTGTAATGCCTTAATTGATGAAAGGTCACATTTGATTTGATTGCATCCATTGTTTTCACGAGTAATATTACGGGCCATGAACTTCGTTTGTTCGTTCCGAGCTTCCTTTGTTCATACGCATCATCCACTTGACTGCCATCTGGCGGTCGTAATCATTCGGCACGGCTCGGGATGATTCGGAAGTTGCCTTTGAAGTTGCGTACTAAGAATCAATGAATCGTTGGAACTTGGAATCTTCACGACTCGGAAACACACAATCGTTCTTACGATTCTTTTGAACGACGATTCGTCCGTATCACGATTCGATTCTTACGGTTCTTTATTTAGAGTCGTTCAAATGAACGACTCATTCACGAATCGCCACAACTCTACTGCTCAGTATTTCAGCACGGGATTTTCAATGACCTGTTGAGTCCATGACAAGTCGAGTTGCTTCCCTACGGTAGACCGAAGGAGGTTCGACACGATATTAAGAGTATCACATGCCTTTTGCCACAGTGTATTTCGGTACCGCCGCCATCAGTTCTCTACACATAGGTAACACAAGTGGGGAGGGAATAGTCCAGTGTTCAAGACTGAATAGAAATTTACATCAAGGAAGATAAATACACACGAACACCGAAGATACGTTGAACCTATAAGTTTTATGTCTCTTTGTTATTGGTAACCTTGCTACAGTGCAAATTTCTATCCACTCTTGAACACTGTACTGTCCTCCTCATGTGTGTTTCCTTTGTATGCACGATGGATAGCAATTTAATGACCACTTCAAAAAAATCAAGCTCCGCCATGAATTTTGGTGTTAGTCCCTCTCTACATAATCACCATTCAATGTGACACATTTGGTTTCCAACTATGACTTGAAAAAGGCCTGGTTGTAGAAATCTGATTTTTGGCTGTTTAGGAAAAGTTCCGCCTCTAAAATCATTCCCGCACGACCCTTCGACTTGAAACCTCCGTTAATCTCATCGAGAGATTTTGGTAATACGCTGCTGTGGTGGTTGACCCCTGGCTAGCATAATCTGATAGCACTAACACGTCGTAGTCCCAAAAACCAGCATCACGTTCCTCGATCATTGTGAATTCGCACGTTTCCGAAATCATCTAGCTTTTGTACATGGTGATTGTTGTTGTTGTTGTGGTCTTCAGTCCTGAGACTGGTTTGATGCAGCTCTCCATGCTACTCTATCCTGTGCAAGCCTCTTCATCTCCCAGTACCTACTGCAACCTACATCCTTCTGAATCTGCTTAGTGTATTCATCTCTTGGTCTCCCTCTACGATTTTTACCCTCCACGCTGCCCTCCAATGCTAAATTTGTGATCCCTTGATGCCTCAAAACATGTCCTACCAACCGATCCCTTCTTCTAGTCAAGTTGTGCCACAAACTTCTCTTCTCCCCAATCCTATTCAATACCTCCTCATTAGTTACGTGATCTACCCACCTTATCTTCAGCATTCTTCTGTAGCACCACATTTCGAAAGCTTCTATTCTCTTCTTGTCCAAACTGGTTATCGTCCATGTTTCGCTTCCATACATGGCTACACTCCATACAAATACTTTCAGAAACGACTTCCTGACACTTAAATCTATACTCGATGTTAACAAATTTCTCTTCTTCAGAAACGATTTCCTTGCCATTGCCAGTCTACATTTTATATCCTCTCTACTTCGACCATCATCAGTTATTTTACTCCCTAAATAGCAAACCTCCTTTACTACTTTAAGTGTCTCATTTCCTAATCTAATCCCCTCAGCATCACCCGATTTAATTTGACTACATTCCATTATCCTCGTTTTGCTTTTGTTGATGTTCATCTTATATCCTCCTTTCAAGACATTGTCCATTCCGTTCAACTGCTCTTCCAAGTCTTTTGCTGTCTCTGACAGAATTACAATGTCATCGGCGAACCTCAAAGTTTTTACTTCTTCTCCATGAATTTTAATACCTACTCCGAATTTTTCTTTTGTTTCCTCTACTGCTTGCTCAATATACAGATTGAATAACATCGGGGAGAGGCTACAACCCTGTCTCACTCCTTTCCCAACCACTGCTTCCCTTTCATGCCCCTCGACTCTTATAACTGCCATCTGGTTTCTGTACAAATTGTAAATAGCCTTTCGCTCCCTGTATTTTACCCCTGCCACCTTCAGAATTTGAAAGAGAGTATTCCAGTTAACGTTGTCAAAAGCTTTCTCTAAGTCTACAAATGCTAGAAACGTAGGTTTGCCTTTTCGTAATCTTTCTTCTAAGATAAGTCGTAAGGTTAGTATTGCCTCACGTGTTCCAACATTTCTACGGAATCCAAACTGATCTTCCCCGAGGTCCGCTTCTACCAGTTTTTCCATTCGTCTATAAAGAATTCGCGTTAGTATTTTGCAGCTGTGACTTATTAAACTGATAGTTCGGTAATTTTCACATCTGTCAACACCTGCTTTCTTTGGTATTGGAATTATTATATTCTTCTTGAAGTCTGTGGGTATTTCGCCTGTCTCATACATCTTGCTCACCAGATGGTAGAGTTTTGTCATGACTGGCTCTCCCAAGGCCATCAGTAGTTCTAATGGAATGTTGTCTACTCCCGGGGCCTTGTTTCCACTCAGGTCTTTCAGTGCTCTGTCAAACTCTTCACGCAGTATCGTATCTCCCATTTCATCTTCATCTACATCCTCTTCCATTTCCATAATATTGTCCTCAAGTACATCGCCCTTGTATAAACTCTCTATATACTCCTTCCACCTTTCTGCCTTCCCTTCTTTGCTTAGAACTGGGTTGCCATCTGAGCTCTTGATATTCATACAAGAGGTTCTCTTCTCTCCAAAGGTCTCTTTAATTTTCCTGTAGGCAGTATCTATCTTACCCCTAGTGAGACAAGCCTCTACATCCTTACATTTGTCCTCTAGCCATCCCTGCTTAGCCATTTTGCACTTTCTGTCGATCTCATTTTTGAGACGTTTGTATTCCTTTTTGCCTGCTTCATTTACTGCATTTTTATATTTTCTCCTTTCATCAATTAAATTCAATATTTCTTCTGTTACCCAAGGATTTCTATTAGCCCTCGTCTTTTTACCTGCTACATGGTGATTAGGCGGCCGAAATAATCATCTGAACTGGACTGACACAGTTGCAACATTCCAGTTGCCGCCACGGTTCGACGGGCACTTTGTGTGGGTGTGAGCAGTCGTGGAACCCAACGGGCGGAGATCATTTTCCTGCTCAAAGTGCCGTGTAAGATGTGAGACCTGATTTCCTCCCGGCATACAAAATGGAGAAATAACTTAGAGGAACGTAGCCGATGGCGTCGTCGGCAACCGCTGGTATTTCGACAGGTGGCCACCCTGTAATTCTCAAGGCATAACTGCACCAAGTAAGCGTTGTGCAATTGAATTTAAGACCTTGGTGTGTCGGTTTGCTGAGCAATTCCGGAAAGATAACACACACACACACACACACACACACACACACTGTAAACACTATCGCTACTTCACAACCAAAGATGACCAACACCAACAGCAGTGAAAATTACTAAATAACGGGTGAAGTAACATCAACTTTGTCCCTCTTTTTGACAAGGAAGAGAGCAGCATTCCAGGCAGAATTCAAGCAAAAACCTTCATCTCCTTTTAGAAGGTTATCTACTCGTTTAATCTTAACTGCTTCTTTAGTGACACTTTCCGGATAACTGAAAAGGATGCCAGAATCCCCGTGTTGCTACATTCCATTTGATGACCGGTACCAAGACAACGTTGCGCCTTAGACGATATGCTCGGCTGTTGTAAGAGTGTGTCTGACGAATATATGACATGCCACAACTGCAAGGAATACGATAGACACCCGTCTTATGCACACCAAGATCATCCTTAACAGAACCTGAAAAGATCCCAATCTTAGATGAAGGTCGTAAAATACATCTTACATAATATTTCAGCAAAGATGAGACCCATTTTGTTGGAAATTCTCCCTGCGCAATGCAGAAAGGTCATAGATCTTGGTGCCAGCTTGGTATTACCATCACTCACCCTGTACACGGTTGGTCAATAGCGCAACACATGTTTGAATTGTCTTTCACTTCGTCCATTCTCACGGAAGGTGACCTCAAGATGGGTTCACTTAGCTGAGGTCTGAAATGACGTGGACCCTGTGAACCAAGGTATGAAGTACCCTTTCAGGCTGAGCCGGGTGGTGACAACTATCAGCGGATAGCTACAAGTCAGTGTGAGTAGGTTTCCTATAAATAGCAGGTGTCAATTTACCACCAACCTTCCTCCTGACCAACAAATCAAGGAAGGGAAGGCAGACATTTTTTTCCACCTCCATCGTGACGAATATTCGGATGGAATGAATTCAGGTGCTCTAAAATGTCGTCCAAATTCTCACGACGCCAAACAACGAAAGTATGGTCTACATACTGAAAAAACACGCAGTTTTCAAAACCGCCGGCTCCAAGGCACGTTCCTCGAAGTCTTCTATAAACAAATTTGCAATTTGGCATCCCATCGCAACTCCATCTGTCTGCTCATAGTACTGGCCATCGAATAAAAGGTAAGTGGAAGTTATTTGCATATACGTTCGTTTATTCAACAACAAACCTAACCTTAATTAACCGTAACGAATCAGATAGAGGAACATGAATGAAGAGAGAGATTACATCAAAACTTACCAGAATATCAGTCATTCAAACACATTCACTCCAGTCGACGAAAGAAATCCGCCGAGTTCTACTCCAGTCGACGTAAGAAATCCGCCGAGTTCTTAATGTGATGCTCACACCGATCAACTACGGGGCTCATGTGAGATGAATCATTTCCATCGATAGAAAACCTATTTGAACACCGTCCTCTGGATGAACAAAGATGTATGTGAGGTACTCCATTTCTCTGCCACATCTTGGACACAAGCCGAGTCTTCAGTTTCATAACTTTAGTGATACTAAATTAGTTACAGGGCTTTGTGAGGTACTGCAATCCCTGTGTGTACATTTGCTTGACAAAAGTTTTGTGTGTGGAGGAGACTGTTCTATTCACAGAGTTAGTACAACATGACATATAATTTCATATGTCAAACACTACTGCTATGCTTTTGTGTTTACGTTCTAGGATAATTTCTCTCTTCCCAGAACCTTCTTGGTATGGAATACAAATACTACAACACTTCAACAGAATTGATAGCATAAGCGCTTTATATAAAACGTTTCAAACTCCTTCTGTCTGGAGCTCCATCATGCATAACTCAAACGTTTCTTCTTCTTAAAAGTCTGTTAAATCACCACAACACTCTCAAATGCATCAGGCTCATATCTACTATACACCAATAAGCTGTGGTGAACTCATCAGCATATAAGCACCTAAAGAGGCCGTTTTTACTTGGTTGGGTGACGTGGGTAAGATTGGTACAGAACAGTGTTCGTAGAACGGCAGTTATAATACTGGAACTAGAAAACCGGTCTATGTATCACTAGCGCCCGTCAGTAAAAGTTTGGTGCAGGTGTTATACTCTCTGCGGAAGCAAAATACCGAAGCGTCTTTATTACGTGGAACTCAGCTCATTCTGTTCCTTTACAGGACTTCAGGTCAGTTTCAAATTAAATCAGAGACAATTTTGCGGGGAGGGTTGGTTACGAACAGAGTGGCTCGTTTCGCAATAGAAGGCTTTGATGCTCCGACTTTATCCCATGAATGTAAGAATGCTTTGTGACTCTATCAACATAGAGGGAGATGGTTATTCGAAGAAAATGTTTCGGCTAAAGATGGTTCAAATGGCTCTAAGCACTATGGGGTTTAACATATGAGGTCATCAGTCCCCTAGACTTAGAATTACTTAAACCTAACCAACCTAAGGACATCACACACTTCCAAGCCCGAGGCAGGATTCGAACCTGCGACCGTAGCAGCCGCGCGGTTCCGGACCGAAGCGCCTAGAAC
Source organism: Schistocerca americana (assembly GCF_021461395.2). Lineage (NCBI taxonomy): Eukaryota > Metazoa > Arthropoda > Insecta > Orthoptera > Acrididae > Schistocerca > Schistocerca americana. The sequence goes on from NC_060124.1 coordinate 34,802,330, forward strand.
CGCTCGGTCCTGTCACATTAATTCAGCTCATTCTGTTTCTCCATTGGATGCAGAAAGTTGTAGATATAGCGTTCTCTGACTTCTACTTGCTTCTGACGTAAATTGGAACGACCATATGGACAAAGCTGCAGGAAGGGCAGGGCAAAGACTGAGGAGAGATGGAGAGAGACTGTGTAAAACAATGCTTCAGTTTTGTTGTATGGGTCCTTAGCAGATAGGTTCAAAGAAGGTGACACCTTTGAGACAGGAGAGTACTACGAATTTGATTCTCCAGAGGTTGTAATCATTAAAAGACATCTCCATAGAATCCGATGCAAGTGCGTGGTTGAATGGAGAGATTTTATTCTAAATTGCAGACAGCATTTCTACTAGAAAGCATAACACATAGATCTTAAAAGTCAGTAGTCATAGGGTTTTGTACATTTCTTATGACTTCAGTCTAGCGTTGCATTTTTAAGTGATTCCTCACATAGCACACCATCTACTCTGTGTTATCATTCTCAATCAAACATCATCCTCCCTTGCCTATAACCCCGTGGAGATACTGCAGAACCTCTGTTACACAGTGTACATATCTAGACAGAAGGCTTTGCAAATACTGTTTGACAGCGTGGGAAATATCTAGCAATGGCATGAGGAAGTAGCAAATATCGGTTTAAGGGGCTCCGGAACGCCCTATACTTGCAATGTTAAAATAACGCTTATAAATTACATCTTTCCTCACAAAGTATTTGAGGTAGGAAGTTGAACTTTTTACAGATTATTTATTGGAATATGGGCTACAACTTAACACAGGGATTTTACAAAATTTTAGTTCAGTTATTAAAGATGATTTTTTTTCAATTGTAATGAAAATTCACATTTTTTTGCAATTTTTTATTTATATATTCAAAAATATACAGTTTTTTGGAAAAAGGCTGTGTTAAATTATGCATAAGGTACTGTGTAACATTTACTGAAAGTTTGAAATAAATATGTTTGGAAGATACTTAGAAAACATGTAATTAGTATGAGAAAATAAAAGTTTTGGGAATCGAGCGACAAAGATTGGATTAACTTTTTAGTGCATTCCAGGTCCATAGGATGGATTATCTTCATCCTCTGCAAACTCCTCCTCCAGCTTCCTCTTGTTCCTCCTCCTGTTTACTCTTGCTTGTATTTCTAGACTCTTTAAAGCCCTGTCTGCAGCCCGAAGGCGTTCCTTGTCTAAAGCAAGCATCGCTCGTTGTTGTGTTCGTAGATTTTGCTACCATTTTCTTCAGTTGCAGTTACTGCAACACTGTTCCAAAAGGTGGTCATGTATCAACACTTATCACATTTCAGTTGTATTTCACTAGAAAGTCCTACGTGCTTTATTATGGAGAGTTCCAGACCAACTTCACTACAATGAATACATCTTACGCAGTTTGAAAAGATTCCTTTGAGAACCGACATATCAAATATTTCATTCACATCCGATTCGCCCATAAAACATTCATAGTTTTCACTCATTGAACCAAGCTTCTTCTGTGAAGTATTTTCTTTCCCACTTTGACTGCTATGGGCAGGTGTACTTGAGAGGTTAGGTTCACTCACTTGGTTATCGTCTTTATTGTTTACAGTAATAACACAAACCTTTGGCTTTCCAACATTTCTCCTTTTCTTAAAAGCCTTCAGAGGATTTCTAATAACTTTACTTTTACTCATTATTATACTTCAACAAAACAGAGACTCAAGAAACAGAATTAATTACGAATACTTTCGAGATAACGACAGAGTAAATAAACATGAAACAATCGACAATCACACCAGCGATATATATTGAACCATCACAGGTTAGCCACAACACATACTTTATCTCACATCACTAAAATGTACCTGATGAACACGGACGTTAATAATAACACCATTTGACAGCAGTTTAACAGCGCCACAGTGGGTCACGGCCATGTAGAACACATTCCAAAAAAAATTTTAAATAGTTGTAGTCTTCGGAATTGAATAAATTACATATCTATTAAAAGGTAATAGTCTTCAGATTCAGAAAACGCAAAAATGTAAAAATTGAACTTTTCATGATTTTGAGCCTTTCCGGAGCCCCTTAATACCACGCTCCTTAGCCGAATCACTTTCTAAATTCGGTGAGAAGAGTGATTTTATTATGAGCTTCCACTGCTGGCGACGTGGACCTGCACTTACGGTCTGTTAATACACCCTCCCGTAGTCACCGTATTCACAGTGTTGTGGTATTTGTGTGGAAGACCACTTCATTCGAAAGCAATACCATACACACTACCTTACCTCGATTTATAAAGCATGTATAATTTTTAACATGGTTATTGTTAGAGATACTTGTGTGTGCCAGTGGAACCAAGACTGCTTCATATGCAAGGTGACAGTAAAATAGTCGTTGCAATCGTGTTTTCAATAGTAGATCGCTTAGAAAGCCATTACATATCTCTTCCTAAGACACACTTTTACCACCCGCAAAAAAAAAAAAAAAAAAAAAAAAATGGAGCATGTCCATCTATCGCGGATTTTCACTCAATATTGTTTGTTGCCACCAGCATTCAGTTACTGGTGAAGTATTATAATTAGTAGAGGATGTGTGATAGATTTTCTGTGATCAGTAGGCTTTTTAAAGTATGTGCTAAGATGTACAGTTACTGTGGTCAGTGTTCCAACATGTGCAAACAAACCGACTATGTGTGGTTGTAACGGAGGTATAGTCTCAAAGTGGAAAATTGCAATTTCAGCGCACCGATAGCTGTAAGGAACATGAAAGATTTTATGTGGAAAATAATGTCTACTCATAAGGAGGATATACATATTGATATTTCAACGTAAGGTTCCTCCCAGAGCCACAGTCGTCAGGAGGAGGTATTTCTGACACTCGTTCATTGTCAAACGTCATAAGATTGGGGCTCCAATCGTAATACGCTACTGCCCATTAAAATTGCTACACCACGAACATAACGTGCTACAGACGCGAAATTTAACCGACAGGAAGAAGATACTGTGATATGCAAATGATTAGCTTTTCAGACTATTCACACAAGGTTGGCGCCGGTGGCGACACCTACAACGTGCTGACATGAGGAAAGTTTCCAACCGATTTCTCATAGGCAAACAGCAGTTGACCGGCGTTGCCTGATGAAACGTTGTTGTGATGCCTCGTGTAAGGAGGAGAAATACGTACCATCACGTTTCCGACTTTGATAAAGGTCGGATTGTAGCCTATCGCGATTGCGGTTTATCGTATCCCGACATTGCTGCTCGTGATGGTCGATATCCAATGACTGTTAGCAGAATATGGAATCGGTGGGTTCAGGAGGGTAATACGGAACTTCGTGCTGGATCCCAACGGCCTCGTATCACTAGCAGTCGAGATGACAGGCATCTTATCTGCATGGCTGTAACGGATCGTGCAGCCACGTCTCGATCCCTGAGTCAACAGATGGAGACGTTTGCAAGACAACAACCATCTGCATGAACAGTTCGACGACGTTTGCAGCAGCATGGACTATCAGCTCGGAGACGATGGCTGCGATTATCCCTGACACTGCATCACAGACAGGAGCGCCTGCGATGGTGTACTCAACGACGAACCTGGGTGCACGAATGGCAAAACGTCATTTTTTCGGATGAATCCAGGTTCTGTTTACAGCATCATGATTTTCGCATCCGTCTTTGGCGACATCGTGGTGAGCGCACATTGGAAGCGTGTATTTGTCATCGCCATACTTGCGTATCACCCGGCGTGATGGTATGGGGTGCCATTGGTTACACGTCTCGATCGCCCCCTGTTCGCATTGACGGCACTTTGAACAGTGGACGTTACATTTCAGATGTGTTACGACCCGTGGCTGTACCCTTCATTCGATCCCTGCGAAGCCCTACATTTCAGCAGGATAATGCACGACCGCATGTTGCAGGTCCTGTACGGGCCCTTCTGAATACAGAAAATGTTCGACTGCTGCCCTGGCCAGCACATTCTCCAGATCTCTCACCAATTGAAAACGTCTGGTCAATGGTGGCCGAGCAACTGGCTCGTCACAATATGCTAGTCACTACTCTTGATGAACTGTGGTATCGTGTTGAAGCTGCATGGGCAGCTGTACCTGTACACGCCACCCAAGCTCTGTTTGACTCAATGCCCAGGCGTATCAAGGCCTTTATTACGGTCAGAGGTGGTTGTTCTGGGTACTGATTAGTCAGGATCTATGAACCCAAATTGCGTGAAAATGTAATCACATGTCAGTTCTAGTATAATATATTTGTCCAATGAATACCCGTTTATCATCTGCATTTCTTCGTGGTGTAGCAATTTTAATGGCCAGTAGTGTACTTAATTGTGATTACAGTGATAAATATGCAGATGGTTTCCTAATACGACGCTGCCAGCCATCTGGGTGCGTAGTGGAACGATTTCATATTTCCGGCTTAAGGCTGTCGTGAGCGGCAGGGACAAGGACAAGTACGAGCCAGTCGGTTCTTCAGCAGCTCCGTCTGTATGTACGAGTGTTTTCTGCAGTCCCAGGCATCTAGCCATTACAATTACTAGAATCGTCTTTTAGTGCTTCTCAATACATTCCCGTGCACTCTGTCTTGTAGTGGTATTAGTTTTTTTTTACTCTCATATTACGTGGTATGTCCTTTCCTCCTCCTACTTCGACCTCGTGTAGCTGAGAGAATGAACTTAGGAATTTTATAATGCTCTTTAAAATACACTTAGCGGACCTGTAGTGGTAGAAATTCCACAAGCGTAACGGCATAAATTCGCACCGAAATATGAAATTCAATCATTTTATGCAGTACCACTTCCAATCAAGAAATCAAATTCTCCATTGGATAATTTATTGTTTCCAATATCTGGCGTTAGGAACTTGCTTATTCTGTATAAGAAATATTAGTAAATAATAATAGTGATGCTGTCATTGTTCTTTGGCAATATCTACTGACAAAATGCAACCTAACGATAGATTGCGTACTTAACGGATATACTGTGTGGCCGTTCTTTAGTACGACTTAAAAAGAGTGAGAGATTATCAATTGATGACTGATGTGTCGGTTCTCGATTGTGTTCAGGAGACGTACGGATTGATTACGCGAATGGGTTTTCTTAATTGACCTTTTGACCCGGATTGCCTTCACGCAATCAGAATCTTCAATGAAAGTACCTGTGGGACCTATTTGAATATGAAAATGGAAATGAAAGCAAATTAGTGGCATTTCGTAAGAGAAGGATTAACAGATCGAAAGTTGAACACATTAGTTGTCTCCCAAATACAATCGAGACACCGCGATATAGAGCGAACCTGTAACAAATGTCATATACAATTTGAACATCATTTTTGGTTAGTGAAAGAAAAGAATAAGAAGAAAATTACTGGATTGTAAAATATTAATATATTTTGAACAAATTGGCTTTAAACTTCTAGACATTGATAAATACACAATAAATACATGACTTACATCTGATATTTCTTTTGTACATGGAGCAGTCGAATAATCGCTGCTCTGTCAGTCCGTTCCTTCCTCAGATTAAATGTCCTTGAGAGCGTGTAAGTACCTTATATCTCCACGCGAGTTACTGAAATGTTTGTTCGTCGTTGCACATAATTTTTACACAGAATAAAAATACAACTTGTAGCAGTGTTATGTAGTGCGACTTAACATGTCGGCGACCAAAAGTACAAGGTATAATGAAGTCTCTCGAATATTTCTTAACAAAAGATAGATTTTTCTTTCTTCTGTATCGTAAATCCTTGCTATCAAGCGCTGCGGCAATGATTTTAGATATCTGCGCCCAGCTCTGAAATCCAATAATATTACAAATAGTGTTAGTGTAAGCACTCATATCAGTCCAACCATCCACAGATTGTTTAAGTACATTGCCTGTAAATGAAATGAAATTTGAAATTCTCAGCTACCTCTAGTGTTATGGACTTCTTACCAAACGATGTGACTCTGCCTGTACCCACCAATAGGGGGCAAGTGAAAAGAAAACAATCCGGAAGGATTTGGAAATCGGGCAGTTGCGGGATAAAACTCCACCAAATACACCAGATCTAGCATCCACCAACAGGATGCAAGGAAAAACTGTCCCCCACAGAGGGTATAAATTTAATTAATTGGTCAATCAACCTGATAGAACGAGGGAATATTTCCATGACATCCACAACTGGTGATTTACTAGGTAACCGCTACCTTGTTCAGGGCAACAGAGAGGTTAGTGTGGCACATGACAGATGCTTACTGGGCAGGAAGTAGCCACTTAAGAGAGAGAGATGGAGAGAGGGAAAGGGAGAGAGACAGAGAGAGAGAAAGAGAGAGAGAGAGACCAATTGTTTCTACAGGAATTTCTCAGGTATCGATATCAAAGAGTTGCTGCCACCTGATGCTTTGTTCAACAGGAAGTAACCAGAGGTCGTTGGGAGAGGAGAGGAGGGGCTTGGTGGAGGGATTAGGAGTATGGAGGTTGCTTCTCCCAGCATCCTCTGGTAGTGGTATTGTGAACCAGCTCAGTCAGTAACTGCAGGGTGGGCACATAGAGCAGCTGCTTCCACTGAACTGGTGTGGCAGGTGTGTGTCTGGGAACAAGCTAGGAAGTGAGTCTGGTATGAGATTTGAAAGGAAGCCAACATCCAGTATCACACCTTCCTCTGCATGCGACCAGCGCCTCCCAGTCCAGTGCTCAGGGCTCAAAGTGTTGCAAACAGCCTGACACATGTGGTATGGTGTGGTGTGCACGGGAATACATGAAGAGGCCAGCATGACTGCCCTGTGGTTGGCGCAAAGACGGGATCGAAAGCTTTTTAACAGTGTATTACGTGCAGTGAGATGTGTTGATGTCGATCTCGTGACAGTATTCCTTGTACGATCAGAAGAAGAAGCCATCTATTTAATTACTTCTTTTTTATGTATTTTACATGGCCTACATCTTATAAAACAGCAGACAATGAATGAGCTTTTCCCACCAAATAAAAGATAGATTCAACTCTGTGAAATCATTTTTATAAATAAACGGTATATTGTTTGCTGTGTAACTGACAGTGATTTGGATTTCCTGTCATGAGGTCTTCCTCTCAGGCACAGACTGAGTCTTTTCAAAATGGTTCAAATGGCTCTGAGCACTATGGGACTGAACTGCTGTGGTCATAAGTCCCCTAGAACTTAGAACTACTTAAACCTAACTAACCTAAGGACAGCACACAACACCCAGCCATCACCAGGCAGAGAAAATCCCTGACCCCGCCGGGAATCGAACCCGGGAACCCGGGCGTGGGAAGCGAGAACGCTACCGCACGACCACGAGATGCGGGCGAGTCTTTTCACTGCCAGTTTCCTGGGGGGGGGGGGGGGGGGGGGGGGAAGGGTTCTGGGCATTTACTAGAGGGGGATGGGTTAGTTCACTTATTGATTTAATTAAATAGTCAATCAAATTGATAAAGGGGACAGGAGGGGCTATTCGAATAAATCAGGCCTGAAAGTGTGTTTGTATAAGTGAGTTGGGGGAGAGGAGGGTTGAGGGCTTCCAAAGAGGTGGGGGAGCTAGAGGGGGAGAGGAGGGGTGGGGGCTTTCTCGGAAGGATGGATCATCCCCAGGGGTTCATAAATCAATTAAAAGCACAATAGGTTAAGGAAAGGGGGAGGAGTTACATGAAAAACCACTTAGCAGAATAATAGGTTAAGGTCATAAATCAATCATCTGTCACAATTAATTAGGATATCTGTTTGATATTAAAAGTGCGCCAGAACCAGATGTACCCTACTACTTATATAAGGAAAATTGTAAAATAAAATTATTGTGGCCTAGATATAAATTCTGCATGTATCTTCTAAGATGATTGCAGACCTTTCACGATGTCGCACTAACTAAGCAATCCTAAACCCAAAGGTTACTTTGAACACTGCATTTCTTCCCTAGGCATGATCCAATTGGTATGCATTTGCTTTCCTTGGACCTCCGGACTGACTTACTCTATAACAGCGAGATGTACAGTTTTAAAACGAACTCCTAACCACAAGATAACATTGAATTTTACATTAACAAATCACACCAGAGGTGAAAGAAACGATATGTGACAGCAAAAAAAAAAATAGGACTAACTAGGGATCCAGCACTCCACATTTAGATTTGTAGTCTAGTGCTTACCCAGTGAGTCACTCTTGTTTTCCTCGGTCCTTTTCCTTGCCAAATGGATCCAAATGAAACTCTGTGAACTAAATACATTCTGTGAAATCAATCTTTTGAAGCTCAAGAGTCTCAAAAGTCAAGCTTTCTTAAAGGTTGGTATTCTTTAGTCTATAACATCTTCTTTCCAAATCGTGAAGTTTAAGTTTCTTTTGCGAAATTAAAGTCTTTGTGTAACGCTGAAAGCTTATGGTAAATTGCTATCTTATGGAGAAAAGTTAATTTCTGGTAAAATATAACCATGTGTTAACTCAATGTTTTTCTTTAAACTAAATTTTCTGATAGAAACAACCTTTTTCAAAAATGGTTCAAATGGCTCTGAGCGCTATGGGACTTAACTTCTGAGGTCATCAGTCCCCTAGAACTTAGAACTACTTAAACCTAACTAACCTAAGGACATCACACACATCCATGCCCGAGGCAGGATTCGAACCTGTGACCGTAGCGGTCGCGCGGTTCCAGATTGTAGCGTCTAGAAACGCTCGGCCACTCTGGTTGGCCAACCTTTTCCTAACTAATTCTCCTGGTTAGGCCACATTCCACTCATTCGCCTTAATGTTTTGCGATATCGCGGACATATCGTCTTCCTGCCACTATGGATTAATTATTATAGGTAATTTGGATATCGTTTTATACTTGCTTTTTAATTGCTTTTGCAGATGGCAGTGGCGTTGTTTTAGGAATGCTTGAAAATCAATTTCTGTCAGATTGCGTGTCTTTATCGTGTGATGAAGATAAAGTCTAATAAGCCACGTTTAACTGTTTTTTTTTTTAATGCCAGGAAGAGTTCCAGTCAGGTAGTAACGTTTAGTTGATCTCTGTTGTCGTGGCGTCCCGTTTATCATAGCCAATCTACGTTGTGTGCAGTTCCGTGTTTTTATATGCTCTTTACATAGGAATAAATGAACTGGGAAGGCTACCATTTCCAGATTCACCACCTGCCACATGAGCTCTGTACTGAATAAACATCATAACAAGTATTATTTACGTCTGTGATTTGTTACAAACATATTCATTAAATGGCACAATTTTCTTGTCCTTCTGGCATTAGTTTCCTGTTTATTCCACGCCTTACTTCGTCATCTATTGCCATTCATTCAGATATGCTAGATAAGAGTGAAAATTTGACAAGGTACTATCAAAAGTATTCTTTTCATCTTTCTTCTCGTCCATACCACAAAGATAGACATCGTTACAGTAGCTTCTACAGAGTGCTTCTGGCATCGTCAGCCTCTGTCGCAGCACACATGTTTGCGTTAGCTGCGTAAGCACACAAAGATGCGCAAGCAGCAAACAGCCGATCGCTGCTCACTAACTTCTCCGCCGTGCATGCGTATAGCCGTTGGTTGATTGGTCGATTTGTGGGAGGGGACCAAACAGCGAGGTCATCGGTCGCATCGGATTAGGGAATGGTGGGTAAGGAAGTCAGCCGTGACCTTTCAAAGGAACCATCCTGAGATTTACCTGAAGCGATTTAGGGAAACCACAGAAGACCTAAAATCAGGATGGCCGGACGCGGGTTTGTACCGTCGGCCTCCAGAATGCAAGTCAAAGGTACTAACCACTGTGGCACCTCGCTCGGGATAATTGTTCTCAATAACGTGAACATAGGCAGCGATCATTAGGTAGCCTGGCCTTTCTACACTTCCAAGAGCGCGTGTAGTCTTCCGCTTTCACTCAAACCGTTTAAGAAGCAGTGATACGAAGCGCATAGTTTCTCTATACATTGCACAATTATAAATTCTGCGGGTGTAAATACCAAGAAACTTGCACTACACAGGTCAGTGTTCTTCAGTCCAATAATTTAGATATTTTTCGCTGTATGTACAACGTTATAGAACCAGAGCACCGCTAAAGAAAACTCAATTTCAACAGCAACTTAGCCACTTAACAATTTTGACGGTAATTGTGCTAAATGAAAATGTGGAGGCGGACATGAATCCGTTTTTTAAAAGAAAGTGCTTTACAACCAGATATGAGTACAAATTGGGGAAATAATTGGCTCCTTTGATCACTTACAGTCTCTCGTAGACCCTTATGGTACATACAGCCACGTTTACCGTTCTTGCATTTGGAAAATTGATTCAACTGTACAAGAACTACTTCGTTTCTGAGCAGCTAAAAATGATTTTTGTGTAGTTTATTCATTTAAACTGCTCATTAACGGTAGCAAAAGAAGTAGAAATTTCGATACAGCCTTACCAACTGCAGATCTGTAGTCTCGTATACAACAACATATGTACTGTTTCTGTTCACACATTAAGCTGCTTTTCTTTTGTTAAAGAGTACCACAATTTTCCGTGACTAAGTTGTCTATAAATTCACTAACAGAAACTACGTATGGAATTAAACATAAGTGATCTGACGAAGTGAAATGAGAAGACTGTATAGAATATCAGAATGTGAAACGCAGTACAACAGGTGAGTAGTACAAGTAGTTCAAAAATGGTTCAAATGGCTGTGAGCACTATGGGACTTAACTTCCGAGGTCATCAGTCCCCTAGAACTTAGAACTACTTAAACCTAACTAACCTAAGGACATCACACATATCCATGCCCGAGGCAGGATTCGAACCTACGACCGTAGCGGTCGCGCGGTTCCAGACTGTAGCGCCTAGAACCGCTCGGCCACACCGGCCGGCGTACAAGTAGTAAGTAAGGCTTCGCTTCGGGTCAACAATATGTTTTAGATTCTTGGGAGATAATCTTCTACCTTTATTGGGTCATAAATTTTCGTATGGAATTTTACAAGCAGTAAATATTGTACTGTAATACTTACGAACATCGTTTTACAAAGACACAATGAGACAATTCCCGTCCTAACTCCCTTTCTGAACACAACAAACGTCAAACGCAGTCTCACAACGTATTTCGATATCAAGCGCTTTTCTCTATGATCTTAAATTCTGTCTGATAAGCAGTGTGATCTTTAAATGGTTCCTATTTTATACTTTTTCATCGCAAAAAATAATGAAACAGCAGCTCTGTTTGTATTTATGAAACGTCCCCTTAGAAAAATTGTACAGGACTGTGCTTAACCTGACACACAATATTTTTAGTGCGACGCAATCTGACTTTCAAAAATCCCTGCAAAAGAATGGCCCTGAGTAACATTAAACTATACCTTTCAGAAATTACTTACCTCACAAAAATCTTCATTACTCGAACTACTGCAGTACAGCGAGCGCCACTATTGCCAGCTAAATAAAAGATTCAAACTACGGAAGGCACTAACTACTGATAGGGATAGTTAGCAAATGAAAGATATTAATAGAGAACAAACAATGTATTTACCTTAATATCATCATAATATCTAGCAGTTCATGACAAATTACAAAACTCCGCCATCTCTCTCCCCACATCCACCACTGCTGGCGGCTCACCTCCAACTGCGCAACGCTACGCGCTGTTCACATCCAGCTGCCGCTGCCCAACACTACAATGGCGAGTATTACAACAATACATAGCAGCCACAGACTGCACACAGCACAGCCAGTGATTTTCATACAGAGGTGGCGTTACCAATAAAAAAACCTAAACAGCCTACTTACATTTAGACATTGTCTCAATACACATGATAGTATGCCTTAGATATTAATCACAAGATATCGTCATTGTGTTTTTTAACTCACTAAACGACGCATAGTTTCAAGTCATAGTAGAGTTAATCTTAGAGATATCAGGAGCAACTTTATTTCTCAAATGGAACTACAGTAATATTGCTGTTTGCATTGTGGCTCTGAAAGAGACAAACTGTACTCCGCTCTTAGTAATTTATGAAAAAATTCAGTATTTAGGTTTTTTAATATCAGATTTATTTTGATTCCACGTGCAAATTCGCTTATTGGTCGGGTGCGACTAAGTTAGCCTTAAACTGATATGTCTTGAATAGCCTGTCTAAACGTACTGGATTGATTAAACACCTGAAAGTTAAAAAAGATGGCTGTGGGCATGAATCACCAGTTAACTACGGCAATAGTTTTGCATATACTTCAACCTGATCCTTGACGTAAACGCCACAAACAGTAAGTACTAAGTCTTATAAATAGGCCTACCAGCTTCAGTCTTGGAAAGTGTGCATAGTCAACGGAAATATACACTACAAGCATTGCGAAAGTGTGATGAGGCGAACTAAATAGTTCCCTTCAGTATTGTTGCACACACTGCAAAAGACCTGGAGTTTTAAGTCGACCGGAATTTTCAGCACTGGTTAAGTGACTCAGAATAAATATTAAATTTGTCTTCGTGTGTGTGTGTGTGTGTGTGTGTGTGTGTGTGTGTGTGTGTGTGCGCACGCGCACAATATCAATAACGGTGAAGTAATTTGCTCCAGAAACACCCGCAGCATCTATCGATCTGACTTGCGATGTGAAGAGTTTCCTACAAAACTGTTACTGCTTTGACTCCGCTTATTGAGGGTTTACCACTAATTATTTGTGCAGAAAATAGTATTTTGCGCATTTTCAGGCTAGCATTCATTGATGTACGCAGGCTATCACCATATTTTTGTGTTCAGATCTCCTTTCTTCTTTTCTGTCTTATCCATAAAATGAAATGATCATATGGTATAATCGGCCTGGAGACCCCGTCTGAGGCTGTCCGGCCGCCTACTGTAAGTCTTTCTGTTTAACGCAGTTTCGAAGATTTCTGAGTCGGCAATGATGAAATGTTGATGAGAACAAAACAACACCCAGTCCCCGAGCAGAGAAAAATTTCCGACCCAGCCCGGAATCAAACCCGGGACAACAGTGTCTGGAGGCAGTAGCGGTAACCACTTTTTGTTTTCTATCACTAGATCACGAGCTGTGGACACTTCCTCCATAAAGAAGTAGCGTATCATAGTTTTCGTGGTTTGTGAACAACATTGTCTCTGTAGTAAGTAGTGCTCGACACACTCATTCAAAACACGAGGATTCATTGCTCTCTGTCCCCTTCACAGCATCAAATCACCATCCGGTCATTCAGATTTAGGTTTACGTTGGTTTTCTTAAAACGCTTAAGGGGCTCCGGAACGCCCTATACTTGCAATGTTAAAATAACGCTTATAAATTACATCTTTCCTCACAAGGTATTTGAGGTAGGAAGTTGAACTTTTTACAGATTATTTATTGGAATATGGGCTACAACTTAACACAGGGATTTTACAAAAGTTTAGTTCAGTTATTAAAGATGATCTTTTTCAATTGTAATGAAAATTCACAACATTTTTTTTGCAATTTTTTATTTATATATTCAAAAATATACAGTTTTTTGGAAAAAGGCTGTGTTAAATTATGCAGAAGGTACTGTGTAACATTTACTGAAAGTTTGAAAGAAATATGTTTGGAAGATCCTTAGAAAACATGTAATTAGTATGAGAAAATAAAAGTTTTGGGAATCGAGCGACAAAGATTGGATTAGCTTTTTAGTGCATTCCAGGTCCATAGGATGGATTATCTTCATCCTTTGCAAACTCCTCCTCCAGCTTCCTCTTGTTCCTCCTCCTGTTTACTCTTGCTTGTATTTCTAGACTCTTTACAGCCCTGTCTGCAGCCCGAAGGCGTTCCTTGTCTAAAGCAAGCATCGCTCGTTGTTGTGTTCGTAGATTTTGCTACCATTTTCTTCAGTTGCAGTTACTGCAACACTGTTCCAAAAGGTGGTCATGTATGAACACTTATCACATTTCAGTTGTATTTCACTAGAAAGTCCTACGTGCTTAATTATGGAGAGTTCCAGACCAACTTCACTACAATGAATACATCTTACACAGTTTGAAAAAATTCCTTTGAGAACCGACATATCAAATATTTCATTCACACCCGATTCGCCCATAAAACATTCATAGTTTTCACTCATTGAACCAAGCTTCTTCTGTGAAGTATTTTCTTTCCCACTTTGACTGCTATGGGCAGGTGTACTTGAGAGGTTAGGTTCACTCACTTGGTTATCGTCTTTATTGTTTACAGTAATAACACATACCTTTGGCTTTCCAACATTTCTCCTTTTCTTAAAAGCCTTCAGAGGATTTCTAATAACTTTACTTTTACTCATTATTATACTTCAACAAAACAGAGACTCAAGAAACAGAATTAATTACGAATACTTTCGAGATAACGACAGAGTAAATAAACATGAAACAATCGACAATCACACCAGCGATATATATTGAACCATCACAGGTTAGCCACAACACATACTTTATCTCACATCACTAAAATGTACCTGATGAACACGGACGTTAATAATAACACCATTTGACAGCAGTTTAACAGCGCCACAGTGGGTCACGCCCATGTAGAACACATTTCAAAAAAAATTTAAAAATAGTTGTAGTCTTCGGAATTGAATAAATTATATATATATTAAAAGGTAATAGTCTGCAGATTCAGAAAACGCAAAAAAGTAAAAATTGAACTTTTCATGATTTTGAGCCTCTCCGGAGCCCCTTAAGGCAAACGTGGGAATGGTTCCAGGGTGAGGTATGCGCTACATCTCAGATGACTTTGGCTTCCGGCTTCCTTCCTTTCCTGGCGTTATCGCTGTGCTGCAACATTCCGTTTCCGCTGATACAAAGCAATGTATTTTCTTATTAGCTGTGATTTCGGAACTTTTGAATCAGGACACCATCAGTCTGTTGTTCTAAACAGAGAAATACTATGTCGCAAAAACTGTAAGTTATCTAAAACAAACTTCGGCGTGTAATAAGTTTTAGTTTACCTCTTCACGTCGACACTGCTGGTAGCAGAAAGTACAGAATGGACAAAGTAAAACTGACCCGGAAAACTTTTACAATAAGACTGACATAGCATTAACTCTTTTTAATGGACATCACAGGATAAGATGGAAATGGCCACCTTTGACTTCGATTCAGCGCTCGGTTCGATTTATCAAACTGTGAGACATGTGTAGCAGCCTGTTAGGGATAGCAGCAATAGCGTTTTCAGTGTTCTGCTGTGGCTGGCAGTGTGTGACGATTATCTGAGTACATCTGACCCCTCCTTTTGCCCCACAGGTAAAATTCAAAGGGAAGGAGGGCTCGGAGATTGAAGTGAGCAAGAGATTGCACTGCCCCTCCCAGCTGTTCTCTTCTCACCGTACACCTCATGCACTCGTGACAAGGTTGTCAAGGCAGTGTGTGCTGTTACTCCGATTTGCTGAGTGAGTTGATCCACATATGGATTAAACATTTTCTGGACGTATCGGTCAGCATTAAAAAATTTGGGGAAAGAATCGTGTTAGGGTGCAGTCACCAGACGCTGGGTGTCAAACACCAATCTTGAGATTAGGCAAGTGCTTTTCGAAGTACTGATTAGGATTTTCTGATGCACATTCACTCATGATCTGTGTGTTCACATTCCCTGACAGGATGAATCAGGTCTCATTTTAATAAAATGAAAATCTGAAGAATCAAAGCTCCTGACATCACTTCACTCACAAACCACTGGCAGAAATCAACACGGGCAAGTTCGTCCGGACAATTCGATTGAGACACAACAAATTCAAACATGATCGCGCCTTTCTGCCGTCCTGTTACGTCTCCACGCCGATGCATTTCAGTGAGCTGATTGCATACAGGTAACATGCATGTACACACCACTTAACTGTCATGAGTGAAGTCAGCCGGGAGGAGTCACGTGACTGCCTGGTATCAGTTCTGCACCGTACACAATGCTCCAAAGCGGTCCGTGTATTGTTTTAAGAGAATGACTGACGCTTTGTCCGATGATCTTATCTTTGCAAACTGAAAGTAATTTGTGGACACACACACGTTTTAAGTACACATCTCGTTGAGTTTAATGCCTAGAGACGTTGTTGGACTGTATAACGGATCTTTAACGTTGGGATAAATTTATTTTATTTTTTGTTAAATGTTTTCTTTAAATAGCTGAATAAATTGTAATTAGGAATAATTTAATTAAGCAGAGTAGAGAAGATAAAGTCAAAGAGATGTTCATTGGGCGGACATTGTCGTAATGTAACGTCATTGCGTTGTTCGGTTGTAACAGGTCGTTTGTGTTCCGTTCTGCTGTTCGGTCGTGCGCGTATCTGAAAGGAATTAATTCGGGGACTAGAATAAACTTTCACATAATAGTTACGATTCGATGTTCCGACAAAAGGGGTTAATGTCAGTGTTAATTTGAATTGTGGGCGACAGGACTAGTTTTGACAGATACGTGAAAACGGACGTAACGAAAGTTGTTCGCATATCATCCTTCAACGTGACTTTTTATTTAATTAACGATTGTGGGCTCATTAAAAGCTATTATCTCCTCATTAGGATCAATCCCTCTTTCCTCCTGGATAGTGATCATTCATTAACATTTACGTCATAAGAAATAAAAGTGATGTTAAATGACAATTACGTGTTATTCCGTTAGTGTGCAACCGACGTAATATCTCTGAAATGACATTGATATATAATTTGTATTAAATACTGAACTGAGATAGGAAGTAAATTGAAATTAGTGAACATTTGATACTGAGACTAGAGAAGCAGAAGCGCTTAAGGTTTCTCTTCTCTAAAATGGCAAAATAGGTACGAACTTTAACTCAATAGTCGACATTATGTATTGCAAAGACGTTAGCATTTCATACTTATTTTGACGACGCGCTGTTAAACAAAGGAACGTTGAGTCTCTGTACGAGTAATAAAATTAAGTCCAAAAACATAATTAATAACGGCGAACCCCGCTTTAACAAACTGTATTGCGTGTCCAGAATGAGATTTTCACTCTGCAGCGGAGTGTGCGCTGATATGAAACTTCCTGGCAGATTAAAACTGTGTGCCCGACCGAGACTCGAACTCGGGACCTTTGCCTTTCGCGGGCAAGTGCTCTACCACTGAGCTACCGAAGCACAACTCACGCCCGGTACTCACAGCTTTACTTCTGCCAGTACCTCGTCTCCCACCTTCCAAACTTTACAGAAGCTCTCCTGCGAACCTTGCAGAACTAGCACTCCTGAAAGAAAGGAGAGCTTCTGTAAAGTCTGGAAGGTAGGAAACGAGGTACTGGCAGAAGTAAAGCTGTGAGTACCGGGCGTGAGTCGTGCTTCGGTAGCTCAGTGGTAGAGCACTTGCCCGCGAAAGGCAAAGGTCCCGAGTTTGAGTCTCGGTCGGGCACACAGTTTTAATCTGCCAGGAAGTTTTGTATTGCGTGTCGTCATCGGGCAATAACTGCTCAACCCTGGACACTTGTGTGGTGAAATTAGAAGTCGGGCACATAAAACAAACTTAAAAAATCCATTCAAGCTACAGTGGAGTCGGCACAATACGACGTGGGCAGTTATAACAGGAATAATCACAGGCAATGATGGACGACATGAAACACAGTACATACGTAATAGAAGTGGAGTGATATGTTTATAGGAAAGCAGGATAACAGATATAAATTACATTATTTGACACAGGTCACACTCCCAGCATAAGGTCGATGGACTCTCAGTAAGGAATATGACCTCCTCGGGCATTAGCGGTCATTTTGCATCTGTTTTTCATGACGGCTAGAAAACTGTAGAGGATTCCTTGGGGGATACTGTCCCAGTCCTCTCTAAAAGCGATTTTCATTTCGTGCACGGTTTGGGGAAGGGCTGCTCGTTGAGGAACACGTCTGCCAAGAGCATCGCAAGCCCTGTAGGGTTTAGATCCGGGGAGAATGCAGATCAGTCCATACGTTGAATACATTCACTTCCCAGTGTGTCTGACACCTTAGTGGTCCCGTATGGGCGGGCAATTTCGTCCATAAACAGAAAGTCGGGACTTACTGCTCCTCCAAACAGACGGACATGATCCAGAATAATCACCTCTCAATACCGCTGTGCTGTGACGGTACCCTGCGCTCACATATGCAGCGCTGATCCGTCACTGTGCGTAATGCCTGCCCCCACCGTAAGTATTAGGCCATAACCCTAACGTTCGCGAACATTCTGTGGTGTTTAACGTGTTTCCTCGTAGCCAGAATCACTTGCCACAATTAAGCGAGGTTCTTAGGAGGACATCACTCTGGACTAGCGTTGCCAACTTTTTTTTTTTTTTTTTTTTTTTTTGTCAAAATAAGGGAGACTTCGATACGACAAAATTAATAGGCCTAACACAATTTACTTAAATCTTAAAACAGGTTTACTGCATGGACCAACCAAAAAACTTCTTCATAACAATTATAAGCTGAAAATCTACAAAATTTTTTACTTAAAAGTGTATTTGTTTACACTTTTGGCAGCAGTCGGAAGTTTGCGATCGTTCTTTAAAAATTGGACAAATTCGTCACACGTGTAACAAAAATTAACACTTATTTGTAGTTCAACTTTCATTAAATCTAGATTGCAACGGTTCCTATCATCAGACCATTTGCTGTTCATCAAAGAAAAATTCTTTCAGCGTGAGCATTAGATGCCGCTCTACCGAGAACAAAGCCAAGAGTCTTATTTATCTCTTTGGTTTTAATTCCTTTTGTCGTCTGGACCACTGTCGCTGACCCCAACTAACATGTTCCCTGCAGCAACACACTCTTTCTCGAGCGATGGTGTGGTTGCAGTGGGATGCATTTAACAGGCTCACGAGCATACAAACCAGCCTGATTTAATCGTTGCGAAATGGTTCTGACAGACACATCTGTACCGGTAGCTGTTGCAAGGTCTGCAGTGATTTGCCTAGGAATGACATATCTGCCCTTTTCGTCACCAGGGATACGTATCGATCGTCTAACAGTGTGGTCGTCCGTCTACGAACACTGGCATGCTTCCGCATAGCATTTCCACCTTCAGCGGCATTTTCTTAATTTTGAGATGACACTTTTGGACACACCCATTACTCTGGCCAGCGGAGTGGCACTTTGTCCGGCTTCGAGTGTCCAACTGCTTGTCCACGATCGTAAGCACCCATATGATATCTTGCAAACATGTTGTCGTACCACATAGACTGTCGTACTAATCGGTTCTACAGCAACTTTCGTCAAAAACATACTGCATGAACTGTCGAATGCATACAGAGCGTTCGTGCACAGGCTTCGCTGCAATGAACACGTCCCACCCTTTAGACTTCCTTTTACTGTCATTGGTTGGGTGTTCCGTAGCAATTGGCAGTTGTTTCTTAGCAAGTGGCAGTTGTTCCTTAGCAAATGTACATGGAAATGGAGACAAGTATTTGACAATAACGGGACAAAAAGCAGCAGTGTCTATGGAAATAGGGACAAGCATATAACAATAAAGGGACAACAAGCAAAACGTTAGTAGAGTACAAAAGTAACTGCATACGCACATGCCCATCATTCGTCTTCGTTCTAACGACATACATTTATTAAATTAATGCTTTGTAAATTTTGCAGTACAACACCACTCGCTATGATTGATATTACAAGTAAAAATTCAAGCGAAACTTTTAGGTTCATAAAAAATAAAAGAACATATAAGAATTTACTTGTACAATAGTTTCCCTAGAGTCTAGACTGAACTAGATGGCTACACACACACGAAGCTGTTATAGTTTCACCTAAAAAGTGACAAAGTATTACACGTCGGTTACTCAGCAAGTTGTTGCATTTCACCTGCTTGAAAATAGGGTAACAGTGCATCTTTGATGACGCCGATAATATTGCGTGTTAACAATTACTTCGACTTATTCTATATTTAAACAACCTGATAGATAGGTTGAGCAGCAGAAATATCCTCACACTGTTTGAGCCCATCTTCAGTAATTGTAGCTGTACGCAATCGTATCGATTAAATTTATATTTTTAACGCTGTGAAATGATGTGATTTGGAGCGAGAATACAAAATCAGTAAGTGTGCTTCATCTTAAAAGTCTTTCCCAGCAACAAATACAGGAACTAACTGTACTAGCTGCCAACTCTCCTCCTAGTGATTAGTACAGATGGTACAAACAACTACACACTGGCAGCTATTGCTGATATATGTAGCGCAGGAGTTGTTCGCGACCACTGCAGAATGTCTACCAAATTAAATCATTTTTACAGGCAAAATCACCAGAATGTATGATACCTCAGCGCAGGTAACTCGTATACAATGTTCTTAAATTATGTGAAGAAGAGAAACGAAAAGGCTTAACTACATAGACCTCCATTACGGAAAGGTAATTCATAAACATTACAAATTATGTTAAGGAGCTCCGGAAAAGACCCAAAATCATGAAAAGTTCAATTTTTACTTTTTTGCGTTTTCTGAATCTGCAGACTATTACCTTTTAATAGATATATAAGTTATTCAATTCCGAAGACTACAACTATTTTTAAATTTTTTTTTTGAAATGTGTTCTACATGGGCGTGACCCACTGTGGCGCTGTTAAACTGCTGTCAAATAGTGTTATTATTAACGTCCGTGTTCATCAGGTATATTTTAGTGATGTGAGATAAAGTATGTGTTGTGGCTAACCTGTGATGGTTCAATATATATCACTGGTGTGATTGTCGATTGTTTCATGTTTATTCACTCTGTCGTTCTAACCTGTGATGGTTCAATATATATCGCTCGTGTGATTGTCGATTGTTTCATGTTTATTTACTCTGTCGTTATCTCGAAAATATTCGTAATTAATTCTGTTTCTTGAGTCTCTGTTTTGTTGAAGTATAATAATGAGTAAAAGTAAAGTTATTAGAAATCCTCTGAAGGCTTTTAAGAAAAGGAGAAATGTTGGAAAGCCAAAGGTATGTGTTATTACTGTAAACAATAAAGACGATAACCAAGTGAGTGAACCTAACCTCTCAAGTACACCTGCCCATAGCAGTCAAAGTGGGAAAGAAAATACTTCACAGAAGAAGCTTGGTTCAATGAGTGAAAACTATGAATGTTTTATGGGCGAATCGGATGTGAATGAAATATTTGATATGTCGGTTCTCAAAGGAATTTTTTCAAACTGTGTAAGATGTATTCATTGTAGTGAAGTTGGTCTGGAACTCTCCATAATAAAGCACGTAGGACTTGCTAGTGAAGTACAACTGAAATGTGGTAAGTGTTCATACAAGACCACCTTTTGGAACAGTGTTGCAGTAACTGCAACTGAAGAAAATGGTAGCAAAATCTACGAACACAGCAACGAGCGATGCTTGCTTTAGACAAGGAACGCCTTCGGGCTGCAGACAGGGCTGCAAAGAGTCTAGAAATACAAGCAAGAGTAAACAGGAGGAGGAACAAGAGGAAGCTGGAGGAGGAGTTTGCAGAGGATGAAGATAATCCATCCTATGGACCTGGAATGCACTAAAAAGTTAATCCAATCTTTGTCGCTCGATTCCCAAAACTTTTATTTTCTCATACTAATTACATGTTTTCTAAGGATCTTCCAAACATATTTGTTTCAAACTTTCAGTAAATGTTACACAGTACCTTCTGCATAATTTAACACAGCCTTTTTCCAAAAAACTGTATATTTTTGAATATATAAATAAAAAATTGCAAAAAAATGTGAATTTTCATTACAATTGAAAAAAAATCATCTTTAATAACTGAACTAAAATATTGTAAAATCCCTGTGTTAAGTTGTAGCCCATATTCCAATAAATAATCTGTAAAAAGTTCAACTTCCTACCTCAAATACTTTGTGAGGAAAGATGTAATTTATAAGCGTTATTTTAACATTGCAAGTATAGGGCGTTCCGGAGCCCCTTAAGTAATTCAGGAACGACTTGTTCCTATTCTTCTAAATATATGTGCGTTTGTACTTGACAGCATTCCATAACATACAACTCAAGTAAATAGTTGCCAGCCTTGATTTTGGCTAAGAAAATATATTGCAGGGTTTGAGAGAAAACAACATATTAGTGACAGAAGATACTATCAAGCAAGAACTGTTAGAAATCGTTTAGACATAAACTTAAGCCCATGAACACTGCATATGCGCCGGCAGGTGTGCCCGAGCGGTTCTAGGCGCTTCAGTTTGGAACCATGCGGTCGCAGGTTCGAATCCTGCCTCGAGCATGGATGTGTGTGATGTCCTTAGGTTAGTTAGTTTCAAGCAGATCTAAGTTCTAGGCGACTGATGACCTCAGTTGTTAAGTCTCATAGTGATCAGAGCTATTTTTGAACTCCGTATGTGATTTTGAAGTAAACGGAGCCAGTTCTGCAATTGTGTCTTTATTACTGCGACCGAACTCCAGTCGAACTGATTCCTAACGTAAATACAATCTAACTGATTCAGAGCATCGTAGCGCCAAGAATTACGAACAGTCTTTCGTTAAAAACTATGAAGAGACTGACCTAAAGCCACGTAAAAGGAGTTCTGCAGAGGTCTATGAGCAAGCGTGTGTTTACATTCGAAATATTGAAAAGGAGTATTGGTATAATGATGCTGTAATGGAATCAGAAGTTGAAACGACTGAAATACAGATTGGACTTGAAAGGTGGTACAAGAAGACCGGCGTTTGTTACTCTTCGTGCAAATCGAAAGGAAGTTCTAACTTTACGGCAAGAGGGTGGGCCGGAATAACTGGTAATACCACAACATATTTGCTACACAATGTACCAGGGCAAAAAGTGTTGAAATTATTGGGAAGTTACACTTTTGTTCTCACTTTACAGGGTGTAAATTTTAGGTTGACAAACCAGAATAACTCGAAAAATGAGCTTCACACGAAAAAATGTGTAGAATCCAAAGCTGATTATTTTCAAGGGGGACACCTGCTGGTGCTAAAATTAGCCCGCTACACCAGCCCCTTGGGGGTGGGGCGGGAGGCAACTTTAAAATTTCAAATGGGAATCCCCATTTTTTATTGCAGAATCAGATTCTACATAAAAAAAAACTACGTACATCTTGTCTTAAACATTTGTTTTGATTCTTGGTAGTTGATGCTGTAATTCAAGAAAATCCATGTTCCCATTTAAGAATGGAAAATGCTCTTATGTCCCTGTTGATGTATATCGATAAAACGAACATCGCACTGCACTAATTCGGGGCCGCTCTATCGAATGGGGACGCAAAAGCCAGCTTCAAAAATCATTTGTTTTTAATTGAAACAAACCGACACTTTCCATCGACACTGGACGTCGCATGAAAGCCATGGTGAGCAGTATTTGTTTGGGCTGAGTCGAGCTGTACAGCGCAAAATACTAAATTGTAGACGTCTGCCGAAACTCCAGAGAAAATGCGCCTGTCGACTCTTTGATAAGTTCCTATTCCATTATAGCGTCACCATACCACTGCTCCATTTTAATATTTTAAATGCGTTCACACGCTTTCTCCTAGATCTCTGCAGTTACTCCTTTTATGTAGCTTTGCATATGGGTCCCGGATTCGATTTCCGGCCGCGTTGGGGATTTTCTCCTCCCGGGGACTGGGTGTTTGTGTTGTCCTCATCATTTCATCATCATCGTCATCATTCGTGACAGTGGTTAGATTGGACTTGGTTAAAATTGTAAAAATTGGACTGTGTAAAAATTGGGACTTCGTATGGGCGCTAATGACAGCGCAGTTGAGCACCCCACAAATCAAACATTATCAGCTTTATATATATACTGGCAAAGTGTCAGGGCCATCAGGCCTTCTCTAGCATCCAAACAGGCATTCTGCAAGTTTAACACGTGTCCATGTTGTAAAAATACTGACCTCTGAGACGGTGTACAACTCTTTAAAAAACTATAATACCACAGTGGAAAACAGTAGTAACTGTAGCAGAAAAAAGCGCAGTTTAGGTAACTTCGTGAAAAGTAGATTAACAAAGACATTGCAGGTAGATTTACATTGAGGGCACGGATGACAACGGACGTGAGGAACGGGTTGAGGCAAGTCGAGAAAGACGAACCTGAAAAAATACAAGTAGTGAAGAAAGGTGGAAAGAAAGTAACGTCACTAACTGAGAAACTAAAAGAGAAAATAGTATAACTTGTAGAATATTGAAGCACCAGCTCTACTATTTTTCAGAGACAAACGAGCCATGGGAAAAGTTATGAGGATGAAAAAAGTTATGAGGATGAAAAAAGTGCGCCGGCCGAAGTGGCCGAGCGGTTCTAGGCGCTACAGTCTGGAACTGCGCGACCGCTACGGTCGCAGGTTCGAATCCTGCCTCGGGCATGGATGTGTGTGATGTCCTTAGGTTAGTTAGGTTTAAGTAGCTCTAAGTTCTGGGGGACTGATGACCTCAGAAGTTAAGTCCCATAGTGCTCAGAGCCATTTGAACCATTTTTTGAAAAAAGTGCTCCAGATTTTTCTTAAATGCAACAGGGCCTACCTTTTGCGCGGAATCATGGGTAGCTTGTTTCAAAGGCGAACAGCAGCCACAAGGAAGGGGTATCCTGGTGTTTTTCTTTTCGGGATGGGCACACCTAGGATATTAGGTAAGTGAGACAGTGTGCTACGATTACAGTGAAATGACAGGACTTAACCTCTGTACGCTTATATACCGTCAGTGTTAGTAGTGTTTTCTAATGAAGTGAGGCTACAGTCGCTCCTCTGCGGCAGCTCATGCGTTGCTGAACGGGAAAGCTAAGTTAGCGAACTGATAATGAGGGCAATGCAGCTTTGTTGGAAGGATTCTCGTCCCCTTTCCTTTTCCGACAAAGAAAGGAAACCATGTAGAAAACTCTTTTACATTCTACTCCTCGGCACTTCTCGAGCGTTCTGATTTTCATCGGGTAAAATCCAAAGAGGAGAACGAAGGATTTCAGGAACATGCTGCTAGATTTAGCACGGGACGGTTCATTTAGTACACGAATGTTATGGAGATGCTTAGAGATCAAGCTACATGGAAATCTTTGGAAAAAGAGCGACGGCATGTTTATGAAATGGTACTAGTTAAGGACAAAGAAACAGACCGTAAAACAGTTTTAGTGCTTCCACCATATACCACTCGGAATAAAACATATAAAAGACGTGTGCTTAAATCACCTAAAAACACGTACAGCTTTCCTTACGCTTACCATTGCGCGTGTAACAGGAGACAGAGGGTTGAGTACAGTGAAGGCAGGGATAAGTAACGACGTAAAATATACTCCGCCTTGATCTACTCTGCAGCTTGAATTATTTATGCAAATGTGAACGTCGAACACCAATCACATCAGTGCACAGGCTAGCGACCACTACGGCCAAATCACTCAAGGAAATTTTCTGAATTTATATTATTAACACAACATCAAATATCGACTATAGGGAAACAAGCTACTGCAATCACATTGTTCCACAGTATGATTCTAAATCTCTTGTTAATTCACATTATCACAGTGCAATTTGTCAGTCCACCAGTGTAATTGAGTAACTTGGTCTCCCTATGAGTAACTGGTTTTCTCTGCATGTCTGCACTTTCACAGGACGTATACAAATATGTGTTACAATTGCAGTAACGGCCCGAACCTCGACACAGCAGCAGAATCTGTTTACTTGATGGATGCGGCATTTAGTTGTGAAATCTGGCAACAGAGTCATTCATTAGTTTCTCATGTAGCGCTGACTCCTCATTTGTGTGACTCACTGGTTTCCAGAAATAGATAGAAGCTGGATTTCAACACTAAATGTTGATAACCACAATGGAAGAAAAAATGAAATGTAAAAAATTTGTGGTTCAAAGTAATTGCAATCAGATGTATATGTAGCCAACATTTAGTTCTCAGATCATTAACTCCGTAGCGCACAAATACCACCGTTATGACAGCGAAGTTCCAGCCCTTCAGGTTCTTCGAGTTGCCGGAAAGCAAACGAAATCCTGATATGAGTGTGCCGTTGAATCAAAATGGCTCTGAGCACTATGGGACTTAACATCTATGGTCATCAGTCCCCTAGAACTTAGAACTACTTAAACCTAACTAACCTAAGGACATCGCACAACACCCAGTCATCACGAGGCGGAGAAAATCCCCGACCCCGCCGGGAATCGAACCCGCGAACCCGGGCGCGGGAAGCGAGAACGCTACCGCACGACCACGAGCTGCGGACGTGCCGCTGGTGAACGCAGGATAAACATCATCTCTGTCTTAAATTTTAGAGGCGAAAAATTAAACTGATTTAAAATTCGGTATACCAAGTTTTCGGTTTTAAATGTTATACCACAATTAACATTCAGACTTTTAGAAATTCTCTAGAAATAGTTTTAATGCTAAGGCGTCGGCATATCCATTATTCTCTACTAACAATCTCTGCGAGACATTTTATTCGCGCATTAGAAGTTAAGAAAAAAAAGTAAGATGTAACAAAACTGAGCTAGGTGATACGACGTGGATAATTTTTTAGCCTAAATCGGAGACTTGAGCGTTGCAAGCGGTTCAAGGTTTACGAACTTCCAATGTGTTACAAGTATCGGATCTTACTTTGTTGAACTGTTAAGATCAAAAGCTAATGACGTCCAAGAGATAGTCATCAGGCCAGAGTTTGGGGCGCAAGCTAGAAAGAAGCTGAAAAGAGGCGGTTGGCGGTGAATGTACATGAAAAAACTTCGTTAGGAGATTAACTGAATTAGACCTTGCGCGATAGTACCCCAGTGAATGTGGACGTCTGTTCTGTGATGTCTGGGAAACTCTGATTGAGGAGAAATAGGTTCTCTGGTGTTCATAAATAACAAAATTGCGATCAGTTGCGTTTAATTTTTGAAAATGACGATTTTAGTCTCACGCGTAGCTTTTTTCGTCCGTTTATCATCATCATCATCATCATCATATAAGACTGATTATGCCTTTCAGCGGTCAGTCTGGAGCATAGCCCCCCCTTATACAGTTCCTCCATGATCCCCTATTCAGTGCTAACATTGGTGCCTCTTCTGATGTTAAACCTATTACTTCAAAATCATTCTTAACCGAATCCAGGTACCTTCTCCTCGGTCTGCCCCGACTCCTCCTACCCTCTACTGCTGAATCCATGAGTCTCATGGGTAACCTCGCTTCTCCCATGCGTGTAACGTGACCCCACCATCTAAGCCTGTTCGCCCTGACTGCTACATCTATAAAGTTCATTCCCAGTTTTTCTTTGATTTCCTCATTGTGGACACCCTCCTGCCATTGTTCCCATCTACTAGTACCTGCAATCGTCCTAGCTACTTTCATATCCGTAACCTCAACCTTGTTGATAAGGTAACCTGAATCCACCCAGCTTTCGCTCCCATACAA
Organism: Schistocerca americana; assembly: GCF_021461395.2. NCBI lineage: Eukaryota > Metazoa > Arthropoda > Insecta > Orthoptera > Acrididae > Schistocerca > Schistocerca americana. Next base: position 34,829,515 of record NC_060124.1, read on the forward strand.
CAAAGTTGTTCGAAAGATTGAACGGTGCACAGATAACTTAGTCTTGGTACTGACTTCCTTCTTGCAGAAGAGAGTAGATCGTAGCTGAGCGCTCACTGCATTAGCTTTGCTACACCTCGCTTCCAGTTCTTTCACTATGTTGCCATCCTGTGAGAATATGCATCCTAAGTACTTGAAACCGTCCACCTGTTCTAACTTTGTTCCTCCTATTTGGCACTCAATCCGTTTATATTTCTTTCCCACTGACATTACTTTCGTTTTGGAGATGCTAATCTTCATACCATAGTCCTTACATTTCTGATCTAGCTCTGAAATATTACTTTGCAAACTTTCAATCGAATCTGCCATCACAACTAAGTCATCCGCATATGCAAGACTGCTTATTTTGTGTTCACATATCTTAATCTCACCCAGCCAGTCTATTGTTTTCAGCATATGATCCATAAATAATATGAACAAGAGTGGAGACAGGTTGCAGCCTTGTCTTACCCCTGAAACTACTCTGAACCATGAACTCAATTTACCGTCAACTCTAACTGCTGCCTGACTATCCATGTAAAGATCTTTAATTGCTTGCAAAAGTTTGCCTCCTATTCCATAACCTTGTAGAACAGACAATAACTTCCTCCTAGGAACCCGGTCATATGCCTTTTCTAGATCTATAAAGCATAGATACAATTCCCTGTTCCACTCATAACACTTCTCCATTATTTGCCGTAAGCTAAAGATCTGGTCCTGACAACCTCTAAGAGGCCTAAACCCACACTGATTTTCATCCAATTGGTCCTCAACTAATACTCGCACTTTCCTTTCAACAATACCTGAGAAGATTTTACCCACAACACTGATTAAAGAGATACCTCTGTGGTTGTTACAATCTTTTCTGTTTCCATGTTTAAAGATTGGTGTGATTACTGCTTTTGTCCAGTCTGGTGGAACCTGTCCGGACTCCCAGGCCATTTCAATTATCCTGTGTAGCCATTTAAGACATGACATTCCACTGTATTTGATGAGTTCCGACTTAATTTCATCCACTCCAGCCGCTTTATTGCACTGCAATCTATTGACCATTTTTTCCACTTCCTCAAATGTGATCCTATTTCCATCATCATTCCTATCCCATCCTACCTCGAAATCTGAAACATTACTGATTGCATTTTCACCTACATTGAGCAACTCTTCAAAATATTCCCTCCATCTGCCCAAGGCATCCACAGGATTCACCAGCAGTTTTCCTGACCTGTCCAAAATACTTGTCATTTCCTTCTTCCCTCCCTTTCGAAGACTGCTAATTACACTCCAGAATGGTTTTCCAGCAGCTTGACCCATAGTCTCCAACCTGTTTCCAAAGTCTTCCCACGATTTCTTCTTGGATGCTGCAATTATCTGTTATGTCTAGGCAAATTCTTCGGGTTTGGGTAAGCTATTGTGCCAAGAGTATGGTGCGTCACGGGCGCTACAACTATGTCCACTTACCAATACACGTATAGGCTGGTAGAAACCAAGCCCAGAATTAAAGTCCTGTGCACAGTTCGAAAGAATAAAATGTAAGAATTATGTTGAGGATTTGGCAACGGAGGCCATTTCAGTGACAGATAAGATTGATAGGAACTAGAAATTTGCTGGCTGCCACTTGTCGTTTTGTGCCTCCTGATATCTGCTATAAATAGTAATGACAGTATTATATCGGCAAAGAACGTATTTCGCCACAGCAAGCACCAGTTGAGTGTTATCAAAACTGATATTCAGTCAACACAGCAGCAACTTCAACAATGCAGAAATATACTTACTAACTAGTCACTATCTCTCGTTCTGGCCATTCATAGCTCAGTTAAAGAATAAGAATAAACTAAACTGAAATATTATTGTTTTCCAGCAAGATCTGAATTATTACAAAAGTCTGATTCGACTCTTCTGCTTTAAATTTTTATTACTGGCAGCGCTTAAGGAAAATAGTCTGTAACATGCAAAATTAGAGCAGCTATAACGATATTCCTAGCGCCCAAAAATTCAGTTTAGAATCCAAGTGTCACGTCTTATTGCAGATTTTTCACATTATTTATTCGAGTTCACAAGAGAATATCAACCGATTTTGGCCGGGTAATACAGCGTCACACCAGGAAACCAGAGGAGGATAACAGAGTTACCACGCATTTCCCGTTATGTTATCAAACCTCAGCTACGCTAACAGCAGGAAGAATGCGTTTCTGTAGCCGGCCTGGTGCTTGAGTGGAACCGAACGTCACGAACTGCTAAGCATAGCCCACGCTGTCCTGTCTTCAGAGGTGAGATACATTAGGGTGACGAACTGAAGCAATACCAAAACACCATAAGAGTACCGCACAGAATATTGTTCCTCTTTTTCATAACTAACGTTAGGGACTACAGTGCAGTCAGCAATTGTGTGTTCAGAATGAATGCAAGGTAGACCCAAGCTCCACCGACGAAGTTTCGGAGGCTGTTCAGGGATACAGAGTAATGATGTAATTATTACATACCCTGTTTATTACTCCATTTACCTTTATTTCTGTGAAATCACGATAGTGAAAAAGCTGTAACTTAGAAGCATCCAATTTTTGAAGTTGCTGAGATACAATAATTTTTAAACGAACACACCGCCATTTGACTGTATTGTTGTCCATTTAATTACAAACCAGGTTTCGGCCTTTTTATGCCATTTTCAAGTGCTTGCAAGCTTTCTCAGTTGTGTAATTGAATACATATTAGCAGACTGATTAACTTTGGACACCTGGAGTGGAAAATTGTCCTCATCTAGATTACCATCTGCTTCAGCCTCAAATTCCATACTCTCTGGGGAGGGATCCTCAGGCTCTTGTTTAATAACAATGTCTGAGTCAGGCTCATTGTCAGCCCAGACTTGGTGCCGGTTCAACGTTCAATTTGGGATACCGTGCTGACAGTTTGTAAGAACAACTGCTTGTTCATTGATTAGCAATCTAGCTGTCTGTTTTTGCAGTGGCCAATAACACACCCATTAAAATATGCCACCTACAAAGCATCCAAAGAAAAGAAGACAGACAAAACCAAATGAATCGGCTAACATTGTGCTTGACCTATATAGTGTCATTAACCAAGAGCCTGAGGATGGAATATGAGGCCGAAGCAAATGGTAACCTAGATGAGGACAATTTTCCATTCCAGGTGTCGGAAGTTAATCAGTCTGCTAATATGTATTCAATTACACGATTAAGAAAGCTTGCAATCATTTGAAAATGGCATAAAATGTCAAAGCCTGGGTCGTAATTAAATAAACAACAGTACAATCAAATGGTGGCGCGTTCATTTTAAAAAATGAAAGATCCATTTTCTCTTAGGCGCTTGTGTACAGATGCTTAAGTACCGTGATGTTGCTGCCGCCAGTCTTGACATGGCGTTGTTATCCCGCTCTTTCGTTGCACTCACAAGGAACCATCAGCAAATCGAGCTCGTATTTTAAGGAGGAAATGAAATGAACTGATCGAATGGCATTGCTGGTCGGGATGTCCCAGTCGGGTTCGGCTGCCAAGCGCAAGCCTTATATCGTTCGGCCCCACATTGGGTGACTTGCGGCCGATGACGAGGATGAAGACAACACAGCACTCAGTCCACGAGCGGAGAAAATCTCCGACTCGCCCGGGAATCGAACTCGGGCCCGGAGCATGGGAACAAGCACGTTACCACCCATATAGCGGGTGGAATTAAGGAGAAAAAAAAAAACACCGGCCAGATGTCAGCTCCCGAAATTTCGGGCATTATTCTGACAGTACGCAGTTATGTTCATCTGGAAGTGCATTTTTAAATACGCACGCGCAACGCTTGTCTGTGACTCTCTCCGGCCCACTGCGTTCGCTCAATGGCGGAGCGCAAAGTACTGTACAGTGGAGTGAGTAAAGGGGTTTGTACCGTACTTATAACGTCGGCGAACCAACAAGTGATACTGTGACAACTCCAGGAGCGGTTCGGAGTGACGGCCAAAAAAGTCAAAGAACGAGAGCTGCTGAAATTCATGACTGGTGAGCATCATTATATGTGGCTATTCGACTATCTTTTATACAGCGCAAACGAGATTCCACAGGGCCTTGAGTTAAGGTAATTTGTTTTACATGGAAAATATTGCAGCAGTCAACAACGAGCATTTACGGACGAGGTGACAGAAGGTGTTTTCTAAAGTAGCACTAGATGACAGCGAAACAGTTTTAGTCGTGGATTCATTTTCCGGCCACAAAAGTTTGTCAATACAAGAAGAGAAAGGAGAGGAAGACACTGCAGTTTCTGTATTGAAGGTATCACCAGGCCGAACAAGATACTGTCAACCGCTGGGTTTATTTGGTTTTCGCATATTCAAGGTTTTTTTTTAGCGGTTTTACCAATTCGACACGACTTCTGGGCGTCGATGTGAACTTGTCTGGGTAACAACAACCTTCAAATGCAGTCTGTTCCATCAGTATTTCGACAGTCTTTTTGACGGTGGTAACGTACTCCTTTTTTTATGACAAAGTACATGGATTCTAATATGGAGATGGTGACAGAAATATCTTTGTTTTTAACATTTTTGTGTTGCGATTCGCGATGCATGTAAGTTAATAAAACGAGTGAATGTGTCATTAAAAAGAGTAGCGTAGCGCAGTTTCATTATTATCATCACTGTTGTGTGTTATTTTGTTTTGACTGAAAAGCTAACACTGTTATAGTCTTGCTGTTTTCAATAGAAAGGATGTGATTGTCACTCCGCTGCACAATACTTCGCGCGCGGGCATTTAGCGGGCGGAGTGGGGTGGAGCGAGTGACAAAAAAGTGATGTGCGCGTGTGTTTAAAAAATGTACTTACAGATGGTCATAACCGCGTACTATCAGAGTAATGACCCAAATTTTAGAGTGGGTTGTTTGCTGGGGCTGATATTGTCAACGCCTACTTTTTTCTCCTTAAAATGAGAGGCCGTACTGGAGACATTTCCTTGTCAGCGTACTGGTATGAGAGCTTGAAAAAAAAATATATATAAGCTATCTTTTACTAATTACTGTTATGTATTTCTAAAGAAATAAATTCGATTTGAAGTTCATAACAATTATTAAGTTTATCTTACCTGATATTCTTCTACATCAGTGCTACGACTTCCTCTTGATTGATTCGCCGGTGGGAGAATCATAAGAGGTCCATATCTAAACCATTAACATTTTTTGGAAGTCCCACTCTACCTGCTATCGTGTGTTCCCGCCGAAACTGGCTTATCAAAGAATAATTTTTTTTTTTTTTTTTTTTTTTTTGCGTTTCCGCAGCTGCAATGCCAACGCTTCCGACAAACATTTTAATCCCAGTCCTCGTTTGTCGTGGCTTCTATATTCGATATGTGTGATATGCCACATGCAGTTGTTCATTTGAAGCTCTTCAATCAGCTACGACAATAACACTGACGACTATGTGTCATACTGGGACAAGCCGAGACAAGCAATGTTGCACAGCTTTATTTCAGAGAATCCCATTTCCATGGCATTCAAATCTTGCATCACGTGATACACGCAGTACACTCCGGGAACATGGGAATATGTTGAGCGTTCCGACTCAGACTTAATTCAGCTACTCAACAAAGACGCGCATCATTGAGACCTGGTACGGACTAAGCTTAAGATGTTTTCAAATGAGAAATATTGAAAACGAAGAGGGACTGATCCTCTGCTTTCCTTAGCACGGTGTTTCATGTTTTTTTTTTTTTTTTTTTGTCATATGGATGACGGCATAATTGCGATGAGTTCTTGTGCAGTCCTTCTGACAATCATTTCTTTTCCGATTTCTTCACATTTTTCATGTATTTCATTCCTAAGTGACTTGTGTTTCTGTATTCCTGAATTTCGTGAACAATTTTGTACTTCCCTTATTCGTCCATCATCTGAAGTATTTTTTCCGTTATTCGTGATTTCTTCGCCATTGCTAGTGCCTGTATTTTTCTTTCAAACTTCCGTGATTTTTAGAGATGTCCATTTCTCAAAAAAATGGTTCAAGTGGCTCTGAGCACTATGGGACTTAACATCTGAGGTCATGAGTCCCCTACAACTTAGAACTACTTAAACTCAACTAACCTAAGGACATCACACACATCCATGCCCGAGGCAGGATTCGAACCTGCGACCGTAGCGGTCGAGCGGTTCCAGACTGAAGCGCCTTTAACCACGTGGCCACACTGGCCGGCTGTCCATTTTTCTCCAACTGAACTGCCTACTGAACTATTTATCATCACATTATCTATAGCCTCAGAAACATTTAAGTGTATCTCTTCATCCTTTAGTGCTTCTGTATCAAATTTCTTTGTGGAATGACTCTTCCTCACCAGCCTCTTACACTTCAGCCTATTCTTCCAGATGACTAAATTATGATCTGAGCCTCCATTTACTCTTGGATGTGCCTTACAATCCAATATCTGATTTGGAAATCTCTGCTTGGCCATGACGTAATCTAAGTGAAATCTTCCCGTATCTGTTGGTCATTTTCAAGTATGCCTTCTCCTCTGGTGATTATTAAACAGAGTATTCGCTATTACTAGCTGAAATTTATTGCAGAGCTCAGTTAGTTTTTCTCCTCACATTCTTACTACGAAGTCCATATTCTCCCGTAACCCTTTCTTCCACCCCTTCCCCCCTCCCCCCACAACCGCATTCCTATCACCCATGACCATCAGATTTTCATCTCCATTAACATACTGAATTACCCGTTCAGTTTCCTCGTCATCTCTCTCTTCATCTTCTGCTTGCAACGTCAGCAAGATGTCAGTGTACCCAGCTATTTCATAAAAAAAATGGTTCAAATGGCTCTGAGCACTATGGTACTTAACTACTGAGGTCATCAGTCCCCTAGAACTTAGAACTACGTAAACCTAACTAACCTAAGGACATCACAAACATCCATGCCCGAGGCAGGATTCGAACCTGCGACCGTAACGGTCGCGCGGTTCCAGACTGTAGCGCCTTTAACCGCACGGCCACCCCGGCCGGCCAGCTATTTCATAAGTATTACCTGCAAGCAGACTGTCCCACAAAGTTATACCGTCTCTTCCGCAGCGGGCTTGTCAAATCAGTGGGGACACATGACGCAGACACGTCTGGAGAGCGTTTATTTCTCACTAAACGCGTTACACAATACAAAATACGGTAATTAGTAAACAATTAATGTAAATAACGCAAGAAACTCACACGGAAAGGATTTAGGTAAATCACCAGTCACCGCACTGTTCTGCTACACTAAATAGCGAAAGAAACTGGTGCACCTGCCTAATATCGTGTAGGGCTTCCACGAGACGCAGAAGTGCCGCAACAGGACGTGGCATGGACTCTACTGATGTCTGAAGTAGTGCTGGAGGGAACTGACTCCATGAATCCTTCACGGCTGTCCATAAACCCGTAAGAGTACGAGGAGGTAATCTCTTCTGAAGAGCACGTTGCAAGGCATCCCAAATACACTCGATAATATTCATGTCTGGGGATTTTGAGCCGGTTCTAGGCGCCACAGTCTGGAAGCGCGAGACCGCTACGGTCGCAGGTTCGAATCCTGCCTCGGGCATGAATGTGTGTGATGTCCAAGACCAAGAGGTCGAATTAAGAACGGTGTAAGACAGGGAGGTAATCTGCCCCTACTGTTCAATCTTTACGTCGATGAAGCAATGACGAAAATGCAAGGAAGGTTGAAGAGTGGGATTAAAATTCGAGATGAAAGGATACCAGTGATAAAGTTCGCTGATAACATTGCTATCCTTAGTGAATGTGGAAAATAATTACAGGATCTGCTGACTGGAATGAGCAGTCTAACGAGTAAATCGAAGAAAGGCGACAGTAATGAGAATAGCAGAAATGAGAATAGCGAGAAACTTAACATCAGGGTTGACGGTCACGAAACAGATGAAGGAATTCTGCTACGCAGGCTGCAGAGTAACCAATGATGGACGGAGTAAGGAGGACATCAAAAGCAAACTGGCAATGGCAAAATGGGCATTTCTGGTCAAGAAAAGTCTACTAGTATCCAACGTAGGCCTTACTCTGAGGAATAAGTTTCTGACAAGGGAACCACCACATCGCACTCCCCTCAGATTTAGTTATAAGTTGGCACAGTGGTTCAAATGGCTCTGAGCACTATGGGACTTAACTTCTGAGGTCATCAGTCCCCTAGAACTTAGAACTACTTGAACCTAACTATCCTAAGGACATCACACACACCCATGCCCGAGGCAGGATTCGAACCTGCGACCGTAGCGGTCGCGCGGTTCCAGACTGTAACGCCTAGAACCGCTCGGCTACTCCTGCCGGCATGGCACAGTGGATAGGCCTTGAAAAACTGAACACAGATCAATCGAGAAAACAGGAAGCAGTTGTGTGGAACTACGAAATAAATAAGCAAAATATACAAACTGAGTAGTCCATGCGCAACATAAGCAACATGAAGGAATGTGTGAGCTCAGGAGTGCCGTGGTCCCGTGGTTAGTGTGAGCAGCTGCGGAGCGAGAGGTCCTCGGTTCAAGCCTTCCCTTGAGTGAATACTTTACTTTCTTTATTTTCGCAAAGCTATGATCTGTCCGTTCGTTCATTGACGTCTCTGTTCACTGTAATAAGTTTAGTGTCTGTGTTTTGCGACCGCGCCGCAAAACCGTGCGATTAGTAGGCGAAAGAACGTGCCTCTACAATGGGAACCGAAAACATTTGATCGCAAGGTCATAGGTCAACCGATTCCTCTACAGGAAAACACGTCCGATGTATTCTATACGACACTGGTGACGGCATGTGCGTCACATGACAGGAATATGTTGTCGACCCACCTAACTTGTACACTTGGCGAATGGGTAAAAAGATTCTTCTACGTTGCCCGCTTTAGGTTTTCTTGTGGATGTGATAATCACTCCCACAAAAGTGATGAAAACACAAAAGTTTGTCACAAAAACTGCAACAAATGAATGCAACAGTTTCACAGTCGCACAGTTTTCCCTGTGCTCTGTCAAAACATATGTTTTTAACGTTTTCAAATTTTTCCGTGTGTAGACCGTCAAATCCTGCATATGTCCAAGCAAATATGAACATGTCCTGGAATTTTGGAGAGCGAAGTTGATTGTGTGTGAGTGCCTGAACTTCGGCTGAAAATAAAAAATTAAAATTTTCACTCGAGTGAAGATTTGAACCAAGGACCTCTCGTTCCGCAGTTGCTTACGCTAACCTTTTTTTTTTTTTTTTAATCTCATTTTGTTCGCTTTTGTTCGTTGCATCTGCTCGGGGCGGACGTCGTAAGACGTCAATTGAAGTTCGTTGTTGATCGATTAACTCAGTTTTTTATTACAGAGGGCAGCTAACCCTCTGGCCGAACACTCGGCACCACGGCGCTCCTGAGCTCAGGCAGTCCTTGATGTTGCCCATGTTGCGCATGCACTACTCAGTTTGTATATTTTGCTTATTTTTTTCATAGCTCCACACAACTTCTTCCTGTTTCCTCGGTTGATCTGTGTTCAGTTTTTCAAGGCCTATCCACTGTGCCAACTTGTAATTAAATTTGAGGGGGGTGCGATGGGGAGGTTCCCTTGTGAGAATACAGGATTGTATCGTATCGAAACATGGACTGTGCGAAAACTGGAAAGAAGAGAATCGAAGCATTTGAGATATGGTTCTACAGAGGAATGTTGAAAATTAGGTGGACTGATAAGGTAACGGACGAAAAGGTTCTCCGCAGAATCAGTGAAGAAAGGAACATATGGAAAACACTGACAAGAAGGTTCAAATGGCTCTGAGCACTATGGGATTCAACATCTTAGGTCATAAGTCCCCTAGAACTTAGAACTACTTAAACCTCACTAACCTAAGGACATCACACACACCCATGCCCGAGGCAGGGTTCGAACCTGCGACTGTAGCAGTCCCGCGGTTCCGGACTGCAGCGCCAGAACCGCTAGACCACCGCGGCCGGCAACTCTGTCCTTCTGATAGCCTATAGTTAAAAACTTTTTGTTTATTAATCAAGTTTTTTTCAGCGCCTGGTCTCATTGTCACTCACTGCAAAAGCCACAAATACGTAAGGACTTTTCAATCCACAAGGAAGTGGTGCTGCACCTGGCAAACTCGAAGCCTGTTTGTAAACTTTTTACCAAATTCAGTTACATTGAATACATTGCAGTTTCCTTGATGACCAAATGCCCCTTTGTCTTTGAATCTCAAACAATAACTGCTATGATCATTAGTACAAATGGAAAGTACTTGTTATAGTATTTACTGACTGATTTCCTTGCTTTAACCAGTCTTATGTGTTTTTGAGGTGTGGATCCCAGACAGTGAGTGATGTTTGGTGTCTTCTCATACTGGTCGTTGATATTCTTCTATTCTTCTGTGGTCAGTGGTTTCATATATTCCTCTTTTAGCATCTGCCATATGAATTTGCATGCGTCTATAATAATGCCAGATATTGTAGATCTGAAGAGTGAAACCTCAAAATGTGGAGAACTCATCAAATTCCCAGTCCCTAGATAACTGTAACATTTGACTTGATCCATTAGAAATGGTTGGTGAAATGCTGCAAATTTTCTTTTTTATTTATTTTTTCACGACGCCTTTCGCCAAATTCTTCCCATTTTCAAGTGCTTTCTTTTTCTGTGTGCTACGCCATTTATTCGTGATGTTTTCCATGTGTGAGATGCTGCATTATTCTGTTGTCTTAAAAAACGAGCAAAATTTAATTAATTATCGATATCCACATACAGTTAGGGGCGAACCTCTATATAAAGATCGATATTAATTAAAAATTGTCCGTGTTTTTATAGGTTAACCGATGCCAGTGGATAACTGTCGCAGCGGCCGTGCGGTTAAAGGCGCTGCAGTCTGGAACCGCAAGACCGCTAAGGTCGCAGGTTCGAATCCTGCCTCGAGCATGGATGTTTGTGCTGACCTTAGGTTAGCTCGGTTTAACTAGTTCTAAGTTCTAGGGGACTAATGACCTCAGCAGTTGAGTCCCATAGTGCTCAGAGCCATTTGAACCATTTTTTGAACTGTCGCAGCGCACAATGCAAGGAGGCAATCTTATTTTACGAAATTCTGATCATAGTTGGGATCAACAATAAGTGCTCACAGTAAATATTACCGCAGCCTGCACCGACGCGCTACTGATGGAATTTCCCTGGGATTCACACAGCGTGAGGAAAGCGGCGTGTGGTCAGCTGTGACAGAGCCGGGTGTATTGCGAGAATTTCCGTACAAACGCTCGTGATAAAACAAGCTTGTGTGGTTGTAGCCTTCGTCCCTACATTATGTTCTTTATTAGGTGTTTTTTTTTCTCGTTGACTCTGTGTCACTCTCCCGTAGTTAGCAGCCACCGTCCGACGGCAATTTATAAAAAGCTGCCCCTGTCAATAGGCGAGGCAAAGTTAACATGACACTGCGATTCAAAATTACTTCCTGCTCAGTTACAACTGTAGAAAGCATAGGCTTCATTCTTACTTGCAGGGGGTTCTGATTAATTACGAGAGTGACAAAAAACCCTTTGAGTGCGAGGTCGAAAGTTGAATGTTTAGGAAGGCTTATTTGAAAGTGTTGTGTTAACAATTATGACACGGAAAATGACTCACCATGTGCATCAGGAGGGCGACAGAAAATAAATGCCCGGGATGTGCGATGATCAACCTTCTATGGGGTGTATGTATTACACTTTACAAAATCGATATCGTCGACATTCAAGAAATGTTCAAAACGAACCATTAACGTGCACCATGAACTCCGAACGAAAAGTGACGCGAGACAGTGATCCCAAACGTTCGCATCATCAAGATAGAAAGTGAATTTCTTTGGAGTTACAAACCGTGCAGGACATTCAGCTAGGTATCAACTCTTAAAAAATCCATATAGAATCATATTGGTGTAACGAGATGATGAGACCTGATAGAATGTGATGGCATGTGAACGAATGCGAAAACGTCTATTGTGGAGCTTATCCTAAAATTGGCTATCCTTTTAGGCGCAGTTGCATAAAGTGCTATAATATGTTTTATAGGCATAGAAAAAACGAACATCCAGAGGATGAAATTGTCCAGTGATTCCGAGTGGTATGAGCTGCAATGTTACACACTTTTCAGGAGGGGTAGTTTGCTCTAAAGGAGTATGATTTTTATATGCAAACCAGGAACCATGCAAAAGGAAGTTATTTTGACCATAAGATTTTTTAAAACATATTCATCGATAGTTAAAAATAAAATTTAAAACAGTCTTGATCGCAATCTTGTTAAAATATTTTTTATTGGTTTGAGTGACCGGTTTCGGCTCTATGAAACAGTCATCCTCAGACTCCAGAGCGGTGGCAGTTACACGAGCGTCGAGGGTCGACAGAACTCATCTAGCAGTGTCCATCCACTGCTCTGGAGTCTGAAGATGACTTTCATAGAGTCGAAACCGGTCACTCACTCCAATAGAAAAAAATATTTTAACAAGATTGCGATCTAGACTAATTTAAATTTTAATTTTATTTTGACCAGTTGGCCAAAAGCAGTGCTCATACCATAGTTGTAGTTCTCTTACGCCCATTTTCCCACTCTTGCTTGCTGTGACGTAATTATTCCCTATTGTCCTTGCATGATCAAGCACACGAGAAAGAACTGCAGAGAGCACAGCACCTTCAACTTGTCGCAGCACAATAAATAACTTCCCACCCAATTTACCATCCAGATTAACAGTCGGCGTAACTGAAGACGAATGCGATAAGGCATTGATGTTAGCTGATCTTGATCAACTCTCTTGTTATCTCTAATTTCCAGGGTTCCTTTCACATGCATTTTCTCTTCAAATCCCGATTGGTCAGAGATGAAAACAAATTCCTTACTGAAAGATGTGTTAAGTTTGTTTAACTCATCTACAAATTTTGCTCTACTTTGTATCAACACGACTATTACTGTGGCATTATGGTGAGTTACTTGTTGACCAAGGCGTTCAACTACGCTCCGTAGCCTCATGATGCGCTCACCACTGGATACCTCCAGTCCTGCACTCTTTTGCTTTTAGCAGCCAATATTGTGGTGCATGGTATACACAATCTGTGGGGTATCGAATGCAGTAAATAGTATTGGCCTTTTGCGATTTCACAGTCAAGGGGTTTCTTGTGAGAGAGGTGGACAGGTGTTACAATTCTAATTTAAAAATAGGTTAAGGTTTAACAATAAGACGTGCATAATGTCTATACCGAAGTGATCTGTTTTTTGAGGCAGTTTAAAAATAGTAAATCTTTCTTTGTTACAGGTTGACTTGCCGATGGATGCAGAAGGACCTAAAGTTGCTGCCTAATTTTTGTCAACGTATGGAGCGTTTTCATTGTTTCATTGTTGTCCGGTCAAGCGAAAACAGCGTCAGTTCAGGAGAAGGCACAAACTGTGGTCTGGTACGCAGGTTTTAAATCCATTACTGTGGTGCAAAGGCAGCTTCGTTCTGTTTACAAGAAAGTAGCACCAGACACCAAGAGGATAAAACCATGGCGTAGGCAGTTTCTGGACACTGACAGCATTTTGAAGCGGCATGCATGGGGTCAGTGCATCTCTGAAGAACAAATTGAGAATACCCGCCAAGCGTTCCAACAAAGTCAGGCCTCAAATGTGTGTGAATTCCTATGGGGCCAAACTGCTGAGGTCATCGGTCCCTAGACTTACACACTACTTAAACTAACTTATGCTAAGAACAACACAAAAATGGTTCAAATGGCTCTGAGCACTATGGGACTCAACTGCTGAGGTCATTAGTCCCCTAGAACTTAGAACTAGTTAAACCTAACTAACCTAAGGACATCACACACATCCATGCCCGAGGCAGGATTCGAACCTGCGACCGTAGTGATCTCGCGGTTCCAGACTGCAGCGCCAGAACCGCGCGGCCACTTCGGCCGGCTTGGTCTCCTTCCCCAAACCAACCAACCAACCAACAATACACACACCCATGCCTGAGGGAGGACTCGAACCTCCGGCGGGAGAGACCGCGCAATCCGTGACATGCCGCCTCTAACCGCGCGGCCACTCCGCTCGGCGAGTCACGCCTCACGGGACTTCAGATGCCCGGTACAACTATTCACAATGTCTTCAAAAAGTGATTGCATCTGTATTCGTACAAGGTGCATATTCTGTGGCCACAAAGACCGATGACAAGCAACGTCGATATGACTTTCTATATGAAATGCCTAACCGAATCAACCTGAATCCTGCTTTCTTGTCAATTGTAATGTTTTCTGATAAGGGCACAGTCCATATCTTTGGACGTGTAAATAAGAGTCCGACCCCTTAGCTGAGTGGCCAGTGCATCTGATTGCCATCTACCGGGCCTGCGTTCGATTCCCGACCGGGTCGGAAATTTGCTCCGTTCAGGGCTTGGGTGTTGTGTTGTCCCCCTCATCGTTACATCATCTTCGACACGCAAGTCGCCCAATGTTGCATCTCGGAAGCCGAGCTTCCCCAGTTGGGGACTCCCCGCCATCACTGACATACGAACATTTCACTTCATTTTGTGAATAAGCATAACGTTTGCCACTAGGAGTCACAGAATCCATAGTATCGGGAAAAATGTGCGAGATAGCCCGAAAACGAACGTTTGGTTTGTCCTCATGTGCGGCAAGATAACTCAACCGTTCTTTTTTGCTGAGGATACTGCCACAGAAACAAGGTATCTAGAAATGTTGGAAATGTCTCCTTTTCGCCAGGTTGAAGACCTGCAACCAAACATTCGGTTTCAACAAGATGGTGCTCCACCTGACTGGTCACTGGGTGTTCGGGGAACTCTGAATCGAACATTTCGAGGACGCTGGATTGAACGAGATGGCCCGTGAATTGGCCTCCGCGTGTACTTCTGTCATCACACCATTGGTTTTTTTCCCCTCTAGGACTACGGGAAGGACAGCGTGTTCGCCAATGCAGTGCGGGACTATAGAGACTACCGTACACGAATTGTGCAAGTCAATGGCACCATCAGTCCGAACGTATTGCACAGGGCCTGGATGGAAATTGAATACAGACATTCTTCCCATCATCGTGGGGGCTCACATGTGTAATTTTTCCACCTATCTACGTAATTCTGCAGCTCTCAATTCGTTCGAGCAATCAATCATTCATGATAGGAAACACAGTCATAGCTCAGTCACTCAAAATGATTCTGAAATTTTACTTGTTAGAATGAAATCAGGAGATGATTCTTCTTCTCTGCAAGCTCGTGCTTTGCGGCGGTCTGCTAATCTGTACAAATAAAATGCCTCGTAATTTTGGGAGCGTTGTATAATCAGTCGGGAAACCTCATATCAAGCGGACATTTGGCTTTGATGAAGTTTAACCTTCCGAAGAAGTAATGGAGCTCTTGGATTATTAAATGCAGGTTCGTATCCAGTCTTTCGGAAGTTCCCTTCTGATTAACAACTACGCAATATATCGATAAATATCATTAATTCTCAAATTTCCAATACACACCTTTTTTTTTGAACGAGCAATCTATATATATTTCCTTTTTAATCGTACAGTTTCGTCTCAGTTATCTTCTGTCATAAATCTCAATAATCAGATTACAGTTCTTCCAAACCAAGCTCAGGCTAATCGGCACGAAGACAATCTCGGAAGCTCCCTTTCTTTCTTTTCTAACAACCACCAGAGAGAGTACTACAAAGAATACTTATGCGCTCATGGCATAGCTATTGTATGAACTACTTTTCGCATGGATTCTGCGAGTATGAAGATAGAAAATTAGTAAACGTCATTCAAGGTTAGAATTGTATCTGAATAATTCATCGAATATAAAGAGATATTACACATGGAAGTGTTTTGGTTTGACGATGCATTTTTTTAACGTAACTTGGCATAGGTCTAGAGTTTATTGTTGAGAAGGGAATAAATGTAACATGTTAACAGATCCAATAGTAGCCATCGCTGACATTTTAGCAATACGGAGAAACACTACACACGACGATGGAAATCTTAACCAGAGATTAATAGTATCTATACAAAAATTCAAAACTGTCTAAATCAAACCAAGCAGTACAACTGTGCTTAGGAGAGACTGCCTTAATAGATGATGTCTTGCCAGAGAGAAACCCATTTGATTGTGATCTAGGTGACACATGAGGTGGTTCCGGTAATGTTTTGCCACATGTGGCTGGCACTGTCAGCGTTTGGCCAAGACGCGACGTAGTTGTCCACCGGTAACGTCTGTAGAGTCGGTGACATTACGACGTTCTGCTCAAAGTAATGAACAGATAAGCTGTTCCTATCTGCAACGCGGCGCGTGCCAAGAGTAAGGGACGCTTGTGTCGGTCTTCGGTCCTGCAAGCATACAAAAGAGGGGCTGGGGCTATGGGCATTCCCAAGGGTGTTGTTGGGAGGGGGCGGAGGGAGGAGGTGGGGGGTGCGACACGCAGACTGCTCACTTAGCTTAGTCTGCGGACGGGAAATTACGCCTCTTCTTGGCATGGCGTCGGTTTCAGAGTTATCTTGCATTCAAAGGCAGATGCGAAGATTTACAGAAAATTGTCGAAATACTCTAAAGTTAAGTTAAAAGTTAAATGTGGCTGAAATCTTATGGGACTTAACTGCGAACGTCATCAGTCCCTAAGCTTACACACTACTTAACCTAAATTATCCTAAGGACAAACACACACATCCATGCCTGAGGGAGGACTCGAACCTCCGCTGGGACCAGCCGCACAGTCCAGACTGCAGTGTCTCAGACCGCTCGGCTAATCCAGCGCGGCTACTCTAAAGTCCCCAAATCATTCTCCGTCATTCCCTCGTACACTCAAGAACCATTCCAAGACACTGGAGTGCGAATTTCGGTGCCTAGCTCTACCGTAAATTAATGCGGCTGCTACGCAGTTCCTCCCGCCGGAGGTTCGCGTCCTCGCTTGAGCATGGGTATGTTTGTGTTGTACTTAGCATAACTTAGTTTAAGTACTGTGTAAGACTAGGGACCGATGACCTCAGAAGTTTGGTCCCTTAGGAATTCACACACTTCTGAAGATTTGAACCCGGCTGCAGTGTACCTGCCCAAAACCAGTTCCCAATTCCCAAAAGGACACTTCTCCTCCTTCTGTTGGACCGCTTAATCACGACAGTAGTTTACGATTTGTCTGTGGTCACTGTGTGTGTGTGTATAGATACTATTAATCTCTGGTTAAGATTTCCATCAATGTGCACTGTGGTCTTTTTGAAGAACATTCTGGACAATGCGAGCGAACAACTGTGACCCAGTGACATCATTGTTTGGGAACATGAAGTCTATGAATGGCTGCAGATTATCACCATCTCCACTCCAGTTCAGTTGGATTCCATTTAAACACAGCCCAAACGATTACAAAACCACCACCAGCTGGCACAGTCCCTTGTTGACTCGGGTCTACATCTACATCTACATGCATACTCCGCAAGCCACCTGAAGGTGTGTGGCGGAGGGTACCTTGAGTACCTCTATCGGTTCTCCCTTCTATTCCAGTCTTGTATTGTTCGTGGAAAGAAGGATTGTCGGTATGCCTCTGTGTGGGCTCTAATCTCTCCGATTTTATCCTCATGGTCTCTTCGCGAGATATACGTAGGAGGGAGCAATATACCGCTTGACTCTTCGGTGAAGGTATGTTCTCGAAACTTTAACAAAAGCCCGTACCGAGCTACTGAGCGTCTCTCCTGCAGAGTCTTCGACTGGAGTTTATCTATCATCTCCGTAACGCTTTCGCGATTACTAAATGATCCTGTAACGAAGCGCGCTGCTCTCCGTTGGTACTTCTCTATCTCTTCTATCAACCCTATCTGGTACGGATCCCATACTGCTGTGCAGTATTCAAGCAGTGGTCGAACAAGCGTACTGTAACCTACTTCCTTTGTTCTCGGATTGCATTTCCTTAGGATTCTTCCAATGAATCTCAGACTGGCATCTGCTTTACCGACGATCATCTTTATATGATCATTCCATTTTAAATCACTCCTAATGCGTACTCCCAGATAATTTATGGAATTAACTGCTTCCAGTTGCTGACCTGCTATATTGTAGCTAAATGATGTGGGATCTTTCTTTCTATGTATTCGCAGCACATTACACTTGTCTACATTGAGATTCAATTACCATTCCCTGCACCATGCGTCAATTCGCTGCAGATCCTCCTGCATTTCAGTACAATTTTCCATTGTTACAACCTCTCGATACACCACAGCATCATCTGCAAAAAGCCCCAGTGAACTCCCGATGTCATCCACAAGGTCATTTATGTAAAATGTGAATAGCCACGGTCCCACGACACTCCCCTAGCCAGCCGTAGTGGCCGTGCGGTTCTCGGCGCTGCAGTCTGAAACGGCGCGACCGCTACGGTCGCAGGTTCGAATCCTGCCTCGGGCATGGATGTGTGTGTTGTCCTTAGGTTAGTTAGGTTTAATTAGTTCTAAGTTCTAGGCGACTGATGACCTCAGAAGTTAAGTCGCATAGTGCTCAGAGCCATTTGAACCATTTGAACACTCCCCTGCGGCACACCTGAAATCACTCTTACTTCGGAAGACTTCTCTCCATTGAGAATGACATGCTGCGTTCTGTTATCTAGGAACTCCTCAATCCAATCACACAATCGTCTGATAGTCCATATGCTCTTACTTTGTTCATTAAACGACTGTGGGGAACTGTATCGAACGCCTTGCGGAAGTCAAGAAACACGGCATCTACCTGTGAACCCGTGTCTATGGCCCTCTGAGTCTCGTGGACGAATATCGCGAGCTGGGTTTCACATGACCTTTTCGAAACCCATGCTGATTCCTACAGAGTAGATTTCTAGTCTCCAGAAAAGTCATTAAAATCTCCACCCAGAACTATAACATGGTGGGGAAATCTACTCGAAATATTTTCCAAATTATCCTTCAGGTCCATGGTTTCGTGGGGTTTATGCCACACTCGAACCCTACCATCAGCTCTTACCAACTGAAACCGGGACTCACCTGACCGCGTCACGGTGTTCCAGTCATTTAGGATCCAACTGATATGGTCACGAGCCCAAGATAGGAGCTGTAGGCGATGTCATGTTTTTCGTAAAGGCACTCGTGTCGGTTGTCTGCTGCCATAGCCCATTAAAGCCATATTTCGTCTTACTGTCTTAGCGGATACGTTCGTCGTACGTCCCACATTAATTTCTGTTGTTACTTCCTGCAGTGTTGCTTGCCTGTTGGCACTGACAACTATACGCAAAAGCCGGTGATCTCGGTCGTTAAGCGAAGGCAGTCGGTCACTGCCTTGTCCGTGGTAGGAGGTAATGCCTGAAACGTGGTATTCTTGGCACACTCTTGACACTGTGGATTTTGGAATACTGAAGTCCCTAACGATTTCGAAATGGAATGTCCCAAGCGTCTAGCTTCAACTACCATTTCGTATTCAGTCTGTTCATTCCTTTATTGCGGCAATAAACGCGTCGGAAACCTTTTCACATTAATAACCCGAGTACAAAATAGCAGCTCCTCCCATGCACTGCCCTTTTATACCTCGTGCAAGGGTTACTACCGTCATCTGTATTTGTACATATGACTATCCAATGACGTTTTTATCACCCCAGTGTAATCAAATGTGAGTTTTGTACGCAAGCAGTGTTATATATGACATAGGTACAATAAGCGCTTTTAAAGTTAATTTTTTGTTTATCGGTTTTCGCGAGTATCAGTCAGTGGACTTCTAGCAGGTTACATTTTTTTAACAATCTGGTACGAAAAATAGCAAATGTAGAATCAAAATTTTAAACATGGCTGCAACAGCAACTGTTGAAATTCTTCACGATAAAGGATGACAGCCAAAAACAGTTGTAGGATAAAAATTTATTAAAATATCTTGACCAAGGTTTCGGTACATATAAATATACCTTCATCAGAAGTAAAAAATCCTGAACAGGAAGACACTTTCATTAGAAAAGCCATAGCATCGGAAGTGAGAAACAAAAGCTTATGTAACAGGGAAATTACCAAAGTAATACAGGCACAAAATCTTTAGTTACTTACTGAAATTACATCATGTAATGGAGATTAATAAAACAATTGTGCCAAAGGCGTCGTCAGTAATTGAGACATCTTCTCCATTTGTACAACATGACTATGGGCACAGCGCCAAAGCGAACAGTTTAGCACCATTACCTCGCCTATGAACTAATTGACTAGTATGTTTTTATTCACATCGACAGATGGTTTCGTTTTATTATAACATTTTGGTTGTTTTCGCTAGTATGTATTTCACCGCCTACGTTACGCGAGATTCTCGCGCATTACACTAGTGCCCTCTCTCGTTAGATGTTCCATAGCTCAAGTTTCATCTGTTTGACACTAGGACGCAGGTAAATTGGTTCTATATTTTCTATTTTACATAAATGTTTTTAAATGGCCTGATACGTTTTATTTATTATGACAGAAAGTTTGAATTAACACAACTTTTAATAATTTTTGATGTGCTTATGTATGTATTCATGGATTTTAATATGCGCGAGTGTCTGGCACATACAAGTGCCCTCTCTCGGCGAAACCATCTGCCCTAGTGCTTTCACACTCTTGTCTCGATAGTTCATAGGCGAGGTAATGGTGCTAAACTGTTCGCTTTGGCGCTGTGCCCATAGTCATGTTGTACAAATGGAGAAGATGTCTCAATTATTGACGACGCCTTTGGCACAATTGTTTTATTAATCTCCATTACATGATGTAATTTCAGTAAGTAACTAAAGATATTGTGCCTGTATTACTTTGGTAATTTCACTGTTACATAAGCTTTTGTTTCTCACTTCCGATGCTATGGCTTTTCTAATGAAAGTGTCTTCCTGTTCAGGATTTTTTACTTCTGATGAAGGTATATTTATATGTACCGAAACCTTGGTCAAGAAATTTTAATAAATTTTTATCCTGCAACTGTTTTTGGCTGTCATCCTTTATCGTGAAGAAATGTAGAATCTTTCTTCCTCTCGCATAAATTTCTGCGGACGCTATGTCTGCTGTAACTGACTTCCGGGTTTTTATGGAGTCAGAGTCACTGCACTTCAGTGAGCTTAGCTTCGGACCCTAAAAAATAGAGCCGTTGTCAGCTGATGGAGGGGGGAGGGGGGATGAAGCAGAGGAAGGACAACGTATTGAGACATACAGAACTGAATAGGTGTTTCACTGACAGATATTTTAAATTCTGCCTCAGCTTCAGCCATCGAAAAACAGTTGTCACTGTATCCCTGCCTTCCTATGAGCAAGGAGAAAAATCCGTTTGAAACTCTGCGTAATTTTTTAATGGCTGCCGCCACTGTCAGCAGTTTATTAACTTTTGTCTGCATGATCGCAACCGTAATCTGATTTCGGATTTCAGTTGCTTAGTACTCTCTCTCCTCCTCTTGAAATTTTTACTAAGATGTTAATTTGCAATTCATATTTGCGGAGGCTCGAAATAAAATTAACGACTCTAAAACGAATTCACCTACCGGATGGTCATTAGGAAAGGGTCAGGAATCTGTGATTATACTGGTGGATTAATGATTGCTAAGTGTCTCTGTTCTGGTGGATTGCGCAATGATTGCTAAGTGTATCTGGTGTGACACACAGATACGCCTCCCAACATGTGCTGAGTCTGGGAAGGATGGTTGGCTTACAAATCGTTGCAGAAAGTTTTCACTGTTTATTCGATTAATCCATTTAATTATTTTCATCATGGCAGTGACAACAGCAAGCGTTACAAATTGACTCGAATGAAAAACAGCAACAGTTGCTATATTATTAAAGCAAAAACTATGGTCAGGGTTTAAAACAAACATAGTTTTGTGCAACTGTTGGCTGCTTTGCATTCGAGATAATCCATTTAACCTACCGTAACGCCACATATAAAAGACTTCTAAATGTTTCTCGTCTGTCTTTCCCGTTGTCAATATGCAGCATCCGTACACAGCAAATCTCCGAACATTGCTTTTCATGATTCGTTTTCTTATTTTAATATTTTGGCAGCTGTTCCTTTTTATAGACTACCATTTTGCCTTGAGTAAACTCTGCTTCTATTTCTTTCTTGCATCTTCCTTCTTTATCTGTTCTACTTCAGAGGTAGCAAAATTGAGCCACGTCTTAAAGAATATCTCATACAAGTTTAACATCTAGCCATGCAGCTCTGTATAAAATTACTTTGGTGTCCTATTTTTATATTTATATTGTAGTTAACAGCTTTTGTAATTGGCTACCTTCACACCACGTGGCTGCGCCATATTTCTAGTAATGGTACATGTATTTGTATTTTCACAAACAGCGAAAATTCTCGCTTTGAATACGGCTGTGATGTGAAACAATGTTACAAATTAATCATCCTCGCGACACATTCTAACTTCGTGGCTTGGGGATCTGGCAAAAATAGTGACCGGCTGATGGAACGGTGTTCAAATCTGTGAAGTATTCAGCGCTGGAGTACGATACCCTTCTGGATTAAACGTAGCCTGAACATCTATTTTTTCATAGTTAAGTTTCCTATGGTTTCATGCAGAAATGTTTCCTTGAATTACGGTAACTCTGAGTCACCCGTGACAAGTTTTACAGCTTGCAGTCAGAGATGGTTTTCAGTCACTCGACGTAAGACTAATTAACTGGTTGTTTTTTTTTTCTTTTCCTTTTTTGGGTATCTCGATGGAGTAGTTGTCGAAAAAGAGCTTGAAAAGTTTTTTAGAACGACGAACTCCTGCGAAAGTGAAGGTAGCGCCATTGTATCTCGTTGAGAAGTGTTTAGTATAGAAAGGTGTACTTTTACTAATAAGAGTTCTTCTGCAAAGTGTTGAATTTTGTTTGATATTTCGATGTTTTCTGCATTTCTTTGGCAATAACCTAACTTTTATTTTTCATCATGACTCGGTCGCGCACCCCAATATTTTTTATTGAATGGTGGTTACTTACGGTCTCACAGTCCATTTGACAGATAAAGTCAATCATTTAAGGTATGCAACCATTCAGATTTGGCGTGTAGAAGTTCCTTGGAAGCTTCTTGGTTGCTAAATACTTTATTTATGACATGTTTCGAGTAATCAGATCGTATAAAATGTGCTTAGGGAAGCTCATACAAGTGCGCAATACAAGGAAAATGCATACTCTCGTGAGCAGCTGCCTTCAAGCGTACTTTCAAAAGACGTTACTTTGTGACGCTGCACGCCAGACTCCAGCTTACATGCAAATCTTGCTGCACAGTTTAAGCAGCACTGATTTATTTACGAAACCGTTTCGGACACTGTCCATTTTCATTGCCTATAGAAATAAAAATGTATCATCGACATTCCAGTTGTCAGGTATAAAAGTTTTGAAGAACTTTTACTGCCGCAACATACGCTTCGCAAATAAAATATGATCATTAATGTAACGTACGGTGTAGCAGAAATACGTTTTTTATACTGCGTATGAAAACTGATCAGAACCAAACAAGGCTTTGATGTCTCTCGAAAAGAGGCAGAACGGAAATACACTCCTGGAAATGGAAAAAAGAACACATTGACACCGGTGTGTCAGACCCACCATACTTGCTCCGAACACTGCGAGAGGGCTGTACAAGCAATGATCACACGCACGGCACAGCGGACACACCAGGAACCGCGGTGTTGGCCGTCGAATGGCGCTAGCTGCGCAGCATTTGTGCACCGCCGCCGTCAGTGTCAGCCAGTTTGCCGTGGCATACGGAGCTCCATCGCAGTCTTTAACACTGATAGCATGCCGCGACAGCGTGGACGTGAACCGTATGTGCAGTTGACGGACTTTGAGCGAGGGCGTATAGTGGGCATGCGGGAGGCCGGGTGGACGTACCGCCGAATTGCTCAACACGTGGGGCGTGAGGTCTCCACAGTACATCGATGTTGTCGCCAGTGGTCGGCGGAAGGTGCACGTGCCCGTCGACCTGGGACCGGACCGCAGCGACGCACGGACGCACGCCAAGACCGTAGGATCCTACGCAGTGCCGTAGGGGACCGCACCGCCACTTCCCAGAAAATTAGGGACACTGTTGCTCCTGGGGTATCGGCGAGGACCATTCGCAACCGTCTCCATGAAGCTGGCTTACGGTCCCGCACACCGTTAGGCCGTCTTCCGCTCACGCCCCAACATCGTGCAGCCCGCCTCCAGTGGTGTCGCGACAGGCGTGAATGGAGGGACGAATGGAGACGTGTCGTCTTCAGCGATGAGAGTCGCTTCTGCCTTGGTGCCAATGATGGTCGTATGCGTGTTTGGCGCCGTGCAGGTGAGCGCCACAATCAGGACTGCATACGACCGAGGCACACGGGGCCAACATCCGGCATCATGGTGTGGGGAGCGATCACCTACACTGGCCGTACACCACTGGTGATCGTCGAGGGGACACTGAATAGTGCACGGTACATCCAAACCGTCATCGAACCCATCGTTCTACCATTCCTAGACCGGCAAGGGAACTTGCTGTTCCAACAGGACAATGCACGTCCGCATGTATCCCGTGCCAACCAACGTGCTCTAGAAGGTGTAAGTCAACTACCCTGGCCAGCAAGATCTCCGGATCTGTCCCCCATTGAGCATGTTTGGGACTGGATGAAGCGTCGTCTCACGCGGTCTGCACGTCCAGCACGAACGCTGGTCCAACTGAGGCGCCAGGTGGAAATGGCATGGCAAGCCGTTCCACAGGACTACATCCAGCATCTCTACGATCGTCTCCATGGGAGAATAGCAGCCTGCATTGCTGCGAAAGGTGGATATACACTGTACTAGTGCCGACATTGTGCATGCTCTGTTGCCTGTGTCTCTGTGCCTGTGTGTCTGTCAGTGTGATCAAGTGATGTATCTGACCCCAGGAATGTGTCAATAAAGTTTCCCCTTCCTGGAACGATGAATTCACGGTGTTCTTATTTCAATTTCCAGGAGTGTATATGGCCTGAGTAAACTGAACAGGACGCGATACAAAAGATCGTGTGAAAGTAGTAAGTGGCATGTCGGCAGAGGAAGGGATAGGAGACTGTTAACACAGAAAGAGGCTTCCTTCGACGTCGTCAGAGCTGGTTCCTAACGTCCAGGGATGTCGCAAGAACTCGTTTGTCAGCCAAAGTGGGCTGGTGGTCTACAACGACAGTGCGGGTTGTTAGACGTGGCCGTTGGATCACTCCCTAGCTGCAGCTGGAACCCTATGTTTGCCGGAAATGATACTAGAGGATCCTGCAGTAACTGGTTATGTTCACAACGCTTCAGGAGACATTTGTTTTATAAAACACAATGGTACCGGTATTTTCTGTCTATCTGTTTGTAGCTTGTGAAAAACATTTTCATCACACTGCTCTGGCGATGGTCTTTCTTTTTATGTAGTGATTGAAGGCTAATGTGTTTGTCTTTTGTGTTTCTGACACCGGATTACCGCAGTGCTTTCAATGAACTATGAGTAGAAGTGGTTAGAAGACTTCACTTTCTCTTAGCGAGTGGCTGTTGATACCTAAAAGCTGGACCCAATGTCACCAGCCGAAAGAGTTTCGAAACTGATTAAATAAAAATAGACTTCGACTTTCGTTTGACATTCTACAACAACGAATTGCAAGGCGTATCGGCGGTAATATCGCTCTAACATCCTGTTTTCTCTTTTTTTCACATGTCTGTAAAACATTGCGCTTCCGTTCTCCAATTTATGTTAAAGCCACAGAGCTGGAAAGCTGCTCTTAAGTATTGGTGAAGAGACGTACATCGTTTGGATGAAAAGAGATCGCGTTACTCGTTTCTCCCTGCGACAAAAGTGTTGCACATAGAAACCTTGTAATTATGACTCACAGTCTTGAATAAATATATTGAAAAGCATCGCTCTGTATGTCTATTGCAATAGCAGTAGTTCAGTAGTTTTTTATTATCTCCTGAGATTATAACTAGACAACTTTAAGAACTGAACAGCAGAACAACCATCTGTATGTCTGTTGCGATAACACTAGTAGTTTGGTTTATAAAGGACAGAAAGTCTGTGTTTCTTTCTTGCGAACGCCATGCGAATGCCAAGTAGAACGGCTTAGGAGTTTGTTGCAATTCGTTCTTTCCGTATTGCTGAACCACCTTTTTCGAATCTTACTTGTGCATGTGCCGCGCTACTTCTTACTGTTGTAATGTTTTCTTTGCAGGACATAACGATTCTGGCACCGAGTAACCCATGTCACTATCAATGATTTATTACAGAACCGTTACTTGCAGAATCTGCATTTAGCAAACAGATTAATTATACAGCTACACTCTCTCTCTCTCTCTCTCTCTCTCTCTCTCTCTCTCTCTCTCTCTCTCTCTGTGTGTGTGTGTGTGTGTGTGTGTGTGTGTGTTCATGATCGTGTGCGTGTCAAAGCAAGGACAAACTTTACTCAAGCATACAATCCATTCTCAAACATTTGTGAACAAATGTCAGTTCAAACCTCGATTCGCAGTAAGATTTTAGAACATATATTGTGTTCAAGCATTATGAATTACCTCGAAGATAGCTATCTATTGACACACAGGCAGCCTCGATTCAGAAAATGTCGTTCTTGTGAAACAGAACTATCTCTTTATTCTCATGGAGTTACGAATGCTATCTAAAGGGGATCTCAAAGTGATTCCATGTTTCTAGATTTCCAGAAGTATTTTGATACCGTTCCTCACATGTGGCTTCTAATGAAGTTGTATGCCTGTAGAGTATCATCTCAGTTGTGCAGCTGCAATCCCGATTTCCTGTCAGAAAGTGCACACTTCTTAGTAACTGACGAAAAATCATCGTGTAAAACAGAAGTGACATCTGGTGTCCCCCAAGGGTTACAGGCGCTCTGCTGTTTTTAAGCTATATAAATGATTTAGGAGACAATCTGAGCAGACATCTTAGATTGTTTTGCAGATGATGTCTAGTGAAGTCATCAGATGATCAAAATCAAATTGCAAAATGATTTAGAAAAAATATCTATATGTTGCGAAATGTGACAACTCGCTCTAAATAACGAAAAGTGTGAGGTCACCCACATGAGCAATAAAAGAAATTCTTTAAATTACGAACAACGTAAATTGGAACGATTACATAGGTAATGTCGTGGGGAAGGCGAACAGAAGACTGCGTTTTACTGGCAGAAGACTTAGAACATGCAACAAATCCACTAAAGAGACTGCCGAACTTCCTACACCACGCCTGTCCGTCCTCTGCTACATCTACATCTACATGGATACTTTGCAAATCACATTGAAGCGCCCGGCAGAGGGTTCATCCAACCACCTTCACAATTCTCCAGTACTCCAATCTCGTATAGCGCGCGGAAAGAACGAACACCTATATCTTTCCGTACGAGCTGTTATTTCCCTTATTTTATCCTGGTGATCGTTTCTCACTATGTAATTCGGTGTCAACAAAGTATTTTCGCATTCGGAGGAGAAAGTTGGTGATTGTAATTTCGTGAGAAGATTCCGTCGCAACGAAAAACGCCTTTCTTTTAATGAAGTCCAGCCCAAATCCTGTATCATTTCTGTGACACTCTCTCCCATATTTCGCGATAATACAAAACGTGCTGCCCTTCTTTGAACTTTTTCGATGTACTCCGTCAGTCCCATCTCGTAAGGATCCCACACCGCGCAGCAGTATTCTAAAAGAGGACGGAGAAGCGTAGTGTAGGCAGTCTCCTTAGTAGATCTGTTGCATTTTCTAAGGCCAATTTAAGTTGTTCGTAATTGTAATTCCCAGGTATTTAGTTGAATTACGGCCCTTATATTTGACTGATTTATCGTGTAACCGATGTTCAACGGATTCCTTTTAGCACTCATGTGGATGACCTCACGCTTTTCGTTATTTAGAGTCAACTGCCAATTTTGGCACCATTCACGTATCTTTTCTAAATCGTTTTGCAGTTAGTTTTGATTCTTTATTAGTCAATAAACGACAGCGTCATTTGCAAACAACCCAAGATGGGTGCTGGGATTGTCTCCTAAATCATTTATATGTACAGGGTGAAGTGAAATTCGCGCACTCGGCCTTCGCAGAGCGACTCCTCACAGGCCAACGATAAAAAAATTCTTTAACAAAATTTCGTCTGGGGAGTACATCCGGCAGAAAAAGGCACTTAAAGAGTGGAAATCTGGCAACACTGTAACCACATGTATGGTAACTATCTCTGTCCGGATACGTTTGTTGTACTGTACAGCTGATGCAGTGGACTGAGTTATGTGTTAGCATGCAGGAGGTCGAGGGTTCGATCCTGCGGTGGGGCGCATTTTTATTTTTTATTTTCTGATTTCATTCTGACATTTCCTGCTGCAATATACACCATTTTGTAGGCCACATATATCCTAAATTTACGACATTTTGCACTGCTGAACGTAACAAATGCGTGGTTAGACACATAAGAAATAGACAGTTGAAACAAATAACCTGTCATTCTACAGAATAGCTACAGAAATCAATATCAGTTTCGAGATGTTAAAGATGATAGCACAATACAGTAACACATCTACTTGTCATTTATACTACATATAATATGAGGGCTCAGATGTCGTACATTAGCAACCAGTGACAATAATAATGCCCATATTAATGTAAACATGACCTTCGCAACAGAATACGTTGTCCTCAGAACAACAGGTGCTCAAAGCGACCTCCCTGCACGTCCAGAGATTGCGCAACCCGCCGGATCGTACAGCTCTGGACTCTTTGCAGCAAAGCTGCGTCCACAGTAACAAGAGCAGCATGAACGCGCCCTTCCAATTCTTCCACATTCGTGGGCGGAGCACAGTACATGTGCTCGTTCAGGTGACCCCACAGGAAGAGACCCAGAGGATTTAGGTCACGTGAATGTGGTGGTCATACAACTGGACCTCCACGTCTGAGCCATTTCCCTGGAAATGTTTTGTCCAAATAACATCGCACATTAATTCCAGAGTGTGGAGGTGCACCATCATGTTGGAACTATATCCTCTGCCGAACATGTAGTGTAACAACTTCTAGTGCATCAGGCAGATAGTTTGAGACCAATGCATGATACCTTCGTGCAGTCAACCAGTCAGGCAACATGTAGGGGCTCAAACACCTATCGCCCAATATTCCGGCCCAGATGTTGATACCAAATCGAACTTGATATCCACGGTCGCGGGTGACATGCAGGTTAACCTCTCGAATGGTTCAAATGGCTCTGGGCACTATGGGACTTAACATCGGAGGTCATCAGTCTCCAAGAACTTCGAACTACTTAAACCTAGCTAACCTAAGGACATCACACACGTCCATGCCCGAGGCAGAAGTCGAACCTGCGACCGTAGCGGTCGCGCGGTTCCAGACTGAAGCGCCTAGAACCGCTCGGTCACAGTGGCCGGCTTAACCTCTCACCAATGGTGGGCATTTGTATATTAAAGACACCCTCACGAGTGAATGCTGCTTCATCCGACCATATTACGGTGACCACGAAATCGTTGGCTTCCTGTTGTTGCTGGAACTATTTACAGAATTCCATCCCCTTATGGTGACCTGCAGGATGCAGGTGTTGCGTGAAGCATAATGATAGGGGCGCAGCCCATGCTCGTGCAGCGCGTTAACGACCTTGCATTGCGAGACACGCAGCTGCCTTGCTATGCTACGTGTGCTTCGCTGAGCTTCTTGGTGTATGACCTTCAGAATGTCTTCCTCAGTAGCTGGAGTATGGCGTGCCAGTGGATGCCCTCTGTCACGTGATGGTGGAAGGATAGAACCTGACACCCGAAGGCGCAGCTCCAGACGACGAAACACATTTTTATCTGGATGTTGTCGACGAGGATATGTCGCAGCATATCCACGAGTGGCAACACCAGCCCGGTTATCAGATGCACCAGGGACCAGTAGCATATCCACATATTCATCGTTTGTGTATGCCATACGTCTGCCGCACTGGTTTAGAGGTTTACAATGAGAAAAATCGATACGTGTACGCATGTACGTTGCAATCTGTCATGGGCGCGTTACTTCGCTCGCAGCTAGTCCCTGTCTTTTGGACAGCGCATACAGTACAAATACGCCGTCAGTCCTGTGCGTTGTTCCATCTAAAGGCATTGCCCCTCTGACAGATATTGTTCAGTACGATTCATCCCAACACAGCTAATGTGAAATGTTCAGTTTCGAATTACACGTATCCCTAATGGTGATATACGTGATGTTTCCACAATCACATCGATAGAGTAATAATAATGATAATAATAATAATAATAATAATAACTATACCCGCCCACAATGGTATCGACACTGCTAGCCAACTGGAAAATGATTCAAATCCTAATAGAGGTGTTTTGCAGGATATGCTTCCTGCAACCACCCTAGAAGGAAAACAAAGACAGAGGATGAGATGGTCAGATGAAGTTAATCGACACCTCATGTTCCGTTATTACCAAGCAACAAACCTAGGAACCAACACAACTGGATACAGATCACAAGTATACACAACATTTGTTACCAGATACCCAGAATTAAAATTTTTAACAGAACAACGACTAGCTGATCAGATCCGTGTAATAATCAAAAATAACAGGATACCCCAGTCAGAATTAGCAAACTTCAAACAACAAGTACAACAAATACTGGAACAAAATAATGTGCAAACAGAAGAAGAAGAAAATCAGTAATGGACTCAAACGTCCCAGAGCAAACAAACAAAGAACAACACGCATCAATTAAACAGTCAGAGGAAAACGAAATCTTAAGGCAGCCACCAGAACAAGCACAAATAGAACACGAAGTGACACACATGTTAGATATAGAAGAAAAATTTCAGCTGACATATATAGAATACAAAGACACAAATACAGACATTAGACCATTCTTGCATACACCGCCAAATAACCCACAAGTCGAAACAACAATAAAAACTATCAACACAATCATACACAACAATATAAATGAAAACACAACTATGGAAGAGTTACAACTACTGGTTTATATAGGAGCACTCACTACACTAAATATACACACTAGGCAGAGATCAGAACCAACCAACACACAGAAGAAACCCACAAAACCAGCATGGCAACACAGGCTACAGATCAGAATAGAAAAACTGAGAAAAGACATCGGACAGCTAACACAACTTATAAGAAATGAAATGTCAGAAAAAAAACGAAAAAGGTTAGGTAAAATCTCATAACAAGAAGTGATAGAGCAATTAGATGAAAAGAAGCAGAAATTACAACCATTGGCCAAACGACTTAGAAGATACAAAAAAAGTGAAAATAGAAGGAAACAAAACCAAACATTCAACACAAACCAAAAGAAATTTTACCAGACAATAGATAACACACACATTAAAACAGACAATCCACCAAACATAATAGACATGGAACACTTCTGGAGCAACATATGGTCAAACCCGGTACAACATAACAGGCATGCAGGGTGGATACAAGCAGAAACATATACATACAAGATGATACCACAAATGCTTGAAGTGATAATTTTGCAGCATGAAGTCACCCAAGCAATTAATTCTACTCACAATTGGAAAGCCCCTGGAAAAGATAAAATAGCAAATTTCTGGTTAAAGAAATTCACCTCAACACATTCACATCTAACTAAATTATTTAACAGTTACATTGCAGACCCATACACATCCCCTGATACACTTACACATGGAATAACTTATCTGAAACCTAAAGATCAAGCAGACACAGCAAACCCAGCTAAATATCGCCTCATAACATGCCTACCAACAATATACAAAATATTTACTTCAGTCATTACACAGAAATTAATGACACATACAACACAGAACAAAATTATAAATGAAGAACAAAAAGGCTGCTGCAAAGGAGCACGAGGATGTAAAGAGCAACTGATAATAGATGCAGAGGTGACATATAAGGTAAAAGTAAACAAAGGTCGCTACACTATGCATACATTGATTACCAAAAAAGCTTTTGATAGTGTACCCCACTCATGGTTACTACAAATATTGGAAATATACAAAATAGATCCTAAATTGATACAGTTCCTAAACATAGTAATGAAAAATTGAAAAACCACACTTAATACCCAAACAAATTCAAATAATATCACATCACAGCCAATACAGATTAAGCGTGGAATATACCAAGGAGACTCATTAAGTCCTTTCTGGTTCTGCCTTGCTCTGAACCCACTATCCAACATGCTAAATAATACAAATTATGGATACAATATTACTGGAACATACTCACACAAAGTCACACATCTGCTATACATGGATGATCTAAAACTACTGGCAGCAACAAATCAACAACTCAGCCAATTACTAAAGATAACAGAAGTATTCAGCAATGATATAAATATGGTTTTTGGAACAGACAAATGTAAGAAAAATAGCATAGTCAAGGGAAAACACACTAAACAAGAAGATTACATATTGGATAACCACAGCGACTGCATAGAAGCGATGGAAAAAACAGATGGCTATAAATATCTAGGATACAGACAAAAAATAGGAATAGATAATACAAATATTAAAGGAGAACTAAAAGGAAAATATAGACAAAGACTAACAAAAATACTGAAAACAGAATTGACAGCAAGAAACAAGACAAAACCTATAAATACTTATGCTATACCAATATTGACCTACTCATTTGGAGTAGTGAAATGGAGTAACACAGACCTAGAAGCACTCAATACACTTACACGATCACAATGCCACAAATATAGAATACATCACATACATTCAGCAACAGAAAGATTCACATTAAGCAGAAAGGAAGGAGGAAGGGGATTTATCGACATAAAAAAACCTACATTATGGACAGGTAGACAATTTAAGAAAATTCTTTCTAGAACGAGCAGAAACTATCAAAATACACAAAGCAATCACTCATATAAATACATTGGCTACACCACTGCAATTTCATAACCACTTCTACAACCCTTTAGATCACATAACATCAACAGATACGAAGAAAGTAAATTGGAAAAAGAAAACACTGCATGGCAAGCACCCGTATCATCTAACACAGCCACACATCGATCAAGACGCATCCAACACGTGGCTAAGAAAAGGCAATATATACAGTGAGACGGAAGGATTCATGATTGCAATACAGGATCAAACAATAAACACCAGATATTACAGCAAGCATATTATTAAAGATCCCAATACCACAACAGATAAATGCAGACTTTGCAAACAACAAATAGAAACAGTAGCTCACATCACAAGCGGATGTACAATACTAGCAAATACAGAATACCTCAGAAGACATGACAATGTAGCAAAAATAATACATCAACAGCTTGCCTTACAACATAAACTTATAAAACAACATGTTCCCACATACAAGTATGCACCACAAAATGTACTAGAGAACGATGAATACAAATTATACTGGAACAGAACCATTATAACAGATAAAACAACACCACATAACAAACCTGACATCATACTCACCAATAAAAAGAAGAAATTAACACAACTAATCGAAATATCCATACCCAATACAACAAATATACAAAAGAAAACAGGAGAAAAAATTGAAAAATACAGGGTGATTCAAAAAGAATACCACAACTTTAGGAATTTAAAACTCTGCAACGACAAAAGGCAGAGCTAAGCACTATCTGTCGGCGAATTAAGGGAGCTATAAAGTTTCATTTAGTTGTACATTTGTTCGCTTGAGGCGCTGTTGACTAGGTGTCAGCGTCAGTTGATGCTAAGATGGCGACCGCTCAACAGAAAGCTTTTTGTGTTATTGAGTACGGCAGAAGTGAATCGACGACAGTTGTTCAGCGTGCATTTCGAACGAAGTATGGTGTTAAACCTCCTGATAGGTGGTGTATTAAATGTTGGTATAAACAGTTTACAGAGAATGGGTGTTTGTGCAAAGGGAAAAGTTCTGGACGGCCGAGAACGAGTGATGAAAATGTAGCACGCATCCAGCAAGCATTTGTTCGCAGCCCAGGAAAATCGACTCGCATAGCTAGCAGAGAGCTGCAAATTCCACAGTCAACTGTATGGAGAGTCCTATGAAAAGGTTAGTTATGAAACCTTATCGTCTGAAATTGGTTCAAGCACTGTCTGCAGCTGATAAGATTAAAAGAATCGATTTCTGTGATTTTATCCTTGCTCAAATGGAAACAGATGAATCTTTCGTTTCAAAGATTGTGTTTAGTGATGAAGCAACTTTCCACACTAACGGGAAAGTCAACCGTCACAATGTCTGTATATGGGGCACTGAGAATCCGTGGGAAACAACTCAGTATGAACGTGACTCGCCTAAGGTGAACGTTTTCTGTGCCATTTCAGCCAATAAAGTTTTTGGTCCCTTTTTCTTCGAAGGTGCTACTGTAACTGGACTACAGTATCTGGAGATGTTAGAGAATTGGCTGTTCCCTCAGCTCGAACAAGAAGCACAACAATTCATATTTCAGCAGGATGGAGCGCCACCACATTGGCACTTATCTGTCCGTAACTACTTGAACGTCAACTACCCGAGGCGATGGATCGGCCGCCAGGCAGCCCGTGACAGAGCACTTCATCACTGGCCTCCAAGAAGCCCTGATCTTACCCCCTGCGATTTTTTCTTGTGGGGGTATGTTAAGGATATGGTGTTTCGGTCACCTCTCCCAGCCACCATTGATGATTGGAAACGAGAAATAACAGCAGCTATCCAAACTGTTACGCCTGATATGCTACAGAGAGTGTGGAACGAGTTGGAGTATCGGGTTGATATTGCTCGAGTGTCTGGAGGGGGCCATATTGAACATCTCTGAACTTGTTTTTGAGTGAAAAAAAAACCTTTTTAAATACTCTTTGTAATGATGTATAACAGAAGGTTATATTATGTTTCTTTCATTAAATACACATTTTTAAAGTTGTGGTATTCTTTTTGAATCACCCTGTACATCCAACTGGCTGAGGAAGTCAAGGACAAGTGGCATCAGGATAAAGTTGACATTATACCAATTATACTATCAACTACAGGAGTCATACCACACAATATCCACAATCAATGCAATACAGCTACATCCAAACTTATATATACAACTACAGAAATCTGTAATTATTGACACTTGTTCAACTACCCGAAAGTTCCTAAATGCAATGTAACATATACCATACAGTTAAAAGGAAGTCACGCTTGATCAAGGTCCGCGTCACTTTCCATTTTTAACCAGACATAACGTCTGAGACAAGAAAGAAATAATAATAATAATAATAATAATAATAATGCATTGAGAAACGTACTAAACAGCATGCGGTTACCAGACTCAGTGTTGAAAGGCGTAATTAGTGGTACCCTGGTGATAGCACATACAAATAGTAACCGAGTTTGGACATTATTCGCAAAGCACGATGCTAGTGCTACTGGTAACGTAAGGCCCTAACGAAATGTAATGTATCTGAACGAGGCAAGAATAATAGTTGGTACTAATCTATGGGACCACTGGAGGAGGGTACATAGGAAACAGGTTTCGCATCTAGTAGATGAAGCGGTGTGAATTAATTCACGCCCACGATGTGGAAGGTGCTTCTTTCAAAGCCGACCAATCTTCCATTTCTACGATTGTAGTATGAAAGTGCAAATGTTTTCTAGAGGACCCGCTGCAATCGCTCTTGACGATTAAGATGCCAGATATCGTACCATCTGGACTACATTTACCAACTAAAAAAATATATGCTTCGAATGCCAGGAATGAACCATCGACATCCTGCATGCTAAACCAAAACTCTACCCATTGCACCAACTGTTGTGCACAACTAAAACTTGCTGTCAGAGGTAGTTACCATACATGTGGTTACAGTGTTGCCAGATTGCCACTCTTTAATGTCCTTTTTCTGTCGGATGAACTCGCCAGACGAAATTTTGTGAGAGAGATTTTCTTACTGCTGATATATAAGGAGTCGTGCTGCGAAACCCAAGTGCGTGAATTTCGCTTCAGCCTGTATAAGGAACAGCAAAGGGCCTATAACGCTACCTTAGGGAACGCCAGAAATCACTTCTGTTTTACTCGATGACTTTCTGTCAATTGCTACGAACTGTGACCTCTCTGACAGGAAGTCATCAATCCAGTCACATAACTGAGACGATATTCCATAAGCACGCCATTTCACTATAAGCTGCTTGTGTGGTACAGTGTCAAAAGCCTTCTGGAAATCCAGAAATACGTAATCGATCTGAAATCCCTTGTCAATAGCACTCAATACTTCATGTGAATAAAGAGCTAGTTATGTTTCACAAGAACGATGTTTTCTAAACCCATGTTGACAGTGTGTCAATAGAACGTTTTCTTCGAGGTAATTCATAATGTTCGAAAACAATATATATTCCAGAATCCTGCTGCATATCGATGTTAATGATATGGGACTGTAATTAAGTGGGTTACTCCTTCTACCTTTCTTGAATATTGGTGTGACCTGTGCAACTTTCCAGTCTTTGGGTACGGATCTTTAGTCGAGCGAACGGTTGTATGTGATTGTCAAGTATGGAATTAATGCATGAGCATACTCTGAAAGGAACCTAACTGGTATACAGTCTGGACCAGAAGACTTGCTTTTATTAAGTGGTTTAAGTTGCTTCACTACTCCGAGGATATTTACTTCTACGTTACTCATGTTGGCAGCTGTTCTTTATTCGAATTCTGGAATATTTACTCCGTCTTTTTTTGTGAAGGCATTTCGGAAGGCTGTGTTTAGTAACTCTGCTTTGGCAGCACTGTCTTCGATAGTATCTCCATTGCTATCGCACAGAGAAGGCATTGATTGTTTCTTGCCGCTAAGATACTTCACATACGACCAGAATCTCTTTGGATTTTCTGCCAGGGTTTGAGGCAAGGTTTCGTTGTGGAAACTGTTACAAGCAACTCGCATTGAAGTCCGCGCTAAATTTCGAGCTTCGGTAAAAGATAACCAATCTTGGGGATTTTCCGACTGTTTAAATTTGGCATGTTTGTTTCGTTGTTTCTGCAACAGTGTTCTGACCCGTTTTGTGTGCCAAGGAGGATCAGCTCCGTTCTTCGTTAATTTATTGCTGTGCGGTATGGGTCCCTTACGAGATTTGATTGGCGGAGGACATCGGAAAACTCCAAGCTCACTTCGCAGTATCGTGAAATAGGGAAGAGAATATCACGGATATGATAAGTGAGTTGTGGTGATAGTCATTAAAATAAATGCGTCTTACGTTTGCGGTGAGATCTTTTTACGACATTTCAATCTCCAAACTTCCTCCTCCGAATGCGAAAATATTTTGTTGAAACCCGCCTTCACATAGGAAGAAATGATTCATCGTAATAAATCAAGAGTAATCAAAGCTCAGAGGAAAAGCCTTAAGCGTTCAATTTTCTCGCACGCCTTTCGAAGGTGGAACGGTAGTGAAATGGCCTGAAGTTCATTCGGTGAACCCTCTGTCAGACACTTAAGTATGAATTACAGTGTAGTTATGTGAATGTAGATGAAACCATGGGCATCGTACTTAATAAACTTAGGCGGTTGCAGTTTTCATACTGATCATTGTGGACTTTGACATCTTTTCTACAGCAACACATTCCTCAGTTACGGCGCACTTTACCTCTCCTGCAAGAATATTTTTGTGCTAAAAGATATTCCCACGTTTTTTAGCGCAAGAACAGCATCCAGGATGATTAGAAGTCGCAAAGTACACCGACTTCGATGGCGTTCTCGTTAAGTGCTCAATATCACACGCAGTGGAGAATTAATACCTGCAGATAATTATTTCACGTCAATTTTGTTGTCATCCTTCATTACATATTCGGTGGTCTCTCCGCGGCCGTAGATCTATATGATGTGCGTACCCCTTTATTCTTCAACGTGTCATGTGAAATTTACTCATTTCCTCCTAAAACTATTTGTATTAGTCTGCAACGCTGACTGAAGACATTGTCAGAGTGCAGTGCAGTCGTGCAAACGCGCTAGAAAGAGAAACAGATAGTGTGTGTGTGTGTGTGTGTGTGTGTGTGTGTGTGTGTGTGCCTGTGAGGGGAGAGAGAGAAAGAAAGTGATGACCTACACTCTGAAGCGAAATAAAAACGTTTCTGAAAGTTGTTTGTAAATGAATTTTCGTTTCATAACAATCTGTCAGAACGCAGCATGTCATTCTCAATGGAAAAAAGTCTTCTGAAGCGAGTGATTTCAGGTGTGCCGCAGGGGAGTGTCGTAGGACTGTTGCTATTCACAATATACATAAATGAACTTGTGGATAACATCGGAAGTTCACTGAGGCTTTTTGCGGATGATTCTTTAGTATATCTAGAGGTTGTAACAATGGAAAATTGTACTGAAATGCAGGAGAATCTGCAGCGAATTGACGCATGGTGCAGGGAATTACAATTGAATCTCAATGTAGACAAGTGTAATGTGCTGCGAATACATAGAAAGAAAGATCCCACATCATTCAGCTACAATGTAGCAGGTCCGCAACTGGAAGCAGTTAATTCCATAAATTATCTGGGAGTAGCCATTAGGAGTGATTTAAAATGGAATGACCATATAAAGTTGATCGTCGGTAAAGCAGATGCCAGACTGAGATTCATTGGAAGAATCCTAAGGAAATGCAATCCGAAAACAAAGGAACTAGGTTACAGTACACTTGTTCGCCCACTGCTTGCATACTGTTCACCGGTGTGGGATCCGTACCAGATAGGGTTGATAGAAGAGATAGACAAGATCCAATGGAGAGCAGCGCGCTCCGTTACAGGATCATTTAGTAATCGCGAAAGCATTACGGAGATAATAGATAAACTCCAATGGAAGACTCTGCAGGAGAGACGCTCAGTAGCTCGGTACGGACTTTTGTTGAAGTTTCGAGAACATACCTTCACCGAGGAGTCAAACAGTATATTACTACCTGCTACGTATATCTCACGAAGAGACCATGAGGATAAAATCAGAGAGATTAGGGCCCACACGGAGGAATACCGACAATCTTTCTTTCGACGAACAATACGAGACTGGAATAGAAGGGAGAACCGATAGAGGTACTCAAAGTACCCTCCGCCACACACCGTCGGGTGGCTTGCGGAGTGTGGATGTAGATGTAGATGTAAAATGGAAGTTGATCTGTCACCCAGACGGTTCTCGTGCTCATCTTTTAGCTCACTTTAAACTTCGGTCACCTTATTGTATTTTCTTAAACTGTGGACGTGCTACGGAGTTCCACTAATTATGCCGTGTGGATTTCTTCGCCGTCTGCAGAGGGTCGAGGGCTGTAAGAGTGTTTACAACTACTTCAGCTCGCTACGAAGTGTAACCGTATTTTGAAGGTGTCTTCTGTGTTTTGTTGCTCAGATAAAACAATTATATGGTTGTGAATAGATCTTTAACTAGAACAACATATCTGGAGTGACATGAAATCACCTCAAAGAGTACATCGAATCAAGTCGCATTTCAGACTTAAAACATTTCAGTTGTTTTCTTGAGCGTTGGCATTGTAGACAGCGTCCCTTTCTCTTTGTGATCCAAGACGTCGTCAAGCCGCGATGCCAAAGCATAAGCAACCACTTCACAGCAGGTGGAGACGCTGGATCGCCGTTGAGCTTCGCCCATATCCTGTGTCTGCGTTTATTTCATCTCGGCACATACAGGGTTATTACAAATGATTGAAGCGATTTCACAGCTCTACAATAACTTTATTATTTGAGATATTTCCACAGTGCTTTGCACACACGTACAAAAACTCCTAAAGTTTTTTTAGGCATTCACAAATGTTCGATATCTGCCCCTTTAGTGATTCGGCAGACATCAAGCCGATAATCAAG
This sequence comes from Schistocerca americana, assembly GCF_021461395.2. NCBI lineage: Eukaryota > Metazoa > Arthropoda > Insecta > Orthoptera > Acrididae > Schistocerca > Schistocerca americana. Next base: position 34,869,145 of record NC_060124.1, read on the forward strand.
CTCCTCCCACACTCGGCGCAGCATGTCCCCATCAATGAGTTCGAAAGCATCGTTGATGCGATCTCGCAGTTCTGGCACGTTTCTTGGTAGAGGAGGTTTAAACACTGAATCTTTCACATAACCCCACAGAAAGAAATCGCATGGGGTTAAGTCGGGAGAGCATAGAGGCTATGACATGAATTGCTGATCATGATCTCCACCACGACCGATCCATCGGTTTTCCAATCTCCTGTTTAAGAAATGCCGAACATCATGATGGAAGTGCGGTGGAAAACCATCCTGTTGAAAGATGAAGTCGGCGCTGTCGGTCTCCAGTTGTGGCACAAGCCAATTTTCCAGCATGTCCAGATACACGTGTCCTGTAACGTTTTTTTCGCAGAAGAAAAAGGGGCCGTAAACTTTAAACCGTGAGATTGCACAAAACATGTTAACTTTTGGAGAATTGCGAATTTGCTGCACGAATGTGTGAGGATTCTCTACCGCCCAGATTCGCACATTGTGTCTGTTCACTTCACCATTAAGAAAAAATGTTGCTTCATCACTGAAAACAAGTTTCGCACTGAACGCATCCTCTTCCATGAGCTGTTGCAACCGCGCCGAAAATTCAAAGCGTTTGACTGTGTCATTGGGTGTCAGGGCTTGTAGCAATTGTAAACGGTAAGGCTTCTGCTTTAGCCTTTTCCGCAAGATTTTCCAAACCGTCGGCTGTGGTACGTTTAGCTCCCTGCTTGCTTTATTCGTCGACTTCCGCGGGCTACGCGTGAAACTTGCCCGCACGCGTTCAACCGTTTCTTCGCTCACTACAGGCCGACCCGTTGATTTCCCCTTACAGAGGCATCCAGAAGCTTTAAACTGCGCATACCATCGCCGAATGGAGTTAGCAGTTGGCGGATCTTTGTTGAACTTCGTCCTCAAGTGTCGTTGCACTGTTATGACTGACTGATGTGAGTGCATTTCAAGCACGACATACGCTTTCTCGGCTCCTGTCGCCATTTTGTCTCACTGCGCTCTCGAGCGCTCTGGCGGCAGAAACCTGAAGTGCGGCTTCAGCCGAACAAAACTTTATGAGTTTTTCTACGTATCTGTAGTGTGTCGTGACCATATGTCAATGAATGGAGCTACAGTGAATTTATGAAATCGCTTCAATCATTTGTAATAGCCCTGTATATCAAGACAAAGCGCGCACAGTTGCATGTTCTCTATCTGTTATCTACCTAACATACGTTTTCAACTTCCACAGGCATCTTTGGTCGACCTAAAAGGATAATAGTGGAACACGTTATTCCAGAAAATTTCATATAACAACTCCTAGAAGTGAATCACGTCGGCCGCTAAACGTCTAGCGACAAACATTGATCAGTACTTTTCGATAAAATCGCAAAGCGCTACTTTGCTGCAATGACCCACATCGTAATGTGAGCAATTTCTCGTCTCGTCGAAATAAATATTGGCTTTTGAATGGGGTGATTCAATTTTTCGGAAGAGTCTTATCGCACCTACATTCTGTTGTTGACCTTGGAAAAATAATTTTTTCCTAGATTTTCTTTTCTAAAATGGATGTGTACTTGTGTGCGACAAAAGCTGCGCAGTTTTCGTAGGAGTAGCACCGCTTGATATTGTTCAGAGCATCGGAGAAATTGCTGTCCGACTGCACATTTATATGCAACGTTCAAGTGTGGTTTTACACCCTCAAGGGGTATCGATATCACTGATATATTCCATAATCACATAGAGATAAGTGATAAAATCTATTGAGCCTAGAATTAATGGAAAATCGTCATTAAGTAATGAGCTCAAATATTTGATTATTAATTTTAAGTTTGCTACCATGATACTATAATGGTGCTCCTCAGTTGTCTTCTCCTCTCTGTGTTCTACAGACAAGAAACGCAAACTCCCAGCCACAAGAACGGAATTCAGATAACGTCTCTATGTGATTATAGACAGAAGAAGTGCTCTCAGTCACTGAATGCTGTGTACCCAATACCCCGGAGGAGAAGTCCAGAATCGTATAAGTTCGCAACAGTACAGTGCCTAACCGTTCTAGTTATAAAATCTCCTGAGGGCAAAGACGGCAAGTCCGTCTGCAGCAACAAAAGCGGATACTGAGCGACCGTCAAACCCGGGCACTCAAAACGGAAGACTTCTTCTCTCCACCACTGGCTGCCCAGCAAAGCTCGGCTCCCCTCCCTCATAACTCAGAAGGCGAATCATATTCTCGAAACCACGGAATATTTTTCCCCTCTACAGATTCTTCCGAACGCCGACGAACCATATTTTAGTCTTTTGTAGTACAGTGCGGAAAATTTGTGAGGAAATACCTACACTCATACAACGGTACGCTTCTGAGAGTTCTGCTGGGTAATTTCTAAAGTAACGCTTCCTCCTTCCGCTCTGCTGCGTCCAAGATTTCCAGAGTTCCCGAAGTATTATCCGGTTATCCTTCCAGTCCCACTACAAATCGGCCGGCCGGCACTCTATTGTGATTCCGCGCTCAGGTGACCAGACCGCCTGTCTTGGCACTTCCTGTGTGAAGCAGGACCAACACACCTGTGCGGGCTTTTCCACCCAGGGCTTGAGGTACTCCTGCCGTTTCATTTTCACTGGCGTTCCAACCTCTACTAGTATAGGCAATCATTCACTATGTCATTTTGATAATAAAGACACTCTGCCACCTTTCATGCAATAAGCGTTAACAACAATTTACAAGGTGTACGTGACAGTGTCAGTCTTCTTTCAATATTCTTACAGGGTGTTTCAAAAATGACCAGTATATTTGAAACGGCAATAAAAACTAAACGAGCAGCGATAGAAATACACCGTTTGTTGCAATATGCTTGGGACAACAGTACATTTTCAGGCAGACAAACTTTCGAAATTACAGTAGTTACAATTTTCAACAACAGATGGCGCTGCGGTCTGGGAAACTCTATAGTACGATATTTTCCACATATCCACCATGCGTAGCAATAATATGGCGTAGTCTCTGAATGAAATTACCCGAAACCTTTGACAACGTGTCTGGCGGAATGGCTTCACATGCAGATGAGATGTACTGCTTCAGCTGTTCAATTGTTTCTGGATTCTGGCGGTACACCTGGTCTTTCAAGTGTCCCCACAGAAAGAAGTCACAGGGGTTCATGTCTGGCGAATAGGGAGGCCAATCCACGCCGCCTCCTGTATGTTTCGGATAGCCCAAAGCAATCACACGATCATCGAAATAGTCATTCAGGAAATTAAAGACGTCGGCCATGCGATGTGGCCGGGCACCATCTTGCATAAACCACGAGGTGTTCGCAGTGTCGTCTAAGGCTGTTTGTACCGCCACAAATTCATGAAGAATGTCCAGATAGCGTGATGCAGTAATCGTTTCGGATCTGAAAAATGGGCCAATGATTCCTTTGGAAGAAATGGCGGCCCAGACCAGTACTTGTGAGGATGCAGGGACGATGGGACTGCAACATGGGGCTTTTCGTTTCCCCATATGCTCCAGTTCTGTTTATTGATGAAGCCGTCCAGGTAAAAATAAGCTTCGTCAGTAAACCAAATGCTGCCCACATGCATATCACCGTCATCAATCCTGTGCACTATATCGTTAGCGAATGTCTCTCGCGCAGCAATGGTAGCAGCGCTGAGGGGTTGCCGCGTTTGAATTTTGTACGGATAGAGGTGTAAACTCTGGCGCATGAGACGATACGTGGACGTTGGCGTCATTTGGACCGCAGCTGCAACACGGCGAACGGAAACCCGAGGCCGCTGTTGGATCACCTGCTGCACTAGCTGCGCGCTGCCCTCTGTGGTTGCCGTACGCAGTCGCCCTACCTTTCCAGCACGTTCATCCGTCACGTTCCCAGTCCGTTGAAATTTTTCAAACAGATCCTTTATTGTATCGCTTTTCGGTCCTTTGGTTACATTAAACCTCCGTTGAAAACTTCGTCTTGTTGCAACAACACTGTGTTCTAGGCGGTAGAATTCCAACACCAGAAAAATCCTCTGTTCTAAGGAATAAATCATGTTGTCTACAGCACACTTGCACGTTGTGAACAGCACACCCTTACAGCAGAAAGACGACGTACAGAATGGCGCACCCACAGACTGTGTTGTCTTCTATATCTTTCACATCACTTGCAGCGCCATCTGTTGAAAATTGTAACTACTGTAATTTCGAAAGTTTGTCTGCCTGAAAATGTACTGTTGTCCCAAGCATATTGCAACAAACGGTGTATTTCTATCGCTGCTCGTTTAGTTTTTATTGCCGTTTCAAATATACCGGTCATTTTTGAAACACCCTGTATATACGACACACAACCTATCAAATGATAGCTAATTGCGGTTGTAAATCACGGCAAAGTATGTAGATGAGTGCTCGTAAAGTGCGAAATTATCGCCACCTTACAGTGTCACTTTGGACAGCCAATGACTTTTTCCTTAAATAGGAACCGAGAAGAGCAGCCGCACCCACTGTTTGGTGGGTCTTTCAAAGACCAACACGCGCTTCTGAGAATGGTATAGTTAATGGCGAGATGATGATGCGTGCGAAATCATATGGGACTTAACTGTTAAGGTCATCAGTCCCTAAGCTTACACACTACTTAACCTAAATTATCCTAACACACACACACAAATGCCCGAGGGAGGACTCGAACCTCCGTCGGAACCAGCCGCACAGTCCATGACTGCAGCGCCTGAGACCGCTTGGCTAATGCCGCCCGTTAATCGCCAGATTGCATGCACCTGCAGTTTAGTCACTATGTCAGTAGAAGTTTACTTGAGTGCTGAAGCTTAAGGTTTTCAACGAGCAGTCATTTCAATCACCTCACTGCTCATTATTCAGGATAACTCGTTTAAATAAACGTAACTTCTATTGTCAGCGGACCACGAGGTAATCCGTGCCACTGCTCAGACAACGCTAGAGGGATTTTACTACCGTTTTATCCACGAAGTTATCTCCCTCGCTCGCCTCACTGATTAGTCTTTATTTCTAGTGATTTGTACTATCTAACTGAACTGATAAATACTGGCGCATTCATATTCATGTTGAACAAATCGAGTATTCTTTGCTACCTACACTAACGGGAAAAAAATCGCGACACCAAGGTGGAGTTGTGGGACGCAAACGAAAGCTGGTAGATTGTTTCTACATCCAAAAGACTGCGTTTACTCAAATTTCTCGTCCCTCGCTAAAGAGAGGGGCGCTAGTAGCGCCATTATGATGATGCTAATCAGGGCCGGCCGGGGTGGCCATTTTGCTAATCAGGTTTTCTTTAAATACACATTGTGATGTTTCAAATGGCTCAGAGCGCGCCTGCATCTCGTGGTCGTGCGGTAGCGTTCTCGCTTCCCACGTCCGGGTTCCCGGGTTCGATTCCCGGCGGGGTCAGGGATTTTTCTGCCTCGTGATGGCTGGGTGTTGTGTGCTGTCCTTAGGTTAGTTAGGTTTAAGTAGTTCTAAGTTCTAGGGGACTGATGACCATAGATGTTAAGTCCCATAGTGCCCAGAGCCATTTGAGCTCTGAGCGCTATGGGACTTAACATCTGAGGTCATCAGTCCCCTAGAACTTAGAACTACTTAAACCTAACTAACGTAAGGACATCACACACATCCATGCTCGAGGCAGGATTCGAACCTGCGACCATAGCAGTCGCGCGGTTCCTCACTAAAGCGCCTAGAACCGCTCGGCCACCGCAGCCGGCCGTGCTTTCCACTAACTCCAAACCACCACCGTTTGCGACTTCAGTGGAGTCAAGCGAGAGCTCATTCAAGAGCAGGATGGAGGTAGTTGTTTTTTTCTGATGAATGCTGATTCTACCTCGGTGCCAGTGATGGCTGTATGTTGGTTAGAAGCATGCCAGTTGAGAGCCCGCAAGCTGTCTGGGTGCTAGACACACACGACCTACACATTGAGGTATGGTCTGGGGCGCGATTTTGTATGACAACAGGAACTCTCTCGTGGTTATCCCACGCATCCTGACTCCTAATCTGTACGTCAGTCTGGCGATTCGGCATGTTGTGCTGCCATTTACGAACACCATTCCAGGGGATGTTTTCCAACAGGATAACGCACGCCCACATACAGCTGTTGAAACCCAACACCTCCACAGTGTGTCGACATGTTGCCTTGGCCTGTTCGGTCACCACGTCTGTTTCCAATGGACCACATACGGAACAGACCAAGTGCAGCAGGCATGGAACTGCAGCTTACAAACTGACATTCGGCACCCGCACACAACGCAATGTGTGCACGTTTCCATACTTGCATTCAACATTCTGGTGGTTACGCAGGTTATTAATGTACCGGCATTATACCTTTGCAATGGTTTATCTCACGCTTGCATTAACCAGTGATCTTGCAATGTGAATCAGTTAAATATGTTACCTAGACAAACGTATTGCCGTAATTTCATTACTCTACATTAATTATTTTTTGGTGTTGCTCCTTTTTTCCGTAAGTGGATTTCAGTGCAACTACGTTTGTCAAACAGTGAGCTTCTCTGTGTTTTTAACTGAAATCTTCTGTCAGTCTGTTTATTTTATTTTCTTAGTCTGTGTGACTCATTTCAGTAGAGTTGTAATATCACCACCTGCCCTTTGTCTGCCGAAAGCAGCTTTCATTACGTTAATCGTAATTAACAAGCGAAAGTTTGGGGTTAATTACACCTGCCAGCAGGAAATGAAGGCTGACGCCTATGTCACGTTCAGCACGAGAAAGCTATCGGGAAGTTTCCCAGTTTAACAGGACCTGACAGCCCAGGAGAGAGAATAGCGACGTCTAGAGACCATAGCGAGTCCTTTTTCTTCTTGCATAAGCACTACTTAGCAAGCGTGAGTTGCTCCTTCCTCTATTCTCAGCACGATGTGCCTCTCTTCTACCGAGTGAGATGGTGGCAGATTACAGTCTCTAGACTCGTCTTCGCGAGGAGCACGATTCAGAACCGCGCCCAGTCATCCAAATTTCTGCTTTTCTTTGTTTCTTTAAATAGATTAAAGCGACTGCTTGACTAAACCTTTTGAAAAAGACACGGTTGATTCCCTTCCCCATTCTAGTGTTGTCCGATCACGTACCGCATCTTTGTAAGACCACACATCGTCGGGTGAAAGATGGTGGTGGTGGTGGTGGTTAGTGTTTAACGTCCCGTCGACAACGAGGTCATTAGAGACGGAGCGCAAGCTCGGGTTAGGGAAGGATTGGGAAGGAAATCGGCCGTGCCCTTTCAAAGGAACCATCCCGGCATTTGCCTGAAACGATTTAGGGAAATAACGGAAAACCTATATCAGGATGGCCGGAGACGGGATTGAACCGTCGTCCTCCCGAATGCGAGTCCAGTGTGCTACCACTGCGCCACCTCGCTCGGTCGGGTGAAAGAGACACACTGTTTTTATTATTTGTTAGTTCAGGAGTATAGTAAGTTAAATGCAATGACTGTGATTAATATTACATTGGCCACATGGGCCGTTCGCTCGAAGCACCTTTTAGGGAGCACACATTGTACATGTTTTTTTTCTTTTCCTCTGGAGTTTTATCCAATAATTAGCAGTAAATATATTTAGTTCTCACTAATCTTCTAACTGTCAATAATTAGGGCGAAGATATCTAATGCTTAATAACTTTTATGAAGGCTTCTTGTGGCAGTGTCTCGATAAGGCAACCTGTGCTAACACAAATTTGTTAATCTGAGAAAGAAGCTGGGAGAAAACTGATAATAAATCGTCTAAGTACTGAGTGATCGTCGCGAAATAATTTGGTAAAGGATAGAAATGCTGAGAGCCACCCACAGAATTATGGAAGATACTACCTTCCACCGGTTGTGGAATTTCGAAGCAAACGTATCATGACTTGCAAGATAAATCTTTTGAGCGAAGCTTTAATATATTACAGCTGTAAACCGATATGATTCTGCCCACATCTTGACGCAGAAGCTGCTCGATCTCACCCCAATGTAGCTGTTGGTGGCGGAAACGCTGCAGTAGCGCCACCGTCCTACCTTCGAACGTAAGCTGGCGTCGTAAGTAGAAGAGTTGCGGAGCAGCATGGTGAGACGAGCAGGAGGCGAGAACCGTCAGATGAGTTGTCTGATAAAGTTTATGGTGAAGAGTGAGACCGAACGACAGAATACAGAATATACTGAGTGGAAACTTGGCTGCAGTCCACGTGCCGAAATTTAGTGCACATGCTCCAAGTCTGCCATATTGAAGCCGAGTTAACACTTACGTCTAAAACCAACGGCGAACGGATAGGTTTTTTTAAAAATTAATTATGCGTTTTAGCTGCTGGGCTTACCTACACACAAACGGTAGTTTGATGCGTTGTTACGTTGGAAGTATATAATGAGTAGTAGTAAGAGGGAAGATCGCACAAGAAACTAACGAGCGGTTAGTGTAGAAACTGAAGGAGGCAAGAGGAGGTACAGGAAACTGAATAATGAATTAAGAAGAGAAACTGAAGAAGGAAGGGAAAAATGGATGAAACGGAAATGCGACGAAATAGAGAAAATGGAGAAAGAGGGAATGTATGAAATGATGTATAGACTGGCTAGTGAGATAGTTTTTGAACGTAAAGGAAAGAGGAATAACACGGAAATAGAAAGAGCGGATGGTACTCTAGCAGAAGAACCACAGGATGTTCTGAACAGATGGCAAGAATATATTGAATGTTTGTATAAGGGGGATGAAATGCAAAGCGAAATTAAGGTTGAAGAGGAGCAATATGTGCCGGAAGATGGAAAAGGATTCACCATCTTGGAAGCAGAAGTAGAGAACGCGCTGAAGGAGATGAAGAATAGGAAGGCATGTAGAATTGATGATTTGCCAGCAGAACTGTTCAAGAGTCTGGGAAACAAGGCAAGAAAAGAAATAGTCTACCTCTGTAACGAGATATATGACAGAGGGGAATGGCGTGAGGACTTCCTTGCAACAGTTACGATAACTATGGAGAAAAAGAGAAACACTAAAAAATGTGAAGAGCATCGGACCATCAGTCTAATTTCTCATGCAGCTAAAGTCTTGCTGAGAGTGTTGAATAGAAGGCTATATGGCAAGCTGGATAGAGGGATTGCAGAGGAGCAGTTCGGATTTAGAAGAGGAAAAGGAACAAGAGATGCTATTGGCCTGTTAAGAACAATAGGGGAAAGATATATGGAAAAAGGTAGAGAAATCTTTGCTGTTTTTATAGATTTATAAAAGGCTTTTGAAAGAGATCAGTGGAACAAGCTAATGGATATTTTGAAGAGGAAAGGAGTAGATTGGAAAGAGAGACGACTGATACAGAATCTATATTTACACCAGAAAGTAAGGATAAGGATTGGAAATGAAATGTCAGAAGGAAGCAGCATTGGACGAGGTGTTAGACAAGGTTGCTGCCTTTCCCCACTGTTGTTTAACGCATACCTTGAAGAGATAATAGCGAAAGGCCTAGATGAGAAAAGAGGAATATGTATTGGTGGAAAGAAATAGAATGTATAAGATTTGCTGATGACTTGGTATTAGTGGCAGAAAGTGAGCGGACAGTGAATAACATGCTCAAAGATCTGACTGAAGCTTGTGTGGAAGATGGGCTGTAAATAAACACAGCAAAAACAAAGAGTATGGTCATCAGTACAAGACGCAGACTGTCCAATATTAAAATAGGACAATCTACCATTAGGCAAGTAAGTGCATTTAAATATCTTGGAAGCACAATAATTGAAGACTTGAGATGACACCAGGAGGTGAAAACTCGAATTGCCATAGCGAAGGAGGCATTCAACAGAAAGAGGAGACTTTTATGTGGGGAATTAGATAAAGGTCTAAGGAAAAGGCTTGGCAAATGTTTTGTCTGGAGTGTGTCACTATATGCGGCAGAAACATGGACGGTGAGACGAGAGGATGAAAAAAGGTTAGAAGCATTTGAGATGTGGATGTGGAGGAGACTGGAGAGAATAAGCTGGATGGAAAGAGTGGGTAATGAAAGAGTATTGGAAAGGGTTGGTGAGAGTAGATGTCTGCTGAAGGTTGTAAGAGAAAGGAAAAAGGAACTGGTTGGGACATTCATTGAGAAGGGAGTGCTTGCTAGCAGATGCTTTGGAAGGATTGGTTTGTGGGAGAAGACTGAGAGGAAGAAGGAGATACAAGATGATAGACGACATAAAGGGAAGAGGAAACTATGCAGACCTGAAGAGGACAGCCTGGATACCTACCATGTGAAGACCTGCCTTTTGGCAGAACACAGATGATGATACCAAATAAAGTAGCTTCATTGTCATATGAAGCTAAAACCAGCGGCAGTTCACTGCTTGCACATGTGAACGGTAATGAATTTAAAAGCTTATGTGATAAGTTTTTTAGTAAAAATTTATCACAACTTGTTTCATTAGCGTTTGGTTTCGTAACATTTTGATTAGTCGGTTAGATTAGTTCAGTTTCGTAAGAATGCCTGTTTCAGCCATGGTTTTGCGTTTACTCGGTTTTTTTAAATTTTCTTTTATTATTAATTTTGACGCTTTCAGGGGTGGATAAATGACAGGGAATAAGCCACAAATATTAAAGTAAATAAATTATTTCTCAAATAAATAATTTTTGTTAATTCATTTCTCTTATTTTGCACGCTTGACAATGGCTTTGTGTGTAAGGTCCGTTCTGATTCTTTTACTCGACCGTGTATCTCTCTTCAATGAAAACTTCTTTTATCGGACTTCGAAAACATTTGCTCACCGAAGAATGCGCATTTAAAGAACACGGAGCCTTTCGTCATGTCAAGTCGTAGTATAGCTGTGTATGACTTTTAACGTAAAATTATACAAATGTTAAGTAATATCGCTAATTCGAGTATCATACATAATCAATAAATTTACAATGAGACTTACATTAAGCAAATATAAATGATAACGGCAGTGTGCCGTATAAATATGCCGCAATCACAGAAAAACATCCGTATTGGCTCGCTTCTAGAACAAAAAGGTGCCATCCCCTTCACAAGAATAATTGAGGGACATGATTCTACATTTGTTTCTGCTGTTGAATTCTACAGTCGATATAATCGTTCGTAGTATCTAATTTTTAATTTATACCTTATCTATTTATAACGTTTCAAATATTTTGTTCCGAAAATCCGCTCTTCCCGCAGATGTGTCTTTAAAGATTCAATGTGGCGCCGAGCGCAACGCTTGAGTTGATACATATCAAAGGAGCTGCACCATGCCTTCCTTTCTGTAAGCTGTATTCTGCGACTGAATTCTCTGATGAAGTCTCTAACAGTGCGGGGCGTCTGTCGGGAAAAGGCTCGCTTTACCGTGTTTTCCGTTACGATCTAGCCCTAGTTGGCTGGATACTATTTCTTGCGAGCTCCCACCAGTAAAACTGTGTCTCTAGGGGAACACAGTCCCCTTCCCTCGCCTACGTTTAACTTGGTTGATCAATGAAATTTTTCCCAACAGTTTGCTCGGAAAAAGTCATATATCCGCTTTTTCTGCCTCTTTCTTCAGCGAGTAAGGGACCTTGCTTTCGGCATTGCTGCGCTCCCAGTCACTCTGGGGAAAAACTTCATGTTAGCCAATCGCCTTTCTCCTTAAATTATTAGACTAGGTTTTTCCGTAAGAACTACGCATGCAGCGACATCCCGTGGTTTCAATGACTCGTGGCTTCTTTTCCTCTGCCTGACAATATCCCAAAAGTCGTTTCTACATTCGGCTTTTGCTAAGGCTCCTCTTCACTCTGCCTCATAAAAAGTTTCCGCAGGCGGTCGCTCCAGGAAATTCTTTCAGTTACGAAATCCTCCCGGTAGCAGTGCAGGGCGCCAGAAACAGCCCTGCCAGCCTTCGATCATCACCCATCGTCGGCATTTCTCTGAAGAAGCGTATCGGGGCATCTGGCCGTCCCAGCCTTTGGATCACCGGCCGTATCGTTCAGTTTGCTTCCAAAACATTCTCCTACTCCGCAGTAGCACACGATCATTCGTTCATTTAAGATCAATTAGTTAAGCAGGTCGAGTGTGGGTCTCTAATTTAAATACGATGAGTTTGCTAATGTTGCAGGCCTGTTCCGAAAAAAAAAGTGCAATAACAACATATTTCCAGAATCAGACAGTTTTTGGTGGGTACATTGCTACAGGAGGTACTCTGCACAAGATATTGACCATAATACGGAAGTTCTGCCCACTGCATCCAAGCGGGTTTGCTTGAAGTACTGGAAGAAACAGAAATTCATATTTAAAGGAAAAATACACCTGAACTAATACTCAATGAGCAATGCGAGTTCGATCAGGACTATTATTTTACGAGCGTGAGTCAAATGAACACCTTAAATATTTTTTTAAATATTATTTATTGTGCAGAAGTGGTGCAAAGCTGTATCACTTTTCAACATAATCTCCCCCACGCTCAATGCAAGTTCTACAGCTCTTACAAAGCGCATAAATTCCTTTAGAAAAAAACTCTTTTGGTAGTCCGCGCAACCACTCATGCACCGCGTGGCGTACCTCTTCAAAAAATGGTTCAAATGGCTCTGAGCACTATGCGACTTAACTTCTGAGGTCATCAGTCGCCTAGAACTTACAACTAATTAAACCTAACTAACCTAAGGACATCACACACATCCATGCCCAAGGCAGGATTCGAACCTGCGACCGTAGCGGTCACGCGGTTCCAGACTGAAGCGCCTTTAACCGCACGGCCACACCGGCCGGCGCGTACCTCTTCATCAGAACGGAACTTCTTTCCTCCCATTGCGTCTTTGAGTGGTCCAAACGTATGGAAATAACTGGGGGCAAGGTCTGGTGAGTATGGTGGATGAGGAAGACACTCAAAATGCAAGTCTGTGGTTGTTGCAACTGCTGTACGGGCAGTGTGGGGCCTTGCATTGTCATGTTGCAAAAAGACACCTGCTGACAGCAATCCACGTCGCTTTGATTTGATTTCAGGCCGCAGATGATTTTTTAGGAGATTTATGTATGATGCACTGGTGACAGTGGTCCCTCTAGGCATGTAACGCTCCAAAATGACGCCTTTTTCGTCACAAAAGAGAGTCAGCAGAACCTTCCCTGCTGATGGTTCTGTTTGAAACTTCTTTGGTGTTGGTGATGGGGAATGGCGCCGTTCCTTGCTCGCTCTCTTCGTTGTTGGAAGTGAATCCAGGTTTAGTCCCCAGTAACGATTCTTGCATGGAAGCCATCACCTTCTCGTACAAAGCGCCAAAGAAGTTCTTCACAAGCATCAACACGTCGTTCTCTCATTTCAGGAGTCAGCTGCCGTGGCACCCATCTTGCAGACACTTTGTGAAACTGGAGCACATCATGCACAACGTGGTGTGCTGACCCATGAGTAATCTGTAAACATGCTGCAATGTCATTCAGTCTCACTCGGCGGTTTACCTTCACTATGGCTTCAACTGCTGCAATGTTCTGTGGAGTCACAACTCGTTGTGCCTGACCTGGACGAGGAGTATCTTCCACTGAAGTCACACCATTTGCGAACTTCCTACTCCATTCGTAGAAAATGGTTCAAATGGCTCTGAGCACTATGCGACTTAACTTCTGAGGTCATCAGTCGCCTAGAACTTAGAACTAATTAAACCTAACTAACCTAAGGACATCACACACATCCATGCCCGAGGCAGGATTCGAACCTGCGGCCGTAGCGGTCGCTCGGCTCCAGACTGTAGCGCCTAGAACCGCACGGCCACTCCGGCCGGCTCCATTCGTAGACTTGCTGCTGTGATAAACATGCATAACCGTACTGAACCTACATTCGTCAATGAATTTCAATAGGTTTACACCTTCACTAAGCAAAAACCGAATAACAGAACGTTGTTCTTCCCTGGTGCAAGTCGCAAGTGGGGCGGCCATCTTTATACTGATACTGCGACGGTATGTTTGCATCTGCAATATGCTGCCACCTACAGGCCATTCTGCACGCTGTTTGTAACACGCTTACCAACTTACAGGATAACGCCGCGAAATTTCGATTTTCGGACACGTCCGAAAGAAAAGACACCACGCATTCGTATAACTGATTCGCCTAGATGGGCAATCAGATACCACGCATTCATGTGGTTGATTCGCCTAGATGGGCAATGGATCCACCTTCTTCGGGGCGAATGCACAGGTACGTCCGACCTCTTGCAGGAATCTCAGAGTAACGAGCATGGAGGAAATGTACCGGGACTGCGGGTTGTTGACGCTCGGTGGGAGTGTGCGTCGGCGGTGAGGCGTGCCGAGATAGTTCGCGCAGTTGTGATAACTCTGTGTCCCGGATGGCAGTGGTTAACGCATCTGTCTAATACAGCAGCAGACCACAGGTTCGAATCCCGATTAAGTACAAATTTTCACTACACGCCGCTGATTCCGCGTAATGTCCCGACGCAGCTGACATCAGGAAAGTAGCGCCTCAGTCACTGAGGACAACTATCGGCGTTTAACAACAAGCTCAATATCAGATTGAAGTTCTCTTCTTACCAGTATTCATTTAAAATGTACAAATCACATTACTTGGTTTTATCCTTTATTTTAATAGCTAATCTGATAATTAATACCTGTTATTATGTCTTCTCGACACAATTATTGTGACTCTTATATTATTTTGCAGCTACCATTTTTGTGGTGTCACCGCCAGACACCACACTTGCTAGGTGGTAGCCTTTAAATCGGCCGCGGTCCGGTAGTATACGTCGGACCCGCGTGTCGCCACTATCAGTGATTGCAGACCGAGCGCCGCCACACGGCAGGTCTAGAGAGACTTCCTAGCACTCGCCCCAGTTGTACAGCCGACTTTGCTAGCGATGGTTCACTGACAAATTACGCTCTCATTTGCCGAGACGATAGTTAGCATAGCCTTCAGCTACGTCATTTGCTACGACCTAGCAAGGCGCCATTATCATTTGCTATTTATCTTGTGATGCATGTACCGTCAAGAGCTATGTTCACCACTTATGGATTAAAGTTAAGTATTCCAGAAGCTACGTACTTTATTTGCTAGTCTCAATTACTTTACCTGTTCCAGACATCACGCCAGCCTGCGTGAGCTTAAACGCGTGCCTTTCGGCTTCCTCTCATAGTGACTTGGCCGTCTTGCCAAGTCACAGCAATTTTCATGTGTACCCCAGCCCAGATTCTTCGGTTTTTTAGAAAAAGTGCAGTGCTCCTTTATAATGAACGTCGCCGCCCTTTTTAAAATGTCTATTTTGTCTCTTTATCTTTACCTATTAGACCGTTTACTTCTCTTCTAAGTTTTAAACGGAAAAAACTGTTGTGACGTAACAAGACTGTTACGCCACTTGAGGTAGCCGAAAGAAAGGCACGCGTACACACACGCCGACGGGCGTCAAGTCTGGAACAGGATAACTATTGAATGGTAGCAAGAAAAGTACGTAGCTGCTTTATACTTAACTTTAATAATCCTTGTGATACATCTCTCTTGACTATACAAATGCGACTCGTAAGATACATGCACTGTTACAATTGGCGCCTTGCTAGGTCGTAGCCATGGACTTAGCAGAAGGCTATTCTAACTGTCTCTCGGCAAATGAGAGGAAGGCTTCGTCCGTATTGTCGCTAGTAATGTCGTCCGTACAACTGGGGCGAGTGCTCTATCGTATATCGAGACCTGCCTTGTGGTGGCGCTAGGTCTGCGATCACACAGTGGCGACACGCGGGTCCGACATGTACTACATGGACCGCGGCCGATTTAAGCTACCACCTAGCAAGTGTGGTGTCTGGCGGTGACACCACAAAACAACACTACATATTTTTATAAATAGAATCATACAATCATCTTATTATACACTGAAGCGCCAAAGAATCTGGTATAGGCATGAGTATTGAAATACTGAGATATATAAACAGGCAGAATACGGCGCTGCGTCCGGCAGCACCTATATAAGACAAGTGTTTGGCGCAGTTGTTAGATCGTTACTGCTGCTACAATGGCAGGTTATCAACATTTAAGTGCGTTTGAACGTGGTGTTACAGTCGGCGCACGAGTGATGGCACACAGCATCTCCGAGGTAGCGATGAAGTGGGGAATTTCCCGTACGACCATTTCCCGAGTGTGCCGTGAATATCAGGAATCTGGTAAAAAATCAAATCTCCGACATCGTTGCGGCCGGAAAAAGATCCTGCAAGAGCGGGACCAACGACGACTGAAGAGAATCGTTCAACGTGACAGAACAACAACCCTTCCGCAAATTTCTGCAGATTTCAATGCTGGGCCATCAACAAGTGTCAGCGTGCGAACCATTCAACGAAACATCATCGATATGGGCTTTCGGAGCCGAAGGCCCACTCGTATACCGTTGATGACTGCACGACACGAAGCATTACGCCTCGTCTGGTTCCGTCAACACCGACATTGGACTGTTGATGATTGGAAACATGTTCCCTGCTTGGACGAATCTCGTTTCGCATTCTATCGAGTGGATGGACGTGTACAAGTATGGGACAACCTCATGAACCCGGACCCTGCATGTCAGCAGGGGACTTTTCAAGCTGGCGGAGGCTCTGTAATGGTGTGGGGCGTGTGTAATTGGAGTCATATGGGACCTCTGGTACGTCTAGATACGACTCTGACGGATGACACGTATGTAAGCCTCCTGTCTGATCACCGGTATCCATTCATGTCCATTGTGTATTCCGAAAGACTTGGGCAATTCCAGCAGGACAATGCGTCACCCCACACCTCCAGGAACACCCTTCTGAGTTTAAACACTTCCGCTGGCCCCCAGACATGAGCATTATTGAGCGCATCTGGAATGCCTTGCAACGTGCTGTTCAGAAGAGATCTCCACCCCCACTTATCCTTACGGATTTATGGACAGCAATGTAGGATTCATGGTGTCAGTTCCCTCCAGCACTACTTCAGACACTAATCGAGTCTATGCCATGCGGTGCTGCGGTACTTGTGCGTGGGAAAGGGTTAGCATGCACAGCGGTTAATCTTCTGCTGGTTTTATACATTAATAGTCATGCTTTGACCAACTTTACCGAGCGAGGTGGCGCAGTGGTTAGCACACTGGACTCGCATTCGGGAGGACGACGGTCCAATCCCGCGTCCGGCCATCCTGATTTAGGTTTTCCGTGATTTCCCTAAATCGCTCCAGGCAAATGACGGGATGGTTCCTTTGAAAGGGCTCGGCCGACTTTCTTCCCCGTCCTTCCCTAATCCGATG
Organism: Schistocerca americana; assembly: GCF_021461395.2. Taxonomy (NCBI): domain Eukaryota; kingdom Metazoa; phylum Arthropoda; class Insecta; order Orthoptera; family Acrididae; genus Schistocerca; species Schistocerca americana. The sequence continues at coordinate 34,886,276 of NC_060124.1, forward strand.
AGACCGATGACCTCGCTGTTTGGTCTCTTTCCCCAAAACCAACCAACCAACCAACTTTTGAATATTCCTGTGTTGTTCTTAGAAACAATGGTGTTGTGACCAGTGTTGTACCCGGACACCTATTCTTTAGCACGCATTTTTTGTTTTTCACTCTGTTTAAATACCTTTATATATAATGTATGTTTTTTCTTTAAATTGGAAGTGTTCGCGTGAACCGAAAGTCAGTTTTCTGTTGATATCCATAGATCTAAGAGTGATTGCTCGTCAGCCTAACCCGGTTCCAAAATGGTTTAATGGTTCTAAGCACTATGGGACTTAACATCTGAGATCATCAGTCCCCTAGACTTAGAACTACTTAAACCTATCTAACCTAAGGACATCACACACAGCCACGCCCGAGGCAGGATTCGAACCTGCGACCGCAGCAGCAGCGCGGTTCCGGCCTGAAGGGCCTAGAACCGCTCGACCACAGCGGCCGGCCCGAAACCGGTAATCAGCGCAATTTAATTATGTTATATTGCGATCAGGACAGCTAAAATTTTTAACAAACATTCCGACTTTAATAACGTTGTCTTCGTCGAGACTTTAAACCTAACATTCTTCTTTCCTTCCCGAACTCTTTCACAAGGGCTTACTCAGTTTATTTACAAACACGTTTTCCATCCTCTCCTCTGTCTGTCCTTTCTTCTACACATTGTCAACAAATTTGAAGACATAAATAGCCAGAAGTCACCTCTGATCGCGAAGATACCTTTCGCGATCCTTTTCCTGTTTGCACTGCAACTCAACTACGCGGTCTATTTCGAAGCTGGGCCTGGCTGTACCCAGTGGCGTGACCACGTTAGTTTCTATTCCTACCATAGCCACAGTTTGCATTGTCGAATAAATATGTACCTTCACATCCGTTTCTTACGTCTGTCCTCTGCGATGATTACGTAATGACTGTCTTACATTCGCCACTGCTGCTATCGTTCTGATAAGGATAGTTTTACGCGACGAGGCTGTGCAGCTCGACAGCTCAACATCCCCCGATGTCCGTCTGGCGTGTGTTGCGTCGACGTTTACACATGAAACCATACAAAATTTAGCTACTCCAAGCTCTTCGTGAAGGTGACAAACAACAATGTATGGAGTTCTGTAATTGCTTTCTAGGCAAGATGGAGGATGGAGGATTTTTCTTCCACACTTAGTGTTTAGTGACGAGGCAACATTCTATTATATGGAAAGGTGAACCATCATAATGTGAGAATATGGGGTACTGAACAAACACACGAAGCTGTCCAACATGAGAGGGACTCTCCAAAATTTAATGTGTTTTGTGCAGTTTCACAGGAAAAAGTGTATGGTCCATTTTTATTTGCCGAGAACACTGTTACAGAAAGCACATATCTCGATATGCTTGAGAACTTTCTTTTCGCACAATTGGAGACTGATTCGAACATCTTGATTTATCAACAGGATGGGGCACTGCCACACTAACATCTGGAATTTTTAAATCAAAGTATTACTGAACGGTGGATCGGTCGCACTGGACCAATGATTCAGCCTTACATTACTGGCCTCTAAGGTCACCGTACCTGACTGTATGTGATTATTTCTTGTGGGGGTTTATAAAAGACTCTGCTTATGTACCCCCGTTACCAACAACAATGAATGAACTGAGACATCGCGTAACAGCAGCTGTGCAAGCTGTAACTCAAGACATGCTCTGTACAGTGTGGGAACAACTTGAATACCGCATTGACATATGCCGTGCATCTCAAGGGGGGGGGGGGGGGGGGGGGCATATTGAACACTTATGAAAAATTGTGGAAAAAAGCTTAATGAGTTGCCCGTTCATCAAAAAACAATTTCATTGTATTTGTTTATTGGTTTCAGAAATGTGCCAAATCGGATGATTCTTTTTGATACACCCTGTATATTAACCTGGTTCTAACATATAATCGCGCTGCCTATCCATGTACCCCTAGTGTTTACATGTTCAAAATGGTTCAAATGGCTCTGAGCACTATGGGACTCAACTGCTGAGGTCATTAGTCCCCTAGAACTTAGAACTAGTTAAACCTAACTTAACCTAAGGACATCACAAACATCCATGCCCGAGGCAGGATTCGAACCTGCGACCGTAGCGGTCTTGCGGTTCCAGACTGCAGCGCCTTTAACCGCACGGCCACTTCGGCCGGCTGTTTACATGTGAAACATACTATTGGCACTGATTCTGTACATAGTGCTGAATGATTTTCTTAAGTCACACTGCGTACGTACAGGGGATACGCAAAATAATGTGAACACCTGTGCTTGCTTGGGAATAGCGTTATCAATAAGTGGTTGGACCCCCTTTGCCCGTAATATAGCTGCGATTCTTTTTGGAATACTGGCATATAATGATTTATGGTCTCCAGTGGAATGTCATGCCACTATTCGATCAGAACCTCTTCTAACACCTGCAGTGACGAGGGAGGCGGAAATCTTATCCGGGGTCTACGCTCCAATACCGCCCACAAGGATTCGATAATGCTCGAGTCCGGGGACTGTACTGGCCAGGATCGAATTAGATCCCCACTTTGTACGAGGACAAGACCTTCATTTGCCTGATCTGCTTCTCCATCCCTGTTGATGTTTCAGGTGCAGAGGTAGGGTGTATGTTCCTATTGGTTCCAAATCCCCTCTTCCCCTAATAGTGTACCAATACCAATTATATTTTCGATTCAAAGGATTTTCTCAGTTTCAGAGTTTCTTAGTGTGGGGCTGTTGCTCGCTTTGTTATTGGCTACCGGTGTGAAACAAGCGCTGGTTATATCCTTTATTCCCTCCGTGATGTGAAGTGATGACTGTACAGAATTCAGCAGACCTGTACATTGTTGGATCTTTAAGGTCGTTATCAGCTTCGCTCCCACATGCTGTGTTATGTGACCGTGGAGGAGTAACAAGGAGAGGTGGCGCTATAGACTTAGAGCATCGGTAGACTGCTGTTTGCGTTTGTTTCTTGTTCTTAGTTTCTGTGGTGTCCACGTAACAGTTGTTTTAAATAGTAAATATTACAGTGCTTTCGCGAATAACACATTGTCAGAAAGATATTTTTAGACTTTTCTGGCCATAAAGGCATATTTGACCCAGTAATACGACGCTTTGGGCGTCGTTACTGTAACTTTCTCTTTGTTACACTTTTCGAATTACCAAAAAGCGAAGTATCTAACGTGGAAAGGCTTCTTTCGTTATCCAGCATTTACCTTAATACAGAATGTCGAAACTGATTTTCCGTCTGTGCCCTCTTCTCAAAAATTGCTGAGAACATATTTTGCTACGTCTGGTCGGTTGCAATATTGTCTTCTCACAGCGTGCAACCAGAGAGCCCTTCGAGTAGTATTGGCAGGAAATGTGAAGTCAAATTATGGAAATAAAACCGCTATAGTAACAGTAAGCACCGCAACTAAAGTTTGTATATAAAAGAAAATATGGCTTGAACGAGACCACTTACGAAAGAAATGTCATCCATTTATGCTTTAGTCTATAATCAAAACATCTAGTACACTGTAAATTATGACATCTGGCGTTGTTTCTTTTCTTTTCTTTTTTTTTTCGGAACACTTCCACCAGAAGTTAATGTTTGGGGCGGCTAACACGGTGGACGTCGGTTTCAGGTTTGTGACGTCAGGACAACTGACCTTTTTATACCTCCACGCATTTTATGCACGCTTAAGTGCATACACCACGTTCAGCCGACTATTCCCCTACATGACCACTTCGTGTCTACAATGATAGTCCCTAAATACTTCGTGTACAGTCGTTAAAGCCTTTAGGTGTTTTGCAACAATAACACCGCGTCCTTTTTATATTTCTGTTTGTCTGTTTTTTAGCTAATGTACAGTAACTTCTTATACTAAAAATACTTGTTTACCGAAACTGATTTATCGGTGAAGCTGTAGCCTGTGTTTTTTTCCTCAAATCACACCCATCTCTTACTTTGCAGTATATGCTGTACTTTCTCAACTTACGAGTTTTCCTACGAGGACGTCACTATACACTCCCGATAAATTTTTCATGGAATTTGACAACACCCGTGTTTGTACTGCTCCCTGCGCAGTCTGAGTATTTTGATCTTTCCTCTGAAGATGGGTGCTATCTCCTGTGTTGATTCAACAAAACTACGATAAATATTTGTATTATTCAGCGTCAGTCAACGTTATAGGATTCAGTTGCAAAAATTCTTCGTACATGCAAGTTTTCACATTTTCAAAACCAACCTAGACTGTAAAGCCTTTCTTCAGGAATCCTGCGTTTACAAAATAAATCTGCGATACATCGCACCGAGCGTTGCAAATCGTTCTGACACGACAAGTATCCAACGAAGATGGTTTCGAGAGCTTACGTTCCAAGGCGGGTCAAGAAAAATTGTAGATGTATCTCAAAAGGTTGGTTAATAGTATCATAAAACAAGGACAGACATAGAAATTAGGTAAGTCCGCCTTCGAAGTAATTTCTACTAACCGCAGTACGTTTATACCAAATTTGTAAAGCCGCAGGAAACAGTCAGTGGGGGCTTCTTTTGAAATCATTCGAAGTATTCGTGTCCGTAGACAGGTTCACACTGCAAACATTTGCCTACGCTCCTGTAACATTCATAGCTAATTAGCTCTGTACGTGTAAGGGGGTACCCATTTTTAACCGCGTGAAAATATGTAACATTCATGATTTTTTACGAGTAAAATAACAGGTAATGCTAAATGTGATGACATAGTTTTATTCCTTACACTTTTGTCTTTAAGAAGACATTTTTGTGTTGATAGCGGGCGCTCTCAGACGAGTTGAAACAAATGTAATTTTCTTCGACCACAAAATCGTGACAAAAGCGTGCACCGACAATAGTCTTTTCAAGATATCGCAAAACGGCTTCATGTTCCGAGAGAGAATTTAATTCAGAATTCCAATATCAAACTACGATCAAAATTGTATGTGCCGTTCTCATGTTATGTTTCCTGCCAATTTAAAAAATGAACTTCCGAGAAAAAAGCGTTTAATGTTTTCGGTTACATTTTTTGTAGTCAAGTTAAACATGCCTCTAGTTAGCGATCACTATACCGTACAGCAATAGTTCCAAATCCAAAAGGAGTATTCCTCTTTCATCTTTGTGGCCTTGGTGGTCCTGCGCGCCTCTTTGGCAGCTTCTGACATCCGCTGCTCTGCTCACTCTGTACACCTTTCGTCCGCTTTTGTACAGAAGTTGTAACAGGCTGGTCCTATCTCAAGTTCGAGACCGTTCATAATTTCCACCAAAATGAAAAACGCACGTATAATAACACAAAAAGGCGGATATGTTCAGGGTAGAGGGACGTAAAAGAATAGAAACAGCTTTTCGAGTTATCTGGCAGCTTCAAAGACAGTTAAATCAGTGTCCTGACAGATTCACACTTTTTTACTTGTTAATATTAGTACCCAACTCATGTAACAGAATACACCGTGTTTGTAGAGTAAAGTGATACAAGATGTAATGTTGTACGACACGTGCCATCATGTCATGTTTACTATTTCTGGCGAATCTTCTGGATTTTGGGCATAGGATCAGGGACTTAAGCCTATAAACTGCAGGATGCGTATGTGCTAACACCTTGCAGCTAAGAGAGCCACGGCACTGGGGAAGTAGGTTCAACTAGTAAAAAAAGCGCAAATGTGTCAAGCTGTTTCGATTTAAATGTTTTTGAAGCTGCCAGATAAGTCGAAAAGCTAGCTCCCTTCTTTTATGTTGCTTACTTTGTCTAGGACATATTGACCCTTCTTTGTAGCAAGATAGGAGCATTTCTCGTTCTGATCCTCATCTTTTACCCTACCATAATTTTGACATTAGACCGCCATAGCTTGGTAACCGAGCAGATTTTTCTCGACTCGGGCGATGACTGATCTGGTACAGGATTTTTTATTTCGAACGCTGTTGCTTCTGTCGTGGTAACGGATAAAACTTCCACAAAACAACAGAACGACCATTAATTATATGTATTTGTCTTCCTTCTTACAAAATTTGAGCCGATTCGCACAAACGCCGAAGTGGCGAGCGTAGAAAAACCTGACAAAAAACGTATTTTTGCATGTAAAATCCGGATCAAGCTAGGTTTTTGAAATCGAGTTTTCAATTTTATCGTAAGAATGGATTTTAAATTAATTTGATTCACTTTATACCGTTTTTGTGTACCCAATTCATCTGTGAACGAATTTATGTGCTACTTTTAGCTCGATCTTAAACCATTGTATCTGTGGTGTCACCGCCAGACACCACACTTGCTAGGTGGTAGCCTTTAAATCGGCCGCGGTCCGTTAGTATACGTCGGACCCGCGTGTCGCCACTGTCAGTGATTGCAGACCGAGCGCCGCCACACGGCAGGTCTAGAGAGACTTCCTAGCACTCGCCCCAATTGTACAGCCGACTTTGCTAGCGATGATTCACTGACAAATTGCGCTCTCATTTGCCGAGACGATAGCATAGCCTTCAGCTACGTCATTTGCTACGACCTAGCAAGGCGCCATTATAATTTGCTATTTATCTTGTGATGCATGTACCGTCAGACCGATGTTTACCAATTATGGATTAAAGTTAAGTATTCCAGAAGCTACGTACTTTTTTTACTAGACTCAACTCCTTTAACTGTTCCAGACCTCACGCCAGCTTAAACGCGTGCCTTTCGGCTACCTCATAGTGGCTTGGCTGTCTTGCCAAGTCACAACAGTATCCCAACAACGGATAAAGATTACTGGATAAAAAAATTTGTTTTGACTACATTCGTGCGAAGTTTGAACCGATTCATACAAGTTTAAAGTACGAGGGTCAGTCAAAAAGTAATGCCTCCTATTTTTTTTTCTACATTTAATTGTCAGGAAATTTAAATGCAATTACATAGGTTGAAAACCACAACATTGAGGATCATTTTGTCATTTTTCAATGTAATCTCCGCCCATCTCTACAGTTTTGGTCCATCTTTGAACAAGGGCATGTATCGTAGCACGGTAAAAATCACAGCTCTGCTTCCTAAGCCATTGACGCACGGATGTTTTGACGGCCTCCTCATCTTCAAAATGAATCCCACGATGAGCTTCTTTTAGTGGCCCGAACAGATGGAAGTCTGATGGTGCCAGGTCAGGGCTGTATGGGGGATGAGGCAAAACTTCCCATCCAATTTTGACAATCTCGTCAGAGGTGTGACGACTGGTGTGTGGTCTTGCATTGTCATGCAAAAGAAGAACATCTGCCATTGATTTTGTTGGGCGAACTCGCTGAAGACGTGCTTTAAGTTTGTTGAGGGTTGTGACGTATTGAACAGAATTTATTGTGCATCCCTGCTCCAAAACATCAACCAGAATCACACCCTCTGTATCCCAGAAAACTGTTGCCATAACTTTCCCTGCCGATCGCACAGTTTTGAATTTTTTCTTCCTCGGCGAGCTTGTGTGACACCACTCCATTGACTGCCTCTTTGATTCGGGTTCAAAAAAATGCACCCATGTTTCGTCCCCGGTCACAATTTTTTTCAGAAACTCATCTCCCTCCAAACGGAAGCGCTGCAAGTGTTGGGAGGCTATTGTTTTCCTTGCCTCTTTATTCTGATCGGTTAACATTCTTGGAACCCACCGTGCACAAACTTTTGAGTACCCCAATTGTTTAATAATCGTGATCACACTGCCTTTACTAAGAGAAATAATGCGACACACTTCATCTGCAGTCACCCGACGGTCACCACGAATGATGTCATCAACTTGCTGAATGTTGTGTGGAGTCACTGCACTCACCGGCCTGCCGCTCCGCTTTTCGTCAGTCAACGGTGTTTGCCCTTCAGCTTCCTTACAACGACGAACCCATCGTCTAACAGTGCTGACATCCACTGTCACAACACCATACACCTTCTTCAGTCTTTCATGAATGCGTATGGGCGTTTCACCTTCTGCATTCAAGAATTCAATCACACAACGCTGTCTCAAACGAACATCGATGTCGGCCATCTTACAAACTTCTGCTGTGCTGCCACCTGTTGACACAGAAAGTTACTACTGCAGTGGATTGCAGAAGAAGGTTTGAGGAATGGCGCCAAATTCAAATTTTTCACTTAACTTAATTTCTTTAAGTAGAAAAAAAATGGGAGGCATTACTTTTTGACCGACCCTCGTATAAAAGTAGCACGCTTCAAAAATCTCCCAGAAAAACATGTTTTTTTTGCACGTAAAATCCATACGAAGCAAGATTTTGTTCAAACGGGTAAAACTCGTCTTTGACGAGGTTCCAATACACCAGTGGATCAAATCTGAAACATTAGTCGCGTTCCAGTCCGGAGTTATTTAAAGGTGACTCTTTTTGGACGTAAAACCGGAAATAGGGTGACTTGTTTTGCACGTAAAATCCAAATGGTGCAAATGATGCCATTAGCTGGGCATTAATTTCAGTCCAATTAAAATTTTTTGGAATAGGAATTAAGCGATTCACCAAATTTTCCCGGTCACCACCTTCGGTTCATCGTTCAAACCTTGCTTAATATATTGTAACGAAGCTACAGTAAGACAGTTGTTCGGATGGATGTACAAAATGCCGCTAGTCCAGCGTACACCAAAACATTTTTACCCTGTTTGCACACGGACTATACCTGTCAGAAACGAGCAAAGTAGGACGCAGATTACAACACATTCAGCTACAGTCTGTTATGCCTAACAAAACACAACAAAGCCGTCTCATATTGCGACGCGAGCTGGCGAGATGAGAGGTGGAGATAGGTGATACAGCAACACGTAAGTGGAAGAAGGCGGAAGCCTTTTCACACAGGCAACCGCAAAAGTATTTAGTATACATCGTCCGAGTCATAGCAAATCCCAATCAAGTGCAGCCCGAAAGCGTGTAAATGCCCAGCCATTTTTGTACTGTAACCAACTTGTGTTAATTTTGTTTTGTTTTGCTTTGCTTTAGGGCGCAAAAACAACTAGGGGTCACACGCGCCCATGTCAAAACTGTAGAATACGACGATAAAGAGAGGACTTCAAAACGACTACACGTCAATCCCCATCGACGGACGAGAAGACAGCTAAAAACAGGGATGTGGAGAAAGGTCTACGAAATACGCCGTAGGGAAACGGAGGCCTTCGCCATATTGCTACGTTGGATAAAAAGTAAAACGCGGTCGACGGCCCGCACGTCGTTCGCTATTACGGCCGACAAATCAGACGGTAAGCACAGAAGGGAACTTAAGGGGTTAAAAAAAGGGCATTCCTTCAATACATCTACATCTACATTTATACTCCGCAAGCCACCCAACGGTGTGTGGCGGAGGGCACTTTACGTGCCACTGTCATTACCTCCCTTTCCTGTTCCAGTCGCGTATAGTTCGGGGGAAGAACGACTGCCGGAAAGCCTCCGTGCGCGCTCGAATCTCTCTAATTTTACATTCGTGATCTCCTCAGGAGGTATAAGAAGGGGGAAGCAATATATTCGATACCTCATCCAGAAACGCACCCTCTCGAAACCTGGACAGCAACCTACACCGCGATGCAGAGAGCCTCTCTTGCAGAGTCTGCCACTTGAGTTTGCTAAACATCTCCGTAACGCTATCACGCTTACCAGATAACCCTGTGACGAAACGCGCCGCTCTTCTTTGGATCTTCTCTACCTCCTTTGTCAACCCGACCAGGTACGGATCCCACACTGATGAGCAATACTCAAGTATAGGTCGAACGTGTTCTTTGCTTAGAACTGGGTTGCCATCTGAGCTCTTGATATTCATACAAGTGGTTCTCTTCTCTCCAAAGGTCTCTTTAATTTTCCTGTAGGCAGTATCTATCTTACCCCTAGTGAGACAAGCCTCTACATCCTTACATTTGTCCTCTAGCCATCCCTGCTTAGCCATTTTGCACTTCCTGTCGATCTCATTTTTGAGACGTTTGTATTCCTTTTTGCCTGCTTCATTTACTGAATTTTTATATTTTCTCCTTTCGTCAATTAAATTCAATATTTCTTCTGTTACCCAAGGATTTCTATTAGCCCTCGTCTTTTTACCTACTTGTTCCTCTGCTGCCTTCACTACTTCATCCCTCAAAGCTACCCATTCTTCTTCTACTGTATTTCTTTCCCCCATTCCTGTCAATTGTTCCCTTATGCTCTCCCTGAAACCCTCTACAACCTCTGGTTCTTTCAGTTTATCCAGGTCCCATCTCCTTAAATTCCCGCCTTTTTGCAGTTTCTTCAGTTTCAATCTGCAGTTCATAACCAATAAATTGTGGTCAGAATCCACATCTGCCCCTGGAAATGTCTTACCATTTAAAACCTGGTTCCTAAATCTCTGTCTTACCGTTATGTAATCTATCTGATACCTTTTAGTATCTCCAGGATTCTTCCAGGTATACAACCTTCTTTCATGATTCTTGAACCAAGTGTTAGCTATGATTAAGTTATGCTCTGTGCAAAATTCTACAAGGCGACTTCCTCTTTCATTTCTTCCCCCCAATCCATATTCACCTACTATGTTTCCTTCTCTCCCTTTTCCTACACTCGAATTCCAGTCACCCATGACTATTAAATTTTCGTCTCCCTTCACAATTTGAATAATTTCTTTTATTTCATCATACATTTCTTCAATTTCTTCGTCATCTGCAGAGCTAGTTGGCATATAAACTTGTACTACTGTAGTAGGTGTGGGCTTCGTATCTATCTTGGCCACAATAATGCGTTCACTACGCTGTTTGTAGTAGCTTACCCGCATTCCGATTTTCCTATTCATTATTAAAACTACTCCTGCATTACCCCTATTTGATTTTGTGTTTATAACCCTGTAGTCACCTGACCAGAAGTCTTGTTCCTCCTGCCACCGAACTTCACTAATTCCTACTATATCTAACTTCAACCTATCCATTTCCCGTTTTAAATTTTCTAACCTACCTGCCCGATTAAGGGATCTGACATTCCACGCTCCGATCCGTAGAACGCCAGTTTTCTTTCTCCTGATAACGACATCCTCTTGAGTAGTCCCCGCCCGAAGATCCGAATGGGGGACTATTTTACCTCCGGAATATTTTACCCAAGAGGACGCCATCATCATTTAATCATACAGAAAAGCTGCATGCCCTCAGGAAAAATTACGGCTGTAGTTTCCCCTTGCTTTCAGCCGTTTGCAGTACCAGCACAGCAAGGTCGTTTTGGTTATTGTTACAAGGCCAGATCAGTCAATCATCCAGACTGTTGCCCCTGCAACTACTGAAAAGGCTGCTGCCCCTCTTCAGGAACCACACGTTTGTCTGACCTCTCAACAGATACCCCTCCGTTGTGGTTGCACCTACGGTACGGCTATCTGTATCGCTGAGGCACGCAAGCCTCCCCACCAACGGCAAGGTCCATGGTTAATGCCATCGTCTAATGCTCTGTGCTGTAGGAGGATCCACTCCATACCCAGTACGAAAGTCACTCTGAACAGTTATTACTGATCCAAGCCAACACAATTTTTACTACAACTGAAGTGGGCGCACACTGCTGCTACCTAGAGGGAACCATGTAAAACTCGAAAGTTTGCTCTTTCCAGCAGTATGCTGCTCACGCACGTATCTCAAATGACATAAAAGTTATGATTTTTTTTTAAAAAATCGCATGATTCCTTTTGATACACCCTGCATTTTATTTTTTATGTCTTGTAATTATTGGTGTTCAAAAGGAGTGTCGGCAAGGACAAGTATTCTGTACATTCTGAGATACAAGGTGTATCAGAACCGGAAGCAGTGTGCATATTACTGGAAAAGATGATAACAGACAATATGGAGTTACATGACGTAGTGGAATCGCAGTCGCCACAGCAAGGTATATATTTGTCAGCTGCAAGTTTAGTTGCTCTTCCCTCAGGGAAATGAACTAAGGATGTGCAAGCATTTGTGGAGGATTTTAGGAATTTAGCAGAGTCAGAAGGATGATCTGACACAGAAATTTTAAGGGTAGCCGAGTTGAGATCAACAACAAGAGCAAAAACTTATATGGGGTTTACGGACGTTCTAAAGGGACCTAGAACTTTTGAGGGATTTAAGAAAGGGTTAGTCCACAGGTATACAAAGCAGTACAGTGCATGTCATTTTAGGGATAGTTGAGCATGGTAACGAAGAAGCATGCGGATTCGGTGGAAGAATTGGCAGACACAATAAGGAAGGTCAAAGGTGTACTTACAAGTTGAGACAGACTGCTATACCGAATAAGGTGATTTTACGAGTGGCTGAGTAGAGAGCGCTTTACGCATATTTAAGAAGATTGCCTTCAGAGAGTATGGGGGTGTCCAATTGATTTGTGCACAGCTGTCGTATTACCAACAGAATGTGAAGAAATTGACATTTCAGTTGGAGTGCAGGTTAGGCAGACAGCGTTTTCAATATAAGATATTGTAGTTGTGGCATGTGAGGAGGCAATGTCGCCAGCCTCGTGACAATGGGATTAGAGACAAATGTCACAGCAGTTTCAGAGGTAAGAGGCTCGGAAAGAACCAGATGTTAAATGCCAGAGGGAACCTGAGGTCCACCTACAGTCATTCCCAGTAAGATTAGATGTTACTAAGTCATATGCAGATGTGGATTGTACGATCAGGGGAATAGTAAGAAGGAATAATTGCAGGATACTGATGGACACAGTAGCACATGCGTCGGTTGTGTGTGAGGATCTTGGTGGAACATAAGCAGTGGACCCATCACTGTATGGGTTAGATGGAGTGGGGGATAAAGATGTCACGCGCTTGGGAACGGTGGATGGAGATTTTTGCCAGAGTACGGTTCAGTTAGAACAATGTGTAGAGATTATGCCACATGTGACTGAGGCTATGACAGGGTTCTGAGGGTTAGATTTCCTGCATCATCATTGTGATAAAATCAGTCTTCGGGAGCATATGATGGAGTTTGACAGGAAAATGTTTCAATTAGGCAAAACACTGTACCGATGTTGTGAGGTGAGTCTATTTAAATCGTGAACAACCACACTAAGACATGATTCACATAACTGTGTATCTAAGGGTAACAGGAAATCGCTTTAGACTATGGATTAGTGTTGAGTCTAGCTTACTGGTAGGAATTTTGTGTGTGGTGGAGCCCTTGGAAGTAAACGAAGTATTGGATCGGGCAGGTTGCTTTGTGAAGAGAAGTGCTGTAAGAGAACCAGAGATAAATGGTATCTGTATTTGTGGGTAACCTTAGCGCCGAGAGTTTAGATTAACGACGGCGTTGTTGATCGCTAATGCGGATATCCCGAAGAGTGGAACGCGATTGGTGTCGGCCACAGACAATCGCCAAACACGACTGAAACTGCATTACATGGGAAGTGAAGCACCTAAAAGGGAGTGGTAGGGAACGGTTGGAAGAGTTACTTTTGAATTTAGTGATTTGTTTGTTCCAAAAGGGACGCTACCAGTTACGCGTATCATGCAGCACTGGATACCAACAGGAAATGAATCACCTATTTACCGCAAACCACACAGAGTCCCTAGGTACTGCAGCCGATTCTGGAAGAATTTGTCGACCAGCTGCTGAATGATGGGATTATCGAGGAGACTAATAGCCCATGGGGGGCTAGAATTCTCGTCGTGCGCAAGAAGTTGGTAGGGTTGGGTTGTTTGAGGAATGAGACCAGACAGCAAGGTCATCGGTCTCATCGGATTAGGGAAGGACGGGGAAGGAAGTCGGCCGTGCCTTTCAGAGGAACCATCCCAGCATTTGCCAGGAGCGATTTAGGGAAATCACGGAAAACCTAAATCAGGATGCCAGGGCGCGGGATTGAACCGTCGTCCTCCCGAATGCGCAAAAAGTCAGTGGATGGATCATGGAATGGATCATGGAAGTACAAGTTTTGTTGCGATTATCGACATGTGTGCCCTTTGTCTAACATTACGAAAACAATAGACTATTTGGGTCAGTGCAAGTATTTCGCACCGATGGACGTAAGGAGTGACTACCGTCAGTTAGCAGTCACTCTGGAAAATCGACCAAAAAAAGCATTTTATTCACCGTTGGGTCATTATCAGTATAGGAGGATGCCTTTTGGAATAAAGAACGTACCTGTGACATTTCAGAGATTGTTACATGGATTTCTCAGACGACTTAAACCACGTCAATGCTTGGTCTATTTGATACTATAATTGTCTGTGCATACAACGCTTGAGGGAAGTATTCCTGAGATTGAGGGCAGCGAATTTTACACAGAGTACAGAAAGCCGCAATTTTGTGTTACAAGGGGCGGCGATTAGGATAAGGTTACGACAGACGCCGAGATTGGTTAAAGCTATACGTGGATTTTGTGTGCCTGAGTCAGTGAAGGGACTACAATCATATCTTGGAGTCGCAAATTATTACTAAAGATTCGTAAAGGAATTTGCGGATGTTGCCAGGCTGTTGACGCCATTACTGGTGAAAGATTCAAAATTTGTTTGATCAGAGTGTAACGCCAGAAATGCATATCCTCCTATTTCCATCTATTGCACTGCAAATTTTTTTCCTTATTTTGTTACCTGAAGATATAACATTTCTGTGTCTTTGTATATTGTAATTGTTTTACTATTTGTATATATTTATGCATTTATGTCGATTTATAATTGGTTTGTTTTGTGAATATTATTTGTATTTATACGCTGGGTCTGGCCTAGGGAAAACTATGCTATCGAACGAATACATCGATAGGTCGTATGGAGAACAAAAGTGTTTAGGATCTTTGATAGTGTTAACTCTGTCGCGTGGGGCGCGGGCAGAGCGCGGAGTCTGGCTGGGGTAGTGCAGTGGAGCAGGTGTGTTGTGTGACGCTCCCGCGAGTTGCCGCGCTTTCTGGGTTGGGCAGCATGTAATTGCGCTCGACTTGCGATGATAGTTTCTGACGCGGTGTCGCGGACGGGAAGCATTAGCTGGCGCACGTCAAGAGCCCGTTTCGCCTGGTGACCGTGTCGAGAAGAAGGCGCGCCAACATCCAGCTTCTGCAACAGCAACGGCCGACAACGAGTGACTGTCGCCACCTCCTCGATCGACGGCTTCAAACCTTCAATCAACCAACAAGGAAGACTGGAAGCACGTAAAGTTTTAGAACTGTATGGCAGACCTCAGCTTTTCAAACTGTTCAAATCACAAAATTACAGCAACGTAGCATGAACCTTTGTTGCTCATTGTCCCAATTGCATTACCAAACAGGGTCCCTTCCTTTTCCGGAATGAACCCGAGTGTCGTTGAAATTCAAACGCCAGCATTAAAGCAATATTATTCTATTTCACTGCTTTAATTTCAAAGTTCAGTTAAAGTATTCATAGATGGCTACAATATTTAGATTACACAAGCACAAATTAAGAGTGCGAGTTTTGTTACCGTATTTTAGCTTACCTGTGACTGCAGCTCAGCTTGGTACGTACTAAATTTTACTATTGCTAATTGTTCAGAATCATTTAGTTCAAGTTCAAAGTTAAACCTCTTATTTCTAAATTGCGTAGATTCAAGTAGCTTTTGAAACGATTGTTGAGGTAGTCCAAGACTAACCGTATCTTACTGAATTTCGATGTGCTTCAGAAAGAAAGCTCACTATTAACTTTAGTCACTGAATTAACTTTAGATTTTCCGGTTTTATTAATTCTTTTGCTAAATTAAGTCAGAGTGTAGCGAAATTTATTACTTCTGACAAACTTTCAGTTTTCACACTACACGTGTCAACCTTCAGTTGCCACGCTTCTAGTGCTAATTATATGTGTAATAACCTTTCTTTTTCAGTTAGTATAGTAATTGTCCTTAGGACTGGCGACCGTAATTTCCCCCAAATCTCAAATATCTAATTAGCGCCAATTAATTGTTAATGTGACGACCGCACATTTACTTTCTTTATTAACTTTACCCCTTTTCAAAATTAATTTCCACCAGTTTCATTTGCATTTTTCCTTTCATTTAGATGTAACCCTTTCCTCCCTCTTTACCGACAGATTAACGTCGGTGACGATTGCTTTTCCCAAATTTCCATTAGGTACACGCGGTTTAATTTTTCACTGTCATTAAGGTCGATAAGTGAGGGGGAGGTTACAAGAGGACCGTCAACGCACTTTTGAAAAACTGAAAGAAGCTTTAACATCAAGTCCGATCTTAGAGTTTTCAGATTTCAGTAAGGAATTCATTCCGTCCAACGATGCACTTGATTGTGTTTTGTTTCAAGAACTAGAAAGTGCAGAGCACGCGGTAGCCTGTGCATCAAGCCAAATGAACTCCGCAGGCGAATTACTCCAAGGCGGAAAAAGAGATGTTGAGCCTTATCCATGGAATCACCTACTTCAAGTGATACCTCTACGGGAAAAAGTCTCGAGTGATAAAGGATGATGGAGCGTTGACACGGTTGCTGTGGTTGAAGAACCTGCCTAGTAGGTTGACACGCTGGGCGGTATGGTTGACCGAGTTTGATTTTGAGGTCGTAATTAATGTGGAAAGAAACATGGGAACACAGACGGATTAGGCTTACGTAGGAAAGTAGCAGTGTTGCATATATGCTGTAACGAGCTTAAGGAGAGCCAGACACCACAGAAGACGGATGGCGAGTGTCAGTAGCGTAGCAAACAACCGCAGTTTTGCATACGGGATGCGTTGCTGTGCAGAGAGACCAAACTGAGACCACGAGTAATAGTGTCAACGAAACGGAGGAACGGAGTGCTTCAAGAGATACATGATCACGTCCTAGCACGTCATGGAGGATGTAGATCCACCAACAGGAGGGTAGCAGAGAATGATAATGAGGTATTGCTAGAAGAATACGAGGTGCACAGAGGGAGTATTTGTGTCGAACGAGAGTGCCGTTACAGAGATAATTGAAACATTCTCAGGCTTGATATTTTCGGTCCTTTCAACAAAACACTTGCAGGGAACAAGTACATAATCACGATTATAGACCATTTTTTGAGATATGTGGAAATGGTCGCAATTCCAAACCAACAGGCAGCAACAGTGGCACAATCGCGAGTAAACAATTGGATATTGAACTTTGGGGTACCTGAAACGATAGTAACTGACCAGGGTACTAACGTTATGTCGGATTTATTCAAGCAATTATGTAAGTTGTTACGTGTAAAGAAATTGTGGACGAGTTCTCTTCATCCTCAAGGGAGGATGGAAAGGGTGCATAGAATCACAGGGAAGACGTTAGGACTCAGTGTGGATGCACACCATACCAACTGGAATATCTATTTGATTGATTGGCGACTCCATGGCGTGTTGTGTGCACCACGACCAAATAGTGGATAGAATTGGAAGGAAAATCAGCATTGGCCGTATTTTGTTGTTTTATTGTCAGCAAAATCGATTTCCGGTCACTTAGTGACCATCCTCAGTGCCGTAATATACAATTAAAATTGGTAGGTACTGGTATCAAGCTATAACCACAAGCTTAGAGCGATCACCAGTGCCTACCAATTTTAATTGTATATTACAGCACTGAGGATGGTCACTAAGTGACCGAAAATCGATTTTGCTGACAATAAAACAACAAAATACGGCCAATGCTGATTTTCCTTCCAATTCTATATCTATTTGAGGTATGCGATCTCAGAGTACAACGTGAAGCAGCACACTCATACAGGATTTTTGTTATATGAGGTAATATATGGTCGTAAAATGCCATCGTCGTTCGATACGTGAAAACCAAGAAGAGGGAGATAGGAGAACGAGCTAAGGAACTTGCAAGGGTGAGGAGGGAAATACAGAAAGGGTCGCAAGGCGAATACACGGGCGGTAAAACAAGAGGAAGCAGTGCAATGTACAGCACGAATGCCTCAAAACAAGGTTGGCCAATGAATAATGCTATCGACTTCTTACACCCCAAAGGGAAAGACGAAGAAATTTTCTCTGAAGTGTCAAGGGTCATATCAAGTTTTGGAAACTACGTCACCGGTGACAGTCAAGCTTCAGTTGCAGACGAGAACGTCAATTGTGTACGTGGGACGTTTGAAACCTTTTCGAGGGAGGCCGGAAGTTACCCCAGGAATTGGAAGGTCAGACTAGAAAGGAAAAATGGAAAAGAAGGTGAGGAGGAGCGAGCGAGAAGTTGTAGGTGAAGCAGTGATAAGAAGTCCGTGTGGATTGAGACCTAGCGTACAAAAGTAGACGTATATTATCTGAACGTTACGCGTAATTGTAACATAATGTTTAGAATAGGCGCAATGAACTGCTGTGAGCAGCAGGGGACGTTAGGGGGAGAAAAGGCTTATTGGTATCCCTATTGTCAGATGATATATGCCGGAAGACAAGATGACGTTGGGGACTACTGGTGGTCGTCACAGTGGGAGCATTGCGGAACCAGCACCTGGAAGGAGGAGTACTGTTCGCGAAGCAAGAAGATGTGATCGTCACCGGTCATCTGTGGTTATACAAATGGTGTTTAACGCATGGGAGATACGGAATGATGTGAGACGGCTAGACGAAGCCTCCAGTAATTGTCGACAAGGGGAAAAGAATCATTGAGTGTTCAAAGGACTCACGGGGATTTGGGGGAGAATACGTCGGACTTATGAGAAGCTGAAGTACGAGATGATACTGGTTCTTGGGATTATACTGCATTCAAGAAGGAGGAGAGGTTGGATTGATGTGGGAGTCCGACTTCTGAAAACTGTATTTGAGACAGCTGATGATGGGAACACTAGGAGGATGAATGACGCTGTGGAACAATGAAACAAATGGTGAAAAGAAACAAGGCATCAAGTGAGTGGCACACCAGACAAATCGCGAGTTTGGAGAAAGATGTGTTGAACAATACTGGGTGACTACGCCAGCTGACTGGGAAAGTAATGAGCTACGCAACACTGTAGAAGAATCAGTAAACCAGAACATTAAGATGTTGCAAAGTGAAGCAGAAATATTGGACAAGGAATTAGTGATACCAGAATGGCTACAATCCTGGAGAACAGTGTGTGGGAAGCACGAAGAGAGGCAACAGAGTTATGGAAAGCTACGCAGCAAGCTGTGTAGAGTATAGCATTAAAGGTGAGATGGTGGAAATGCGAGCTTCAACAGCACACTTTCGTGTGAGATTTGTGGAGGTTTCGCAGTGCCATAACCAGCGCTGGGATAACACAGCTGTCCGCCATCCAAACAAATAGGTGAATGGATTGCTTTTGACTGAAGCAAAATCCCGTATCTGTGAGCCCGCATCTCGTGGTCGTGCGGTAGCGTTCTCGCTTCCCACGCCCGGGTTCCCGGGTTCGATTCCCGGCGGGGTCAGGGATTTTCTCTGCCTCGTGATGGCTGGGTGTTGTGTGCTGTCCTTAGGTTAGTTAGGTTTAAGTAGTTCTAAGTTATAGGGGACTGATGACCATAGATGTTAAGTCCCATAGTGCTCAGAGCCATTTCTGAACCCGTATCTGTGCTGCAACTGTTGTTATAATTCGGAAATGGAGACACATAAATTATGGCAGGTACATGAATCGATTGGGGAGGGCAGACGAACCGAGTACCGAGCAGAAAGAATAAGGGGCGCCACAAGCACATCGGCAACATCCCTGTGATTGGTGGAGTCAAAGGGGCGAATATTTTAGGTTAGCCATGTTAGAGACCGACAGTCTTGAAAGAAATTAGAACAGACCGGGACCAAAATATATCTAATGATTTACTGATATCAGGCACTGGGCGGTTATCCCTCTGCTACTGCATCACCTTTTCATGAATGACCCTCTTGCTGATGACTGATGGATGGCAAGCATGAAGGCACCCGCAAGGTGACAGCCTACTGCCCAAGCATCACGCAGGACACTGGGAGGCAGCACAGTCCTGCAAGACACGTGGGTCAACCCAGTCAGCACTCCTGCAACGGTTCCACGCCTGGTCAACGCCACAGCGTCCATGGAAGCACATCAGTGTGGACTTGGGTAGCCCCTTCCTCAGAGAGATGTGGCTCTTATTATAAAGTATACTCATTTACGAAGTTTTCTTGTGTTCTTCGCACTTCCAATCCCACAAAAGGCAGACAATACGAGCTTTGCAAAAAGTATTCACCATTGATGGGGCCCCAGGAACAATGGTTGTGGACAATGACCCTCGATTTTCATCAAGTATGTTTCAAAGTTTCTGTTCTTGGAAAAGCATAATGCACCTGACAATAATGCTGTTGCTCCCAGCCTCCAGTGTTCCATGCAAAAGAGCAGTCAGATCCACCAAAGGCTGAGGTCCTGAACCAGTTCCTGGCCTCCTACAGGAGCACACCAATACAGGTACGAACTCCAGCGTTCAGCTACATGACCACTAACAGCAGATCCTCTGCGACCTCCTGAGGCCTACAACAAGCTGATGTCAGTCCAGCCATCACCACTGGTACTTGATGGGCACAGTGGTTTACAATGGCAGATTGGAATCCAGGCATCGTGAGAGCTGTCCAGGGATGACGAACGTTCAAAATGGAAGCCAGTGACACCATGCTGGTACGACATACAACCATCTGTGCCTATACTTAGCAACTTCCACCTCGAGACAACCGCCACCACCACTGGAGCTGGTTCGATACAATGTCCGACACCTGGCAGACTCACATCCCTCCAACACCACTGACTCCTGGCACAGACCTGGAGACCGGAACATCTGCTCCAGCCAATTCCAGCACCAGCACCACACCTTTGCCTCAAGCAGAGGACAGAAATTAGACATCAAGATGGACAGAACCTCTAGCTAGCTTTTCCACACAAACCTCCCCCTACCAGTGTGGTGATCACAGTACCGACAGACACACTTTTGGCCCTATGCAGTGATTAAAGTAGGACGGGTGCTATATCTCTGTCATCCAACAGTGAGGCCGATACCGTTAGTGTCTGTATCAACGACTCCCCCCGCAGCTGGTAAGAGGTGCCAGCAATCTGTCACATGGGCCTGGCTGCTGACATCAAGCCAAGTATAAAACTCTCCGTCATTCTACTGAAAGATGCTAAAAATTGTGCTGTGCTAAAGTCTCTATGTCGTGACCTGGATTTTTACTGGATTTCAGTTGGGCCACATTTTTTATTGCTGTTTACAGATTATTGGCGGACTTTCTTAACCCTGGACTATTTGGATTATTCTCTTGGTATTGTAGTGACACAGGACAAAGCGAAGTATTCAGGGCATTAGCTGGCCAACATAGCATTTTCGCCATAATAGCGCTGGCGCCGATCTCTGGGTATTGATTACCCTTCATCGACAACCCTAAAGTAATCATCGTCCACATTAGCAAGGGAGTTCGACAGCACAGAACATATGTGGCTTTGTTTTTCTTCCGCATTTGCAAGACCATTCTGGCTGTATATAAACTCTGGGCTAGCAGAGCGTGTTATCAGCTATGTATCCACACCAGCCCTCGTTAGTCTCCACTGTGGGCTCAACAATGCTCACTTTAATCAGTTACCATCATTGTAGCTGGGCCGTAACCCAACGACCGCTGCTTGATGATCTGCCGCCTCATGGTCAAAGGCACAAAGTGAGGGCTTTTGTAGCACTGTCATGGGGGTCCTACTCCACCAACTGCCGCTTTCCAGCCTTCAGTCTAGGTTTCAACACACTTAGCAAAACGGCCATCTTGCGCTGGGGTATGCAACCGGCCCGCCAAGATGCGGCCCCCTGACACCTAGTCACTGTCACACCACCCTGACTAAGCAGCAACCGGCCGCTTGCAATGCAGAGATACCAGGGTTCCCATTACCGATCGCCTCCATGAGAAACACATTCAGTGGCGTGCCCTAGTCGGCGCGTCTGGGTCCAAGATTTAAAACCCGTCGCCTGCCGTCAGCCTGTAGTAGCCACACTGTACTACGTCTGCTTCTTTTTGTGTGCCATTAATATTCTGACTGGTTTGATGCGGCCCGCAACGATTTCCTCTCCTGTGCAAACCTCTTCATCTCAGAGTAGCCTTTGTCCTCAACTATTTGATGAATGTATTCTAATCACTGTCTTTCACTACAGTTTTTACCCTCTACAGCTCCCTCTAGTACCATGGAAGTTATTCCCTGACGTCTTAACAGATATCATATCAAGCTTTTCTTCTTCCTGTCAGTGTTTTCCATCTATTCCTCTCCGATTCTACGCAGAACCTCCTCACTCCTTACCTTACCAGTCCACCTAATTGTCAACGTTCTTCTGTAGCACCACATATCAAATGCTTCGATCCTCTTACGTTCCGGTTCCTGGTGAAACGTTGTTGTGATGCCTCGTGTAAGGAGGAGAAATGCGAACCATCACGTTTCCGACTTTGATAAAGGTCGGACTGTAGCCCGGGTTTCACTGCTGTATTTCAATTGTATGTTCTCAGAAATTTCTTCCTCAAATTAAGCCCTATGTTTGAGACTAGTAGACTTCTCTTGACCACCGGCAACGGTGGCCGAGCGGTTCTAGGCGCTTCAGTCCGGAACCGCGCGACTGCTACGGTCGCAGGTTCGACTCCTGCCTCGAGCATGGATGTGTGTGATGTCCTTAGGTTAGTTAGGTTTAAGTAGTTCTACGTTCTAGGGGACTGATGACCTCAGATGTTAAGTCCCATAGTGCTCAGAGCCATTTTAACCATTTTTTTCTCTTGGCCATGGATGCCCTTTTTTGTGATTGCCAGTCTGCTTTTGATGTCCTCCTTGCTCTGTCCATCGTTTGTTATTTTGCAGCCCACGTAGCAGAATTCCTAAACTTCATCTATTTCGTGACCATCGACCGTGATGTTAAGTTTCTCGCTGTTCTCGTTTCTGCTACTTCTCATTACTTTCGCCTTCGTTCGATTTACTCTCACTATCATGTACTCATTAGACTGTTCATTCCATTAGGCAGACCCCTTAATTCTTCTTCACTTTCACTGAGGATAGCAATGTCAATAGCGAATCTTATCACTAATATCCTTTCACGTTAATTTTAATTCCATTCCTGACGCCTTCTTTTATTTCCATCATTGCTTCTTCGATGCACAGATTGAACAGTAAGGGCGAAAGACGAAATCCCTGTCTTACACACTTTTAAATCTTAGCGCTTCTTATTATTCCCGCTTGGCTCTTGTACGTGTTGCATATTACCCATCTTTCCTTATATACTATGTGATAAAAAGTATCCGGACACCCCCAGAAACATACGTTTTTCATATTAGGTGCATTGTGCTACCACCTACTGGCAGGTACTCCATATCAGCGACCTCAGTAGTCATTACACTTCGCGAGAGAACAGAATGGGGCGCTTCGCGGAACTCACGGGCTTCGAACGTGGTCAGGTGATTGGGTGTCACTTGTGTCATACGCCTGTACGCGAGAGTTTCACACTCCTAAACATCCCTAAGTCCACTGTTTCCGATGTGGTAGTGAAGTGGAAACGTGAAGGAACACGTACAGCACAAAGCGTACAGGCCGACCTCGTCTGATGACTGACAGAGACCGCCGACAGTCAAGAGGGTCGTAATGTGTAATAGGCAGACATCTATCCAGATCATCACACAGGAATTCCAAACTGCATCTGACAGCTAGGCGGAAGGAGAGAAAACTTGGATTTCATGGTCGAGAGGCTACTCATAAGCCACACATCACGCCGGTAAATACCAAACGACTCCTCGCTTGGTGCAAGGGGCGTGAACATTGGACGACTGTAGAAAAACGTTGTGTGGAGTGACGAATCACGGTTCACAATGTGGCGATCCGATGGCAGCGTGTGGGTATGACGAATGCCCGGTGACCGTCATCTGCCAGCGTGTGTAGTACCAACAGTAAAATTCGGAGGCGATGGTGTTATGGCGTGGTCGTGTTTTTCATGGAGGGGGCTTGCACCCCTTGTTGTTTTGTGTGGCACTATCACAGAACAAACCTACATTGTTAAGCACCTTCTTGCTTCCCACTGTTGAAGAGCGGTTGCATCTGTTCATAATGCTTGGCCTGTGGCTGAGTGGTTACACGACAATAACATCCCTGTAATGGACTGGCCTGCACAGAATCCTGACCTGAATCCTATAGAACACCTCTGGGATGCTTTGGAACGCCGACTTCGCGCAGGCCTCACCGACTGCCATCGACACCTCTCCTCAGTGCAGCACTCCGTGAAGAATTGGCTGCCCCAAGAAACCTTCCAGCACCTGACTGAACGTATGCCTGCGAGAGTGAAAGCTGTCATCAATGCTAAGGGTGGGCCAACACCATACTGAACTCCAGCATTACCGAAGGACGGCGCCACGAATTTGTAAATCATTTCCAGCCAGGTGTCCGGATACTTTTGATCTCATAGTGTAGTTGATTCCTCTTTTCCTCAGAATCTCGAAAATCTTGCACCATATCACACTGTCCAACGCTTTTTCCAGGTCGACAAATCTTATGAACATGATTTTTCTTTATTCTTGCTTCCATTATCAACCGCAACGTCAGGAATGCATCTTGGTATCTTTATCTTTCCTAAAGCCAAGCTGCTCGTCATCTAACACATCCTCAATTTTCTTTTCCATTCTTCTGTATAGCATTGTAGTCAGCAACTTGGATGCATGAGCTGTTAAGCTGACTATACGATAATTTTCCTACTTGTCGGCTCTTGCACTCTTCCGAATTGTGTGGATGGTATTTTTCTGCAGGTCGAATGGTATTTCTCCAGACTCATAGATTCCACCCACCAGTGTGAATAATCGTTTTGTTGTCACTCCCACCAATGCTTGTAGAAATTCTGATAGAAAGTTATCTATCCCTTCTGCCTTATTTGATCTTAAGTCTTCCAAAGCTCTTTTAAATTCTGATTCTAATACTGGATTCCCATCTGTTCTACAGCAACCCCTGTTTTTTCTTCCATCAAGCCAGACAAATCTTTCCCCTCATAGAGGCCACCAGTGTACTCTTTCCGTGTATTCGCTCTGACCTATGCATTTAACAGTGGAATTCCCACTGCACTATTTATGTTACCACCCTTGCTTTTAATTCTACCGAAGATTGTTTAGACTGTTCTATATGCTGAGTCACTCCTTCCCACAATTATCTCTTTTCCGATCCTCATCACATTTTTCACGCAACCATTTCGCCTTAGCTTTCCTGCGCTTCCTGTTTATTTCAGTCCTCAGTGACTTGTATGTCTGTATTCCTAAATTATCAAGAGAACTTCAAGCGTGTCTCTTCATTTCTTAGTACATCCGTATCCCACTTCTTTGCGGTTAATTCTTCCTGATTAATCTCATATACTTTAGCCAACTCTTCATCACTATTAAAAAGTGTGATCTGACTTTATATCCGCTCCTGAGTATGCCTTACAGTCCAGTATCTGATTTCCAGTATCTCTGTCTGGCCAGGATGTAATCTAACTGAAATCTTCCAATATCTCCCGGCGTTTTCCAAGGATACTTCCTCCTCTTGCGATTCTTGAACTGGTTATTCGCTATTACTTGATGAAATTTATTGCGGAAGTTATTTTTCCCCTCTCTCATTATTAGTACCAAGCCCATATTGCGGGCAGCTGTGGCCGAGAGGTTCTAGGCGATTCAGTCGGGAACCGCGCTGCTGCTACGGTCCTGCCTCAGGCATGGATGTGTGTGATGTCCTTAGGTTAGTTAGGTTTAAGTAGTTCTAAGTTCTAGGGGACTGATGACCACAAATGTTAAGTCCCATAGTGCCTATAGCCATTTGAACCATTTGAAGCCCATATTCTCCGGTAACCTTTTCTTCTGCTCCTTCCCCTACAAGTTACAACCATGTTCCAGTTCCCCATAACTATTAGATTTTCGTCTTCCTTTACGTACTGAATTACCCGTTCACTACCCTTATATACTGCCTCTATCTTTTCATCTTCAGCTTCAGCTTGCGACGGCGACATGGGTAATGGGTACTTTTTATTATCGTTGTCGGTGTTGATTTGCTGTCGATTCTGATGAGGACAACCCTATCACTGAACTGTTCACAGTGACTCACTCTCTGCCCTACCTTCCTAGTCGTAACGAATCCAATTCCCGCTGCTGTTGATATTACCCTTTACTCATCTGACCAGAAATCCTTGTCTTCTTTTCATTTCACTTTACTGACCCCCACCATATCTAGATTGAGCCTTTGCGTTTCCCTTTTCAGATTTTCTAGCTTCCCTGCCACGTTCAAACCTTTGACATTCCACGCCCCGACTCGTAGAATGTTATCCTTTCGTTGGTTATTCATTTTTTTTTTCTCATGGTCCCCTCCCCCTTGGCAGTCCGCTCCCGGGAATCCAAATTGGCTCCTATTCCGGATCTTGTGCCAATGGAGAGATCATCATGACACTTTCTCAATTACAGGCTACATGTCAAGTAGATACACATTACATGTGGTTTCCATTGCCTTCTGCATCTTGATGCCGTTGATCATTGCTGATTCTTCCGCCTTTAGGGGCAGTTTTCCACCCATAGGGCAAGTGAGTAACCTGAACCTCTGTCCACTCCTTCGGCCGTTGGCAGAGTGAAGGTGACTTCTTACGCAGGAAGTCTTCGACCGCCAATGCTGGTAACGTCTATTTGTGGGTGACAATAAAAAATTTAAACGACAAGCTGACTGCAGTCGTTGTCTGCAGCGCCACTCAACCCTAACAGTGGAACGCTTGCCTACTTTATCGATCCCAGCACCTACTGCAGTGTGTTCTACTATTTACGATGACCCGGTAAGGAGTGGATATGGGAATTATCAAGGGTTATGGTGTATCCACTTTTTCTGGTAATAAAGAGTGCGTTGTACTATAGTGTATGCAGAAAGTATAACTACAATCTTGCTGTAAGTATACGAAAGACGCTTGTATTTTTCCTTTCTCTCATTTGTTTCAGTCGTAGTATCCATTCAAATCTTGCATCTACATCTACATCTATACTCCGCGAGCCACCTTACGGTGTGTGGCGGAGGGTACTTATTGTACCACTATCTGATCCCCCCTTCCCTGTTCCATTCACGAATTGTGCGTGGGAAGAACGACTGCTTGTAAGTCTCCGTATTTGCTCTAATTTCTCGCATCTTTTCGTTGTGATCATTACGCGAGATATATGTGGGCGGTAGTAATATGTTGCCCATCTCTTCCCGGAATGTGCTCTCTCGTAATTTCGATAATAAACCTCTCCGTATTGCGTAACGCCTTTCTTGAAGTGTCCGCCACTGGAGCTTGTTCAGCATCTCCGTAACGCTCTCGCGCTGACTAAATGTCCCCATGATGAATCGCGCTGCTTTTCGCTGGATCATGTCTATCTCTTCTATTAATCCAACCTGGTAAGGGTCCCATACTGATGAGCAATACTCAAGAATCGGACGAACAAGCGTTTTGTAAGCTACTTCTTTCGTCGATGAGTCACATTTTCGCCGGCCGCGGTGGTCTAGCGGTTCTAGGCGCTCAGTCCGGAACCGCGGGACTGCTACGGTCGCAGGTTCGAATCCTGCCTCGGGCATGGATGTGTGTGATGTCCTTAGGTTAGTTAGGTTTAAGTAGTTCTAAGTTCTAGGGGACTGATGACCACAGCAGTTAAGTCCCATAGTGCTCAGAGCCATTTGAACCAGTCACATTTTCTTAGAATTCTTCCTATGAATCTCAACCTGGCGCCTGCTTTTCCCACTATTTGTTTTATGTGATCAGTCCACTTCAGATCGCTCCGGATAGTAACTCCTAAGTATTTTACGGTCGTTACCGCTTCCAATGATTTACCACCTATGGCATAATCGTACTGGAATGGATTTCTGCCCCTATGTATGCGCATTATATTACATTTATCTACGTTTAGGGAAAGCTGCCAGCTGTCGCACCATGCATTAATCCTCTGCAGGTCCTCCTGGAGTACGTACGAGTCTTCTGATGTTGCTACTTTCTTGTAGACAACCGTGTCATCTGCAAATAGCCTCACGGAGCTACCGATGTTGTCAACTAAGTCATTTATGTATATTGTAAACAATAAAGGTCCTATCACGCTTCCCTGCGGTACTCCCGAAAACGTGAAGTACACAGAAGGGGGAAGATAATGAAATAAAACTTCACAGGCTGAGAGGATATGTGATGTTATTTCAGTGATTGCAAAATCGAGACAAATTTACAAATAACTTGGCATATAAGCCCACTTATCAGCAGCATTTGACCATCGAACAGACACCCGTACGGACGACGTAGTAATAAGCATTCCTGGCTTGAAGAAACAACTGAAAGATTTGAATGTAAATAAATCAGCAGATCCGGATGGAATCCCAGACCGATTTTACAAAGAGTACACTACGGTATTGGCCCCGTAGCTAGCTAGCATTTATCTTTGAGTCCCTCGCCCACCATTGTTGCAGACGACTGGAAAAATGCGCGGATGGTTCCAATATGTAAGAAGAGTAAGAGAACAGACCCGCAATATTACAGACCAACATCCCTAACTTCTGTTTGCTGCAGAATCCTTGAACATATTTTCAGTTCGAATATTATATATTTTCTTGAGACTGAGAAGCTTATGTCCACGAATCAGCATGGTTTTAGAAAGCATCGCTTGTGCGAAACTCAACTTGGCCCTTTTCTTTTACGATACATTGCGAACTATGGATGAAGGGAAACACATAGATTCCATATTTCTAGACTTTCCGAGGGCATTTGACACGGCGCCCCATTGCAGGCTGTTAACGAAGGTGCGAGCATACCGAATAATGTGAGTGGCTCGAAGACTTTTTAAGTATTAGAATCCAGTATGTTGTCCTCGACGGCGAGTGTTCATCAGGGACAAGGGCGTCGTCGGAAGTACCCCAGTGAATTGTGATAGTACCGCCGTTGTTCTCTATATACAAGGGTTGGAACTTAAATAGTGGCGACTATTTATTCACAACCGATACAAAAGAGTTACATGTTTCCACCTGTCACTGTCCTTCAAAGTAGTCACCAGCATTGCGTAGGACCCGTTGCCAGCGATGTGGAAGCCGTAGTATGCCGTTAGCAGAGCCTGTTCTGTTGATGGTGCGAATGATGATGATGATAATGATGATGAGTCCCATACTTCTTTACAGAGCGTAGGGGAGCGACGCGGGAGACACACGCCGCCTTACTAGGCAAGGTCCTAGCGGAGGTGGTTTGTCATTGCCTTCCTCCGACCGTAATGGGGATGAATGATGATGACGACGACACAACACCACCCAGTCATCTCAAGACAGGAGAAACCCCTGACCCCGCCGGGAATCGAACCCGGGACCCCGTGCTCGGGAAGCGAGAACGCTACCGCGAGACCACGAGTTGCGAATGGAGCGGTCTAAAGTTACGGTGATTCTCGTGTACGACTGTGATGGTGTTATCCTAACGCATTACGCTCCTCCACAGCAGATCGTCAGTGCACAGTATTACTGTTCGTTTTTGGAGCGCCACCTGCGACCAGCTTTGCGAAAGAAGCGGCGACACATTCTGCGCAACCCACCCATCATTTTGCACGTCATTGCGCAGGCGCATACAGCTCAAGCTGTTGCTGCTCTGTTCGGTCGATGGGACTGGGAAGTACTGTACCATCCACCACACTCCCCAGACTAAAGCCCTTGTGACTTTGATTTGATTCCGAAGTTGCAGGAACCACGTCGTGGCATTCGCTTCAGAACTGTTCCAAAGATTCGACAGGCAGTAGACCGCTCCATTCGCACCATCAACAGAACAGGCTCTGCTAACGGTATACTATGCCTTCCACATCACTGGCAACGGGTTTTACACAACTCTGGTGACTACTTTGAAGGACAGTAACAGGTTCAAACATGTAACTCTTTTGTACCGGTTGTGAATAAATAGTTACCACTATTTAAGTTCCAACGCTCGTACATACAGGGTGTTTCAAAAATGACCGGTATATTTGAAACGGCAATAAAAACTAAACGAGCAGCGATAGAAATACACCGTTTGTTGCAATATGCTTGGGACAACAGTACATTCTCAGCGGACAAACTTTCGAAATTACAGTAGTTACAATTTTCAACAACAGATGGCGCTGCAAGTGATGTGAAAGATATAGAAGACAACGCAGTCTGTGGGTGCGCCATTCTGTACGTCGTCTTCCTGCTGTAAGTGTGTGCTGTTCACAACGTGCAAGTGTGCTGTAGACAACATGGTTTATTCCTTAGAACAGAGGATTTTTCTGGTGTTGGAATTCCGCCGCCTAGAACTCAGTGTTGTTGCAACAAGACGAAGTTTTCAACGGAGGTTTAATGTAACCAAAGGACCGAAAAGCGATACAATAAAGGATCTGTTTGAAAAATTTCAACGGACTGGGAACGTGACGGATGAACGTGCTGGAAAGGTAGGGCAACCGCGTACGGCAACCACAGAGGGCAACGCGCAGCTAGTGCAGCAGGTGATCCAACAGCGGCCTCGGGTTTCCGTTCGCCGTGTTGCAGCTGCGGTCCAAATGACGCCAACGTCCACGTATCGTCTCATGCGCCAGAGTTTACACCTCTATCCGTACAAAATTCAAACGCGGCAACCCCTCAGCGCCGCTACCATTGCTGCACGAGAGACATTCGCTAACGATATAGTGCACAGGATTGATGACGGCGATATGCATGTGGGCAGCATTTGGTTTACTGACGAAGCTTATTTTTACCTGGACGGCTTCGTCAATAAACAGAACTGGCCCATATGGGGAACCGAAAAGCCCCATGTTGCAGTCCCATCGTCCCTGCATTCTCAAAAAGTACTGGTCTGGGCCGCCATTTCTTCCAAAGGAATCATTGGCCCATTTTTCAGATCCGAAACGATTACTGCATCACGCTATCTGGACATTCTTCGTGAATTTGTGGCGGTACAAACTGTCTTAGACGACACTGCGAACACCTCGTGGTTTATGCAAGATGGTGCCCGGCCACATCGCACGGCCGACGTCTTTAATTTCCTGAATAAATATTTCGATGATCGTGTGATTGATTTGGGCTATCCGAAACATACAGGAGGCGGCGTGGATTGGCCTCCCTATTCGCCAGACATGAACCCCTGTGACTTCTTTGTGTGGGGACACTTGAAAGACCAGGTGTACCGCCAGAATCCAGAAACAATTGAATAGCTGAAGCAGTACATCTCATCTGCATGTGAAGCCATTCCGCCAGACACGTTGTCAAAGGTTTCGGATAATTTCATTCAGAGACTACGCCATATTATTGCTACGCATGGTGGATATGTGGAAAATATCGTACTATAGAGTTTCCCAGACCGCAGCGCCATCTGTTGTTGAAAATTGTAACTCCTGTAATTTCGAAAGTTTGTCTGTCTGAAAATGTACTGTTGTCCCAAGCATATTGCAACAAACGGTGTATTTCTATCGCTGCTCGTTTAGTTTTTATTGCCGTTTCAAATATACGGGTCATTTTTTAAACACCCTGTAAACGATTTGGTGGATAGGGTGGGCAGTAATCTGTGATTGTTTGCTGATGATGCAGTGGTGTACGGTGAGGTGCCGAAGTTGAATGACTGTAGGAATATACGAGACGACTTAGACAAAATTTACAGTTTGTGTGATGAACGGCAGCAAGCCCTAAGTGCGGAAAAATGTAAGCTAATGCGAATGAGTAGGAAGATCAAACTTGTAATGTTCGGATACAGTATTATTAGTGTCCTGCTTGACACAGCCAAGTCGCTTAAATATCTGGCCTTAATATTGCAAAGCGATGTGAGATGGAACGAGCATGCGAGAAGTATGGTTCAAATGGCTCTGAGCAGTATGGGACTTAACTTCTGAGGTCATCAGTCCCCTAGAACTTAGAACTACTTAAACCTAACTAACCTAAGAACATCACACACATCCATGCCCGAGGCAGGATTCGAACCTGCGACCGTAGCGGTAGCGCGGGTCCAGACTGTAGCGCCTAGAACCGCTCGGTCACTCCGGCCGGCTGAGAACTACGGTAGGGAGGGCGAATAGTCAACTCAGGTTTATTGGGAGAATTTTAGGGATGAGTTGTTCACCTGTAAAGGAGACCGCATATAGGACGCTGGTGAGATCTATTCTTGAGTACTGCTCGAGTGTTTGAGATCCGTACCAGGTCGGATTGAAGGAAGACACTGGAGCAATTTAGGGGCGAGCTGCTAGATTTGTTGCCGGTACGTTCGAACAACACGAAACTGTTACGGAGATGGTTCAGGAACTCAAATGGGCATGCTTGGAGGGAAGACGGCGTTTCGAAAAACTCTATCGAGAAAATTTAGAGAACAGGCATTTGATTCTGACTGCCAAATGATTGTACTGCCGCCAACATACATTGCGCTTAAGGACTAAGAAGATAAGATATGAGAAATTGGGAGTCATACGGAGGCATATTAAAAAAGCACTCCGTCTACAGGCCCATCATGTGAGGATGCGGATAGGAGGGGCGTGTGGTCAGCACACCACTATCCCGGTCGTTATGATGGTTTTCTTTTACCAGAGCCGCTACTATTCGGTCGGTCGAGTAGCTCCTCAGTTGGCATCACGAGGCGGAGTTCACCCCGAAAAATGGCAACAGCTCATGGCGGCCTGGATGGTCACCCATCCAAGTGCCGGCCTCGCTCGACAGCGCTTAACTTCGGTGATCTGACGGGAACCGGTGTATTCACTGCGGCAAGGCCGTCGCCTTACGGTGGCATATAGACAGTCGTTTTTCCCTCGTTCTGTTTCCAAGTGGAACAGGAAAGGAAATTACTAGCAGTGTACAGGATACGATCCGCCACGCACCGTACAGTTGCTTGCAGAGTACCTATGTAGGTGTAGATGTTACATCCCCTTTGACCTGAGTGCATGCTCTGATTTGGTTGAGAAAGGTGTCATAGAGCCATTGTATCCTCTCCTGAGGCAAGCTGGCACACAACTGTTGTAAGTGGACCTTGATATCCTGGATACTGTCACTAGGGCAGAATTGACGTCTCAGCTGGTCTCGCACATTTTGTATCAGTGAAAGATCTAGGGAAGTTGGTTGCTATGGATGTACCTGTACATCGTGTAGACATTCATACAGAAACATGTCATGTGTGACGATTGTATTCCTATTGAAAAATGGCATCACAATACTGTCGCACAAGAGGTTACACATAAGGATGGAGGGTGTCTGCGACTTACCGTTGTGCCACCAGAGTTCCCTCAGTCACTACCAGCCTTGAGTTGAAGTCATACCCACTGGCTCCTCAAATCAAGACGCCAGGTGTAACATCGCTCTGTCTCTACCAACCATTGGAAGAATGGTGCTTCTCCTTCTCTCCGCCATACTCGCCAACGATGGTCATCCAAGACTGCGCAGAAACGCGATTCACTGCTGATCCCAATACGACGCCATTCGTCAACAGTCCATGCTTCCCATCACATCACCACTCCACGTGTAGTCGTTTGTACACTACTGGCCATTAAAATTGCTACACCATCAAGATGACATGCTACAGACGCGAAATTTAACCGACAGGAAGAAGATGCTGTGATATGCAAATGATTAGCTTTTCAGAGCATTCACACAAGGTTGGCGCCGGTGGCGACACCTACAACGTGCTGACATAAGGCAAGTTTCCAACCGATTTCTCATACACAAACAAGGTTGACTGGCGTTGCCTGGTGAAACGTTGTTCTGATGCCTCCTGTAAGGAGGAGAAATGCGAACCATCACGTTTCCGACTTTGATAAAGGTCGGATTGTAGCCTATCGCGATTGCGGTTTGTCGTATCGCGACACTGCTGCTCGCTTTGGTCGAGATCCAATGACTGTTAGCATAGCATAGAACCAGTGGGTTCAGGAGGGTAATACGGAACGCCGTGCTGGATCCCAACGGCCTCGTATCACTAGCAGTCGAGATGACAGGCATCTTATCCGCATGGCTGTAACAGATTGTGCAGCCACGTCTCGATCCCTGGGTCAACAGATGGGGACGTTTGTAAGACAACAACCATCTGCACGAACAGTTCGACGACGTTTGCAGCAGCATGGACTATCAGCTCGGAGACCATGGCTGCGATTACCCTTGACGCTGCATCACAGACAGGAGCGCCTGCGATGGTGTACTCAACGACGAACCTGGGTACACTAATGACAAAACGTCATTTTTTCGGATGAATCAAGGTTCTGTTAACAGCATCATGATGGTCGCATCCTTGTTTGGCGACATCGCGGTGAACGCAAATTGGAAGCGTGTATTCGTCATCGCCATACTGGCGTATCACCCGGTGTGATGGTATGGGGTGCCATTGGTTACACGTCTCGGTCACCTCTTATTCGCATTGACGGCACTTTGAACAGTGGACGTTACATTTCAGATATTACGACCCGTGGCTCTACCCTTCATTCGATCCCTGCGAAACCCTACATTTCAGCAGGGTAATGCACGACCACATGTTGCATGTCCTGTACGGGCCTTTCTGGATACAGAAAATGTTCGACTGCTGCCCTGGCCAACACATTCTCCAGATCTCTCACCAATTGAAAACGTGTGGTCAAGGGTGGCCGAGCAACTGGCTCGTCACAATACGCCAGTCACTACTCTTGATGAACTGTGGTATCGTGTTGAAGCTGCATGGGTAGCTGTACCTGTACACGCCATCCAAGCTCTGTCTGACTCAATGCCCACCCGTATCAAGGCCGTTATTACGGCCAGAGGTGTTTGTTCTGGGTACTGATTTCTCAGGATCGATGCACCCAAATTGCGTGAAAATGTAATCATATGTCAGTTCTAGTATAATATATTTGTCCAATGAATACCCGTTTATCAATTGCATTTCTTCTTGGTGTAGCAATTTTAATGGCCAGTAGTGTATAGTGGAGTTAACATCAGCCTACGCCTTCCCTCGTCCGGCTGCTGCTAGTCTCGTACCTGTAGTGCAGGAAGACACAGAATGTTGCAAGCAGTCCATTACTTCTTTTCAGATGGTAGGCACAGAGGGTTGCCTGGTGCTCTGTGCACAGTATGACGATCATCTCTTG
Source organism: Schistocerca americana (assembly GCF_021461395.2). Classification (NCBI taxonomy): domain Eukaryota; kingdom Metazoa; phylum Arthropoda; class Insecta; order Orthoptera; family Acrididae; genus Schistocerca; species Schistocerca americana. The sequence continues at coordinate 34,921,050 of NC_060124.1, forward strand.
TGTTGGTCAGGTGTGATCAACTGGAACCTTGAAGACGAATATACCTGCCCTCGTGTTCCCATGTAGTCCAACTTGGGGCCGCTGTCACACTCGAATACACCACAAATCTTGATATTGCACCATTCGGCCTTCTGCTGAAATGGACACCCACAATCAGGCAACTTTCGAACTCTACCAGGTGCTGAAAATGCTGTCTCAAACGAGTACACAGCATCTCTGTGCCCTTCATAGTGATCGCTCAGTTTCTAACATTGTCGAGGCCCCTTATACCGGGTGTCGCTCTTATAAGAGTAGTCAGCCGCATTTTTTCTTTATTTTTTTTTTAACAGGTGTCACCCAAAACCCATACTCCAAATCCTGTCATGCGACGCCCAGTATCGACAGAGAGCGTCAGTTTGTTTTCCACTATGAACTAAACGATTTTTAATGTGAAATTTTATGGGCCCATTCGATAGAGTGGTCCAAAATTAGTCAAGTGCGATTTTCATTTTTATCGATATGTGTTAACAGAGACATTAAAACACGAAGAATAACCAGTACTCCAGCAGCAACTGAGCAGCGTCCGTACTGTCTACTATTGCCATGCAGCAGCACGTCCCTGTTATTACATATCGATAAAACGAATTTCTCACTAGAGTAATTTGCGACTGCAGTATACAAAAAGCACGTAAAATGCCGCTTCAAAAATCATTTTGTTTGTTACAGGGAACGAACCAAAGCTTTCTGTTGACACTGGACATCACACGAAAGATCGCGATGAGCAGCTTGTTTGGGGTGACTCCAGCTACTCACTGCAAAAACCAAATTTCAAATATTTGTCGAAACACTAGAGAAAATGCTCTTGGCGACTCTTAGGAAGGGCACCCTGATACGCTACCAGCACTTAATTTTCTCATATTGAGAGATCTGTGTTTTACTTGGAATAAACTCCCAATAGCCGAGATCGCATAAATTAGTGTTTATGGTTGACAACTGATTTCTACAGTTGTAACTGCCATCTTCTGGTCTTCAACAAAAAATTTGTATTAAATGTGTGCAAACATGTCCACGCGTACATTATGCTTTTTGAAGGCAAGTGGTTCTATTGTCAACAATCCTGTGTATTGTGTGCTGTGTTTTATCCACCATAATGACAACGTGGTACGAGGTTCCATCTAACAATGGAACACGTTTTATAACGAAAAAATTTTTAAGACCGGAAGATGACAGTTACGACTGTCGAAACCTGTTGTTAACAATATATACTGGCTATTGAAAGTTTTTTTCCGAAGTAACAATAAAGCACTCTGCTACTCGTCACAGAGAATTGCAGCTCTAATGATTTACATAGCCCCCGCTGGTGTGTATGTACTGAAGTGACACTGACATCAAACCGTGTCTTCTGGATGCCTCACTTTTTTGTTGTGCAGCGTTTTTGCTGTTGCAGTGCCATGATCTTCGTAAGTTATGATCATACATAGCATGGATTCAACAAGTCTTTGACTGGTTTCCAGACATATGCGGCACCAAATGTGTATGCACAGATCACCCAATCCCTGTAAATTACGGACCAGTGGTTTGTGAACATAGAATAGGTACCCAAAGGCGTTCAAATTTTTTCCATGTCGTTCAGAACAGGAGATTTTAATAGCCAAGAAAAAAATGTAAGTTCATTATCATGATCTTCAAACCACTTTAGGACTACCTTACAACACCGACAGTTATCATATTCGTAGATGCTATCCCCTTCAGGGGATCCAAATGATGTTCACATAACGCACGATTGTCACAATGCCTCCAATTACTACCAAAGGTCATACGGAAATCCAATTGAATAGCATCTGCAGCATAACACTGCTCTCAGTGGCCTGCGTCCAGGACGATGCACATGTTTGGAGCAGCTGTTCACATGTGTACAGCGTATCCAACGCGACTATTGACCTGGTGTAAAAAGAAACGTGATTCGTTCGATCAGGTGACGCGTTTCCACTGATCCACAGGTCAATCTTGATGAGTCTAGGTCCTCTGCATCGCAATTGACTATGTCGTTGGATCAACGTGGGAAGAGGTAAGCAGTAGTGGGACAAAGACAGCATTTCCCCACTCTGCATTGTTGCCAGATTTATTCAAGCTGGCAGCCATAGATGTGGCATCTTCGCACTGACGTCATGGTGGGAAATTCAAATTTTCTTGGGAAAATAGGTCAACTGGGCTAACTCCACTAATCGAACACTAGACAGTAGCTCCACTCAGTGTGTTCACATTGAGGCTAGAGGCCAACTGATCTAGTTCACAACGCCACTACCAGAGGGCACTGCTGATCCTCCCCCTCCCATGAGATAATCCAAGATGGCGACCCAAGGAAAAAATGGTGGGAAATTCGTTCAGTCTGTGTCTAGCTGCTGGACTGGGAGGATCTCACGACGATAGGTTAATATAGCGTTCACAAGGCATTGTATAGAAAATTTTAGTATATTGTTTATTTATTTAGAAAATAGCAAAACACCTCGAAATTGACACTGGTGTTTAAAACAATTTAGACGACATTAAACAATGTCAGTACCTTTTTTCCAATAGCGAAAGAAACCATGTACGTAAACTGACCCACATCCCACTAAATGTGTCTGGAAAAATTTCTCGCATGCCCTCCTTGCAGCAGAGTCGTGGCCACTGGAAGAACCCACGAGCCAGGCTCATGGTACCACCCCCACACTTGAATATGGTCTCTAAAAAGATGGTGGCACACTTGTGAAACCTCCCAATCTTACTCCTGTTGTGCTGAAAATAGCCACAGCCTTCCACCTCACCCCTGGCGTACAGATACTACCTGTCACTGAAGATGAACTGCCTCAGGACCCATTACATCTGGTGTTTAAGCAATGTGCGGAAGATTGTCACATACGTATCTTGAAGATTTCACAGGAACTAAATGACGACTGAACAAAAAGAGAAAGCTTTGCAGATGACACAAGAATATTTAAACAATTTGCGATGTAATTACACGTTTTATTCCGAGGAATACCACCTCCCCACACTTGAACATGGACTCTAAAAAGATCGTGGCACACTTGTGGAACCTCCCAGTCTTACTCCCTGAAACACTTTGCGCGCTATTGTGGGAAATATCACAGCCTTCCCTTGTCTTCAAGTACAAGCTGCTTCAGGCTTTATTAAATCCAATTGAATACATCGCTAAATACGCTTTCAAAAAGACCGCTGCACAATAGTTTACTTCAATTTTGCGATGTGTACCGCCACACTTGAACACAGACTCTAGAAAAAGATCGCAGCACGCCTGTAGATCCTGCCATCCACACTGAGGCACTTCACGTGCTATTGAGGAAAATAGATTCCAAAACCGATAACGGCTGCAATATCCGATTTCACACACCAAAACGACGATATCTGGAAGCCAAAATAAATACTTTTATAACTATAAACAGGACGCTCACCACTTTTCGACGTTTGGATGCTTGTTTGGAGGTACTGCCAGAGAGAGAAAAATTTGCGAGTGTTACAGCTGCTGCGGTCTTCACCACTTTTCTGAAACGCTAAGTGGGCTTCCTTTATATTTGCTGCAGGAGTCAGGGACGTTAAAGGGCTTTTTTTTTATTTTCCTCATTTTTCGAAGTGTGCTAAAGTACAGAAACAGATGGGAAGATCAGAACAATCACATATTTAGAAGTTCATTAAATATTTCGAATCCCACAACAGATCGTGAAAAAAAAAAAAAAAAAAAAAAAAGAAACAGAATTCGAAGCACTGTCCTACAGACAAGAAAAATGGCTGGAATTTTCGGTGTCCTACAACTGCTGGTCTGGTGATTCTCTAAAGCCACAGCAACTACTTCTTTCTACACCAAAGGAAAAAGCATAGAGTCTTTGTCATACATGCACAATATAGCTTTTTTGTAGGTGTATAGCGCTCACTGTTCACAAACAATCATGATTCAGAAATTATACCGAGCTCCTATCAGTCCTCTAAAATGATTGTCAGCAATGGATAATGCCTCTCACAGGGAGACAAATGCATAGCAAAGTTGTTTGACATGTAAAATTACACGCCATGCTGCCACTAACTCCTTAAAAGTACATCTGTCAAGCTGTTGTAGACACAAGGATTACAGTACCTCACAGACACCTGCCACTAACTTAGAATCACCGTAGTTATGAAACTGAGGACTCGATTTTATGCCCCAAGATGCAACAGGAGACTGGAGTACTAGGCATAGATCTTCGTTGGTCTAGAGGAGGATGCCAAAACAGATTTTCCATCGATGGACATATTTCATCATCACACATGAGTAGGAAATCCTCTGATGACAGTGATTTGCTGATAACGATCGCAGGTAGATATTGCTCTAAGTCACACACAGAACACGTTCTTCTATACAGGCCGAACGCAAGTTATCCTACACAATGATACTTCCCAAGAGAACAACGGGAGAAAAATGGCTAAATGAATGGTAAATGGCCTGCAGCAACCACTCCCTCTCTAGAATGCATCATCAGTCTACAATTAAATCATATCTCATTACAACACCACCTCAACCAATCACTCCATCCACTTCCTGTCATCCTTTAACGCAGATGATAGTCAATTTAGAGACAGATGTTTCTCTTTTCCAGGAGAGCATCAAAGACAGCTATCAACTTGCATGTATCAGTAATAGGCCTACCTCAATAGACATACAGTAGCATGTTGTTAAAAAACCATACAGCAAATGTTTGTAATGTATTTATTAGCTGACACCACAAAGTAGAGAGAACAGATAAGTGCACTGTAAATACTGTTTGTTAGGGTTTAAAACACCTAGTCAGTCCTGCACAGTGTCAAACACGCGATCCATTTTTAGTTCTATATTGCAGTTCCACAGTTGGTAATACAACGCTCCTTAGCTAAGCATTCTTCATGAAAATCTACGTATAATGCAGTGGCCGACAGCTCTGGCTCACACCAGGGCGTGTGATCAGACGTACGTAGATTTATTACTTTACATTTGGTGGTCATCAACGTTGAAGATTCTGTTCCAGCCGTCTTATCGCTGTCGACGAAAATTGACTTTTTCCCTGGTTTCCGGTGCTTCCATGTCAACTATTTCCCTTATTCTTCTTGCTACCACACACTCTTTCCCGTGTACAAGAATTTACCTGCACCAAGCAGAAGACATGCAAGTACTCCTTAATTTTCTCAACATTTAGGCGTGTTTCTTCCCTCAATTTATACCCATCTTTCGTAATTTTATCGGTTTTATATATCCAGAGTCACAGCCATAAGGAGAAGGTATTTCCGATACTTTGCTCTTTGTCGAATGTCGCCATATTGGCGCTACGAACGTAATATTTAATTGTAATTACGCTGTTAAATATGCGGCTGGTTTCCTTGGAAGATTGTGCCAGGTGTGCATGGCGGAGGTACCCTGTGGCCAGAATGACTTGACATTTCCGGCTTACGGCGGGAGCTGTCGTTGAATAGCCCAAACTGGAAAGGCTCGGCTACGTGAATGTAGCAGACCTAATCGTGTCGCCCTATATGAGGCTGGATAGCGAACTAATACTCAGTATGTGTTGGGCAGCCTTTGTGATCGCGTGTGATGCAAGTTTTCTCCGTGGGAATTTGAGAAGATTCAATATCGGCACTGGAAAATTATTCCCTTCCATGTAAATTGACCGGTTGACTGCTTGTGCTGCCATTCTACATATTTCCCGCCTTTATTTGGTTCAAAGAACATCGCCTGTCCTGTGGACTGTGTGCATCTAGATGGTGAAAATAACGGGTGGTAGAGAGATTTTCTGGTTTTCTAGGGATGAGATTTTAAATATTAAGACCTTAGTTGACTTTGTAAAGTAAAAGGATGAGTTGGAATCTGTTATATCACTGACATCAGTATTCGTTAAAAATATGAGTGGAAATTTCTAGTTACTGAGTTGTTTGCAGCACATTCCACATAACAACCTCACTAAAGCTTCGGGTTTCTAGAGATATAATTTCCACTCTTTATCTTCGGAATTATACTGTGCAAACGATCGGTAGCATACTGCTATGTGCCTGATGTCGAGAACTGTTAGGTAAATGGTATTCTGTTGTGGCAAACCATGTGAAAGTACATTGTGAAAGTTCTTGTAACCCCAGCATCTGCAAGTAATCGACACTCGATGCAGGGACCATGGCAGCAAGCAGGCTGGCCAGTTTGGAACCATTACCATCAGTGGATTCCTTTGTACTGGGGGAACCAGTTGTACACCAGTTCGGAGAGTGGCCACTGTCTGTGGAGGGCGCTCTGATCGCACATCACGCCAGCATGCACAGAGGGCACAAGACTCATGACCCTTGGCCACGATGGATGACCAACCAATCTCGTGGGAAATGTCTAGTGCCACGACTATATAAGATGCACGTGTATATATATATTTTTTGGGATCTGTCTGTCTTTGCGGTATATGTACGAGTGCCTGATGGTCGATAGCTATATGCAGGATGCAGAAGTGATGATTTTGTATGGTGCAGGATGCGAATTGTGTTTACTGCATCATTGTGGTATGGTGGTACAATCTTTTGTGGTGATATCTTGGTTGTAGATCGGTTTCACGCCGAAAAATTCAAGCTTTCCTCGACAGTAGCAGAGCTGTGTGATTGGGGAAGTGTCTTTGATGGTAGTTTCCGTATTTTGTAATTTGTAGACCACTTCTGCAGGCTTTAACTGTCAGTGCAATATGATTTCTATATGTTTTTCTATCTATACAAAAGAGTTTGCCGCTGAAATTCTCATAATTTGTCCGTCTGCAGAATGTGGTGGACAGTGCACCAGCAATTTGGTGGGTGAATTCAGAAAGAGCCAATCAGAATTCTCCATTCACAAGAAGTTCCAAGACATCAGAGAGTCACAAGATATCCTTTGTGCAAAGCATAGGAGTTTCTACAGACTGATTCGGACAAGACGGGGGCAAAGTATCCATGGAAAGTTCTATGACGTCTGAGAGTTACATGATGTCTTCTTTGTTCGAACATTCAGAGACAAGTCCAAGCAGACAATTCTCCTCTGGTTTGGACACGTGAGATGCTGTCCCCCATGTGCCATTGTGGCTTTAGAGCATCTCGAGACCAGCAGTTGCAGGACATCGAAAACTGACCGAAAATTACAGCCATTTTTTTGTCTGTAAGTCAGTGCTTCGAATTCTGTTTTTTTTTCCATGGTCTGTTGTGGGATTCGAAATGTGTCCTGAAGTTATGTCATTGTTCTGATTTTCCCGCCTGTGTTTAGACACTAGCGTGCTTCGAAAATTGAGGAAAATAAAAAAAATTAGAGCTTTAACGTCCCTGTCTGCAGCAGCAAAGCCCACTTAGTGTTTCAGAAAAGTGATAAAGACCACAGCAGCTGTGACACTCAGAAATTTTTCTCTCTCTCGCAGTGCCTCCAAACAAGCAGCTAAAACTCGAAAATTGTCGAGCATCCTGTTTAAAGTTACAGAGGTATTTATTTCGGCTTCCAAATATTGTCGTTTTGGCGCGTAAAACTGGATATTCCAGCTTATATCGGTTTTGGGATCTATTTCTCACAAAAGTGCGGTAAGAGTTTCAGGCAGGAAAGCAAGAAGGATTCACAAGTGTGCTGCGATCTTGTTTTGGAGTCTGTGTTCCAAGTGTGGCGGTATACATCGCAAAATTGAAGCAAACTGCTGTGCAGCGGTCTTTTTGAAAGTGTATTTAGCGACATATTCAATTGGATTTAATAACTTCTGAAGCAGCTTGTGCTCGAAGACAAGGGAAGGCTGTGGAATTTCCCACAATAGCACGCGAAGTGTTTCAGGGAGTAACACTGGAAGGTTTGACAAATGTGCCACGAACTTTTTAGAGTCCATGTTCAAGTAGGGGGGGGGGGGGGAGGGGGGAAGGTGGAATTCCTCGGAATAAACGTGTAATTACATCGCAAATTCTTAAATATTCTTGTGTCATCTGCATAGCTCTCTCTCTCTCTCTTTGTGCAGTAATACATTTAGTCCCCGTGAAATCTTCAAGATAAGTATGTGACAATACTCCCCACCCCTGTAGCTGAGTGGTCAGCACGATAGAATGTCAATCCTAAGGGCCTGGGTTCTATTCCCAACTGGGTCGGAAATTTTCTCCGCTCAGGGACTGGGTTGTCCTAATCATCATCATTTCATCCCTATCGACGAGCAAGTCACCGAAGTGGCGTCAAATCGAAAGACTTGCACCCGGCGAACGGTCTACCCAATGGGAGGTCCTAGCCACACGACACTTACACTTATTTAATACTCCGCGCACTGCTTAAACATCAGGTGTAATAACTCCTCAGGCAGCTCGTGTTCAACGGCAAGGGGTATCCGTGCGCCACGGGTGAGATGGAAGGCTGTGGGTATTTGCAGCGCAACAGGAACTGCTTAGTTGTGGCTGCCCTGCGGCTGCCACATGCTGGTGCCATGAGCTTGGTGCATGGCTTCTTCCAGTGGCCACGACTCTGCAAGGAGGGCATGCGAGAACGCTTTCCAGGTACATATTGCGGGATCTGGATCAGTGTAGGTACGTGGTTCCTTTCACTATCGAAAATAACTACTGCAATTTTTCAATGTTGTCTAATTTTTTAAAAACACCAGTGCCAATTTCGAGGTGTATTGCAATTTCTGAGATAAGAAAACAATATCCTTAAATAAATTGTTTAAACAATGCCTTGTGCACGCTATATTAACCTGCTGTCTTGAGATCCTCCTAGTCCAGCAGCTAGACACAGACAGAACGAATTTCCCGCCACTTTTTCCCCTGGGTCGCCACCTTGGATTATGTCATGAGAGGCGAGGATCAAAAGTGCCCTCTGGTAGTGGCATTGTGAACTATGTCAGTTGGCCTCTGGCCTCAAGATGAACACACTGGATGGAGCTACTGTCTAGTGCTCAATTAATGGCAACTCAGATTGTTTAAATAAACACTACACCGAACTGCATACAAAAAAGACTTACATCCATCTTATCCAGCTGCCCACCACAGATTGAGTCTTTTTCCCACCAACTTCCATTTGGGGGAGTTGAGGAGATGGAAGGATAGTGGGGGAGGGGTGGAGTTAGATTAGTAAAGGTTGCCAAATTGACCTATTTCCCCGCCAAAGTTTGAATTTTCAACCATGGCATCAGTGCGACATTGCAACATCTATGTCCGCCATCCTGAATTTCATAACTTTCATCAAAGTACTCCATAGACAGCCAATCTTCAGTTTCATCCGTCTCCTATCCCTACAACTTAACAAACGTCATCCTGCTATCTTTGTCCCTCTCTCTAGCTTGAAAATACTTGTGACTGAGTGTGATATTCAGGTCTCCTTTTCAACCTACAGACATATGTGCTTTTGTGCTTTCAGTCAGTTACTTCCACCTCACAGCTTTCTTACTTAGGCATCGCCCTTCTTTTCTCATGATCAACAGTACCCATCCAGGAGGAGGAGGAGGAGGATATTAGTGTTTAACGTCCCGTCGACAACGAGGTCATTAGAGACGGCCCATCTAGGATCTTCCGTACAACCACAGAAGTGCCCGAAGGATCAATCATGCCCTCTATCCTATATTTCCTTTACACAACTGATGTAATCATCCGCCTCCACTAACCATCTACTCAAGTATGCCAACAATGCTGGTTTCCTGCTTCCACCCAACATCCCGTGCTTCTCAATGGTCCTTCCAGAACCAAATCAATAAATCTACTTTTTCATGTAACTATTGTGTAACTTACATTTTTGAAAAGAGAGAAAAAATGTTCCATTAATTTCGAATGAAAAAGTTTGACTAAAGAAAATCTCTTTTACGTTCATTAAAACCCACGGTCAAAATTTCTCAAGGTGCTATGACCACAAATATCATGTATAGTCCAATGTGAAGACATCTGTCTTACTCATGATGGATAAGAAAAATGATCTATCTTTAATGTTACATGATAATAAAATTTAATATAATATTCAAACAATTTTTTTTTCTCTGTGAGGTTTGATGCTCAGGTATAGCTGCCCACGTGCAATGGCAGTGTACACAATTAAAATAATTCCTTTCAATAAAACTGTACCTCTGGCCTAAAATTAAATGAAAATTATTTTGAGATGCTGTTTTACATTTACTGGGATTAAATACTTTCAATACTTTCAGAATGAAATAGCTATGAAGAAATTTTTATCAATTTTAACAGCAATGGTATCATTTCACCATAGCAATTAAAAATGGCCAGGTTAACATTTAATTCAAAAAATGGTTCAAATGGCTCTGAGCACTATGGGACTCAACATCTTAGGTCATAAGTCCCCTAGAACTTAGAACTACTTAAACCTAACTAACCTAAGGACATCACACACACCCATGCCCGAGGCAGGATTAGAACCTGCGACCGTAGCAGTCCCGTGGTTCCGGACTGCAGCGCCAGAACCGCTAGACCACCGCGGCCGGCTAACATTTAATTGTTACATAATTAATTAAATAAAGGGGGCAAGGAAGGTAGTTTCTTGCTACTAACAAAAACACATACTGCATTAAATACTGACATCTGCATTTAGCAGAAATTCTAAATACACTACATATAGTAGAAATAATTCTTTAGAGACCATAATCTAAATGCGACATCAGAACCAACCAGGCACCGAAAACAAAGAAGAAGAAGACAAGAGAAGACAATGAAATCTTCTCTTGTATACTACGATACACAGGTAATAGTAATTACAATTCTCTGAGCACGTATAACAGCTCCATTGTAGTAACATATTGATAAAGTGATTTAAATTTCTTTTTTTCCAGATGCTATATAACCTCTGGTGCCTCAAAATCAATACTGTGAAAATACAGCCAATAATCATGGTCTATGCTTCCTATCACTCCATCCATTTACGCCTACCTCATCATCTGTAACAATCCCATCCATCTTACTAACACATATAAATATCTTGAACTAAGTCTTGGTAATGAGCTAACATGTCTTCATCATCTATTATTCACCCAACGAAAAGCTCACAGTTGATTAAATCACTAAAACTACTGATAGGCCATTCATGGGGATTACACTTTTCTATAATCCTCCACATTTACAAAAGCCTTCTTTGACTCACCTCACATTTCGCAATATGGCCTCGATCTCTGAACACACTAAATTTTATTACTTTTTACATGTTTTAGAAAATCAGTCACTCTGGTTTGCCTTTACATCCAATTTCCCTCTCATGCATGCATTCCCCACCATCTGTCAAAATTCCCACCTCTCCCAAAATTTGTAAAACCTTTTTGTAAATCTTATACATCCTGTAACCTTAAGACCTCATTGTTCTCCATTTCCTCTGGGTTGCCATCACACCTACAGCAACATGTCCTACCACTTCTTCACCCTCCTCCCTCCACCCCACATATCCTAACCAAAGGAACTTCAGCAAGCTTCCTCATTCTGAACTACATATTCTACAAGTTATTGCCATAGTTCCTATGACCTTTGCTTAGATCAACTCTCTGATACCTCTCCCTGCCTACTGACCCATCCAGCCTCCATCCCATTTATGAGCCTAACAGCATCTCCCCCACTCCCAGACAAAGTGACCTATCTTTATAATCCTGTCCTTCCAGCCACCCTTCTTGCCCACATAGCATTTACTGGGAATTGACTTCAAGGGAATTGTCAGAAGCATCTTCATCATCATCATCACTTTAGCTCTGGCCACACCATTGTTGTCTCTGTTTTATAGAAAATTATCAAAGTAAATATTATTTAGTGTATTTTAATCATTTTAAATGTAAAAAAACTATTTGTGCATATCTTAACATCATTCGGCTAAACAGGAGCAACACAGCTGCCGCCAGCCTGCCCCTCCATGTGAGAGAACAAAACTGTACATTAACAGTGTCAATTAGTGAGTGTGAAAGCATCATGAAGATGCTTAGCCAACTTCAGGAGCAGATGTTACAAGAGAAGTATTTGCATCATGGTGTGGTTTACATTTAAAGATCTAAGAGTGGGTGTTGCTAGAGGAGTCAACCAATATATTGAGTCCTCCTACGTATATTTCACAAATAGGCCATGAAGATAAAATTAGAGTCCAACCAGGGGCTTACCAGCAGTCATTCTTTCTATTTAACTGTTTACAACTGGAACAGGGAAAAGAAGATGTGACAGTGGTACACAATGTACCCTTTGCCACATACCATAAGATGGCTTGCAGAGTATAGATGTAGATGCAGATGTTGAAAGACAAAATAGAGATCAAACCTGTAATAATCACTGCCTCAGACACAGCAGACTCTTACTTGTAGTGGTAATAAACTCGTATGTTATGCACAACCAGTAAATGTTCAGTGTAAAACTAATTTGATGGTATCTGATGCAAAATGAAATGAAAACTTAAGCAGATGTTTCCTCTGTGAGGAAGTAAAACAAAGTTCTAATTACTGAAAAAGTATCACATCTGAATGAAGACTTATTACCTTTCATGGCCATGACATAAACTGTATACGTACAGGTGACTATACTTGGAACTAGTCAATATATTTCTCAGTTATATTGAAACTGGTTTATTTTTATAGTATAACAGCTATAGTAGCCTTCCTTAGTAACCTAAGATGGTGAACTGAATGGTACATTAAATTGCAAGTCCTATTTTCTATCTTAAAAATGATGATTTTTATTAGTCATTGTATATCTTGAGCCAGAGGTTCATTTACAAAGCTTCCAATGATCGCTGAAGAATCTTGCTTACAATTTCAGTACAATGGTAATGAGCTTTTATGAAAGAGTATTATAATTTTAATAGAAGTGCACAAAAATGACATTTTTCATTCTTACCATGCGCCCTTGTACACTGCCACTTCTTTGTACATGAAATTACAAGGCATTTTATTTATCTTGTCTTTTGCTCTCCAGGTATACCATTTTGTATAAACTGTCTTCAGAAATCGCAATACAACTGTTACTAAACCACTGAGGAACACATACTGTACAGGGGCGTGTGGAGACCTACCATGCCACAGAACAATTTCAATGATTTCACAGCTAGATAATCGTATTGAATGACCTGCAAGTGGGCCTGCTAACATAGTGACTTGGAACAAGACAATCAGTGAAGTACATGGAAAGTGACAACATGTAACAGTGCCTCAGTTTCAAATAAAGTTAGCGAAAACTGTGTAATATTATCGTTACTATGGGTCAGAGGGCGACAATCATTGTCTCGGCACATCTCATACCAACGACAGTGTGAATTTTTATCCCACGTGACATGGTGCAGCGTACGTAGAATATTCTTTTGGACAGGAATTAACAGAACTTAGTGGTGATATTTTGTGGGATACAGATAATAATAATATTATCTAGATACATTGAAGGTCGCCACAAAAATTAAATGCAATTTGTTTTGCAATACAAAAATTTAATGCAAAACAAGATATTTATATTCTCCAATATATGAACTATAATAATTTTATCAGAACAATAAAGCCAGTTTCATACAGAAATAAGTTGTGTGCGTCGCCCTTCCAAAGTTATCCCTTAGTGTCAATTTATTTTACGAAATACAGACTGTACGTCAAAAAGCCATTATATTCATAAGACCTATATTAATTTCTATTTCAGATGAGTTGAAGTGTTGGTTTTATCTACGTTAAATTCTCTATAATGTAATTTGTGAACACTTTTTTCGTCTTGCAACTTTTTAATTTATCTACAAAATATACGCAATTTCTTACAGTTGTTGAATTTCTAGAACATTTACGGTAACGAAATGAAATATAAGTTTACAAAAGACATGTAGGTAATGTTTTTTATATGCACGCAGTCATTTTAGGTAGTTTGAAATCACGACTTTTACCCTCGACTATGGAAGATTTAGAAGGCTGTGGTTGGCAGCGCTGGGCATGAAGAGGCCGGTTTAACGATCAAGCTGGCGCTGTGCTGGTTATGTGGGAGACCTTGGGTAAGATGGCGATCGGAGTTCGGTGAGAACGGCAGACATATTTGCTGCTCTTGCGTTTAGTGAGTTTCGCTGTCGTTTATTGGTAAATTTCATTGTTAAAAATTTGAGAAACTGTTTCTTTTAACTGTTTACAAATGTCTGGAGGCGTTGCAGTTGCAGAATCTATTGCAGAAGCTTGTTTGAAAATTGAACCGAGTGACGTTGCGCGTCGTATTGAGAACCTCCCAGATATGCAGTCGACAGACGCGCAAGTGGATGGCGGGTCAAAGGAAGAAGACACCGCTAATACAAACGGTGAAGGTACTGCATTCAGAAAGCGAAAGAAGACTCGAAGAGGAAAGCCGAAGAGACGCAGGTTGAAACCATATTCACGTCTTTGGCAAGATGATAAACAGCGTTCGACAAATAACAGACGATCTAAAGTATATGCGTATGGACAGCCAGAAGCGCCGTTTAACACGACACAGTTTTTGATGGCGGATCACGATCTTCAGGGATTGGATGACCATCTTCGAAATGTCCCGGTTGTACAACGACCACCAAGAGCGCGAGATTCGAGTTTTAGCGTGGATTCGGAGGATGATTATTTTTATTCCTCGCCGGAAGACGAAGGCGAATTTCTTAGTAAAGAATTCACAAATACTTATGAAGATCTCCACGCAGAAAGGATAAGTGCTATGTCGAAAAATCAACTAATTCAAGAATGTCTGATGCTGGAGGAGAAGGTTGAAATGTTGGAGACAAGAGTGAAATCTCTTGAAGGCAGCCGGGTTACGGATCAGGTGAGCGCCGACAGTGTATCGGAAGAACGAGTGGCGGATGCAGCGGAACTTGAAAGGTTACAACTCGAGAACGAACAGTTGCGGAGAGAGAACGATCATCTTAGAAGGGAAAACGATCATCTTCGTTCTTATATGAAAAGAAATTCTTCGACTGTTTCGTCTGTGGATTCAGAAAGTGATAGTTCATCGTCTTCGTGCTCAACAGGCAGTGATTCTTCGGAAAGTGAACATGAGATGGAAGACTGTGAAGAGACTGATGCAGTGAGATTCGAAAATGAAGAAATCGATGCCACTGACCGCGAAAATCCGGAAAATGTTCAGTTTGACAGATCGACAGCTGATGTCCCTATTAGTCCGGCACATGAGGGGACTGCAGATATGAGAGAGGAAATTGACAGTGAAGAGCACAAAAATTCAGACCAAATTCAAAGGAATGGTAGTTCGTTAACAGAAGTGTTTGCGGCAGAGCCCGAGCCAGAAACTGCTGTACCACAAGGCAGCAGTTCTGCCCGGTTGGAGAGTAGCGAAATGGACAGTGAAGAAAGTAAATAAGTGTAAGCTTTCAATATTTACATATTGATGTTCTTAATCTGACTGAGAACTACTAGTACTGCTTTATCCGGTGCATCTTGTTTTCCAGTAACGTTTTGATTGTCAATGTTTTGTTAGCGAGAGAATAGTATTAGATTCTCAGAGTACTGTGCTTTGTGACTTTACTATGGTTAGATTTTAATCAGTCTTACCTCGATTAAAGGTAAACCATGGAATCTCTGTTAAATATTGTCCCCTTAAAGTATTTATCGCAACAAAATTGCAAGCGTTAGCAGAAGACTGAGCTGAGGGAGAAAGTCATTGATGACTAGTAATAGCACTGTCAAAGTTGGTTCAAATGTCGAAAGTTTCGTGCAAGCCGCAGCAGTTGAAAATTTGCCTGGTGCAAAGTGTCTTTCCCTTCGTCTTTTTATTCAGTCGATAATATTTATCAAAGTTTTTGAAACGAATTCAATTTTTGATAGCTATGAGACAATTTTGATTTGCGTTTTATTCTTTAGTAAATTTCACCAAAACTAAAATTAGCAGACTCGAGACTGGAGATAAAATTCGAAAGATACCAGTAACACCAGGACATCACATTTGTCAGCGTCATTGACATACTACGATAACGTGTTCATGGCTCAGAATTTGTTGTAGAAAAACTCCTGAAACGGCTCCAAGAAACGCCGTGATAAGAGTATAAAGTGTTTTATAGATGAGGAATATTGCATTTATTCTATATTTGTATAATGTGCTTCTAGAAAGTCATATTTGTCTCTTTGTACATATGTTAGTATTTTCACTGTAACATTATTGAAAATATACACCATTGTAAATAAGAAGCTACACTGATACCACTGTTACAATCCTTGAAATTCTAAGGTAGGTTTTTGTTTTCTGCAAAATTTTAAATATATATCGGTTTGAAAGATAGGATATTTATTCTTTTTTTTAATTTAATGTGACTGTGAAGGTAGTTTGATTGGATGGCTGGCCAGTTGTGTGTGTGTGTGTGTGTGTGTGTGTGTGTGTGTTAGGTTGTCATTTGCTTGTTTTTACAGTACAAAAGTTATTGTGTAAAGTTAGATAGAATTATTGTGTTCAGTTGTGTGCTTTTCTGATGTCGAAGTCCAATTACCTACATAACATAATATCATGACTTACAGTTAGTCTGGCTTTTGTACAAATAATGCCTGAATGTACTTGGGAGTCATCGGGCACATAACTTACGAAACACCTGTTAATCCTGCTCACTGAAAGCACATAATCACAGATTGCTGGAAATGTAATACATGTGCATGCATTGCAGACATGTCCTATTTTAGTTTAGTGAACTGTAGGCAGACTTTCCTATGAGACATTCGATACAGCAACTTAAAACACAGAAGTTTGATAACTTATTTGTTGCGCATCAAAATTTTGGTCGTACTGTGACTTAAATATGTCATTCTCTTAAGTTTGTGTGAAGACGATTGTGCAAATGAGGAGCTATCTATGAAAACATTTGTATGGCCTGTTTTCAGCAATTTTACCTTTTTAAGTTTCCTATAACTTACACTAGTCATCACTTCTTTGTATGTAAAGTGTCACTGATCATGCTTTAAAGCAGGTGAAACCATCAAATTTTTTGAAAGATCATATAATCAGAGTAGTTATTAACTTAAATGTATTACAAATTCAGCAAGATAATCATGGAGAGTGACAATTGTATTCTTTGCCTCTTTTAGACTGGGTTTACTTTAGTTTTATTGTTAGCAAGTATTTGAGCCCCATATTGGTTTATGCAGTTTATAAAACTTTTTTTTTTAATTCTCCCAATGAACCAAGTAATTCAGTTGTCAGAGTTCATTATACAATGACCTTTCAAGAAGTTATTAGTGTCAAGCAGGTGAAATATTTTAATAATGGATAGGAATCGAAATATTGTGTGAATATATTCTCTCTCGTATAGTTTCAAACCAAATACTGATAGGTTTAGGCAAACAGACGTTTTGAGGTGAGCAAAGAGTAGAGGTGACACATAATGGACAGTTGCTGCTGTTGATAATTGGAAATTTGTGTATTTTGATACAGAGAAACATATTAGGTAAGGCTTGATTTGTTGGTGTTTAAAGCTTGAGATAGGTGTGATTTTTGGTAAGCAAATAACTGGAAAAGAAAAGCAGTTCATTGAAGTGTGGAAAGGAGTGAGAGAATTGTCTTGCTTTCTTGGTGGAACTGCATAAGATAAAAGGCTGCTCTTTGTTATTCATATTACTTTTAAGACACATCTGCCATATTTTCAATGTATAAATGGTAGCAATTATGTTTTATGGAAATTCAAATATTGTAGAATTAACTGAAACAGGTGTGTAAATGGTATTTTGAAGATACATACACACAATCATACATAAACGTGGACCGTTTGAAATACACATAGATATCTGTAATAATGATGTATTTTTCATATTTGATTTTGAAATATATACATATATATATATATATATCACATGTCGCATTTCAGTGTTTTTTGAGCCCCCAGTATTCCAGATACTTTCCAGACAGGAAGTAAATGGGTAGTGCAGGTTGGATGTCCCTACTGCAGCTAGATTTTGGTTCTGATACGAAGTTAGTTGTGTAAGTGGGTAGTCACAAGAGAAACTAGTGTCAAGAAAACTTTCCAAACTGTGCTAAACATTGATTAAATAAATATATTTCCTTAACTTGTGCTATGTCGAGGTGACATTTGATACCAATATACAACTTAGCACAAAATTTGAAAAGATTTTCATGTTAGGAAGAAATGGGTGTGTATTCTTATGGTAGACCTTGTAGTTGTCCCTCATCTGCCTTATATGTAATACCTCTTGTATTTGAATTAATTGTTGGAGGAATGAATGTTTTTCAGTTAAGTACCAGTGTAATGTCTGGGATCCCCAAATTCAGTTACTCAGGAAAACTTGCTCCTAGAAGCAATAAATATAAACAAACACATTCATAATTGAGATGGCAACCATGATTCTTTTCTTATGTAGAAGTGTCTGCAAGGGTAGCAGGAACAAATGTGGATGTGTCAGCTTAAACCAGTCTTGAGTTCTGCTCTTGGCTGATGTGCTGAACAAAGTCAGTTAACTGATATGCAACAGTTCACATGGATTCTGGACATACTCTTTAGAGTAAATAAATGCAAGGCTGATCATAAATGTTTTAAAATAGTGATCTGCTGTATACATTAACATTGACTGCCGACAACTAGTTCAGATTGATGGTATCAGTTGATTGACATAAAACTAATAAAATTCCCTATATATATGCACAACATGGTCAACTAATGATGATCTCTGTGATCAAAACTAGTTATCAGCTGTGAATATTATTTCTGTAGCTGGTTTTGGTGGATTGATATGTGAAAAATGTTGGAATGGTAAAATATGTCTGAGTTATATGTTCACAAATTCAAGGAATAATTATAAATGCAAATGGTCATGTTGATCCAGAATTTGTCAGACTATCTTCCATTAATATTTGCAAAATACTTCTTTCTGGAGAAACAAATGTCTATTTTTTCAGTGCTGGTATCAAAGTAAATAAACCATGGTTACTTGTGAAAACAGATGGGGTATTTACACATATTCTCTTTAATATTATTTGATTAGAAAATGCATCAATTTTGTATTGGGTTGTGTAGGTCAGTGCACTCTTCCAAAGCACGTTTGAGAACAGACCTTGAAACATTGTATCTGAAAGAAATGGGAGATTAGGTAGGTATTGTGACAGAAAGGTAGCGAGTTGGTAGTGATCAAAAAAATAATTTTCCTATTCCTCAGAGAGTTAGGAGGCAGCTAGTTTGGTAGACCAGTCTTGGGCTTTCAAAAATTTATCCTTCTCTTCCGACTAAGAACAAACAAAATGCAGTACCACTCTGCCCAAGAAATAACATACAGAATAAATGCTATTTGCAGTAAGTTTAATAAGTATATTATTAAAGTTCTATTATGGTGCTCAAAAGATTTTTTAAATTTTACACAATCCAAAAACCTTACACATTATCATTGTGCGTCTCATCATGAGAGAATGGTCATTTGCTCCCCTTCAAAAATAGCTGCACACTGGAATTCTGTCCTGAGCCCAGTGCTTAGTCATGGAGTAAAATCTGGCATAGGAGGAATAATATTATATAATATGCCAGTAGTTGCCCTATACAGATATTGCTGTTACCTGTTATAAAACACTCTGCATTATATAAATGTAAAGTTTAGATGGCACACTTCATGTATAAGCTTCATTTCTGATTGGTTTGTCTTCGAAGTATTGCAAATTTATCTTGGGTTATGGGACACATCAGTTTTATTAACATATGGAAGGGGGGCTAAAATGTTCATAGAGGTATTGACCAGTCCGTATTAAAGAATGTTGCCAATGGATTAGCTGCAATTTTGCCCAGTATATATTATACTTTTTCCCCATAAGTTAATCTTGGATTCTACGTGCTTGCTGTTAGATTAAGATGTGTTTAAGAAAATTTATTTAGCATAACAATCAGACTAAAAAGCCCTGGTATCTGTTTTTACTAATTAAAAACACAATCTTCATTCTCAGTGCTGTAGGTCATCAGGAGTTGAGGTACTGTGGCAGATACCATAAAGGATGAGGGGGCCTGGAGGTGATAATGCTAATACAACATGGCTTCCCATAGTCCTGCATTTCTGCTTGAAAGTGTAAGTTTTCCTACAAGTATATGTGAAAAACAAGGTCGTATTATAGTTTGAAATGAATTAAAAAGTTTGTAGTTAGGTACTTAATTGAAAAGGTGATACGAACATTGTATGTTTTAAGTGAATTTTCCAGTGATTTGTATGAATTACATTTATAGGATCTGATTAGTATTCTGGGGGCATCATGACGGTATCTCAGCAATGGTGAGATAGTTGGAGGGTCTGCAGTATACACTACAGGTAAGCACATACTGGGTGTTAAGAACAAGTTTTTGTCCTGGAAAGTGGTGTATGCTGTATGTTAAATTTTGATGACAGGTATATAATTGAACTTAATGGGGGGAGAGGGAGAGAGAGAGAACTGTATGTAGCAGGTAGTAATATTTTGCAAATAAATTATGGTGCAGAGGAAAGTCAGTAATGATTAAACATCAGTAGACACAAAAATTTTCTTTCTTATTTTTGAAATTTCATTTGCAAATGACAGTTCACATTACACATTTGTTTAAAGACTGGTCAGAATTAGGAAAAGTTGAAATCAAAAGAAAACATCGTGTATATTCATAGAATATTTCCTATATGCACTGAAAGATATTTTAAGGTAATAGTTTCAGTGTGGCTCTTGAAATTAGTTTCTGATACACACATCAGCATTGTCCGAAGAACAGCCACATTGGAAAAAATTGTGTTTTTAGCAGGGGACATAAGCGACTGGTAACTGTGTAAACTGTTAATAATAGATTCAATGGCGGAAGAGCATTGTCATTTAAACTGTGATGAAATGTTTAAGGCAATTGCAATAACTGAAAATGGGAGAACACAAGCTGTTGATAGGTCTCTAAATACAGGAAGAGGCTATTTTCAAGAATATGGACTCATTATCAACAGTTTGTCAGCCCAGAAGAAAGGCACCAAAGAAAACCAAGGGTTACCACTGCAGACCAAGACAGATTATTGTGCATTGGAGTCTTGTGAGAAAGAACTTTAACTACCAGAATAAAAGTACCTTTCAAAAGATAAGTAATGTAGTTGTTTCAACCCAATTATCAGAATCGTGCTACGTGAAGGAGGCCTCTCAGTCTTTAAAATTTCTTGTTACTCAAATCGGGCAGTGGATCAGTGAGGACAAGTCCTCTTTACAGATTAGTCCCACTAGATTCAAGAACAGTGCTTACTTGTAGGTAACCAGGTAATGGAGAAGGGCTTAGAAACTTACAGCACATACACAAATTTCAAGGAGTTTCTATTGTGGTCTGTGGAAGAATAATGACCAGTAGAAAACCAGACCTCATTTTTGTAAAAGGACACATGAGCAATTTTTTATATTCAAAACATTTTGCAGCCATTGGTGCGTCTGATCCTTCATGAGTACAGGGCTGAATTCCTCTATGTGCATGATAATGCTAGATCGTATGTTACCAGAGCAGTGTTTGAATGGTTTGAAAGACACAGTATTCAATTGCTACAGTGGTCTGCTCAGTCTTGTGACCTAAAACCCATAGGTTATCTTTGGAATAACCTTGAAAGAAATGTTTTAGAAGGTGTAGACAGCATCCACTGTCTAGTTCATCTTATTTCGTCTGCAGTAAGAAGATGCCAAGCTGTATGTACCTCAAAGGTGCTACCACTGACTGATACCAAAATTTATTGACTGTTGAGAGTGATAATGTTCTATGAACTTCCCAGTTCTAAGACTGTTTCGTTAAAATTCTCGTGCTATGTTATTAAGTCTGAATCAATGGTTGAATATTGTTACAAAGTTAAGTTATAGATATATGATTCATATATACCAAATATCTGGCCACAAAATGCCACTAACGCCACCAAACCCCATATATATATATATATAACAATGCCGTCCTCCATAGAGACAGGAAAAATGAGAAAAAATAATGGTATTCATGCTTGATTTAATACAGATTTGTAGGCTGAAGAAGAATGCCATTTTAAAATTTCTGTTTTTATAATTTATGCCTGTTCAGAGGAGTTGCATAAAATATTCTTACTATAAGCATCATTTTGTTGTACAGTTTAGTTAATAATGGAATAAAAATACACAGTAAATAACACTGTTTTTAGAAAAACAAAACTGTCAAAAATAACCAGTGATCTCAATAGTTTTTTCATTGCCTCAGAAAATAAATTTCTTTCCCATGTGGTGAATGTGGATTCATTTTTTAAATGCAGCTTGATTAATTTTGATATCAGTGGTTATTGTGTAGGCAGGTATGTTGCGTTTTATAAGAGCAGTTCTGTACATTTGATCTTGATAGTTTCAAATCACTAAGCAAGCAATCCAATAACATTGAATGGTAATAGCTAGTAACTTTTTACTGTTTTCCAATTACACAGTATGATGCCCTGTGAGATACAAAAAACAGTGGTCATCATGTGGATTTCAGTATACTTTTACCTGAGGTGTTACATCTGCTTCAGTTTTCTGCATGTTCAGTGAATCATACTTATGTCAACTTCCTTTGATGTGCAGTGTGTTAGTACATTTACAAACAAAGTATGTTCAGCAGACGTAGTATTTATCACATATTCTTCATTTGACATTTAACGGCTATTTACAGCAACAATTGATGATGATAATTTGTCATGGTGTATTACTTCTTTGAATACATTTTTACCAGACCTAGCATACTGATCACTTGACATAGTTGGTGATAGATGCAGTGCAGTGCATCTGTTCCAAAATTTTAATCAAATGAAAAGGACAGATTGCTACTCACCATGTAGAGGAGATACGTCACACACACACACACACACACACACACACACACACACACACACACACACATGTCTGTATAGTAGTCTTTTCCTTGTGCCTGTTTGCTACTAAACATCTCCTCTACATAGCAAGCAGCCATCTGTCCTTTTTATAATATTATTAGTAATCCATCCAGGACTTTCCATTGTTTAAAGTTTTAATAATACTATTACAAGAACCACATTTATTAGTGATCATATTGTGTAACTAAATCTCAATCCCGTCCTGTTTTTCCAGATCTATCCATCCACCATTTATTCGTCAACATGGTGTATGGAGAAAGAAGATTGTTGACTGATCGGACATCAACAAATTGTGATATCTTTGTTCGAGGAGCCATTTTTTGTGCACTGCTAACGGTATATCTGCAATTCCATTTGAAGTTGCTGGTAAAAATGTGAATTAGAATTTTCTTGATGAAAGAATCTCAGTGAATAGTCATATGGGGCATAATTTGTGCCTAATAAATTGTAATTTAGTGCTCATTCCATGTAGGGCTGGCCAAATTTCTAATTTTATATGTGCTACTTTTCTACACAGTACTGTGAAACTGTAATGTAAATTTGCCAGTTACAAGCTGCTTTGTAGGTGCAAAATAAATATTAAATTGATGGAAATTGCAAACAGTAAACAAAAATTAAGGAAGGCATCAAGTCATCTGTATCTGACTTACGCATGTATTTGTCGACCACAGTATTACTGCACGTGGGCGTGAGAGCGCTTTGGTTGGCTTATCAGGAGTCAGTGCATAATAGAGGTTGATAGTATATGCTCAGCTGACCTAAAAGTATCAACAGTGTGATGCATTTTCATTAGTCACCACTGTCCTGGTTTACTGTAAATCACCTCGTTTTCCAATAACGGCAAAGTGCAATAATACTGTGGATCCTGTGTGTGTGTGTGTGTGTGTGTGTGTGTGTGTGTGTGTGAGATAGAGATAGAGATTGATTGATTGATTGATTTAAAAGTATTAATAGTGAAGTAATGGGTGGCCCAAAAAGGATGGTCGGATTTGAACTGCGTAGTACCATTGAAAGGTGAGGAGGGGGGGACCACTGCCGGCCGTCTGCAAGTCGGCCATTACACCCAGTTTGCCACGAGATGGCGCAGTGGACGGTCGAGCATAGTGTTTCTGCTGTGGAACAGTTTTTCAGAAATGATGAATCGTTTATTACTGTGCAACGATTGTTTCGACAACGTTTTGGTGTAGCGCGTGATGGACCCATTCCAGATCGCAGATCCATATCACGTTGGGTGACTGCATTCCGGACAACAGGGTCTGTCAAAAGTGGTAAATCTACAGGGCGTACACGTACGGCAGTTACTCCACAGAACATTGATGATGTTAGAGCGTCAGTGCTGCAAAGCCCGCGTCGTTCCACTAGGCGTCGTGCTCAAACTTTAGGCCTCAGCCGTAGTTCGTTGCAGCGTATTTTAAGCCGTGAGTTACAGTTTCACCCATACAAAATTATGATCACGCAAAAGCTGTATGATCGTGATTTTGAGCAGCGAAGACGATTTTGTGATCAATGCTTGACATTTTGTACTCTAATAATGATGTTGTGCTTCTTATGTCAGATGAAGCCCATTTCCAGTTAGACGGCTATGTCAATAAACAAAACTGCAGGTATTGGGCAGCAGATAATCCCAGAGAATTGCACCAAAAGCCTCTTCATAGTGCTAAGGTAACAGTCTGGTGTGGAATTTCAAGATTGGGGATTGTTGGTCCTTATTTTTTTGAGGAGAACAACGCTACAGTCACAGTGAACTCGAAACGTTACGTTAACATGCTACGTAGCTTTTTGGTGCCGAAACTGCGAGAGTTACATGTAAATCGAGATCGAATTTGGTTTCAACAGGACGGGGCCACGGCCCACACAGCCAATGACTCCATGTGTGTTTTAAGGCGGATGTTCCCCCACCACATCATCTCGCGTTTTGGAGATGTCCACTGGCCCACAAGATCACCTGACCTCTCAGCCTGTGATTTTTTTCTTTGGGGATACCTAAAGTCAAAAGTCTACGTAAAGAAGCCCCGAAACTTAATTGATCTGAAGGAGGCAATCAGTGCGGAAATTATGGCAATTCAAGAAGAAACAGTAGTGAAAGTGATGGAAAATTTCGAGGAAAGACTTGTGGAATGTATCACCGAGGAAGGACACCATCTTCCGGAAGTCATTTTCCGTACATGATTTTTTGTGGTTAGTTCTTGTAATTGGGTGCCTGGGAGCATTTAGTTACGTAATTGAATAAAATTAATTTGTAAAACTGATGGAGTTATAGTTATTTAAAATGTGACCATCCTTTTTGGGCCACCCTTTACTTTAATTTTGATGATTATACTTGATACATCTTTTCACAAATATTTTTTCTTGTGTATGTGGCATGATTCCACACCCTTTCCCCCATTGGAGGTTTTGAATTCAAAGGAAAGGGGGGAAAATACATAAATGTAACTACACCAATAGCTAAAGCTTTTCCTGGGACAGTCCGTTGTTATGAAATGGAACACACACAAAATTGTTTCATATTTGACAGCATCTGTTTTGAACATGTTCTTTCACTTACGTTAAGAAAGTACCTGCATAAAACTGTCTTTCGTAGTGGATATAATGCCATGATATATCCTTGCCCAACTTTTGTAGTAGTAACTACAAATATTGTTAAATATAGTGTTTTTGTTTGGACATAGTATTGCTGACCAAATAAAGACACTGAATGTTGATTTTTGTCCTTTTTCTGGATTGTTACTCCAATCAAAATACCACTGTATGAAAATGGTTCAGAGATCAGTCTGCTGAAATGCCAGAAAAAGCTTGAAAGAAAAATTAAGGCTTAATATCAGTTGACAGTGACAACATTGCAGATAAAGCACATCCTCTGAAAGGGCAAGTTTGCAGAAGCTAATCAGCCATATACTTTTCAAAGGACCGTACCAGCATTTGGATTTTACACTCATTTAATACGTTCAAAACTAGGCTTGATTTTTACATTCTTGGGTATTAGACACTATTTAGCTATACAAAAGACTTTGTGTGCCTCGTCCTTACTTCTATGCCTTGCATGTACCTATAATGTTTGTTTGTAAAATACCATTTAGCACAAAAGCCAATTACTGTTCACTTCCAGCCACTACTGTTGCATCGGCAATGAATCATAGTGCCAATTTTCTGACTTTATAAACAATATTCTTTTACTGCCCTTATTCTTTGTTAAATGAACAAATAAACACCATTGGTGACCAAGAACTTTCCTTAAACCTTTGGTGGTCTTGGCTTGCTATACAGATGTCAGTACAAACTATTCTAATTCACTTTGAAGAAAGTGTGTTTTTCTCTCTGTGTGTGTTATCGATAATACTACCTAAAAAATGAAAACTTTGTTTTATTCCACATTATAAAATTACTTTTCGTAAGCATCACAATAAGCTCTGAAATAAAACTTCATTTGCATTTTGGCCTCTCCAGTCCATATACACAATTGTTTTATTTCACATTGTGTTTATACATGCCAGCTGTGGCACCATAGTGACAAAGTTACAGAAAAATTGTAGGAATTTTGTGGCTCATTGTTTCAGACTCTTGTTGAACTGTTAAGGAAAAGGGATGAATTATATATACTGCAGTGAGAACTAAATGTTTCTTACCACCATATATATCACTGCATTACTTCCAGGTCAAACTGTTGCTTTGTCAAACTATTTAATATATTTATAAATTACGGATACCCAAAATGGCTAGTCATAGAAAGAAAGACAGAAAAATGCAGTAACAAGTAGCAGCAGACTGATACGAAGAAAATGCAAGATGAGTTACAGCTGTGTCCATTTAATTTTTTCCCCCTTTCCAGATGATTTTCCTTCAAACTTAACATCATGGGAGAATGTCTCACATAGCCTCTGGATATCACTGTTTCCTTCAACCCAATCCAGTCAATTTAGTCATGTAACCTCTAATTATGTTAAGTTAGTGTGGGTGTTTATTTATATCCACTTGCTGCTTTCTGATAAATATAGTTTATTGCTTCTATTTTTATTTGAACTTTTGTAAAGTAATATGCTTTATTATTAAAAACTACCCAATGCAAAATGGGTCCACACATAAGTAACACAATGGATGAAAATAGATTACTGTTGCTGTCTTCATCTCTTAAAATAGGTGAAAACTGGCAGTGAATTCATGACTCTTTCTCTCTCCTACTAACCATCTCTGGTACAAAGGTTTAGAATTTCACAGACATAAATTTGCATTTTCCAGCTGTATAAATCACTTCAGACAGAAGCTCATCCACAGTTAATCATACAAATTGCTGTTAGTGCAGGTACTGACATAATAGATCTGGGCCAAGTGATAATTGTAATCTGTGCTGATATCTGATACTGTAAATTAATTGTAATTACGTATGCACTTAGTATGACATTTTATCGTAAGCTCGTAGCTCTAGTAAGAACCAATCAGTAGAAAAAGAATGCGTCGCTCTTGCAGTAGAGAGCCAATATTGAAATTGAAAAGAAAATGTCACAATAGTAGTGTAAAATTCACTGATTCACTTCAAACCATCTGTATTCCTTGAAGTATAATATATTAAAATATATTCTGCCAAAATTCATTGCAGTCACTGTTGACGACTACTTCAGTCTGAACACTGGTTTGCTGCAGCTCTGTGCTACCTTCTTCATATCTGCATAACTCCACAAGCTACATCCATTTGAACCTACTAAAGTCTTGGTATTCCTCTACAATTTTGACCACCAACACTTTCTTTCCACTACCAAATTGACAATTCCTTGATGCCTCAGAATGTGTCCTATCAAGCAATGCATTACTTAAGTGGTATGCTAAATTTCTTCTTCTACCAGCTCGATTCTGATTTCACCAGCTTGAACAGCGAGATGGAGGTATCACGGCTGTCTGAAATAGATCTGTACTTCCCAAGCTACGAGTGAATCCATGCTCAAAAGAAGCCACACCCTCAAAGCGATCACCATGTCACCTTGCAGGATCCTATGGCCAACCTACCTGATATAAGTAGGTGCTCCACTCAGAACAGCAGTTCTCATTGATGCTCCATATGATGTGCATATTACTGGCCAGCTTGTGACAACTACTGCCTCGAACATGGACTACTCTTGGACTCAGTGATATTCTACTTCTTGTTCACCAGTCTATCCAGTGCATACACAATAAAGTAAGTTAGTAAGTTTAAACCTTAACAGGTTCAGTGCCTCATTTTTTATTTGATTTACTCATATCATTTTAAGCATTTTTCTGTATCAACATATTTCAAAAGCTTCTATTCGCTTCTTGTCTGAACTGCTCATTGCCCATATTCCACAGTCATACAAGGCTGCACTCAAGACAAACACTTTTAGAAGGACTTCCTAACATTTAAGTTGATATTAGATGTCAACAAATTCTTATTTTTCAGAAATGCTATTCTTGCTGTTGCTGGTCTGCAGAAGATATCCTCTCTACTTTGCCCTTTATTAGTTACTTTAATGCAAAAATAGCAATGCTTAATATACTACTACAAATTTTTCATGTCATAATCTATTTCCCTCAGTTTAATTCGATTACACTCCATTATCCTTGTTTTACTTTTATTGCTTACAATCTCTTTCCAAGATGGTATCCATTCCATTCACTGTTTTTCCAAATCTTTTGCGATCTCTGACAGAATTACAGTATTATTAGCAAACTTTAAAGTTGTTACTTGGGTTTGATTAAAAAAAAGTGGCAGCACTATTAGAATTCATACTAGATTTTATTGATAGACGTTCACTTTATTATGTACTCACATATAGTTGTCCCACATCTTGATCAGCTTCCCCCATGTCCCTCCCCACACACATTTAAGCATCATACATCTTCAACAAGTCCATCTCTGCCAATGTTTCACTAGGACTGCCGTATGCTGTGCCTTGCATCTTGTGTTGTATTATGTGCAGTGAGGAGGTTCCTTCATTTTGGCAAATGGGTCATCACATGGACTCGTATAGGGTGAGTACTGTGATGTTCCAGTACCTGCCACTTCCACATATGCAGGCACTCTTGCATGGGGCTCATCTTGTGGAATCGTGCATTGTCATGAAGGGTGATGAGATACAGTGCCAGAAGGTGCTGGCACATTCTTCTCAGTGTGGGCAAAGGTGATGTCACAAGAAATAGCAGTAGTAGGGTGCAGTGACTATCTACCCCTGGAGTACAACATATGTTTGATTAACACATGGATGTCGTAAGCAACAATGAGTCACGTAACAGTATCCATCACTTTGGTACCAGCTGGTTCACAGCACACATTTTCAGGATGAGAAGAACCAGGTCATTTCTATTCATAGGCTGGTGTTGAATGACATCCCTGCCATCCTGAAGCACTTTCACCCATCCAAACGCCATACGATATGGCAGTGGTGCATCACCACACACTTAACACAGTCCCTGAAAACATTGTTATGCAGTCAAACTACATGCCACTTCAATCTTGAACTCCACACTTTTTCAAGTTTCCTAAACAAACTGTTACGGTGCTTGAACTGTCCTCCAGCACTTTGACATTACACACTGCAACTGATTCAAACAGCTGTCACCACCCAGTACACTGCTTGACCTGACCTGACCAATCAGCTGCATACAGTTTCTCTAAGTAAATGCTATAAACATAGATTTGCCGTACACCAGTTTTTCCATTCTCCTATAAATAATTTTTCATTATTTTGCAATCATGACTTATTGAACTGATGGTTTGGTAGTATTCATACCTGTCAGCACGTCTTCTTTGAAACTGTAATTATTACATTCTTTCTGAAGTCTGAGGGTATCTCTCCTCTCTCATATATTGTGCACAACAAGTGACTTTTTTTTTTCTTTGCTGGCTCTCCCAAGGATGTCAACAATCCTGAGGGCATGTCATCTACTCCAGGGGCCTAGTTTCTACTCCGGGCTTTCAGTGTTCCGTCGAATTCTTCTCGTAGTATCATATTTCCCATCTCGTCTTCACCTACTTTCTATTCTCTTTCCATGATATTGTCCTCAAGTTTATTTTTCCGCTTACATAGACCTTCTATATATTCCTCTCACCCTTCAGCCTTCTCTTCTTTGCTTAGTACAGGCCTGCCATTTGAGCTCTTGATATTCAAACACCGCTTTTCTCTCCTCCAACAGTTTCTTCAATTTTTCTGTAGTTAGCATATATCTTTCCTTTAGTTGCACTTGCTTCTGCAGCCATGCATTTGTCAAACTTGTAACTATGAATTATATGTATATAAAAAATAAAAAAAAAACCATTCCTGCTGAGTCATTTTACGCCATCTGTCACTCATTTTTCAGCCTTTTGTCAGTTAAATTATCGCCTGTGTTATTCAAGAATTTCTGTTGAGCCCTATCTTTTTACCCACTTGATACTCTGCTGCCTACATTATTTCATCTCTCGAACCTACCCATTCATATTCCCTTGTATACCTTTCCCCTATTCAGTCACAGTACTTGATGCTCCCTCTGAAACCCTCAGCAATCTCTGGTTCCTTCACTTTAATGAGGTCACATGTCCCTAATTTCCTATCTTTTTGCAATTTCTTTAGTTTGTCTGCATTTCATAGCCAATAAATTATTGTCTGCCCCTGGAATTGTGTTAGTTTAAAATCTGGTTTCAAAATCTGTCTTGCGATTATTTCGAGTGTCACAAGATTCTTCCACATGTACTGTCTTCTGTTATGATACTTAAACCACACATTAGCAGTGATTAAATTATGCTGTAAGCAGAAATCCATATTCTCCTACTGTTTTCTCCATCTTTTCCTTTTGCTAGTACCAAATTCGTCACCCATCAAAATTAAATGTTCATCTTTTATCTAAAATAATTTCCTTTATCTTGTGCTACACTTTTTCAATTGCTCCATCTGCAGAGATAGTTGGCATATCTGATGGCGACATACTCCTGAGTAGTCCCCGCGAAGTCGTATTTCATAGTACTGATTTATATATGTGGAAAAAGAAGATAAAGAAGTGATTTGCTAATTTTGAATGGTACCAATATGATAACACGGAGTTTTCTTTGGGAACATCACCCTATGTCATTCTTATCTGGGTTTTCATCAGTTTCATGTACTGTGCGTAAGTAATAGTGCCTGCTAATAAAATAAAACAATCTACAGTGTTGAAATTAAACCTCTATGTAGCCACAAAAAATAGAAAATAGTCTTTTTTTGCTTTTGTTAAGGTTCCTTGGGATAGGTAATACTTCCACTACAGCCCCCCCCCCGCCCCCCCCCCCCCCCCGCTCCCCCTCCAAACTAGATTGCAAAAGTAAAAATCTACATTTAAAAAAAAGAATCGTGTCATATACGTACTGTTTTACAGAACTGTGTGTGTGTGTGTGTGTGTGTGTGTGTGTGTGTGTGTGTGTGTGTGTGTTAAAAAGTAGTATCCAAAGCACTTCTTTCTTTCCAGAGACATCCATCCCAATTGCTTCTTCTCATCAAGTGGCCCTCCAATGCTAACAGTGCAGTAAGCAACACCTGCATACCGTATTTACTCGAATCTAAGCCGCATTTTTTCCGGTTTTTGTAATCCAAAAAACCGCCTGCGGCTTAGAATCGAGTGCAAAGTAAGCGGAAATTCTGAAAAATGTTGGTAGGTGCCGCCACAACTAATATCTGCCGTCGAATATATGTAGCGCTGCACAGGCATGCTTTGCATGCACAAAGATAAATACTGGCGCCAAAACCTCCGCGTCAGTAAATAAATTAAAAAAAAAAAAAGGTGGAAGACGACATTTCTTCTCCGCCCTGAGTTTCGACCACTGCATTTTATACATTATCCAACGAAGTAAATACAAATTCCGTGACCGATGACCTCGCTGTCTGGTCTCTTTCCCCAAACCAACCAACCAACAAATACCGTATTGTTCATCTTCGAATGTACCAGCATTTCAATGTACTACGAAAATCCGACTGGCAAGACTGTTTGGGATGTTTGTCAATATGGCCAACTCTACGATCTGAATTTTTTCCTACCTGTGAGAAGAGATGGTTGCAAATAGGAACTTTTATGAATTGTGAATCATATGCAGTATTCTCTTCGCCATAAGAGTAATACGAATATAAACATTTTGCCATGTATTCTTTCGTGTTTGCTGCTATCTCATTTAAATCCTGTCTGCCTAATAAACTACAAAACTAGGGTGAGACAGCAGCAAACGCGGAAGAATATACATATCATGTCATGTTTATATTCTTATGCCTAATAGTGATACAGTCAGAAATGAAGCAGCAATCGACTAGATTTTTAAGTCTAAGATGACTCTTAATTTCTGTGCAGAATCTAATGTACTAAAGAGGCGCCTGCAAAGATTTTCAAACGGAGAAAAATTTTCACTAATCTCTCGTTCAGAACGTCTTCTATCATAAGCCGTCTATTATTTGGTTCTTGTTGATCATTATCAAAGAAAGCAGCAGTGTAAGTAACAACAAATAGCAGTCTCTTGCCATTGTTTTGCTAATGAGACAATTCCTCTCTTTTTTTTTTTATTGTAAGCGGTGGTAGCGTGCACAAAGCAAGCCATGCCGCGAGCGGGGACAGGCCGTAAACACTCATTATCAGAATGCGACAAACAATTCATGACACAGTACAGTAATGCATTTTCAGCTTAGAGTAACGTAAACACCTATAACAAAGAGATCGGCACTTACCAGATCAAAGCAAAATAAGCAATCATTTCAAACCAGACGAAGTACGTGAAAAAGGAAAGGTACTCGTATAAATACAGATGGAGCGCGTGGCGCATAGCAATGGCTACCTAGTAAAGCTTAATTGCTAAGCTTACGACTCGAACATACTGTAGGTGTATCGTCATTCATTCCACCTAAATTGTGTCTCATATTACAATGGACCAACTTTGTTTCGATTTGGTGGTGCGGCCTAAAACTTTTCTCTCCCCATGAATTTCGAGTCTCAAATTTCAATTGCGGCTTAGATTCGGGAAAAATTTTTTTCCTTGATTTCGAGTCTCATTTTTCAGGTGCGGCTTAGATTCGAGTAAATACGGTAGTTAATTTTGTGTTGTATGGTTTCTTATTATGAAAATCTGCTATAAATATGATGAAAGAAATCTTCTAACTTTACCTTGGAGCTTTTATTTATATATAGTTTTATTCAGACAGTAAATTTGCACAATTTCACAGGTTGTATAAAATTGTAGGACATGTCCAATGTAGATAGTGTCAGTTCATTTCTACAGGATGTTCCAAAAGGTATGTTACAAGAGGTGGTGCTTGATAGGTGAGTAGGTAGGTAGGTAGATAGGTAACATAAAGTATGCTTTGTTTGCATACTAGTGTCTCTGAAATTTGGAGGACATAGGCAGTTTGAACTAGACATGCTAGGCAATGAGTAAAGGAGACTGTGTAAATTGTAGTCACTCTGACACTGTTGAAACAGTAGGGTCTCCAAAATGGGATCACAGATAAACAGAACAATGCAGACAAGCAACAGAGAGCATACTGTGGGTACTGTGAGGTCAGATTGTTTCCCAGTGGTTGTGTTTCATTTGATACACGACATACATAGAACTCAACAGTCTTATGTAGACAGTGGTAAAATACAGTGCTGTCTTTTGTTCTGCAGTTTCATACTGTACATAGTTTACAGTCGTTCATGGAACGAACAAAGGCAGTTGTGTACACAGTTGCAGAGTACATAAACATGCTACTTGTGTACAGGGAAGCCCAAAGGAACTTGAAAGAGGCTTGCTGGTTCTATGAAGACCATTACCCCAACGTCACAGACTCCCCGCACCACTTTTGCAAGACTGGAGACATTTACAGGGAATGGCCAGCTTGTGTCCTAATGGTCACCAAATTGGACACCTGCAGGAAAGCCGTAAACTAAAGTTTGCTGAAGCTGTACGACAGCATTTTGCAGAGCAACTGCAAGCAAGAGTTGTCTCACACATGACACATTCTGCATGATGAGCACTTTCATCCCCATGAAGTCCAGAAGGCTCATGTGATGACTCAGTATGACATCAAAAAAAAAATAGGCAGGATCCTCATTTCATATGATGTATCCTGTTTCCTGATGAGTGCACCTTTATTGGGGACAGGATGTTCAACATCAGAAACAGCCATGTTTGGATGGAAGAATATCCTCATGGCTTGCATATCCAAGACCACCAATGTTATTTTACTGCCAGTATGTGAGCAGGTTGCATTTATTACCATATAGCCCTGTACATCATGCCTCTGCCCGTTGATGGTCCCAGTTACCTTGTATTCCTATGAGAGGTCTTATCGGGATTGTTGGACTAGGTGCCTTTGTACATCCAGCGTATCCTGTGGACCCTGCTTGGATGGTGCTCTAGCACACTTCTCACCAGACCTGATACCATTGTATTTTCATTTCTGGGGGTATATGAAAATCCTGGCATATGAGACAGCCATGGAGTCACCACTAGATCGTGTGGCATGATTACAAGTAGCTGCTGGGGTCATCTGCCATATGCCAGGAATCTTTCCAGTAGTTCGAGACATCATCAGGTGATAAACAAAATGTATGAAGTTGGTGGTGATCATAATGAATACCTTATGAAAGTGAATTAAGCTTGTGTTACAGACAGTAATGTGCATTGTGTCCTTTTCTCCTTGCCTAGCTTGTGTTGTCCAAACTGTGTGCATCCTCTTCCATGTTTCAGACAATTAGCACGCAAACAAACTGTTTTCAAACATAGCTTTATTAGCACAATATCCTCAGATGGTATCAACCTACCAACCACCATACCTTGTAACATACCTTTCAATACACTTTGTATGGTACATTACAGAGAAAAGATGTTACTTATGTAACATTTTTCTGATAAATGGCTTTGTGCAATTTAGGATGAGTAGAGATAGTCATTTTCTACTGAATGCCCTGTAGTCTGTGTACTTGTTGCAGGGGACCCAAAATTGAAACGTATCAGGAGTGTCCCACAACATGGCACAAGTATGGAATGTGGGCTCAGGGGCTGTACAGAAGTAGGAAGTGGCCGCTTGGGGCAATATTTGTAAATGTATAAGTTTTGTGTCATGAATAAATCCTTTCATACTTCCTTAATGAAGGATTATTGTACCATCTCCATGTGAAGTTTTTGTAATCTTTTGATTTTGAGAATAAACCCCTAAAGTTTGTTATTATGTTCCCTGTATTTTTGAGTAAGTAAAGTTCTATGTATTGTGATGAAATGCTTTCATTTTTGTCATGTGCAGTGCCCCTTACATGTTATTTTTTAATGGTGAACACGCATATGTTTAGTGCATATTCCTTTCCTTCCACATTTAATTTTGTCTGGGTATTTCCACATGATTAAGTATAATCTAAAACTTGTAATAATATATGTAGTTATATCTAAAAACAAAGATGATGTGACTTACCAAACGAAAGCGCTGGCAGGTCGATAGACACACAAACAAGCACAAACATACACACAAAATTCAAGCTTTCGCAACAAACTGTTGCCTCATCAGGAAAGAGGGAAGGAGAGGGAAAGACGAAAGGAAGTGGGTTTTAAGGGAGATGGTAAGGAGTCATTCCAATGCCGGGAGCGGAAAGACTTACCTTAGGGGGGGAAAAAGGACGGGTATACACTCTTGCGCTCGCTCGCTCGCGCGCGCGCTCGCTCACACACACACACACACACACACACACACACACACACACACACACACACACACACACACACACACGAGCAGACATATTTAAAGACAGAGTTTGGGCAGAGATGTCAGTCAAGGCTGAAGTGCAGAGGCAAAGATGTTGTTGAATGACAGGTGAGGTATGAGTGGCGGCAACTTGAAATTAGCGGAGATTGAGGCCTGGTGGGTAACGGGAAGAGATGATATATTGAAGAGCAAGTTCCCATCTCCAGAGTTTGGATAGGTTGGTATTGGTGGGAAGTATCCAGATAACCCGGACGGTGTAACACTGTGCCAAGATATGCTGGCCGTGCACCAAGGCATGTTTAGCCACAGGGTGATCCTCATTAACAACAAACACTGTCTGCCTGTGTCCATTCATGCGAATGGACAGTTTGTTGCTGGTCATTCCCACGTAGAATGCATCACAGTGTAGGCAGGTCAGTTGGTAAATCACTTGGGTGCTTTCACACATGGCTCTGCCTTTGATCGTGTACACCTTCCTGGTTACAGGACTGGAGTAGGTGGTGGTGGGAGGGTGCATGGGACAGGTTTTACACTGGGGCGGTTACAAGGATAGGAGCCAGAGGGTAGGGAAGGTGGCTTGGGGATTTCATAGGGATGAACTAACAGGTTACGAAGGTTAGGTGGACGGCGGAAAGACACTCTTGGTGGAGTGGGGAGGATTTCATGAAGGATGGATCTCATTTCAGGGCAGGATTTGAGGAAGTCGTATCCCTGCTGGAGAGCCACATTCAGAGTCTGGTCCAGTCCCAGAAAGTATCCTGTCACAAGTGGGGCACTTTGTGGTTCTTCTGTGGGAGGTTCTGGGTTTGAGGGGATGAGGAAGTGGCTCTGGTTATTTGCTTCTGTACCAGGTCGGGAGAAACTTACTTGGAGAATTTACATTCTGCTTCGTGTCCACTTCGACCTCATTTCATTGAAGGAAATTCTCTGGTGTGTTCAACTTTTAAATGTGGTTTACTTCATCCTTAACAATGTGAAATATTTCATACTTGGTAACACTGGTCACTTATCAGACTGAATTTAATGGATTCCTACAGACTGTTCTTAAAACATGGAATGTTGAATGAGATTAATTCAAGGTGAAAAAGAAGTGGTAGCACCGGAAACCCATAGAAAGAGGGAATAATTTGCTAATTTACTTACTTCATCAATAAGGTAAAATGTAATCGATAATTTCTTTTGAAGTTTGATGACATTGGGCAGGTGTTTAAATTGTATTTCCTTGATATCTATGTAAGAGTATTACTTTTTAAAAGTCCAGGACTTTTACTCAGTAGAGCATGACATTTTTTACACCATTCAAATTGAGGACAATCCTGGGTTTCTGGGATGCATGGCAACAATATCCTTATGGCTGTTTTATTCTTGGCTTTTCATTATAGCTGCATGAAAAAAATCTAATGAAATATCATAACCAAGGACATGGCTGGTAATTGAATTTAGCTGCTGCAACCATTTCTCCATGTTCAATGATAGTGAGAGGTCACTTTGCAGAAACTTTATTATGTGCATGCTTCAGCCAGGCAGTAGCCCCAGTGAAGATCAAGATATATGCTGATATGCTCCTGAAAAATCGCTTCATCGTTAATTACTATTAGTGAAACTATCAGTTGTCCTTCAACCCCTTGTGGACATTGTGTTATCACAGATGCAGAGGATTCAGTTTGAGCTGGCACAATGTTCAGCAGTCTGTACTAATATGAATTCAATATTCTATAGCCAGCCTATCATGAAAAATATCTCCCTTCCCCTGAGCACCATCATCATTTTTGTAACAAACTTAGTAGACAAATTTCGTGTTTAGCAAGTATAGTCATTGGAATCATACATCAAATTTCACAACCAGATTTGAGGAACTCGTTTTCTCATATTCCTATTGACGAAGCTTTGCCATCACATACTAACTTCCAAATATTTTGTATTCAATCACAATTATGTGGAACAAACTGATTGGGGGCAGATTTTAAAGATAGGGTGCTGAGGATGGCATATTTAAAATCTACCTGTTTTTGGAGGATGTCAACAATACATTCATGGCTTAGTACTTGGAACAGGCACTTTGAACTGTTTCCTGGCTCATTTTAACTGCCTTTGTCCCAGCCTAAAGTTCACAATAGAGATTGAGAAGGGATGGAAAGCTTCTGTTTCTACACATATTTGTCTATACAGAGGACTATTTTTATCAAAAACCGATGTGCATGGACCAGTTTTTGCATGCAGCAAGTTGTCATACATTGTACCAGTGCACAGGGGTCGTAAGGATGCTGGCAAAGAGGACTTATGCGATCTCAGATGCAGAAAGCTGGACGCAAGAGGTGGATCACATTAAGCCAAGATTAGAGTGCTCCTTGGCTTGGCGAAAGATCACTTAGTATTGAGGAAGCCCAGCGTTTACAAAATACTTTGCCATTGTGGGGAATTGTATATTTGCCAAACTATTTGCACCATTAATGACAGGTGTATTGATACCATCGCCACACACAGTTGCTGCAGTCTGGAAATATACAGTGGCAGAGCACTATCTACTGAGATGATGTATGATTAGCCACAAACTATTGCTCCTGCATCTTGGTATTGGGACTGTGTTTTTAAAGCAAACTGTTAAAACTAAACTGGCGGGAAAAATTATAAATAGAGACAAGTGTTACCCATTAAGTAAGATTTGGAACCATGTTTTATCTGGCATAAAAAAACAATGGTCATTGATTCAGCCAGCAGAATGTATTGACAGTGTTAATTACAATTTATCATTTGTGTCAGCTGTGATCACTGGGGTGTTGTACCTCCTCTTGTGCCAGGAGGCTGCAGTGACGATTTTTGGTGCCTGCACTGTTCATATTCTGCAGCATATAAAAGGGCTGCCGTTCTGACAGGATTAGCACTAGTGTGCTCACATGTAGATGGCAGCCAGGTGGACCATTGAAATATTCGAGTCCGGATGACTGAATGAGGTGGCTGCAGAGACAAGAAGAGTATATCTGTTAACATGTCAGGAAATTCTACAGAGCCACATTCTCACTTCAGTTTGTATGTTTATTGTCCCCCAAGGCAGTAGACAGTGCAGTGGTACTCATTGATTTCTTGATGAAGTCTGGGATTAAGTACTTGTCCAAGAATCCTGAATACTGTGTTTAAGTGCTTGTCCAAGAATTCTGGTATTTTTTCCTAAATCATATCATTTCTTGATGAATATATTGTCAAGTGGATCCAGGCATAGTAATATTCTACACATAATGTATAATAGATTGTAAAACAAAGACTTACAACTCCCTCAGGAGACACCATCTTAATCTTAATGAAACACTGTTCTTGTGGGAAAGGGGTTTGTGTGCTCCTATGAAGTTGAAGTTGAGGGCTGTACTGGTCATAGTGCAACTACTGACAGAGTCTCCCAAGCCAGAGTCCACAGAGGATCCAGATGAGTATGTGTCTCAACATCTTGTCTTGTATGCTATAATGTCCTTCCCCTCTCAGTGATTGTGTTGCAGCATGCTCAGTCCCCTAATATGAATAGCAGAAGATCCTTGGTAACCAGGAAAACAGTGACGCACATAGCATTTCACTGTGGCGGGATGGATAGCGTTCTCTAGTCATAGTGAAGACAAGCTATCTAAGGAGTAAGGTCTTGAAACTAAAACACTGGGAGATCTCCAGAACAATAGGTGGTACACCATCAGGTCACTCAGAGGGGGGAGGGGTTGCTGATAAAGCACACCACCAGAAACATTCAAATCATGGAAATTGGCCAGGAAAAGAAAACTCTTATTGAATTTTGGAATGTAGGAACATTCAGAGAGGGGGAAGATTAAAACAAGTCAAAAAAGAGTTGGAGAGAAACCTATTAGATATACTGGGACTAAGTGAAATAATGTGGCCATAATCAGTGTTAAGTTTAAACACTGAACGGTGGAGTGCTGCTGTATGTAGGACAGGCAGGTGAAGCTGCAATGCACAGGATCTAAAAACTGCGAAAGGAGTTTAGTGGAGTAGAAACCAGTCTCGAAAAGGATAGTAATTGCACATTTTAAAACAAAAGTGCAGAATATCACTGCAATTCAGGATTACACACCTACTGAAGTGACTGGAGAAGAGTTGCAAGATTCATTTTATACAGAGATAAGCCTTAGACAAATTAATAATAGCAATATAAATTTTTTACTGGGAGACTTGAATGCAGAAGTTGGTTCAATAAATGAAAAGTTTGAAAACATCATGGGCAATCTCCACAATGGGAATAGAAATTTAAATGGTGAACTGCTGAGAAATGTGTGTGCTGAGCAGGTCTAGTCATTAGAGGTACACTGCTTCCACATCGTAATTGTCATAATGTGGGTCTCATCAGACCATATTACTGCAAATCAAGTAGATAACAATGTCGCAAGTTTTGAGACACTCTGTTAAATATAAGAAATAGGAGAGAAGTGGAGCTCAGATTGAAGATGGTGGCTAATGGAACCAAGCTCAACCACAGAAGGAAAAAAAAATGTGGTTTGGGAAGGCTAAAAGACCAACACATCAAAGAAAGATTTACTCTTAAACTACAAAAAAGATCTCAGATCCTCTCTGAAGAAAACTTTATCTTGGAAGAAATTGAAACAGGTTGACAAAAACTTAAAGAGCCAAAACAAAAGTTAAATCTTGTAAGACAATAGTACAGAAAGTTGATGTGCATAAAGAATACAAAGAGTCAAACAAAAGAGTGAGTATGGGTATAAGGAGAGTTAAAAGAAAATGTACAGATGAGTAGGCACCGTTAGTAGAAGAGACAACAAAACAGTGAGCTGTACAGCATCATCAAATGGCTGTCAATGAAGAGCTTTGGGTGTGAATGACCAGTTAAGAGCAAAGATTGGGTGAGTATTACAACCCCAGGCACAACTACGAAGGAGCAGGGTTTCAACGAAATGTTAAACTG
The DNA here is from genome assembly GCF_021461395.2 of Schistocerca americana. Taxonomy (NCBI): domain Eukaryota; kingdom Metazoa; phylum Arthropoda; class Insecta; order Orthoptera; family Acrididae; genus Schistocerca; species Schistocerca americana. The sequence continues at coordinate 34,961,351 of NC_060124.1, forward strand.
TGAAGACAACCAAGGGAAAGAGGGGGGGGAAATGTTTAGAGAAAGTTAATGTGGATCGAGGTACAAATCTGCAATGGATGAAATAAGAATAGCTTTGGGAGGCCTAAAAAATGCAAAGACTCCATACCTAGATAACACAGCACTGTAACTCCTAAAAGCTGATATCAAAATTACTGTTAAAATGCTCCAACCCTTGTGGAAGTGTATTTGGCTCAAAGAGAAATCTCCAAAGGAGTAGAAAAATAGGTTGGTGTCAAAGCTCCCAAAAGGGGAATTTTCTCAGATTGTAACAACTGGTGCCTTATTACATTGCTTTCAGTGTCCAGTAGAATACTCACTAGAATTATTTTACATGGGATTAAAGATTCACTGTAAAATTGACTGCTTAAAGAACATTAACTGATTTTGAAAAGGTCTTCGATTCCGTGAAACATAAAGTGCTGCAGAGGTATGGTACACTGTATGAGATTTTAAAAATCATCAATGATCTGTATGATGGTTACAGATGTTTTGTGATCCACAAGGGAAATCTCACAGTCAGTTGAGGTAACAGCCAGAGTCGGGAGGAATTGTATTTTATACCAAGACTTTTTCTACCTGTCCTTCACTCAGTTATGAGAAGAGTCAAAGCAGACAGGACAAGAGAAACCCAGTGGGGTATCCATGTCTGGGGGGTTTGTATTCCGCAGATGACATAGTTTTAGTAGCTCAAAGGCTACTGTGCGAAAGCTAAATTAAACTCGCTGAAAAAAGAAGCAGAGATTACTGTCCTCAAAATAAATATAGCTAAAAAAGAGAAAATAAGAGCAAATTCTAGAAATGTGGAGGTGCCTCTTTTCATAGGGGAGCAGCAGGTGGAGACGCAACTCATTCTTGTATATGGGTAGTGTGGTGGCAGAATATGCGGAGAACCGCCTAAAGAAGGCAAATGCTGCCTTCATACAATTGTATCCAATTTGGTGAAATACAAACGTCACATGCAAAGCAGAAATTTGTATTTTTAATACAATTGTGAAGGCTGGGAGCCTCCCAGACTGGCGAACTTTAATACGTGGGTACAGGGGAGCATGCATTTTGGAGCAAGATTTAAACATTAAGGTACAGGGAAAAAAATAGGATGGACCCTCCTCTGCCAGAATTTTTTTACTGCCAAGGTATGGTGGGGAAAGAGGCAGTGCCAAAGAAAGACAAAAGGCGACAGTGGCTGTGGGGAATACTGTAAATAAAAGGGAGAAAAATGAGATGGTGAGAGAGAAACTCTGACAGTGGCAGTGAGAGGGAGATACTGTTGTCTGAGAGACTGGGTAAAACTATTTACTGTGTTCTGTGTTAAGAGAGTGCGAATGTGTTTGCATGCCAAAATTTTTGTTTAGGAAGGTGGAATGAGGATTGAAATAGCTGGTTCCTCCATTTTCTGTCAGTCTCATCAAGAGGTACGTAGTAGCCTTTTGACACTCTGGTAGCATCATTTTTCCTCTGGTTTATACTAATGGCACTATACATTGCACGAGATATTGCCAGCAGAATTCAAGTGAATTAACTGATATTCTTGATCAATAGGGTGAACCTGAGTGTGGGGTAGTATACACAGCGTATCGTAGACCCACAATTGACAGTACTAACTTTGGTTGCATGTTAGATGCAATGTTATCCTGTATTGCAGAACATGTGAACATTCGATGATATTATGTAGACTGTGACATGTCATTGCATTGTATTCAGAAACTGGATAAGTGGATGCGCCCTATGAAATAGCATGAAGTGTTCTGATGCAAACCAGGTTTCTATACACACATATCAGAATAACTGTTACTCATTTTCTGATTTTGTTGAGGGCGAAAATGCAAACATTACTTATCAATAACACAGTGTCTACAAATGCTTTGTTTTCTATACAAAAGCCAGTGTTCCTAACTCAAGAGTTTAGATGGTTTTGCTGTAGCTGATTTTCTCACCATGGAAAAAATGAACTATCGAAGTCAGTTTGTTACTACTGGTCACAGAATATCTTCTATGAAATGTGTTTTCTCAGTTTCAGGTTTTAAAATACATAACCTTGTTTTTCTTTGAAAGTGGAGAAAGACAGTTTTCTAATTACAGATCTGATGCTGAAAGTTAAATTTGCTGCCTCTAGTATGTAATTTAGTTCTGAGCACATTTCCTGTATTCGTTTTTTTTAATTACATATGCATTTTGAATCAGAATTAGAGCAGATTGTGGTAGCTACAAATTTATATAAAATTTATAAATACATTTGTAATTTTCATTGTATTTAATTACAATAATTTCATAGAAAGAAAACAATTTATAGCACTTCTGTGTGATGTGCCCTTGCTAAGATCATGTTCAAAATTTCACAGTCTTTTTCCAATGAAGACCTCCCAACACTTTTATTACACTATACAGTTTCCGTTGCGCCAGTGCAAGAGCAAAACGACTCATTACTGGACATTGATTTATTAAGAAAAATATTTAATTTCATGCCTTTTATTGTTTTAGAAAACTAGTAATAGCTATTGTGATACACCTCATATAATGTTCTATTACAATCAAAATTATTTGGAATGTAATAAAACAAAAATAATATAAACCATCTCTCTAGTTTCTCACGGCTTTGAACTAAGACATCAATCAGAGGAAAGTGTGTGCAGAGGTTAAATATATCAAGAAAGAATACCAGTGCCATAACATTTTTGTGGAGTAGCATACTGAAAGAATGGTCATAAACTGATTTGAAAAGTGGTGACGAAAACGAAAACAGTTACCAGGAGCCCAGACCACCGCAGCTAGGGAACTGGATGATAGCTCAGCCATGACCTATACAGCAAGAGCAGACGCTATTCGATATTGAATTACTGTGAAATGGATGTAAGCTCCATTTAATTTAATTTTTTGTTTATTTATTTATTTTTGAATTGGTTTAATTTTCTTTCACTTCACTTTAAAACAAAAGGCTAAGTATTTATAGCAATTTGTACATGGTGAAATGTCTAGTGCTAGTAATGCTGCATTATGAAGTGTTCTGACACCACTTATTCTCTGGCGTTCCTACACATTTCAGTAAATAGGCATCAGTGCACTCTCATGTAAATTACAATGAGTCATGCAGTGGGTAGCATATTATAACCAACTTGCCTACAACACTGTCAGTGGTGCTTTGTGAGCCTCTTGTTCAGGAAATGTTTGAATCACACCATCAAAGTGTAGTTGTCTCGCCAAATAATATTCAATTTCCAAGGTTCCCAAATCTGTGAGACGTTGTTGATTCATAATTGATCTGAGACAACTTTTGACATGAGCCAGGGTGCTGAATGACCTTTTGGTTTCAGCTACAAGCACTGGAAGAGGTTAAGAGAGAGAGTAAGAGTTTCACATAGCTACCCAAACATTTGGAAACAAGCTTAAAAATTTAAGCTCATGCATCTTATTCACGAATTCTAAAGGTTTCAAAGCAATGTATTCAAAGTTAAAAGTATGAATTTAGTTAGATACTAGGTTACCAATAATGAGAAAAATGTATTTTATGTCATTATTTTTCTCATATAAATCTTCTGAATTCAAAACCTTTGCCTCATTTGTGGTTTCATTTGGGGGGGGGGGGGGGGTTGATATTAACTGCATTGGTGACAACTTTAAATCAGGAAGAATGGTGTTCCAATTTCCATGAAGATATTTTAGGACATGTTATAAGTTCCTAAGGTGTCTTATTTCAAGAATTTGAACATCAGTGGTAGTATTTTGAGCTTGTAGTAATTTCCTTCTGTAGTCAGCAGGTACCAACCACATTGGGTAAATTGATGCCATGACTAAACACTTGAGTGATCTCACATAATCCAAAACACCACATACACACAAAATTCTAGCTTTCACAACCAATGGTTGCTTTGTCAGGAAAGAGAGAAGGAGAGGGAAAGACGAAAGGATGTGGGTTTTAAGGGAGAGGGTAAGGAGTCATTCCAATCCCGGGAGCAGAAAGACTTACCTTAGGGGGAAAAAAGGACAGATATACACTCGCGCACACACACACACACACACATATCCATCCGCACATACACAGACACCCCCACAACGACCCCATTAAGTTTAGGCTTGTATCTGTGTATGTGCGGATGGATATGTGTGTGTGTGCGAGTGTATACCTGCCCTTTTTTCCCCCTAAGGTAAGTCTTTCCGCTCCCGGGATTGGAATGACTCCTTACCCTCTCCCTTAAAACCCACATCCTTTCGCCTTTCCCTCTCCTTCCGTCTATCCTGACGAAGTAACCATTGGTTGCGAAAGCTAGAATTTTGTGTGTATGTATGTGTTTGTTTGTGTTTCTATCGACCTGCCAGCGCTTTCGTATGGTAAGTCACATCATCTTTGTTTTTAAATATAAAAATTTTATCGCATTCACAAATGTTAAAAATTGGTGTAGCTGGGTGGAGTTTCTGTAAATTGTAAAAATTGACAGACACAGTCTTTCAGAATTTGTTATTAACTTATTTGTACTGAACCATTGTGTTAAATCTTGTATTACATTTGCAGCTGTTTTTGTAGGCTATCTTCACCACATCACTTAATGATGATATTTGTGTTGTCTGAAAAAGTACTGTTGTCTCTAGGTAATTTTGCTGATAGGTCATTAACATAAAGAATGAAAAGATAGGATTGACTCTCGAAGGACTGAATATCTGATTTCTTTTTTTTTTTCTTTCTCCCTCTTTTTTTTTTTTGCGTGTTATACTATAAAAATTTGAAATTTATTTTGTTTGAATGATCTGTTGACAACCATGCAGGTAAAAGTGGATCCACCTCTTGGTAGAACTCGTATTCCATAATTTCTTAGCTTCTGCAAGAGGATGTTTTGATCAATTACATCGAAAGCTTCACTAAGGTCAAGCAGTACACCAGAAAAACGTTGCTTATTACCTACTGCAGTTACAATTTCATCTAGGAAAGTAAAAATGACTGTATTTGTCTGTCAGTTCTGAATCATTTATTATCATTTCTTTACGTAGGAAGGTTGTTAGTCTCCTAAGAAACAGTTTCTCAACAATCTTGCGAAAGCCTGTCAATAATGATACAGGCATATAGTTTGCAGCCTCATATTTGTCTCCTTTCTTATACAGTGGTGTTACTTTTGCTGTTTTCAGATTTGTCAGGAATATATCACTCATGAATGATGAGTTGAAACCATCTATTTATGATTCCACAATAAGTATTGCACTTGCCTCAATGGTAATATTTGGTATTTCATCAACACATGCTGAATATTTGTTGGGTAATCTTTTTAACCATAAAGAATTCCTCAGGTGTTATAGAAGACATGAATAGAGTTTTGTATAAATATGTGAATCTGAATGTAGAGTATTGCTGTCTCTTTGGGAGCTGCAATCAGGTGTTGTGCTATATGTGAAAAATAAGTGTTAAATTTATTAGTCACTTCTGTGGGGTAAGTTATTTTATTGTTATTTTCATGAAATTTTATGTTTTTGCAGTCTAATGATGTAGTACCTTTTACTTTTTTGATGATATTCCATGTTGCTTTAGTCTTGTTCCTGTAATTTTCTATTTTTTTGCCACTTTCCAACTTCTTTGCTTTTGATGTTACTTGTCTAAGAACTTGATTATATTATCTAAAATAATTACTAAAACAGAATTTGTGGTTTGCTTTGAATATTCACATAATTTTCTTTTATTCTGGCATGGTATTTTTACTCCTACGATCCATTTATTTTAATTGTGCATGGATTTTATTACTTACATTTGTTTAGCAAAAGCTATTTAAGAAAAATGTTTGTATGTGGCCATAAATGTATCAAACCTGTCATCAGTATTGTTTGAACTATAAACATCAGTCCAGTTTGCTCTTCTCAAGAGAGAGCAAAAGTAATCTACATTTTCATCATTGAACTTCCTTACATTAGCTCAAGTTTTTGGGATAAGCTATTGTTAGTATTTGGGCACTATGAGCACTAAAACCAGTGTTTACAGTTTATGTGCTGCAGGTATTGAAAAAACCTAGTCAATGGTTGTTGTAGAAGTACAAGTTATCCATGTTGGGTGAGTTACAGATGGTTTTAAGTTAAAGGACTTTAGTGGATCTTTAAGAAGATGATGATTAGTGTTTTAGGGCGCACAGTGGATCTTTAATTTCATCTTTTAATTTATTGGGTTTAGAGAAATCAACAAATAAGTTTCCATATATGAAAATATTTATCTTGAGTTTGTTGAAATTCTCTAACAGCTCTTCCATATTATTATAAAAAACTTTTTATCACCATCTGGCGACCTATATACACAGGTAATAACTGTATTTTGATTTAGCAGTTCTACTATTGACAGCTCTAAGTCTCTTTCTCTTGATAAGCTATTAAGTTTGATGATATTATCGAACTCCATGTTTTCTTGGACATATATGCAGCTACAACCATGCCTGAGTATTTTTCCACAAAATTTGCCTGCTAATTTGAACTGAGATAAGTGTGTCAGTTCTAACATCTCTCTATTCAACCAGTGAAATATAAAACAGAAACATCGCTAAAATCCTTTAACAAGACCTCTGTTTCACTCAGCCTGCTGGAAAGAGACTGAAACTTCCGGTGGAGCAGTTTAAAGTTTGAACTACGGATTTTACTGAGTCTTGCTTGACCACATACCTCTTTTTTGTATTTGGTGATCCTAATTTCTAGAGGTGGGTGATGTTTTCCCTGGACTCTGGGTCCTGCCTTTCTTGTGCTATGGTGCTTCTAATTATAATCCATTTGTCAAGACACATTTGTTTCATTTTCAGCAGTTGTATCTTCCTGGCTTTCAAACTTTTTTATTTTGTTGTAACATTGATGTCTTCAGGCAGACTTGTGTGTTGCTTCAAAGATGAAAGCACCTGTTTTACACAACAGTTAATTTTAATTAATGAAGAAAGCCTATTGCATACTTACTCTTTCCCCTTTCTGTTCAAGGGAAAATTGTGACATGTGAATTTGTCACTTGACAATCTTCCTAATTCAAAGTTTATGTATATTCTGCTTCTCAGAATGAAATTTTCACCCTACAGCGGAGTGTGTGCTGATATTAAACTGCCTAGCATATTAAAACTGTGTGCTGGACTGAGACTCAAACTCAGGACCTATGCCTTCTGCAGGCAAGTACTCCACCAACTGAACTGCGCAAACACAACTCACAACCCGCCATCAAAGCTTCAATTCCGCCAGTAACACGTCTCCTACCTTCCAAACTTCACAGGAGCTCTCCTGCAAACCTTGCGGAACTAGCACTCCTGGAAATAACGATATTGCGGAGACGTGGCGTAGCCGCAGCCTGAGGGATGTTTCGAGAATGAAATTTTCACTCTGCAGCGGAGTGCGCGCTGATATTCCGCTTTTGTTGCACGATTTCAAACAGTTTACTGTTTTTGCTCTAAATGACTATTCACCTTGCAGGTTTTCTTGTTTGTATATTTTTTGTCGAATCTTTTGGGTACTATGTCTAAAATAAGATTTGCTCTTATTACTAGTTTGGAGAACACTAGTTAAGACATTATCAATGTTTTCAAGAATGTTGTTGTATGAGTCTTCAGTATCGTTTTCCTCGGTATAGCTTGACACTGGCATTAATACAGGGTGACACAGAATAAATGTAATGTATTGCGAATACATAGAAAGAAGGATCCTTTATTGTATGATTATATGATAGCGGAACAAACACTGGTAGCAGTTACTTCTGTAAAATATCTGGGAGTATGCGTGCGGAACGATTAGAAGTGGAACGATCATATAAAATTAATTGTTAGTAAGGCGAGTACCAGGTTGAGATTCATTGGGAGAGTCCTTAGAAAATGTAGTCCATCAACAAAGAAGGTGGCTTACAAAACACTCGTTCGACCTATACTTGAGTATTGCTCATCAGTGTGGGATCCGTACCAGATCGGGTTGACGGAGGAGATAGAGAAGATCCAAAGAAGAGCGGCGCGTTTCGTCACAGGGTTATTTGGTAACCGTGATAGCGTTACGGAGATGTTTAACAAACTCAAGTGGCAGACTCTGCAAGAGTGGCGCTCTGCATCGCGGTGTAGCTTGCTGTCCAGGTTTCGAGAGGGTGCGTTTCTGGATGAGGTATCGAATATATTGCTTCCCCCTACTTATACTTCCCGAGGAGATCACGAATGTAAAATTAGAGAGATTAGAGCGCGCACGGAGGCTTTCAGACATCTACATCTACATCTACATTGATACTCCGCAAGCCACCCAACGGTGTGTGGCGGAGGGCACTTTACGTGCCACTGTCATTACCTCCCTTTCCTGTTCCAGTCGCGTATGGTTCGCGGGAAGAACGACTGTCTGAAAGCCTCCGTGTGTGCTCTAATCTCTCTAATTTTACATTCGTGATCTCCTCGGGAAGTATAAGTAGGGGGAAGCAATATATTCGATACCTCATCCAGAAACGCACCCTCTCGAAACCTGGCGAGCAAGCTACACCGCGATGCAGAGCGCCTCTCTTGCAGAGTCTGCCACTTGAGTTTATTAAACATCTCCGTAACGCTATCACGGTTACCAAATAACCCAGTGACGAAACGCGCCGCTCTTCTCTGGATCTTCTCTATCTCCTCCGTCAACCCGACCTGGTACGGATCCCACACTGATGAGCAATACTCAAGTATAGGTCGAACGAGTGTTTTGTAAGCCACCTCCTTTGTTGATGGACTACATTTTCTAAGCACTCTCCCAATGAATCTCAACCTGGTACCCGCCTTACCAACAATTAATTTTATATGATCATTCCACTTCAAATCGTTCCGTACGCATACTCCCAGATATTTTACAGAAGTAACTGCTACCAGTGTTTGTTCCGCTATCATATAATCATACAATAAAGGATCCTTCTTTCTATGTATTCGCAATACAGTCGTTCTTCCCGCGAACCGTACGCGACTGGAACAGGAAAGGGAGGTAATGACAGTGGCACGTAAAGTGCCCTCCGCCACACACCGTTGGGTGGCTTGCGGAGTATAAATGTAGATGTAGATGTAGAACGGGGATGTTTGAAATTGGTACCAGTAGTGGCAGCCATGGGCAGGTGGCAGCACTGCGGGTTCGTGACAGTTACCGAGCACACAGTCTGCCATTTCTGATTTCAGTAATCATGGACCAGTGGAAGGGACAACAGCGTGCATTACCCATAAAAGTGTTTTATAAAAACAATGATGGTTTGGTAGTGGCGCAGAGGGAGTATTGACGTTTTTTTTTATAATTTAGGACGTCATGATGCCGTTCCTTCGAAACACGTGATAAAATATTGGCTTAATAACTTTGAAGAGACTGGATCTGCCCTCAAGAAGAAACCAACAGGACAACCAAGAAGTGTGCGTTCCCCAGCGAACATTTATGATGTACACGAGTTTGTCTTACGCAGCCCATGGCGTTTAATTCGTAAGCAAGCAGCAGTGGTTGGAATGTCCCAGAAGAATGTTCGCAGAATTCTTCATCTTGATTTAAAATTTTATCCGTACAAACTACAGATGTAGCAACAACTGAAGGACTGCTGCAGTTATGATTGGGATTCTGTCAACAAATGATAACAAAAGTAAACAATGACGATGAATTTCTAAACAAGGTTTGGATATCAGATAAGGCACATTTTCATCCCTCAGATTACTTGAATAAACGGAACTACCGTTACTGGGCAACCACAAATCGTAATGATGTTCATGATGACCCTTTACTCGCTAGTTAAGTGACAGTATGGCATGGTGTTTGGGATTATAGAACCGTATGTTTTTGCAAATGAGCGGGGTAACACAATAACTGTCAATGCCGATCGTTACGTGGAGATACTTTTGTTACACCTGCGTTGAACAAGTTTACAAACGTTCAACAATCAGTGGCATATGTGCAAGAATTGTTTGGCAACCATGTGATCTCACGATTCGGTAACATTCCCTGGCCCGCCAGATCGCCAGATTTATCCGTTCGTGATTTTTTTCTCTTGAGGCTATATCAAGAGCAAAGTCTACACGACTCGACCCTGGCTGAGTTAAAACAGAGAATTCGGGATGCACTTCACAGTGACCCAGCTGAGATGTTGCGGAGGTCAATGAGAAATCTCAACAGCAGATTTCACGAACGTGTTCGTACAGGAGGACAACATCTGAAGGAAGTAATTTTCAAAAAATAATAAATGCCATCAATTTTTCGTAACTGGCAGTGTTGTAAGGTTTCAGTTATTATGAATTCAATTTCTTTCCTTCATAACTTCTAGTTTTATTGGATTGTGGAAGTGTCCCCGTTTTTCCGTCACGCTGTATAACAGTAACACTCCCAGTAAAGTCTTCTAATGTAACAATTCGTCTAAAAACTTCAGAGAGGAGCATTCAGCTTACTAAAACTTTGAATGTCGTACTTTGATTCGAGTCTTTTTTCCAATAACTGCCTTGACTGTCACTCACTATTAAAACTTTCGGCTTCCGTACTGTATTCCTGCACAGGTTTTCTTACGTATGTTTACTTGCTTTATCGTCCAGAACACTAATGGTGTCATTAACCACAGTTTCGTTTTCAGTGGTTAGCATGTAAACACTGCCTTTCGTTATACTTACATGTTGCATGCGTTTTTGCTACCTGGCATCAGAACATTTCCATTATCGGGAAATACGTTTACTTGTTCTGGTGCAGTTTTTTTTCTGGATGGCGTTAGTAACACGAAGTTGCCTTTCTTTGTGATTTTAAATTGCCTGTCTTGCGCATTTTTTACTATGCAGCAGTTTTCATTGATTATATATTTACTTACATTTTTGCTCTAATTCACTGATTTTCGCTATTGTCTTGCAGCACTTTAATTATTTCGTCTTTCGATGCTGAGGCTGTTATGAGTTTTTGATTGCCATGTGGCACCAGAACACAGTTCTTCATTTTCGATCGGGTAGACATAGCTTTGCAGTTACTTATTTCAATAGCACATGAGTAGCACAAAATGTCTTTGTCGCCACCATTTTTAGACACTTTGCACATAATAAATTGGAATTTATATCAATTTTCATGAGCTGCAAATCCGTTACTCAGTGCCATCGTGTTCCTAACTACTACTGCAGTGATGATAAAGTGTCTCCAGTTGCATGTTATTTGTAACTTAACATGAGCTGCCATCTCATCTCGCGTATGTGAATTGGACTTTGTGTTAGAGCCATAAATGTTACACAAATGGAATTCAAAATTTATTTTAAACATTTGAAAATTATTTTATTCCTCACATTCACCTCCCTTACTGGTATATTGGAAGCCTCCAAATGATTGCTATGGGATACCCATATCCATTAGAGATCAGAAATGGAACAAGTATGAATTTATTATTCTGCTTTGCATGGGCAGAAGCGTAAGTTTTTATTGGACATGGGATTGAAGGGGTCCATGGCAACTTTGGGTCTCTTGGAGAAAAGAATGTTGGGTCCACCACAATGTAGTTGAAATGGATTGGGTGGAAATGATGTGCACATACTGAGTACAAAAGTCGAGTTTTCAGACTGGTGTAAGAAAATTGTTAGTTTTGTATGAAAGTTTTCTCATACGGGTCAAGGGATGCTGTGCAATTTTAGGATTATATTTGTTACTTAAACAACACACTAAAGTCGATTTAGAACGGTGCATAGAAGAGCTCTTTAAATACTATGGCTGAGATTACCAACTTTTCCAAGACACACCCGAAATATCGAGCATATGACGTAAACCGCATGCACAGTCACTTGGAATTGATCACGAGATAAAAGACCATAAGTTACAGGGAAACTACTGCCGGTGAGCATAGGAATTAATTTGTTAGCGAATGTTTTGTGTGTAGCAGAGCTGGTAAAGGAAATGGAGTAGGTAGATAATGAACGGTGTTCATTACACAGGAGTGTTGTACACTTATAGGAATTACATAGAAAGCATGTAATACCCTTCAGGATAGATAATTTTTGGACTGTGGACATGAATTGGCCAAGGAGTTGATGGTTGTCAGTTTGGAGATTTTGCATGTGGACGATTTAGATAGGAGTGTCGTACGCTTATAGGAATTAGAAAGCATGTGATACCCTTCAGGATAGATAATTTTTGGATTGTGGGCATGAATTGGCCAAGGAGTTGACGGTTGTCAGTTTGGAGATTTTGCATGTGGACGATTTAGATAGAGCAAATATGGGTCCTAAGATTAAGTATGCTGGCAGCTCAGTCAGCTACAGTACAGGAAAAGGTCGTGCACTTAGAAGGAACAGAGTGGATAGCAATTATTGTTATGTATAAAGCCTAGTTTACACAACGACATTGGGTTGCGCCACCCGTTGCGTGGAAGGAGTTGCACGCAAGTGGTTTCATATATGACTGTAGACACGGCGACACCAGTACACATTTCAGTTTCGTGGGTCCCTGAGTCGTGTCTGAAATGAAAGTTTTGGCAACTGCACGTCGCACGAGTTGTGATTGAGTTTAAGCTTGTTGCGTGGAATTGTTGCACAAGAAAAAAAATAAGAAACGTGTTTCGATTTGTGACTGGATGAAGAAAAGACGCCAGCCCGGTTGCTCAGCATCCTTGCTGAAATAATTTATAATGGAAGATTCAAGAAGTTCTTTTAATTATCTAACAATGTTACCAGAACTGTTCACGTTTCTTCTAAATAGAGTTAATTATGCGACAAGAAATAAAGGTACTGTAATGCATGAAGCACTGTCGCCAGAACTGAAATTACATATCATATTGCATGCATTACAATCGAGAACACTCGGCATGCTATAAGATACGGTTTTAGTTGGTGATGGCGCTATTTCATTAACACCAATAATTATCAACATTAACAGTATTAATTATTAACAGTATCAATTATTAACATTAGCAACAATAATTATTCAAAGCAGGCCGCATTAAGAAGAGAATAGTTTGCAAACTACTCTCTTGAAGATAGACCTGTACAGAGGCAATATTACAAAATTCTAACACATGTGAATGGGGAGCACTGGAGCGACATTTTTAAATAGATGACTATTGAATAAAGAATGCATCTTCATGAATTTGTATAGCCTTCCCTCCTGTCAACAATATTCCTTAACAAAGAGTTGGCCAACTAGAATGATGGGATTTTAGTCTTGCAGAAGAAAGCATTGCCACAGCTAGAATTACACTTGCTTGTATTTTTCTCAGTTCAGTTGTATATGTGCTCCTAACTCAATAAACTTTGACCTGCAGCTCAGATATTGTCAAACCATCTATGTTATGATCGCACATGACGGTCTCAGCAGCAGCATATGTTGCGTATTTTTGTAATCAGCATCACTGAAATCCCAAAACACCTACGCAAAGCATAGATATCCAAAAAGTGAACATTATTCTCTATTCCCCACTTCATATTTCAATTTGTCTACACACTACAAACACACATAATCTCAAAACTCATGCAGCTAGTGTCGCCAAAGTTGGAACACGCCGAAAGTGTTTAGTTTCACCAACGAGTTGCGCAAACGCGCGGCACGCATGCGCAGTGGCCAGCAGCGCAGTTGCCTGCAACCTAGTGTCGTGTAAACTAGGCTTAAGGATCTGGTCAACTCTCACTTGTCTCTGCCAGCATTGAGCATGCCTAATAATACGTTACTGAATCCCAGCTGGAAATGAACTGCCTGTGTACTACAAATTATACAGAATACCACATCGCACCTGACATTTTGGTGAACGTGTTGATTAACCAACAGTCACACAGTTATGAGACACCATTATTGAAAGAAGTATCAGCCCTTGGGGAATGGCAATGGTCCTCAATCTGATGAAAAGTAAAGATGGGACAAAAAACATATTATTTTGGAGTAACTACCAACATTTTAACCAGTATGTGGTTACAAATACTTCTGTAATCGTAAATGTAAAGGAAACGTTGGATAATATAGGGTGATGCAAATATTTTTCTACTATGGATCTGTAAGTGGTTGTCATCAATTGAAACAGCAGCAAAGGATCAGTAAAAGACAGTGTTTATGCCCTATCAGAACTCACCAGTATTGATGAGTGCCATTTGGATTACAAAATACACAAGCCTTCAGTGCCCCTTACCAGATGGATTGAAACCTTAGCATTTAGCAGACACAATGGTATTTGCGAAGAACATGAAAGAACACTACAGCTAGGGAAAGTGTTTAAGTGCAAAGTGACACATCATTATAGTTCTGTGAATGCTGAACAAAACCAGAAAATATTGGTATGCACAAAATGTGATGCTCCCATAGGCCAAAAGCTCGTGAAGAAACACACCATAAACAAAATCATCACAGTGTTAATTGGATACGTATACAGTCAACTATATAAGGGCTGAACCAAAGAAACAAAACATTTCTAATGATGTAGCAAACTCACAAATGAAAAGAACGACATTAAACACAAGCAAAATCGGAAACGAAGGGACTGTGACTATTCTGGATGACAGTCGTGGGTGTAGTATAAACAAAATTATTAGAAGAAACTCTAGTGTAAAGGCTTCCAGTTTTATTAAATCTTCCACACGTCAGCTGAAACAGTGAAGATGACGAAATCCTCAGAAACAAGCAGTTTGAATTTTAACGATTTTATAGTGCTAATTGCGGGTTCTAATGAATATACAGAAACCAGTCTATAGCTTACAGAAAGTATCCAAAGTATATTTTTTTTATAAAACTAAGCTGCTTGATGAGGAAAAATTAGCATATAAAAGGTTTATAGAAACTGCGCTAAATGGGTGCACAGTGGCATGACAGATTATCACACAAGAGCACTCTCCTAACGCACGAAGTATCACTTGAACCAGTCCAACTGAATGAGTTCTTTACGTCTTCAGTGAAAGAAATTGAAAACAGAATAAACATGATCAACACATCTGCAACTGAACTACTTGGTAAGCAGCTACCAGTGAGACAGTCTTTTCAGTGGAAAGTTATCACGTCCACAGATGTAATAAAAGCAGTAAAAAAATTCTCCATTTCTAGAACTATCCAACTACATGATCAAGAAAACTATTGATTTTATCTGCGAACCTTTGGCCTTCATTTTTAACAAATGTCTTCAGTTCAGAATTTTCCCTGCATCATTAAAAATTTCAAAAGTTACACCAGTTTTTAAAAAAGGAAACAAGAATCTTCCCCAAAATTGTCGACCAATCTCAATAGTTCCTGTAATTTCCAAGATATCTGAACCTCTTATATACAATTAATTAAATAACCTTTTGAGCGAACGGTTTCGGTACATATAATGAAAACGTACCACTTCAGCAATTCTTGATACTGTAGACCAGGTAATCACTGCTTTTGAAAATAAGAATAAAACCACACTGGATTTATGTGATGTAAGTAAGGTGCTCTATTGTATCCCTTATGAGCTATTGCTTGAAAAACTTGAATTTTATGGAGTACAAACTACAGCACTAAAAATTATTGCTCCATACTTAAGCCACAGAAAACAGCATGTTTCAGTGAGAAACAGACATTCTGTAATGAAAATAGTAGAGACAAGGGTACCACAGGAATGAGTGCTTGAACCATTCTTTTTCATAACTGCTGTCAATGATTTGCCACATCTTTTTCTTCAGTCTGTGGTCTGCTATACAGCTTACACAGTGATAATTTAAACCCAACAGCACACATAAGCATAACAGCAAATGTTACTGGAATCACTAAATGCTGAAGTAAAATGGTTCTCCTCTAACAAACTGCTGTGTAGTCCTGACAAAACCCAACATCTTCTGTTAGGACTATCTAATGATATAAAAACTAGAACAGGTGAATTTTTAGGATTCCATATTGATTCCTAATTAATCTGGGGAGAACACATCAGTCACATTTGCAAAAGAATACCAATGGAAACATACCTAATGTGGAACCTGAGACATTTAGTTACTCCTAACTGTTCGAGATGGATATATTTTGGACTGTTCCAGAGTCACATTTCATACAGACTGCTAGTATGGGCCACTCTACACAGATGAGTGATATAACAAAGATATAAAAAAGTCATAAGAGAAATGTGTAGGGCTGGACCAAAAGATCACTGCCACTCTCTGTTAAGGAACCTCAATGTACTTACAATTTTAAATGTGTATTATATGTCTTATCACTAAACATTGAAACAAATATCTAAGAATATCATATAGGAGGAGATATACACCAGCACAGCACCGGAGGAAAAATTAAAATGGGTATTCCGAGACACAGACTAGTAAAAACCGCCCACTAATCCACAGCTAGCTTCCTACAAATCTTTAAAAATTGCCATCCTCAGCATGGTCCATCCCTCCTAAATTTTTTAAAAGAAAACTGTACAGCTAGCTGGCTAAAACCATTTCATATTATAACACAATTTTTGAGAAAAAAAATTTGAGCATACATTTAAATTTAAAATATATGGACAAATGTTCGTGGTTGCATAGGTAATTCAGTATAAGTGCTTGTAATTGTGTATAAAATTAAATATAAATATCTGTGATTGAGCATATAATAAAGTATGCCAAACATATATGAAAAACTTAAAGTGTATTGTTAATGTCTGTAATTGTGTATATAACTAAAGATATCAGTCTTATGTATAACACATAAAGCCTATTCCGTTATGTTAATGGTCAATGGCAAATAAAGATGAATAAAGGTGTTATGCACGGTGCACCAAACAGGAGTGGAGAAACGTTCCACTTTGTGTTAGATGATATACAGTATTTTGGGCATGAAATTATTCAGAAGGGAGGCCAGACAGACCCAGGGATAATAAAAGTCACATAGGATATTCCAGCACTGCATATGGAAAGGAAGCAGCAGTCTTACTTAGATCTGGAAAGCTATCATTGCAAATTTGTACAAAAATATGTGGAAATGGCGTGGCCACTCACTCGTATATTGAACAAAGTAGTGAAGGTTCACTGGACAGCAGTGTGTAAAGATACATTCAGTCAGTTGAAAGAAATGGACAGAAATTGGTTTTCACAGTGCATGAAAGAGAATTTGTGTCGTCAGGTAACATGAGCAATTATTTGCTCAGCTATGTATTAAGTGAGGAAGCAGACAGGTCAGAATATCTTGTTGTTTACTCATCTAGATAGTAAACGGAGCAGAAAATAACTATTCTACAGCAAGAAATAGGTACTGAGTCTCATATAATGCGTAACATACTTTCATTGTTATTTATATGAGAGGAAACTTAGTCATAACAGACCATGCAAATTTGAAGTGGCATTTAGGTTTAAAAGACCTGTCATGCAGGTTAACATGCTAGCAACTAAAAATGAGTAAATTTGATTCAGGTAATTTACTAACCAGACAAGATAGACATGAATACCAATGGACTGAGTCAGACAGTTTGTGCAATTAGGACAAGTAGATTCCTCCACTGCAGAATGGTAAAAGGTGCAAGAAAATGACAAAGACTGAAAGGCGTTTGCAATACCATCACAGTTCATTATGCACTATGGAGTGTTGTGTAACCAAACAAAGCTAGGTCCCCATTTGAGGTACCAGCCACATTGCAAAATGAAGTATTAAACCAGGTGAATGATAATTTGTTGTCAGCACGTGGAGGTTGTAGAACAACAGGGCGACATGTAGCTTAATTGTATTGGTGGCAAACATATAAGCAGGGCATAGGACAATGTATAAAGACCTGTGTACCGTAAGTGCATATCCTGCTGCAGAGATTAACAGAGAGCAGTAACCCATTTGAGATGATCAGTTTGGAAATCTTAATGATACATTGGTGTGAGCACATGACAGCAAGGTCCTTAGTGTGGATATCTTGGTTTCTTCTGGACAGACATTGGGCCAGTTGTACAATCTCCAATTAGGAGCCAATTAAGCTTGGAATAGTACGAACCAGAATAACGCCTAAGTGGAAAAATCAGGATAACTTAAATGGCGATTTCTGGGCAATTGCGAGCTTAACCAGGGAATAAGTTTCCAAGATTGCGGAATTGTGATCCAGACAGTGATGACGAGATTTTGGCTTCATGAGAACGAGAAGAATGTGAGATTTCGTCCCAATTATTTCAAAGAATTTGACGATTCTGAATTTACATCAAAATTTTGCTTATCAGAGGAAGCAATATTTCATCTTTCCAATCTTGTACTTGAGAAATTGGAGCATATGACAGACAGGTGAGACTATTTCTCTGTTTTCTAAAATAATACTTTTTATATGTGGTAATATGCATTTGATTCCAGTACTTTGTGAATTCCATTGTGTTCTTTATGTAAAGTAAGCACATTAAAATGACAAATCCTGTCAAAATAGTCTTCTTTATTTGGTGTGTATTACAACTGCTGCAGTAGCAGAAAGGACTGTTTCGTTTTATTTAGCAGACAGTGCCATAATAGAGTTAACCAACAAGAAAAACCACACCAGTTATGGATATTATTTGTGTTAACAGTTTTTCAGTCTTAAAAATTATGATTTTTCATGTCGCAAATATTTTGATAAAACAGCAGTGCACCAATTTCACTTAGCTACATTACATCAAAAGCAGAAAATATTGCTCCACTCTGCTTTCTATTAGGAATTACCCTTTTTGTAAACACCACAGCAGAGACAAAACAACTTTCCACCTTTTAATGAAAATATTAGGACCATAGGCCCACTAATGCATCAGAGCAAAAATATGTCTTCCACCGACCATTATTCACTGAAGCCTGTGAATTATTTGCGCTTACTCAGGCTAAGTTTAACATAGGAAGATTAGCAGAAATTTTGGTATTTTATTTTAAAGGTGATGTTTCCTCAGCTATAGAACATAGCTGTTGCGGTTTTCAGTTATTAGTAATATACACATATGCCCATCCACATTTATCACAAAATAATATCTATAAAAATGTGTTATAAGAGTGGAACAGGAATCTGGTTACTAAATCTACATAATTGTAACATGTCGAAGGAATACCTGGAATGTTATGTTTCAACTTTACTGAAATATCAAGCTATTTTCAGTAGAGATAATTAAAGGTAATGGAAATCGAAATATCTTATATTGTACTTGTCTGAAGTACCATCCTTCAGAAATTGATACCTTATTATGATTGTTTAATGTAACAAAAGTTTGGTAATACACTAATGTACCCAGTTCACTCAGCCACATCTATAGCAGAAAATATTGTTCACTCTTATGTCCCATTGGGACAACCATTTTCTATCTTTTAGTGAATGCTTCAGAGCAAAATAATTTTCTGCCACCTAGAATTATTCCTGTAAGCATGTAAATTATTTGTGCGTACTGAAGCTAAGTTTAAGCAAAGTATAATCAACAGAGAAGTCAGTCTTTTTAAAAAAACTACAAGATATAGCTGTTGTATTTCTCAGTTATTAGTATTATCGACAAAACCACACCCATATTTATCATAATGTAATTGTTATATGATTGTCATAAGACCATGGGTATGAGGGAGAAGGAGCTCCAGCAGTATGACAGAAAAATAGTGACACAGCATAAAGATATGATTTCCAAGCTATTTATTAGGAAGCACATATACATAACACGCGTAAGCATTACGAGCTATGACACATACTAACCCCTACTGCCTCACAGGTCAGCAATCCCCATTTAAAGAGTGAGAGACGTTGTGCCACCTTAGGTACTTGTCATTAGTGTGCGATTTGATTGGGGGGGGGGGGATTTCCCCCCCTCTGCATCACACCATCCCCTCCCCTGGTTTTAGTTTATGCATCCCAACCTGGGATGTTTATTTCCCACGCACTGGAGTAAAACTTTCCATATAATTTAAATTTCTGAAGCTGAACACTGAAATATTTTATTACAGTCTTACTATTAATACTATTAACATGTTTGCTTATTAATTTTGAAAAAGTGTTATGTAGTAGTTAAGCATTTCAAAATATTTAGAACCAAATCATCATTCTCATGTTGTCATTGTTGCTTTCGTCTAAGCTGCGTCATTCGTTTACTTGTGAGCTTGCGAGGGAAGTAGTGTGGCAGTCATACCGCAGCAGTTGGGTGAGCTGGGGGCTGAAATTCCCAGCCCGGGCCCTGACACAGGGTGGTGACCAGCCCGGTACCTGTGCGAACATTAACCGTTAGGCCACGTTTTGGCAACGCACTAACGCGCCTGGGACGAAAGCACAAAGTAGTGCCAAGTGAACAACGGTATCTACCAGACGGGATCGGACAGTCTGAGTTCACTAGCCACGAACCACGTGGGTGGAGCTTAACACAGGCTCCCCAGCATCGCGTACTCCAAATTAATTGGTGCCGTTCGTTCGTTGCCTCGCGTCCGCCAAACACACGGCGATCTTCATACGTTCCCGCTTCAATAGCTTCATTAGTGAATTGAGTGCGTCCAGCCCTGTAAGAACTATAGAATTTCAGGATGTCATTTAAACAAAGCAAAATTTCTGATTTCCTTAAGAGCAGTGCATCACCTGATACGTGTACAAACTCGGACAGTCAGGATACTAACAGTGGTGCGAAAAGAGTTAAAATAGACAGTGAATGTAAAAAAGAAAACTGTAATGATGGTGCTAATACAGGGGAAGAGACTGAATCTCCGGTGACTGAAAACTGTGCAACGTCTCAAGGTAGGAATGGGAGTAACAGCACTCTTGAGATTATAGTAGGAAATTGTGTTGCCTTATCACGTTTTCAAAACTGGCAAATAACTAAGCCATGGCTGTCCGTAAATGACAAAAACTTATTAATATGCGCAGTGTGTTCATAAGTTCATGAACTTAAGATGGAAAGCAGTGAACGTGTGCTTATCGATAAAGCGTTTTTAGCTCGTGCTTCTGCTAATAACGCCAAAAAACTAAATGATAAAATCGGGGAACATGCAAAGTGCAAATCACACATGAAGTGCGTAGAAATCATGAATATAAAAGAAAAGTTTAGAAAAATGCGTGAGTGAAAGTGAAAAGTTGTGGGGAAAGCAGCATCAAGAAAAAGTAATCGCAACTGCTTCATTGTTCAGGTGTGCATATGTAATAGCTAAACAGAAATTATCATTCAAATCGTATCCTGCAGTAATCGAACTACCAAAGCTTAATGGTTTATCAGTTGGTAATATGCTTCATTCTGACCATGCATGCTGAAATATCATTATGTTTGTAAGAGAAGAAATGAAAAAGAATCTTGCTCACTTCCTTGTAGAATCGGGTACAAACTTTAGTATCATGATGGACTTTCAGTTCAACGGTTTCCAATCAAACTTGTTTAATAATATATTTACGTTTGTTCTAAGAGTTGCTTGCAATTATTTTTTGACATTGTTGAATTAGAAAGTGGGACAGGAGAATGCATTTTCAGCACACTGTTAGCAGCTCTTGAAAAGTATGGCTTTACAAATGATGTACTAAAAAACCGCTTTGTAGGTATCGCAAGAGATGGTGCCTCAACAATGCTTGCACCTTGCAAAGGCATAGCTGCTCTATTGCATAGTCATTTACATAAGGATTTAACTGTCGTTCATTGTATGAACCACAAAATGGAATTAGCTGTCGACTATGTTATGAATGATGTAGCAGATGTATACCATATACAGGTTTTTTTAGATTCCTTATATTCTGTCTCAAAAATCAGAGACTACTACAAAGTGTTTCACAAGAATTATCCTCGCAGCTATTAAAACTAGGCCGTATTTTTCGCGTACATTGGGTTGCTTCCTCATTTAATGCTGTTCGAGTTCTTCTTGAAACTCACAGTTCTCTTGTCCATCTTTTTGTAAAACTGAGACATGATGGTTCCCGATCAACTCAGGAGAGATCTAAATTTGAAGGTTTACTAAAAGATCTCACAAAGTGGTTGGTTGTAATGGAATTAGTTATGCTTTATAACGTCCTAGAAGTTCTACAAGTATTATCATTCTCTACGTAGAACAGAAATTCTTCAGTCCTTAAAGCAAAACAGGAAATTGACGTGGCTATAAGAACTCGTGAAACACTGAAAACAAATAACTCGCCACGAATTAGGATGATAGTACTAGAATTGGAGGAAAAGCGCACATTCAAAGGGGTATTGATTAGAGAACCATGTTGACGAATATAACAGATTTCAGACATTTCGGAAGAAATTTTTTCAGTCTTTGGTAGACAATATAAAAAACGCTTTGAGTACCTGGATTTCTTTTCGGATCTAGCCGTATTAAATTCAGATACATGGCCTTCAGATGATTATGAACGTGTGTTTTATGGTGACATGTGAATTCCTCGCTTGTGTAATAAGGTGGACTTTAAATTACGTGAAAGCATGTGTGCGTCACTAGTTAAAAATTTTCAAATCTATAAAGAAAATCCTCAACACACGCCCAATTCTGTGAAGGAACTTGTGAAAGCATTCGAAGTTATACCTCTATCTACGGCTGAATGTGAACGCGGGTTTAGTGCCATGAATTTAACACTGACTGATCAGAGAAATCACTTACAAATTCTGGCACTTTCAAATCTACTTTTCATTTCAATAAATGGATCTCCACGGCATTGCTTCGATGCAGAAAAATCTGCAGCAAGGTGGATCAAGTCTCAGCACCATAGCGCCCTTGACAAACCAACAGGCAAACCCTCGAATCTTCAGGGTCTCATTCATCTCGTCTCTTCAACTAAACTATGTAAGTTAAAAGGACAATTATATTCTGTAGTACTAGCTGAACTGGCCACACTTTGCTGTGGCTTTGTCATAATACGATGCTTTAACAAATTACCATTCACTTACAATTTCAGAGTGTTAAAATTAAGCACAAAACAACAGAAAAATTTTAAGTTTACATTTTATTCATGTCATATTTTAGTATAGTTTGAGTATTGTATATCACATGAATCATTTACAAAGTTTTTAATTAACAACATATGAAGATTTATTAATTTTATAAATGAGCTAAATAAACTCGGCATTGCCCGGATGTCTCTCTATCTTCCCCTTATGTCCATCTCCTTCTTTTCCCACTCGTCATCTTCTCCTGCCCTTTTCTCTGTCCATCTGCTTCTCTCCTCTTTCACCTCCTACCCCTTCCGTCACTCTTCCCTACACTAAGGTCAATTTCTCTCCCCCTCTAAGTCAATCTCCTCCCCCCTCTCTTTCTGTCCCTGTGACATCCAACATTTACGTATTGAAAGCAGTAATTTGCGTCCACGATTGCCGTAAGGACAATGCTGAATGTTTTTTTGTAGTTGATGTATTCACTTCTAGTATTTGCACATGTTTGCCATATATGGCTCCTATGCAGTGAGGGAAATTCCACTTCACTTCGAAATTTCTTGTTACCTTCTGCCATTATTCAATATCCTTTGGAATCTGAAAAGTAAAACATACTCATTACTTTCCGTATTTTTTCAGACTGATGACACAGAGGACACAGTATCAAAAGATGACGGCGATGTAGCTCTTGAAGAACATGTACCTCCCACATACGTCAAGCACAAATTTTCAAATGTTCTTTTTAAAGTAGCCTTGGGGGAGTATGAACAGCAAACTTGGAGCATCGATGCGTTGATTGCAAAACCTAGCTGTGAAATTGTATATGTGGACAATAATAATTGTGACGAATTTGTTCAAATAGGAACAGGAGAGCTCGAATTAATTCGATTTTAGAAATAAGTATTTTTAACAGTTCTTTAATATTCATTTTAATTTGCTTAAAAATGCCAATAAAACATTACTTAAATGAAATCAGTATTGAATGTTGCGTGCTTACCTTTATGTAATTCTTCAACACCAATGAAATAGCTTCACATACTTCTGGCACTATGAGGGAAATAGCAGAATATGATACTTTAAGTAAGTACATAGTGAATCGCAAGTGGCTAAAAATCGTAATGCGATGGCCCATCGAATTCTTGGTGAAATAGTGTCTTGGCAGTTGTTATCGTTCTTTACAATAAGAAGTGTAGTTAATTGTGGTAAGTAATTAAAGTCTTCAGTCGACATTCTCGTAAAATTCTAAATAACGCACCATCGTCTGCTTCTAGTTCCTAGGATACTATTTCGCGGACCTTCTTTAAATACTCTTCTCTTCCACCATCGTTTTCTTTTCCTTTGGTTTTCATTTCAGTTGTTAGCTGCATGTGCAAGTACCAAGTAGGCCCCGCCGCTGCGATCACTTTATCATCCATTATACTGCAAGACCGACATGTGTGGCACAAATTCTGTTGCTTTGGTATAAATTAACCTGCTGCATGCAACATACGCCTCAAGATGTTGCCTGTTGTAGCATGCTACAAGACGACGCACGCCACATTTCCGTAGCATGCCACAATGTTGCAAGACGTCGCCCCAGCGTAAAAGAGGCTTTAGAGCCAGGTCCGTATTGTATGGTGGAAGTGATGTGTTGCGTACGAAACTAAAACCTGCAATCAGATCCCAACGTCGTGGAAAACTGTGAAGAGGTGTCATCCTGCAGCAAGATAACGCTCGCCCACATTCTGCCAAACGGACATCCGACGCAATAAAGGAGTTGAAATTCGAGGTGCTGGAACATTCACCTGGCTCCAAGCGATTTTCACATGCTTGGACCCTAAACGGAAACACTATAGGGAAGACGATTTGAAAGTGATGAAGACGTCATTGCTGCAGTTGCAAAATTGGTTACAGATGCATCCGAAAGACGTATTTTCTGATGAAATAAAAACAAACTTATAAACCTGTATGTAGATGAGATTTGTAAATAAGCTTTACCTATAATGTGCTTTTAAAGATGAAACAAGGATGGCTTTTCTGATAATGCATACGCGTGAATAGTGAGTTTCAGCATTAAAATCTATTTATAAATAACTGTTTATTCATGGGTAACGCCACAGTCGAAGCTGGTAACATATATAATTATACTAACCCCTTAGACTCTCCCGCCCCCCCCCCCCCCCCACTGATAAAAGCACAAATCGCACACTGCTTGTCATTCAGCTAACAGGTATGTTTAGCTATTGAATTTCTATCATCATAACAGGGGAAGAAGTGGCTAGCAAGTTATGTTTTTGAATTTCTCTTGAATTGTTTAACAAATTGTCTCATATCATTCTTTTTCTTTCTTTCAGATATGACTGTGTTCCACCACTGAAGCAACTATTACTAACACTCAAATATTTTGCCTCTGATGCTTTCCACTTGAGACTTCATTGGTGTTGGCAAAGGGACAGACAGCAGGATTATTTAAAGGATGTCTTTGACACTGGACAACATGCACAAGAGACAGTTTTGTTAATTATTTCTGTTCTCTGGTGTAATTAAGTGAAAATAAAATAAACACATGTATCTGGATTAATGTATTTTTATTCTGTAATCAATTGTTTTAATATTTATTTTCTGTTCCTAATTTTAAAGTATATGCCCTTTTTTCAATCAATACAATTCTTCCTCCCTTCTTGTCATACTATTTTTGAAGCAGTACCATCTGCAACTCTGCTAATTCCTTCACATTTGAGAAAAGGTATTTTTATTCTGAAATCAAACTTGACAGATTTAAATAGAGATGACTGAGGAAAAGAACGAAGAATGCAGTGAAGGTGTCGTGCCTCTGTTTACTTCTCCTTACCTCCTAGAGTACTTATAGTTGCTAGAGATGCTTGCACAAGTCAGAATTGTGTATGGAGCAGTTACTGTTCCTCAAACATTTAGGATGACACACAATAACAGCAGCCTCCAGTCTGGATATGTGCCATTGATACATTTCGATCCCAGATTACAAAAGGCATTATTGTTGTTTATTGTAAATGTTGGCATCATATTTTTCATGTATACTCTCAATATTACTATTAATAATCACCACATCATAGAAACATGATTTATATACCCCAAAGAACTGCAGAAGTGGATGCACAAAAAGTGTTTAATAATTCAGCAAAGGTGGTTTCTGTACAATACCCATTGCTCCTGCAATGAATTAATCAGCCTAAGACGTAAATACAATAGGAAGGTAGCCAGTAACACCTCCCATAATTGTCAGTTAAGCCAATCTTGATGATGTTGGTGTTGTCATAGTTTTTTGGACACACTGAAAAAACAACTATTTCACAAAGTAGGCTGTATTTCACAGTTGTTTCTGTATTACGTGCCTACTTATAATTTACCATCTGCCATACATCTGCATTTGATGGAATACTATCGTATCTAGAAACTTTGGATCTGAATCAAAGTCACAGAGACGTCATTCTGTCAATAACTTTATCAAATCGTGTATTTTATTATATACAACTTGGAACATACGTTACACATTTGGAGCGCCACGAATCTTAGTCTCTTCTACATGTTTCTTTACTGAAAAAAATCGTTCGTCTATTGTAGCTGTTCAGTCGAATATGTGAAGTTGTTTTTGAATGTAAACTGTTGCATATTTTCCTCCATACTTTATTGGCCAACCAACAAACCTCCTTTAACTAATTTCGTGATAGATCGTTATATTGTCATACATACAAGTACCCTACAAACTTATTTGTTTTGCACTATTTTCATTGACAGACCGCAGCAGTTTTCGCATTTTCTACTATTCTCTTGAACTCAATTACAGTATCTACCAGCCTCAAAGTATCCTCAAATGAATAGTGTTGCGATCTGGTAAGCTTATCGCTCATGTTTGGCACGCAGTTTCTGCAGATGACGACAACGTATGTATGAAATGACATACGTGAAAATCGAGGCAACTAGAAACAATCAGGTAAGTCATTCCGGGGGGCCACACTGCCGTGGCTAACAGTATGACGTCGGCAGGAATACTGTTCTGTGCTCCCGCTTGTGGGCCTCAGAATACCGTCCACCACAGTCCACAACATTTTAACACCAGCCTCGTGAAATGTATGTTGCAGAGTGCTGATGCGCATTATTAAGCATCGCTTGCATCTAAAATTATTAAATAAAACTTGTATATCATAATAATAGATACTTTCGAAGACTTGATATTAAAAGCTAGAGCATATTATAAATATTCATAAAGATCATGAAGCAACACATTTAAGATTTTTCTTCATGGAAAGTTTCCTGTTTTAGCTTATATGTTTAGATGCCTTATTGTAGTGAAGGTTCTTGGCCTAAATAAGAGAAACTAGTTTTTAATGCATTTCTGGAAACTTCGATTTTTTTGTAGACAATATCTTTTGCATCACTCATTCACACTTAGTAACATGTCATCACTTCAAACTTGTTTATTTTGTTCAACCAGTTACTCGAAAGAGAAGTGAGCCTACCTGTGGAGATTACGGAGATCCAGTCATTACCGTTGATGTAGTCTGAATCCAGAAGAAGTTTCTCTGAGACTGAACCCAATGAACTGTCAATGGAAGATCGAATCTGATCTGTAGTGAAACACTATGTAATATGTTGTTTTACTGCAGTAGCAAATTGGGAATTGACTCTAAATAATGAAATTGTGAACTCATCCACATGGTTACTAAAATGAATCCGCTGAATTTCGGTTGCACACTAATTAGTGCAATCTAATGTAAATGCAACAAAATATTTATGAATTACAGTTCCTAATAAACTGTTATTTGTTGATGTAACACTTAGAAAATGAAACAGGTGTACTACGCTTGTCCGTCCTCTTCTGGAGTGCTGCTGTGTGGTGTGGGATTTGCATCAGATAGGATTGGCGGAGGACATCCAAAAAGTTCAAATAAGAGCACCTCGTTTTATATTATTGCGAATGGGGAGGGAGTGCCATGAATATGATAACTCGATTAGGGTGGCAATCACTAAAACAAAGTCGTTTTTCGTTGCAGTAGGATCTTCTCATGAAATTTCAATCACCGTCTTTCTACTTTGAATGCGAAAATATAATTTTGGTCCACACCGACATTGGAAGAAATGATCATAGTAATAAAATAAGAGAAATCAGAGCTCGCACGGAAAGATTTAAATATTCGTTACTCCCGCAGGCTGTTTAAGAGTGTAATGGTAGAGAAATAGCTTTAAGGTGGATCGATGAACCCTCTGCTGGGCTCTTAATTGCGAAATAGAGAGTAGTCGTCTGGATGTAGAAGCAGCACATCTGTTTACTTCGAGCACATATTTCGAATACTTGGCTTGCAGGACCCCGTTACTTCTTTCAAAGCGTAGTTTCTCTCCTTAACAGCTGCACGTTAGTCTTTAATCTGTCTACTTCGCGTTTAGCATTAACATCTTGGTCAAGAACTACCTCTGCGCTGGTCGTACTCTTCTCTTTTCACAACAGCGATCACTGTAAAAAACAATGCCGATAATAGCATAGGAACGTGTTTCTAAAGAGGATGAATATCCGGCAACTATATGTACACTGTCATTGCTGGTACTAGCAACAACCTTGGATGCATCTCCACGACAATTTGGAATTTTTTTGTGTTGACAAAAAGTCACGCTCTAATTATCTTTTCAAAGAAAAATCTCAACAAAACCTTGCGTTATTCACCATAACAGTTTCAGTTCTTTTACAGCGTGACACCCATTTGCACTGCAGTTCTCTTATCTTTTAGAAAGCGATGGTAAACGACATCGGCAGTTTTATGTGAAGCACTTTTGCATTCAGCGATAGCACAATAATTTCCTACTTTTGCTCATAGTGCCACAAATAGACCTGCAAGAAGAGTAGCTAATACGCATCTGCTCTATTTATTTAAACGCAGGGATTTAAGAATTTGCTTGAATTAACAATGCTCGTTAGTGTTCTCGCCTCCCGCTTCTCGCTTTCCGTTTTCCTAATGACGTCACTCCGCTTCGCCACACGTCTGCCTGGGAGGCCAATATGGCGTGCCCTGCACGAAAATATCCAGCGTAACCCGCAATTGTTGCCAATGTAATTGGATGGGAGAGGCATTCTGGGAATAACTAACTGGGGAATAAAATGACGTCGTACAACGTGCACTCCAAGTTAATCTGTGGTTAGTCCAGTCCTATCCCTGGATTTACACCATGATTGTACAACCGGTCCTTTGCCCATTGTTAGAACGATGTCACTGCGGTCCTCGCTACTCGTTCTCTCTTACTGAAGCCTGTAGAAGTGTGAGGCTTGTAGTGACTTATTATAAAAATTAAATGGGAAGATTTGCTGTTGCAAAGTAGCGGTGACGAGGGGAAATGACAGATTGTTGGGATCAGGTGGCCTTCATCGAAACTATGTTTTGTGAGACTGTGGAGGACGTGAGATGAAAATTAAATGATACAGTGTTACAACTGCGAAAGTATTCCATTAGAGGAAGAGAGATGTCTGGAATAGGTTCCATGCTATAGTTCACGTTTACAAATTTCGTCCAATCCCCCAAACAAAGCGGTTGTACTCTTTTTTATTTCAACTCTATCATGAGAAAACATTCGTGATCTGTCAAAACAGCAAGAACAAAATCACTGTAATGTCCCTATGACTAACCAACGGGCTATTTCTGTATTATTTTGGTCAAGGCAATGTGAATTTATTGGCTAACAGCGATTTGTATAGCTAGTACTCATTTCTGTAACTTTCTCGAAGATTGCTGTAAAATTAGTTTAGTAATTAATCACCATTTAGAGAATAAACTTCATGATCATGAAATGTTTTATTGCACTGTAATCACAGACTCGACAACCAGTCGAAACTTTGTGTATTCCAACATAATTGCTAGAGGTTTCTTGAAAAGAGATTAAATATTAAAATAAATTTTACAGCAATCTTTGAAAATTTATTATACACACACAGATGTAGTACATACAGGGTATACCTGAAATGAATACAGAAAATGAGAGGGCTGGTAGAGTGAGTAATATAACAAGCATATTTCACATAGCAGCCCATGTCTGCTTCCATTAGCATACAGCGCTAGCTATCAAACAGAGTCATGCGCTGCCAAGAGGATACACACCCAACGTACCATTCGAGCTGTCGTGGTAGCAGATCTGTGTGGCAACGTTTTCAACGAATTTGTCACAGCAAGGTAAATCAGAAGTTGGGGTGAAATTTTATAACCTTTTCTTTAAAGAGTTAGAAAAAGTGTTCAAAATTGCACCTTCCTGCTTGAATGCACACCGTGTAATGATGCTGGAGTGACTGTCACACTCTTTCTAACACTATGGGAAAGTGAAAATGGCATTGGAGGCTGCCATAATGCGCCCTATCAGTTCTTTGTCACTCTCAATTGGTGTTTCATAGACAATTTCAGGTGGCCACAGAAGAAAAAATCAGTGGGTGTCAAGTTGGGGGAATGTGCAGCTCATGCCACCAGCCCGCCGCACCATATCCATTTCTCACCAAAGGTTTCATCCAAATGCATTCGCACTGCACGTGCGAAATGCACAGGTGCACCATTGTGTTGGTACAACATTCGCTGTCGCACATTGGGAGGAACATCTTCCAACATCTCTGGCAATGTTTCTCGTAAAAAGATTAGGTATCTGTTTGTGTTCAGCTGTCAGAGGAAGACGAATGGACATACGGGATTATCGTCTAGCAGGCCAGCCCAAATGTTGACAGTGAAGCGATTTGGTGACCACAAACAAAGGTGGTGTGCGGATATTGCTGTGCCCACATGCGTTGAGTGTGGCTGTTGAACATACCCTCTCGTGTAAAGAATGCCTCATCTGCAGAAAGTAAACGGTTTGGAAAGCCCAGTTGAATGGCACAGCTTTGCAAAAAGTACTGTCTGATTTCAATTCCACGTGAAAAATCGTCTGGGTTAAGGGCATGAATCTTCTGATGGCGGTAGGGCTGCAAATGGTCTTTATGCCACACAACCAAATTATGGAATGCCTTACACCCGTTTTCCATGCAACACGCCATGAGCTTGTTCAGATTGTGTTTTCCAGCAGTATTAACGCCTCCTCTTCAAGCCCTGATGTACGCACTGTGTGTTGACGACCACATCAGTCAGGCCTTAGTAGCTGTAACATGAAATGAGTGCACCAGGTTTCAAAATAGGCCTTAAATGCTCATATCTCATTATTAGATTGTGCCAGTGTAAAACGTACCTCAAGTTAACCTGTCTCCCACGTGGACCTGTGGATGGCAGTACAGGTGCGTGGATCTGGCACTCAACATTTCAGAAAACGCCAAACGTACAAACACTGGGCAGCGTGAGCATATCATCTGTTGCCCCATAAGCACAGTGCATGTATCCACTTGCCTCCCAAGAACAGTGCTCTGTTTCCTGTCCCCTCCATGCAGCAACAAACACAAGAGTGTTCCCGTTTGAGGACAAATTAGTGCAGGGCGAATCAGATTTGGCAGTGTGCACAAGTGCTGCCCTTCATGCAACACCTATCAAACAGGAATTTGCAGAGTCAGAAGCATCGCAGTTCACAGCCCAGTAAGAGGCGGTAAACCTGTAGTGTTGTCCCACCTAGAATACCTGCAACTATATCGACTGCAGTGTTTGGAAACAAAGATCATAAAACGTCAATAGGATGTCTCTTTAACTTTGATGTCACAAATTCACTGAAATCGTTTCCCTGCAAACCTGCTACCCTCACAACATGGATGCCATGTTGTCTGCCTGCTCTCTTGGCGGTATACGACACTGTTCAACAATGCTTAGCGCCGTACACTAAGGGATGCGGACATGAGTTGCTCTGTGAAATACACTTGTTATTACCCACTCCACCAGCCCTCTCATTTTCTACATTAATTGGCTACACATGTATCATTCAAAGCATTTTCCATCGCTGGCCACTACTTTCTCACATCTTTTGGGCAGTGTAGAAATCCCACATCGAAAAAATTGTTCATCTTTTGAAGCGATCCACGAATCGATCCAATGTGTAACTTCTTCATGAGATTGGAAGTGTTGGTCAGCCAGGCCATGCACCATTGATCTAAACAGGTGATAGTCAGAGGGAGCAATGTCTGGAGAATACGGCGAGTGGGGTAGGACATCCCATTTTAACGTTTCCAAGTACGTTTTGACCTCTTTTGCAACGTGGGATCGAGCGTTGTCATGCTGCAAAATCACTTCATCGTGCCTCTCGCTGTATTGCGGCCGTTTGTCATTTATTGCTCTGCTCAAACGCATTAACTGCGTTCAACAACGAGCACCTGTGATTGTTGCACTTGGTTTTAACACCTCATAGTGCACGACACAGAGCTGGTCCGACCAAATGCAGGGCATGATCTTGGAGCTTTGAATATTCGGTTTGGCCGTCGACGTGGAAGCATGGCCGGGATAACCCCATGATTTTTTGCGTATAGGGTTATCGTAATGAACCCATTTTTCGTCCCCAGTCGCAATGGGAAGCAGAAATCCCTTCCGTTTTTGCTCTGAAGCAACTGCTCACAAACACACAAACGCCATTCAACGTCTCTTGGTTTCAGCTCACACGGGACCCAAGTTCCTTCTTTCTGAATCATGCCCATAGCCTTGAGATGTTTTCAAATGGCTTGCTGTATCACTCCCACTAATCGTGCCAATTCTTATTGAGTTTGACACAAGTCTTCACTCAGAAATGTCTCCAATTCTGCATCTTCGAAAACTTTCTCTCTGGTCTAAGAAGTTAAAATCACCGTTCTTGAAGCGTTGAAACCACTTACAACACGTTCTTTCACTAATAGCGTCCTTACCATACGTACTTGAGAGAATTCGATGAGACTCAGCCACTGTTCTATTCATATTGAAACAAAACAGTAACACCTCCCGCAAATGATGAGAATTAGGCTCGTAAACTGACATTTTCAATCAAGAACAACTTTATGATGCAGACACAAGTCGTCTAATGTTTGAATGACGTTATGTTGACCGAGGTCCACGCTAACTGGCCGGCCGGTGTGGCCGTACGGTTCTAGGCGCTTCAGTCTGGAACCGCGTGACTGCCACGGTCGCAGGTTCGAATCCTGCCTCGGGCATGGATGTGTGTGATGTCCTTAGGTTAGTTAGGTTTAAGTAGTTCTAAGTTCTAGGGGACTCATGACCACAGATGTTAAGTCCCATAGTGCTCAGAGCCATTTGAACCAAGCTAACTGCCTGACGCCTGCAATCTGTTTCTTTCGACCGCTACTTACTGTTGCCGCCACCTATCGGCAAACGGCGGAAGCAAAGTCGTACACCTTCTATGTGTATATGTATATATGTATATGTATATATACAGCAGAATCCCACTAATCCGAACCCTGGTAATCCGAACGGTCGGTTAATCCGAACATGAAAAATGTTGGTCTAAGTATGGAAAACTGTTTGGTAAACTGCTGTACATAAACACTATTTTAATTTACACAGTACAGTAAACATGTATCAGAAAAATTTTCAAGAAAACATTAGATTTGGTTTAAACAATGCATAACAATGAAAGAAAAGCTGTTAAACTTACTAAAATACAGTGGACATTTTATCCCTACTGTTTAGATGACAAAAACTTAGTCATTGCTTTTTTGCCGTAATGAAGACAGTCTGTTACATGACACATAGTTTCGCCATCGTTTCATAAACATCAAATCAGCAGGTGTAGTAGTGGGCTGTTGCTCCAAATAACGTAGCGCGAGGTCAAGAGCTTCTGCTGCACCACTGTGTGGCACCAGCTCTCCTTTGTCGCTTTCAGGCTCATTGTCACTTCCGTCACAGCAGTCCACTTCTTCCTGGTCTTGAGTCACAGCAGCAACTAAATCAGCGTCAGTAAGGTTCTCCACGCATGCCCCATCCGCTGCCATCCACTCATCTACATCTCCTTCACTAGCTTCTTCACATCCGTGGATTGTCTGTATCATTTATAGTAGTTTTTCCTCTTCTTTTTAAACTAGGTTGTCCTGAAATTCAAGAGATGTTCACAATTTTCTCCACGGTTTTCTCAGAGTATTTTCTGAAATATTCTGCCATGCCTCAGCAACCCAATAAACAACATCCTTCACATTGGTCTTTTTTATTTTGTCCACGAAAGGAATGCTATCATCTTGCACTAGTATTCTCGTCCATCGGCTGTGGAAGTGGTGTGACATCCGGTGGCAAAAACTTCGACAAAGTTTCTCCATCACATAATTCCTCAGTGCTGGGGTGAGATGGCGCATTATCAATCAATAGGATTGCATGCGGAGACAAATGATTTTCCTTAGAAAACCGTCGAACAGAGGGAACAAACTGGCCGTGAAACCATTCTTTGAACAGCTTACCATCTATCTATGCTTTTTTTCTGGTTGCTATAATAAACAGGTAGGGATTTCACGTTGCAGTTTTTAAAAGCTCTGGGCCTAGCAGATTTGCCCATCAGCATTAAAGGCAGCTTGTGACTACCAGCAGCGTTGCTGCACGCTAATAAAGTCAAACGATCTATGTACATTTTAAAACTAGGAGCATGGTCTTCTGCTTTAGATGTCAGGATATTTGTTGGCAATGCCCTAAAATTAAGGCCAGTCTCGTCAGCGTTATAAATTTGTTGGAGAGAATACTTTCCCTTTCTTATCATTTTTTCAACCTCATGCAAGTATTCCTTTGCTGTATCGTGGTCAGAAGAAAGCTTCTCTCTAGTAACTGTTAGCTGAAGGATTCCATTACGTTTTTTGAATCTGTCCAACCAACCAGTACTCGCACTAAAAGACTCATCACCATTCATTAAATTTGTTCAGGTAAACAGCCTTCTCCTGAACCAGTGCTCCACACAAAAGAGTTCCCCTTTCTTTTTCCTGCGTAAACCAAAGGAGAACTTCATTCACTTTATCATACTAGCACTGATTCAAAGTCTGCCGAATTTCGAGTGTTTTTCCCGAAGACGCTGCACAGGACAGTTCATGCTTCACACGGTTCTTCTTCCAGTCACAAATGGTTGCTTTACCAACACCCAGCTCCGTTGCCCGTTTAGATACATTCTCACCATTGTCTATCCGCTTCAAAGCATTCAGCTTTTCTTTGAGAGTTAACATTGTATGTTTCCGTTTACTCATGACGAAAATATGTACACCACTACACCTGAATGAATACCATACAACTGTTACGCGTGCCAGCGATCGATAATGAACATAACCAAGCGCTTTGTGAGCCAACGGCAGTGCACTGACCTCAGACACTACAAAGTAGACTTGGCCACTGTTTCTATGTTTCGATACAGTGTATCGATACGTGGAACTGTTTCAGTGTTTCGGAATGGCTGTGGTTCACTGTTTCGAAACAGTGGTGTTTCATTCCGTCCCTGTCTCGGATAACAGGACCAGATTCGATCTCGAGCCAGACACAGAAACTGTATTGTTGTTTCAAAATAAGACTGTTTCAGTCCACCTGTGCTTGTATCGAAACAGTGCTGTTTCATTCCGCTCTGTGTCGGACGAGGTTCGGGCTTGGCACCGGTACTGAAACACAACATAACACTTCATTGAAACACTTTCAAGAGTGTCGAAATCTTTTTGACAAGCAATAGCGTGAAGCTGAAGATATCCGAAAATAAAGCTTCGTTTCTAGCTGACTGTCCTATTACGAAATGGCGTAACATCTGCTTTATAAACACTAACCAAACAATAAAACAATGCATACTATTCACATTCAAAATAATAAATACGTGTAAATCATTCAGTTACATTACACTTTTTTATAACATACGCTTCTCTGTTCATGTACAGTAATCACACAAGAAACGCAAATAAGCCTACAACATTTTGAATAAAAAAAAGGCGTAGAGTGACAGTTATTAGACATATACATAAATTTGATGTAGGTATAATTGCAAGCAATCTGTTTGACGTATCACTGATAGTGTAATGGTGAACAGGAAAGGCTGGGAAGCATGGCGAATTTATACACTCCTGGAAATGGAAAAAAGAACAAATTGACACCGGTGTGTCAGACCCACCATACTTGCTCCGGACACTGCGAGAGGGCTGTACAAGCAATGATCACACGCACGGCACAGCGGACACACCAGGAACCGCGGTGTTGGCCGTCGAATGGCGCTAGCTGCGCAGCATTTGTGCACCGCCGTCGTCAGTGTCAGCCAGTTTGCCGTGGCATACGGAGCTCCATCGCAGTCTTTAACACTGGTAGCATGCCGCGACAGCGTGGACGTGAACCGTATGTGCAGTTGACGGACTTTGAGCGAGGGCGTATAGTGGGCATGCGGGAGGCCGGGTGGACGTACCGCCGAATTGCTCAACACGTGGGGCGTGAGGTCTCCACAGTACATCGATGTTGTCGCCAGTGGTCGGCGGAAGGTGCACGTGCCCGTCGACCTGGGACCGGACCGCAGCGACGCACGGAT
This sequence comes from Schistocerca americana, assembly GCF_021461395.2. Classification (NCBI taxonomy): domain Eukaryota; kingdom Metazoa; phylum Arthropoda; class Insecta; order Orthoptera; family Acrididae; genus Schistocerca; species Schistocerca americana. Next base: position 34,997,374 of record NC_060124.1, read on the forward strand.
GCACGCCAAGACCGTAGGATCCTACGCAGTGCCGTAGGGGACCGCACCGCCACTTCCCAGCAAATTAGGGACACTGTTGCTCCTGGGGTATCGGCGAGGACCATTCGCAACCGTCTCCATGAAGCTGGGCTACGGTCCCGCACACCATTAGGCCGTCTTCCGCTCACTCCCCAACATCGTGCAGCCCGCCTCCAGTGGTGTCGCGACAGGCGTGAATGGAGGGACGAATGGAGACGTGTCGTCTTCAGCGATGAGAGTCGCTTCTGCCTTGGTGCCAATGATGGTCGTATGCATGTTTGGCGCCGTGCAGGTGAGCGCCACAATCAGGACTGCATACGACCGAGGCACACAGGGCCAACACCCGGCATCATGGTGTGGGGAGCAATCTCCTACACTGGCCGTACACCACTGGTGATCGTCGAGGGGACACTGAATAGTGCACGGTACATCCAAACCGTCATCGAACCCATCGTTCTACCATTCCTAGACCGGCAAGGGAACTTGCTGTTCCAACAGGACAATGCACGTCCGCATGTATCCCGTGCCACCCAACGTGCTCTAGAAGGTGTAAGTCAACTACCCTGGCCAGCAAGATCTCCGGATCTGTCCCCCATTGAGCATGTTTGGGACTGGATGAAGCGTCGTCTCACGCGGTCTGCACGTCCAGCACGAACGCTGGTCCAACTGAGGCGCCAGGTGGAAATGGCATGGCAAGCCGTTCCACAGGACTACATCCAGCATCTCTACGATCGTCTCCATGGGAGAATAGCAGCCTGCATTGCTGCGAAAGGTGGATATACACTGTACTAGTGCCGACATTGTGCATGCTCTGTTGCCTGTGTCTATGTGCCTGTGGTTCTGTCAGTGTGATCATGTGATGTATCTGACCCCAGGAATGTGTCAATAAAGTTTCCCCTTCCTGGGACAATGAATTCACGGTGTTCTTATTTCAATTTCCAGGAGTGTAGTAACGGTTCGAAAACCCTTGAAAGACAAAAAATTTTTCTGTTATACTTTCTGATTTATTCGAATTATTTGGCGTTATTTGTGAGTCTATAGTCACTGTGCCTATTATCCACAATGATTCCCTTTGTGTGAATGGAAATTAGCAGGATGGGTATATTACCCATACTAACAGAATATGGGAATCCCAGTAGCATATCCGTTGTTTCTGCAGTTTGCTCCCACTTCCAGTTCCGTTTGTGGTAGTTCTTGTCTTCAGCTATGGCTGTCCGCAGCCAATTGAAAAGTATGGAAGTCACACGACACGGATGCAGCGCATTTGCTGCAGGAAATACGAAACTGCCAAGACGCCTAAGTGATAGTTTCATGCTTTCTGCGATATGATTAGCGCTCTTGCACCTCATTTGTGTTTATATGGACATACTTATAGCGTAGACATTCAAGATGATAAAATGTGTAGGTTTATTAGATTACAAAACACAAACTGTTTCACTGTTTCGAAACAGCGTATCGAAACATTACGTTGTACTGTTTCATTTGTTTCGAAACAGTTACGTGTTTCAGTTTGCCCATCTCTACTACAAAGGTCTCAACAATGCGCAACAACAAGGGCAGGGAGTGAGAGTGAGCCATTGTTCCCATATACATATATCGCAACACCAAAGAATAATTAATTAATCTAGAGTAATGAAATTTCGGGAATAAATTTGTCTATGTAACATATTTAAGTGATGAACATTGCAAGAAATCAAGTTAATTTAATCTTGAGATAACACATTGCAAATGCGAAATGCTGGTACATTAATAGCGTTATCCTCTTGGAAAACAGCCCTGGAACGCTATTCATGAATGGCAGCACAACAGGTCGAATTACCAGACTAACATACAAATCTACAGTCAGATGGTGTTGGGTAACTGTGTGAGTGCTCCTGCTGACACATAAAATCCGACCTCAGACCATAACTCCAGGTGCATGTTCAGCGTGTCTAGCTGACACGCCGGTTAGTTGCAGGCCCTCAATAGGCCTCCCGTGAACCGACATATGGCCGTCACTGGCACCAAGGCACAACCAGTTTTCATCAGAAAACACAACAGACCACAGATTTGGGGTAAGTCGAATGCATACAACAGAGCGTCTGACTCGGCGCCTTACCTGATTTATATCAGTTCATTATGTTACGGTGATGCCAACCACTGCTCATATTGCTACTGTAGGTGCAGTATAATGCACCATAGCCACACACTGAACATGTTAGTCTTCCCTCTCAGTAGAATGATGTGGCAGTCTGGAACCCAGTCTTCTTGAGACTGTACGTTGTCATGTCCACCACTGCCAACAATAATGTACGGTGGCTAAACTCCTGTCATGGCTTTCTGCAATATCGCAGAAGGAAACCCTATTACATGACCTCGTTCAAACTCAGTGAAGTGTTGATAATGGCTTCTTTGTCGCCTTATAGGCATTCTTGACAAACATCAGCTCACCACACTCAATCTCAAAGGTAACTAAAGATCACGACCATTTCAGTGCGTATTTAAAGCAAACCTGCTTTCTTATAATGGTTCCACTGGCGCCACTCTATGCGACTGGCGCGCAATTTAAATATTCGTCGTCCTTCAGTTGTAGAAATACGCCCACGAACTTTCGTTTGTGTCTACCCAAAACAGAATCGCACGAGACTGAAATAATTTTCTAAACTGGACGAGTATCCAGATTACACAGAACTCACTAGACAACATAAAATTTATCAGGTGTCATGAGCAGATGTATAAATTTTTTAACTATGCATCCATTTACATACCTTCACTCCTGCATAGTAGATATTCATTTACTGTATATTGCACCACAGAGCACTAGACTATCACGGTAAATGATAAATAATATGGTATTTCTGTATTTTTATTCTAACTTTAAATACATTTATTGTTGTATGTTCATACATATTATTCTCGTGTTTATTTGCTTTAAATTTCACTTTTTTCGCCGCACATCAATGAGAGAATCCTGTTTGAATTCCCTGTTCAAAATTTCTTTTTCTACACAATTCTTTGCACTATGCAATAGTTTCAACAACTTGGGCTGAGTGTACTGCAAACTGGATAACACTGTTTATGCATTCAAAAGCTTCTTCAGACTTATTACTATTTTTAGGGTCCTCATTTTGTTTCTCTTCTTCGTCCTTTGTTTCTTCTTGATCATATTCTGTGTTGCAGATTTCTATTAAATCAGTTAAAAACTAAAAAATCTGCGACCAATGGTACCGACCGGCCATGTCATCCTCAGCCTGCAGGCATCACTGGACGCGGATATGAAGGGGCATGTGGTCAGCACACTACTCTCTTGGCCATATGCCAGTTTACGAGACAGGACCTACCACTGGTCAGTCAAATGGCTCCTCAGTTGGCCTGACTAGGGCTGAGTGCACTCCACTTGCCAACAGCACTCGACAGACTCGATGGTCACCTATACAAGTGCTAGCCCCGCCTGACGGCACTTAAATTATTAAATCTGTTGCTGAAGTAAAAGCAGAACGAGTTTACAGGAAGTCATAACAAATGTAGCCATCTGCAGTACATGAAATGTTTCCCATTTTAATTAATTCAGCAATTGCTGCTGCATTTTCTTGAGCTTCGATGATCACAGAAGTGCCTTGTTCTTGACATCCAAATTTCGCTTTGTTGAAGCTCCTGGTAACAGTTTCAGGCTCATTTCCCCTACTGCCAAGCCAATTCAATTTACTGCATCCAGGACTGAAACCGACTGTGCAAGAGCAAATGCGTTTTCGACTTCCTCAACACTAAGAATAAAAAACTTCATCAATAATCTCCTATAATGGAATTGAATGTGTACATAAACCCCTGGTCCATGTGTTGTCTGAGGCTGGTTAAACATGACGGGAAACAACACAGTTTCATGTTTGATACCTCGACTTTCAGGTGGTAGGTTGCATTTGCCTTGGAAAAGGAGAACTTGGCGACTTCCGTTTTTCATTTTGGCATTAAAAGAACCCACCCATTCTTCGATAAAGCCACTCACCATCTACGCCTTTTTATTGCTTCACCATGTGATTGGAAGTTTATTGACGTCTATGTTTTGGAAACAACTTGAATTTGCCGCCTTTTCAATCGCCAGTGGGTTCTCCATATCACCTAAATTGTTTCCACACAGCAGTACAGTGAGTCTTCCCTTGGACGTTTTCCCGACGTGCACTTTTCACTTCAAATTACTAGAGATTTTGGATTGAAGGCAGTGCACGATTAAACAGTCCCGCTTCATCGGAATTCAACACGTTCGAGTCATCGCTCGCTGGTAGGTCGCGCAGTAGTAGTAGGAGTTTATCCTTCCAGATACAATTTACATTACATATCTTCCATGCCATTGCTACACTTTCCTGCACATAATTAGCTTCCCCACACACTTCATTCCACACGATGTTGTGCCTAGCTTTGAAACTGTCCAGCCATTCTGTGGCTGCCTTAAATTCCAAGTTCCTTAGCAGCTTTCAGGGCCTCACTCTGCAACATGGGTCCACATAAAGGTATGTTTTTTGCCCACATACTTACTAACCATTCCCACACTATCTTGTTAATTTTTTTCATTTCTTGTCGTCTTCGCCTTTCTTTTCATTTGCCCATACCCTTTCATCCACTCATCCTTCATCTTATCCTTGTTTCTTAATAAATTTGTGTTTTACCACATTTGAAACGCAATGTTATTTCGCCCACAGAGAATTTGTCTTTCTCATTCGCTTCAGTTGCCTTAAACTTTTCATCACGTTTTAGCGACAGATACATTTCGTTCAGCATCATGTTATCAAGTGCTACTCGTCAACTGAAACCGGCAGAAATAATGCAGGTAGATCGGAAATCTTGAGCTTGCCAGGCAACCCAAACTCATCTCTTTCACTGCGCAGACTGTAGCAGATTGTCCATAGGTGCAAAACAGTGTTCCAGTGTGCGCCCAAGCGAATCAGTAATAATTGGAAACAAGAAACGCCGATTAACAGAGATCTCACGAATGATCCATTCCTTTGAAGTACAGATATTGCGCGTAACTCGTTCGTTGTAGCACAGAGCGGCGCAGTTTGATGTCCACAGTGCAGCACAAAAATGTGTTAATAGCAAAAATCACAAGGACACTGTATTTTGTTTACATAGTATCTTTCAAAACAAAACAAACGGATATCATAGATATGGAACAGGACCATCCAAGTCTTCAGTGATGTTATTATCGACTGTTTTCAAATTTCGGTATGAGTTTTTCAGACTTGTCAGCAAAACATTCCACAATGCCTTTCACATGTTGGTCTTCAGATAGGCCGTAAACAGAACAGGACGTAACGTCAAGGTTTCTCGGGAAAATAGTGTTGATACTGATTCAATCGGGGGTAAGACGGCGTCGTCTGCCATTCTCACCGCAATCATTCATAGTATAGGAATGGATTCTGTGCTTCTGTGTCTTCTAAAGCCCAATTCACACTGGCTGACACGTCACATCAAAGCATCCCGCAATACATTTCAAATAGAGGGATCACACAGGCTGTCAATGGAATGTCACGTCACGTGCCTGCGTTTAGGAGACAAAGGTACATTCATTTTTAAAATATTCTTCTACAGGAAGTGTTCGCTTCGTTTATTAGATCGTAATGCAACAGTTTTTTTTTTCATTTCCTGCAGAAGAATATTTTAAAAGTGAATGTACCATTGTCTTCTAAACGAGGGCACAGCAGCATTGTTCGACAGTGAAACAACAGTTTTATATTATTATTGTTAATTCCGATTGTTTTTGTGTACAAGAATGTGTTAACTGAATGTATATTTGTTTTATCTACTGCACATATAGGAAGTACAGTTCACGAACCGTGTTACATTTTCATTTAGCGCAGTTATACCGTTTGTGCGTCGTCCGAAACAACCAATAGCAGCACACGTTAACAGTTCATAGCGCGCCCAGCTAAAATGGCAGTTCTAAACTGAAGGGATAATGCATATACTGTGTATTATATTTTGGCCTATTGGTTGGCATAGTATTACCGTGACAAATCCTACATCATCGAGAGATGATGGATGAATAAAGATAAATGCATTAATTTCCGATTTTAGCATATGACGACACTGTCGGAAGTTTCTTCTCGAGAAACCATGACGTGACGTCACTTTCCATTGACTGCCTCTGTGTGCCCCGCTATTTGAAATAATGAAATGTATTGCGGAATGCTTTGACGTGATGTGTCAGCCAGTGTGAATTGGACTTTAAAAGACACAGAAGCACAGAATCCATTGCTTTACAACGAATGATTGCGGTGAGAATGGCAGACGACGCCGTCTTACCCTCGATCGAATCAGTATCAAAACTATGTTCCCGAGGAACCTTGACGTGACGTTCCGTTCTGTTTATGGCCTATCTGATTACCAGCATGTGAAAGGCATTGTGGAATATTTTTGCTGACAGGTCCAAAAAACACATACTAAAATTTGTGGTCATTGGATATTAACATCGCTGAAGACTTGGATGGTCCTGTTCCATATCTATGATATCCGTTTGTTTTGTTTTGAAAGATATTGTGTAAACAAAGTGCAGCGTGCTTGTGACTTTGTGTTGCAGAGTGTTACGAACAGTAATTAGTTTCTGCGTTGAAGAATGACGTCGGTAAGAGCCAACACTTATGATCCCTTCTGTGTGTCATTTGTATAATGTATAGTCATTACCGTGTTATTTAAGAAGAGGGAAAGAATGGTGTAATATTTTTTTTTTGAGCCAAAGGGGAAAATCTCTTTGCATCGCCTAAAATTTCTTGTCTCTCGTGTTATGGCTCAGCTTCTGCAGCTTTAACTGGTCATTCCAACCATAATTGTTATTTAAAATGAAGACGTTTCCATTCGCATACTTCCTCTCCGGATATGAATATTATAGCTGGTATGGCGTCACTAGGTAAAAGACGAACAGAATAAGAAATATCCACTTAACTTTTGCCATAGGATCTTTTACTTCTTCTCTCGGGAGTGATTCAGAGCAAAAAAAAAAAATGTCCAGTCAGTCATTAGATACTTTCATTTAATTTCTGTTATCGCCAATTTCTTGATTGACAATTTGATTCATTTGCCAACTTACTAGATTATCGTCGCTAAATAGTATAACCGAGTTTTATTAAATATTTGCTTGAAAATATCACGAATGTCAGTGTCAGGCAAGTCATTACATTTATTATGTACAGCTGAAACCACTGTGATATTTTACCATTTACACAAGAAGCGCCTGGTGAAACCTAGAACTGCGATGATATTCTAGCAAATTATAACTGAAAGACACTTCATTCGCATTATTTTTACGTGTATGTATGTGCAAACTAGCACAGTGGTAAAATTGTAGCTCCTTCAGTGTACTGTTAGTATTCATGGTACAGCAGTAGTATTTCATTGGCATTATTTTTACGTGCATGTATGTCCAAACTAGCACAGAGGTAAGATTGGAGCTCCTGCTGTATACTATTAGTATTTATGGTATAGCAATAGTATCGCTTAAATTTCCAGTTGACTACTACATGATGACCAAGGAAATTATTATACCTGTATTATATTAAGCACACACTTGCTGTTTTAAGAACAAAGCAGATGTACTAAAATAGTAGAAATCAAATGTCAACCTGTAGGATGTGTGGAAGGATGTAAATGTATTATCAATAGCAGAGAATACATGCAATATGTATAATTAACATGGACTGCAGAATCAGCTCTTGCCTAGAGTGAGATATTGAAGTGCTAGCCAAAATGCAATTACAGTGTAACAAAAAGCAATATCCACAAACTGTTTTCTGGCTTTTATCACCACTCCCCATGTTTTAGATATAATAATTTATTTGGTATTAGCAATTGATGCTTTTAAATGCAGCCCAGTTGGCAAATATGGGGTGTCTGAGAAACCAGCTTGCTCGGATCACTAGACAACATTCAAATAAATCTTATTAATGAGTTTTATTACAAAATGAAAAGATTACAATATTTATCATGGCAATCACACCGATGTGTCGCAAGGAAAGAGTGACATATGAAATAATCAAGTTTCTTAACTGTTTAACAATTCCAAGTTTGAGCTACACAGAATTTACAAGCAACTAGTGTTGACACTCTGGGCCATGACCAGTCAGGCGCGGCGCTTATGTCCTCTAAGCATAGAGGCCGCTGCTGTCACGTTATCGTCTTGGAGAGGGTTCGGTCAGCGTGCAATTGGCTGATGTCTTCTCACAGCCCTCTGCTCTGTCGCTCCCGACTGGCGTCCCGATGCTTGACTTTAGACTGTAGCAGATGCAATACTGTGTCACCAGACCAGCGACTTCAGTAACATAGTGGCGATAACAGCCTGAAGAAACAGCCAGTGGATAACATCACTAACAACATGAAAACAGTAGCAAAACAAAGACCAATGAACTAATGGGACCTCACCAGCAACAGGAAATATTTGGATGGGGATATGCTTGCTTATAACTCCTTAAAACTTATAAAATCTTGAAAATGTCAGGCTGCAGTGGAAAAATAGATGTTTTTTTTAATTGGGGATGTGATGTATAAAAAGAGATTGCTGGCTTCACAGCCAACAAAATATTGTTGGCTTCCATACTATCACCTTCCAACTAATGTAAGCTTCAGAGTACACTTCACATGCACGTTTCTACTACATTTTTATAGAATTGCTTTTTATTTGACAAATTGGTGGCTTTGCAAATCTCAACCAGACTGTTACCTTTCAGCTGGTACTAGGTCCCAGGATAGTCACTACAATGGCCACTAAGAAAAGAGTGAGAATCAGAGTGGCACTATTGCAATCTGCTTTTTTTTCTCTCTCTTTATTCACTAGACGTATGCCTATAGGTCTAGTACACTATGTGATCAAATCTACCACCGACAATAACTAAGTGACATATTGTTAAAGAACATTTAACTAAAGGTGATGTAGTGAGCTTTGTGTATGCAAACAAGAAGATTGTTCTTCAAAATGTGAGATGTAATTGCTGGGAAAAGTAAAACTTGTAAGTTTTTTTCTGTGTGTATGTCAGAAGCAGTGCAGGACTTCCTTGTAACTTGTGGGGATCTTTGCAGTTGTTTGGCTTGAAACTGATGCATATACTGTAGCAAACCCCTTACTTTTGTGGGTGATTTCCTGCCAAGTCAGGTCTTTAGTGTGGTGTGCTGTCAGTTTCACCTCCTTAAGTACTCCTTCATTAACAGTTGAAAAACTAAAATTCCATAATTATGAGAGTAAAGTATGTGGTCAAACATTTTTTGGTGAAGTGATGATTGTACTACATTTATTTGAAGACCAAGCTACAGTTAATCAGCAGGATGTTCATGACTCTACCAGTAGATTACTTATAACACCATATGAATTAGAATTTAATATCTGTATGTATTATTGCTTGCATTTTATCAACAGTGTACTCTTGGGAAAGGGGTAGACTTAGCTGGTAAAAGCCTTGAATGAATCTCTGAAATGTAAGATGGCTTAATACGTTAGATTGTTGTCCAGCAAAGGATTTGGCTAAACGCGTGGGCCAACAAATGATTTCAACTTGTCAGAAGTGCTTAATACAACGAAGGCTGCTAGAATAATAATAATTAGATTAGATTAATACTTGTTCCATAGATCATGAATAAATCTGTGTTTACTGTTAGTGTTTTTTCCACTCACAGTAATTATATTATTATTATTATTATTATTGGCGAATTTTCCCTAAAAGGAAATCGTTAAGCTTATGACTTTGAAGGCTTGTTCTTCTTGTCCTTCCAGTACTCCTTCATTCTCTTGGAGAGGGCCTCTTTTCTCTCCTCAGACCATTCTTGTTTGGTCCGCTGTTTTAGCGCTTCTGACTTTACTTCCCAATTGTCTATGTGTTTTCGGAAGGTGCTTCTGTCTGTGGTGTTTGTGGTGCCAATTGCTTGTAGGTCTTTTCGGACTCCTTCCATCCAGGGTGTCGAGACTTTAAGTGTCTTGATGTGTTCTAGAATTTTCTTGGTGAGTCTTGTTTCAGGGAGTCTATCTAAATGTCCGTAGAATTTAAGGCGCCTTTTTCTCATATCGTTCTCGATGTTCGAATATGCTTCTACTGTTGAGTTCTTCTGTAGTCTGTAGCCATCTGGTGTGGGTCTTCCTCCTAAAATTTTCCTCATGATTTTGCGTTCTTCTTTTTTGATTTCTTCAATTTTGATTTTCCTGTTGAGTGCTAGTGTTTCGCTGGCATACAGTACGGCGGGTTTGATTACTGTGTTATAGTGTCTGATCTTGGTGTTTCTGGAAATGCATTGTTTGTTGTAGACGTTTCGTACCATGCCTAGTGATTTCCGTGTCTTCTGTTGTCTGTCTTCGTAAGCCAGTTTCTCTGTTCCGGTCGGTTCGATGATTTCACCTAGGTATCTGAAGTGTGTGACACCTTTAATTTTGCCGTACTTGGTTGTGATGTCGTCGCCTTCTCTTGTTAGGACTTGCGTTTTTTCAAAAGAGATTTGTAGGCCGACTTTCTCGGCGCATTCTTTCAGGATTTCGATCTGTGTTTTTGCTGATGTTGGGTCATAGGTCAGTATCGCTAGGTCGTCTGCGAATGCTAGGTAAGGGATTTCCAGTCTTTTCCTTCCTAATGTGACTGGTCTCCAGGTGTTTTGTCTCCTGACTTCAGCTTCCCATTCGCTCATTACTTTGTCCAGGACGATGTTGAACAATAGCGGGGATAGTCCATCTCCTTGTCTTAGGCCAGTGTGGATTTCAAAGGGGTCCGAGATTTCGCCCATGAATTTGACTTTGGATTTTGTATTGGTTAGTGTCTGTTCGATTAGTCTTCGGGTCTTTTGGTCTAGGCCTTTTTCTCTGAGGATTTGGATGAGGGACTTTCTGTCGATCGAGTCGTAAGCCTTTTTTAAGTCGACGAAAGTGCAGATGATTTTTTTGGGGCTTGTCATGTGGGATTTTATGATTGATTTCAGGTTGAAGATTTGTTCGGGGCAGGCTTGTTGATTTGTTGAAGATTTTATTATTATTATTATTATTATTTTATTATTATTATTATGTCTGCCTCAGTAACAGAGTGGGGAGCATGGCTGACTGCCATGCTTGAGACCTGGGTTTAATTCCCAGGTGGCAAGGAGGTTTTATTTGCACAGGGTCTGGGCATTGTGTTGTCCTTATCATTATTTCATCTCCATACATGTGTCACATAAGGAAACTTGCACTAGGTGGCCGGACAACCCCAAAGGAGGGTCTCCCAGCCAGAAATGCCAATGATCCTCTCATTTTATTTTTATTATTAGATGTTATGCATTCTGCCAAAAAGCAGGTCTTCGCATGGCCGCTCTCCATGTCCTCATGCCTTGTACAGGCTCTTCATTTTTATGTAGATTATCGCTACTTGCTGTTTCTGGCCGTGTCGGTTTTTTTTGGTGTTTTGTGTGGTTTTGTATGGGGGTGGGTGTCTAAATTTGTTTATATTTAGTTTGCCCCCACCTAAAAACACCCCGTTTCCCGCACTTGTCCTGTTGGTGTCATTAGGCTTTTTGTGGAAAGTGTGCGTTTTTGTTTTTCAATGTATTTTCATCCTCATAATGTGTATGTACCGACTTTATATGCGCCATATTGGAATCATGGTTTATGGTCGTTTCCGCCATATTTGTAATGTCATGGGTCAAAGCAGATGGGCGGGATCGGACACTTCCGTATTTCCCCCCTTTCTCTGTCATCTCCTCCTTTCCACTTTCTGTGTCCATTTATTCGCACCCCTCTCTCCGTCTCTCTCTGGTTCTGTAGCAATATTCTAATCATAAGCCATAAATACAACTTTCTTGTTTGCTAACATACATCCTGACTGTGTCTGTCGGAATGTGCGTTAGAGTATTGTGTCAAAATTTGAAGTACATTGGTCAAGAACTTTTCATGATTGTTGGCAATGATGTTTCCTCTTTATATATTACATACACGTTTATATACATGTAAAAAAGATGTATAAAAAGGCACACATATTTGAATTCAGCGTTGCGTCAAAATTTCGAAGCAGTCAACGAAGACCTTTGAGAGATTTAAGATGTGGAACAAACAAACATGCATTTACATTTTTATATAGATTTTCCTTTTAATTATTACATAGGTATTTGTATATAGATATATAAAGATGTGTGTATTCGAATGCAGTGGTGTGTCAAAGTGCCAAGGGAATCAGTGAGGAACTTTCAGAGATTTAAGATTTTAAACAAAACACACACATGCTAGTAGGTATATAACAACATGTGTGTATTTGAATGCCACATTGTGTTAAAAATTTCAAAGTAAATGGTGAAGAACTTTTAGAGATTTATTATTTTGTACAAACATATGGTTACATTTTTTTATACAGATAAAATATGCCATTCAAAATTTCAGGTTCAGGTCCAAGGGGATCAGAAAGAAAAGAAAAGGAAAGAAAGTATTCTTGATCTCTCAAAATATCTGGAAAAAAACATCAGAGTGAAATTTGCTGGTGGCAGGGAGGCAGCTGGTGTGCTCAAGGGTTATGACCCTCTCCTTAATCTTGTGTTGGACAATACTTCAGAGATTCTTAGAGGTAATACAAATGTCTGACCACAAAAATATTTACTGTTTGGATTTATTTACAGTAGCTATCACCCCTTTCACCTTTTTGTGCATAAATAATTTTCTTAAAAGTACAGGGTGTACATAAATTCCAAGAACACTTTCAATTATTTATTGTAGAAGAACCAAACATTGTACAGATTTCATACATATGTCATTCTGAAGAGAAACCCTGAAAGTTTTTTTCATGTATACTGCCACAGTGTAGTTTGGTAATTTGCCGATAGTCAGCGCTAGTCGCAAACATGGTGAGTTCAGATGTGGAGCGAGCTGTTTCATGAAATGACCTCCCTGGTCAACAGATCTCACTTTGTATAACTTTTTTCTGTGGGGACAAATTAAAGATCTGGTGTATGTACTGTCTCTACCACATGATGTAACAGAGCCTCAGGAAAGAATACGGGAAGCAACTGCCACAGTTGACGATGCCATGCTGGGACGGGTATGCCAAGAATTTGATTACTGTATTGACGTCTGCCGGGTCACTTATGATTTGCATATCGAATGTGTGAAAAAAAAGGAAAAGAAAACCTTTTAGAGTTTCTCTTCAAAATGCAATATGCATGGCATCTGTACAATGTTTAGTTCTTGTGCAATAAAGTGTTCCCAGACTTTATGTGCAGCCTGTATGTAGTTTGATGTTGCAGCTAAATTTGTTCAAGAAAGCAGAGCAAATACTGAGCATTGTTTTATTTGCGGTAAACCTTCACTGTTTTGATACGATTGGTCTACCATTAGAATAACCACTTAGAAACAGTATTTAATGTGTTCTTGATATAAAAACAGCTTCGCCAGTGACAAAAAAATCTATAATTTGTTTTGGTTGTGAAGTCTAGTCGTACAATTTAATTTCATTTCACTTACTTATTCAGGGATCATCTTATAAGTAATTTTTTTTCCGTCAGTCTTCTGATTAATTGGCTGCAGCCCACCTTGAATTCCTCACTGGTGCCAACCTTATCATCTCAGTGTAGCTCTTGCAACTTAGGTTCTCAGTTACTTTTGGAATATCAACAAAATTGCGAAAAGGATAGGTTGTTGCAGCCTGGCCAGAGTGGCCGGAGATAGTAGTCACTTTGTGAGTGTATATATATATATATATATATATATATATATATATATATATATATATATATATATATAAAAAACAAAGATGAGGTGACTTACCGAACAAAAGCGCTGGCAGGTCGATAGATACACAAACATACACACAAAATTCAAGCTTTCGCAACAAACTGTTGCCTCATCAGGAAAGAGGGAAGGAGAGGGGAAGACGAAAGGAAGTGGGTTTTAAGGGAGAGGGTAAGGAGTCATTCCAATCCCGGGAGCGGAAAGACTTACCTTAGGGGGAAAAAGGTCTGTATGTGTGGATGGATATGTGCGTGTGTGCTAGTGTATACCTGTCCTTTTTTCCCCCTAAGGTAAGTCTTTCCGCTCCCGGGATTGGAATGACTCCTTACCCTCTCCCTTAAAACCCATTTCCTTTCGTCTTCCCCTCTCCTTCCCTCTTTCCTGATGAGGCAACAGTTTGTTGCGAAAGCTTGAATTTTGTGTGTATGTTTGTGTTTGTTTGTGTATCTATCAACCTGCCAGCGCTTTTGTTCGGTAAGTCACCTCATCTTTGTTTTTATATATAATTTTTCCCACGTGGAATGTTTCCTTCCATTATATATATATATATATATATATATATATATGTGTGTGTGTGTGTGTGTGTGTGTGTGTGTGTGTGTGTGTTTCTTCTCTTTTCTGAAGAAGGCTTTGGCAGAAATCTCAGTGTTTAACAATCTTTCATTGTGCATGTCTGCAGCTCAGTTGTTATCTTTACAGTGAGTAGTAATCTGTCATTTTTGCAGTGTTATTCATAATACTGTAAAACATATGAGTAGGGTTAATTTACACATCTTTCTTGTATTACTGTGAGAAGGTGCTTGTGGTATTTGGATATGTATTGCACTGCTGAACAGTAGTTAAACTGATGTACCAAATGGGAAAATGCATTCCTTGAACTATGTTGCTGCCACCTGACGTAGATAATGAGAGGAGAAAGGGGTAGGTAGATATATGTGAGAGCGTGATTAATGAATTGATAACAGGAAGCAAAATATACACCTCTAAGCAACTAGGCTGCCACCAATCACCGGACCTTAAGTTTAATCTTTGATCTCCCACCTGTCCATTTTTATGTGTATTGTTCCAGGATCCCAGATTTATTGTTTATTTTTCTTGGAATTTGTCTTCTTTGTCTTCAGTCTGTCCTTCCATTATATTATCTTTCCCCCTCCCCTTTTTGCAACTATACAAGGAATTTGTACTGTGCAGTATGCAGATTGACTGTCATAACCTGCCTAACACAGTATATTTTATACACAGATCCAGATGACCCATACAAATTGACGGAGGACACAAGAATGTTGGGCCTCGTTGTGTGTAGAGGAACTTCAGTAGTGCTTATCTGCCCCGTGGATGGAATGGAAAGCATACCAAATCCATTTGTTCAACAAGAAGCATGAACTATCACCAAAAAATATTTTCCTTTTCCTTTTGCATTTAAGTACCTATATAATTATTTGTAAATAAACTGATTCTTTTATAAATAAATATATTGGACAACTGTAAACCTTTACTTTCATTCTGGTATATGTATGTGAAATTTGAACAAAAGCCCACTGCAGAGAAGCAGAAGAGAATTTGTATTTAACAAAAGATTTGACTGTTGTGGATTTTTTTTACGTGCTTTGACAAATTTTTTATGGATAGCCCGTTACAGAACTAAACAGAAATTGTACTTTTGTCACTAAGTACACAAAAGAGTAATATTACAGAAAAAATTGATACATAAAAAGAAAAACCATACATATTGTCAAATTCAAAATGAGACTTCTATGTGAATGGAGACTCAAAGGAGAGTTAATCAAAGGGAAACAAGACCACTGGGAAAAGCAATCTACACAGGCAACTAGAACGTGGTACCTGCAAGAAACCACACACGAAATACTCTGCCAGAGAGAACCAAAACCCGATCAGTGCTGTGAGGTGGTTCCCTTACTGTGGGATGGACTGTAGAATTCTTTCAGTGTGAATTCCTGCTTAACAATGAAAGCACAGATTAGAAGCAGCACATTCATATAAGAACTGCCATACAGAGTACTTGAGGAAACTGTCAGCCATAAATTTATAGAAGAGGATCTTAAATTAACACTGAAGACCCAGGACCCTTCTTACTCTCAGACCTTCAGTGTGTTACGGAACTGCTTTAAACTTTTTCACATTAATTAAGAGTCATCTCCACTAATTCTAGTGGGAGTAATTATTATTTGCAGTCATTGATCACCTTGCTGACATTCTCCTTATTCTAACATTACAGATCAAAAAACTTTCACATTATCACTAAATTGTGAATTGACAACTGTAATTGAACTTGCAATTGAATCTGCAAAATATCGCTAGTCAAAGTTGATCCTAGTTCACAGCACGTGTAATAATTAATAGGTAGATTTATATTTAAGGTTACACTTTTATTTGCTAAAAAAGCAGAGTGAATGGTAATTCCATGTCATCTAATCAGGTGGACAGTATTGGTAGAAAGATAGTAGTTCACGCCTCTTTCTCTGGTAAGTGCATAGCGTGTAAGTGATGAAGGACTTTTATGGTCAAACATCATCATAATCCAAAATACCAACTACTAAAACTGGTACTCCAGTATATTAGGAAACTCTCTCTTCTCTCTTCCTTCTCTCTCTCTCTCTCTCTCTCTCTCTCTCTCTCTCTCTCTCTCTCTCTCTTTCGCCCCCCCCCCCCCTCCTTCTTCCCTCAGTCAATTGATTCTACTGTGGTACTTTACAAACCTAAATCTGCTCAGTCTTGACCCTGTATTTCAATACATGTAGGAGCAGTCATAACATCCTTTAGCCTGATCACAGTGACTGTGTATCATGGCTTCTGTGCCAAAACAAACTGAAAAAACTGGGAGCTGCCGGATCTATAACCAGTCAACTGTCAGGCACGACTCTGGGAGATCAGTTCAGTCCAAGTACAAAATGTGTACATGTCACAGTGACACTCCAAATGTGCTCAACAGCATTGAGGTCAAGTGACCTGTGAAGCATCCTTAAAAGTAGTGCTCCTAAAATAACTCCAACCATTTGGGAGTTACACGTCCTGCTGAAGGTGCAAGTTGTTTGTGAAGTGCTGTCGACGAGCAAACATATGTAGATTATGGGACAATAGGTTCCTGTATCATTTGCCATTGCCATCAAGAGATGGCAGATGTATCCATTTCGCCCCCAAAATGAGAATACCGCTATTATCTGCCAGAACGGTGCTCAATCAGCAAGTGGAAAGCATCCTCTCACATAGTTTTCAAAGTACTAATGCTTTGCTGTTGGCATGTACCAGGCAGTTCTGTGACCCATTTGCTTCCTTATACCATGTTTGGCATGTTGGTGTTGTGTTAAAAGCTGGATCTTAATTTTCAGTGCGCAGACTTAACTGTAGGCATGGCTTCTGTTCCCAAAAGTGACTTACTGGACCCATGTGAAACCACCTCTGCATCTGCATATAACTCTTTAAGCCACCATACAGTGCATATTGGTGGGCACTGTGTACCTATATTATTGATGTCTACCGTATTCCATTCACATACTGATCTGGGAAAAAGGACTGTCTATATGCCTATTTAATGCTATATTCCCTCTCATGGTCATAATCACTATGTAGCATATACGATGGTGGCTGCACAGTTATCTCACAGTCTTGTTTGAATACATGTTCTCTAAATTTTCACACCGGAGTTTTGCAAAAACTACATCAGGATTTCTATTCAGATTTCTCAGCATTTCTGTTACACTTTTGTATGGACTGCACTAACCTGTTATGAACATACCAGTGCATCTCTGTATTCTTGAAATGTCTCATATCATACCTATGTGATAAGAGATCTAAACTCTGGAATTGATCACACTAGTGTCTTGTATCCAGTTTGCTTTACAAATGGATTGCATTTTCTCAAAACTCTTTCAACAAATCTAAGTCTCCCATTCGACCTTACCTAAAACAGCTTCTACTTGATTGTCTCATTTCATAACCTTTCCTAGTATTACCCCTAAATACATATGACATGGTGTACTCAAGATGTTCACCACCAATGTTTTCATTACACACTATCGTGTCATTAGTATTATCTTACATCTATCCACACTTAGAAAGAGGTGCTTCTCTAATACACGGAGCAAATTTCATCCAAGTGTTTGTGCATTTCCATACTGTGGCCCAACAGTGCCATCAGTAAACAATCTGATAGTGTCACTCATCCTAGCTGATAAATCATTTATGTATATTGAGAATATTAGAGGTTGTATTATGCTTCCTTTTGGAACACCCAATGTTACTAATGTTTCAATCTAACATTTCCTACCCAGTATAACATACTTGACTCTGTTAATTATTTGCTGAGCCAACCACATATCTGCAAAGATACCTTTTTGGTCATGTCTTGGTTAGTAGTCTACTATGTTGTACAGTGTCTAAAGCCCTTTGGAAAACTACCTATTCACCTGCATCTGTTGTTTGAAAGAGGTTGTTTATGAATAAAGCAAGAAGCAAGCAAGCTGTGTTAATGGATTTCAGGTCTGCCTCATGCATACAAACCCCCCCCCCCCCCCCCCCCTACACACACACACACACACACACACACACACACACACACACACACACACCTAAGTATGGTTCATCACTTTTGTGCCATTTTCAGTGGATACTCTTTATTCAGTTCTGTAAAATGGAAACATGTTTTAAGTAATTATTTTTATTTATTGTTCAACTGATTTAACCTTTACTAGGCACAGCCTCTTTAGCCTTAAACTAAGAAATACAATCTCAGTCGCTGTTTTCATGCCTCCGTGTCTCCTGACACCCTCCACCAGTTGAAGCCTGTGACTTTCTTCAGTTCTTTAGTCCAGTGAGCAGGTGGTCTACCCTTGTGGTCATAGTGTTGCTGCAGGACTCCACTCTAGTACTGCCTTTGTCCATCTTCTGTCAATTTTTTGTGTGGTATGTCCTGCCCATTTCCATTTAAGAGTGTTAGTTAGCTAGCTACTTGTTCCATAGATCAAATTCATGGTAAACATTATGATGCAGAACTTGTCAACACAACATACATAGAACACTTCATCTCTCGATATATAAAAGGCAATGTTTCGACTGATGGACCCACTCACTGACTTATCATTGCCCAGCCCAAACCACTAAGAATAGAAATTCGAAATTTCCAGAGCGTAAAATACGGGATCAAAGGGTTATTGAAAATATCTCTCTAGTGAGGCAATTAGATGTACGAAAATTAGTATTTGGCTTCTCAGTCAGAAATAAAGAAATATGTTTTTCAGCATTTTTGGAAATTTAACCCCTATGGAGGTGAAATAGTGGGTGAAAGTTGTTTTTAAATAAATCACTATTAAAGAACTGTTAAAGTATTTTTAAAGCTTTTATCTGCAAAAGTTTGTGTTTGTCTTCTTTGTCAGATGTTAAAAAATAAGCATTTCACTGTTTTTGGAAACTTAAACCCTACATGGGTGAAATGTTTCATGAAACTATTTCATTGTGAAAGCATTTGTAAAGCTAAACCTTTGAAAATTGGTGTTTGGCTTCTCAGTTAGAAACGAAAAAAATAGTGTGTCACTGTTTCTGGAAATTGAATCCCTCAGGGAGTGAAATAGGAGCTGAAAATTTTTAAGACTGTATTTAGTTATATTGAAAAAACTTTAAAGATAAATATATGAAAATTGGCATTTTAAAGAAATATGCCCTAAGGTCAGTAAGTCAACATATTTTCATTCATTGATGCCTTATGGGATACTATTCTGAGGTAGCCCCGCACTCGGATGAAAAGTAATAACTGCACAATAGAAAGTAACTAGAATTATTTGTGGAGTTTGCATATGTACATCTTGAAGGTATATCATTAAATACCTGGGCATATTAACTACAGCATCACAACAGTATCTTTATTCACGGGTGAAATTTGTTATCAATAATGTATCTAAGCTTAACAACAACAGAGACATTCAGAAGTACAACACTTGAAGAAAAAATGATCTGCATTGCCCTTTAACGAATGTAAGTTTTGCACAAAAAAGAATGAAATACACAGCTGTAAAACACATTGACAGTCCACCCATGGAAGTAAAATAGCTGACAAGTGGCAGAAACATTTCCAGATTTAGATTAAAGAACTTTTAGCCCAAAGTTGGCAGTTATTCTTATGGCAAAAGTAGCTGAACGTAAACAATTCAGCAGATGTCCGTGTGTGGCTTTTCCAGTTGAACTTCCCATCAATATGCACACCTAAGAACATACAATTTTCTATCGCATTTATTATTTTTTGTGGTATACTAGATTAGTAGGAGGAGATGGATATTTGTGACAGTACGAAACTACATGAATTGTAATTTTTCAAAGTTTAAACCTATCCCATTTGTGGGCAAAACCATTCAGTAACTTGCACAAAACAGATCTTTTACTATTTCCTTTGTAGATGCTTATTTTCTCAGCTTCACAACAATGCTTGTAAAATCAACAGACAGGACTAATTCTGCATACTGATTCAAATAAATTGGCAGTTCCTTCAAATAAAGCAAGAAAAGTTGTGGGCCAATGATCTAACCTTGTGGGGTTCCCACTGTAATTTCTCCCCATGCAGATGATGTGGCATTCCTCTTTGTATTAGTCAAATGGCCTAAGATAACTACATGCATCCTGTTTCTCAAATAAGAACTTGTGGGGACAGAAGTTCTATGGACTTCCGTCCCCAAGAATATTGCTGCAAACAACAGTGTCTCTGGACCTTGGACAGTGGGTTCTAAGACACCAAGTGTTTAAGTTGTATCTGTTCATGTAATGCATATAAATAAATATTGTCTATGTGAATCAGTAATGTTGAGAGTCATTACACATCATGAACATTGTGTTCGTTACCCAAATCCTGCATTGGTGACACTGAGTTTTTTGACAACACACCGCGACATTTTCGTGTAACACATTGCTCCACCTCCACCTGATGTGAGAATCCAACACCTTGTCAGTGTGGATCCTACACACACCGTTGATCAGCCAGCTACAGTCAACGATAGCAAGTGTTTATCTAACGACTTTTCACTGCTTCAAGACAGAAACTGCAATTCTTCTGCATTTAATACCTGCACAACAACGCAACCATTGGCACAGTCGACCACAGTGCCTTTAATGAACACTGAAAACAGTGCTAGAGTGCTTATGTGGACACTAACCCTGTGAGACTACATAACGAAGAGATGACGACGATTGGTGGCAATGCACAATGGCGTTATTATGCTGCCCCCGCCATTGTCGAGCACAATATTCCAATTGATATACATTCAGCTAGTACTAATGCTACTTGCAAGTCTCCCTATCAATCAAGTGACTCTACCATTATTGAGATGTCAGGCATTGACAGACCAATTACAGACAACAACCACAGACGTAACAAACGCAGGGCAGTGTATTTGGTGGTCTCAGGGACAGATAGTGCAGGTTAACGGTGATTTTGAACAGAATGGCATATTTCCAAAAACTGATTTCGCTCTCGCATATCACGCGGATGACATCGCGGCAGCCATGCTGCATACCACGGTACACCTCAGGCATGACATAATGGCCATGTCAGCCGCACCACTCCCCACAGCCCAGCTCCCACCGGGATATGCTGATGCCCGTTGCATGCTGGTACGAACGCACGATATGATCATTTTACCAGAACCGCACATCAACCGCTGCCAGGACGCCACAACAGACACATCAACAGTACTACGGCCACAAGAGGGATATCCGAATTACAACGTGACTGCTACACCACCCACACTGACAATGAAAGGCGTCATGTTTGAGCCAGACATCACCACCACGCCTACAGTGAACCCCGTGCCATGTGGGTCGACGATGATTACAAGACACACTGCTGATCATATGGGCACACCACAAGGACCTCCCACGCCGTGGTGGCCTCCGACCGACCGTGACTTCAACCCACCTACTGCGATGCGTGTTACGCCCTAGAGGGACTACGCTGTTAACATGGACTTACTTGCTACGCCACCCAAGCCCCGCACTATGTTTCGTTACACTGACGCCACCACAGCAACCGTAACGCAACTAACAGAACAGTGTGCACAGTGGACACACATACAAACTGTGATATCCAACAGAACTATATTTCTCCAGAGTCTGCTGATACCTCTATACATCACATGGGTGACAGCACAGAAATATCAGCCGCGCCACGACACTCGCCACTCCACGGGTGTGACGTCACTGCCCGACCGGCAGCGCCGCATGCAAGACCACAGCTCCAACCGGAATACCACGCCAGACCTTGCCGACAGGTACAACAAACAGTGGCCAGACCTCATCAGGCCACCACAGTTGGTCCGAGCAACGTTGCGACTACTGCCAACACAAAACGACCTCTACAGGAACCACCCACCGTCTATCGAACTCCACCTGCCGCCCATTCACACAAACTCACCAGAATTGTGCTTTGCTTTATGCAGATGTATGATGAGGATGGCAGGGATTGAGGATGACCAGAGCAAACTGTTAATACTTCTCAACCACCTCGGAGAACAAGTGGATCTGGTCAGCGATCTACTGCTAAATACTCCGACTGCACACAAATATGAGATGGTGAAGTCACTAATATTGCAACAATTACCACACACGCCGGAGCAACAACTGCACCTCACCATTAACGAGATAATGCTGGGCAATGACACACCACTGATGTTATGGCACAACTGTGCCACCAGACACTGATCAGTGCCAGGACACCCATCTACGACCACCATGACAGCGATGGATACGGTGCATAACAAACAAGGATGGTAGCAATGGCAGACACGGCGCAGACACCAGACAACCTCCCCCCCAGCTACCTTCCAGGCCACAACCACTGCAGAGCCCCAACAATCACAGTGCACATGCCCAGCTGCTGCAGGAAATAAACAAACAAGGGAAATGGCCGACAAGGGTCGTGACAACATGGCCAACAATGGTCATGACAACACAGCCCAGCCAAGACCAAACAACAAGCAGCTACCGCTGGTTTCACATGAGGTTTGGCACTGACGCACGCCGCTGCCAACAGCCATGTGACTACCCAAACTACACTGAAAGACTGGCCTAGGCCCAACAGCCCACCTCCCTACAACAAGTTGCCTTTCTACTGGAGATAGCAGCACACGCACACACGCGCACACACACACACACACACACACACACACACACACACAGAGGCAGACTGCGTCGACTGTTTGCTATGACCACTACACCAGTACCTGCTGGTCAATACGGGTGCAAAATTCAGCACGCAAACCCACATATCATCGCATGAGATTACAAGCCCTCAACCATACAACTCTGAGCGGCAAATGATTCAGTAATAACGGTAATGGGGACTACCTCCGCTATGCTCTAGCTAGACGACCACACACCACGTCCATGGACTTACTTTGTGGCCAAAACGGTGGAACTGGTGCTCGGAGCGGACTTCCTCCATCATTACCGCCTCATCCTGGCTCTCAGCAAAGCTCTGTTATTACAAGACGATGGACTACACCCTATAGGGGGCATCTGCAGTGACAGTCTGCCGACCACTGCTAGACATCGAGACCACAGCAGATCTGTGCATTACAATGTGCAACACTGTGCGACGAACTCCATGAAATGACGATGGCCTACGAAAACATCTACAGAGAGAACAACAATTACAAAGCATGTACAGAGAACGAGCAGCTATGCAGCCGCCACCAAGAACTGGACAGCCAACTGCAACAAATACGGCAACAACTGCAAATGGCCCGGCCGGTGGACCCAAGAGCCACAGGATAACTGTACAACCACTAGCACAGATACACAGGTCAGTACATTGCCTATTATACTCGGTGATGCAGCTCTCGCATCCGGGTTGAACAGCGACAATGTTTCTGCTCTCACAAGCGGGTTACCCACTGACAAGACCACCATCCCTGCAGACAGATTGGACAACAGGATTTCGCCCCCTGGACCACACCTACCAAACAAACCAGTTAGCATAGTTACGGACGGCACCATCCACAGAGTTAACATGACTCCAGGACCGCCCATACGCCGCCTCCCACACTGCCTAGTCTCCCATAGACTAAAGGCAGCCATTGAAGAATTTCTCCAAGGGTGGTACAATCAGACCTTCAGACAGTTCATGGGCATTACCTATCGCTATGCGGCCTCTGCAGCAACTACCGGTACCTCAATGCCAGAACGATTATAGATAGCTACCGGGTCCAGAATATCCAAGATTTCGAACACAATTTGGCAGGGGCAACCATCTTTGGCGTACAGGACTGTAAAAGAACATACTCCCAAATACCGATGGCCCAGGAGGAAATTCACAAAACAGCCAATATCACTCCATTCGGTTTATATGAATTCTTATTCATGCTGTTCAAGTTGAAAAATGCTGCACAGACGTGGCAAAGATTCATTGATGGGTTGTTTTTCAATGTGCCACACTGTTACTCTTATTTAGACGATTTAATTACATTCTCAAAATCCAAAGGAACATGAACGACACCTGCATGTAGTAAATGACAAGCTGTCACAACATGGGGTGGAAATTAATACTGACAAATGCCAACTGCGACAGCCTTGCGTCACGTTCGTCAGCCACCTAGTTGACGCAACAGACATACGGTCCACACAGGACAAAATTGAGCAGATTACTAACTGGTCCCCTCCCACAAATTACCAAGAACTACATAAATTTCTCAGCGTTGTCAATTCCTACCAATGACACCTACCCCAGGCAGCTGAAACTCTACTTCCCATCACAGAAGCTCTACAGGTGGAAAAATACATCGGGGAAGAGGAAGCTAACATGGACAGCCAAGATGCATAATGCATTTGACAACATTAAAGCTCAACTAACCCACACCGTCACACTCGCACTACCTTCACTGGATGCTCGTCTTGTCATTACATCAGACGTGAGCAACTGAGCGATAGGCAGGAAGTGCCAGGGATGACACAATCTCTCCGTTTTTTCTGAAAGAAACTGACAGACTCTCAAAGGAACGGTCGGCCTTTGACCACAAACCACTGGCCATGTACAAAGTGGTGCCCTACATCCACGATGATACTGAAGGAAGACCGCTTACTATCTATACAGGCCATCGACCATTAGCTGATGCAGGAAAGAATCCGTCTGTCAATGCCACACCAATCTCACAGTTCACAACAGATGTTTACCACATGTGTGGAGCAGACAATATGGTTGAGGATTACCTGTCCCACCTAGCAGCCGTG
Organism: Schistocerca americana; assembly: GCF_021461395.2. NCBI lineage: Eukaryota > Metazoa > Arthropoda > Insecta > Orthoptera > Acrididae > Schistocerca > Schistocerca americana. The sequence continues at coordinate 35,022,296 of NC_060124.1, forward strand.
ACCACTCTAGTATTTTGATAACCTCACATACAGACCTGGAGAGATTCTTGTCAGGCGGTAACATGGGATTACAACTACGACTGTGCCCTGTGCCCAGAACCAACAAACTACCTCGGTGTGATGTGTCAATGGGGAGGCAACAACCTCTTGTCCCTGCCAACTATCGCCAAACAATATTCGCCTTGCTCCATAACTTAGCTCACTGCTAAGTGCGTCCACAACGAAACTAGTTTCAGAGCGTTATGACTGGCTGAATGTGATGAGGGATTGTGCCACTAAGACACGAACGTGCATTCCTCGTCAGAGGCTGAAGAGAGGACGGCACAACCAGCCACTGTTAGGGAGCCTCCCTGTCCTGTAGGGCCGTTTTTGCCATGCACATATACAGGGTGTTTCAAAAATGACCGGTATATTTGAAACGGCAATAAAAACTAAACGAGCAGCGATAGAAATACACTGTTTGTTGCAATATGCTTGGGACAACAGTACATTTTCAGGCGGATAAACTTTCGAAATTACAGTAGTTACAATTTTCAACAACAGATGGCACTGCAAGTGATGTGAAAGATATAGAAGACAACGCAGTCTGTGGGTGCGCCATTTTGTACATCGTCTTTCTGCTGTAAGCGTGTGCTGTTCACAACGTGCAAGTGTGCTGTAGACAACATGGTTTATTCCTTAGAACAGAGGATTTTTCTGGTGTTGGAATTCCACCACCTAGAACACAGTGTTGTTGCAACAAGACAAAGTTTTCAACGGAGGTTTAATGTAACCAAAGGACCGAAAGGCGATACAATAAAGGATCTGTTTGAAAAATTTCAACGGACTGGGAACGTGACGGATGAACGTGCTGGAAAGGTAGGGCGACCGCGTACGGCAACCACAAAGGGCAACGCGCAGCTAGTGCAGCAGGTGATCCAACAGCGGCCTCGGGTTTCCGTTCGCTGTGTTGCAGCTGCGGTCCAAATGACGCCAACGTCCACATATCGTCTCATGCGCCAGAGTTTACACCTCTATCCATACAAAATTCAAACGCGGCAACCCCTCAGTGCCGCTACCATTGCTGCACGAGAGACATTCACTAACGATATAGTGCACAGGATTGATGACGGCGATATGCATGTGGGCAGCATTTGGTTTACTGACGAAGCTTATTTTTACCTGGACGGCTTCGTCAATAAACAGAACTGGCGCATATGGGGAACCGAAAAGCCCCATGTTGCAGTCCCATCGTCCCTGCATCCTCAAAAAGTACTGGTCTGGGCCGCCATTTCTTCCAAAGGAATCATTGGCCCATTTTTCAGATCCGAAACGATTACTGCATCACGCTATCTGGACATTCTTCGTGAATTTGTGGCGGTACAAATTTGCCTTAGACGGCACTGCGAACACCTCGTGGTTTATGCAAGATGGTGCCCGGCCACATCGCACGGCCGACGTCTTTAATTTCCTGAATGAATATTGCGATGATCGTGTGATTGCTTTGGGCTATCCGAAACATACAGGAGGCGGTGTGGATTGGCCTCCCTATTCGCCAGACATGAACCCCTGTGACTTCTTTCTGTGGGGACACTTGAAAGACCAGGTGTACCGCCAGAATCCAGAAACAATTGAACAGCTGAAGCAGTACATCTCATCTGCATGTGAAGCCATTCCGCCAGACACGTTGTCAAAGGTTTCGGGTAATTTCATTCAGAGACTACGCCATATTATTGCTACGCATGGTGGATATGTTGAAAATATCGTACTATAGAGTTTCCCAGACCGCAGCGCCATCTGTTGTTGAAAATTGTAACTACTGTAATTTCAAAAGTTTGTCTGCCTGAAAATGTACTGTTGTCCCAAGCATATTGCAACAAACGGTGTATTTCTATCGCTGCTCGTTTAGTTTTTATTGCCGTTTCAAATATACCGGTCATTTTTGAAACACCTTGTATATTTAGTGGGGCCAGTACCTGAATCTAACAGATTTTGTTATATCCTGTCGGTCATTGACCAAACGATTCGGTGGGTGGAGGCTGCACTACTTAGGGACATATTAGAAGGGACAGTAGCGAGATCGTTCATCCACCTATGGATAGCGAGGTTTGGCTGCTCCGAGTCACTAACACCCAATCAGGGCAGACAATTCGAATCAATCCTGTTTATGGAACTGTTCCGCCTCTGCGGCTGCCACCAATTCCATACCACAGCCTACCATCTGCAGCCAAACGGCCTAGTGAAATGGTGGCACCACATGTTGAAAACAGCACTGTTATGCCATGATAACGAGTGGTTAGAGGTCCTAGCCTGGGTTTTGCTGGGTATCAGAATCGTTCACAATGAGGACCTCAATGTTTCGCTAGTGGAGACCCTCTACGGCAAAGCAGGCCTTGTATGACGGGTCAGAGATTGAATACACAGCATCAGAGTCCCACCACACAACACCCACTGTATTTGTGCACAAAAACCTAGACTTTCACTCATGTAATACTACGCACAGACACCATCTAGCCAGCGCTGCACCCAGCATTCAGTGGACCGTATAAAGTACTAAGATGGGGACCCAACACATTCGAAATCATGCTAGCCAGCAAACCCACTACTGTATCTGTCAATAGACTGAAGCCAGCAAGGACTTTGGCGGAGACACCGCGCAACAGTACTGCCCCTTTGGCCTCACAACATGACACAACCCCGTTTTCTGTCACAGTCAATGTAAACACTATCTTCCAGAAGATATCACAGTGTCTCTACATGGCACAACAATCGTGGTGTCTGCCATCTACGAAAACCGACAGTTCGGCAACAACATGGTGTCGTGATTATTATACCACTCCACACCGATAGCACAATCAGTCGATATAGCCGCACTGTTATCTACACTATCCAGCGATGGCATCCTACATGTGTCAGCCCCAGAACACAACACGGAAAACCGGACACCCCCACCAAAGGATCACGTACAACCACTGATGGATGACCTAATGATTGCACCTCCAGTACCACCTATTCAGCCAGTACCGATGTCACGAAGAGGCAGACCGCAGTGCTGACCAAGACATGTAGATGAGTACAAGCTCAACAGTGTCTCCAGAGACGACCTGCACCACACTGCAACACAACTTCAGCATTCCATGCCTTTGGGGAGGAGGGGGGGGGGGGGCTATGGACTACTGTCCCCAAGAATATCACTGCAAAAAAACAGTATCTCTGGACCTTGGGCAGTTGGTTTCTGAGACACCAGTTGTTTAAGTTGTATCTGTCTGTATAATGTATATAAATAAATATTGTGTATGTGAATCGGTAATGTTGACAGTCATTACACATCATGAACATCGCATTCGTTACCCAAATCCTACAAACTAAACCAGGCATTTGCTGAACTACGTATTTCATAAAAAAAACTTCTCTAATAGAAATTGTGGTGGAGACAACCGAATGCCTTTGACAGCTCACAGAAGATCCAATTAGTGCTGCTTACCAATCAAAGAATTTATTATATCCTCTACAAACATAGAACTAGCTGACTTAGCAGACTGGCCTTTTTGAAATCCAAACTATGATAGATTACATATCCCATTACTACGCAAGTGGGTGACAACTCTGGAGCACATTACCTTCTCAAAAATTTTAGAAAATGATGTAAGTAGTTATTGACAACATTTTACAGAAAGTCTTAACAATGACACACTACAATCTTTCTGGGAAAACACCCCGAGTTAATGATGCATTATATAAGTGACTAAGAACATTACTATTACAGGGCCACCACTTTTTAATATCTTATTGGAGATATTATCCACCCCATATCAACTTTTACTTTTAGAGTCTTGATGATCTTCCTTATTTCAGATAGAGATTAATTTTTAATGCACTAAGTGTCCTCTTTATTGCTTCTTCAGTGACTGTTTTGCTTTCTCTTCTGAATTACTTGCATCAATTTTCTCACTCATTTTAAAAAAGTAATAATTAAAAATACCTGTTACACTTGCAATTTATTTTAAAATGCTCACAGTCTCTTTAGCTGAAATAATGTCTCTTCTGTTGCTTCTTTTCCTGTCTCTCTTTTAACAATATTCCATACTGGCTTTAATTTATTGTCTGATCTGCCAGTTTCTGAAAGATGCGCATACTCCTGCTTTTTACAACTATTCTTAATATATTTCAGTATAGTTTATACCTGTATTAAGAAAATATTTCTCGGTTATTACTTGTTCTAGTTATTTTGTAAGAGTCCTTTTTTCATTGTGAACAGACTCTGGTGCTTGTAGTGATCCAAACTTTCTTTAATGACTTGCTGTTCTTACATAAAATTATGTTTTTAGGAAAACTACTCTCAGAAATGGATACAAACTCATCAAGAAATAGTTTGAATTTAAATTTAGAATCATTGTAAACTTCACTCCAGTCAACAGTTTTAGGCTTTCTTTAAAATCTTCAGTAGTTTTGGCATTAATCAGCCTGACTGTTTTCCGAACAGTACATGGAGCTAAGTTCTATAATGTGACCAACTGTGCACCATTATTTGACAATACAGTTACCAATGGAGAGCCATGTTTTTCTTTAACTTCTGCTTGTTGAATGAATATATTATTCATATGGGGTACTATTGTCTTAAACAACTCTGGTACAGAAATTTATGGCTGAGACCAAATTATAAGTGGTTCTAAGTTCCAGATAACTTTTCCTGTCAAATTCATTCAGGAAATTTACATAACTTTAATAATGTCTTCCTTTTTTCTGACAGAGAGCACAATAATTCATCAGAAATGCTCGTTAAAATTTCCCAGTTAACCAGGAGACCCGTATAATGGAACAATCACAAATATTATATTTCCCCATAGTAACTCACAAGAGCATGCTATTATATCCTCTATACAGAATTTACTTATCTCTACATTTTTGTATTTACAGACCTTTTTTTTATAAATTTGGCAACTCCTCCTTTGTCCATATTGGATCTACTGAACATGCAGCTAATTTATAACCACATGCATTAAGGTTTTCTATTCCTGTGGTTAAACTGTGTTCACACAGAAAAAGGACATCAGTTTCTTTCCAATTTATATCATCTTCCAAACACATTAACAACCCATTTACTTAACCTTTCATCCCTGATATTCTGATGAAGCAAATCGATTTAACTTTTTAGTCTCTTATTATAAGTTGAACAGGGAGTCTGTCAATTTAATTTCCTTTAGTGCTGTCAGCCTGAATTCTGATTTGATCTGATGCCAGTGTCTCACCTGGCCACATTAACCTCAGGGTTCTACCTTTGTGTTTCTTGCTAATAGATCTACTAACTTGTCCCTACCCCTCCTACTTAGGTGTAGGCCATGAGAAGGATATCCTCATCTTCCTATAGCAACTACTGGGCCAGCAACAATGAGATTTTGCATCCATGTGAAGCAGCCCTCTTAGCTCCATGTTTACTCACTTTACAGCAGAGTCAACCCAGGGCTGGTTATGGTGCCAAGAAACCTCTACAAAACTAACATTTGCATGCTCATTAGTTGCTCCTACTTTGTCCAGGTGACTCCCAATACTCTCTTTTTCATTTGTAGCTAGGTTGTTCCTAGCTCCCCTAACTATCAACACCCATCTGATCTTACTGTTACCTGACAAACTAGCACTTGGTTTCACAAAAGTTGTGACACGGTTCTCTGCACCTAATTTCTCCTGTAGTTGCTGACCTGCAACCCTCCAACAGCTGCCATCTAGCAGCAGAACTGTTCTTTCTTTTTTCACCTCACTTACCTATTAAGTTTATTAGCATCATCTGCTGCTCCCTACATTCCTCCACAATCTATATGAAGCTCTTACTTCTCTAATTCTGGTAGCAAGCGAAATCTATTACTTAACTGAATTTCAAATTGCTAACAAAATTTTCCCCTGTTCACCCTTTGCTTGCTGCCCTTTTTCTAGCACGCCTCCTGTGTTGCCCCCTTCAGCTGTTATAATTCAACTTTTGTGTTTTCTAACTCTGCCTGAAGGGCACAAATATTCCTCTCCTCTTTCTCAATTTTCTAGTCTTTCTGGCATAACCTACAATTTCTTGGCAGACCCTCAGTGGCCAACCAATTTTCTTCCGGACTGCAATTACCCCAATTAAACCATAACAAACAATTTTTGCAAAACACTCCCTGTTTAACAAACCTGCAGCAGCAACCACACTAATCTCACATGGCTGGTTGAGTTTGATGCTAGATACAACAAAACAAATGAAAAGCACATTTATGTCACTCTTTTCATATGATTCTCAAAAGTAAATTATAATTATAGGCACAATAAGGAAATACTGTTTTACACAATTTTACCTTACTTCCTATGGCACTAACACTCACACTAATGCAATTAACTCACATTTTTATAACATCAAGAAATGTTTAAAGACAGCTTCCAATCTCTTGTGCAAGTAATTATTTGAGATAGAAGAATTCCAAATGATCTCACAGGTACAGTGTTGCTAACCCTTTCCACAATAACCTGAACTCCTGTTATTGCTCTTACGTCTCCACTTCTTCTCCAACACGTGTTAGTGGGATCTTCAAGTGATCTTTCTGTAGCTGTATGAGCTGTTCAAAGTTTTCTTCTGAAAAACTCATTTAAATCCCAAGTTTTACATCTGCATGTTAGTACAGCAGGAACAGACTGACTGGAAACAGCATTGTTTTTGTTCATCGTCATATTAGATTTAAAAATAGTTGTGTTTTTCTGTAGGTCCTCCAGCCTAGCTTGATTCAGCAGAAAATTTCAGGTTTAAGTTTTATCTGTCCCATTAAACATATCCATTAACATTTTTAGACAGTTGTTCAATATCACTTGACATGCAGTTATCCACTCAAGACAACTCTGTCTCCTCAGGCTCAAAAGGCCAGTCAAACATGAAGTGAAGGATTCACTGTTTGAATGGTTCCAGTACATGCTCTCACAGAAAATTCCATCTTCTTGCCCCAAGCTCTAATAAAAGGCTCATGAAATCACCCAAAAATCGAATTTCTGAGTTCCGAGTGTGTTCTTAGAAGGGGTATAAAATCAGTGCTGTCAGTGTCTTTGGGGAGGCACACAGAGTAAACACAGAAGATGCTAGTTAATGGGAACTGGAATTTCAGTCCGAGCTCTCTCATTTGTATCATCCGTGAAATGTGTTTAATATGGATGCAGCTGGCATTTTCTGTACTTTGATGGCAGAAAAAACACTACATGTATGGGGCGAGAAATGTTCTGGAGGAAAAGCAGCAAGGAGAAGCTCACAGTGGTCTTTTGCCATAATTCAGATGGTGCTAATCAGCTCAAACTACTAGTGACTGATAAATACACAGATCACATTGTTTTAAAAAGTTCAACCTTTTCAGTTCACCATACCACTATAAGAATAAAATTAATGACTGGATGACCAAATCTGCCTTCTTGGCTCTTTAAGGTTCAGCAACAAATGGCTGCGAGGAAGACATATATTTTGATAAGTTTGGGCCACTGCTCTGCACATCATTTGAACTTCTGAATGTAGAAGTTGTCTTCTTGCCAGCTAACACCAGGCCCATCTGCTGCCAGTGTATCATGAAATAATCACTTCTATGAAGCACGATTAGAGATGTCAACTTTTTAAGGCTGCCATCAGTGCAATCAAAGCACAAGAAATGGTTCCACCATGGAATGCACTGCCAGTGATCCACAACATGTCTGCTGCTTGGCATGAAGTTACAACAGACACCATAGCTAATTGTTTTAAGATGGTGTGGACAGCAAGTAATATTGCCACTGAAACTGAAGAGGAAATCCATGATCCAACATATGAGCTTACTAATAATGCAGATACAACTGGATTCCAGTGCTGCCCTGATACAGGTTACACCTGGATGAAGCCCTCGTGTACTGTCAATATGGAAGAGTGGATGCAGGCACACTACCTCATCTGTGCTGCTGAAGAACGAGTCATCAGTTCTGCTGATGATGTAGAATAGGATGGTAATGCTTTACTGTCATCTGAAAAGGAACATGAAGATATGACACCGCTGTCCTGAATTGAAGTTACTGGCAAACTGCACTGGAGTTGCAGCTGCAGTTGCTGTTCTAAGGAGATTTCTTGCCACTTCTGATGTCTCAATGGCATTTCAGGCTGCTCTGGATGTGGTATCATCAGAGATATTACGACAAAGTCTGACAAACAGCATTTAATTTTTTTTTCCTTTCCCCTCCATAACTGATGTATGGAAGTAAAATGTGCAATGGATAAAAATTGTTGTAAACTAAATCATGTGTTTCAATTAAAACAGTCTGTTAAAGAACAGTACATTAAAGAGTTGGAAAATGAACTGGTTATAAATCTAAAAAAGACTATGTATGCTGTGTTTAAAAACAAGGAGAAGGCTGTAGACATGGATTTAGAGGTTGATGGAACAAGGCTGGAAGAAGTAGAATCTGCCAGATTCTTAGGTATTCTTGTGGATAATGAACTGAAATGGAAAAAAACATTAATAATGTCTGTAAGAAACTGAGCTCTGTCATATTCTTAACGATGCAGCTATCATAGTATTCAGACAAGAACCTTCTGTGTACAGTGTATCATGGACTTTTCGAACCATACTTACAGTATGGAGTGACTGAGTGGGGAAACTCAAACAAACAAGAGACAAAACGAGTGTTCACATTACAAAAAAAAGCAATTAGGACCATTTTAAGAAGAAAGACCTCTGAAACACACAGAAACCGTTTCAAGAATTTAGGTATCTTAACTTTTTCATTGTTGTGTATATACAAAACAATAATGTACATCACAAAAGGTAGTGAGGACTGGATTACAAATGCTAGTGTACACACTCACAATACAAGAAGGAAGACTGAAGTACAGAGCATACCCCACCGACTGGCAATGCTAGAAAAAGGACCCCAGTACTCTGGTATCAGACTACTAAGAAGTCTGCTTAAAAACCTGCAAGATAGTGTACTTGACATGATTTTCCAAAGAAACTTAAAGACTATCTCATTGAAAAAGAGTTTTACAGTGTTGCAGAATACTTATGCCTCTAAATTTGTATATATTGTTATTCATTATCAATTATGTAAAAATGTAAGCAAAAGGGATAGAAAAATAAGTGCTGATGAATGTTACCACTTTGACATGTCCTATATTACACGTACTTTTACTGTACACAATGTAATCTTACAGGATTAAATAAAATTCAATTCAATTCAAAAGTTTCTTTACCTTATCAGTTGTATAACACAACATATTAATTCAATGGGTACAATATTGTTCCACAATGCGTATGGAACTGTATTGTTGGGGAGGGGAGGGGGGGGGGCGGATGACAAATATTTGACAATGTACATGTACCTTCTCATTTACACATATGCCAGAAAAACAGTTATATATACATAGCGTAATTTTTATTTTTTCTCAGACGTCGTGAAAACAGAGTACTCTTCATTTGTTGGTAACCTTAACAAGTGAAAAAGTGAACTGAACAGTCATCTATTTTTACAAAAAAAACTCTTTAATTCAGACTTTATTACACTGAACCAACTATTTTTCAATCCCTTGAAATTCGGTCAAATGTCAACCTGCTGCATTTGTTTTTGCTGTAATTGCAAGAAAAGTAATACACCTCAGAGCAACAATATTTTAGAATCCAAGTTATATAAGAAAACATTTACAATAACATTTGTACAACAGATACAAATCTAATTTATAACAACACATACAAGTCTAATAATCTGCCTGTCACAATTATTTACAGTCATATAACTATATTTGAACACCATATCCTATATGGTATCGATAAGCCTAAAACGCCCTTCTTGAGGAACTGGTAACACATTAAAAAACTTTTTGTATATGATCTGACCCTGTCTCCCAACATAATTTCTCTGAATCCATGAATGTTCCCAATTTGGTTGTGTTTTTTCACATGTGATAACTACTTTGCCAGGTTCCAAGGCATAAAGGGTACCATTTCTTCCAAAGCCAACCTGAAACACATATGGAAGCAGAAACATAATATCAAATTTCACTGCAGGAAAGAAATAAGAGTATGGTTTCAAGACAATTTGTCACAAATTCCACGTGTATGTATATGTACTCACATGAAGACCAGGGTGAAATCGTGTTGTCAATTGAGTTGCCAGAATAGTACCTTTCTGAACAAAACATCCATCCTGGACCCTCCAACCCCTGTGTTTAGGACGAGGATGGCCCTTTTTGTTCTTCGTGCTGCTTCCAGTTTTCTTTGAGGCGAATCTTGCAAAGCCTGAGACAATGGCATACTTTAGCGACAGTGATTTAAACAATGTTTGTTGCAATATTGTTCTAAAATGATTTCACCAGACTTGCTTGGGACAACTGCTAAAAGTTGTAGCCCAAAACCTGAACACAATGTGTTGTTATGGTCACCAACCCTAAGACGTTTGCTTTCGTGAATGTCAGTTGCTAGCTATCCCCTCCATCTGCTGCATATCATGAACAAGCTTCTTTATTTATTCATACCCATGCCTGTCCCTGCAATTCTTTCCTTCCATCGTCCCTTAGCTACAGTTATCAGCAATGACTTGTATCATTTGTGCCCAACCTTCCTCTGTCTATCATTCATATGGTGCCATTAGGCATTTCTTCTAACTGACCCAATGCACGACATATTCTTTCCTTACTTCATCAATGTATCAGTTTTTTAACAGTCTCCCATGACACTACATTTCAAATGCTTTCAGTTGTTTCATTTCTGTCTTCTTCTTTGTACGAAGGGACTTCATAAGGTAAGTTACACATTATTATAGCAGACAAAGAAACCTTTATTGTGTGCTGTACTACACTCTGGAGTGACAAAGATATATGACAGTATTCTTCAACGTAGTCAACAAAGCTCTGTAAACAACTGTTTGAACATTCTTCCAATCATTCAATTCACTGATGGTAGAAATTTGTTCCTTAGTCACGAGGCCATTAGAAAACCACTTTATGAAGTTCATCATCACAAAAATTCCTTCGCCCCCACTCCAGAGGATCTTCCTCAACTGCCTGGACATTGTCGTCTTTCTTCAATGTCGAGGCCCTTTCTTCCCAATCAGCATCACCATGTCTGTTAAGCCATGGTCCAATTGTTGGCACCATTTCACTGTGGTTGGAAGCGACACTGCATTTGGCATTTCACAGTGAATCTAAGTGCAATTTAGACACTTTGTCCACAGGAATCATACTGTACTACAAACTTCAACTATGGAGTATGTTTCCAGTTGCAATGGCATTTCACAAGCACACTGTCATGCACCTGTTACCAGTAACCACAGCAGAACACGATGTGCTACTCTTTTGTTACACAATGGTCTTAGCATGGGACATGTGTAACTACAGAGATCTGTGTCCCAAACAAGAATTATATATTTGCCTGTATATAGAGACTCCTTTTCTCTTGCATAATCATCACTATTAAATCTTTCACTGGATCTTTCTTTCTTACCTATACTACTTGTGGGAGAAAACAAATCTGATTTTGAAACAAACGCTGCATTTATCTAACCCCATTCTCTGAATTTTGGGGGAGCCATGGGAGACTTAAATCAGGATGGCACGAAGAGGAAACAGACGTAATACCACAAAAGTGCAATGAGTTTAGGAAAATGCCACCACATTCTATCAGTATGAATGTGTGATACCAAAGAGCAGCCTTTACTCAATTTCTGTACTAAATACAGTTGCTACTGTTTTAAAACTATACAGCCTTGAGTGACTGGTCAACACTGCATGACCACTTGCGAAATTTGGCTGAGTGTTCATTGGAATATCACATAAGGGTGGTAACAGGAATTTTTCTGGAACATAAAATTGTTTTCACCATTGGAAGTGCTCTCCCTCTGTGAAAATTGTCAGTATGGATACAGTAGGTTGATATTCTTAGCTAACTATATAACATTACCGCACTATTTGACTCCGCATTCGTTCTGCAACGATATATTTTAACGTAGTCTGTCTTCAACACTTGTCAAAGTAATGTCATGCTTATTTCAGACTGGCTGGGTAATATTTATCACATCACTTAATCATTTTATTCTGTACAGAAGGCATTCTTAACACATTCATATTCTTACAAAACAACACGAATTATTTTGCAAGTCACTGTCACTGAACCTCACTATTGTTCAGTAGTACATATGATATTGTTTGTTGGTGGAAAAACCCAGGAGACTGCTAATTGTCATGGTAAAAGAATTGGAAAGCACTGGAATCCATAGGTGCATGATTCAAATTTGGTAAATGTGCATGACAACCAGCAAATTCAAACATTTCGGTTCAATCCCCAGTAAATTATGGATTTCTCTTCAGAATGAGATTGTTACTCTGCAGCGGAGTGTGCGCTGATATGAAACTTCCTGGCAGATTAAAACTGTGTGCCCAACCGAGACTCGAACTCGGGACCTTTGCCTTTCGCGGGCAAGTGCTCTACCATCTGAGCTACCGAAGCACGACTCACGCCCGCCCGGTCCTCACAGCTTTACTTCTGCCAGTATCTCGTCTCCTACCTTCCAAGCTTTACAGAAGCTTTCCTGCGAACCTTGCAGAACTAGCACTCCTGAAAGAAAGGATACTGCGGAGACATGGCTTAGCCACAGCCTGGGGGATGTTTCCAGAATGAGAGCACTTGCCCGCGAAAGGCAAAGGTCCCGAGTTCGAGTCTCGGTCGGGCACACAGTTTTAATCTGCCAGGAAATTTCATGGATTTATCTTGTGAGACACATCGCTTCTTTCAACTCACGTAATGCACCGTGTATGTGAAAAATATAAAGCTGCTCTATGATCTGGAGTCCACGTTAAACTGCAGGTTCTTCTTATAACTGGCTGCATACCTCAATTAAAAGATCGGATGTGTCGAAGTGCACTCAACTTTCTCTACAAACACGCCCAGTAGAGCACTGCGTCGTTCACGCACAGACGACAGCTTTTCCCTTACCTTAATCACAAAACTGCTTCGTCGCCTACTCTATTCATTTACAGAAGTTTCGTGCAAAGTCAGGTTGCTTATCAGCATTCGGATCCTTCCATGTAATTCTGATGAACTTCCAGTGCGAAAAATGAAAGTGTGTGGGGGCACAAATAAGGTTCTGTGGAATTCTACGGGTACAGTTGTCAGTCGGCAAGAGACATGTACGGGGAAACAACAAAAACCAAAAAGTTTACAACCTTCGAGCAGCATTACGTAGCATAAGAAAAAAAAACTAATTTAAATATGTTTAATTTACGACTTTATTATGTCTACGATTAACAAAACACATCTTCATCCTTCTCCCACGCTCAAATTCAGATCATTAAATAAACTAAGAATTCTGCTATACTTATCCCTGAGTAAGAGACATACCAAAATTCAGCAGACTGCTGTTCCTCTTCACCAGTGTATCAACAACTGCATCCCACTTCAAAACAAACGCCATCGTTTAACACGCTCTACATTAAACAAAATCAAAGATACTAAAATCCTTATACGCAAGACAAGGTTAACTCTTTAAGCAGTCGATAGTAGCCGCACAGTAAAGTCAGATTCACACACGCTTCTAATGTGGCGCCACAGTTTGTGGTTTCGTGTAGTGGCATCGTGAGCTACCGTTCACACAAGACGCTATAAATTCTACATAGTTGCACAGCTTTCAGTATGGCGTCAATTAAAATCATGTGTGCGGGTATGAATGTTATAGTGCAGATAATGACCTTAGAGCTGTGACAGGAGTCAAATAAAGGGAAGACGAAACCCAAATGTTGGATCCGAAAATAGATTTTTAACAGGGATAAACAGGGGGAAACAAACACATTTATAAAAGAAATAACAGTCGGGAGATGAAAATGCTGTCTGCAGCTAGTATATAAATATGATAGGCAGACACGCCATTCTTCCAAGATTTTAGAATCTTATTGTATTAGTCGAAATAGGCGTTTCGAAAAACTAGTTTTCAGTTTAACAACTGCCACATCACACTCTGGAACTATTTCCTGCATGTAATCCACAAGTTTTACAATGCGGGGTCTCACAAATTACGAACTTTGGGTGACTTGTTTAATATTAAATTTCTTTATTCATTCAAAAATCCTGTGGGATACGTCATTGGTTTTGCAAATATTGCACACACACACACACACTACTGCAGAAAATCAAAGATAGGTTGCTGTTCCTGTAGTTCTAGAAAATGCGAAGCTGTACCTCCTAACACTTGTTTTCACTTTTTTCACGAATGAAAAAACACAAAAATCGAATGGCATACAGCGACAGTTACACCACGATAATTCCGACAAAATGCTCGTGTTTCGAAATACTGCCATCAGGGAGCAGGAGGGAAGGAAAGTGGCCCTACAAAGTGCAACCACAGTCTAACATAACAGCTGCGACACCAGTTTATTATCTTCTGCATTTATGAACTTGTTTTGTTCGAAGTGAAGATAAAAAGGATCTTTTTTCATAAGATATTCTCGATTGCTCTTCACTAGCCTTTTTCTGCTCCTAAAACGAAACATTAATCATTAACACACATGTAGTTTTCTAGCGAATCCTGACGATACAGTTTAGTAACATGATGGTATATACCTCTCAGAGTCCTTAGGAAAACTAAAAAAAAGACAGTTGTGGTATCTTCTTATTGTTGTTGCTGCTGCAATTTATTGCTTTACGGACGCTCCCGTTTGTAAAAACCATTGTACAAACAAAAATAACCAACTACTATTCGCTTTCACTTTCACGATCGCGCCGAACTCAACAGTTTTACTTACTGGCACGTTGGCGTGCTGCTGGCGCAGTGGGCAATGACATAGAGGCGGCGCGTCGAGACTGTTATGTTAGACTGTGGTACAACCAAGCTGAACTTGTGGCGTGACAGAAGTTGAGTCTCTTAAGTTGCGGCACTAAAAACTAGGAGTTCACACATGTAACTGCAATTCAAGTGCAGTATTCCACTAGTTGTGGGGACACTTTCGTTGTGTGTGTGAAAGCAGCCTTACATAACAGCCGCGACACTCCATCTCGTTTTTGTTACCCCACAGCGATTGCAGCGCCATGAGCAGTCAGCAAGCGACACTTCTGAATACGATATTGGATGAGTGCAAATACTGATCTGTAACGTAATTCTTATAATAGGAAGTATATGTAGTGCCATAAAAATCGACAATAAGTAAAAAATGACACAACATTTGTGATCCTTTAGAGTGCTAAGGACCCTGAGAGATACGAAACCGTGCATTACAGGACAATTTATTTATAGTTCTCATGCAATGAGCGGATAGTTACTGACTAATATCGTTTTCCTTTGAAGACAAAAAATTACTAGTCAACACCAGGAGATCTGACATTTTGCATGTCATACGTCCAACCAACAAAGTGGAGTTTTGATCGTTACACTTTCAGCCAGATAAGTGAATGCAGAACATAGAAAACCTATGTGAAAGGTAATACTTATATTATTTAACGTATCAAATAAGCCACTTAAGGGAAAAGCATACAAATGTGATAGTAAATCGTGAAAAGCAATAAAACTGTTTCTCAAAACAGAAGAAACCAAGTCCACAATTGTTGCTAAATCTGAACTACAAACGGCAAGAATCTTCAACACATTCGTCTTTAAAGCAAAAATAATTGCATTTACAAAGATATAAATATATTAGAAAGTCGAGTGAAATGTAAGAAAGAGCGAATCATTGGATTTCATAAAAAAAAATCAGGTATCAAGGAAAGAGCCTGTGGTAATAACAGAGAGCAGAAATATATGCTTCTCAACCATGTAAAGGATTTATATGCTCCTGCTTCAAGGGAATAAGCTGCAAATATAGACATATTCGAAAGTATTTCTCTATAAATGAGTTGTAGCTTATGTCACTGAAACAGTGTGATTTGGCTGTTTTTAAATGTATTTCCCGATAATTCATGTCTGTTGGTACTTCACTAATGCATGAAACGCAAAAATATAACAACTATTTGGTTAATTAAGTAAAAAATAATAAAAAACAAACATTATCCTCAAGAGACACGTGACTGTGTGCTTTCTCACCGCTTAGAGCGCTAGTGTCGCTCCAACTGTCAAACAGTAACAACTTTCACACCAGAGAGTGTCGTGACTGTATTTATTACACTGTGGGAGTGTCTCACCAAAGGAGTTTAGAATCTAACCTCCTTGATCTCGCCCCAGTAAAACACCTGGCTGCACTGATGATTCGGACTGGGAATTAACATCATATGATCATACCCACCTGGCTTCAGAGAACACCTGGCTGTTCATGCTCCGTCATTCTGAAAGTAGATACTAAGACGTGTGTTACATTTACCCAATCTCAAACCGCTTACTTATTCTCATTTTGCTTGCTTTCTTTGTTCTTTTTAGTTTTTTCATGTTTGTTGCTGGAATTGTTCTTTATACAGTTTATGCTATTAAATTGATGAATACAGTAAGCAAGTTCAAACTGATGTGGGTTGTAGTAGTTATTCGGAGGTGAAGAGGCTTGAACAGAATAAAGTATTGCAGAGAGTGGCATCAAATCAGTCTTCCGACTGAAGATAATTACAAAAACATGTAGATTGCATTGTTTTTATTGTGTGCTACAGTCCTAAGACTGAACTGCTATGTGGATGATTGTCTCCGTTTAAATATTATGTTATTTCTAGCCCATTACATTGTTTAAAAAACTGGAAGTCTTCATAATGAAAATGTGTGGTAAAGGTAGATACCTAAACTCTCAAACAGAGGCTTAAAGAAGTTTCTAGGCATACATCCTTTATGATTCTAATGGTCTTTTTTGTGTCATGTAAATTCCCTTAGCTTTTGCCAAATTACCGTGGAATATGATCCCATATTTAAGATGGGGTAATGCAGGGGTCGGTTTAATAACGAATAAAAAATAGGAGTGCGGTTAAGCTACTGCAAACGTCATAGTGAACGCCTTATTGTGGCTAAGATAGACACAAAGCCCACACCTACTACAATAGTAGAGGTTTATATGCCAACTAGCTCTGCAGATGACGAAGAAATTGAAGAAATGTATCAGGAAATAAAAGATATTATTCAGACAGTGAAGGGAGACGAAAATTTAATAGTCATGGGTGACTGGAATTCGGTAGTAGGAAAAGGGAGAGAAGGAAACGTAGTAGGTGAATATGGATTGGGGCTAAAAAATGAAAGAGGAAGCTGCCTGGTAGAATTTTGCACAGAGCACAACTTAATCATAGCTAACACTTGGTTCAAGAATCATAAAAGAAGGTTGTATACATGGATGAAGCCTGGAGATACTGACAGGTTTCAGATAGATTATATAATGGTAAGACAGAGATTTAGGAACCAGGTTTTAAATTGTAAGACATTTCCAGGGGCAGATGCGGGCTCTGACCTCAATCTATTGGTTATGAACTGTAGATTAAAACTGAAGAAACTGCAAAAAGGTGGGAATTTAAGGAGATGGGACCTGAATAAACCGACTAAACCAGAGGTTGTACAGAGTTTCAGGGAGAGCATAACAGAACAATTTACAGGAATGGGGGAAACAAATACAGTAGAAGAAGAATGGTAGCTTTGAGAGATGAAGTAGTGAAGCGAGCAGAGGATCATGTAAGTGAAAAGACGAGGATCAGTAGAAATCCTTGGGTGACAGAAGAAATATTGAATTTAATTGATGAAAGGAGAAAATATAAAAATGCAGTAAATGAAGCAGGCAAAAAGGAATACAAACGTCTCAAAAATGAGATCGACAGGAAGTGCAAAATGGATAAGCAGGGATGGCTAGAGGACAAATGTAAGGATGTAGAGGCTTATCTCACTAGGGGTAAGAGAGGTACTGCCTACAGGAAAATTAAAGAGACCTTTGGAGAAAAGAGAACCACTTGTATGAATATCAAGAGCTCAGATGGAAACCCAGTTCTAAGCAAAGAAGGGTAAGCAGAAAGGTGGAAGGAGTATATAGAGGATCTATACTGGTGTGATGTACTTGAGGACAATATTATGGAAGTGGGAGAGGATGTAGATGAAGATGAAATGGGAGATACGATACTGTGTGAAGAGTTTGACAGAGCACTGAAAGACTCTACCATCTGGTGAGCAAGATGTATGAGACAGGCGAAATACCCTCAGACTTCAAGAAGAGTATAATAATTCCAATCCCAAAGAAAGCAGGTGTTGACAGATGTGAAAATTACCGAACTATCAGTTTAATAAGTCACGGATGCAAAATACTAACGCGAATTCTTTATAGACGAATGGAAAAACTGGTAGAAGACGACCTCAGGGAAGATCAGTTTGGATTTCGTACAAATATTGGAACACGTGAGGCAATACTGACCCTACGACTTACCTTAGAAGCTAGATTAAGGAAAGGCAAACCTACGTTTCTAGCATTTGTAGACTTAGAGAAAACTTTTGACAATGTTGACTGGAATACTCTCTTTCAAATTCTCAAGGTGGCATGGGTAAAATACAGGGAGCGAAAGGCTATTTACAATTTGTACAGGAACCAGAAGCAGTTATAAGAGTTGAGGGACATGAAAGGAAAGCAGTGGTTGCGAAGGGAGTGAGACAGGGTTGTAGCCTATCCCCGATGTTATCCAATCTGTATATTGAGCAAGCAGTGAAGGAAACAAAAGAAAAATTCGGAGTAGGTATTAAAATCCATGGGGAATAAATAAAAACTTTGAGGTTCGCCAATGACATTGTAATTCTGTCAGAGACAGAAATGGACTTAGAAGAGCAGTTGAACGGAATGGATAGTGTCTTGAAAGGAGGGTATAAGATGAACATCAACAAAAGCAAAACGAGGATAATGGAATGTAGTCAAATTAAATCGGGTGCTGGTGAGGGAATTAGATTAGGAAATGAGACAAAGTAGTGAAGGAGTTTTGCTATTTGTGGAGCAAAATAACTGAGGATGGTCGATGTAGAGAGGATATAAAATGTAGACTGGCAATGGCAAGGAAAGCTTTTCTGAAGGAGAAAAATTTGTTAACATCGAGTATAGATTTAAGTGTCAAGAAGTCGTTTCTGAAAGTATTTGTATGGAGTGTAGCCATGTATGGAAGTGAAAGATGGATGATAACCAGTTTGGAGAAGAAGAGAATAGAAGCTTTCGAAATGTGGTGCTACAGAAGAATACTGAAGATTAGATGGGTAGATCACATAACTAATGAGGAGGTATTGAATAGGATTGGGGAGGAGAGAAGTTTTTGGCTCAACTTGACTAGAAGAAGGGATCGGTTGGTAGGACATGTTCTGAGGCATCAAGGGATAACCAGTTTAGTATTGGAGGCCAGTATGGAGGGTAAAAATCGTAGAGGGAGACCAAGAGATGAATACACTAAACAGATACAGAAGGATGTAGGTTGCAGTAGGTACTGGGAGATGAAGAAGCTCGTACAGGATAGAGTAGTATGGAGAGCTGCATCAAACCAGTCTCAGGACTGAAGACCACAACAACAACATTTAAGATGGGTAAGAAGTAGGCACAATAGGTACTCTTAACAGTTTTGTCATATTATACACAAATTTTAAATTACACTGAAGCAGATGCTACTTTTACTATTAATCACAAACTTTGTGTCTGAGTTAATAAGTATGCTCAATCACACAGCATCTTGTACACCTAGATCTGAGATTGACACATGCAGCTGATATATAGCAAGGTATTAAAAGTGGTTCCCCCCTCCATAAATTAGGAACCATTACAAGTGAAAAGAGTTATTTACATTCTACAACTCTCCTCTTAAAATTTTCTTCTTTGTATTGTGCTATGTGGAACCTGTAAAGTACAATAACAGTATTCCTGTGACAAAAGAAAACAACTAGAGCTATCAAAGGAATATTGAATATTTGGCTGATTGGTATGAGCCACCGTTCTCAGTGATTTAGAACATTAATTGTATTATCATTGTATACTGAAACAGTACCTTATTTTAAAGCAAACAAAGTTTTGGTGAGTCGTTTTGACAAACACTTCATGTATACAGACATGACACTACATACTGTAGACTTTGATTTCAGATTGAACAAATTTTAATAGTTTTAACTTTGCTGGGATGAAGATCTCAGTGAATACCTTCACCACTGATACAGATGACTAAACAGTCTGAGAGTTTCATGTCATATGCCAAGGGCCAACAGAGAATTGTTTATGAAATCTGAAGGTTGTTTACTTGGTTTAGACAAACCATTATACAACATTAAAGTAATTTATGGGCATAAAGTAATAATTACATTTAAAATCTCTCTATAAATTTATTTGAAGTAATCCATAATGTGCCAGTAGCATAAAGTATGGTGTTCTTTTAATTTTGGGAGAAAGTGTGAATACCATAATAGATTTCAAAGTATTCAATGCACAATGGTCATAAACATGACTACATCCATTACAACAAATGTTGGCTACTGTTTAATACTGAGTCTACTTGTACAATGGGGTCACAAACATATGTTACAAAAATTGCAATAACATGCTTTCTTTCTGTCAGGCAAAAGTTCTTAAGCACGAGTGAAATATAATTACCATCATATTTTCCCCTCTAATGGCAGTCATCCATTTTAGTATATTGGCTAATGTGTTCAGTGCATGTGGATAATTGAGGGATTATCATGAGGAAAAATACATGAATTTTGTAGCTATGAATATACAATCACATTGCACTCAAGCATAGTATTCCACATCAGTTGTTCAACTGTCATTGCAGCCAGACATGTGCAGCAGCAGCTTCACTTGACGCTGGTTTCCAGTGCAAAATGTCAATGCAGCCCAGTGTCTTACTGGTGCAAGACACTCCAAACAGTAATGGCTAACACTCATCTCACAAGACTTTCTGAAAACTTGTCATTCTAAAGTTACACACAATATAGATAACCGCAGGAATTGCTATCGACTTTGTTATAATGAATAATATTAATATTATTGCTTCTCGTTTCATTCACAGCAATTTTGAATTATATGAATATTATTGGTCCTCGTTTCATTAACAGCAATTTAAACTGTTCTTTTAGTTTCCTGCTGAACCATTCACTCAGAAGTGACCTCATATTCAGAAACAAGGAGCCCAATATTTCTGAGAAGGAGACTATGAACTTTATTATTGCTCGTTTCAGTAGCAGCAATTTAACCTGTTCTCCAGGGTTCTTGTCTAACCATACACTCGGAAATGGCCAACTATTTACTTCCTCCTTCGTTCTCTAACCAGTCAGAAACGGAAAAATGTCGAATATTGTAGAACATACATTTATTGCATTGATAGGAAAGTCCCAGAATGTGTTAACAACACCAAGATGAAAAAATATTAACCTGTAGCAGGATGCGAACCTATATTCTTCAACTTCATGAGCAACGACATTATCAATTTTTTTTAAATGGCTTCTTCGCCATTATTCCTTTTTCTGTAAGAAAGCGAACCTACATCCTTCAACTCTGTAAACCACGACATTATCCACTTTTAAATGGTTTCTTCACCAATATTATTCCTTTTTCTATAAATGTTTTGTAAGAAGTAATAGATTATCTCTTCTTTAAATAAAAAAATAATGGTCTTCCTTGTAATAATAAACATAAATGCCTTCCTCTTGAGGAAAAATTTGCGGGTATAAAGATAAAGCAAATGAAAGTATCTATTTCTTAAATTCTTCAAAGAATAAATATTTCTTGAATAAGTTGATGAATATGTTTTTACAATAACATCAGCGAATGTGAGAATACAGCTAACACCGAAGACTTCTTGGCACTCCATGAAATGGAGGAGATTTTTCGTGATGTCTGTTCGTTCACAGCTTACTTCAAATTCTTTAACATGCAGTGCTTAGGTCAAGATTTTTTTTGTCACAATGTCTAACATAATACCATACTTCGATGAGTAGTGCAGGTCAGATTTATTTTAAACTGTTTATATATAATGTAAGAGCAGTAGCCTATCAAAGTCGCTGTTTGATTTTGAATGATGTACACAATGGTGTGGCCTAGCATCCAGAGCGCAGCATTGTTTTTGTTCTGGGGTAGTGTAACTTCTGTGGCCACAGAAGTTCCGTTTTGTCAGTGTGTCTCTCGTTGGAGCTATCGATGATTGTCAATCTCCTGGATAATTTGTTTAGCAGCTCCACAGCTGAGTCGGTGAATTAAAGTGTTCACAAGTCCACAGGGAGTACAGGCAGGAGAAAGCGTCAGATGGTTTCAGGGCAGCTCATCTTTAGTAGGTATCTTGTCATTGGCTGCCATATAGCAAGTGGATTTGACGGCACAAGGCGGGAATTCACTGAAGATATTCCCCCAAATAATGTTCCATTTGTAATGTGGCCACTTCTGTTCTGATAGGTTCTATCAGGAAGTCATACTACCTTGTTCGTCATACCAGCAGAACTTGAATGGGAAGGATGAACTTTATAGATGTAACTGAATTCTAAACATTACTCTCCTACATATGGAAACATTCGAGGAATCAATGTGGGGTTCAAGCTGACTTGGGCCCCATCTGTCTAATAAGATCCTGGCTTTGTTACGTTTAGGGGTCTTAACAGACTTCCTGTAGCTATTGATTGAGAGGACTGTACTTTCTGTTCTTGCATCGAGTAAATTGAGACCTCCCATTTTATATGACAAGATCAGGCTCCTAAAACGATCCTTGAAGATATTATTGCTCATGACAAACCAGCAGAAGCCTTCTGAATGCTGGTAACTACAGGGGGTTGTGCGGGAAGGATCTGAGCCAGGTAACTAAATTTGCAGACAACTCTAAGTTTAATGGTTAGAACTTTTTGCAGAATATTACGTTTTTGTCCCCATACGTTTTAAGGACAGCCCTAACCTGATTTAACACGTCTTGTGATTACTGCTGGAGCTGCACCAATCCATGTCATCAACATTGTGGACACACAGTCTGATTTTCAAAAGACAGATTTTCGTATCAATTAACGTGGCGCCAGATAATAATGCGAATTCCTGAGTGGCATGGGGACTATTATAAGGTCTTGTGGAGATGTGACTCCAATGCATTGGTCATCTGCATGAGCTACATATTGATGTCTGATGCAACTAATCACTAGCCCTGACGTTTCCTCTGTTAACATAGTCAGGAGGGCTCTTACAGTAATGGTGCAAAAAGCCAGCAAAAAGGGCATCCCTACCTGACAGATCGCTCGATTGTTGCCAATTGGCTTAAGTATCCATTTACCATAATGCAAGATGTTGCATTCATAGTGACCTTTTGGGTTATGTTCATGAACCAGAGACCAAAGCCCACTGCATGCGTGGTAGTATCTAAACAATCATGATTGGGATGGTCATACACTTCGTCGAAGTCCAAGAAAAGAAATCCAATAGATTCCTTGGACTCTGCATAGGTGATGATGATGTCCAAAGGGTACAGGTGGCATATATTATGGTCCTCCCAGGAATGGCACTATGTTGATTGTCACCCAGAATCATACCTAAGACCTTTTGGATGCGAGTCTTACTAGTTCTTGTCATAATTTGAAAATCAGCATTCAGTAAATTAATGGGACACTTTTGGTTTAGTTGTCTGCTGTTGCCCTTCTTCAGTATGAGTACGATAATTCCTTCTTTAAATTCTGGAGATGTATCCCTTGTCTTAGGGAGTTCGTTTGCTGTGGCCTATAATGTGTCCCTGAGAAGCTAGTAGTAATGGTTATAGAACTCGGCTGTCAGTCCATCTGGTCCTGGCATTTTCTTGTCTGTCGCCCCCTAGATGGCATCATAGATGTCTTCTTTGTCAAAAGAAGATTCTAGTGTATCTGCATTCTCCATGGTGAGATGGGGGATATCCAATCACAGGATTGTGCATATACTGGTTGTTTCCAGTAGAGGTCACTGAAATGTGCATGTGCATGGTTGAGCACGTCACAAATGCTGGGGATTTGTGTCCTTTACATCTGTGATGTCAGAAATGAAGGTGTGCTGTGGAGTCAGAACACCCTGAGAAGGTGGTGCAGGGAGGTAGTTTCCTCAGAAGCAGCATTCTAGGAGTGTGTACCGACTATATAGCCTTCCAGTTTCGTCCTATTAATTGCTGTTATTCTTACTTTACACCTCTCAATGTTGCAGACAATTTCGTAACTGCTTGCGGCTAGCGTATTTGTATAGTTCTTGTAAGCCTTCGTAATATGTTTCAATTATTTGCTTCCGCCACAATTCCTTTTGCCTGGCATAAATCATAGTCACAGATTTTAGTTTAGTGTCAAGTGTCATGCTGAAGTGAGGGCAGGATCAGGGAGCTTGCTGCCAGCTCAGATTCTCTCCACATCCAGCTCCTCATCTCGTAAAAGTCTAGCATGGAGGTTCTAGTAACCCTTCTCCTAAGAATATTGACATCAGTGGCATGAACACTTTTGCGGTGCATAATTGTGGTGCCAGTTGCGTCCTCTATACTGATCTTAGGAATTGCAACATAACCAGGAATGGAAATTTTCTTTATAACTTCTTGAAGGAGCACAGGTCGTCCTGCCTTCCATATAAAAATTCCTGCAGGGCATGTAGCTTTACAGCATTCTCAATGCTATTGATATTAACTGTGGTTACATTATAAGTTTAGGGCCTGTTCATCTGATCACTGATTATGAGGCTTTCAGTATTCACTCGGATGATCATAGCCCGTCAGGTCCCATCGCCTGGACGTGGAGGTGGGAGTGGGGGCAAGGACATACTTTTGGTATCCTTTGCCTCTGGGCCACCTTTGATGGGAGCAGAGCCACCGTTGTGAACCTGACATGTGGCTGCTTCCCTGTCTTTAAGTTTCTCGAAACCCTACTTACCTTCTTCTTTAGCTGTTCCTGTGAGTCCAGTTCCTATTCTTTCATGACACGTCTCTTCTTGGTAGTGGGTCAAGATTGTGTGTCATGGTAATTGGAATTTTTGTTTAGTGGCTTTTCTGGAGTGGGAACAGTATCCATTGGTGTGTATGTAAATTCGGAAGAACTTTTTGTACATCCCTGAATTCGTTCAGTCATTGGTGCTTCATCTGTGACAGTTTTAGAAGCTGCTGTCGTCTCATAAGAAGATGGTTCCTCGTTATTCACTGACTGTGGAACAAGCTCCGCACTAGCATTGGCAGGAGAAGTTGAACTGTCATGACGGGGGACGCCCTGCTCTCGCTATGCAGCTGCTTTGAGGCTCCCTTCATCATGTGTAAACATCACCTGTGCTGAGGTGAGCCGCGGGTCAGGGGGCACGTGCCTCATGAGCATTTGGTTTAATATGGCGGCGAATATCGGTGTGCCAGTGGTTGGCGTGTCTCTTAGGCCAGCATCAAATTACATGGTTTGCACGGAACACTTGGATGTAAAATCTCTACAGAGACGAGTGGCGGAGACAGACATGTCTCATTTAAGGGGTCGTCCCTCACATACGAACAGTTCATTACAACCTTGCGCAGTAAGAAACATTGCGATATTACAGTTGGAATGCCATTCTCTACATTAAAGAACCTATTATTGACCCAAAGTTCACGTTTAGTAATGAACACAATAGCAATAGAGCGTCCATAAGCAGCTGGTCAGCAATTGCAAAGGGCAGATTTTAGATCTTTATGTTACACAAGTCCAAGGCAGCAAAGATAATTGTAACGGTACTCATCATGCCATTAAGTGATGTGTAATCAGCAGGTCCGTTTGTCGGGTTCATGACATGAAAATACACATTTTTGCTTCGTATTTTCATGTAATTTGCATTAACCAGGAAATCATACTGCATACCAACAACCTCTTTATCGAAAACACGAAGATCTTCATATAGAAAATAATCAAAACCGAAAAATTTTTTGTCGTGGACTGTCAAAATTGAAACCATACCTCAAATTACTCATATGAACTTCAAGACCCATTATCACAATTGAAAGTCTGCACAAATGCAAATGTAAATAGAAATGCAGTGAAGAATATGCACTGCAGATGGCCGAATGCCACGGTGACGGAATCGCACCTATGACTTTGTGATGCGATTTTAGTCTCCTGTTTCGATTATTACAATACCTCTAGAAGACTTAAATCATTGATGTGTTACTGCTGAAATTTGATGATAGCAGTGATGTTTTTGTGATAAATTTTCAATGCTCCATTGCTTTGAAACAGCACATAATACAAAACATCTAAACATACCAAAATCAGTAGGGCGCCTGCCGCATCAATGGTCGATATAACTTGTCACGTGAAGGTGACGTCACTTTTGGAGAAAATCTTGTGAGGTGAGAGTGCATAGTAACGATAGAGGAGAAATATTTCTACTCTGATAGTAACCAAGGAGGATAGAACAGATTCTAACCTGCCTGATAGTAACATAGAATTTGCCCTCTACAAAGAGGTCAATGATTAGTTGGTCCACCATTCAAAAGTTCGTTCCATAATCAACGATCTGTCTGTATATGGCCGGCCGTAGTGGCCGAGCGGTTCTAGGCACTACAGTCTCGAACCGCGCGATCGCTACAGTCGCAGGTTCGAGTCCTGCCTGGGGGCATGGATGTGTGCGATGTCCTTAGGTTAATTAGGTTCAAGTAGTTCTAAGTTCTAGGGGACTAATGACCTCAGAAATTAAGGCCCATAGTGCTCAGAGCCATTTTTTTGTCTGTATTTGGCACATCTGCACTGACAGATCATAATATATAGGCTAGTCCTAATGCAATGACATATATGTCCAAACGTCTGTGCGCAACACATCTGCACAGACAGTTCATTGCATCTGGACAGGAGATTTGTAGGGAATTTAGATGTGCACTAACTTGGAAGTTTGAGCAAAATTACTCAAAAAATCTGTGGGCACCAATCACATCCGCTCAGACAAATCGTTGTGTGTGGACAGGATATCACTGCAAATCTGGCGTGAGAAACGTGTTTGAGTAAGCTGTATGTTTAATCTAGTGTTTCTCATCTATATTTACACAGTGAATGGCAAATACATGTCAATAGTCAAGAGAGTTCATCGCTGAATTATTGAATATATGGGATTCACATACATTTGTGGAAAATTAAGAGCAAGGAATTAGGTGATTTAGATAAGATAGCACCCGCTTATAGTTCTTTAACATAGAAATCATGAGCAGCTGATCCCAAGGCAAACAGAGAAGTGGGAATACAACAAATAACTTACCGGTGGAGCTATGCAAAGTAACAAAATCTATTCGATCTGGCGCCGGTAACGACAAAACACATTTTTGTATTTGACATTCTCTGCTTTCTGGGCGATAAGAAATACCACAACACAGCAAGAATATATCTGAGGACGAAATTGGAGAGGCAGTGTTAAGAGAATGTGGAACACAAGGTTGTGTAGAAGAATATAGGTCCCTTACATTTATCAGACGTTTATTCAAAGGCATGTATTTGTTAGCATACATGATTTAATAAGTTGAAGGTGGTTGTATGAAATTAATTACTATGATAAAAAAACATAAATATACTTTTCATGTTTTACAAATACTGATGAAATGTTTGAGTGTAATGAAAACATGACTCCCTATAAATTACACAGTGTAATTTTGTCCTACTTACTATGGCCAAGTAAAGAGGGGGGATGGACAAATGGAACATCAAATTGACCAGTGTAATGTCTAGTTCTGCAAAAAAGTAATTTTTAGCTTTAAAGTAATCAGGGTAGAAGAGAAAAATTTAGGGATTTGACGAAAAATTTGTATCTCAATTTTCATTACCAAATGAAGAGTCAGAAATGTACAAATGAGGAAATCAAATGAGATGCCAAAAAGCACATCTTGAACGTATAGCTATTTCACATATAAAAAGTGATATTTGATTTTTAAAATGGCTTCCCTTGAACTATGTACTAAATTTTGGGACATTTAGAGAACAGCTTTCTGAAGAAAATCAGAA
The DNA here is from genome assembly GCF_021461395.2 of Schistocerca americana. Classification (NCBI taxonomy): domain Eukaryota; kingdom Metazoa; phylum Arthropoda; class Insecta; order Orthoptera; family Acrididae; genus Schistocerca; species Schistocerca americana. Next base: position 35,050,073 of record NC_060124.1, read on the forward strand.
AACAAGAAAGAATTGCAAAAAAAGCTTTTGATGGTTCTGTGAAATGATTTGTCCAAAAATAAGAAAATGCATTAGAAACACATTCAATATATCCTTGAATGATCCTCAAAATGATCTGCAGTGAACGAGGCTCTGATTGAGAATGCACATTCTCTTTTCTTATATTTGAAGGATTCTCAACTGAAAAAAATTAGAGAACTGAAAAACTTCTGGAACTTTTTTACAGCTTTGGGCGTCTACAATAGAAACATCTCAAGGCTTTGCAACAGCAGACTGTATGGTCAACATAATCCACCATACAAATATTCTATAGTATGGTTCTCTTTAAGATTCCAAGTTAAACATTGAAATTTAAATTTTCAGTTGGCACCTTCTTTGCTGCATATTAATTCGAGAATCATTCAAAGACACATCAAATGTTTGTCTAATATATTTTATTTCTTACTTTGAGTTAATCATTTCTTTTTAAATTTTTGTAGGAGACAAGATTTATTAGTAGCTAGATGTTTCCTGCCATGGAATGGCAGAACATAATAGAATTTCTTCCATTACGAATTTCTGAATAAATAAAATAAACTTGCAGGAATGTAATCACTTGCTACTGAAATTTGTTTTCTAGACCAACAGTCAGCAGACGAGCAATAGATTGGAACATCAGGAAACAGCACATCTGCAGTGATTTATTGCATGCACAGACATTTGCACAGACACATCATTGAATGTGGACAGGCCAAGCCGTCTTCACATCGGACTTGTTTCTCATCGTGAAACACGCCAAATGTGGTGTCCATCGTGATTGCTGCCCACCTGAAACGATGTGTTACATCTCATAGAACGTGCTTTCCATTATAATTTCCAGCCGCAGTGTCATCCAGCGGCAGTTCTTGGCAGAATCGGACATAGATATCACGCACTGTCTTTTGGGAGGATGGAATGGTCGACAGCTTCAACAGTAAATTGCTCGTAGAGAAACACTATGTAATGCTACACGACGATCTGAGATGCACACTATAGAAGTTATTCGTTAGCTCAAACCAATCTTTATGTTATTTTTTGTTTTAAATTAAACACAGTCAAAGTAGATTGTTTAATGACAATTTGCGCATCAGTCTGAAGTACAGTAGTTCATACAGATTTCAAGATCAGGATTTGTTTCGTAATTTCATTAGAAGCTGCTCATCATCATTGAGAAAGATATTTAGCAGAGAGATATAAAGACGAAGCAGAACATAAAACCAAAAGATAAATCTATATATGTTTTACACGAAGTTTCATAATAGTAGAAACTTACAATGTGTAACTTGTGTTTAGCACTTTCTGACATAGACCTGCAATCACAGTAAGATTTCGTGCCACTGGGGAAACATACCAATAATTGGCCTATACAACAAGAATTGCAGCAAATATACACTACTTATAACAAATAACATATTGCAGATAACACTTCTATTAAATTATTAAAAAAGACGAAAAATATGTAAAAACAAAAAGTGAAAAAACATTAATTGGAAATTGCTAGATGTGAACCTACTACTTTACTCTATATAGCCCACTATCCCATCACCTATGCTATGGCTTCAAAATGGCTGCAGCCCCTTATTTACATGTAAATACTGCGTAATGGCTATATCTACAAATGTCATTCTTTGATATTTGACTATGACAAGTTGGACCCAAAACGACAAGATTTTGATAGAGTATCATTTTACTATAGCACTGGAACGGTAATCTTCATAGCACACAATTTACAACTGTAAAAGCACCAGTTACAGGAAGCCTTCAACGACTAATACCTAGTTTCCTGTTATGTTATTATAACAACTTGCACTTAAAACGACGCGTTTTCGGGATATCCTCAGTGTACTTTGAAGCAGCTTATACTCATGCCACGTACTCTATAATAATAAAAAAACATCAAATACAGAGTGTAACTCCATAAAGTGAGGCCGTTCCGAAGCTCTGCTTGTGATATAAACCCGATGCTGCATTGCATTGGCCACATTCCTCTCCACATGTCCAAAATATGACATGCCAGATTCATCGTTTCACACCTCGCAGTGTAGTGGAACGTGGAATTCGATGCATCTAATGAAAAAGCACTTCCTCAGGACAAAATAAATGTGTAATGACTTCACCTATGTTGTTCCATAACCTATCGCATTTCTAGTTTCACCAGCTACTCATCCAGATAGAATTTCACGTCCCGTGAGAGGATGGCTTAAAGGTGCGTCCATACAATGTCTTTTTTGTATTCAGCTTTGTGCATGTGCATAAATTACCAACAGTGTAACTAATGCTGGGTTCACACATACAGGGTGTTTCAAAAATGACCGGTATATTTGAAACGGCAATAAAAACTAAACGAGCAGCGATAGAAATACACCGTTTGCTGCAATATGCCTGGGACAACAGTACATTTTCAAGCGGACAAACTTTCGAAATTACAGTAGTTACAATTTTCAACAACAGATGGCGCTGCAAGTGATGTGAAAGATATAGAAGACAACGCAGTCTGTGGGTGCACCATTCTGTATGTCGTCTTTCTGCTGTAAGCATGTGCTGTCCACAACGTGCAAGTGTGCTGTAGACAACATGGTTTATTCCTTAGAACAGAGGATTTTTCTGGTGTTGGAATTCCACCGCCTAGAACACAGTGTTGTTGCAACAACACGAAGTTTTCAACGGAGAGGGCAACGCGCAGCTAGTGCAGCAGGTGATCCAACAGCGGCCTCGGGTTTCCGTTCGCCGTGTTGCAGCTGCGGTCCAAATGACGCCAACGTCCACGTATCGTCTCATGCGCCAGAGTTTACACCTCTATCCATACAAAATTCAAACGCGGCAACCCCTCAGCGCCGCTACCATTGCTGCACGAGAGACATTCGCTAACGATATAGTGCACAGGATTGATGACGGCGATATGCATGTGGGCAGCATTTGGTTTACTGACGAAGCTTATTTTTACCTGGACGGCTTCGTCAATAAACAGAACTGGCGCATATAGGAAACCGAAAAGCCCCATGTTGCAGTCCCATCGTCCCTGCATCCTCAAAAAGTACTGGTCTGGGCCGCCATTTCTTCCAAAGGAATCATTGGCCCATTTTTCAGATCCGAAACGATTACTGCATCACGCTATCTGGACATTCTTCGTGAATTTGTGGCGGTACAAACTGCCTTAGACGACACTGCGAACACCTCGTGGTTTATGCAAGATGGTGCCCGGCCACATCGCACGGCCGACGTCTTTAATTTCCTGAATGAATATTTCGATGATCGTGTGATTGCTCTGGGCTATCCAGAACATACAGGAGGCGGCGTGGATTGGCCTCCCTATTCGCCAGACATGAACCCCTGTGACTTCTTTCTGTGGGGACACTTGAAAGACCAGGTGTACCGCCAGAATCCAGAAACAATTGAACAGCTGAAGCAGTACATCTCATCTGCATGTGAAGCCATTCCGCCAGACACGTTGTCAAAGGTTTCGGGTAATTTCATTCAGAGACTACGCCATATTATTGCTACGCATGGTGGATATGTGGAAAATATCGTACTATAGAGTTTCCCAGACCGCAGCGCCATCTGTTGTTGAAAATTGTAACTACTGTAATTTCGAAACTTTGTCTGCTTGAAAATGTACTGTTGTCCCAAGCATATTGCAACAAACGGTGTATTTCTATCGCTGCTCGTTTAGTTTTTATTGCCGTTTCAAATATACCGGTCATTTTTGAAACACCCTGTACATATAATGTAACGCCACAACTTGTGGCTTACTGTAGTGACACAACGAGCTACAGTTCACACAGGACGCCACAAATTCTATGATGCGCGCAAAATGCCGTGGCCGATATATGTGCAGTCGGCTGGGGAAGCATGGGGAGAGCGGCAGTGGGGGGAGGGGTGGGGTGGGTGGGGGGGGGAGGGGTCGCTCAGAGCGCTGTAGAGAAAATTTCGAGAGCTGGAGGAGGAGTGCTGTTCTAACTTGAAGCGGGGCCCCTCCACACACACACTTGCATGATGACAATTCAAAAAGATCTGTCACCTCTTGTTTGGTTAGTATCTAAAACGAATTCTGCAGAAAATACATTTGTTTTCGCCTGGTTTATTAACCAATTGTAACTTTCAGAGAAGAGTCACGAGTGGGGAATTTTGAGTAGAACATGCAATCTTCTCTTCTTGCCATGTTAACATTTGCTTCTTTTGCCAAAACTCAGCAGAGTTTACACAGTCTCACCTCACTAACATGTTGAGCACACACAATTGCGAGAGAATTCTGAAAAACAGGGGTTTATTAAGTTTACTAAGTGAGGAACTGACAAAAAGTAAGGTCAGTATCTAATGAAAAGGCATATCCTCAGGACAAAATAAATGACTCCACCTATGTTGTTCTGAAGCCCATAGCATTTCTCACCAGCTATTGCTGGCCCAATTACATTCTTTCATCGGAAAAGTCTGTAGTTAGTGGAATAACATGGTAGATAATGGAGTTTTGCATAATAACCAAATGGCAAAATACTCTGCTCTTTGTGTGCTATAATTTGCCAAAATCTCATTTCGATATCTCAAACCGTTTATGAAATATGAGGAATGTTGTGGATATTTCACTCTGGCTTTTTCACTGGTGTGGTGCAATCGCAAATGAGTGCATTACTTTTGAATACATTACGGGAACGGCAGTGATCAATGTCTTACAAATATTTACTATTAAAAAAAGTCTTGATCACGATTTATTTATCAAGGTGACCAGTTTCGACCACTATTGTGGTCACCTTCAGATCATTGAGTAGGAACCTCTTTCTGTTGGAGAATCTCCAACAGAATTCTCCAACAGAAAGAGGTTCCTACTCAATGGTCTGAAGATGACCACAGCAGTGGTCGAAACCGGTCACCTTGATAAATAAATCGTGATCAAGACTGTTTTTAATAGTAAATATTAGCAAATGAGTGCGCTACGTCACATCAATTTTCTCGATATTGGTGACAGATAGATACTTCCAATCAAGTCTAAAGGAAAATTCAATATGTTAGCTAAATTTCATATGCAGCAAGGTATTACATAGTATGCACCACACGCAAAGTCGTAGAGACCCCTGTTTTTCATTGCAAACTTTTTCGAATTTGTCGCAGTGTCTTACTTCCACGCAAATATCACAAAACTATTACCATTACCGAAATGATGGGCACATCATGATGAACTTCATATATAAAGCTACAAGTAAAGAAAAAATGATTTTTTTAACCAAATAGTGTCTGTGAAATCGCTTGAGAAAGATTGGAGGGCGTGCGCGTTGGTTCTGTCATCGCCGATCGGCCGAAAGGTGGCAAACGCTGAACAAACAAATGAACTCGCCTAGCGCTCTGGACGAAAACTGGTCACTGTGTGTCGTTCACCACATCCTGCGCGACCTATACATAGCTGCATAGCTTTCAACGTGGCGCAACTGAAATCATATGGGTGGCTATTTACGTTATAGTGCAGATTATGATATTAGAGTTATGCCAAGAGTTAAATATAAGGAAGGCATTGTTAGATAAATGTGGGCGACATTGTCTATGGAGTGCAGTTATCTGGTGCTATATTTTGGTTAAAATCAACAGTCAAGGTCACTATAATATTTGTTCATTTTCCGGTTTTGGGTTATATTAAAGCCATCGTCAGAATTTTTGGTCCCCTATAACGTGCCAACGCGTCCTCAGTTTACGATCATGGTATCACGAGAAAACTGAGGAGACGCCAACACCAGCCGTAGGGGGCCAGAAATTCTGAAGATGGCTTTGACATAAGCCGAAATCGGCAAATAAACAAATATCTTTGCGATCTCGACTGTTGATCCTAGATGTTAACTACGAAAATCAATTTCGCTTAGGGCTAAATCGAGGGCCGCAAACACATTTACAAAAGAAATAACACTCGAAGACGAAAATGGTGTCTGCTCGTATAGCAAACCAATAGCTGGTATGTAAATATCATCTGCAGAGATGCAACTCTTCCAAGATTTTAGAATCTTATTGTATTCGTTTACCTACACATTTCGAATAACTAATTTTTGGCTGCCGCATTACACTCGGGGGCTATTTCCTGTATGAAAGGCCCCAATATATATAGTTTTCGGTCTCACAAATCATGGAATTTATATGACTCGCTTTATTGTCACGTATTAAGTTCATTTATTTATTCATCCAAAAATCTTTCAAGATTGTAGGATACATCTTTGATTCGAAAATATAGTGCATGCATCCACCCACATACACTGTGCTACATCAAATTAAAGAATGGTTTTTCTTCTTGTGGTTCCAGAAGCTGTGAAGGTGTACCTGGCGACCACTGTTTTGTCTTTTTTCAGTAATAAAATGAAAACACGTTGAAATGGAAAGGAGTACAGCAGCAATTACCACACAGTAACTACGAGAGAATGCACAATGTTGTTTCGATATGCTGGCACCATGGAGCAGTGGAGGTAGGAAAATGGTGTAACTAAGCCAAATTGAACTTTTTGTGGTATGACAGGAGTTGCGGCTCTTACATTGCTACTGAATACTGAGAGTTTACACATGCAACTGCAGTATGCTATTAGCTGTGCTGGTGCATTTGTGAACCCAGATAAAACATGCACATTTGTATACACGTAATTTCCTGGAAACTGAGGCTGTCTTGTAAAGCACATTACTTCCTACTTTCAGCGGAAATATTTGCTCTTTTCAGGAGACAACAGGCAGCTGCTTTCCATGTATACTGAGGTTATGCTGTGAAGCGTTCTATGGCAATAATGTTCGTTGACACCAAAGGAAACACGCTTGTGTTTATACAGGGTGTTACAAAAAAGTATGGCCAAACTTTCAGGAAACATTCCTCACATACAAATAAAGAAAATATGTTATGTGGACATGTGTCCGGAAACACTTACTTTCCATGTTAGAGCTCATTTTATTACTTCTCTTCAAATCACATTAATCATGGAATGGAAACACACAGCAACAGAACGTACCAGCGTGACTTCAAACGCTTTGTTACAGGAAATGTTCAAAATGTCCTCCGTTAGTGAGGATACATGCATCCACCCTCCGTCGCATGGAATCACTGATGCGCTGATGCAGCCCTGGGGAATGGCGTATTGTATCACAGCCGTCCACAATACGAGCACGAAGAGTCTCTACATTTGGTACCGGGGTTGCGTAGACAAGAGCTTTCAAATGCCCCCATAAATGAAAGTCAAGAGGGTTGAGGTCAGGAGAGCGTGGAGGCCATGGAATTGGTCCGCCTCTACCAATCCATCGGTCACCGAATCTGTTGTTGAGAAGCGTACGAACACTTCGACTGAAATGTGCAGGAGCTCCATCGTGCATGAACCACATGCTGTGTCGTACTTGCAAAGGCACATGTTCTAGCAGCACAGGTAGAGTATCCCATATGAAATCATGGCGGTGAATCGAGGAAGTACAGTACATACTGACGAAACTAAAATGAGCTCTAACATGGAAATTAAGCGTTTCCGGACACATGTCCACATAACATCTTTTCTTTATTTGTGTGTGAGGAATGTTTACTGAAAGTTTGGCCGTACCTTTTTGTAACACCCTGTGGATGATTACAGACGAAGAAAACTCGTATAGAATGCATCTTCTAAAGATTTTTTCTATGAAAATTTGAGATATGATGCCTCGAGCGTCAAGTATTAGACAGACAGTCTCTGTTCATATTACTGTGAAGAATAAGATATTGTAAGTTTCGACATAGAAAAACTAAGAGAAGAATAAGTTACAAATTTATGAAAATTGTATATGAAGATGGTAGACAAATATTCATGCTGTAGCGACTTAATAGCATAACATTTGAGGAGCCTGACCTCTGAACAAAAGAAACGATGGGGTATGTGTTGCTCCTCAACTTGGATCAGAATGCCAGAGGTGGCAGCCATGTTGGCGTGAGGTGCTCGTGTGAATGAATGTGTGTGTGTGTTTCCTTTTCCGAAAAAAGCTTTGGCTGAAGGCTAAATGTCTAATAGTCTTTTCATTGAGCCTGTCTGCAACTCAGAGTGCCATCTTTACAGTGAGTAGCAGCCTGTCTCTCTCCTTGTATTGTTGATAATCCAGTCTGGAGTTTCCACTGGGTGATTTTCAATCATATACGAAAAAAATCAGAAATAACATTAAAGTATTCTGGAATTTAATTTCCAACTTTGTATTTGATCCAGTTTCAAAGACAGTAGTGGGAGTCTGCTAAATGAATGCACTACCCCAAGTGCTAATTTGGAAGAAAAATCTACCATTGGGTCATGCAGCGCAATGGAACAAAAGATTCTGGGGATCCCAACAACTGCAATGAGAGGTTCAACCTAGAGTAAGCTGGGGATCCTTCTACAATAAAGATTAAAAAGCAAGTTCTTTCTAAGCACTTTAATGTCAATTGTTTACTCAAAGCCAGTAAACAAAGAGAAATAAAAATACTTTTAGTGAAAAACAAAATTCAAATTCCAGCAGTTGAAGAAACCAGATTCCTAGAAAAAAGTGTAACAGATACCATGTGGCTATAATGAAAGTACAGCTACTCACTGAGGTCCAGTGTGGGCTGTAATTACAGTAGGGCAGTGAAACTTGGAGGATGTCCTAGTGCATTAATGCAAACCAATTTATCCTGGAAAAAATTAGTTCCAGGTTTGGCCACCAGGCGCAAATTTGTCAAAGTAAATGTAAGAAAGGTGGGCAAGAAAGGTTGAATAAGTGAGAAAAGCATAATGTCGATTTTGTTCAGTAGCAGACAGGCACAACAAAAAGACTGCTAACCAAGTAAGCTTTCAGCCAAAAGGCCTTCTTCTAAAGTAGACAACACCCACACATTCATGAAGCACAACTTGCACACACACAAACACACACACACACACACACACACACACACACACACACACACACACACACAAAACCACCTTCTCAGGCCACCAAGGCTGACCTCCAAGCAACAACACATGATGGGAGAAGCAGCCTGGGTGGTGGGGGAGGGGGAGGGGGGTAAGGAGGAGACTGGGATGAGGAGAGGGAGGTATAGCAGGGTACCGTTCAGGACGTTAAAGTGCGGGTTGTGGGAGTGTACAGGAATGTGATGGGGACAGCATAGGGCAGCTAGGTGTAGTTGGGAGATCAGACAGGGAGTGGGAGGGAGGGGGTGGGGGAAGGGAGTGGAAAAGGGAAGAAGTAAAGAGACTTTGGGTGCGTTGGTGAAATGGAAGGCTGTTTAGTGGAAGAGTGGGCGCATAGAAGGGGATGATGAGTGAAGGACATGGCTAATAAAGTTTCAGGCTGGGGGGGGGGGGGGGGGGGATTATGGGAACATAGGATATATTGCAGGGAGAGTTCCTGACTGTGCAATTCGGGATAGCTGGTGTTAGTGGGAAGGATCCAAGTGGCACAGGCTGTGAAGCAATCACTGAAGTGAAGAATGTTGTGCTGAGCAGCATACTCAGCAGCTGGGTGGTCCAGCTGTCTCCTGGCCACAGTTCGTCAGTGGCCATTCATGTTGACAGTCTGCTGGTTTGTTGTCACGCTATCATATAACGCAACACATTGGTAGGAGCTTAGCTTCTAAATCACATGACTGCTTTCACAGATAGCCCTGCCTTTGATGGGAGAGGTGATGCTTGTGACCACACTGGAGTAGGTGGTGATGGGATTAAGTATGGGACATCTTGCGTCTTGGTCTATTAAAGGATTATGAATCATGAGGCAAGGCATTGGGAGCAAGGGTGGAGTGGGGATGGACGAGGATATTGTGTACCTTGGGAGGGTGGCAGAATACCGCTGTGGGAAGGTTGGGAAGGATAGTGAGCAGAATATTCTTCATTTCAAGGCACGATGAGAGGTAGTCGAAATTCAGATGGAGAATGTGATTCAGTTGCTCCAGTCCTGGGTGGTACTGAGTCATGAGGGGAATGCTCCTTTGTAGTGGGACTGTTGGACTTTGGGAGGTGAGGGGTGACAGGAGAGATAAGACATGGGACATATGTTTGAGTACAAGGTTGGGAGGATAATTTCAGTCTGTGAAGGCCTCAGTGAGACGTTGGGTATATTTGGAGAGTGTCTGCTGGTCACTCAGATGTGACAGCAATGGATGGCTGGGCTGTATGGAATGGACTTCTCGGCATGGAATGGCTGGCAGCTCTCGAGTGGAAGCATTGCTGGTGGTTGGTAAGTTTTATGTACTGATGTCAAAGGTCAAAGGTGACCTTTGAGATGGAGGTCAACATCGCAGAAGGTGCCTTGTTGGATTGAGGAGGACTAGGTGAAGTAAATGGGGGAGGTGTTGAGGGTTTGGAGGAATATGGATAGGGCGTTCTCATTTTCAATCCAGATAACGAAGATGTCATAAGTGAACCTGAACCAGGTGAAGGTTTTGGGATTCTGGTTGGTTAGGAAGGATTCCTGTAGATAGCCCAGTGCTATGTGGGTGACCATTGCCTTACTACAGATTTGTTTATAAGTGATACCTTCAAAGGTAAAGTAATTGTGAGTGAAGATATAATTGATCAAGATTATCAAAAGGAGGTTGTAGGTTTGGAATCAATAGGGCATTGGGAAAGCTAGTGTTCAGCAGCAGCAAGGCTATCAACATTAGGGAGATTGTGTAAAGAGAGGTGGCACCAGTAGTGGGGAGCAGGTTGTCGAAACTGAGTGGCTGTAAGAGGATACAAGATGACTTAGACAAAATTTTTAGTTGATGTGATGAATGACAGCTAGCTCTCAGCGTAGAAAATGTAAGTTAATGTGGATGAGTAGAAAAAAGAAACCCATAATGTTCAGATACAGAATTAGTAGTGTCCTGCTTGACACAGTCACATCGTGTAAATATTTAGGTGTATCGTTACAAAGTGATACAAAATGGAATGAGCATGTGTGATTGTGGTAGGTAAGGTAAATGGTCGACTTTGGTTTATTGCGAGAATTCTCGGAAGGTGTGGTTCATCTGTATGTAGGATGCTACTGCGAGCTGTTCTTGAGTACTGCTCGAGTGTTTGGGATCTGTACCATGTAGGATTAAAGGTAGACATTGAAGCAATTCAGAGTCAGGCTGCTCGATTTTTTACTGGTAGGTTAAAACAACATTCGAGTAGTACAGAATTGCTTTGGTGTACAATACATTGACAACGATGCCCCGAACCACAGCTCTACAGTAGCACTCACTTCCTGCACCTACCACCTCAGAAGCCGACCCGCACCTGCTAGTTCAGGACTTGGCCACACAGATGGCAGCTTCCAGCATACATGTTAACTAGTTGGCGCACATACAGACAGAGAGCAGCAGGAACCACAGCGGCGATTGATCCAGCCACTGCTCAACTGGTTTGCACAACCAGCAACAGAGCTCTAGCTGATCTAATGGTACGCCACAGACGTTAGATCAGCTGCCAAACAGCTTCTGCTAGTACCACGCCCACTTGGAAAACAGTAAAACAAAGTGCTGGCCACCCGGCTCACACCCAAATGCCAGCTGCAACTGGGTTGGTTGGTTGGTTGGTTTGGGGGAAGAGACCAAACAGCGAGGTCATCGGTCTCATCGGATTAGGGAAGGACGGAGAAGGAAGTCGGCCGTGCCCTTTCAAAGGAACCATCCCGGCATTTGCCTGGAGTGATTTAGGGAAATCACGGAAAACCTAAATCAGGATGGCCGGACGCGGGATTGAACCGTCGTCCTCCCGAATGCGAGTCCAGTGTGCTGCAACTGGGCTTACAAGGGGAGGCCACCAATTGTGAAATTCAGATTCGATTCATACTGCGCATAATAAAAGCTCATGGCCAGGGGTGTAATGTGGCAAAGCACCAAGATGCACTTCTCAGCCGTTGTCAAGAAAATCGACAGTTAAAGAAACCATTGCGGTGAAATACTCTCTACGACCAATAATTTTCCACAGCGTCGTGGCGCAGCGGTAAGCACTCGGGTTTGTAATTCGAAGATCGCCTGATCGAATCTCGCGCCATGCAACTTTTTTTTTTTTTAGTATTTGTTTTTTGTAATTCAAATGTGTGTATATATATGCACACACACACACACACACACACACACACATATATATATATATATATATATATATATATATATATATATAATTCCCGGCAATCAGTTGCAACAATAATGCATATAATAAGTTTTTGAAAGTCGTTTGCCGTGGAAAAACTGGCGACTTCGAACATCATTATGTTTTCCGCAAACAAAGTTGTATTTCACAAATGTTATTAATTGTCTTCATAATGTTAACCACGTATAGTTAACGGAAGACGTAGAAACGATATTCCGAAACGAATACGTATAGCGTAAGTCAAACGTTCGAATCAGAATAGAGACCCCACGAACACAAATTTGCTGTGGCGCGTATGAAATATAAACTCCGTTACTCGCTCGTTACACTTGAAGGACAGATGTTGAATGGGCCGAAACGAGCCGCCGCATAACAGCGTAGTTGCCTGCTAACTTCGAAAGAAGGTAGATGCGGCCCCTACCGCAACTTATAACATCGTCGAAAATCAGTGCGGACGGGAGAGCTTTGGTACACCCTGTTAAACAAACGGAAAAATGGAGGCGGTACAATTGGAGAGCGATCCGCCTTCACCAACATGCATAAGCAATTCATTAATATATATATATATATATATATATATATATATATATATATATATATATATATATATAAAAACTATTACTGAATTGCTTATGCATGTTATATTTGAATTACAATAAACTAATAATAAAAATATGTTGAATGGCGCGGGATTCGATCGGGCGACCTTCGGATTACGAACCCGAGCGCTTATCGCTGCGCCACGACGCTGTAGAAAATTCTTACTCGTAGAGAGTATTTCATAGCAACGGTTTATTTTTAACTGTCGATTTTCTCGGCAACGTCTGAGAAGTGCATCTTGGTGCTCTGCCACAATACACCTCTGGCCATGAGCTTTTATGATGCGCAGTATGAATCGAATCCGAATTTCACAATTGGCGTCCTCCCCTTGTTAGATGCTCTTGGCTGCAGTGCCATATCAAAGTGTGTCTTGAGGGCAAAATTTGCTGGCAGTGTCGAATACCTCTTAGACATGGGTTCTGACCTCGCAATAGTCCTGCAAGCCATGCTGAGGGGCTGCAGGCCTCCAAAGGCACTATCACTCAAAATCGTAAATAATGCAACAATCAGAACGTATGGCATACACCAACAAAATTTGGATCTGGGACTATGCTGCACATTCAAGCAGACCTTTGCAATGAGCCAATTGTGAGTGCGGATATTCTCAGATGCTAGGAGCTGCTTGCTCAAACACCCAGCTGACAGACATAACCACTAGTCTGAAGACAGTGGGACTGTGACAGCAAACACCAGCTGGGTGCCCTGGGCTGTACACCAACGTCGTCGACAAATTTCCAAAGTTCACTCGCCAACAAGACGTTCCTAGGGACTTCAAACATTCGACAGCCCGCCACATCACACCTATGCCTGGTCCTCCCATTTGTGCCATCTACGTCGACACACATCCAGCAGGCTCGCTGCGACGAAGGCTCAGTTCGAGGCCATGCTGTGACAAGGCATCGTCAGACCATCAAGTAGCCCATGGCCGTCTGCCTTGCATTTAGTCCCCAAAAAAGACAATTAATGATGCCCATGTGGAGACTGTCATGCATTGAATTCACAAACAGTGCCAGATTGATATCCGGTACTCCTCCTTCAAGATTTTAGTCACGCCTTAGCAGGCTCAGTAATTTTCACTAAAATCGACAGTGTGAAGACATCCACGCAAATTCCAATGGTGCCAAAAGACTTTCAGAAGTTCTTCACGCCATTTGGGCTCTTCGAGAGCATATACATGACGTGCAGCCTTCAGAATGCTGCTCAGACCTGACAGAACTTCCTGGATGGCGTCTTGCAAGGTTTACCATGTTGTTTTGCATATCTTGACGACATCTTGCTCCTTCCAAAGTCACCCGAGCTGCACCGTTGCCACCTAACAACCACCTTGCAGCGCCTGAGTGAGGCCAGTATTGTTGTTAACCCTCTGAGGTGCATATTTGGAAAACAGAGTTTCCTGGACACTTAATCAAGCTGAGCGAATCCTTGCTCTACCTGACAAGGTGCAGGTGATCTTAAACGTGCTGTGTGCATGAAGAGTTATGCTGCAACCATGGCATGCTGAACTTTATTAGCGCCATCTTCCTAATGCTGCCACCGTGCAGAAGCCACTGACAGCAGCTCTATTCAACACATCGTGAAGGGAAGGACTCCCATGCACTTGACAGGTGCAATGGAGAAAAGCTTTGTCCAAACCAAACGAAATTTCGCAGAAGTGATACCACTTGTGCATCCAGTATATGGCACTGAACTGGCCATGGTTGTTGATGCTAGCCACATCACTATAGGTACAGTGCTTTAGCAGCATATCAGTGGTAGCTGGCAACCACTCGGTATCTTCTCTTGGTGCTGTTGGCATCATACTGTGTTTGGAGTAGCTTGTTGGTGTATGAGGTGGTAAAACACTTCCGTCCATTGACAGAAGCCCACTCCTTCGTTATTTGCACTGACAACAGGCCCATCACTCCTGAATTCTGGATCAACAAGAACAAATGTTTGGTGTGCCAATCCCAGCAGTTGGAGTACGTGTTGCGGTTCTCCACAGACATTCTCCATATTTCCGGGATAGACAATATTGTCGCAGACTGTTTGTCCTGAGCTGATGCCACTGTCTCTTCTCCGTGAACTTTGAGAATGTTGCCCAAGAACAGGAGAGAAAAGAACAACTGCATAGCCTCCACCATGACACACTCGAACTAGTGCGCATTTATGGCGCCACCTGAAAGGTTTGGTGAAATCTATCGACAGGCACACTCCACCCACATCTCCCAGAGAAACTCCAGTGCAGCACTTTCGACCACACCCACAGACTCACACCCCAGTGACACTACCATATCACTCGTTGCTGCACATTTCATCTGGCCAGGACGCCAGATGGACTGCTATCAATGGCCACACATCTGCACACCTGCACCTACCAATGTGCTGAAGTTGGGGGTCACACCTGTGCACCTGTCAGCACCTTACCTGATTTGCTAAGCTGCTTTGTGCATGTCGACATGGATACTGTGAGCCCTCTCCCTCTATCCAATGGCAAGCAGTACCTGCTAAAGATTGTGGACCATTTTATTTGTTGGCTGGAGGCAATGCCCATAGCTGACATCACTGCAAGAAAACTGTCGCCACTACCCTTGTTGACACCTAGATGGCACATTTCGAATTCCCTAGTCTTGTTACAATAGTCTGAGAGAGTCAGTTTGATTGCATGTTGTTCACCCACATCACTTGATTGTGTAGTGTGCAGTTGCACAGAACTACCAGCTATCACCCGGCATGGCATGGTGTAGCCACTCTACATCTACATCTACATTTATACTCCGCAAGCCACCCAACGGTGTGTGGCGGAGGGCACTTTACGTGCCGCTGTCATTACCTCCCTTTCCTGTTCCAGTCGCGTATGGTTCGCGGGAAGAACGACTGTCTGAAAGCCTCCGTGCGCGCTCTAATCTCTCTAATTTTACATTCGTGATCTCCTCGGGAGGTATAAGTAGGGGGAAGCAATATATTCGATACCTCATCCAGAAACGCACCCTCTCGAAACCTGGCGAGCAAGCTACACCGCGATGCAGAGCACCTCTCTTGCAGAGTCTGCCACTTGAGTTTATTAAACATCTCCGTAACGCTATCATGGTTACCAAATAACCCTGTGACGAAACGCGCCGCTCTTCTTTGGATCTTCTCTATCTCCTCCGTCAAACCGATCTGGTACGGATCCCACACTGATGAGCAATACTCAAGTATAGGTCGAACGAGTGTTTTGTAAGCCACCTCCTTTGTTGATGGACTACATTTTCTAAGCGCTCTCCGAATGAATCTCAACCTGGTACCCGCCTTACCAACAATTAATTTTATATGATCATTCCACTTGAAATCATTCCGTACGCATACTCCCAGATATTTTACAGAAGTAACTGCTACCAGTGTTTGTTCCGCTATCATATAATCATACAATAAAGGATCCTTCTTTCTATGTATTCGCAATACATTACATTTGTCTATGTTAAGGGTCAGTTGCCACTCCCTGCACCAAGTGCCTATCCGCTGCAGATCTTCCTGCATTTCGCTACAATTTTCTAATGCTGCAACTTCTCTGTATACTACAGCATCATGCGCGAAAAGCCGCATGGAACTTCCGACACTATCTACTAGGTCATTTATATATATTGTGAAAAGCAATGGTCCCATAACATTCCCCTGTGGCACGCCAGAGGTTACTTTAACGTCTGTAGACGTCTCTCCATTGATAACAACATGCTGTGTTCTGTTTGCTAAAAACTCTTCAATCCAGCCACACAGCTGGTCTGATATTCCGTAGGCTCTTACTTTGTTTATCAGGCGACAGTGCGGAACCGTATCGAACGCCTTCCGGAAGTCAAGAAAAATAGCATCTACCTGGGAGCCTGTATCTAATATTTTCTGGGCCTCATGAACAAATAAAGCGAGTTGGGTCTCACACGATCGCTGTTTCCGGAATCCATGTTGATTTCTACATAGTAGATTCTGGGTTTCCAAAAACGACATGATATTCGAGCAAAAAACATGTTCTAAAATTCTACAACAGATCGACGTCAGAGATATAGGTCTATAGTTTTGCGCATCTGCTCGACGACCCTTCTTGAAGACTGGGACTATCTGTGCTCTTTTCCAATCATTTGGAACCCTCCGTTCCTCTAGAGACTTGTGGTACACAGCTGTTAGAAGGGGGGCAAGTTCTTTCGCGTACTCTGTGTAGAATCGAATTGGTATCCCGTCAGGTCCAGTGGACTTTCCTCTATTGAGTGATTCCAGTTGCTTTTCTATTCCTTGGACACTTATTTCGATGTCAGCCATTTTTACGTTTGTGCGAGGATTTAGAGAAGGAACTGCAGTGCGGTCTTCCTCTGTGAAACAGCTTTGGAAAAAGGTGTTTAGTATTTCAGCTTTACGCGTGTCATCCTCTGTTTCAATGCCATCATCATCCCGTAGTGTCTGGATATGCTGTTTCGAGCCACTTACTGATTTAACGTAAGACCAGAACTTCCTAGGATTTTCTGTCAAGTCGGTACATAGAATTTTACTTTCGAATTCACTGAACGCTTCACGCATAGCCCTCCTTACGCTAACTTTGACATCGTTTAGCTTCTGTTTGTCTGAGAGGTTTTGGCTGCGTTTAAACTTGGAGTGGAGCTCTCTTTGCTTTTGCAGTAGTTTCCTAACTTTGTTGTTGTACCACGGTGGGTTTTTCCCGTCCCTCACAGTTTTACTCGGCACGTACCTGTCTAAAACGCATTTTACGATTGCCTTGAACTTTTTCCATAAACACTCAACATTGTCAGTGTCGGAACAGAAATTTTCGTTTTGATCTGTTAGGTAGTCTGAAATCTGCCTTCTATTACTCTTGCTAAACAGATAAACCTTCCTCCCTTTTTTTATATTCCTATTAACTTCCATATTCAGGGATGCTGCAACGGCCTTATGATCACTGATTCCCTGTTCTGTACATACAGAGTCGAAAAGTTCGGGTCTGTTTGTTATCAGTAGGTCCAAGATGTTATCTCCACGAGTCGGTCCTCTGTTTAATTGCTCGAGGTAATTTTCGGATAGTGCACTCAGTATAATGTCACTCGATGCTCTGTCCCTACCACCCGTCCTAAACATCTGAGTGTCCCAGTCTATATCTGGTAAATTGAAATCTCCACCTAAGACTACAACATGCTGAGAAAATTTATGTGAAATGTATTCCAAATTTTCTCTCAGTTGTTCTGCCACTAATGCTGCTGAGTCGGGAGGTAGGTAAAAGAAGCCAATTATTAACCTAGTTCGGTTGTTGAGTGTAACCTCCACCCATAATAATTCACAGGAACTATCCACTTCTACTTCACTACAGGATAAACTACTACTAACAGCGACGAACACTCCACCACCGGTTGCATGCAATCTATCCTTTCTAAACACCGTCTGTACCTTTGTAAAAATTTCGGCAGAATTTATCTCTGGCTTAAGCCAGCTTTCTGTACCTATAACGATTTCAGCTTCGGTGCTTTCTATCAGTGCTTGAAGTTCTGGTAATTTACCAACGCAGCTTCGACAGTTGACAATTACAATACCGATTGCTGCTTGGTCCCCGCATGTCCTGACTTTGCCCCGCACCCGTTGAGGCTGTTGCCCTTTCTGTACTTGCCCAAGGCCATCTAACCTAAAAAACCGCCCAGCCCACGCCACACAACCCCTGCTACCCGTGTAGCCGCTTGTTGCTTGTAGTGGACTCCTGACCTATCCAGCGGAACCCGAAACCCCACCACCCTATGGCGCAAGTCGAGGAATCTGCAGCCCACACGGTCGCAGAACCATCTCAGCCTCTGATTCAGACCCTCCACTCGGCGCTGTACCAAAGGTCCGCAGTCAGTCCTGTCGACGATGCTGCAGATGGTGAGCTCTGCTTTCATCCCGCTAGCGAGACTGGCAGTCTTCACCAAATCAGATAGCCGCCGGAAGCCAGAGAGGATTTCCTCCGATCCATAGCGACACACATCATTGGTGCCGACATGAGCGACCACCTGCAGATGGGTGCACCCTGTACCCTTCATGGCATCCGGAAGGACCCTTTCCACATCTGGAATGACTCCCCCCGGTATGCACACGAAGTGCACATCGGTTTTCTTCCCCTCTCTTGCTGCCATTTCCCTAAGGGGCCCCATTACGCGCCTGACGTTGGAGCTCCCAACTACCAGTAAGCCCACCCTCTGCGACTGCCCGGATCATGCAGACTGAGGGGCAACCTCTGGAACAGGACAAGCAGCCATGTCAGGCCGAAGATCAGTATCAGCCTGAGACAGAGCCTGAAACCGGTTCGTCAGACAAACTGGAGAGGCTTTCCGTTCAGCCCTCTGGAATGTCTTTCGCCCCCTGCCACACCTTGAGACGACCTCCCACTCTACCACAGGTGAGGGATCAGCCTCAATGCGGGCAGTATCCCGGGCAACCACAGTCGTAGTCCGATCAGGGGATGCGTGGGACGAGCTGGCCATCCCCGACAAACCCCCATCCGGACCCCCACAGTGATGCCCATTGGCAACAGCCTCAAGCTGTGTGACCGAAGCCAACACTGCCTGAAGCTGGGAGCGAAGGGATGCCAACTCAGCCTGCATCTGAACACAGCAGTTGCAGTCCCTATCCATGCTAAAAACTGTTTTGCAAAGAACGTCTGAACTAATCTACAGAGAGCACAAACAAATCGACAAAATTTAAACGGTTATTAAAATACAAGATTGCCTAGTAAATGCAGTGATGCTGCTACTTGCGCACTGCTGACACTGCTCGGTGGCGGAAGGAGACTACGCGAATTTACACTATTCAGGTACTAAAACGCGATGCTACACTCTCAAATACTATAATACGCCCGAAATTTATGAATTAAACAATGGAAGTACCAAAAACACGCAAAGAAATTAAGAATTAAACTATGTAACAAATGAGTGAGCTAGGAGTATACGACTTGCTGCTGCAGCTGCTTATCCAACGGCGGCAGGGAGCACACTGACTGTGACCAACCGACTCCTTTGGATGCTGGAAGCCTCTCTCACTTGCCATTACACCAACTGGATGGAAGCAATCCCGCTGGTACTCGTTGGCCTGTGAGTATCATCGAAGAACGATTTAGATGTTTACCTGCCAAGCTCGTCTGTGGACAACTCGCCAATCATAGAGATTTCATAGAGGAAGTACTACAGCCATACAGCACCTTGACCCTGCTGTTGGCAGAACATCTGCACAGCAGTATGGCCAGCCTCCTTCAGCATACACCAATGTGGCAGGGAACCGGCAAATTACTTGTACATGCTGATCTGCAGTGCTGTACAGACATAATGTTGGACACCGACATGGTTCAGCCACCACTTCTGCCACCCTTCTCGGGGCTGTAATGTGTGATCACCCTTGGTGAAAAACATTTGACATTGAGTACAATGGCAAGCTGACTAAAGTCTTGATCAACCGAGTGGCACTGGGCTACATCTTGTATGCTCTGGCAGCTGGTCACTTCTTTGATCCAATGTAAGATGACTTATTGACAGATGACACTTTCCCGCTTCTGCACAGTGAGGCTCTCCGGCAATCCCCGTGCCTGCAACAACTGCTGACATCTGTATGCTGCCAGCTACCTCTGTGCCACCACCTGCACCTCAGCCTCCTCCCACCTTGACCAGGCAGCCGGTACAACTGCCCAGGCCACACTCACCACAGGCATGCTGGCAGACTATGTCACACGCACTGGCCCCCACATCGCTTCAATTGCTTGTGCTGTGTAATAATGGAGTCACACCATTTTACGCAGCCTGCAAGGGCGCCAGCCATTGTACAGGATTAGAATATACCCCCTGAGTTTCGTTTGCTGTAGAGACCCTCCATCAGTGGGCCTCTCATCAGCTGATCCCCAGTCAAGCTCTGATCATCGCATCCCATCTCACTGGTAGCTTGTCTATCACAGCTTCTGGATCCACATTCAAGTCTGTTTCCCTCTGCTGCATCAGGAATTTGGGTCAGATTATCTGCTGCACTGTTTTCTGTGTTGATATTCCTGTGAAACTTCGGACTTCGTCCAGCATATTGCCAGGCTACTCGGCCGCAGTTCTGGCACCCAGGTTTGAGCTGCAACGACATTGCACTTGTGTGAGTTAGGATGCTTCAAGCAGTTCCCCCGCCTCTACTGTCTTGAGAGTCAGGCTGAATTAAGTGCCATGCCATGCTTCTGTGTCAGACTGCCAGTGAACTTACTGAACTATGAACAGCACTACTTTGTGAATGCTTTATTTCATTGTGTGTTAATCATGCAACTCATGAGTGCTTTATTTCATAACCTTCTGTGCTTCTCATCAACTCTTTATTTCATTACCATCTGTGCAACTCATGAACTTTTTGTTTAATGATATTAACTGCCAACCGGACCTCACTTGTGTCTTAGTTTCTTCAGAGATGAACCACATATGACTATGGATTGTGCACAGCCTGCCACCACTGTGGCTAGCCAGCTGCATGTGGACACACATGCCATGAGCTCTACCAGCCCATGTGCTGACATCACTGGCCGTCGGCCAAGCACGACAGACTGGCTCATTGGTGTCACCAGGAAGCACGCGAGGTCCAAATATTCTAGCTGTAAGCTGGTCACCAGCACCTTCTCACAGCTTCTGAACTCCAGTCTCTAAGGGGGGTCTGTGTGGCAGCAGTGCTAAGGACTGTGTCAGCCGTACTTGCAGCCACTACAAGCTAATGGGACCTGGCTTCGGCCAGTGTGTGCACAGATTTACTGTTAGGCTATATTTTGGCAATGGTGCAACATGCATGGGCATGCAGATGACAAAGCAGAGACCAGTGTGTGCTGAGCATGGACCAGTGTAGATATGTCTCCAAATGTATGATTCTGTTTGTCGTGGGTCAAGTGGATTGAGATTAACATGAGCTCCATGCAACATGTAATGGATTATTTAGACAGTGGTGTCCATTCATCCATCTCATTATGCTGTGACTATGAAGTACACTGTGCCCCGCAGGTTGGAAGATGGTTATCAACTTTTTCCACTCCCGTGTCCATCATTTTTCCAGTGTTTACGTGATCAGACCACATGCTCGATCACTGAGGAGTGTACACCTTCTGGGAACAGCGTTTGAGTATACCTATTGTGCAATGCCCATTATTGCAACCATGCAATCACGAGGGCACAGAACATTGTGATGACCAATTTTCTGTCAATTATTATCACAATGTCTTACATCCTGAGCACAGTGTGTGGGTGTGGCAATAAAACTGGCCCACTTAACCACTAACTTGTAAACAGTGCTCCTACTTGTTCCTGCTTCAGAATGTATGAGAGATGGCATAACATCAGACTTTTGGAAAAATATCATCCACAGAGTTCCAAAGGTAGCAAGTGACACTAAGTGCGAGAACTACTGCACAATCAGCTTAACAGCTCATGCATCCAAGTTGCTGACGAGAATAATATACAGAAAAATGGAGAAGAAAATTGAGGATGTGGTAGATGACAATCAGTTTAGCTTTAAGCAAGGTAAAGGCATGAGAGGGGTTGTTCTGATGTTGTTGTTGATAATGGAAGCAAGACTAAAGAAAAATCAAAGCACATTCATAAGATTTGTCAAGTTGGAAAAAGCCTTCAACAATGTAAAATGGTTCAAGATGTTCAAAATCCTAAGAAAAATAGGGGTAACGCATAGTGAAAGACAGGCGACATAAAATATGTACAAGAACGAGGAGGGAACAATAAGAGTGGAAAACTAAAAACGAGATGCTAGGATTAAAAAGGGTGTAAGACAGGGATGTAGTCTTTTGCCCCGCTGTTCAATGAATACCCAAAGAAGCAATGACAGAAATAAAAGAATGATTCAAGAGCGGAATTAAAATTCAATTTGAAAGGATATTAATGTTAAGATTCACTGATGACACTGCTATCCTCAGTGAAAGCGAAGAAGAAATACTGAACCTGCTGAATTGAATGAACAATCTAATCAGTGCAGAATATGGTTTGAGAGTAAATCACAGAAAGATGAAAGTAATGAGAAGTAGCAGAAATGAGAACAACAAGAAACTTAACGTCCTAATTGGTGATCATGATGTATATGAAGTTAAGGAATTCTGCTACCAAGGCAGCAAAATAACCCATGATGGATGGAGCAAGGAGGACATTAAAAGCAGACTAGCACTGGCAAAGAAGGGCATTCCTGGCCAAGAGGAGTCTACTAGCATCAAACACAGGCTTTAATTTGAGGAAGAAATGCCTGAGAATGTACGTTTGGACCACAGCATTGTATGGTAATGAAACATGGACTGTGGGAAAACTGGAATGGAATAGAATCAAAGCATTTGAGATGTGGCACTACAGACAAATGTTGAAACTTAGGTGGACTGATAAGGTAAAGAATGAGGAGGTTCTGCACAGAATCGGAGAGAAAAAGGAATATGTGGAAAACATTGACAAGAAGAAGGGACAGGATGATAGGACATCTGTTAAGACATCAGGGAATAACTCCCATGGTATTAGCGTGAGCTGTAGAAGATAAAAACTGCAGAGGAAGACAAAGAATGGGACACATCCAGAAAATAATTGAGGCATAGGTTGCAAGTGCTACTCTGAGATAAGGTTGGCACAGGAGAGAAATTCGAACTGGGCTACATCAAACCAGTCAGATTAGATCAGATTAGTACTTGTTCTATAGATCATGAATACAACACTTCATAATGATGTGGAACATGTCAGGTTTTTAAAAGGTGTCTATCCAAGATATTACATTACCCAAAATATTACATGACACTTAATGACAATTTATTTATTTATTTATTCTGGGTGCAGGCTGGGGAAATTACCCACTTACTATATCCAAAAATTCATCTAATGAGTAGAAGGAGTTGTCATTCAGAAATTCTTTTAATTTCCTTTTAAATGCTTTATGGCTATCTGTCAGACTTTTGATGCTGTTAGGTAAGTGACCAAAGACTTTTGTGGCAGCATAATTTACCCCATTCTGATCCAAAGTTAGATTTAACCTTGAGTAGTGGAGATCATCCTTTCTTCTAGTGTTGTAACCATGTACACTGCTATTACTTTTGAATTCGTTCGGATTATTAATAACAAATTTCATAAGTGAATATATATATTGTGAGGCTACAGTGAATATCCCTAGCTCTTTAAATAAGTGTCTGCAGGATGATCTTGGATGAGCTCCAGCAATTATTCTGATTACATGCTTTTGTGAAATGAACACTCTTTTACTCAATGATGAGTTACCCCAGAATATGATGCCATACGAAAGCAGAGAATGAAAATAGGTGTTGTATGCTAATTTACTGAGATGTATATCATCACCCCATTCTTTATGGTTCCCCAGTTTGAGAAATCACCAGTATATTATGTGAACTGCTTATTTCAACTTTCTGCGCTCTTCCAGTTAGGTATGATTTAAACCATTTCACTGCTGTCCCATTCATACCACAGTACTTGAGCTTATCTAGAAGTATTCCATGATTTACACACTCAAAATCAAAAGCCTTTCAGAGATCACAAAAAATCCCAATGGGTGACTTCTGGTTACTCAGAGCATTTAATATTTCATTAGTGAAAGTATATATAGCATTTTCCATTGAAAAACCTTTCTGGAAACCAAACTGACATTTTGTTAAAACTTTATTTTTACAAAGGTGTAAAGCTACTGTACAATACATTACTTTTTCAAGAATTTTGGATAAGGCAGTCAGAAAAGAGATTAGGCAGTAGTTGTTGACATCAGATGTATCCCCTTTTTTATGCAGTGGTTTAACAATGGCGTACTTCAGTCTATATGGGAAAATACCCTGCTTCAGAGAGCTATTACATATGTGGCTAAGAATCCCACTTATCTATTGGGAGCAAGCTTTTATTATTCTGCTGGAAATGCCATCAATTCCATGTGAGCTTTTGTTCTTGAGAGAGTTTATTAACTTCCTAATTTCAGATGGAGAGGTGGGTGAAATTTCAGTTGTATCAAATTGTGTGGGTAAGGCCTCTTCCATTAACTGCCTTTCTTCTTCTAATGAACATTCAGATCCTATTTTCTCTACAACATTTAAAAAATGATTATTCAAAACTTTTTCGACTTCCGGCTTGTTCTTGGTCAAGTTTCCAATCACTTTGATGGTAATGCCATCATCCTATACTCTTGGTTGCCTTGTCTCCCTTGTAATAATATTCCAAATTGTTTTGATTTTGTTATCAGAGGTATTAACTTCAGACATGATGCACATGCTTCTGGACATCTTAATAACCTTTCTCAATGTAGCACGGTAGTTTTTATAATATTTGGCTGTTTCTAGATCATTACTCTTTCTTGTTGTTAGATACAGATCCCTTTTGTGGTTACAAGATTTTTTATTCCTTTAGCAAGCCAAGGTTTTTTGCATGGTTTCTTATAATTAGATTTAACTACTTTCTTGGGGAAACAGTTTTCAAATTCTCTTACAAGTGTATCATGAAATAAGTTATATTTTGAATTAGCATCGGGTTCCTTGTACACCTCATCCCAGTCTAACTGCTGAAGATTTTCCCTGAAATTTCTAATTGTTGAGTCATTAATTGAATGCACAACTTTGGAGGGTAGTTTTGAATTAGTGAATGGAGCTATGTCATATACTGCTGAATCAGAAGACTGATAACTCAAAAAGACTTTGGGGGGGAGAGAGAGGGGGGGGTGGTTCCATTAGCCAGGCAACAACACAGGAACAATATGTGGGGCTGGAAACTTTTCTGTATTGGTACATTTGGAAGTAGCAAGCATCCATGGTGGAAGATTTTACACAAAAAAATGTAAATTATGTAGAAATATGTGCGAAAAAATTCGAAAATTACGTGGGAAAAACCACAAAAAGAAACGAATGGATGAGGTGTGAGGAAACAAGATGAAACCTGAGGGAGTAGAGCCGATAGTGTAAGGCAAAAACGACCCGAAATCGAAGTGAAAATACAATGATATCAAAGATAAAAATAAATAAAGAGACAATAAATTAGGATACATGTCAGTGGGCAGATATATACAAAGAATGGGGACAGCAGATGCAATGGGATTATATTAGTATGTGCATATTGGAATGAGGATAAAGAGTGGGGAGTGGAGTGGAGGTTGGTAGGGCGAGGTACAAGTTCATATGGAAGGAAAATAACATGCAAAAATACTTCAAGAGGCAGGAAGAGTGACCAATTTGAATGTCTAGGAGTAATGGTATCACTGATGACATCTTTGTGATCTGGATCGAAGGTGAGGACACCCATACCCATTCCTCCAGAAATCTTAACACCTTCTCCCCCGATCGCTCCTTCTGGTCCACATCAACCCAATGAGCTATTTTCCTCAATATTTACCTCCACTTCAAAGATGTTTACATCAGTACCTCTATCCACATCAAACCTACCAACCACCAGCAACACCTCTACTTCGATAGCTGCCACCCATTCCATGCCAAGAAGTCCATTCTATACAGCCTAGTCACCTGTGGCCGACGCATCTGTAGTAGTGAGCATTTGCTCCCCAAATATACCAAGTGTCTCATTGAGGCCTTCACAGACCAAAAATGCTCTCCCAAGCCTGTAGAGAAACAGATCTCCTGTGCTTTATCCTTCTTGCCACTCACCATCTCCCAAAGTCCCATCATCTGGCCACAAAGGACCAGTCCCCTTGTGCGTCAGTGCCACCCAGGTCTGGAGCAACTGAATCACATCCTCTGTCTGGATTTTGACTACCTCTCATTGTGCTCTGGAATGAGGGATTTCGTACCCACTATACTTGCCACACCGTCCCAATCCCCCCCCCCTCCCCCCTCCCCCGCCAGTGGTATTCCCCTGCCCATCGAACTTACAAAATATCTTTGTCCATCCCTATCCTATCTGTGCCCCCAGCCTCTTGTCTCATGACTCATATCCCTGTAACAGACCTAGATGTACGACCTGTCCCATATGTTCTCCCAGTACCATCTACTCTACTCCAGTCCAGTCAAGTCACAAGCATCATCCACCCCATCAAAGGCAGGACTACCTGTGAAAGCAATCACATGATCTACATGAACTGTTGTGTTCTACATTGGCATGACAACCAACAAACTGTCTGTCACCAACAAACTGTGGCCAAGAGTTAGCTGGACCACACAGTTGCTGAGCATGCAGCTCAACACAATGTTCTTCACTTCAATGATTGCTTCACTGCCTGTGCCATCTGTGTCCTTCCTCCCTTTCTGAATTGTGCAGGTGGGGCGTCTACCCAGTAAACCCCTGGTCTCAACCTACATTAGTCACTGTCCTTCACCCACCACCCCTTCCCTGCTCCCACCATGTGTGTGTGCATTGTGCTTGCATGAATGTGTGTATCTTCTGCAGAAGCAGGCCTTTTGGCCAAAAGCTTATTTGCCTAGCAGTCTTTTTGTAGTGCCTGTCTGCAACTCAAGATCTCCACTACATGGTGAGTAGCACTCTATCCTTTTCATAATATTATTACACCATCCTGGATTTTTCATCGTTTGATAATCTTGTCTTATTATAAACCACCACTTAAGCAATTTGTTTGATATGAGCACTGGAGATGTCATTGGGATGTTGTACAGTGCCTGGTTTGGCTCTGGTGGCCAAAGTTGGAACTAATTTTTTTCCAGTATAAATCAGTTCCACATTAATGCATTAGCACATCTATGAAATTTTGCTGCCATACAACAATTACAGGCACACTGAACTTCCACGAGTAGCTGCACTTTAATTATATCCTTCCAGTACTTCTAACTACGGAATCTTCAAAGGCGAACCAGCACTCAGAATTATGTAAGGGACTCCGTTATTGGGTACAGTTTTCTATTTTCATAAAAGTAAAATAGGGAATATAAAAGAATTTAAATCTGCTCAGGAAGACTATCTGTCCCATCAGTTAAATTCAAAAACAAATAATGCACACTTGTTAATTGCCAAGCACAAAAAAAAGTGCAGGTGACACCTGTATATAAGAAGGGTAGAAGGATGGATCCTCAAAATTACAGACCAATATCCTTAACATTGGTTTGTTGCAGGATTCTCGAACATATTCTCAGTTCGAATATAATTAATTTCCTTCAGACAGAGAAGTTGCTGTCCATGCATTAGCACGGCTTTAGAAAGCATCGCTCCTGTGAAACGCAACTCGCCCATTTTTCACATGATATCTTGCGAACCATGGATGAAGGGTATCAGACTTGACTTGCGGAAAGCATTTGACTCGGTGCCCCACTGCAGACTCATAACTAAGATACGAGCATATGGGATTGGTTCCCAAATATGTGAGTGGCTCGAAGACTTCTTTAGTAATAGAACCCAGTACATTATCCTCAATGGTGAGTGTTCATTGGAGATGAGGGTATCATCTGCAGTGCCCCAGGGAAGTGTGGTAGGTCTGCTGTTGTTTTTTACACGTAAATGATCTTTTGGATAGGGTGGATAGCAATGTGCGGCTGTTTACTGATGATGCTTTGGTGTACGGAAAGGTGTCGTCGTCGAGTAACTGTTGGAGGATACAAGATGACTTGGACAGGATTTGTGATTGGTACAAAGAATGGCAGCTAACTCTAAATATAGATAAATGTAAATTAATGCAGATGAATAGGAAAAAGAATCCATAATGTTTGAATACTCCATTAGTAGTGTTGCGTTTGACACAGTCACATCAATTAAATATTTGTGCGTAACATTGCAGAGTGATATGAAGTGGGACAAGCATGTAATGGCAGCTGTGGGGAAGGTGGATAGTCGCCTTTGGTTCATTGGTAGAATTTTGGGAAGAGGTGGTTCATCTGTAAAGGAGACCGCTTATAAAACACTAATATGACCTATTCTTGAGTACTGCTCGAGTGTTTGGGATTCCTATCAGGTTGGATTGAGGGATAGAAGCAATTCAGAGGTGGCCTGCTAGATTTGTTAGTGGTAGGTTTGACCATCATGCCAGTGTTACGGAAATGCTTCAGGAACTCGGGTGGGAGTCTCTGGAGGAAAGGAGGCTACTGAGGAAATTTAGAGAACCAGCATTTGAGGCTGACTGCAGTACAATTTTACTGCCGCCAACTTATATTTCACGGAAAGACCACAAAGATAAGATAAAAGAGATTAGGGCTCATACAGAGGCATATAGGCAGTTGTTTTTCCCTCGTTCTGTTTGGGAGTGGAACAGGGAGAGAAGATGCTAGTTGCGGTATGATGTACCCTCTGCCACGCACCGTATGGTGGATTGCGGAGTATGTATGTAGATGTAGATGTAGATGTAGAACAGGAAGAAACCAGGACAGAACAGAAGAATTTTGGTTTCTTTTAGAAATCACTGAAGTTAAGACCATATTGCTTGTTGATGACTTTAATGCTCAAATTGATAGAGAAAACAAATTTAGAAATATAACAGGGAATTGTCCAACCAACAAAAGAACTAACACAAATGGTATGAAACTGATCAGTCTATGTCAAAATTTTCATCTGAAATTCATGATCACCTCCTTCAGGAAGCTCCTAAGAAAAGCTAGAACATGAATATTCCAAACCCAGTGTTGGGAGAATTTCATTTATATCATGTAGATGTTTCTCAACAAAGTACTATGGAAATTATGAATGTGAAAGTACACACACCGAAAAAAAGTTTTGCATCACCTTGGCTCCAAGAGTTCCAGAACCTGCACAGAAAATTGGAATAGAGATCAACATATACATCATTTCTGCACTTTTTATTGGTCATGAAAACCACACATTGCATGTTGTACCTCTATATAGTGAGACCTTCAGAGGTGGTAGTCCAGATTGATGTACAAACTGGTACCTCTAATACCCAGTACATATCCTCTTGCTTTGATGCATGCCTGTATTCGTCATGGCATACTATCCAAAAGTTCATCAAGGCACTGTTGGTCCACATTGTCCCACTCCTCAAAGGCAATTCTGGGTAGATCCCTCAGAGTGGTTGGTGGGTCACATAATCCATAAACAGCCCTTTTCAATCTATCCCAGG
Organism: Schistocerca americana; assembly: GCF_021461395.2. NCBI lineage: Eukaryota > Metazoa > Arthropoda > Insecta > Orthoptera > Acrididae > Schistocerca > Schistocerca americana. The sequence goes on from NC_060124.1 coordinate 35,079,682, forward strand.
CATGTTCGATAGAGTTCATGTCTGGCGGACATGCCGGCCACTCTAGTTGAGCGATTTCGTTATCCTGAAGGGAGTCATTCACATGATGTGCATGATGGGGGCATGAGTTGTCATCCATGAAGACAAATGCTTTGCCAATATGCTGCCGATATGGTTGCACTATCAGTCGGAGGATGGCATTCACATATCGTACAGCCATTACAGCACCTTCTATGACCACCAGTGGCATACATCGGCCCCACATAATACCACCCCTAAAGAGCAGGGAACCTCCACCTTGCTGCACTCAATGGACAGAGTGTCTGAGGCGTTCTGCCTAACCAGGTGCCTCCAAACATGTCTCTGACAATTGTCTGGCTGCAGGCATATGCAACACACATAGGTGAAGAGCAAGTGATGTCAATCCTGAGCGGCCCATTCAGCATGCTGTTGGGTCCATCTGTACTGCGCTGCATGGTGTCACGGTTGCAAAGATGGACCTCTCCATGGACATCGGGAGTGATGTTGTGCCCGATGCAGCCTATTGCGCACAGTTTGAGTCATAATACAACATCTTGTGGCTGCACGAAAAGTGTTATTCAGCATGGGGTTGTTGCTGTCAGGATTCCTCCATGCCATAATCTGTAGGTAGCGGTCATCCACTGCACTAGTAGCTCTTGGACAGACTGGGTGAGGCATGTCATTGACTATTCCTGTCTCTCTGTATCTCCTCCATATCCGAACATCAGTTTGGTTTACTCCAAAATGGCTGGACACTTCCCCTGTTGAGAGCCCTTCCTGACACAAAGTAACAATGTGGACTCAATCAAACCGTGGTATTGACCATCTAGGCATGGTTGAACTACAGACAACACAAGCCATGTAGCTCCTTCCTGGTGGAATGGCTGGAACTGATCGGCAGCTCATGGATGGTTGTTTACATCTTTGGGTGGGTTTAGTGACATCTCTGAACAGTCAAAGGGACTGTGCCTGCGATTCAGTATCAACAATCAACGTCTATCTTCAAGGAGTTCCGGGAACTGGGGTGATGCAAAACTTTTTTTATATGTGTAATAAGGAATGGTGAATTTGATTCTGACCACCAGCTCTCTGAAGTTAAGGTTAAGGTCATAACTAGTGAAATAAAACAAAAATCACAAAAACCAATAAAATATAATACATACAGAGCTTGTTAGAACAAAAGAATTAATTCAAAAAATAGCATGACAAAATTATAATACCTAACATGGCAAATGGCCAGAATTACCTAAATAAGTTAATAATGATACACAGAAAACATTTGGATCACTCAAAAATAAAAATAAAATATTGTGGAATGATGTACGAAAAAAGCTTTAACAGAGGGGTATCAAAAATTGAAAAAAGTGGTTAATGTTCAAGAAAAAATAGAACATTATGATCAATTCAAACAGCAAAGAAAGGAAATAGCAGGGAAAATTAGAAGTACTAAGAGAGATTTTGAAAAAGAGGAAACTTGCAGCAACTGAGGTAAACTTTTGAAAAAATACAGTTCATGAATTTTATTTGACATTTAAGGGCAGACTGAAGGGATACAAATCCAAGGGTGTGTTTAATAAATGAAAATGGCAGAATTGTCTTAAGCAACACTGAAAATTGCAAAGCACTTGAAAATTATTTTGATCAACTTCTTAATAGTCCAGAATCAATCTATAAGCTGAAATTCTCAAATGCTCATGAAAACTTAGAAGAAGATTTACCTCTATCAAAGAAATTGGAGAAGTAATTAAAATCTTAAAAGGCAAAAAACTTAGTGGAGAAGGACTCTATTACAGCAGATCTTTCGAAATGATCTCTACCAAAGATACAAAAGGAGCTAAAACTAATCTTTGAGGAAATCTGCAAAACAGAAAAAAAGTCCCAGGAAAGTGAAAGGTAACTTCAAAAGATAGCCAATAAACAAGATTATATAAGAATTTCTTAGCTACCTGTTGCATATACAATATTTTCCAAGATTTTACTAAACAGGGTAGAAACAACACTGGGCAGTCATTAACATGAATATAAAGGCTGTTTTATGAAGGGCAGACCATGTCCCGAACAAATATTTAATCTGAAGTCAGTCATTCGATGCATATTACTGAATTCAGAAGATATTGTAGTAATGTTTGTTGAGTTCAAGAAGGCCTTTCAATCTATTGACAGACAAACTATAAATAAAATAAACCAAGAATTTTGTGTTAAGTCTAAATTAACAAATTTAATTCATGTAGTTTTACAGACACAGGATCTAAATTGAAATTTATGGGAGAAATATCTCAGCCCTTTGAAATAAACACAAGTGAACAGCAAGATGATGGCCTATCACTAATTCTTTTCAGTCTAGAATGAGATTTTCACTCTGCAGCGGAGTGTGCGCTGGAAACATCCCTCAGGCTGTGGCTAAGCCATGTCTCCGCAATATCCTTTCTTTCAGGAGTGCTAGTTCTGCAAGATTTGCAGGAGAGCTACTGTAAGGTTTGGAAGGTAGGAGACGAGGTACTGGCAGAAGTGAAGCTGTGAGGACGGGGTGTGAGTCGTCCTTGGGTAGCTCAGTTGGTAGAGCACTTGCCTGCGAAAAGCAAAGGTCCCGAGTTCGAGTCTCGGTCCGGCACACAGTTTTAATCTGCCAAGAAGTTAGTTTTCAGCCTTATTCTAAAAGAAAATATTTAGAATCTGGAATGAAAAACTGAATGAATATAGGATTTCATCAATAAGGTGGGGAAGAGGAAACAAAAAGACTGGAATAAATTGTCTCGCATTTGAAGATGACTTTGCTGTACTTTCTGAAAATATAACATGTGGTAACAGAAACTAACCTTTTAGAAGAAGTAGCCTCTTGGAGATACAATCCAAGCAAATGGTTTGGAAAAAGCTGCTTTAGAGGAAAGAATACATAAAAGTGCAAGGGCTTATGGTATAACCAAAGACTTTTACAACAAGAACTGCATCTACAAACGCAAAATAAGATATTACAATACAGTAGTGAAGTCAGAATGGCTACATGCATTAAACTGTAATTTAGATAAATTAGAAATACTACAAAGATGAATCATTAGGAAAATATTAGGTCCAAGAGAAACTATGGAAGACTGGAACTTACACAGTAATGACGAAATTGATTAAAACATAGAAAACATATCAGAAGTAATGAGAAAAAGAAGACTGATATTTTCTGTCATTTATAATCGATACAAGGCAGTAGATTAACCAGAAAGATCTTCAAATATTTGTGGGCTAAGAGATCAATAACAAGTTGGGTCCAAGAAATAAAAAAAGGACTTAGGAAAAAGTAATATAAAAACCGAAGAAATGACTGACAGAACAGAGAAGTTTTTAGCGAAAGTACTGATATGGAAGGATTCCGATCTAGAAGAGTGAAAAAAAAAAAACATTATGAAGTGGTCAGAAGACAGAAAGAAAGTACACAGTGAACAAATGAAAGAGTACTGGAAGAAAAAAGGAGAACAACAGAGAAGTAATTGAAATTGGCACGGGATCCTTCGCTGGCACATCCAAGGGGGGCAGGGGAAGAGGGGGGAGGAAATGTACAATTGGTGAATGATACCCAAATCTGTAAGGGGAGTTGTCAATGAAGTACAACACTTAGCACTGAAAGCATGTTTATTTCAAATACCCATGTACAACCAGAATGGAACTGAACCCCTGGAAGGAGAATGCAGCTGTTTATACAAACATGGAAACTCCACGATACACAAACATAAAAAAATTTCACGAACATTCTAGAACTGACAAATACTAAATGACAAATAGTTCAGGTGGTTGGGTTTAATTGGTGACTCACAGCAAGTCAGTCAGCGATGCTAACCCCTACACCACACTGCAAGCAGCGCAGCTCATGGCATTGCTCCCTCTCCTGGAGAAACAGCAACACTCTGTTTCTGAAGTTCTCTTATGGAGCCCACATCACACCCCGGATCTAAATCTTATCAATAATCCTCTGTATGACAGCACTGGCTGGATCCTTGCATTCTGATCACGTTGTTCACTATGACAAGGTTCAAAGGTAGCCCCTCCCACTGGAGCTTCATCATCAAGCAGGTTTTCAGTTTCCTAGAATGAGAAGGCCTCATCATCAATATGTACCTCAGGACTGTAGCATGGCTTTATACAAAGGACATAAATAACATCTCTGCACGTTTGGCATCTTAACAAAGTCAATATCTAATGACCTCCATGTTGATGGGATGATAAACCCTGATCTTTCTTCCTTCTTTCATGATGAAGGCCTGTAATTCTTGATTTTATATGTAACATCTGAAAAGCAACAAAGGATACAATATGTCCAAAAGGAGTGCTTTAGAAACTTTTACAACTGTCCCACTTTCCGCACAGGCGTAAAAATCAATACCACACCTCCTGGGCTACATCTCACGGGCTATTGCCTGGCATAAAAGCACTCTTAGTCTTTCTCCTGGGTGTCCAGGGCACGTATGTGATCCAGCTGTTGATGTGTTTCACATCGTCATTCTGAGCATTGTCCAAGTGAAATGGGAACACTGTATTCATTATTGTTTTGGCCTCATGACCATGCATCATACAGAATAGTGTGAAGTTTGGAATGTTTACTTCACTGTGTTGTATGGGAATGTCATAACAGGCAATACTGTATCCCAGTCTCTCTGTTTGACATCAGTGTACACTGACAGGATACCTGTCAATGTCTTACTAAAGAATTCTGTGAATCCATTCGCCTATGTGTTGTAGGTAGCTGTCATCCTGTGCATGAGGCTGTAACCTGAAATTACCTCTGATAGTAGTTAACAAGATTACTTTTCCATAATTAGAGATCATCACACTGGATACTTTGAGCCTCAAAATGATATTTCCTACAAGGAATCTTGCAATTTCTGGAGCTTCAGCAGTTGGCACAGTTTTACTGACAGCATAGTGGATGAGGTAGTCAGTGCAGTCTGAGGAAATCAAAGCACCCACTGAATGCTTATCTGCCTTAGTCGATCAACACCACTTACCTCCTGTATTAAAGATACCAACCATTTCCTAGATTGTTTGAAATCCGTGCCCTTCCCACTCCCACCACACACCTTACTTCTCACTATTGATGCCATCTTGCTCTACACCAGCATCCCCCATGTACATGGTCGATCTGCTGCTGAACGCTTCCTCAGTCAATGCCTACCTGATTCCAAGCCTACGACATCCTTCTTGCTCACCTTAATCAACTGTATACTAACCAAGAACAACTTCACATTTGAGGAGCAGACATACAAACAGATCATGGGAACCAAGATGGCTCTATACTATGCCAACCTTTTCATGGGTCACTTGGAGGGGACTTTCCTGGGTTCCATAAGTCTTCAGCCCCTAGTTTATATACATTGATGACATCTTTGCCATATGGACTCATGGTGAGGCTGACCTGTTAAAATTCCTGGAATCTCTAAGTACTTTCTCCCAATTAAATTTCACGTGGTCGTATTTCAAATCCCGTGTCACATTCCTTGATACTGATCTCATCCTCACCAACGACCAGCTACAGACTTCCATCCACATTAAAACCTACTAACAAAAAACAGTACTTACCTTTTGACAGTTGCCATTCTTTCCATGTCAAATGTTCCCTCCCACACAGCCTTGGCATTAGAGGCAAACCTATTTGTTCGGATACAGAATCTTTACAGCAATACATCATGCCATCCAAACAGCCTAGTTCAAAAGCAGATTTCACGGGCCATCGCATCCAATCCAGGTACCGATGATCCCTCCATCTCAGCCTTTATTCATAGTAACTACTCCTTTCTTCACTCCATTTTAGTTTTCTACATCTTTCATTTTCTGACTTTTCTATTTTTTGTCGTCGTCCCCCCCCCCCCCCCCCCCCCCCCCCCCCCCCCAATACTGTTACACACAAGGCACTTAGCTTTTCACTCTTATTAACTTGTGCATGATGTTTTAGTAGTAATCTCAATCTTGCATGTTACCCTGTCTTCCACTTTTAAGCTCTCAGGTTTTTAAATCTCATCTGGTGCAGTCCCAACAATCAGTCCTTCCTTCTCATCCTGTCTGGTAAGTCTCCCCCCTGACCTAGGGTTTCTGCTGTACCCCCTTTTTCTAAACCTCTCCAGTACTTTTTCCTTCACCCCCCTCTTCCTTCCCCTTCAACTCTTCTGCCAGACGTTGATTCTTTGTGTGTGTGTGTTGGGGGGGGGGGGGGGGGGGGGGGGGGGGGGGGGGGGGGGGGGGGTGTACCCTGCTGCCATTCAGTGAGTAGATTTTTTTTTTACCTATCCATTTACTTTACATTTATTTTTGAAACAAGTAAAAACACACTCTCTCCTCTCTCTCCTCCTCCTCCTCCTCTCTCCTCCTCTCTCTCTCCTCCTCTCTCACTTTAAGGAAACATGTTCAAAATGGTCACCGTTGGTAGCTACAACACACATAACAGAATGACGAGCGGTCGCTGCAAACTATGTCAGTCAATGTTACAGTGGAGATCGCTGCACATGTAGCTGTAATCCTCCTGGCGTAGTTCCTCTAGTGTGCATTTGGCTTACACCAACAGATGTTATCTTTCACAGTTATCCACAAGTAAAAATCCATAGGTGGTCCGGAAAGTTGTCATCCAGGAAAGCTTGTATGGCTAGCTGGTAGTGTGGCTGCACCCTATCCTGTTGGTAGAAGACCTCTTCATCAGCTTCATAAAGCACGTGTATACCTGTTAAAAATTGACGTGCATAACATTTCCAGGTACACTTCTCCAGTGACAGTAGCACCAAAGAAAAAAGGTCATACTAAGCCCCTAGATAGTCCATACAACACATAAACCCCTGGTAGATTGACCACTTTATCCACATAAACATGGGGATTTTTCCAGTGCCCATTATACACTGTAATGCTGATTCACAGTTCCATTAAGTTTAAAATTGTGCCTCGTCATTCCACACTACCTTCGTCACAAAATTGTTCGTCATCAGTTACTATTTGCTGATACCATTCGCAAAAATTGCATTCGGTGATCAGGATTATCATCTTTAATCGTGTGCAGTAATCGTGGAGTGTCAAACTTTCCTCCACTTTTTCCAGCTTTCAGAATTCTTCGTACACTTGTACAGCTAACCCCTACTTCCACGTGCAGATTGTGTAGCAGACTTCTGTGGAGAATTAACAAACATTTCCAACATGAGACCCAACGAAGCAGGACTTGTAGCTGTACGCTGTCTTCCTTTGAGTATATCACAAATCATTCTATGCAGTTCAAACTTGTCAATGATGCATTTAATTGTTAGGAGGGTTGGTGGTTCTGTTTCAAACTTCCGCCTCCACTGACATTGCACTTCAACGGCATTATCAAACTTGAAAAACCATTTCACAATACATCTTTATTGCTCAAATGTCAAGCAAGCTACAGCTATCTTGTCTTCTCAATACTGAGATGAAAATAATAACATCCGTTGAGCCAAAGACCATAGTATATATATCTTTTTGAATGACTTCCACACGAATTGCTTCCTTCAGTTCTTCAAATGTACATGATTTATGCTCGTAGACACGTGACTTGAGATAAACCCACAAAAAGTAGTTGGATATGGACAGGTCTGGGGAACGAGGAGGCCAACTAATGTCACCAAACCACGAAAATCACACGACTCCAAAAAACAGCCCGAATAGCTTTCATTGACATTCTTGCTGTGTGAGCTGTGGACCTGTCCTGCAGAAACCAAACTCGCCAGATAGGAATATGTTTTCTTCTTAGTTCAGATAGAAAAAATTCAGTGGTCATCTGTCTATAACATTCTGTGGTCATCGTTACAGTGTTCCTGTTACCATCTTGGAGAAAGTATGGACCAATAACATCTGTACTGGTTACAGCACTACAAAAAGTCACCTTGGGGCTATGTAATGGTCTCTCATGCATTAGTTTTGGATTTTCACTGGCACAATAATGACAGTTCTGCTGATCTATCATGTTGTTCAAATGAAAATGAGCTTCATCACTAATAAGCAAAACAATGTTGTCATTTTGCTAAATTATGTCCTCCATTTCTCGAGCAAAATTTAGTCACCGTGCATAACCTCTGGGGTTCAATTTTTGCACCATGTCCATTTTGTAGGGAGGAAATACTAGATCAATATACAAAATACACCTTACTGAATGATTACTGAGGTGCAGTTCAGAAGAATGTCTCATAACAGATCTAACAGGATTACGGAGTATGGCTTGCCAAACTCTCAACATTTTCTGCAGTGCTACTGAGTGAGGAGCCCCTAGCAGTTTTCTATTCATCAGCATTCCTCCTAAACAAAATGCTTCAGGCCAATGCAAAATGGTGTTACGAGTGGGAACACCATCATGTCTTGCAGGATTGAAATGGTGATGAAACTCATGCTGAACTACAATGATAGGCTCATTATTATGCAAAGAACTACTGTAAGCAAACACACAATGTTGCACAGTCCATGGTCCATGGCCTTGAGTAAACAAAATGGCAGGAGCTACCAAACCAATGATCACATGAGTCCCACTACTGCTACTATCCAAGCCTGAATACTATCTACTCTAAAAATGTCTGTCCTTTCTGCCTCACCGTGTATACACCTGGAGTTCTTACTTGCTCTCTTTCCCTGCAATAAAACAGTTGTCCTGATTTAAATTCTATTTGACCTTTGATTTTTTTCGCTGTGCTTCTGACCCTATAATGAGTAACTGGTTATTAGTTTATTTATTTATTTTATTTATCCATCCGTTGACAATAAATATTGTATGGATGTTGTCAAGGATACATGTAAGCCATTTCAAAGAAATGGGACACAAACAAAATATACGTAAACAAAACAAAACAAAATAATACAACGCAGTTAATAATAATACAAAGAAATTAATATAGCCTATATACACCCCTGCTTGTTATTTTAAATGCATAGTCTGTTTTTCATAAGGCTTTAGTTTTGTCCTCCCTAAACGGCAAGTCCTTATAGACACAACACTGCTTAAATATATATTTACATCACACAAACAGCCGTCCTTTAAGTATGTAAATTTAATGAATGATTAGGTCCAGATAGAGTATTTTCCATTTTGCCTGTATAAATATCATCAGAAAAAATTTATTGACCTACACAGTCATTTACAGAATAAAAACATTGTTCTACTAGAAATTTTTTAAATTCTGTTTTAAATTTGTTATCATCTTGTAACTGCCTGATGGTGACTGGCAGTGCATTGTACAGTTTTGCACCGATATGGCTCACATGCCTTTGTGTATTCGTTCTTTTTGTTCGCTGAGTATGGAGTGCTGCGCTATTACGGGTATTGTAGTTATGAAAGTCGGCATTTGTCTGAAAATCTGCAATGTGGGTCCTGACATACAATACACATTTGTATATGTATAATGATGGTATAGTAAGAATTCTAAGCTTTTTGAATATGGGTTTGTTGTGTGTCTGTGGACGACTGTGAGTTATTATGCGGATGGCCCTCTTCTGCAACAAAAAAATTTGTTTTAGGCACCCTATTGTGGAACCCCAAAATATTATTCCGTATGTGGCAAGAGATTGAAAATAGCCAAAATATGCCATTCTGGCACCCTCTGAGGTACAAACATTTCCAATAATTCTGAGGGCAAAACAGGCTGAATTAAGTTTCTGTGCAAGTTTTATTACGTGGTCATTAAAATTTAAGTTTTCATCCACATGAATCCCCAGCAATTTTGTGGATGTCACTCTGTCTAAGGCTTTGTCACCCCACACCAGATCAAGATTTACATTTTGACATCTTTTCCCAAACTGCATATAATTTGCTTTATTTACATTCAATGTCAACCTGTTTGCATTGAACCAAGAGTGGATGTAATTTAGTACTTTATCAGCAGTTGTGGGTAGCAATTGTTTTGGTGCACTTATTATCACACTAGTATCACTGCAAATATTATTGCTTTGGCTGCATCATCTGAGGTATGAAAATCATTTATATAGACAAGAAACAATATAGGCCCTAGGATGCTGCCTTGTGGTACTCCTATTTCTACAAAAAAATTTTTTTTTTTTTTTGCCTCTGATACTGAATTTATTTTGTTGTTGGAGTAAGTTGATGTCAGTCCTACAACCTGTGTTCTGTTTTTTAGGTATGATTCAAACCACTTTTTCCTATCCCATGTGTACCCAACACTTCCAATTTTTCTAAAAGAATGTCCTGGTTCAGTGTCAAAAGCTTTGGAGAGGTCTAAGTTTACTCCTACTACACTATAATCTTTTTCTAGATTTTTGATTATTTGTTCAGTGTAGCACATTATTGCTGTTTCAGTATTTTTATGTGCTTGGAAGCCATGCTGATTTCTGTTTAGTAAATTATGGTCATTTAGATATTTGTTGATTCAATGCTTCATCAGTTTTTCTAATATTTTTGAAAATGCGGGGAGGAGAGATATTGGGTGCTAGTTTTTTACCTTATACTTGTCACCGTTTTTAAATAATGGCTTCACTTTTGAAATTTTCAGCCTTTCTGGAAAAGCTTCTTCACTGAATGATAAATTGGCTGTGTGTGCAAAGGGCTTTGCGATTTGTGGTGCTGTCCTTGTTATGATTGACACGGACACCTCATCTATGCCAGCCGACATTTTGGGTTCCAAGCTTTGTATCACTTTCAACACTTCACCCTCATTTGTTGGCTCTACCCTCATCCTACAAGCTGTTTTTGGATATTCAGGTTTTTCTTCGTTTGTAAATTTTAAGCTTAATGAAGTTGTTGCATTTACGAAATAATTGTTAATATAATTTGGGAAATCTTGTTTATTAATATTGACATTTTTTAAATTTTCTTCCAGTGCCTTATTTTTAAATCCTGAAGTTCCTTAATTTGTCACCGAAATAAAATAAAAATAGCAGCATTTTGGTTTCTAAGGTCTGGCTTATTGTGATGGCCCTATTTAGCCAATCATCATCCTGTGGCAAGGTGAGGGTGCAGAAGTACCAGGCCTTGTTTCTTGGCACAATTACATTGAGTTAGGGCTCTCAGACTTCTAACTCCAATATTATTTCATGCATGCCAGAATACTTACATGGCAGGACCTCTTACATGCTGGCAGGACTTGCAACAATCGAATCCATGGTACAGAAGCCTGCCAAAGCCAAAATAGTTTCCCCAATACTTGTAAATAGTGTTACAATCATAGCAGAGCTATGGTCTCAATTACTTGTAGTCTGTTCTATGAGGTGTGCTGAATAGTAATGCCTCCAAGTTTTCTAAGCTTTATAAATAAAATGAAAGTTATTAACACTGTACATCTTTATTCCTTATGACTACATATTTGCAGCCTTCTGCTGCTAGAGAACTTTGAATTGTAGTATGTAACATGGTAATGTGTAACAAAACTATGTTGATGTGTGAGAAATAGCATGCTGTAGTCTAGTTTCAGATTCAAAGCATTTGTCCACACATGGAGCACCCTCTCCTTTAGCATGACAATGCACCACATATGAGCACTGCAACAACCACAACAATCCGACACCTTGGGTTCAACTGTCCTTGGTCGTCCTCCATACAGTCCTGAAGTGGTTCCATCCGATTTTCATCTGTTTCCAAAACTTAAAGAGCACCATCAAGGACTTCACTTTGATAATAACAAAGTAGTAAAACGAGGTGAGGTTGTGGCTTCTCAATGAAGTCAAACATTCTACATTGACAATATCACAGAACTAGTGTCTCATTGCGACAAATGTGTTCAGGTGCGTGTGCGTGTGCGCTCAACAGCGAGGTTATCGGCGAAATATGTTCATCATCAGGTGACTACGTAGAGAAATAAATATGTAGACATGTAGAATAAAAATAAATGTTAATAACATCTGTTTCATTTAACAAGCTTTAACAGTTTTCACATAAACTCAAGAGGCATTAGTTTTCAGCATGCCCTTGTTTCTCACAATGTATCCATGTGTTATCCCCATCTTTCTAACATCCTTCCTTTATCTTCCTGTGAATTACATTTTTACTTCCTTTCTTGCTTTTGCTAAAGGTAATGACATCTTTCACTTTTCATTTGTTAGAGCTGATGTGCTACTTGTCAGTTGGTGATCTTTCTCCCTCTATTTGTTCTGTGCTGTCTATTGTTTAGTTGTCTCAGTAATCTAGCTTCTTATTCTGATCCACATGAACACCCATTTCACAATTCTAATGGATTTTCATCTCAAGTATTTTAAGTCACCCAACTGATTCTGTTGTCAGCGATCTAGGAAAAAGACAGATTGTTACTTACCATAAAAAAAACACGTCAAGTTGTAGACAGATGTAATTAAAAGACATTTACATAAAGCTTTTGGCAACAGGCTTCATCAGTGAAAGAAAGACACACACCGCTCAACACACCTGCCCAAGATGCCGGAGTTGGCGAACATGTGTGCGTGAGGTATGCTTGTTTCCGAGTGTGAATGGTGTGTGTGTGTGTCTCTCTCTCTTCCACTGATGAAGGCTGTGGCCGAAAGTGTTATGTAAGCATCTTTCAACTGTGCCTGAGTGCAACTTGACGTGTCCTCTTTAAGGTAAGCAGCAATCTGTCTTTTCCTACATTGTTGATATTCCTACCTGAAGTTTCCATTGTTTGTTCTGTAGTCAGATTAGATTAGATTAGATTAGATTAGATTAGATTAGATTACTACTAGTTCCATGGATCATGAATACGATATTTCGTAATGATGTGGAACGAGTCAAATTTTCCAATACATGACATAATTAGGTTAATTTAACAACATACTTAAGTTAATATAACAACTTTATTTTTTTGTGTTTTTTTATTTTTATTTTTTTATTTTTTTTATTTTTTTAATATTTTTTTTCTTAATTTATATCTAAAAATTCCTCTATGGAGTAGAAGGAGTTGTCATTCAGAAATTCTTTTAATTTCTTCTTAAATACTTGTTGGTTATCTGTCAGACTTTTGATACTATTTGGTAAGTGACCAAAGACTTTAGTGCCAGTATAATTCACCCCTTTCTGTGCCAAAGTTAGATTTAATCTTGAATAGTGAAGATCGTCCTTTCTCCTAGTATTGTAGTTATGCACACTGCTATTAGTTTTGAATTGGGTTTGGTTGTTAATAACAAATTTCATAAGAGAGTATATATACTGAGAAGCTACTGTGAATATCCCTAGATCCTTAAATAAATGTCTGCAGGATGATTACACGCTTCTGTGCAATAAATACTTTATTCCTCAGTGATGAATTACCCCAAAATGTGATGCCATATGAAAGCAATGAGTGAAAATAGGCGTAGTAAGCTAATTTACTAAGATGTTTATCACCAAAATTTGCAATGACCCTTATTGCATAAGTAGCTGAACTCAAACGTTTCAGCAGATCATCAATGTGTTTCTTCCAATTTAATCTCTCATCAATGGACATACCTAAAAATTTGGAATATTCTACCTTAGCTATATGCTTCTGATTAAGGTCTATATTTATTAATGGCGTCATACCATTCACTGTACGGAACTGTATGTACTGTGTCTTATCAAAATTCAGTGAGAGTCCGTTTACAAGGAACCACTTAGTAATTTTCTGAAAGACAGTATTGACAATTTCATCAGTTAATTCTTGTTTCTCAGGTGTGATTACTATACTTGTATCATCAGCAAAGAGAACTAACTTTGCCTCTTCATGAATATAGAATGGCAAGTCATTAATATATAATAAGAACAACAAAGGACCCAAGACTGACCCTTGTGGAACCCCATTCTTGATTAGTTCCCAGTTTGAGGAATGTGCTGATCTTTGCATGTTACGAGAACTACTTATTTCAACTTTCTGTACTCTTCCAGTTAGGTACGAATTAAACCATTTGTGCACTGTCCCACTCATGCCACAATACTTGAGCTTGTCTAGCAGAATTTCATGATTTACACAATCAAAAGCCTTTGAGAGATCACAAAAAATCCCAATGGGAGGTGTTCGGTTATTCAGATCATTCAAAATTTGACTGGTGAAAGCATATATGGCATTTTCTGTTGAAAAACCTTTCTGGAAACCAATTTTTTTAGTAGCAAAAGTGCAAAAGAAAGGGAAACTGTTGGAAAGGAATATAGAGAATCATTGAAAGACTTTATTGCTATGCGGAAAGAAGTTTGATTTTACATAAATTTGGATTAAACTATTAAAATATCAAGCATCTTGGTAGAATCTTTGAATGAGTTGTTATTCTGTACATTACACTGATATACATAAAGGGCTAAAATAAAAGGGACAAAACCAAAATTTGTAGTGATTTTAAGTAAGCATCCTGTCCCTGAGTTTTTAAATGCTTTTTGACCCTTTCACTGCCATGATGTGCTCTCTACATTCTGTGTTGAGCAAGCTTTTGTCATGGCTGTGCTGTGCACCAACTGCTGGCACCTGTGCTGAGAGAGAGCATTCCAGCCATTATGAAATACACATGATCAAATTTTTCAAAAACTATTGGGAGAAAAAAATTGATTTTTGCGCATCTTACAGTCTGATATCTTCACTTTAAGAAGTGACTGAATTTCTTGTGTTTCCATCAAACTTACTGCACTACTTCAAATTAAATTAAACACTGCACAAACTTGTAAGAGTTTGCAAAGGTGAAACACACTGTGTAAACTTTGTATATGCTTTCTTTTACCTCATACAATGCAGTGAATAACATGTAGGTAAGATATCAAGCTTTCATTTAAAACTGAGAGCATAATGATATCTCATTTAATTCTCAAATTACTCGATTTTACACACAAAGAATTGCTGCGCCTGATGCACCCATTCGTGAACATGTGGCCATAACAATTGTCATATCTCAAATGATTCACGATATCAAAACAAAGTGTTGTTTTTTTTTTTTTTTTTGTTTTTTTTTTTTTTTTTGCAAATGATAGCATGCAATGAGGCAAATATGTTGTATGACAAATACTCAAACTTTTGTAATCACTGAAATATGGAAGAAACTCTTCCGCAGTAGTGAGAGGTTTGCGGATCAGGATGTATGCAGACCTCCATAGCACTGTAGGAAAAACCTAAGTGTTGCACCTGGGTAACAGCATTACAGAACATGTATATACGCCGATAGCAGTGAGAGGGTTAAGCATCAAATGGAATGTTGCAGGAATATGAATACAGTCTTCTAATGACTCAGTTACTAAAAAAACTTATTACATTAAAAAGACAAGACAAACAGTTGTCAAAGCTGTAAAAAGGTGTAACACACATCATTATAAAGCAATAAAAAAAACTCTTCACACATCAAGAATGCACCAGTGATCAAATTGTTGGTAACACTTGATGTTTTCAGATTACATGAGTGGCAGAGGCTCTTGCACAGTTGCACTCTATTTTACACTGACTTTGAGGAGATTATCTACTCAAAGCATTTTATGTCTTAATAAAATTTGATTGTTATTTATGCTACACTTTTAATTTCCATACTCAGCACAGTTTCTGTCAGCATCTGAGATGTCTCTTAGCATTGCATATAACAAACACAACTTAGATAAAGTGTTAAGATATTTTATGCACTTCTGGCAATTATGATGATAAAATTTGCAGGGTGACACAATAAATGAAAATAAGGAAAGTCAACCTCTCTCTCACTTGGTGAGTGGCATACAACCTATCTACCATTTGAGAAAACTTGCTAGATCTTAGCTGGTCATTCAAGGCCGACATTTTTTGTATATTTTGCGACTCAATCTGGAATTATACTTTGTCTGCAACACTAGACAGACAATCAAATTCAACATGACGTAAAAATTGCCCATCCATTTACCTGATTTTTAATTGAGGCCAACAACAGTATGATGATGAAGTCAGAATTAAACATTTCCATTTAATTACTTTTAAAACACAATCATCTGTATATTGGCTAGTTTGACATAGCCAAGACACTTTAATGTATGGCTATCAATGAATAGTAAGCACACATTAGAATTTGGAACTGTGCTATACTAAGAGGATTTACATGAATACTAATCTGCCCATTAACTTCACTAACATTTTTTAAATCATCATGAATTCAGCACATCAAACAACAATTAAATATTTAGTTGACAACAAATATATGCCACTGAAATACTATAAAAATATAGATCACCAGCAAAGAAATGACTGAATATAGTCTTCTGGTAAACCTTCCGGTCGTGAAAGCTTTCATACTATGAATATAGTCTTATCCTACTTCTGAATAGAAAGTAAACAGCAGAAGACTGTAGATGGAAATATGGTGTTTTCCTTCACTGTAGCTTTGTCATTACAGATATGCATTTCTTGATGGCCTGCCTATTCACTTCTCTGGAAAATTTGAGAGAATGCAGTGTGTGTATTAGAAGATAAATCACAAGCACATCCCAATGAAATTCGTTATTTATCATCAATCATTAATCTTCTTTAGACTGAATTGATCAAAATGTAAATCAGAGCTGACCATCACTTGAGTCAATTAATGAAACTAATGATGGGAGTTTTCTCAACTGTCTATCAGCATTTCAAATAGAACTGTTATTAGAGTAAATCGAAGGAGAATCAACACACTTATTACAAACTACATTAACTATATACTGTGTACAAAACACAACTACACACTCTACACTGAACACATTAGTGGAAGATTTTACTGATGAGGGAAATAATCACAAACAACATAATTTCATAATTCAGAACAACAATTGATACGTTATTTAATTTTGTTTGTGAACAATTTTGAAATTTTCATGCAATTGTTTAACATTCAATGACAGGTGATGAGTAGTGTAGCATCATAACATACAGCACTAAACCAGACAGACAACAAAAAAGAAAGAGGGAAACACTTATTTTTAAAAGAAGCATTGAAACCTTGTAGCTTCTCTCTTTCATTACTTTTTTGTATGTCTCTTCTGACATAACATTTTAATGATGTTTTCCTTCTCGTTGGTTTCAGCAAATTTCATTGACTTTTTTCTTCTATTGAAAACACTAGATGATAGGGTCTAGCTCCGAGTGTGATTATGTCTTCAGCAAAGTCATTATCAAATAATATAATTTAATTCAAACTCTTTTTGGATCAGCTATCTTTGTATTCAATTGAATTTTGCTTATAATACACACATTGCTGTATTTCATAGACTGTGATGGACATCCTATTCAATTTAAGACCTTTATATTTTTCCCCCCATCCTCACAACAGCAGTCCTCTCATTCTGGGGTCTGAGTAACCTGCCCTCTCTCTTAGTTATCCTGAACATTTCCTTCTCTATGACCCAACGGAGAAACTATTGGTTCTAAAAGGCTGTGTAGTGTAGTAGTGTACATGTGTGTCTGTAAGCATTAATTAAATTTCTGCTCCTCAAGATAATTATTGGCCAGAAAATACACCTCAACTTTATGATTTGTATAACATTTGCTGTTACGGTCACCTGGGAAACACTGGCAATATTTTCATGTAGACCAGAATAACATACAACAGAAGCATTTGACTCCAAATTGTTAGGTAAATATTTTTATTACAAAAATCTAAATTTTGATTGAATTTACATTTCTACTCATCTTTATTCAAAAGTCTTAACAGTTTAAATGTCACATTTTAAACTAGCATTTCTTAGTCATGAAAATGTTTTGACATTTGCAACTAAAAGGCACAGATGAAATAGAGGTTAATACATTTGGCAAGATGGAGGCACAGTAATTAAAAAGAAGAAAAACAAGGAACTAACAAAGTAATCATAATTCTAGAATAGCTAGAATGTAACATTTTTTAAATGCCAGTATAGTAAAAAAGAAAATTATTCAAACCTCTCCTAAGGTGACTTCACATGCCATTAAGAAGTGGGTATTACTATGTGTCATGGTACACAGGCTTTAGCAGATCTCCAGAGATGAATTGTTGTAAGCAGTTGTGGTGTAAATGGCTAAACAGATGAGCTGTCACTGGTTCTGTAACTAGATATTTTGTCCCTCCTTTTTTATAATGTACAGGAACATGGCAAAAAGAGCTCGTTGTTGAATTCATGTAACAAATAATGAGTTGTTCGGTCAGAATTACATGGGTGTAAAGTCTGAAATGAGGCTTATGAAGCTATTAATGGCACAGTATGTGTTCACATAAGAAACAAAAACCTTAATCTCAGACAGAGGGGCACAGGACAGTATGTACTATGTAGCTGTGACAGTAGATAAGAATAATAATGACCAGCACTCTTAAAATTTGAAACTCTCTTAACTGACAGGGTGGAAGTCAGGTTCCACTTATTAAAGGTAAAGCTAGAGTTAGCAGTACCTGTTAGATTTTTATAAGAGATTACTGAAATGCAGACAATTATTGCTGAAGATCAAAATGAACCCCAATGCGACTGGAAAAAATTTCTCTTTTATATTGTTTGGCATCCATGTGCAGCTTTGCAGCTGCTTCACTTAACATATTTTTCTTCAATTATCTCAAAACTGCATCTATTAGTAGTTCATACAAATTTCTGCTCCCTAATAATACATATGGGTACCCATTTCACAGTGCTTAGCACATCTTAAACCTTCCTGTGGAGTTCATAACATATATTGATTCAATTATTCACAACCCTACACATTCCCTAGAAGAACATAAATATATGTGACATGTAGAACAACCAGTCTACAAACACTTTTGGTAAATTTCTGATTAGTTGTCATACTGGCAAAAAGATTACCAGTTACAGAAAATATTGTATTACTGTATTTTAATAAGTGGAACATAATTTTCAATAAAAGTATATAAAAGTGTGTCTATGTATAACTTTCTGCACAATAACATTTTCACTGAAATATATATGCACTATGATGCCTACGACAAGACTGTTTTCCTTTAATTAAATGCATATCAAACTAACGTTAATTTCAGGTACCAGAGAAAGCTTAAAGTGCAGGCACGAAGCATACATCACATAAAACAACAAAGTATTTTGGCAATAGGATCTTCTGCTTTTCATAAATCACATTATAAATGCAACTTTGGAATCATTTTCATTGAACTGAAACTTTTACACTACATTATTTTTTTGTTATAAATAATATAAATTGTGATGTATTTATATCAATAATTAAAGGATTAGCAAAAAATTACAAAATGTCTAAAAACATCTGTAACATTTAAATATACAAATATAAAAGCTAGACTATCCCTTCATTATCATTTACTGAGTAGAATATAAAAATCACATTACAAACAACACATCATAAAATTGTCCATCCATTACTCAACAATAAAAATTTAAGTACCAACATTCAGTACCACAACACACATTTACAATATACACTATGTAAAGCTTTAACTTCACAATGCCTCAACCACGTATGAAAAATGACAGAATTCAATTCCATCATAAACATAAAATAAAAAGGACTCTTTACTGACCAACTGACAACTTGAAAAGCAATACCAAATTGCTTTTTCATGTAAAAACCTAGCTGCTACATGTTTTTCATAAACTTTCACTATTTCAGTAGCAAAATATATTTCAGATCTGTTCCTCTTCTTGCAATGAAGATATGAAATTCTGAAATATGTTAATAAATATAAATATATTGGCAATAATAGATATGTGACCACAAAAAGTTTACTGCCTCTGTTCTTTAGAATACAACTTTATACAAAATAGCCATGAGAATATAGATCTTTGTTGAAAACCTTCACATTCCACAACATTAGAAGCAGTTTTATACATTTACATAAAACTATTAGTAATCTGAAGTAAATATGAAATCGAATGTGATTATACTTCCTCAGAGTAAAATATACAAAAAGGAACTCATAAAGAAATTCACAGTGCTGGCTTCTCTTGACATAAGCCACTTATCTTTTTAATAAATTAACTGCTTAAAGCCTGTAAAGTTACAACAGCATTTTTATGCACTTTACCTTATTAAGAAAAATAATAAATAACTTGCAACTCAAACAACAAGATTGTTCCATTGGCCTTCACGATGTCTAATACCATTTTCACCAGATCCTCCTTTTCTCTCAGCTTCCAAGAATTCCCCTGAACTGACTTGACTCAAGCGAGCACGAGCTCTCATTGCCTCCTGTTTAATGATGATTTCATTTGTCAAATATGCTTCACGTCTTATTTCATCCCGCAGTTTCCGAGACATGTCAGGTATACACCACTCCACTGCAGCCATCACAACTCCCACAACATTCTGAAAGTGAAATTTTCAGTGAGGATCTTTTAAGATAAACATTTCTTGAGGTACACATAATCTGTAATTACGCTTAGAATTAAATCAAAATACTGCCTCGAAGGTGCATAACATGGAGATTTAATGATTTAAGTCTGGTGAGAGAACAAAATCAAACTACTGTATAAGCTGCAACATTTTCTTAAATTTTGCATTTACACAATCCTTGGAATTTCATGCATTTCAGCACTGACTAATGCTTTTATTATATGCTAATATGTCCACAAAAACATTTAACAGCAATTTCCTTCTATGAAAAATAATAATTTTCATTGAACATAGACCACCAGTACCACAATCAATAAAATTCTCCTACACGTGTGACCTTATTATGAAGTAAATAAAACTAACAATGTTTTGACTACTGTTGCATGCAGCTTTCATCAAGTAACAAAATTCACCAAAAACCAAGTTGCATGAGAGTGTGAATTGAAATGTATGGTACCTTATGTAACATTTAAAGCTATTAGATCATTATTTCAGTCACATTACATGTCTGAACAACAGAATACAAAGGGATTCTCACTTTCATATTGCTAATGTCCTTGCAGCTATGTACAAGAATCCACTTAAAATATGATACATATGCAGAAGGTAACACACTTGATGAATTACATGTTTCTTACAAATACAAGTGGCAGTTATTACCACAGAATAATATTCAATAATTTTTACTAGGCACTTCAAGCAAATCCAAAGCTTGATATTTAAAAATTATAAATTACCTGAAAAACAACTATAAATGCCAGTCTTGCTGCCAGAACATGCCAGTAAATGGGTGGCCGCTTATATGGATGACGGTCCCAAGGAGGATTGCGATATTCTAAGTACCTAGAAAGAGTTACACACATAAGAAATCACATACAACTTTATAGCACAGTGTAAAATATTTTAGCCCACTTACCTGCACATTGTGACATTTTCTGGATGTCGGGGTGCATAGTATGATGGAAAATCTGATGTATTGAAATATGCTAGCGAATGATTCAGGAAACCCTCATCTGTATGGTTTGGGTTGACGACTGACATATACACTAAACGTGGAATGAAATTTGAGGAAAATGCAATAATAAATGCCTGAAAAAAGAAGGTGACAATGAAGCAATGAATGTTGTCTCATAATACCATTTTTTTCCCTATAACTTACACTTTTGGATAAACTACTTACATTTGTCATAACAGCTAGTCTTCCAATTATATCAAGTATGCGAAACCATACTCCTATATCTTTAACTCTGTGAGGCACAGGACGCCTATAAAATTTGAGGAACTTCTTTGCATCCAGTCTCATTTCGAGCACATTATTGAGAAGCGCAAAGAATGGAGCAAGTGGAAAGGCCGCGACAAAAATTGTAACAAATCCATACTGTAAAACTAGGAAAATTCAAATTACATTAACCTTACACTTTTAATTAATAAAATAGAAACAAACATAGCTTACAATGTTCTTTAAATATGTACTTACCCATTTCCAGATATTCTGGAAAAAGTCCTCTCGGACCCCAGTCCAAAAGCCTATAATCTTGGGCCCAGCGAGTGCTGCTCACAGCTTTTGCATCATCTTCTTTTCCAAGTCCAGTTAGCAGTTTGAAAGTATTGTACCATTTCTGTAGCAGTCTACACATAAAATAATAAGTTACAAGATAAGGACGGGAGAATTTTTAAATCAAAATAACAGACTAACAAATTAATGAGATTGTAGTTGGCATATCAATGTACATACCACATTTCTCATTAATCTATTATTCAGGTCGCACTTTTCAATCCACTGATTACAACAGTACAGTTAGTTTCACTGGAAACCGTGTTAATGAATAGCATCTGATAATTGAAATTGTTACTACAGCATGCAATTGTAAAGTAGTATCAGCTAATTAGCAGATTTGAGAGTACTGGCACCACTCATTAGAAACCCAGCATTTCATTGTTTTCAGTAATGTCTTTCAGTGCCCTGAAAACTAATGAATCTATCTGTAGCTAAGTTCAAACACAAAAAATTACTTTTCCCATTTGAACCAGTATGCCTTTATGTTTCAGGATTTGAGTTTATAATTTTGTTGCCCTACATTTTTCTGAACCAGATACCATCCTGCATTATTCAATTAAGCCCTCAAATTAAAGAACTGACTAAATTATTATAATTTCCAATATAGCAACTTTACTCAAACAGGTAATTGACCACAGAGGCATACAGTGTGCTAATCAAACAGTACTGAGAATGTTCATAATTTGCCAGTTAACTATCTTTTAGCCAAACCAAATCATTACTGGAAGTAACAGGTCGTGTACATTATTTAAGTCTCACTCTGAAGTTTTACAGGCTATAATATAATACAAGATTATGAAATAACATTATGACAATCTATAAGTACTGCTCCCCTCCCAAAAATCTTCAGTATGCAACTGACACTCAGCATATTAAGATCTATGCATAACAAGTCCACGCTTCAGTGCTGAGAGCATATGAGTAACATCTCCATGAAACCTCAGAGCTAACATTTGACCAGATAAGATCCATGTACAACGTTCCTACATCAGTCTTAGGTTGGTTGGTTGGTTGTTTTTGGGGAAGGGGAAGGAGACCAGACAGTGAGGTCATCGGTCTCATCGTATTAGGGAAGGACGGGGAAGGAATTCGGCCGTGCCCTTTGAAAGGAACCATCCCGGCATTTGCCAGGAGCGATTAAGGGAAATCACAGAAAACCTAAATCAGGATGGCCGGACGCGGGATTGAACCGTCATCCTCCCGAATGCGAGGCCAGTGTCTAACCACTGCGCCACCTCGCTCGGTCACGTCAGTCTTACACTCAATTAATGCCTATTGATAGTCTGCGCACTGCTATCATCAAACTACCATCTTGATGAATGTGCAATTACAATTATGATCACACTGATCACATTAACAGTTTTGGGGGTAATTACATTAATGAAAATAAGTGACTCCCTGGGTACAGTTATGTTTATAACTAAATGCATACAGTTAGTGTTTCACAAACTTTTGAATTGTCAATGACAGAACACATTAGGGCAACAGATAACGAAGTGTTGTATTAATTATAATAATGAAATCATATTTCAAATCTCAGTTTAACAGTCACTAAATAGTGAACTTCTGCTAGTGGACTATTACGACCGCATGTTGCAAGGGAATTCAGTGAACTGTAAAGTAATGTCACATACATGTGTACCAGGGGGCCTCACAAGCTGGGGCTGTGTGGGAGAGGAGGCATGGGGTGTGTGTAATGAATATGAAAAAGCAGCTGTAACCATAGTGTACCAATTTTTAAGACTTAAAATTATCACTAGAAGTCATGAAAATGACATAAAAATTACATATTATTATATAAATATTATATATAATACAGGGGTTGGACACCTTTCCATGGGACACTGCCTTATCATAGACACCTTCAGTGCCGGGCAGGAGGCTTTGCATGCTTTCATGAGGTCGAGAGATGTACCGGTGGTAGTGTAGCTACTGGCACAGTCACCCAAACCAGAGTGGTCTCGAGTGAGGAGCCAGACAAGTGCGTCCCACACCATAGAGTAGGGGGACTCTATAGGCTAGGTCATCAACCCCTCTAAGGGAGCTAACCCCAAAATGAAAGCCCAGTCTTCCAGGCTGGGTGTTGATCACAGTGTTGTAAAAATCTATTATTGCAAATAATTCAACGAGGAATGCCAGACTGCCACGAAGATGACAAACTGTGCAAGGAAACAGGAATATTGATTTACCAGTGCTTAAATTCGGAACATTGAAATTGCGTACACTGTTGCAAACAGGAGCAATGAATAGTGTCGCAGAAGAAGTGCTAAGGCATGGAATAGGAGTTGTTGCACTGCTGGAAATCAGGTGGAAGGTAAGAGCAGAGGAGAGATTTATAAGGAGAAATTCTCCCTGTACTATTCTGAAAAAGACGATGTGACCTTTGTGAATGTATATGCAGCAACGGAAGAACCAGATTAAGATACTGTGGACAACATCTACGATCAATTATGGGATGTTTGTGATGGAATACCC
This sequence comes from Schistocerca americana, assembly GCF_021461395.2. NCBI lineage: Eukaryota > Metazoa > Arthropoda > Insecta > Orthoptera > Acrididae > Schistocerca > Schistocerca americana. Next base: position 35,103,859 of record NC_060124.1, read on the forward strand.
AGATATAATTCCAAAATAGTTCTTGGTGACTATAATGCAAAATTGGGAAAGGAAGAAGCATTCAGAAGTGTGTTTGGTAAGGAAAGTATGCATGAGGAAACTAATAATAATGGTACGAGGGTTTCCCAGTTTGCTTCTGAAAACAAGTCGAAGGCTGTAAGTACCTGTTTTCCAAGGAAAAATATCTACAAAGAGACACGGAAAACGCCAGGAACAAATGAAGCAAACCAAACAGACCATATATTGATATCAAACAGGTGAGCATGTGATATGGAAAATGTGCGCACTTACCGAGGAGCTAATTCTGATTCTGACCATTACCTAGTAGGAGCCAAAATGAGACAGGAACTTGCCCTGGCTGCCAAAGGAAGTTGTGCCACAGTAAAGAAATGGGATATAGAACAACTGGAAGATAGGTCTACTGTTCTGGAGCACCAGAACAGATTGAGACAGAAATTACAAATGAAAGATGGTGGAGATGATATAGACAAAGAACGGAATTCTATTAAAGATGCCATTAGGACAACAGCAGATGAAATACTGGGGGGAAACAAGGAGACTCAGGAATGAAGACTAGTTATGATGAATGGTGACAGGCAGTGGAACAGATAAAGGAAGCATGGCTGAAAAGCTTGCAGCAGAATACTAGATCAAGTCAGGCATTACAGGCAGCAAGGGTATGCAGTAGGAAAAAAGGGGAAGCCATGAACAGAAAGATACAGGAGATGGAACAGCACTACCAAAGGAATGAAAACAGAAAATTCTACAAGAAAATTAAAGAAGGAACTCAAGAATATAGTTACTTTTGAATACATTATGGGGGTGGCAGTGATCAATGTGTTAACAAATAAGTATTATTAAAAACAATCTTGATCACGATTTATTTATCAAGATGACCACAGCAGTGGACGAAAATCGTCACCTTGATAAATAAATCGTGATCAAGACTGTTTTTAATAGTAAATATTTCAGGAATACAGATTGAAAATAACTTGTAAGGACAAAGAGGGAAATTTGCTGACAGATAAACAAGATGTTCTGGATAGATGGAGAGAATACTTCAAGGGAATTTTGGAGGGCAGTACTACCAGGAATGAGTATCCACTCTGTTATACTACAGATCCAGACCAACATTAGAGGAAGTACAGAAGATGGAGTATTGTCCACAAACTTATTAAGTTGCTATGGAATCAGGAAAGACTCCCAGAAGAATGGATCTTAGGTGTAATTCAACCAATACACAAGAAAGGAGACAAGACCTGCTGTTCAAATTACCAAGCAATTACCCTTCTGAATGTAACCTATAGGATCTTACCTACAATAGGTTAGCACCATACACAGAAGAGATTCTGGGGGAGTATCAGTGTGGATTTCAGCCTAATAGGTCAAGAACAGACCAGATATCTGTGCAGAGGCCAATACAAGAAAAGGCATATAAGTGTACCATTGAGCTTCATAACCCCTATGTAGACTTCAAGCAGGCCTTTGATAGTCTTGATAGAGCACAACTGCTAAATGATTTGCTGCTGCTTGGTATACCATCGAAGTATGTCTCACTTATTCAAGCAACATTGGCTGGTTCCAAGGCTGCTGTGCAAGTGGATAGAGAACTAAGCAATTGGTTTAGCATTTGTGAAGAAGTCAGACAAGGCGACACACACTCTACAATGCTTTTTAATCTGACTCAAAGCAGCCAAGTGGAAGCTTCAGATATCTGGTTATGGAGGCACAAAATTGATTCAGACATGCACATATGCTGATGATGTAGCAATTATTAGTAGAAGAAGGGTATCACTAGAGAGGACAATATGCAAGCTGAAAGAAGCAAGAGAAGCTAAAGGCATTTCTATGAATGAAACAAAGACTAAGTAAACGCATTTCACCGGGAAGGAAAATAGTAACTTGGATAGACTAGCAGCAGACGGTTTCAATTTTGAACACACACAAAACGTTTACTATTTGGGCTCTAATATTAACAGCACAAATTCCATGTCAACTGAAATAAAACTGCGCATCCTAAGTGGTAATGCTTCCACACATTTAAGAAATTGTTGGCCTCTAGATTATTAAATAGGCAGATGAAGCTGCAACTATATAAGATCATGATCAGGCCAGTTGTAATCAACAGATGCGAAACATGGACGCTAACAAGTTTTGATGAGCAGAAGCTCAGGATATCTGAACATAGAGTGCTGTGCAAGGTCTAAGGGGCAATTCAGGATATTAATGGTTTCTAGAGATCTAGGACAAATACTGAGCTTGGCCACCTCATAGAAGGAGCTGACATTGTAAGAACTATAAAAAGTAGAATAGCAGCCTGGATTGGACATGTCTTCAGGATGGACACTGGAAGGACAACTAAAAAGATTTTTGAATGGAGGCCAACTGGAAGAAGACAGAGGAAGGCCACAAAAATGGTGGATAGATTATGTGGAAGAAGATATAAAATCTCTCAGAGTCTGAGGATGGCGAAGAACTATGCTGGAGAGGGCAGAATGGAGGAAACTTGTTGATGAAGTTAAAACTCACACAGGGCTGTAATGCTGTGAGAAGAAGAAGACAGATTGGACAAAAATATTGAAACACTATGAGAAATGCAAGCTTGAATTTAAATGTAGATGCTAGCTAAGCCTGCAACCTCACGAATGGCGTCTGTGCAATATCCTCAATAAGATGCAAGTGTCAACTATGATTGGAACACTATTCTGTATAATTGTGAGTGGATTATATTGAAACTAAATGAATTCAGATGTGGGCAAATTGGTGGTGCAGTTATGGTGGTTGCCTCCATAATGAAGGCAGCCAAAGTTTTTGGTGTTTCGAGAGGCACCATATCAAAGATTTGTGTCACAAAGAGGGAAAGTGGAAAATCATCATCTGCTAAGTCACAATGTGTCAAGTGGTTGTGACAGACTGTCATTGAAGAGAACACAGATGAAAAATAAGAGAATGACAGTCGCAAAGGTCTCTGCAGAGTGAAATGTTGCACTCTTAAACTCTCTCAGAACCAAACAACACAAAGGGAGCTACATAAGAAGAGAACTGCAATGCGAGTTAGAATTCCCAAACCAATCATCAGTGATGTAGGTGCCTGTAACAGGAAAATGTGGTGCTGAAACCATAAGACATGAACTATGGAACACTCTAAGAAACTCATTTGGTCAGATGAGTCTCATTGCACACCGTTTCCAATTTCTGGCCAAGTTTATGTGCCAAGAGTGAAATGTGCTGGGGATTTGATAATGATTTAGCAGCCATATTGTGGGATTCCATGGCCCCTGGGTTACTCTGCAAGGTCGCCGTATTGCCAAGGATTATGAGACCATTTTGGTAGATCAGGTCCATCCATTGGTAGAATGTTTGTTCCCCAATGGGGATGCTGTGTTTAAAGATGACAGAGCTCCTATATTCAGAGCTTGCATGGTAAAGGACTAGTTTTGCAATTATGGTGCTGAATTGTTGCATCTCCCATGGTCACTGTAGTCACCAGATCACAATATTATTGACCCTTTCTGGTCTACTTCAGAAAGGAGGTTGCGTGATTGCTGTCCACCTCTATCATTCTTATCTGAACCTGCTACTATTTTGAATGAAAAATGTTACAAGATTCTCTTGAAAACAATACAGAATGTGTATTTATCGATAGCGAGAGGAGTGGAAGCTTTTTTGAATGCCAATACGTATATTTGCTACGGCATATTATGCATGGTAATTTGTTGTGATTTTAGCGTTTCCATAGTTTGGTCCACCAACTGAATATATAAAGTGAGTAATGAAAAACTATATACGGGTTGGACTTAAGTTTGAAGAAAGGACAATTAATGTAAAGTCACTATGGTTTTCTTTAAGAAATCTAGTTCTTCAGAGATATATGACAATTGCTGTGTGACCAGCTCAGAGCTATTGGGGTGTATGGCAGTCAGCATGCAGAGATTCTCAGAAATGAGGACTTGATTGCTGTCACGCAACAGAGTTGGAAAATCTTTCAATGCCAGCTGAAACAACTGGAGCATCAAAATGTCTGAGTGGGGTGAAAACAAAACTCCCTAGAAATTACACAATAGATTTCTGTCCAAATATTCACAGTGAAACAAAGAGTGGGGAGGGGCAAATGGGGTATTAAAAGTGACCAACTTGAGGCCTATGTTTGCAGAAAAAGACAAATACCAATTGATGTATTTAAATACCTTACATTCCATGCTTTCTAAATAATACTTGAAAATAAGGAAAGTCAAAAATTTTGTGAAATGATGTGTCTAAAAGTAAGAAACAACATGGAGTAGAGGAGCATTAGACATGCCACTAGATGATGCTCAAAATCACATGCAGCAAATGAGTTGCCAATTGAGAATTTTAAGTCCACTATTTAACTTAGACTCTCATAATTTTAAAGAGTACAAGAGGATATTTTTGGTAGATTGTGCAGACCATGTAGCCTGCTCTTGTGTGGCCCTGACATCTCTCTCATCATGTGTACCCAATGGCGCATAAATATTTGGAAAGAGACTGTGTGTGGCCAAGAAGTAATGTCTCTCTTATAAGTGATGTCAACACCATTGTTTTCGTTTACTCATTCTCCTGATAAAAAAGTGCATATAAAAAAAATAATTAAGCCAGAACCATAAATTAGTGAGCAGTTCCCTTCAAACATGGGAAGAGTTGATTGAAGTTCATAAGCAGCTGGAAATTGCCCTGATTACTGTCAAACAATTAGCAGTTGTTGTGAATCACTGTGTTGGAAGAGCTGCTGAGAGTCGTGTACCTGTGATACCTGTACCAGAGGTACCTTAAGTACTATCCTATCCCGTGGATCCTGTCTTCTCTGCAGAAAGTACAGGATCTGTCATTACCCGTCCACCTGACTGCGAGTGGCATGTCAATGGTTGATCTAGGCGTCCTGTATAGGGTGGACAGGGGCGAGGGAGCACTCAGGGTGTAGTACTGATCCTCCAGTCAACAAGTTTAAGGTGCTATCTTCCATTGAAACAGAAACTGAGCCAGTGGGACTCACTTCACCTGTTTTGGGGGAACTTGTTTTGTCCAGTCTCAGGAGGTGGCGAATGCAACAGGTAGGGGTCTATTAATAGTTGGCAGTTCAAATGTATGGCAAATGATGGTAACTCTTAGGGAAATAGCAACAAAGGACAGGAAAGGACACCAGTTGGACTTAGTGTGTCTGCCTGGGGTCCTCATTCAAAATGTTGAAGGGGCTATTCCAGCAGCCACTGAGGGAACAGGGTGCAATAAACAGGAGATTGTGGTGCACATTCAAACATATGATGCCTGTTATCTGGGCTCTGATGCCACTCTAGAGTCATTCCAGTGACTGGAAGAGCAGGTTGGGAAGAGGAACCTTGTGCATGGAGTTTCAACAAAGTTCACAATTTGCAGCTCTATCCCCAGCACAGAACATGGCCCTTTGGTTCTGAGGAGAGTGGAAGGTTCTGTGTCATGCAGATTGTATGTAAGGCAATAGTATTTAAAAGCTGAAGAGCAGAAGATTTCACGTTCTACATAATTCTCCAGACAAATATCCTATAATACTCTTCAAAATTCTAAGATTGTAAGTTAAATATTTAAATTCTCATCCGCTGTACATTCTTTCAACCATCATTCAAAGGCATGTGAAATGTTTCTCTAAGCTATTTGATTTCTTCTTTAGGCAAATCCTTTTAAACACACTTGAATGTTCTCTTATTCAATTTTTTTTATCCTTCAGTTTCAACAATTAACCTAAAAATTAGCACACTAATACTGATATTTCACAAATTAATACTGATATTTCACAAATTAATATTACATTGGTACAATGTCAATAATTTGGTTTCAGGACTCATATCTGATACAAGTTGTTACCAATGTATGAATACATTCTTGAGCAACACTGCTGTGTTTTTCCTAGAGGAATGGGAAAATGTGAAATCTGGGCTTTCAGAAATAGGTTTTACTACAATTATGCTGTTACCTTGTTTATGTTTATGATTTTGACCAGTTATTAAGTTGCGCTGTAGAAACTAATAGGAGAAAATGATGAGCACACAACAGTGTCTTCATAATTTATAAATCAAACTTATGGGGGAAAGGTTTTGCCCCTACTGTTAGGAAAACCTGTGAGTGCCCCTGACGAAAGAATAGACTGTGTGAAAAGTTATCACTGAGTGGTTTTTATGACATCGAGAAGTAAGGGTGTGTTACTTGGATGTATAATGAAACTGTTTTGGATGAAAATTAGCTGGGCAGTTTTTGATAAATTTAGCGGTAGAACAACACATAAACAACTTCCAATTGATAGAAACTGATCATCTCTCCAATGAAAATGTTTTATTTGAAAGAATTTAGAATCATGAAAAATTTAAAACAAGTGTGTTGTGTTCATCATTGAACATCACCAACGAAAGCTATTTCAGATTATGAGGCTTCAATTGTGCAGGTGCCGTCTATGAATTTCAATCTATAACCCAGAAACTAAAGTTACTAGATCAAGAGTAAGTAGTGGATTGAAACCATCACCTACAATTTGAGGTTTTGTAATATTCTTTAAAAATAATCAGAAGCAAAATAAAACATTTATTGGACTTTAATTTCTAAGACAACTTCATTTGCAGCTGATTGTAATATGGTACACTAAGGGGGGGGGATAGTTTAAGGACATTCTCATGAATCAAAATATGTGAGTTATAACATCTCTCAATGTCGCCTGTATTAGCTGTGACTGCTACCAGTTCATGAATAGGCTTCCAACTAGTGGGAATATACTTTTCTCTATGTTACCGTCAGAAATATTAGCTTGTTTCACCTATTCACTACAGTAAATTAGTTTAAATACCCACTTACAGTGTAAGTTTGTAATTCTAAAACATAATCTAATGCCATGATTAATTGTAGATACAAAATAATATATTAAAGTACATATGTCAGATGTCAATATCATTTAGGGCTTGAAAATGAAGTAATTAACTGGGAATAAGTTAACAGTTAATACTATTTGATGAACATATCCTATTTACGATACTCCGCTGTCAGTATGATACTCACGGTATGACCATTTCCAGTATGCTATTCATTGCTTGCTTTCCAACCATTATAATAGCTAGCTGTATACACAATTCCATAAGACAACCACCTGGACTGCACTGCAATTAAGAGATGTTTAAACTAAAAAACAATCAAAACTACAACAAATCATAATTTGAAATGCACAAAAAAGATTGAATACAATATGTCATTCCAGTTTCATATTCTGTAGATTTGTTTAATTTTGTGTGGATGATACAAGGTTGTAATCTCAATTTCCCCATACTAAACTCCTTATCATGCCAACATGGCTGTTGCTGGTGATGATGGATCATGAGAGCTGGGAGAGGTAGTACCTTTCACTGATGAGGTATATGTCCTTAGACACTGATTCTTAATAATCTCAGGGGCAAATGAAGCACAGTACACACTTACAGTGTGTGTCAGCCTTGCCTTGCCAAGATTGTTGTGAAGCATGGAGAGCCATGGCCTGTTTGAGGTAGTTGTGCCAAACAAAGCACCATAGATCTAGAGTAAGAAACCATGACGACACATTCCCAGTCACAAGGTGACAGTAATTATTCATAGGAGATGAATGGCTGCAGGGTAGTCAACCGTAAACAATGCCTTGAACATACCTGGCAACATCTAATTGTAAATGGCCTTACTACAGTGGCATGGAAGTACGCAGCAGTCAGAAATTTAGTCCTTGACCACTCACAGGTCTCAGATGGTGGAAACTAAAAAGTTACACCCCCCCCACACACACACACACACATCTCAAGTGGTCAGCATAAAGAGTATGCAGGCAGCCACAGCAAATCATACAATGGAGGAAGCTTCACAAGGCTCTTGACTAACTTACACCCCAGTGGAATTTCTGAGAACACATAGAAAATGAACAAATAACAACTGCCATGAACAAAGAAATACTATACGTCTATTTTATAGTTACCAGTTGAGGAAAATAATCGGGTAAAGGCAGCAGTTATTTTCAGTTCAAGAATTCTCTGCTGGAGGACAATCAGCTGAGATCCATTATAAGAACTGATATGATTCCCAGAGCTAGATAAAATGCCACTACATGTAAAATGGAATGAACACTGCAATCAGTGTAAGGAACAGAGAATGAAGAAATAAATACATTGGACCAAATAACTATGCCTGAATCTTATGAAACAGTTCTGGGGTCTTAGAAAAGACTTGCATTGTGAAATTACTACAGCAATTATTGTATGCAATTGAAGAAACAGATGTAATAAGAAAGATAATATATCTACTAAAAAAAAAAATAACTTGAGAAAGCTATGAATTTACAAGGAGACAGAATGGCTTATCTTCAGTAGGTGAAATTCTCAGTACTATTGGATGAGACACACACTTTCTAATGAAAAATATCCTGACACTTGCTAGTAGACATTAATAGAGGGTGTACCCATCCTTCGCCTTTATGACAGCTTGAACTCTGCTGGGGCACGATCAGCGAGCTGTCGGAATGTCTGTGGTGGCAAAATGGCAGCCCAATCCTCCTGAAGATCTGAAACCACAGAAGGTAGTGATGATGGACAGTGGGTCTGGAGTGAAGTTGAGTCATGCCAAAGATGTTCCACTGGGTTCATGTCAAGACTCTGGGAAGGCCATCCCCATTTCATGTTATTGTCCATGAACCATTGCCTTTCAGATGCTACTTTATGACAGGGTACATCATCATGTTGATACAATCATCATTTCCAAACTTCTTGTGTTGTGCGCCGTACACAATACTGTAATGTGTGTGTACAGCCTTCCACATTTAGTATCTTCCAATAAGGGAACAACAACCTAACCACAAAAAGCCCCCAATATCACTACACCACCTTCTACTTCACTGTTTGCACCACACATGATGGCATATAACATTCTCTAGGCACTCAGCAAACCCAAAACCTTTTGTCAGATTGTCACAGGGTACAGCCTGATTGAACACTCCAAATCACTTATTTCCAGACATCCACTGTCCAGTGGCATCGTTCTTTACTCCACCTCAACTGTTGCTTAGCACTGACTACAGAAATGTGTGGCTTATGAGGAGCTGCTCAACCACTGTACACTGTTCATTTAACTTTCTACAAACAGTCATTGTATTATCTGGACTGCTGGTAGTATTTTGAAATTCACGAAGATTCCTTCCACTGATTTCATGCAAAGTTTTACAAGCACCCTCTGTGGTGCTTGACATTCCTATCTGTAAGTACATGAAGTCTGCCTGGTCTTGGATTAGCTGTGGTTGTTTCTTTGTGTTTGTGTTTCCATTTCACAAACACATCACCAACAATCAACTTGGACAACTTTAGAAGGGTTGAAATGTCCTGAATGGATTTGTTACTCAGGTGACATCCAATGACTAGTATACATTTGAAGTCACTGAGCTCTCCTGACTAACCCATTTTGGTGTTACCACTTCTCTGCTGACAACCTGACATAATACGCGTACACCCTACCTCCTTTATTACTGGCAGATCCACCTCTCAAGACATCTGTTAGTGAATTCCACATTACACGGGGGTGTCCAGGTACTTTTGATCAAAGAGGGTAGACCTGTTTTCTCCTTTGTCCCGAATCTGAGTGACCTACCCTTCTTGATAACCTCCCCAAACTATCCCGCTTTCCTCCCTCAGAAAGTTCCATAAGCTATGGTATATTTTTGTACTTTGGTGCATGTCTGTCAGTAGTACACACAATTCTACCTCCTGAAGGTAAATTATGGCCAGCGATTCTGTCTCCTCATATCAGTAATATGCCTACAATGTACAGACAAGGAGGGAGAACAGATGTAAATGCAATGAAACAGGAGGTAATTCCTTCATACTTGGGGATGAGCAATAACAAGTAGCATACTGCAGGGCACTTGCTGTTCTGAGATTAAGGGAAATCAAGCACAGCAAGATAACAGTCACTAAGCAAAAACACTACAATGCCAGTAGTGCCACAGAAGCAGCAGCTGATGCACATTACTGAAGTTCTAAGATGGCACATTGCAATGCTTCAAGGATATGTGGGCAGCAAATGAAGGTAACAAAGGAAGAAAAAACAGGACAGTGGTGAAGCACGAGGGTAGGGATGATCTGTGAGATACCTTTTTATCTTGGGAGAATGTGACAATCAAATTAATGGCTTTGTTCCTAGAATGAGATTTTCACTCTGCAGTGGAGTGAGCACTATTTGAAACTTCCTGCAGATTAAAACTGTGTGCCGGACCAAGACTTGAACTTGGGACCTTTGCCTTTCGCAGACAAGTGCTCTCCCACCTCCTTTCTTCCAGGAGAGCTAGTTCTGCAAGGTTCGCAGGAGAGCTTCTGTGAAGTTTGTAAAGTAGGAGACAAGGTACTGGCAGAAGTAAAGCTGTGAGGACAGGGTATGAGTCGTGCTTGGGTAGCTCAGTTGGTAGAGCACTTGCCCGCAAAAGGCAAAGGTCCCGATTTCGAGTCTCAGTCCGGCACACAGTTTTAATCTGCCAAAAACTTTTTTAATGGCTTTGTGTTTGTGGTAACCAAATTTATGTAGGAAATAGCACAAAAGCAACAGTATTTAACAGACATTGGACCACATGGGCTGTAAAGATCGTATGAGCAGGTTAAAGTATAAATAATCACTCTGAAAAGGCATCAACATCAATACACAGTAAGTCAAATAAAATAGGAATTTGAGTATAAAAACATACCTCCTCTTGTCTATAACCAAGAATTCTGTTGTATTTTGAGGGATAACCCACAAATTTTCCTTTGAGAAATGCTATGTAGAAAATAGATGTGTAGTAGTTAACAAACTGAAATAGATAGATCTTCAATGTAAGGCTGTCATCAAATTCTGTCTGTGTACGAAGAAGCTCCCATTCAGTGAGGCGAACTGCTAGCCAGTCGTAGAACTGTAACAGACATTTCAGATGTTAGCAGTCAACTGGCATGCTAAAGAATAAATGTAAAACAGCAATAGCTAAAGAAATAACATTGTATCGTACCCAATTAAGAGTCATAATGCACAACAAGTTGATTGTAGCTGCTGTTGCTGGTATAAACATAGTTATGTACCCCGTGGCATCATTATTTGGATACAGTGACAGCGAGGTCAAAACTGACATACGATAAAGTACAACTCCAAAAACAGCACCAACGGCCAAAGCAATCTGTAACATAATAATGTCAATTAAGGCTGGTTAAAAATTTTTGCATTCGTTTTAACCAAAATAGTGCCAAACACTATGTTGGTTATGCAGATGAGTGGTTTACTGAGTCACAATACATTAGTAAAAGCATAAAAAAATTGAAGATATAAAACATGTAGCAAACTCTAAGTCAGTTCAATGAATGGTCAACAATAAATCACCTCATAATGAACATTTTTGTTATCATGGGAGATTTTATCACTAGGGATACAAGTGAGCCATAAATGTGTTACTAAATTCTGATTGGGAAGAACGAATTCAAGCGGTGATTAAGAGGTGAGAAATTATTAGAACTTTGTAAACAACATGAGGTGGTTATAACAAAACTGTTACGAAGCTCCAAAGAGAAGATACTATGCTTTGAAGACCCCTGGCTATACTGGCAGTAATATGACTAATTATGTAACAGTAAAGCAGAAGTACAGGTATCAAATGAAACCTATGCCTTTATTAAAATTGCTCGTTAGCTGACACTTCATCTATTGGAGCTGGTTTCCTGTAATCAGAGTGCACTCTGTCACACTGATCTGTTTGCCATTGCCAAACTGCCACAACAAATGGTCAGTTCACATCTGATTCCTTATCCGGCTTTCTTTTGTAATGTGTTTCAATCCCAAATCCTGCGTCTGCCTCCTATTTTCCCTTTTGTAAGACATGATAATATCTCTATCTCTCTCTCTCTCTCTCTCTCTCTCTCTCTCTCTCTCTCTCTCTCTCTCTCACACACACACACACACACACACACACACACACACACACACAATGGGGACTAAATCAACATGGTTTATACACAGCATTAGCTTAACAGTACTGGAGCCTTTCACACAAGACATGATTCGGCATCACATATTGAGTCATCATCACCACCACCACCACCACCACCACAGGGATCAGCCTACAGTAGGCGAGCTTCAAATGACATCACATAATGTTGAACATTTCAAAGGCAACAAATAATCATTGCAACTTGGTGCTGTAGAGGAGTAAATATCAACTGCAATGTGAATAATGATGTAGAATAGAGGTTAAGATACAGCTCTAACCTGCAGTATATATATAATTTTTAAATCTTTATCAAAATGACTGATTTTTTTATTCAATTAATTGGTTTAAATGTAATTTTTTTTCTTAATAATCCTCATCATGTCAATTTCATCGTTATCTTGACTTTTCTAGTTTCCTCTTTTTTTTCTTCCTTTCTTTTCATTTGGAGTCTGTTGTGTCATCTATACCTTATAACTGAGTGCCAACCAGGACTGTTCATCGGTTGGTATCACATCAGCTCATGTAGCCAGTGTGAGGACAGTTTCAGGTAACTAATGAAGGTGAGAAATTACAGTTCACTTTTGGTGTTGAAACAGAAATATTTCTGCCTTGAGTTTGGCCGACTGAGGTCAGCTGTAATTGCCATGAACAAAGTGAGCATGATTAAGTCAGGGCTATTACAAATGATTGAAGCGATTTCATAAATTCACTGTAGCTCCATTCATTGACATATGGTCACGACACACTACAGATACGTAGAAAAACTCAAAGTTTTGTTCGGCTGAAGCCACACTTCAGGTTTCTGCCACCAGAGCGCTCGAGAGCGCAGTGAGACGAAATGGTGACAGGAGCCGAGAAAGCGTATGTCGTGCTTGAAATGCACTCACATCAGTCAGTCATAACAGTGCAACGACACTTCAGGACAAGTTCAACAAAGATCCACCAACTGCTAACTCCATTCGTCGATGGTATGCACAGTTTAAAGCTTCTGGATGCCTCTGTAAGGGGAAATCAACGGGTCGGCCTGCAGTGAGCGAAGAAACGGTTGAACGCGTGCGGGCAAGTTTCACGCGTAGCCCGCGGAAGTCGACGAATAAAGCAAGCAGGGAGCTAAACGTACCACAGCCGACGGTTTGGAAAATCTTACGGAAAAGGCTAAAGCAGAAGCCTTACCGTTCACAATTGCTACAAGCCCTGACACCCGATGACAAAGTCAAACGCTTTGAATTTTCGGTGCGGTTGCAACAGCTCATCGAAGAGGATGCGTTCAGTGCGAAACTTGTTTTCAGTGATGAAGCAACATTTTTTCTTAATGGTGAAGTCAACAGACACAATGTGCGAATCTGGGCGGTAGAGAATGCTCACACATTCGTGCAGCAAATTCTCAATTCACCAAAAGTTAACGTGTTTTATGCAATCTCACGGTTTAAAGTTTACGGCCCCTTTTTCTTCTGTGAAAAAAAAGTTACAGGACACGTGTATCTGGACATGCTGGAAAATTGGCTCATGCCACAACTGGAGACCGACAGCGCCGACTTCATCTTTCAACAGGATGGTGCTCCACCGCACTTCCATCATGATTTTTGGTATTTCTTAAACAGGAGATTGGAAAACCGATGGATCGGTCGTGGTGGAGATCACGATCAATAATTCATGTCATGGCCTCCACGCTCTCCCGACTTAACCCCATGCGATTTATTTCTGTGGGGTTATGTGAAAGATTCAGTGTTTAAACCTCCTCTACCAAGAAACATGCCAGAACTGCGAGCTCGCATCAACAACGCATTCGAACTCATTGATGGGGACATGCTGCGCCGAGTGTGGGAGGAACTTGATTATCGGCTTGATGTCTGCCGAATCACTAAAGGGGCACATATCGAACGTTTGTGAATGCCTAAAAAAACTTTTTCAGTATTTGTATGTGTGTGCAAAGCATTGTGAAAATATCTCAAATAATAAAGTTATTGTAGAGCTGTGAAATCGCTTCAATCATTTGTAATAACCCTGTACTTCTGCTACAAACTGTTGACTGCCATTTTCCTAGATACATGGCATATCACTAGGTTGTGGTTAGATTAGGACATGGATGTAATTGAAAGCTATAAAATGTGTTGTCTGCTGCCATTCAATCAGTGGTCACTTAAAATCAGCTGCAGACAGAGCATCTCATATTCCCAACATAAGTGATGACAGCCACTTACAATATTACTCAGCATTACATGCAACAGCACTTCAGCACTTGTGAAGTAACCTGCCACGTTTGCATGATACCTATAACTGAGCAGCACCTGATGTGGCAATTCTATAGCAGCAAGTGACAGATGTCAACTACCAAGTAATTTTAATTGGACTGTACTCACAGTTACACTGGTGCTAATACAGATAAGGCCCATACACTTATTGCAGCAAACTGCAATACCAGATTTAAGAAGCATCAGCTGAAATAACAAATAAATTGGGCAATATACAAACTGTAGAAGGCAGATGCTGTGCAGGAATTCCAGCACGTAACACTGGAATCAGACAGGAAAGAAAGCAGTTGGGATGTTAAGAATTAAATATAACAAGTGCAGCCACAGACAGATTAGGAATAAGGAAATTAGAACATAGGAAGCCTTAGACAACCCCAGAAACATCAGAACTCACTGACAAAAGAAACAGACTAAAAGAAACAATCTCTCTTGGTTGATTCATACACTTAACTTACAAACCAGTCTCTCTCTCTCTCTCTCTCTCTCTCTCTCTCTCTCTCTCTCTATCTCCCCCCCACACCAACCATTCCCCCTATTTCCCACACTCCTACCTTCTACATGCTTCCTAAAGTCCATAAGCCCTACCACTCAGCAATACCCTATTGTGGCCAGTTGCTGTCTTCTCACTGAGATAATCTCTGCTCTCACAGAACAACATCTTTAGCTTGCTACCCACAACTTACCCTCTTATCTGAAAGATATCAACCCTTTCCTCCATGATTCTCCACAGTTTCTGTTCTTTACCCCATGGTGCCCTGCTCATCACATTGATCCTTTACACTAACATCCCTAATGCCCATGGTCTTGCAGCTATTGAACACTACCTTTCTCAAAACCCGGTGGTTACCAAATCTAAAACCTCTTTTCTGGTCAACACGAACAACTATATCCTCACCCACAATTACTTTTCCTTTGAAGGCATCACCTACAAACAAATCTGGGATACAGCTATCAACAAACCACCTTCCTCAATGCTGACCTCTACTCCATCCATTGACTACATCATCAGTACCTTGGTCCATATCAGACCTAACAACCACCAGCAATACCTTCACTATGACAGCTACCACCCATTCCATGCCAAGAAGACCCTCCCTTACAGCCTCAGCAGCTGTGGCTGGCACATATGTAGTGACGAACAGTCCCTCTTGAAATATACCAAGAGTCTAACTGAAGCCTTCAGCCTCCACAGATCATAATTACCTTCCCAACCTTGTACAAAACAGGTCTCCCACGTCTTATCGCTCCAGTCAAAGTCCCACCATCACGCCACAGAGGAGCATTTCCCCCCATGACTCAGTGTCATCCACGACTGAAGAAACTGAACCACATTCTCTGTGACTGTTTCGACTAGCTCTCGTCTTTCTCTTGAACGAGGAATGTCCTACTCATTATCCTTCCACACCCCTCCCACAGTGATATTCCGCCACCCACCAAACCTACAAAATATCCTCATCCATCCCTACACAGCTCCTGCTCCCAACGACTTGCCTGAAGGCCCATTTCCCTGTAATAGATCTAGATGCAAGACCTGTCCCATATATCCTCCCACCACCACCTATTCCAGTCCGGTCACAAGCATCACCTATCCCATCAAAGGCAGGGCTATCTGTGAAACCAGTCAAGTGATGTACAAGCTAAGCTGCAACCACCCTGCTGCATTCTATGTCGACGTGACAAACAACAAGCTGTCTGTTCGTATGAATGGCCACCAACAAACTGTGGCCAGAAAACAACTGGACCACCCAGTTTCTGAGCACACTGCCCAAAACAATGCTCTTCATTTTAATGACTGCTTCACAGCCAGTGTCATCTGGATCCTTCCTACCAATGCCAACTTTTCTGAAGTTTGCAGCTGGGAACTCTCCCTGCAATATATCTTACATTCCTATAAACCCTCCTGACTTCAACCTTCCTTAGTCATTGTGATTCACCCACCTATTGTCTTCCCTGTTCTGATTCCAGCACTACACAGCCTTCTAGTCCACCAGTGCACCCACAGTATTTTTACTTCTCTATTTTACCAAATGAGAGGAAATGCAGATCACAGAAAAATTGTAAGTAATTACTTTTTTACATATTAAATCATTACATGAACTGTTTTATAATCTAAAAATAACACAACTGTATCATTATAGATTCCACTGATGATGCCTTAGAACAAGGAAAAAAGTGAAACACGCCTGGGAAAAATAAATTAGGTGGCAGCAGGAAAAGGCAGTTTTATTTACAAAATAAGTATAGCACCAACAACATTTGGCAGAAGTTATCAAACACTTCAGAACAATATGGCTTGATGTTATATACTGCCAAGCGTGTTTTTGGTAAACCGCAGATTATCATCTTAGGCAAGACGGGTCACGGCGTGCCAAACTTCACGCGTGCAGTATGCGCGGGCTGCAGGTGGGCCAAGGCCGGGATTGTCACTTGGCTTTGCTCGGTCCTCCTCAGAGGTGCCCGGAACAGCATGACATTTCATATAGCATTGCAGTGTGGCATTTTTCAGTTCGGCAGAACTGTGGCATCGCACTGTTTACCCTTCACTATTTGTTTGTGGAATGTTCGTTCACAGTTCGAGTGGCTGTTTGCACAAAAAAAGGCAGTCTAGTGATCTACTGCCACAATCCTTTAAAATGAATGGGAACGACATAAGAGGGATGACAATTCTCAGCTGACGTAAGTGGCGAGTAACGCTTATTTATTATGAAATGACATTACAGTGCAAAGCAGAGAGAATTTAAATATTTAGATGACAATGAAAGAGCAAAAAATTACAATGATCGACAGATGGGATTCATTGTTCTGTACATCAAAAAACAATTGTGCTAAATTTGCAGATATAGGGCACGTGAAGATATTGGTGGTACAAATAGTAATATTCCTGAAGTTGCACCCATTATTCCATTGTCAGTTGCAAAAATTTTCAATGGAAATGAATAAAGGGTATGGAGACTTCATATATTACTGCAATGTATGTTGGTGAAGTCTAGGGTCATGCCTGAAATGATTTTTCGATTTAAGGGGAGGTTTACTATCTTTGGCCTGAAAAAAGCATGTTCTTTGAGAATTTTTTTCTCAGTATGTGTTATAGATATCAATGTCAAATTTGGTCAAGATGTTTATAGATATTTCCTCTACAAACTGGAATTTTTTCGATGACAAATGTCGAAGAGCAACAGTGGAAGTGCCGTCGGAACGAAACAAAATTTTGATGTAGACCTCCATGCGTGGTATGCCACAGGTCAGCCGGCTCGTCTGAAATCAAAATCGAGTTGACGTTAGTGAAGTATACAAGATTCTTTAGGAGTTGTATCTCACTTAAGTTATTTGGACCATACAAAACAAAATGGCAGCCATTGGAAAAAAACAGGGTCTTTTTTCATCGATTTTTCGACTTCGTCGGCCAAGTAAAAATATTTATAGTTGATGGATCAGAATAAAACTGGTACAACTCCTAGACAATTTAGTTACCTTCGTTGGAAACAAAAGAATCATGCCAATCTGTTCAGTAGATTTGAAGTTACCATACCACACATTACAAAAGCGTCATTTCGAGAAAAACGCTTTTGAAGTTTTGACTGCATAAAAATGCAATATTATGCAATGTATGTTCAATCTGCTATTCCGGGTCCATAAACTAGTCTTTTCTCTTCCCCATAGAGGGCATGCTGCTCGATCTGGGCCATCTTGCTCTGCTCCAGAGTCGCTCGTACGGCCGGTGACAAGCGGTTTTCGGCCGCTTGAATTCGGTGGTCGTCCGAATGCTTTGAGAACTGCATCGAATAGAGTCCCAGGGTGACATCCATCATTGTCATTGGTCTTCAGAATTGCTGAATACCCTTCGTTCAAGCTGCTCACTGCCAGGAAAGTCACAATTTCCACATTCTTCGCACCAGAATGCAAATGCTTGGGTGCTAATTTCCAAACACAAGCGTTCAAACTTTCATTTGAATTTTGTGTCGTTCCTCCCAAGCACCAGTACAATAACTTGTCCTCCGAAAGAAAAAAACTAGTACGTGAAAAACGCCGATTTCAGGCAGATGCATTTTTTTGTTCAACTGCGAATAACAAACATTTCCATTCCGTATGCAGAAAAACCATT
This sequence comes from Schistocerca americana, assembly GCF_021461395.2. NCBI lineage: Eukaryota > Metazoa > Arthropoda > Insecta > Orthoptera > Acrididae > Schistocerca > Schistocerca americana. The sequence continues at coordinate 35,122,193 of NC_060124.1, forward strand.
TCAGGGGTGGATTCCAAACACTTTTATGGATCCAAAGATGCAATTTAAAAAAAAATCGATTTTTTGAACTTGAAGATAGTAAACCTCCTCTTAAAACTTGCTAATGTTCAGCTTATAAAGAAAAAAGGAGTTCTGGAATGAACATTAGAACATCTGGAACAGATTGCAGACTTCATATTTTAAGTGGGCTTCACTGCACACTGCCCACAATAAAACATTGCAAGGTAACTTCTTTTTGGTTTGATGGGGAGAAATTTAAGAAGAAAATCGTGTTGTAGAAGGGACACATTCTGACAAAGACTGTCCAGTTCCCTAAGCTCACTGATGTTAAAGGAAGTGTGAGCTTTGAAGAATTCATTGCAGCCTTGCAAGAATTAGGATAATTTTATAAAGGTTTTGAGGACACTGTCTGTGTTCACCTCTTTTCGAGCTGTTTTAGAAACTGTTTGCCATTTCAATTGAAAGCGCCCATATGCATATGCAGACATAACTGATTTACCTGCAAGGTAATTCCAATTTCAATGACACAGATTTTCACATTAAAACTGTCCAGAATGTCTATATTGCTTTCTTGAGGCAGATTTTCTAAGTCCCCATAATGAGTTTGCAGAAGTGCTACAGTATTTTGATCAACTATTTGTGTGAAAGATCTTTTTCTGATTATGAAACTAAACAAGTCACGATTACATGGCAATGTGAGTGCGAAACCCTGTGAAATTGTCTGTGTGTGTCCATATGCCAACAGTTTGTACCAGATAAAAATTATGTTATGTATTCAGCAAAAATAATTAATTAATACTGAAAACTTGTTTTGTCTATGATCTATGTTGTTGAGAAATGTGAAATAAAAAACCAACTTGCATGCAGTGTGACTGCAATGCCATTTAAATGTGGCACATTCATTGTTTTCTCCCCTTCCCCCATCTTGCGCTCAGAGAGCATGGCATAGTGGTGGTGAGCACTTTGGCACTCATGGCTGGGTGTGGCCAGTGAACAAAAATCTTGGTCGCCCCTGTTCTTAGGCAATCTAATTTCATTAGCAAGGTGACTACAACTGCCTTAGAAAATAGAAACCATTATGAAGATCCCATGTCTTACTCATTGGCCAAAAGCTATGCCAGTCTACAACATATTAACCAAAATCTTAGCCTTTGCCCTTGGGTCAAATTGGATTTTGCACTTTGGTTGTCTGTCTGCTGCAAATTACCATGGACTGCAACTGGCAAATCGAATCAGAGTTGATTACTCAACCTAGAAAATTCTACTGCACTCTCCATCATTCAACAGCCAGCTACCACTCAGTGAGCAATGGCAAGGTTTAACATATTATTTTTATAGGTTAGTTAATTAAAAATATTATTTATTTATTTATTATTATAAATAAATATTCTTTATGTGTGCTTTTATTTTAATTATTGGTTTAGCTTACTTCCTTATTTCCTTTTGTGTTTACTCTTCTGAAACCCTGGAAAATATAAATATTTCATTTTAAATAAAACAGGAGAGCAAGAGATGTATTCTGCAGTGGTGATCTCATGTAAATTCCCGGTCATTATCTGCTTCACTTTAAATCTCTAAAACGTTTACTCACTACACAGATCATTTGGCCCAACTGTGTGCACTGTTATTTGATGAGTCTGGATGATAGGTACAACAATTTAGCAAGATGAAGTTTATTAATTCGGAGATAATCTCTCAACAAATTCTGAGCGTGGAAAATGCAGGTTCACACAATCATTACAAATTTCACCTCTGAGTGATCTATGGCTCTTAATATTTGTACCGTGATAATTAATTAATTTCAGTATGTAGATATACACACCATGAATACTTTGTTAGTAATTGGATTTTATTTTGTGCAAAAAACTATTTGAACATTTACTATATACCGTAATGGCATCTCTCAACAATGCAATCTCTCCCCTCCTCTCACACATCTGATCTTTCCATTTTCTTCACAAAGAGTCCATAAAACAAAATCTTTGGTTCAGTAAGACATATAGATGCATTCATAGCATGGAACATCCAATTCTCACAGTCAGAATATGCCGTTCACCACAATATCAATTCGTCGCACCCAAATTAGAGTTTTGCATACACTCGTACACCATAACGGTTGAAGACAGGCACAGTTCTTTAAATGATGTTTAGTGGCACTAGATAGACAACTGCATTACTCATGGTTTTCCTTGGTCTTTGCACCACATCAAACTGGACTTGGATTCATTTCCAGTGGAGCTTGTGTAAGGCAAAGCACTTAGACTTCCTGGCAAGTTCATAGACCCAAGTTGCAAACAATAAGACTTCATGTGACACCTGGGAGAACACATCAGATGTATTCACCATCAATTTGCAGATGTACAATAAAAGTATCTTTTATTACTAATATTAATAAACAGAATGAAATTAATGCAAAAAACCTTCTGCACCACACAGTAATAATTCATACTTCTACATGACTATGCTAACACTATGAAGATGTAATGATGATTGTGAAACATGTTAATTTCAAATTATTATTTACAACTTTCTAATATGCACAATCACAGAATGAGATTAAAAGAAAACTTACATGTAATCCCAGATAACATAAGTTTGTGTTAGAAAGATATATGCTTTATGGGAATGAGCCTTTGAGGAAGTTCTCACTGGAGTGCCCCCTCCAGGAGCAGGGGGCACTCCACCAGGGTAAGAGCTACTGTGTGTAAGGCTCCACAAACCACACATAGGGACTGCTCTTTACATAAGATAAAACGATAAAACTATGGGTTAATCCAGTATGATCATTATGGAGGCAACACAGAACAGTGTCTTTCTTTGGGAGGAATGGAAAGAGATTAATCATGCAGCCATAGTCTCTTTGATAGTGCAGAGTACATTAAAGGTGGCAGTAGTCCTCCAAACATTCCATCTCCAAGTGAGTAGCAGTGTTATTTGCACTTGTAAATCTGCACTTGGTATTGTAAAAGTGATATTGGTTGAGGAATCACTTCTCTAGATGAACAGTCAGCCAGTTCATCTTCCTGGATACTCACATGAGTTGGAACACAGAGAAAGACAAATGAGCAGGTAGTACAACAAAGGTCAAAGAGAAAATTGTGAATAGCAGTTATCACAGGGTGATAAAAGCAACATTGATCAATAGTCTGGAGACTGTTCATTTAGTCACTAAAAATTAAAACATAGTCAAGAAATTAGATGTAGGGCTCAATGTCTAATAGCCCTGCCATAAAAACGCTGTATGTTGCCAGCAGCAAGTGATATTCCTGACTGATGGGAGATATTAAACCATATCCTATCCATAATTTTAGAGCTGTCAGTGTAAATGATGGTAGCACCCTGATACTCCTGAAGAAGTGAGAGGAACAGACACCTAATGGTCATGGGAGCAACTGAAACTTAAAATACACAGCTTGGGGGAAAAATAATTAGTACACTCTTTTAGAGGTTTCCAATTCACTCAAAATTTATTGTTGCAACAGTGCACATGGAGTATGTGAAATGATTACATTTACAGATCAACAGCACAAGTGATTCTGAGACACCAGGTAACGACCCATGCTGAAACTCCCATATTAGTACATGGTGTAGCATCCACAGGGAGCAATGTAGATGCCGACTCTGACATCCACCTGATCACACAAATGGCGAATACTGTCCTGGGATACATTATGCCATGCCTGCTCGAACTGTTTACATAGATCTGTTAGAGATGTTGGTTGACAAATTGCACAAGTCACTCATCATCCCATCATATCCCACACATGCTCAACTGGAGTCAAGTCTGGTGGAGATCATGCTGTTCAGGGATGTTGCTGCACATCTTGCAGGGCATGCTGAGTTCATGGGCAGTGTTTGGGTGCTGAAACAACACATCACCATCCTGTTGCAAGAGCGTCACAAGAATGGACCTAACAACATTCTGCACATATGGGGCTATTACAAATGATTGAAGCGATTTCACAGCTCTACAATAACTTTATTATTTGAGATATTTTCACAATGCTTTGCACACATATACAAAAACTCAAAAAGTTTTTTTAGGCATTCACAAATGTTCGATATGTGCCCATTTAGTGATTCGGCAGACATCAAGCCGATAATCAAGTTCCTCCCACACTCGGCGCAGCATGTCCCCATCAATGAGTTCGAAAGCATCGTTGATGCGAGCTCGCAGTTCTGGCACGTTTCTTGGTAGAGGAGGTTTAAACACTGAATCTTTCACATAACCCCACAGAAAGAAATCGCATGGGGTTAAGTCGGGAGAGCGTGGAGGCCATGACATGAATTGCTGATCATGATCTCCACCACGACCGATCCATCGGTTTTCCAATCTCCTGTTTAAGAAATGCCGAAAATCATGAGGGAAGTGCGGTGGAACACCATCCTGTTGAAAGATGAAGTCAGTGCTGTCGGTCTCCAGTTGTGGCATGAGCCAATTTTCCAGCATGTGCAGATACACATGTCCTGTAACGTTTTTTTCGCAGAAGAAAAAGGGGCCATAAACTTTAAACCGTGAGATTGCACAAAACACGTTAACTTTTGGTGAATTGAGAATTTGCTGCACGAATGTGTGAGCATTCTCTACCGCCCAGATTCGCACATTGTGTCTGTTGACTTCACCATTAAGAAAAAATGTTGCTTCATCACTGAAAACAAGTTTCGCAGTGAATGCATCCTCTTCCATGAGCTGTTGCAACCGCACCGAAAATTCAAAGCGTTTGACTTTGTCACCGGGTGTCAGGGCTTGTAGCAATTGTGAACAGTAAGGCTTCTGCTTTAGCCTTTTCCGTAAGATTTTCCAAACCGTCGGCTGTGGTACATTTAGCTCCCTGCTTGCTTTATTCGTCGACTTCTGCGGGCTACGCGTGAAACTTGCCCGCACGCGTTCAACTGTTTCTTCGCTCACTGCAGGCCGACCCATTGATTTCCCCTTACAGAGGCATCCAGAAGCTTTAAACTGCGCATACCATCGCTGAATGGAGTTAGCAGTTGGTGGATCTTTGTTGAACTTCATCCTGAAGTGTCGTTGCACTGTTATGACTGACTGATGTGAGTGCATTTCAAGCACGACATACGCTTTCTCGGCTCCTGTCACCATTTTGTCTCACTGCGCTCTCGAGCGCTCTGGCGGCAGAAACCTGAAGTGCAGCTTCAGCCGAACAAAACTTTATGAGTTTTTCTACGTATCTGTGGTGTGTCGTGACCATATGTCAATGAATGGAGCTACAGTGAATTTATGAAATCGCTTCAATCATTTGTAATGGCCCTGTACTTAGTGCTGGATAGCGTCCTCTCCAGAAACACATAAGGTGAATGAAAGTAGTAAGTTATCACACCCTAGATCATATGGCCTAGGGTGGGGCCAGCGTGTCTTGGATGAATGCATTTTACGAGACAGCAGGTTTATGTTGTATATGCCCACAATCATAACTTGCATGCAGGCAAAATCTACTTTCATCGGCACTGCCGTGGTGCACCATTCCATCTTCAAAGTGATCTTCTGACAGCACCAGCTGAGCCACGCACTTTGATGCTGTGATATGAGAGTAAGATGGGCTAGAGGTGTGTGTGCCTCTAGTCCCAGTGCTTATAGCTGGTTTACTGCAATTTGTGTTGACACATCTAGGCTCACAAGCCTCTTATCTGTGTTGTGGTAGCTGTATGATCTGCCACTGCTGCCCTTACAATATGATCATCCTGGCAAGTGTCCATGCTACGTGGACATCTAGAGCCTTGGCTGCAGGTGTGAGAACGATCATGTGGCCACTGCTACCATCTCTGGACATTTAGTGCAGCACTTCCAACTTGGGTGGCAATTCTCCAAAAGGACGATCCCGCCACTCATAAGGCCACAGTTTGCCCCCTTTCAAACTCACTCAGCTGGCTGTAGGAATCACGAGTGAATCGCCTTGGCGTAGCTACTTGCTTGCTTCGCACATCTGCACCACACTGGGCCTTCTGGCTGTCAGCATTCCCTACTAAAGGGTAGAGACAGATGGCGCTCTGGTAGCTAGGCCACTACACTATCTGTTGGTGGACAAGCAATAGCAGTACTGCTATTATCACATGGTTGGCACATTCTATCAGTGGGTGGAAATCAACTTTGTCTTTCCAGATGCACCTACTTCTTTTTCCAACATTCTTAATTCATGATATGGGTACTAATCAAGAAGGAGGGCACAAGAATACACAGGGAGCACATTTCAATGGGGCCAGGCACTGGTACAGGTCTTGAGGCATATTCCAGCTGGTAAACCCCACCAGAACCGGAGGACAAGTGTCAGAGAGTTGACACCCATTATTGTATGATGGTTATATAAATGAGCAAGAGTTGGTATTGTCAGAACTGAAGAGGTCAAATCCTCATTTTAGCAAAGAGACTAACTATGCGCCTAATCCGAAAGGCACCAGTGGCCATTCTTAGTCTGTCATGATATACTGGGTACAGTAAATGCAAGTAGAGAAGTGTGATCTGCACCTCAAGAATAGTGGGTGGGGAAACAGAGAGCGTTAATGTTTCACACACGCGTAGTCTTTACTTGGTAAATATGTGACAGCCACGTCAGCTTTTTCTAAAAGAGGAGTCCCAAACATTGAGATTCTGCAACAATGTCCAAGAGGTGGCCACCCAAGTAGAGCTGTGGATCAGGAGAACTTATAGTATGACAACGGAAGTGCTAGACTCATGTTTTTATGGGAGAAAATTTGAAGCAATGGGGCAGGGTCCAGGCAAGGACCCTTTGGATGGACCCCTGGAGGTGGAATTCAGCCAAGGCTACAGTTTGGGAGCTATACTAAATGCAAATACTTTCAACATACATGGTGGGGATACCCAATCATCAGATGGTGATAAGGAATAGTTAGTGTTACACACAATATGGAGCCCTGAGAGATGCTATTCTTTTTAACACGTGGGAAGCTGAGCAGTGTACCAACTCTAACCTGAAACAATCAGTGGGATAAAAAGTGACAAAACTTGGTACAGAGCCACAAAAGCCTCAGTCATAGAGAGTAAGAAAGATGTAATGATGCCAAGCTGTATCATATGCTTCATCCATGCAGATTATAAACTGAAGTTTCTTGCCACATTTTTCTGTCTGTTTGTTATTGCTAACATCAGAAACTACTGTAGGGATCTTGATATGGTTTTCACAAGGAGATAGTCTGATTCATGAGGGAGGTTTGTATACAGGGTGTCCCAGCTATCTTGTCCACCCAAAATATCTCTGGAACAATAACAGCTATTGGAAAATGACTTTCACCGGTATCAATGTAGGGCTGGGGCCCATGAATGTACATATTTGGAAACATTCTAAAACGAAAGCATATGTGTTTTTTAACACAAACTTATGTTTTTTCAAATGGACCTCCTATATTTTTTCTTCAGCAATCCATAGCATGACAAAGCATATACACAATGGCATTGATTGCATCGCAATATTCCCATTACATCCCGAGATATTAAGACGCGAAGTTGACGCTTGAAACACCCGACATGCGCTGCTAGCGCACGTCCTGAGGCTCAAGCGTGAACCCCATGCTGTCCGTAGTCGCGATGTGATTGACATGTGTAATCACACTTCCATACTTATCAAGAGGTCCGAAACGAATAATACGGTCTTCTGCCATCCTGCATTAACGTCGTACATTCCAGCAGGTATTTATCCCATAGGCTAGGGGTGATGCGGTTCTGTAACATATCTGTGTACCGCAACGTTAGTCACAAAGTTAACTTCACTTATCGTTAATCCCTTACTAAAAAGGTAATGCCGTTCAACGTTAAAACTTTACTTTACTGTAGATCTACCGCAAGTGACAGTTAATCATTCACTTGTAATAGTAAAACTCATGTTGATGGTTTTAGTGAAACGAGCAAGTGGACTAAAAGTTTTACCGTTGTTTCGGACCTCTTGATAAGTATGGAGGTGTGACTACACATGTCAATCACATCGCGACTACGGGCAGCATGGGGTTCACGCTTGAGCCTCAGGACATGCGCTAGCAGCGCATGTCGGGTGTTTCAAGCGTCAACTTCGCGTCTCAATATCTCGGGATGTAATGGGAATATTGCGATGCAATCAACGTCATTGTGTATGTGCTTTGTCATGCTATGGATTGCTGAAGAAAAAATATAGGAGGTCCATTTAAAAAAACATAAGTTTGTGTTAAAAAACACATATGCTTTCGGTTTAGAATGTTTCCAAATATGTACATTCATTCATGGGCCCCAGCCCTACATTGATACCGGTGAAAGTCGTTTTCCAATAGCTGTTATTGTTCCAGAGATATTTTGGGTGGACAAGATAGCTGGGACACCCTGTATATCACTATATAATATAAACAAATGGTCTGGCTGTAGATATTTAACGATATGCGTGCAAAGCTGGGGTGGGCCACAAATGTAGGTAAGAAAGGACAGCAGTGAGATGTTCGCGTTTAGAAAAAAAGCTATAGGACTGCTGTTTCCATCCTAACCATATGATTGGTGGTGCATCATCTCTCCTGGAAATCACATTGATAGCAGGTTAGAAGGCACCTCAATTCAAGAACCCAGCATGGGCAATCGTCTTTTCAAGCAGTTTGCAGAGTACGTTGGTGAGGCTAATTAGTTGGTAGCTGTTAGTAGACAATGGGGTTTTGCTTAGTTTAAGGACTGGAATGATGACAGTATCTCGCCACTGGAAACCCTGAGTAGATGGAGTTTGTAAGTCGCAATAAGATCATTATACAATTCACGGTTACAGGGTGGAAGGTGAATGGGGGGAGGGGGTGGGGGTGTTAACATGAACTTGACAATAAATAACTCCCCTTACTTCATCAACCCATTATTATTATGCATCTCTCAATTTTCTTCCTATACACTGTCAATTACACAGGGTTGTAGCAGTGCCTACACATCTGCAGAACAAAATAATTCAATTTCATTTTACTGTGAAAGCTATCATCATAGTTTATCACATATGAAACACACAGAGAACTTCAATACGATTACAAATCCGAATATCTCCTCATACAATGACAATATATTCATTTTAATGTTTTTTGTGAGAACATGAATTGTGTATAATTGACTCTGTCAAATAAAGAGAATATACAAAAAATAATAATGATAACACTTAACCATCTATCAATGATGAGGTGATTAGATATATAGTATCAGCTTCGAATTGATAAGAATGTGGAATGTAAACAGTCATGACCATGACAAAGGATTAATCCCATTATTCATCTTGAGTGATTACAAAAACCATGAAAAATAAATTAAATCTTGATGACAAGGAGAACTCTTAAAAAAATATCACCTATTATATCAGGTAATCAGGATCACCAGTTTACCACTAACATTAGTAAAAGAAGAAAAAGTCATCAAGTTTCAATGTTAAACAATGTACTAATCCTAATGCAATCAAAATTTAATTAAACATAGTTTACACATCATGAAAACATTTTGAAACTTACCAGAAGCAAAACAACTGAGAAGCTCAGAATGGTTGCAGGCACTCTCACTTTCCAGAATGGCACATAGGGTTCCTCCAGTCCAGTAACGACATTCACTTTGTTGCGCTTCACATGAGAAAGACGTGCCAGATATTCTGGACGGGGATGCTCAGCCTGGAGATCAAAACCAGTAAGCCCCCAGCGATGTACTATGCTAGCTGAGTACCGTTTCCACAGTTCCAGGAACAGTGTTGCTGTGATACCAACAACGAATATCATTTCTATATCCGGCACACACTTACAGTACTAATAAAAGTCAGTGTCTGCATACCTTGTTAACGCTTCAGTGAAAACAAACAAACAAAAAACCACACACATACACACATACACACACACACACACACACACACACACACACACACACACACACACACACACACACACACACACACACACACACATATTACTTGAGCAGAAGAAAATGAAATTAAGTAACTGGATGATATGTAATACAATAGTGAGAATGATAATTCTATAACAGCAATTACAATATTGGTCTTCAAAGTACTTGCTGGAGCAGAAATAACTCACATTTTGAAGAAGTGATTCATAAAACCCTTTTAAAGGTAACAATGCACATGTTATATTATGTTTAAGCCATTCATGGAAGATGTTAAGATTTTGCACATTCGTATGAGAGGAATGTTTATGATCAACAGTTACAGGCAAAACTGTTTTCATAGATATAAATGAAATCATGTGACTAAGAGGGTCAACCGTCAACATCATTCCGCTAAATTCAAATGATAGAGGAAAATTACTGTCAAAATCTTTTTATTTATTTAGCCGCCATCTCCAGACAATCTATGGATGCTGTCGGAGGATGAATGAGGGAAGGTCCAGGCTGTGGCTCAGCACTGTAGCGCATTACAATAGTTATTTGAACTTTCAATTACTATCTTCATTCTAACTCATAAAAGGCAAATCAGACGATCAATTTTTGCTCTGTTGTACCAGAAGACAGCATGCAATAAACTTTTCTGAATTTGCCAGTTATCAAACCCAGATTTTTTCTTCACAATGTTACATAGTTGAAAATCCACCTCTTCACTTTTAACACAACAGCTGCTGCACCCGGCACGAGTTGTTGAACTTAACATTTTGCTTAGATCTGGACTAAAATTTTGTAGTAGTAGTAGTAGTAGTAGTAGTAGTAGACGATTAGTAGCAGCAGCTTTATTCATCCGTAGATCTCTTTTTACAAGGATATAGGACATGTCAAAGTATTTACAAGTTTAGACCAATTTAAAATAAGCTAATTCGTATAGACATATGATTACAAGCATCTAGTCAGAGACAATCATTAGATTTACTCATGGTATACAATTGAATCTCAAAGCATTCAAGTAGCACTTGTCTCTGAGTGGTATGATTCCTTGTGAACACATTTGATGCTGTTTGACTGAGGGCCCCCACCCCCAACACATTTGATCCTGTTTGACTGAGCTCCCCCCCCCCCCCCCCCAATCTCTATCTTTTACAGCAATACAGGCTGAACAACAATAAAACTGACAAACTACAGGGACGCATTCCTGACTGGAAATGGAAGAAAAAAGGTCCTATGAACATGTGTCCAGAAATCCACTGTTGCCACAGCAGATGGTGCTGACAAATGAAAGTTCCTCTGACCACGTGCCTTATGTTCCTTTTGTGTTGCAGCCCCTGTGACTGACACAGCATACCCCCCACAGACACCAACCACATCACAAGACATTTCACACCCTTTATGGGCATTTGTGATATTATGGATCCTTTCAGGCAGACGTACATGCAGGGAGGTGGCAGACTGTGTATACACCAGATTTGTAGGACCGGATTCTACAGGATATTGAGATAAACTCTAGACAAACTCCGGGCATGTGGTCTGCCAACATGGTGTAAGCCAAAGTACCGTTATGTGTATCACACATGACAACTGCTACTATCCCTATTACTGCAATGAGTACAAGAACAGTGGATTTCCCTTTACAGGAAGGATTTTGTCAATGGTTTTTGCACCAGACAGTCACAATAATGAGATTTCTGTCATCAGTCTGCTTTACTGATGAAGCAACATTCACCAGGATTGGCATCATCATCAATCTGCATTATCGTCAAAATGGCTCTGAGCACTATGCGACTTAACTTCTGAGGTCATCTGTCGCCTAGAACTTAGAACTAATTAAACCTAACTAACCTAAGGACATCACACACATCCATACATCCATGCCCGAGGCAGGATTCGAACCTGCGACCGCAGCGGTCGCTCGGCTCCAGACTGTAGCGCCTAGAACCGTACGGCCACTCCAGCCAGCGCATAACTGTCATCTGTGGGCTATGGACAAACCTATGGAAATGGTTGAGGTGTTTCATCAGTATCAATTTGTGGGCAGGGATTCGTGATGACCATATACTTGGACCAGATATTATTCCACAATGCCTCCAAGAGTCTCCAAGAGTACGACAATCCATGATACAAAGTGTGAATGCATGAGCTGCATCCCACGGACGCCACTTTGAACGAATATTGTGACGTGGATGTTGTGCAACTCTGCACTGTGTTCCAGGACGATTTGTTGTCACTGCGTGCATACAGTCCATTTCCGGACAAGTGTTCATAGGAACTTTTTTCATCAATTTCCAGTTAGGAATCTGTCCATGCAGTTTGTCAGTTTTATTAATGTTCACCCTGTATAATGCTCTGGTGTCAATCTGCTGGATTTCAATTTGATTTTGACCCAGTAGTGCTTGTGTTTGATGCTCAGCACCTTTATTATTACTATTTATTTATTTATATATAAAAACAAAGATGAGGTGACTTACCGAACGAAAGCGCTGGCAGGTCGATAGACACACAAACAAACACAAACATACACACAACAAACTGTTGCCTCATCAGGAAAGAGGGAAGGAGAGGGGAAGTTGTGTGTATGTTTGTGTTTGTTTGTGTTTGTGTTTGTTTGTGTGTCTATCGACCTGCCAGCGCTTTCGTTCGGTAAGTCACCTCATCTTTGTTTTTATATATAATTTTTCCCACGTGGAATGTTTCCCTCTATTATATTTATTTATTTATTTGCAAGAAATGAAAACAGATTATTCCAATTTTTAGTTTCTATTCACATTTATTGACTAATTGTTAATGATTTACAGTATAACAAGTTTGGCCACTAAATATAAAAATGAAAACAAGGGCAATTTTACATTAAAAAAACTTAACTTCTTTATCAACAGTCTAAAAAATAATACAGACACTATTTTGAAAAGTTCAGTTACTTGCAGAATGGATGTTTCCAGGATCAGTCATAACTCTTAAATTTAAAATGCTACAATGCAAGGACTGAGCAGATTTCAATATCTATCAAGAAAATGTAAACCTGTGGGTTGGTTTTTGTAGGTTTCTGGTCTTTGCCAGTCTGTATCAGGGTATATTAAGTTTGATAAAGGATATCTTTTAAGTGATTGTTGTGAGAATTTAAGTGAAGTGGTTCTATTAATTCTCCTATATAAAGAAATATTTGAAAATGGATTTCAGCATTTCTGATTCTGAGTTTGAGATACAGTAACAACCTTGAGTGCCTGAGCACCATATTAGGTGCCACTGACAGCAATTACATGTCACCAGAGTTTCTTTGGATTTTGTGAGAGATCTCTCAATATTATTATGTTACATTATTCACTGAAGGTGCCACATGTCACCCTTTTAACAACTAATTGTGTTTCTACATTTATATCTACATAAGTACTCTGCAGGCCAGCATATGGTGCATGGCAGTAGGTACATCGAACCATTTCTTTTCCTCTTCCACTCTCAAATGGAGCGAGGGAAAACTGACTGACTATATACCTCTGTGTAATCTAATTTCTCTTGCCAATGTGGTTCTTACACAAAATGAACTTTGATGGCAGCAGAACTGTTGTATAGTCAGCTGCAAATACTAGTTCTCTAAATTTGCTCAATGTTTCACAAAAAGAATGTTGTCTTCCGCCCAGGGACTCCTATTTGAGTTCATGAAGCATCTCCATAATAATTGCATGTTAATCATATCTATCAGTAACGTATTTAGTGGCACATCTCTGAATTACTTTAATGTCTGCCTTGAATTCAACCTGGTGGGAGGTCCAAAGCACTCTAGGAGAACACAAGAGTCGGTCACACTAGTGCTCTACATGCAAACTCCCTTATAAACACGCTAAACTTTCATAGAATTCTCCCCATGAACAGAAGTAATCATTCACCTTCCCTATAACTGACCTTATATGATCATTCCATTTCATATTGTTATGTCTTGTTATTTACTTGTCATGACATTACTTTATCAAGCAATTCACGACCATTTTTTCTAATTACTTGCTTTAACTCAGATTTTTATACATATGGAGAAAGCTATCCTAACCATTAAATTGCTTATGTACATAGATAACAAGGGCAGTCCTATCACACTTCTGTCATGCACTCCTGAAAATACTTGTCTGGTGAACACTCACTGTCAAGGATAACATACTGGGTTCTATTACTTAAGAAGTCTTCAAGCCACTCACATATCTGGGAACATATTCCATATGCTCGTACCTTCACTGATAGTCAGCAGAGAACACCATGTCATACGCTTTCTGGAAATGTAGGAATATGGAATCTGCCCATTGCTCTTCATCCATGGTTCACAGGATATCATATGAGTTTTACTTGAGCAATGCTTTCTAAATCCGTGCTGTGCTTTTCTGTCTCAAGGAAATTTATTATATTTGAACTCTGAATATGTTCAAGAATTCTGCAGAAAATCAGTGTTAAGGATATTGATCTGTAATTTTGCAGGTCTTTTCTTTTATCTTCTTGCATACAGGAATTACCTGCACTTTTTTCAGTCACTTGGGATTTTGCACTGGGTGAAAGTTCATGATAAATGCAAGCTAATAAGGGGCCAGTACCACAGAGTACTTTCTGTAAAACCGAATTTCTATTCAATACAGATCTTACACCTTATTTCCTTTCAAGTATTTCAGTTGCTCCTTTATGCCAGGGATGCCTCCATATGGGAGTCAGAGCAATGGTCAGACGACAGAGTCTATAATCGTCCATTGTGAATGATTTCTTAAGCACCAAATCTGAAACTTCAGCTTTCCTTTTGCTGTCTACAACTGCCACAACAGACTGGTTGATGAGTGATTGGACAGAACCCTACAACCCACTTAGTGATGTTACGTAGGACCAGAATTTTCTCCAGTTCTCAGCAAGATCTTTTACTAAGATATGAAGGTGGAAAATGTTTTATTGTTTGCACATTGATCTTTTTACAGATGCAAGAATTTCTGCTAACTAAACTAGCATTTCACCATTACTTTCTGAACTGCGACTGCAACAATCTCTGCTTCCTCAGCATTTCCAAAATCTTGTTATTAAAGCACAGTGGGTCTTCTCCATCTTTAATACACTTCTTCAGCATGTACTTCTCCAGTGGAACTAAATGGCTTCCATTCACTGTGCAAGTGTGATGCTAACAACTCCTCATCTGCTCTTTGCAACATGAATATGCTCCTTGACTCCCTGATGGGTTTATTAACTTTAGTAATGACTGCTATGAAGACGATATGATTACCAATCCCTGTCTCTATACTGACACTGTCCATAAGGTCAGGCTGTTTGTAGCTACAAGACCTACAATATTTCCAATGCATGTGGGTTGTCTAATAAGCTGCTGAAGACAGTTTCGGAAAAAGAACATGTTCAGAACAATTTTACTAGACTGCCACACCACCTGCAGTGAGTCATAGATGGCCGGTATATGCTCGACTAGCTAGTTACCTCCAAATAAAACTGCATGACAGGGGGCTGAGTGTAGACTTTCTTTGAATGATTTTATAAGTAATGTGGCTGCATCAAGTGGGTGGTAAAAATATTCAACAATTAACTTAGTTCACTCAGGCCTGTTATTCACATCCAGGTAATTTCACAGTCAGATTCAATTTTGACATCAAAAATGCACTGCAAGCTCACTGGTCTATTATTCGGATCAGCACACCAATTGCGTCCAGCCAACAGCAATATGCAGTGACTGGGCAAGCACACAATCTACAGTAATTTTAGCTTGTCTATATTTAAGGGTCAGTTGTGTACAGCTCCCTTTTGGCCCAAATAACAAATTAGCATTCATGTGCTTCACTTAATAGTTAGTGAATTTTTTTGTAGAATTAAGCATAAGTTTTTAAACAAATTAAAATCAGAATGATTAACAAAATGATACTAGATATTGTATCCCAAAGAATAATGACGTATCTGAATGCAATGGTTTTAATACAACTTGGAAATCTAATTGCAAGCAAATAACCAGAAAAATGCACGAAAAGGTTGTCATATAATTCTAAATAGATTTACAACAATTATTTAAATGATGTGATTGAGAGAGCAGAGCAAAGCAAGCAGAGCGACAAATGAAAGTCCCGAACGCTAACTAATCTTGGAGTTTGTAGCACATATGAAAGTATTTAAATAAATCACAATGTAAAAAAGCTCAGTTCCTATTTCAGCTAGGAACATGGGTAAAATGTTTTTGGTTTATCCTGGACAAGTAGCCACTTGTATAGCCTTTTCAACGTCTGTCTCACTGTAGCTATGTTACAGTACATTAAGCAAGGTTTGAACCAGGAACTGGAGCTGGTGCCCAGGCAACTTTACAAATTGATTAATTCCTTTTGCAAAAGATTTTAATTGGGATGAAATTAATGCTCTGCTAATAGCACCATTTTATGGGCACTATTCGGACTTTACTTGCAAAAACAGTCACCTCATTCGAATTTTATTTGCAAAAACAGCGAACCTTAAATAACTCCGGGCTGGAGTGAGACTTATGGTTTTAATTTGATTCACCAATGTATCAGACCTTGATCTAAGAAAAGTCTTAACTGTCCATGAAGGTAGATAAAGGGATGAACTCTCAATGAAAATTTTTGTCCAACATCCTTTTCCCATTTTCCAGATAAATGCTGCACATAAAATTCATTCTTACATGAACTGAATGTGCAGAAATAATTTAAAGTAAGTCAACTAAATAAAACATGAATTCTTACAATAAAATTGAAAAAAAAAAAAATCTACAGGGTGACAATTATTGAACTATATGAAATACTTCGTAACTTCTGAATGGTTTGTGTTAGGGTGTTTAAACTGCACGGTTGGCCATGTGGCATGATAGGAATCAGCATGCACTGTATGGTTTGGTTTAGCAATGAAGCCCACTTTCATTTGGATGGGTTCATCAATAAGCAAAATTGGCGCATTTGAGGCACTGAGAATCTGCATTTTGCGCTTGAGAAGTCTCTTTACCCTCAACGGATGACTGTGGGGTGTGCAATGTCCAGTCACAGAATAATCGGTGTGATTTTCCTCAATGGCACAGTAACTACTGAACGCTACATGAAGGTTTTGGAAGACGATTTCATCCCCATTATCCAAAGGGACCCTGACTTCGAAAAGATGTGGTTCGTGCAAGACAGAGCTTGACCCCATCGAAGCAGGAGGGTGTTTGGTGGTCTGGAGTACTACTTTGGGGACTGCATTCTGGCTGCAGGGTCCCCAGAAGCCACTGGCATTGGCCTCGATTGGCCACCATACTCGACGGATCTGAACACATGCGACTCCTTTTTTGTGGGGCTATATTAAAGACAATGTTTATAACCCCAAAACCATATTGCTGGGCTGAAAACAACCATTCAGGAGGTCATTGATGTTCCAATGCTTCAGTGGGTCCAGCAAAATTTCGCTATTCGTCTCTGCACCACATGACAGTAGGCATATTGAACATATTGTTGTTGTTGTTGTTGTGGTTGTTGTGGTCTTCAGTCCTGAGACTGGTTTGATGCAGCTCTCCATGCTACTCTATCCTGTGCAAGCTGCTTCATCTCCCAGTACCTACTGCAACCTACGTCCTTCTGAATCTGCTTAGTGTATTCATCTCTTGGTCTCCCTCTACGATTTTTACCCTCCACACTGCCCTCCAATACCAAACTGGTGATCCCTTGATGCCTCAGAGCATGTCCTACCAACCGATCCCTTCTTCTTGTCAAGTTGTGCCACAAACTTCTCTTCTCACCAATCCTATTCAATACTTCCTCATTAGTTATGTGATCTACCCATTTAATCTACAGCATTCTTCTGTAGCACCACATTTTGAAAGCTTCTATTCTCTTCTTGTCTAAACTATTTATCGTCCATGTTTCACTTCCATACATGGCTACAATCCATAAAAATACTTTCAGAAACGACTTCCTGACACTTAAACCTATACTCGATGTTAACAAATTTCTCTTTTTCAGAAATTCTTTCCTTTCCATTGCCAGTCTACATCTTATATCCTCTCTACTTCGACCATCATCAGTTATTTTGCTCCCCAAATAGCAAAACTCCTTTACTACTTTAAGTGTCTCAATTCCTAATCTAATTCCCTCAGCATCACCTGACTTAATTCGACTACATCCATTATCCTCATTTTGCTTTTGTTGATGTTCATCTTATACCCTCCTTTCAAGACACTATCCATTCCGTTCAACTGCTCTTCCAAGTCCTTTGCTGTCTCTGACAGAATTACAATGTCATTGGCAAACCGTAAAGTTTTTATTTCTTCTCCATGGATTTTAATACCTACTCCGAATTTTTCTTTTGTTTCCTTTACTGCTTGCTCAATATACAGATTGAATAACATCGTGGATAGGCTACAACACTGTCTCACTCCCTTCCCAACCACTGCTTCCCTTTGATGTCCCTCGACTGTTGTAACTGCCATCTGGTTTCTGTACAAACTGTAAATAGCTTTTCGCTCCCTGTATTTTATCCCTGCCACCTTCAGAATTTGAAAGAGAGTATTCCAGTCAACATTGTCAAAAGCTTTCTCTAAGTCTACAAATGCTAGTAACGTAGGTTTGCCTTTCCTTAATCTAGCTTCTAACATAAGTCGTAGGGTCAGTATTGCCTCATGTGTTCCAATATTTCTACGGAATCCAAACTGATCTTCCCCAAGGTCAGCTTCTACTAGTTTTTCCATTCGTCTGTAAAGAATTCGTGTCAGTATTTTGCAGCCAAGACTTATTAAACTGATAGTTCGGTAGTTTTCACATCTGTCAACACCTGCTTTCTTTGGGATTGGAATTATTATATTCTTCTTGAAGTCTGAGGGTATTTCGCCTGTCTCATACATCTTGCTCACCAGATGGTAGAGTTTTGTCAGGACTGGCTCTCCCAAGGCTGGCAGTAGTTCTAATGGAATGTTGTCTACTCCCGGAGCTTTGTTGCGACTCAGGTCTTTCAGTGCTTTGTCAAACTCTTCACGCAGTATCATATCTCCCATTCCATCTTCATCTACATCCTCTTCCATTTCCATAATATTGTCCTCAAGTACATCACCCTTGTATAGACCCTCTATATACTCCATCCACCTTTCTTCTTTCCATTCTTTGCTTAGAACTGGGTTTCCATCTGAGCTCTTTTCTCCAAAGGTCTCTTTAATCTTCCTGTAGGCAGTATCTATCTTACCTCTAGTGAGATAAGCATCTACATCCTTACATTTGTCCTCTAGCCATCCCTGCTTAGCCATTTTGCACTTCCTGTCGATCTCATTTTTGAGACGTTTGAATTCCTTTTTGCCTGCTTTATTTACTGCATTTTTATATTTTCTCGTTTCATCAATTAAATTCAATATTTCTTCTGTTACCCAAGGATTCCTACTAGCCCTCGTCTTTTTACCTACTTGATCCTCTGCTGCCTTCACTACTTCATCCCTCAGTGCTACACATCTTCTCCTACTGTATTTCTTTCCCCCATTCTTGTGAATTGTTCCCTTATGCTCTCCCTGAAACTCTGTACAACCTCTGGTTTAGTCAGTTTATCCAGGTCTCATCTCCTTAAATTCCCACCTTTTTGCAGTTTCTTCAGTTTTAATCTACGGTTCATAACCAATAGAATGTGGTCAGAGTCCACATCTGCCCCTGGAAATGACTTACAATTTAAAACCTGGTTCTTAAATCTCTGTCTTACCATTATATAATCAATCTGAAACCTGTTAGTATCTCCAGGCTTCTTCCATGTATACAATCTTCTTTTATGATTCTTGAACCAAGTGTTAGCTATGATTAGGTTGTGCTCTGTGCAAAATTCTACCAGGCGGCTTCCTCTTTCGTTTGTTACCCCCAATCCATATTCACCTACTACGTTTCCTTTTCCCCCTTTCCCTACTGACGAATTCCAGTCACCCATGACTATTAAATTTTTATCTCCCTTCACTATCTGAATAATTTCTTTTATTTCATCATACATGTCTTCAATTTCTTCGTCATCTGCAGAGCTAGTTGGCATATAAACTTGTACTACTGTGGTAGGCGTCGGCTTCGTATCTATCTTGGCCACAATAATGCGTTCACTATGCTGTTTGTAGTAGCTTACCCGCATTCCTATTTTCCTATTCATTATTAAACCTACTACTGCATTACCCCTATTTGATTTTGTGTTTATAACCCTGTAGTCACCTGACCAGAAGTCTTGTTCTTCCTGCCACCGAACTTCACTAATTCCCACTATATCTAACTGTAACCTATCCATTTCCCTTTTTAAATTTTCTAACCTACCTGCCCGATTTAGAGATGTGACATTCCACGCTCCGATCCGTAGAACGCCAGTTTTCTTTCTCCTGATAACATCCTCTCGAGTAGTCCCCGCCCGGAGATCCGAATGGGGGACTATTTTACCTCCAGAATATTTTACCCAAGAGGACACCATCATCATTTAACCATACAGTAAAGCTGCATGCCCTTGGGAAAAATTACGGCTGTAGTTTCCCCTTGCTTTCAGCCGTTCGCAGTACCAGCACAGCAAGGCCGTTTTGGTTAGTGTTTCAAGGCCAGATCAGTCAATCATCCAGACTGTTGCCCCTGCAACTACTGAAAATGCTGCTGCCCCTCTTCAGGAACCACACGTTTGTCTGGCCTCTCAACAGATACCCCTCCGTTGTGGTTGCACCTACGGTACGGCTATCTGTATCGCTGAGGCATGCAAGCCTCCCCACCAACGGCAAGGTCCATGGTTCATGGGGGGAGGGGGGGCATATTGAACATGTCATAACCTAAATCCAAATAACTGTAGTGATGTTTATATGTTGAATAACATGTGTGCATGGCATAGTTTGTAACTAATTTACCTTTTTTTCAAAACAGTTCAAAAATGGTCACTCTGTAAGCTTCACTTGGATTTTACATGCAAGAAACATATTTTTTGTGAGTTTTTTTTTTTTTACACTTGCCACTTCTATGCTTCAAACTTGTGCGAATGGGTACAAGCAATCAGTTCGAAAGACAATTAAAAAATCTATATAGTATCAGTTACCACTTGAGTCAACAAATATCTAAATCGGTTGCCAAGCTATGGCTATCTAATGTCAGAATTATGCAGAGTAAAAGCTGGGAACCAGAATGAAAATTACTCCTATCATAGCACAAAAAAGGTGAATATGTCCTGGGCAGAGTTAGGGATATAACAGGAGGGAACTAACTTTTTGACTTACCTGGCAGCTCCAAAGACATTTAAATCAAAACCCCTTGACATATTCACACTTTTTTATGAGTTAACCCTACTACCCCAACTGCAAGGTGTTGGAAAATCTGCATCTTGTAATTTATAGATGAAAGTCCCTGATCCTGTGCCTGAACTACAGAAGACTTGCCAGCCTTAGTAAACAACAGACATCATCATATGGCTGAAGAGCATATACGTAGCAGTTAAAAAAGTCTCTGTGGCAGACAATAGACTGAACATGTCAAGAGGTTTTGACTGAAATGTCTTTGAAGCTGCCAGATAAGTCAAAAAGCTAGTTCAAACAATAGAAAATCCAGGATGGAATGTAACACTATTATGAAATAGGAAGTTGCTATTCACCATACAGTGGGGATGCTGAGTTACAGATAGGCACAACAAAAAGACTGTCACAACATAAGCTTTCAGCCATCAAGGTCTTCGCGTCCACACACACACACACACACACACACACACACACACACACGACTACTGCAGCCTCTGGCAGCTGAAGCTACTGTCGCAAGTTTGTGTCCGTATCTCTCTCTCTCTCTCTCTCTCTCTCTCTCTCTCTCTCTGTGTGTGTGTGTGTGTGTGTGTGTGTGTGTGTGTGTGTGTGTGTGTGTTTTTGACAAAGGCCTTGATGGCCAAAAGCTTATTTGTGACAGTCTTTTTGTTGTGCCTATCTGCGACTCAGCATCTCTGCTATATAGTGAGTAGCAACTTTCCTTTCCATAAAAAACTAGTTCCATACTTTTACATCCATAACTCTGGCCAGGACTTTTCTTGTGCTATGACAGGAGCATTTTTCATTCTGGCACTATAATGTTCCATTGCACTCACCTATAATCACCCTATGCTCGTAACACAACTACCTTGAGCAATTTTATCATGTGCGCCTCATCGACTGGCCAATATTAGCAAGCTTACCCACAGAGATCACACTAACAGAAGACCTTTATTCTACCAAGGGCAGTGACTAAAAGACTGAGGCTCCTCTGCTCACTTACTCCAGAACTTGGTCACATGACCAACTACTGGAGTCAAGACTGCTACTTTCCATGGGCCACATTATCAAAAGTAATGTGCTTTACATTGCCTTGTATACATTAAACATATTCTTTAATCAGCATATATTTATATCTTATCCAATATCTAAATAGCTGTGCTTTATCCCTTTAATTTATTATGTTACATTTGCCCACAGAGGAAGTCACAGAACTTTGTCAAATGCATGTTGGTGTATTACTTGTGTTTTTCGGCACTACACACTTCAAAGCACATTTCGTAATTCTTACAAACTTAACGAATTATATTTACATACATTAATATATGTAAGTCCCTAATGCAAAGTCAACATGCTGAAGGCAAATGACAGCATGCATATGTGGTACTCTGTTTATCACAGTCAATTAAATATCATAAAAATTTTGTTTAATAATTTATTTACGTGCACATCACAACCAAACTCGCTCATCCTGTAGCTAAAGTCATGACCTGGTGTATCACACATATTAATAACATGCCTGCAAATGGTTATTGCTTTGTTAGAAATGTACAAACATTTAAATTTCAATAACTTATAAGCTAAACGTACAAATACAGTAGTAATTTTATTGTGTTCTTGGGCCTCAACAGATTCCAAAGATGTGCTTATATTTTCTGTAACTCAACTGCAGTTTTAGCTATTTTAGTGAATATACAACGCTTTTATTTAAGGGAGGTTTGTAACGTCAAACAGGCCCACTTGGAGCAGGAGAGGCACCACAGGACATTTTAATTTCCACTGTCTATACTTTTAAAAATAAATTCATAAAACTTTGTCTGACCAGGAAGTACTCAGGATTCACACTCACAGCAGTGAAATTTCAAAAACATAACAAAATAAATTCTTTTTACATGTGAAATTTCATCATTTTTTCACTCACTAATGGCTGCATTTATTGCTATAGGTACACTTTTCTTCATAAGTAAGAGAGATTCTTCAATGAATTTTGCACAGCAGACATACCACACTTACAGGTGTGTGAAACTCTAAAATTTTATTTAATTTATGAAAAATGAATGAGCTGTTACATTTTCAACTTCATGTTTAGAAAAAAAAAATCAAATTTTATAGTTAATTATCTCAATTTTTACTACAGTTTTTAAAAGATATGTTTTGTCACTAAATACAGTATTTTTGGCGATTGTAATGAACATTCCCCCTTCATGAACTACCCTGCTAGATCTTGACTACCGTAAGTGGGTTCAATTGGATGTAGTTTGCCACAGATAAACAGTGATGAACAGGCTGGTGCAGGTTAGTTTAATGTGAAGAGCTGTATCAAAAACCAGTACAACAACACACCAAGTGAAGTGTGCATTGATTTGCACACTGGACTCATATTTTGAAGCATGGTGTTTCAAATCCCTGTCCAGCCATCCAGATTTAGATTTTCTGTGATTTCCCTAAACTGGGATGGTTCCTTTGAAAGAGCGCAGCCAATTTCCTCCCCACTCCCCCTAGTCCGAGCTTCTGCTTTACCTCTAATGACATCATTGTTGATGGGATGTTAAGCTCTTATCTTCCTTCCAAAACAACAAACAACGTATCTATCCAGTCTGTCAAGTATTATTCTGAACTAGAACCATAGTTTCTGCAAATGCTTCTGCCCAAGGCTAAATGTTTTGAGTTCATTCTCGAAATATGACATTTCTTCCTCTTTATGTCATTTACTGAACATTCAAATCTTCTTACTTGACTTAGCTGCCTTTTGTACTTTGGTAGTTATTGCTGCTGCAAGTATCTCATGGTCACTTACACAAACTTCAATATGTACATCCTGAAAGAGGTCTGGTCTATTTGTTGCCATTACATCTGATCTATTTCTGTCATCAGTGGGCTTCCAAACTAGCTGTTCTATGCAGTTTCGGGAAAAGAACTATAAATTTCCCTTTGTAATTCCAATGTACTGTAGACAGATTAATAAGTCAATGCCTAAAATTTTTCTATTGAAGGCATGTCACAGACAAGTTAATCAATAATGGTCCTCAGTTTACATCACAGCCTGAAATGCGCCAAGGCATAATAGCTTAACTTGCTATAAGACCATTCCTAAATTAATTATTCTCTCTTTTACCAGGTGCATAAATATGAAATGCCAATTTTTGTCTAAAAAACATGTTAAATTCAGAAGAATGATAAATAGTGCTTTATTCAAAATATGCTACATCATTGGTTATACATTTTGCTCATCTTTTGGGCACTTTGTGAATACCATGCCAGTAAAAATTTTCCCCTTTTGCTGCGAACCTTTCATCTTCCTAAAGAACAACTTGTCTTCTGAAATCTGTGTAACTTAAAAGTTTCCTTTACTAAGAATTACTGTTGTTGTGGCCTTCAGTCCTGAGACTGGTTTGATGCAGCTCTCCATGCTACTCTATCCTGTGCAAGCTTCTTCATCTCCCAGTACTTACTGCAACCTACATCCTTCTGAATCTGCTTATTGTATTCATCTCCTGGTCTCCCTCTACGATTTTTAACCTCCACACTGCCCTCCAATGCTAAATTTGTGATCCCTTGATGCCTCAGAACATGTCCTACCAACCGGTCCCTTCTTCTTGTCAAGTTGTGCCACAAACTCCTCTTCTCCCCAATTCTATTCAATACCTCCTCATTAGTTATGTGATCTACCCATCTAATCTTCAGCAATCTTCTGTAGCACCACATTTAGAATTACTGTACTCATTAGAATTCCAGAATTTTTTAGTCTTAAAATGTAAATCTTTCAAAAATTCCCTGTAACACTAGTGTAGCCTTAATTTTGCTGATTACAGAAACTTCCTACAATAACATCTTAGTTTATGAAATAATCCACTTAAAAAGATTTGAGTTTCTAAAAGAAATCTTGACATGCTTTGTAAATCCCAATGCATGTACAAAGTTCCCCCTCATAAAACAAAACCATCATTTCTACAAATTTAAGGAATTTAGCCAACTGTTAATCATAATAACTTCTCAGCCTTATGGGTATATGTATTACCTACTTTTTGTCTTTAATATTACCATTTAAAAGTTAAAAACTACCATTTTGTGATAGGTGTCCTACACACGCCTTTAAAACAGGCATTGTGCCCAAACCCACAGTCATGCCATATCCGTCATTGCCATGTCAGTCATTGATTAATGTTCATGCAGTCAATGGTGTTTAGTATTCAGTCATGTAAAATTCTATGTCTACGCCAAGATATGATTGGGTTATGTATAGACAGTTGCCTACCTGGAACCATAGTGGAGACATACAATTACCTACTCCAATGATGTTACATATAATTATTTAAAAATCACTTAAAGCTCATTGTAATCAACAAACAGACTTGGAGGAAGAAAACGAAGGACAAAGAGATTATTGAGAAACATGACTGAAAGGTCAGTTAGCGTGCAAGCTATTTCAAGATTTCCGCAACCAGAGAGGAATTCCGGATGCTCGCCTGTCTAGCTGTCATGCAGGTTGGACAAGACAGCCTGCTCCCTCATGCATGGGTGCCAAATATTCAGTACACACGTATGGTGACTATATTCACTGCCATCTTCCAGTTGCACTCCTGTTCCAAAAGGGACATCAACCACTGTTCTTACCACTTTTTTTGCAGCCACTGTGTGGCACTTGTACCTGGACTTCTCATTTAGACTACTATGTGGATTCTCAATACAGTCACCCATGCCAGCCCAGCTGTGATCAACAGAAATGGAAATTTTGTTGACTGATAATTTTCTACACATACACTAAATCAAAAAGCTGTGTTCCACACTGCAAACCTTATCAGCCACTAGCTGGTGCATTGCTATAATTTTACTACAATGTTTTTGGATTGCTCTTTCAATAAAGTGTGAGCTGCTGGTACATAATAAACATGTATATGAACAAAATGGGTATTCCAATGGTTTGGAGTTTTGATCAACACCCTACATTTATTTAAATAGTTTCTCTTTTTCTCATGAACAAATTATACCAATTCTTTGATTAACTAAAGACCAGTTTTCATTGTGATGATGTCTGCTTTCCTTGTAATCAGTTACACACCACTGTACATTACCTGCTGATAGACCAGTAATGACATTTCAATGCTTGCAAGCCTTCCACAATGCTGCTGACATTCCCCTGCACTTGAATTCCCAATGATACACTACAGTAATCCCTCATAAGCCACCATCTTTCATAATTTTCTCTCCTACGCATGAAGAAGGAATCTATTGGCCCAAAAGCTAGCTTTTCATGGCTCTTTCAGTATCTGACTCTGCTGCTACTAAATTCATTTCTAAAGCTAAAAGTAATCATCATGTAATGTTGCAGTTCTTCTTCTTATGTCTGCGCTTGCTATGTAAATGAACATGTTGTTGTAACATGTAATGGCAGTGAAAACTATGCCCACGCATTGAAAAATCTGAGACAGTGCATTGTCAAGTGACCATAGGTCACGAAATCAGCCCATTCACCTCACCAACAACATACGAGAAAATACTACGACATCAGAGCCATGAGAAGTTTTAGATTGTGTAGCACATTAGCTACTAACATAATTATCCAATAACAAATGTCAGTACAAAAATAAAAAATAAGCCACTGAAGATAGCAAAAAAGTCATGTCTGGGTAAGACAATACTGAAATGGTGTCTTGCATAACGCGGAATTCCTCGTCCTATCAAAGTAATCACTGAATTTTAAATTCTTTCTCAAGATGAATGGAAAAATGATTAAATAAGTGAGTAAATGCTGCAACAGAGGGTAAGTCAAGGAACAGGTACAAGATTGATGCTGAAATCTTCTCGGATTATCAGCCGAGTCAAGGCGTCATTCTAAGGCAATGTTTCAACAAGTTTCTGAAACTTGTTGAAATGCTGCCGCAGAATAATGACTAAACTAGGCTGATTACCTGAGAAGACAACAGAATGAGGGCTTTAACAACTGGATGACATAGCTGCTGGTAAACCTTTTAGGATGTGAGGTCATTGGACTACGACCTCACATCCCGAAAGGTTTACCAGCAGCTATAGCCTGAGAAGACTTCCTCATTGAAATTTGCCAAGAATGTCTAAATTTACATAGGGTACAAGATTGTTGCCATTTTGGCAGGTGGTAAGCAGGTATTGATGATCTGGCACAAAAGACTTTGCTGTAACGTTGAACAAACAATTCAAATATTTGCCATTATGTCAAATAACTGTAAAAACATTGAAATAATTTGACAGAATGAGAAAAAGAAAATTCAAGTTATTACTTACCCCAAAAGGACATAAATATTGCGAAGAACACAGTAAATGGATTGTCAAATAAGTATGTGATGCGTGCATATGTACACGTCTCTGCTAGGTTCCAATATTCACATGTTCTATCACATAGTGGACACATTGTAATGTTTAAGCTTTCATTGCAAATGTCTTGACTGTAATTAGAGACATGCTATTATATCACCAGTACAAACTTTGGTAACAATGGACTAAATACTAATGCACATGATATATTAATGTTTACAAACGCGTAACTGTAAGAAATTCAGAATACTTTGTTATTATTACTCACATCAATGTCTGAAAACTGGTAAATGTAGTAGAAGTAGAAGCAGTAGTAGTAGTAGTAGTAGTAGTAGTAGTAGTAGTAGTAGTATGAATTTGCAAGACAACATCAACACTGAGCATAGAGAATATCTTCATTGGAAGAATTGTAACAAGTATGGTTTAAAAAGTACTTCAATGTGTGTGACTGAAGTAGTAGGAACTGGCTACAATGGAGTGTTCATATTCCTTTACATTATAGCACAGTAAGAGGACATGTATCCTTTAAATGTGCTATCAAAAGTGCATCACGCACTTAGCAATAAGAAAATCAGATGTCAGAATCAAAGAAAGAGGTAAAGTAACTGCCCAAATTGGTTCATGGTGAACGGATTAGCTATTTAAAAAAAACTGTAAAATAACAACAGCATAAACTGATGTGCATGAACAATATTACAGAAGTTGACTTACTTCAGCTTGGAAAAACATCCAAAGTGATCCACCTATATTAAAATTAATAATTATTCTTTACAAAGAATACAATGTGGGCTGTACTACTTTTTTAAAAAAATATATTTCTACTCCATAGGACTGAGTTACCAGAAACATGAGAACTTCCAAGGCACGAAGTGTCTGTCAAAAGTACTGTGCCACAATAGCAGCCACACCACACCAATTGAAGACTGTCAGATTTGTTGTGCTCTGCATCAATATTTAGTGCTAAAATGATGTAGCCTTCCAAAATTGTGAAAACATATGGTAGATGCTGCCATTCTGATACCTTCAGCCTGGCAGCCCCAATAGCTTCAACACTTTGGACATAGTGAACAAAAGCTTTCACAAAGCAACAGAACTTCAGAAGTAGATTGACAGTACACAGTATAAGGTACCTGTTAAGTGTAAGGAAACAAATTTTAAGAAGACCAAGAACACCAACGATGAAACTACTACATAGGTTTTGTGAAATGATTATCTGGTAAACAGTATTTTTAAACCAAGTGCTGGCCCAGTGCTGCCACTTGTGACTTAGGCTCTTTTTAGGAAGGATTTTGGAAAAGATGATCATGTTATCAGTAGGAGGAGCAAGTGACAATTTGGACTGTGGCCTTTGAAGACGACATCAAGCACATTGCTGAGAATGCTCCTTGCACAAATGCAAAGATCTTATTATTTGAGCAGTATGATAAGCCCCTGATGAAAAGTTGTGCAGAACATGTAAATGATCAGAGGTGGAAATCACTCATGGGAGAAAAACCTTCACCCATGGAAATGATTGAGGCATCATCTCTCATTAAATCATACCTTACATGTCATTATTTGCTTCTGAATGCGTCCAGTAAGATGTTACTTCCATGCCTCATAGCCAGATGCATCCTGTCTAGACAAAGCAATATCAATCCCGTACCAGTATTCACTAAGCCTTTTATTGGGTAAATTCATCCAAAAGCCACAGCTGTTGAACAAATAGTTACAGTTGAAAATGCAAAACAATATACTCCAGCTGGACGAAGTCATAAAAATGAAAGGAAATGCATTTAGTGTTTTTCTTCAGGAGACACTGTGCCCACCCTACCAAGAAATCCCCAATCCAGTCACATATTCTGTTTGTTATTCCATATGATTGTACTATGGTTAATAAATCTTGCTGTGGTACTGAGTTAAATGCTTCTCAGATGTCAATCAATACTGCATCCACCCAACTTCCTTAACCTATTGCTTCAAGAGGACATGTGAGGATAGCACACGTTGATTTTTGGTTTATTAATGTCATCAGACTCGATGTTGGTTGACATGAAGGAGACCACTGTGTTAGAGATATTTCATAATATAAGGAATGTTGAAATGAAAAGGCACAAAACATCGTAATAAACAAACCAGTTGAAATTAGCACATGCTGCTTTGGGATAAAATAGCGAGACATCTAGTGACACAAATGTAGTGTCATCACCTTGCATTAAAAAATTCAAAGTTGTACCCTCACCAGGCAATATGATGCTCACCATCTTTCTGAACACCCAAGGTACAATCAATACGTATCGAATTCCATCAAAGAAAAACCCACAACAGGAACATGTACTGAGACATACTCTGTAATCTATGAAAGTCTATCAAGGGCAAATGACCTGGGCTGTCAATGAAGGGAGTAAATCTACACCACAGTAATGCATGTCCACATGTCCCCAAGCTCACACACAGTGTAATGGTCAAATTCAAGTGGAAGCAGCTTGAACATATCCCCCCTCCCCCCCCCCCCCTACAGCCTGGACATACCAACTTGCAGCTTCCATGTGTTTGACACAGTGGAGAACTGGCTCCTGTCACAACCACGGCATTTCTGGGAACACGGAGTTCTCCAGCTCATGAAACAGTGGAACAGTTGTGCTCAGTCCTCTGATGATTTCTTTTGAATAAAGACTTCAATTATACTTGCAATATAGTTTTGTACTTTTGCTTTTGAACACCCATCACATGTTTTGCTCATAATACGTCCTAGGGTTCTGTGATTACAGAACATCAATTATATTGCTAATATTCTTAAGCCATTTAATAACTGAGTCATAGATTCTGTGTCCAGCTCACCCTCATAACCATGCACCACGCATGCAGGTAAATGATCCATTGATGTGATTTCACTGCATTAACATTCAGTACTGTCTGATAGGTGCCATTTGTTCATCAGATTCTTACATCTTCCAGCACTCATTCTGGCGCAGTACAAAGTTGTCCACAATTTCCTCAGCAGATTGAATTCTCTGATCATGTTATTGGGGTCCTCCACTAAATTCTGGTTCTTATGTTCACTTAAAGCCCATAGTTTTTGAAGCTTTCTTTGAGTTTAATTCTGTGGTTCTTTGCCAATTTTTAGTCAAGGTGATCTAGTTTTAAGTCAGTCTTTAGGTGCAAGATCTTTGTTTATAAGGAGTTTTAGGTTGCCCACAATTTTTCTGTATGCAGGTTGCCCATGATTTTTCTGTAGGCTCTTGTGGCTAACTGTGCTCATCTGATTTTAGGGGCCTCTATGTTCATTAGGGCAGGGAGCCACGCTCTAACTGTTCCATAGAGTATCTGCACTCTGCACCACTTTAACTAAGTGTGCACTTCTCATCCAGACTGGTGAGCAATATTCAGCAAACACTGCAGACAAGGGTTAGTGCTGAAGTTCTCAATGTGCTTGCCAGTCAGCCCCACGTTGCTGCACCCAGTTTCAACAAGATAGCATTATGGAACTTTTAGTCCACTCCCAAGTAATTAAGCTCATCCTTATGTCTGAAGCGTTGACCATTTCTACAGAGCTGTAGCTTTCTATTTGTATTTCTATTGTTAAAGTTTGGATGTAGATGTCAGTACTTCCAGGTCCGCAGTCAGTGTATTGTCGAGGTCGTTACAAGTTTCACTTTAGTATGGATACATGAATTGGTGTCTGGCATGTCAGCAACATGAAAATTTAAAACAATGGGTGTTAGTGCAGAATACTGTACAGGCCATTATTTTCAACCATGCTCTTGTTGTTTGTACCATGAAGTGAAACTGATTTTCCCATTTGTTAACTTGTATTTAAGTAAAACATAAGTAAGTCTTTGTTTGATAATTCTAGCTAGCTTAAGCAGTTGCTCCTCAAAGCCATACTGTATTGTAAGCTGATGTTAGATCTATGAAAACCATATTGGTTTTCATTTTGTTTTGGAAGTCTTCCTCAATAGAGATTGTAAAGGCCAGCACTTGATCTCAGC
This sequence comes from Schistocerca americana, assembly GCF_021461395.2. NCBI lineage: Eukaryota > Metazoa > Arthropoda > Insecta > Orthoptera > Acrididae > Schistocerca > Schistocerca americana. The sequence continues at coordinate 35,153,487 of NC_060124.1, forward strand.
AATTTCTAACTGCTCGAAAACCTGTTTGATATGTAGGAAGTTTTCCTCTGATGTATGAAGTTAAGTTTAGTCAATCCTATGGGTGAGCTCCAGTCTTTCCGTGTTTCAGCATCACAATGATTTTTGTTTCTTTACATATCTTAGGAAATATACCTGTTCTGATGCATTCCATGAAGAGTTTGGCCAACCACCTTCTACCTAAAATTCCCAGTTTTTTCAAGAATTCCAACAGGATCTCATTGGGTTCAGCTGCTTCTCCTGTCTTCATTAGCTTCAGGCCTGGGTAGCCTCTGATTCCCCTTCTTTCACAGTATTCTTATTGGCTGGATTATTAATATACTGCTCATGTTTCCAGAAATTTCTTTCTTTTCAGCTGTATTTAGGAGGTTTGTTCCACGACAATTGCAATCTAAGATGCACTAGGGCCAAGAGATAGTCTCTGAGGCACTGTGGCACCACCTAACAGCACCACCAGGCCCCAGCTCATCTATATCTACACTTTGCAAACCACCATTAGGAACATGGCAGAGGGTATATACCATTACATCAGTTATTAGGGTTTCTTCCCGTTCCATTCACATACGGATTGTGGGAAGAACGATCGACTGAATGCCTCTCTGCCTGCTATAATTATTCGAATCTTATCTTTATGATCCCTATGTGACCATTACGTAGGTGACTGTAGTATATTCCTAGAGTAATTATTTAAAGTGGGTTTTTAAAGCTCTGTTAATAGACTTTCTCAAGATAGCTTATGTCTATGCTCAAGAGTCTTCTAGTTCCATTACTTAAAGTATCTCTGTGACACTCTCCCATGGACTAAACAAACCTGTGACCATTTGCGCTGCCCTTTTGTCTATATGTTCAGTATCCCCTGTCAGTCCTATTTAGTATGGGTCTCACACACTTGAGGAATATTCTAGAACTGATCATGAGAATGATTTGTAAGCAATCTCCCTTGTAGACAGATTCCACCAATAAACCAAAATCTAACACTTGCTTTACTTACAACTGACCCTATATGATCATTGCATTTCATATCCCTACAGAGTGTTAAATCCACATACTTAATAGGATTTTGCTGATTATAACAGTGTCTCACTGGTGTTACTGTCACAGGATACTACATTATTTCATTTTGTGAAGTGGAAAATTTTACATTTCTGAACATTTAAGGCAAGTTGCCAATCTTTGAATCACTTTGAAACCTTATCAATATCTGATTGAATATATATGCAGCTTCTTTCAGATAGTACTTCATTATAGATAACTACATTATCTGCAAAAAGCCTGAGGTGCCTATTAATATTGACAACAAGGTCACTAATACATAACATGAACAATAATGGTCCTAACACACTTTCTTCAAGCACACCCGAAGTTACTTCTACATCTGACAACGGCTCTCCTCATTCAACATAACATGCTGTGTGCTCACTACCAAAAAGACCTCAGTTCTTCCTAGTGTAAAGGGTAAAAGCCTACCCTTTATATTGCCTCCTTCCATCTGCTACTGCATTCCTGATTCATACTGTTGACCAGTCATTCCTCATTATCCTTGCTGCTCTTAAATTGCTTGAATAGTGCTTCCCACTTTTCATCCAGCACAGGGTATATGCCTTGGTAACCTTGTGAGGAATAGCACTTAGGGTCACTTATGTGTCACATTTGTGGATCTTTTGTAGTCCTCAGGTCTCTGCAGTATCCAATTTATTGACTTCTCAAAGAATTCATATTTATTCCAGTCAGCTATCCCTGTGTCCCAGCTTTGGATTGGGGAGTTTTTTGTAACTGGGATAAATAATTCGATCTCTTCAATTACTGGAGGGTGCTGACCCCTTGGGAATACCTCAAATACTCTTCATGCAGCTTGCATGTGCCTGTTGCTTCTTGTGTGATGAAGGTTGGTTAAGTGTTGACGTTGCGCCCCATACCTTTGATCTGAAGGGTGCTGTATCCTTGGGGGTTGAACAGGAGATGTGGGTCCTGGTTGTCTGCCCAGTCTTTTAATTCAGTACCTTCAGCTGTAGATATACGATAGCCCCATCTAGAGTGCTGAGAGTTAAAACCATCACCATAGACTGCCGGATGGTTACACTGGGTAAGATACTTATGGGCTATTTCTATGATGGAGATTTTTAGACATAGTGTGTCAAGCTCTCAAAGTTTTATACCTATTACATGGTCTGTTGGTATCGTTTTTGTGTTTAAATTCCCTACATGTTCTTTCTTCACTAGAGTACAACACAGAGGCAACCACATAGATGGTGTACCCCATTCAATGCTGTGACGTAGCACAGTGGCGAAAAGTCTACACAACTACAACAACTGGACCCACAAACACCTCCAACTCCATGTGTAGGCAAATGGAGCAAAAAAGCAATTTTGATATGAACAGACTTCATGTATGTCATTTTAGCACAGAACGCTATGCTACGAAAAAGGGAGAACAGAAACCCTTGAAAAAATTGTAACCAGAAAAAGAAGAATGATTGTAGTCTTAAAAAAGCCTCATCTGCTTGATGAAGTTATCAACCAACTCTAAATACCAGGATTTACTAATGTGGGTTACACTGGTCATGACAAGCACAGAATTTTCCAGTTAAGTCTACATTCTGAGTCACCAAAGGATCACCAATGTAGTATTGTCATGAACTGCGAGGAGTAAAAAGTGCAGAGGGAGACCAAGAGATGAATATAAGAATCAGAATCAGAAAGATGTAAGTTGCAGTAGGTTTGCGCAGGATAGAGCAGCATGAAGACCCGACCCGACCCGGCCCAGCCCGACTGACGACGACCTCCGACTGACACAAAAGTCGGGGACTAGACTCCATTTTTTTTTAAAAATGTTTATCCACTTCCCCCTTCTTTCTGGTTCTACAGTAATGTGATATTTCTTTCTACTGAGAAATATGAATCAGTTTCAATCATTTCCATGTGATGGTCTGATATACACAAGTCTGCTGAAATTCTATACACCTCTTTGTTTCCCTGAGTGGATATGAGAAATCCAACTTTTTTTTACTTACAAAGCTTCTGACATTTTGATGGGAGGCAGTAAATGAATTTTCTTTAATCTCCTTGGTTTTGTCCATGTTGCAGTATTTCACTGTACTATTAGCTGCTTCAGTTGTAACTATACTTATTCTGCAGCCCTGACTTTCAGTTGAATTTACCCTAAAAGAGACCTAGTGAACCTATAGGAGATCACTTAGACAGGATGGATACAGACTAAATGATTCTGGTAATTAGCTGTGCAAGCTGTCTCTTACCAGAAGCATTCAGATGCAAACCATTCCATGGAAGATGTGACAGAGTAGGGGCAATGTACTAATCACGTCAATGTGTGTAAGTCACTGTCTCCTAATTGATTTTCCACACTCTACATTAACATGTTCCGCAGAATGCTTCATCCATGGCTCACCACGTCACTCAAACACAGATCTTGCATTTTTCATTAAATGTATGTTGCTAGTGAGCTTAGGAATGTTGGGTTTTCAATAATATGTTTAACAGTAATAAGTCCTTGTAACAAATTTGTCTGCAACACTGCAAGTCACAAATACATTTCACTTTATCTTGAGCATATTTATATTAAAGGTATAACATCACAACCCAAGTAGTAAATTCAACGTACCTTAAGCGATTCGAAAACATAGTACAGACTCCATAGAAGAAACATATAAGACCAACTATTGAAGCAGGTATTAACATATGAGAATAAAAACCAAGCCAAGCAAAATATAATCCAAATTTTACGCCAAAATAATCTTTTACATGATCTACTGGCTGGAATTTTATCCATTTTTGCACAGATGCCCACTCATGAAATAACAGACCTCTCATGCATGATCTGTCCCTAAAATCGCCCTGAAAAGTAATTCAAGTACACATCATTATTACATTGACTGAAATAGCACACATGTGCAAAAAAATATAGTTGATAATTCATTATTAGAGAACTTATAATTGGCAATGGTACATACGTCATGGAGAGGATAAGCAGCCTTGTAAACACCTTCTGTAATCAATCTATTGATTCCAAATGAAAATAAATCCCCAGAATCCTCAGAAAATTTCTGCCGCTGTAAAATAAAATCAACAACTAGGATCCTTACTGCAGGTGTGAAGAAATTCGGTGCATCAACATCAAATCTAAAAAAGAAAATAGTGCATTAATCTTAGAGTCAATGGTAAGTATTTTATACCATCAATGTAGGTCATATGTGAGATTATAAATGTATTATAATGAAGTTTACTAATTTGTACTCCACTTTGTTACTAACAGTTGATTTTAATTTATATTAAGCAAGGTCTTAACAACTTACAAATATTCTTTATCTCGACCAAACTCTGCAGTTAACTTTCGTTCCACTGGCTTGAACACTTTGGGGTCCACTCGTACAAACTCTAAGGCACGCTTCACAAGTGATTTGACTTCTTGCATTATGTCAAATGAAGGTTCCTCTAAGTATGTACCATCAAACTGAAACAGTAAGTGATATACTGTATATAATATTATGCTACTATCATTGGACTATTGGCACTTTGAGAATACACATCTGTCATGTGTACAAAAAAATTCTTTCAACACAAGAGAAGCTAAATTAGTAAAGCTATAAATCAAGTAGTGTTGATCCCAAAGAAATATTATAAATTCTGCAACACAGGGTTTAATATCAAGAACTAAAGATATTGCTAGTTAAATGTGTAAAAGAGATAATTACCTAAGAGAAAGAACAACACCGACAAATGAATAGTAAAAATGATGGCTAAGGAAAGGGATTCATTGACACGAGTATAATTGCCTTCAGTTATGAGTCTGCTTTGAACTGAGCCCCAATGACCACTGAAGATGTGTCTGGAGATGAATCAAACAGCAATGGGATACCATCCTGGCTGTCACTTGACACATGGCGCAACAAGCAAGAGTGACAGTCTGGGGTGCCATTGCTTTCCATAGAACGACCGCTTTGATTGTCATCCACAGGACCCTTACAGCACCGTGGTACATCGATGATATTCTACTACCCACTTTGTTATGCATCATGGCAAGCTGTCCTAGGTCTACATCTGAGGAAGATAAGGCCTTCCTGCAAATTGCGAGTGTTTCTACTACTCATCTTCATACTTCCAAATCCTACCTTCGTCAGCAATGTTTTCAGAAATCTCCCAAACTGAGACGTTTGGAGCATTATAGGTAGGGTCTTACAATCGTCTCGTGATGTTGAATATCTAAGGCACCATTTGGACAGAATGCTCACATGATATCCTCAGGAGGACATCCATTAGCTCTACTAATCAATGCCAATCTAAATAACTACTTGAATAAGGGCCAGAGATGGGCCAACACATTACTGACTTGCTCAATTTGTGAAACTCTTTCTCTTGAATAAATCACCCAATTTTTCTGAAATTGTAGTAACCCCCCCCCCCCCCCCCTCTCTCTCTCTCTCTCTCTCTCTCTCTCTCTCTCTCTCTCTCTCTCTCTCTCTCTCTCTCTCTCTCTCTCTCTCTCTCTCTCTCTCACACACACACACACACACACACACACACACACACACACACACACACACACACACACACACACACACACACACACACCATTTTAGAGTCTGTGGCAGTGTTTAACTGTATGACGGTTATTTGGAGTCTCCTGGACATTTTAGATGGAGTTAAGTGTGATAGTTTTGACATAACTCCTCATTAAATAATTAATGATAACATTATACAGAAATTATGTTCAAACACAATACGGGTCTTAGAAGCATACAGCAGACAGTCATCAACAGTGTAGATCTACCCTTCAGTAACTCATCTTCAGACAAGACTGATTTGAAATCTCTTCCAGTCAGACATGGATACTGCTACATCAATAACCTACAATAGCCAGCAGGTAAAACAATAGTTAACTCATGCAACACATATAAAATTAAAATTTCTAGCAATACCATCATGCTCTCAGTTAAAGAAACTTATTTCGTATTCTGAGCAATCTATCTCGAAGCCCTTGTAACAAGCTAACAGATAAGACTTTTTTTTTTTCAAATATGATTTAATATTCAAGGTAAATGATAACAGTATTCAACCAGTGCATCAGCGATGACTATTTCTGCTGTGCACTCCTGCTGATGAGTTGAAATTTACAATAGATTTATATTACTCGGTATTATAATAATAATGATGATAATAATAATACCTCTTTCATTGGCATACGGAGTTTCAGGATTTCAGTATAACGGCACAGCACTTCATGAGTAGCATGTATTTTCACAAAATTCAAATGCTTCACTTTTTCATGTTCCAGAATCAGACCTTCTTCTTCCAAATGTTTTTCAAAGATCTCTCGTTTTATCTTGGCATTTGCTGCAGCACTAGATGCTGCTTTGCTTCCTTCTTCTTCCCACACCAGTACGAAGTCCACTGAACGTCCATTAATTGACATTGTGGGAATCTATTAAAGAAAAAGAAAAAAATAAGACTATGTTATAAGTTGCCTTTTATTACAAAAAATACTGGTAAATGTAAAGCACGTTTGAAAGTTCCAGAGTAATTTGAGTTGTGTTTACAGCAGTACTGAGGCATGTGAGATGATATTAGCATCAAAATTCATCAGCAGATTTCTTTCCAGTTTGCTGGCATTGTCTCCAAGTTACTGGAGCTTATTAAGGAATATATTACATTCACAGTTTCAGAACAATCATGAATTGAATCAGCAGCAGTATTGCATCAAATTCGTTTTAACTGTACACGACTGCACAGAAAACTTAACAGCAGCATTTTTTAACCGTCTTGTGTGTGTGCACGAAGACAAATATTTGTTGATAAGATGTGGGCCTATGAATATGAAGTAAAAGTCAAACTTTAACTCAAAGAAAAATGCTGAAAAATTTAACATATTTTCCTTTGCTTCGATTGAATCCTTGTCCCACAAAGGGATTTGTTAAAGCATTTATCCATAACCACTGAAAGTATAAGACAACGTTTAGTTTAGTAACTCTTGGTGATAGCTCGAGACTCATTTCAAGACTATTTTTACAAATGAGAAAGTTACTTGGAGAGGTATATACGTAGCGGAGGAATGCATTTAGAAGAAGGATTCAACAGAATCCATGTTATGAGTCTTCTTCATTTAAAAATGTTTTTGTGGTATTGGTTCTATTTTCTAACAGACCTTGCAAGTTAAATGAAGAGTTGATGTCTCATATGCAAAATATTAATACTTTTATTCCTAGACAAAAGATATTAAAGTCACCATATCGCTAAAACAACAGGAAGGAACTCAACTTTTTGCATACATTTCTACTTCATTACTTAAGAGTTACAGGTACACTGCAACCAGGTACTTTAATGGGCAGAACAATTCCAAATGTCACTAACTGACATTGCAGTCATACAATCTTACATATTTATAACAATGAGAATAATCAATTGTTGACAATATAAAGTAATAGGATAGATTAAAAAAATCTACTCACCAAGTGGCAGCCAGTGGCTCCTCCTCCTGGTCGAAGGGTTGAAGGTTAAGGAAGGAAGAGGAGTGAAGGAAAAGGACTGAAGAGGTTTAGGAAAAGGGGCAGAATTCAGGAAAGTTGGCTAGAACCCTGGGCCAAGGGAGACTTACGGATGGGATGAGAAGGAAAGATAGACTGTTGGGGAATGCACCGCACGATATTTGAAAACCTAAAAGCTTAATGTGGAAGACACAGCAATATGCAAGACAGAGATTACTGCTAAAACATGGAGAACGAGTTAATAAGAATGAAAAGCTAAGTGCATTGTATGTAATAAAGGTGGGAGAGGGATGGCAGAAAAATAAACTGGTCAGAAAATGAAAGATGTAGAAACTAAAACTGAGCAAAGAAAGGAGTAGTTACTGTGAAGAAATGCCAAGATGGAAGAAATTAACATAAATTAAAGCCAGGTGAGTGGCGAGAACCAAGGACATGTCATAGGACTAGTTCCCACCTGCGGAGTTCTGAGAAAATGGTGTGTGGGGGGGCTTTTCACTCTTATTAACCCATTCACCATGTTTTAGCAGTAATTCTGTCTTGCTTATTGCTGTGTCTTCCACATTAAGCTTTTAGGTTATCAAATATCATTCGGTGCAGTTGCCAACAGTCATCTTTCCTTCTCATCCCATCCAGTAAGTCTCCCCTGACCCTGGGTTCTAGGTGACTTTTCCGAACTCTGCCCCTTTTCCTAAAACTCTCCAGTCCTTTTTCTTCACCCCGCTTCCTTACTCCTTAACTCTTCTGCCACAAGGAGCCATTGGCTCTGAAAGCTTGCATACATAAAACCTTTTTTATGTGTGTGTTCTCCTGCCAATGTTTAGTGAGCAGATTTTGTATCCAGCCAATTACTTTATAATCTTACATATGTGTGTTTCACGAAGTGTACAACTTTACATTTATGAACATTTAAAGTAAGTGGTCAGTCTTTGCATCAGTCTGAAATCTTACCAAGATCTGACTGGTTAATTGTAGTTTAAGGTAGCACGGCATCAACTGTCAAAAGTCTGAGGATACTACTAAAATTGTCTATTACATCGCTAATACACAACATGGATCCCAACACACTTCCTGGGGCACATCTGTAGTTAGTTCTGTGACTGTCAATGACACTGTCTAATATGATACGCTGTGCTTTCTGTGCCAAGAAATCACCAATTCAGTCACAAATTGCTCTTCATAATTGATGTGATCAGACTTCCATTTAGTTATTGTAAACGTCAAATGATTTTTGTAGCTCAAGAAATGCTGCATCCATGTGAGGCCCCTGATAAATGGCTATAAAGATGTCATATGAGAAAAAAACTAATCATGTTTCGCACGATTGAGGTTTTCGGAATCCATGTAGGTTTGCTTAGAGGCGGTCATTCTGTTCAAGGTATCTCAGTAAATGTGAGCCCTGAATAGGTTATAAGATTCTACAACAGATATCGATGATAATGGGTGGTTTTTGAGGATCACTTCTGCTACATTCCTTGTAGACAGGTGTGCCCACTGCTAAACGTTTACAGTTCCTCCTTGAAAATGACTCTTGCCTCTTTATCTATTTGATTGAGCATTTAAATATTTCTACTTGTGTCTGTTGCTCTACATGTTTTAAGCAGTTTTTACAGGATGGAGTAGCTGTGCAGGTGCTTGTACATATAGACATGTGTGTAAGTGTTCTATATTTGTTCTACTAACACATTCCATATCATAAACGTTTATTGATAATTTTGTTATGGAACTACTAACTAGCTAGCTAACTAACTGAAACAAAATTTACGAAAAATCAGTAACAACAAAAAATGAATCACAATAAAATATGTCTGAGTCACCAGAGTGTAGAATACTAAGGCAACAACCCTCTGGATTAGAAACCAGAAGGTAATGGTACCACAAAAGTATCCAGTCTCAACACCTTCAGGAAACATCAGTGATGAAGTCAACAGAAATGATGATGACATTAATGTAAAGCCACTAAAGCTGGATGAATGGTTAAAGTCTTAGATTTAGCATCCTGTTGACAGTCAGGTCATTAGAGACTGAGTCCTAGCTCAGACAAGTATGGAAAATAAAAATCGTAAGGAACACTTCTATTCACTGGAGAAGGGTTTAGGGAAACGACGAGAAAGCTGGATCAGGAAATGAGAATTTGGGCTGTGCTCACCTATCTGTATCTGTATCTGTTGGTTCGAACATTTACGCTTCAGGTATGCACCCGGGAAAGTGTTTGGGACCCTTGTTGTTCATGTTGTACATTAATGAACTTGCAGACAATATCAGTAGTAACGTCAGACTTTTCGCCTACGATGTAGTTATCTATAATTAAGTACTGTGTGAAATAAGCTACACAAATATCAAGACTTTGCCGTCCGCAAGTCTCGTACAAATGGGCTGGAAAGCATCATCGCTCGATCAGAACAGGAGAGTTTTCGTTAACAGACAGTCTAATACGGTTTGATGGAACCATGTAAAAGTTCGAATTTCGTCAGACTGAAGACAACGGGTCATGCATTCAAATAACTGGGGGGCATTTTACACCTTCAAAACCGTGAAATAGCTGGATTACATACGAGGGGGAATTTCCGTTCAAAATCAATTACTTGTAGGTAGGTGCGCTTTTTACATGTCAGCGCATGAATCAGCTACCAATCACACTGCGCGTGGCTCGGTGACAACGACTGACAACTTGTGACGAATGTACAGTATGCCGACAACTGCACATGCGCAAAAACATACGTAGGAGACGTTGTCTGCCAAACGGATGTTAACCAATTCCCTCCTCGATCACTAACGTTACAGTAATGGATTTTGTGCTTTTGTCTCTTCTCAATTTTTATTTCAATTTTTGCTTTTTTTTCTTGACATTTTGCAAAGGTTGCATGACTACGTGGTATTTTTCCTATGACTTTCTTTCCCTACACAAGATACAAACCATCTCCAATCAAAAGGTTACATTGGTTTTACAATGTTTTAAAAATAAACCACACTGAGCGTCAGTAAGAATGAAAATAGATGAAACACGTTTTTATTGAAAATTGTTTCAACGATGAAAGAGGAGGAAAATAATTTTGTATGTTATTTGGCACACAGAAATAAAAAAGACACAAGGGATAAGATAAGATGGCCCTGTATGCTGCCTTCCAAAAAAAGTTATATTTCTTTACACCTATATATTTTCTCGGGTAAATAAATGTCGACGTTTGCAACTGTTTGGACGACACACTTCCTATTCTTTCAGTTCTCAGTAGCATCAAGAGTCTACAACACGATCCATTCACGAATATCAGCTAAGAATCTGATTTGATCATCACTAAATTATCATCATTGTTAATTCATTAATTCTCTGACTACTTTGAGACTTTTTTTTTACGAAGAAGGGATCCTTATAATTTTAGTTACACGTTCATGTGCAAAACTGCATATTAGGCAGCACTAACTCGCACGCATTTTTTGAATCACCAGTCATTTTGCCATGGGTAGTCGACTGAGACGAGAAGTCGCTAACATAAAACGTTCTCCATGTGCAAATCTGAGAAAAACAAGTTATTTGTTTAAAGTGATGAATCCTTGTTCTGCAACGAAAGTTATCTGCAATAATGTATAACATTATGGCATTATTGGCCAGGGGCTCCGTCTCGGGCGCCTGGTTAAAGTCTTCCTATTTGACCCCACTTTGACGATGAAGATGAGATAAAACGAATGCAACACAAACATCCAGTCCTCGAGCGAAGAAAAACTTCGACCCAGCTCACAATCGAACCTGGGGCCGCGTGATCTACAGGCAGCTACGCATTCCAATACACCAGGGGTGTCCACCAAACCCGCGGCCCAAAGCAAGTATCAAAGCGGCCTAAGAAACGAATACCTATCACACGAATCCACAAAATTCCGTTCTGAATATTTTCAATTTGAAACTCCAGCCACACGATACTATTCTCTCTTCTCTCATTGGCCCATCCCATTCGCCCTCCCCTCTTTTTTTCTCGGGGGTTGCTGTTAGTGTTAAGAATATTGTGTGCGACCAAAAAACACTAGTCTTCTTCCAATGTAGCTCAGTAACCTAAAAGATTGGACACCCATGCACTAGACTGCGACCTGCTGACTTAACAGTCAGCGACCGTGGAATGATACAGCTCTGTAATGGGGATGCTACAAAGAAACAGATGTGGCTATCAGCTCTAACCGTGGATCGATGACGGACGCGCGACGAAATTCCACTGACACGCCCTTTTCTCTGGGGCGACGCCCTTTCGCTTGGAGTTCGCTTGCAAAGCTGGCTGACGTTTTTATGGTTCATTAGGCCCTCCGAACTGGTACGAACTTCAGCCTTTATATTTCCGTCCTATTTGTGATTTGCCCATTCTGTGGGACCTTGTATATGCATTGGGTCTCTCTCCTAACTGTCGTTAGGTGCATTATTACACTTTCGTTGACCTCATTCAATGTATTATGTCCAAGCACCAGCACTACATCAGATATCTGAAGCTAAATATTCATTTATACTCTTCCACTTCATTCACTTCAAACACAGAGCGCAGTATCGTCGCTGACCTACCTCTTCTTAATTATTTCCGTCATTAAAAATACTGGAGAAAAAGTTGATCACTCCCAGGACGCCTCACGCCAACACAGTGTGCCACCATTTCTTGATTTTATTAGGAGAAGGAGAGTGTCCCCTAGTTTCTCCAGACATGCCACATCCAGCTGAAGCGATTCAACCCCGTGAAGTTACCAAAAGGCAGGAATACTGACTGTTACGTTTACCCTTTTTTCTATGGCATTAATATCGGTTAATTTAGCGAGTCAGATGAGGTGCGATAGGGTGTATGAGTATTCGTCCAACCAGGAATGTATGCAGGCAGTCCTATGCACATGGTGGTTGTCACCTGGAAGATAAGAATGTCCACAGTATACTCATCAAGTTGTAGAAGAAAGGACAACATATGGTCTCCAAGAACGTTCAAATGAACATCCTGGTTCTTGGTCACAGTAACCCGAATGAGTAGCCCCAAAAGACATGCTACGAACAATGGCCCCAAAACATCACACGTCCATCTCTGGCCTGAACTACACACTATAGACACTACGGATTAAGTGCCTCTCCGATCTATCAGGGTACTCGATGCCTTTCATCATTTGGAAAAGTTGAGAGGAGCATTTATTATGTGCCCCTATGAGCAACGCCCTTTGCAAGGGATCCGATTTCGATTATCCACTGCATGTCGTTCCCTTCGCAATGTTCACTTTGGAACTGATTGAGATGGATCTGCATTCGGTGACAGCAGCAATACTTGTTTTGTGTGAAACTGGTTGTCACAATGTGTAACATATCCCCGATCCCTGTCGGTTAGGATCTTTTCGCGACCGCTGTTCTCACACTGTGTTACGTGGCTGTAAGTGGTACACCATTCCTAGTAGATGTTCAGCAGTTGGCATTGACGCATCAACAATTGGGCTATTTCATTCACAACGTGGTCATGGCCATGTTCAAATCCGGTAGCTCATTTCATTCACATTTCCATGCTGGCCTGCCTTACTGCACTTGTTCAATATAATCGGCTAGCACACACACGCCATTTCACTGCCATGACATACATCGTCAGTAAGGGTCACATGACCACCTAGTCCCAATTAAACCAGCTAGAGCAATCCAAAGTGACCAGTGTGCTCTTTTTAAGGGAACGGGTGACTAATATTTTATCTGGTGATCTTACCGGCTAACGCGACAACTACTTTACTTTGGATAGTACCTGCAGCAATGGTTTTTCCTTATGTCTCAGAAGCCTAATAAGGATACCACTTCGGCCAATGACTAAAGTGCGCACTAGAGCAGCCTTTCTATGGTGATCTTCGATGACTTAACGATTCTTCAAGGTAGGAAAGGTAAACTCTAGCTTCCTATCAATATCAGTGTTACTAGAGATGGAGCCCAAAAGCAGTTGGTCAAGCGTGGGACACGAACCTGGGGAGTGGTATTTTTGAAGTTCACGTTCCGATATTCGGAAACATATTGAAGGACAGATCAATATGGTAGGACAGCGATTTGAATAGCGTTACTACCTAAATCGAATTGAGTGTCTAAATGCTGAGAACGCTCCAGGAGATGAGAGAATACAGGGCATATTCCGTATCACTTCAGGCAGGGGAGTTGCCTTCATAGTCTCGGATGTTATTGAATTAAGCATGTGTTAAAATGAAGGACTAAGTAAGAAACACATTTGTTGTTTTCTCCAAAAAAATTTCTGCTCCGAGATACAGCCCTCCATAGATGACAGTGCGCATACCATTTTGAAGATGTGAATTTTGGAAAAAATTTAAAAATGCTGTATCTCTGAAACAGTTCTAGATATTAAGTTAGGGTTTTTTTATTTAAAATTGCTTCACGATTACAAAGAAATCTTCCATTTGGACTTATCTGTCAAAGTTCTTTTACTATAACGTTCTGAACTTTTTTATAATTTACGGAATTTTTTTTTTCAAAAATGCCAATCCCTAACATTTTGATTTTTTTCTGTTGATTATTACCATGTAGTACTATATTTTCTGTAAAGGAGAGCTTGAGCTTCCACTTTTATTTTCGACAGGTTTTATTTTAAAAAATCATTTTATTTAACTTTCAAGGATAATGTATGTCTTCACTGAAATTGTTTCTTAGTAATTTATTTGTTACAATGTTTATTTCTATTGTCTTTGTTGCAGTTATTTCTTTTCACTTTCATTGTTGCAGTTATTCCTTTCACTTTGTTGTAGTTTCTTTTCCATGGTTGTTCATTGCAAGTTTCTTTATAGTACTTGTTCAGAGCTCGTTTGTTTACTGGAGAGGCTTCTAAGAAATCTGAAACCATCCAGTGAGTCCTGTGTTTTCGTGAGGGATTTGCCAGTTGACACAGTTGCAGTGTGTTGTGTGAAAAGGACTGTTTGAAATGTCTTCTGACTGGGGCCACAGAAGAGTGAAGTGTGATGACTATTTGCATATCCATAAAAGAGTGATAGGTAAGACAAACAAAAAAGCAGACTTGGTTCATGTTGGGAATAAGTGTTCTCATTTGAAGACTCTGCTTCGAAGTGAAGATGTTTCCAGGGACGATTTTTTGTGTTCTAAATGTTTTGACAGAATAACAACAATGATAGAATCTGAACAAGGTGAAGTCTCCCACAGTGCAGAAGATGCAGTGTTGACATCAATAGAGGAAAAATTAAAGACCCTGAATCAGTCAACTACAGAGATGTTCGTCCTTTTTTTCACAAATATCAATTCATCTGTTGAATATTGTGCATCCTACAATGAAAAGGTGCAATTTTAACTATTATTCCAGAGACATTTTCAAACAAAACAATTTTAACCACGTTCCGTCAGTATCAAAGTAAATGGTAAACAAATCAAGAAATGTGAGGTCTGTAAAAGGAGTCTTTGGAAGACCAGATCCCTATAATGGTCATCTTGTAGAAGCAGCTCAAGTTCAAATAGTGCAGTCATTTTATCTGGAAGATAAATGGAACTATTCTCGCCAGAGTGCCAACAAAAAGGACACTATAACTGTAACAGTTGAAGGACATATAGTTGTGGAAGTGAAGAGGTATACATGATTCGCAGTATTAAAGAAACGTTTGCAGTTTAAGAGAGCAACTATACAACTTCACATATTGGAAGATCAAAATATTATGCACTACGACCTAAGTGAGTAGTTCTGCACCCACCTAGAGATCTCTGTTTATGTGTGTACAGCGCGAATTTTGAACTTTGTGTGGTAACTTTGAAGAACTTATTGGAGCATGTGACATATGATACCTTGGTTTGGTGTGTGAAGTCATTACTAGTCTATGACGTAAAGTGAGAGACTTGTTTGTTTCCAGAATGTGATGGCTGCCCTGGAAAGGGACGACTGTCTTTACAGACACTTGGCCTGGAAGACATAGCAGATAACTCTGCAGAAATTACATATGTGACATGGGAGGAAAATAAACTAATTATGAAAACTGTTGTCTTTGACAGTTTCGTTGATGAACTTGGTAAATGGTCAGTGTAAGCTGTAACACACCAGCACCTGAGGAAATTGCAACAACAACACATTGCAGAAGTGGAAGGGTGTGTACAGGCTGAAGAACTATTTTAGTGCTTCACTATGATTTTGCCGAGAACTGGTCTGTAATTCTCCCACAGGAAGTACAACGGTATCATTGGAGTAATTAGCAACTTTCAATTTTTACAGGAGTGAAATATTTTCAAAACAAGACCACAAGTGTTGCAGTTATAAGTGATGACATAGGACATGACTCAGCACATGCTTTGCTAGCAGTACACAAAATTCTTCAACTACAAACAGCGGTAGAGAAGATCCTCATTATTTCGGATGGTGCTCCTAGTCATTTTAAAAATCATTACCAGCTGTTTGAATTGAGTAAGTCGCTTGTGCCAACTGACTGGGTATACAGTACTAATGGTCACGGGAAGAGGCCTTTTGATGCTGTAGGCGGCCTGCTGATGCACTACGCTACAAAATAATCTTTCCAGTCCAAATACAGCTGCGATTTAGAATACTGAGGACTTTACAAGAGTCGTGAAATCTTACACATCCGCAGCCCTCATTCTTTTGTCCAATGAGGAAATCGAAGAATTCCATGACCAGAAAAAAGAACAATGGTCCAAACAAACTACTCCTGTGAAAGGAATTCAGAAGGCACATTTTTTGACTCAAAGTTATGGGCGAACTCATATTGCACGCACTTTATAGAGCAAGAAAGAAGAAATTTAGTTCGTTCAGCCAGCACCTCAGAAACAGCAGGATAATATTCAGATTCACAACTTGAGGAGAGAGATGTTAGTGGCGTGTGTGTATGACTGTGACTGGTGGATTGCAGAGATTAGGGGTACCAAAATGAGTTAAACGGAACTGTAGTGAACTTTATGCTACCACATGGATCAGCGGCTGGATATAGGTTTCCAGCTGAATGACAACAACGACGACTACGACGACGACTACAACAACAACATCAGTGCTCACTTCCTGTTCCTATTGGTTCAATAGGAAGGCATCCATCTATATCAAAGGAAGATACTAAAGCAGTGGAACACATTTTTAGTTCATTGACTGGCTAATTTCAGAACAAAACAGAGTGCACAGAAGTTGTATGAATTGAAACCTTCAAGTCTTTGGACCTTTCACATACATTTTGGAACCATGCTTGAAAAATGAGTCTCTTACTCATATTTCAAAAATAAAATTATGTTAAATAAGGCTAGGTTTTGATTTTTATGAGTCTGTTGTGTGATAATGTGGTAATAAAACAGGTTTTATGTATGGAAAAATTTCAATTGTTTATAAAACCGGTCGAACCTAAAAGTGGAAGCTCTCCTTTTCAGGGAATGTGGAACTATATGGTACTAATCAGAAAAAAACAATTTTATGGACTGGCATTTTTGAAAATTTTTTTCCATAAATTATAAAAATATTCAGAATGCTATAGTAAAAGAACTTTGGCAGATATGTCCAAATGGAGGATTTCTTTGTAATCATAAAGCAATTATCTTTCAAATAAAAAAAAACCAACAAAAATCTAGAACCGTTTGAGAGAGACAGCATTTTAAGAATTTTTCCAAAATTCGCATCTTCAAAATGGTATGCACAGTGTCATCTATGGAGGGCTATATCTCTGAGCAGAAATTTTTCTGAAGAAAACATAAAAATACATGTTCCTTACTTAGCCCTTCACTTTAACATATGCTAAATTCAATAACATCCGAGACTATTCGTATACTCTCGCTCGCTGTGTGCAGACTATTAGTCCTACATAAAAATGAAGAGGACCTGTTTGTAAGAAATTTAATGTATTGTAGCAGGATAGGTTTTCTCTGGAGGCCACGGTTTTCAAGTTATTCAAGAAAAACGTGTTTGAAGGTCACTTTTGAACATTTTTCTTGACTAATTCTGAAACTACAGCCTTTAGGAAATCGTATCTGTTCCCAGAGACTTCCCTCTCTTTACATGAAGTCCAGTCCCTACATTCTACCTCCATTGAAATTAAGATCACCTGTCTGTCATTTTTGTTACCTTCTGCAAACTTCGCACTTACCGCTATCTCCTATGTTTAGAGGTGGAGGAGATTAGAGCTTAACGTCTCGTCGACAATAAGGTCATTAGAGACAGAGCTCAAGCTCGGATTAGGGATGGAAGTCGTCCGTGCCCTTTCAAAGGGCATTTGCCTGAAACGATTTACGGAAATCACAGGAAACCTAAATCAGGATTGTCGGACGCGGGTTTGTACCGTCGTCCTCCCGAAAGGGAGTCCAGTGTGCTAACAACAGCGCCACCTCGCTCGGTCTATGATTAAAAAATCATCTGTTTCATTAGACAGCGTTTCCATTCGCAGCAAAGATTTATGCAAACTGTCTGCTACATCTGTCTTTCTTAAGTATTTACTGTTGCAGAGAGAACCGCCCAGGAATGATATTGGTACTAAATTATTGTTACATTTGATTCAGTAAGGCTCGCCCCAGAATTCCTTATACATTTTTTTTCTAAATAAAGTAGCAGTTTTTCCATTCCACAGCTCGTGCTTTGACTGTTACATCAAAATTCTGTAGCTGTTTCATTTTTACGTTTCTTCTTTCCAAATGAGCTTCCTCCACGGTCTCGCTGCCTGCCTTGCTTCACAGCGTAGCCTAAGCTTCGTAATTATTTTTCCAGGGAATGCTTACTATTTTTTATAGTAACTTCACTGTCAGGCGTTGATTCTTCCATTGCCTTCTGTATGACATCTTTTTAACGAAAGTACTGTCAGCGCATTTTTAGGGCGTCGAAGTGCATACAAACGTGCCGGTATCTATTTCTCAGTAGTTTCTTTTTTTTCCGTGTCTCAACGGGTGCATTAATTTACGTATGTGCTTGGGAGGAAGTAAACAAGATCTGGATAGTGTGTACATAGGAGTGATCGCAGGTCTAA
Organism: Schistocerca americana; assembly: GCF_021461395.2. Lineage (NCBI taxonomy): Eukaryota > Metazoa > Arthropoda > Insecta > Orthoptera > Acrididae > Schistocerca > Schistocerca americana. The sequence continues at coordinate 35,171,924 of NC_060124.1, forward strand.
TAAAATGGCAGCGAGAGTACGGTTCCTAATGAGGTTTCAAGAACTTTTTCGGATTTGATCCATTATAAATGGTCTTTTTCGGATTAATTTCGGGCTGGTTCAGGATTTCTGCCTTCGAAAACGCCGAAATCTATACAAGGAGAGAGACTTTTTTTAACAGTACAAAATCTAGAGATACTGTGCTCTATTTTGTGTGTGCGCCACAATCTAGCAATAAATTCAACATATGCTTGTATAAGTATCTTTATTCTTTACAATTCACGAAAACGTATAGCAGGCTCTGGCTCGAAACTAGATACTATCACATAAAACACGCGTAACGTTCGTCCCATTATTACGGCATATTATCGCCTTTAGACAGCCCTTCACCTGATGTACTCACTACATATGCTTTTGAAGACAAAGTTCGCCGCTGCAGAAAAATGTGTAGCGACCACAGCAAGGCCTATTTAACAGATTGCTTCCAACGACTAGCAGATTGAGACACCAGGGTCAGGACTATCGACACCTGCGATGATTCCGCTAAGTAATGATAATGAAGATAACAGTACCTAGTGTATAATGAAAAACATGACACTTTAGTGACGGAATATTGTTACGAGTCATATTGAGTGAAACACATATTCCAGTTGCCCGCACAATTATATGAGCGTTTGCGATCTATACCGCAGATCTATTCCTGCAGATACACAACATTTACCAAGAAAATGTTAAACAATTGAAAATGAGACATGGGAGGAAAACTCAGGCATTTTCAAGACTGGAGTTTCACTCACGATAAACTACAAAATATTCTTCAGGCTTCTGCGACGTATATTTGCAAGCAAGAATACACGATTGAAGAAAGAAACATGGAGTAACGTTGGTAGCAGTCCATACATACCAACGTGCTGAGATTTATGATGCGAACCATTGAGCCTCATCTGGATGGAAATGTTGGTACCCCCATTTAGGGTGGGTGTGCAGCGTAGCTGGTGTTCAACAGTAGATTATGCGAATCAACGGCAGGTTCTCAGATTTTTCTTCATATACAGAATACGCAGACAGCTAAAATATACCGTCGGAAGTTTATAAGACATTGAAGTAGACTGTGTAGACGACAGAAGGCATATCACACAATGGCCATAGGTTTGAACGTCGAAGTGACGCTGTCTTGGCTAAGTGGCCGGTCATTTTTTAGTAGCTGTTTGTTAATTACTTAGCTGTCTCTCGCGTCGCTCCTCTAAGAACGCAGCATCCCTCCCTTTACAAATTGTTCACCGTTTGCTAACGGGCGTCTACACCGGAAACAGAAGCTCCAGTGTTCGAAAGCAGAGGATTTACTAGAGGATTATCCCCGGCAATTTAAGAGTAACAGCGAACTTTAACGTCATTTAACAAAATACTCTGTGGTACGTAAATATGAGAAAAAGGAAGATCAAGTTTTAATGTTCCGTCGACTTACCAGCTCGTTTTGTATTATCGCGAAATAGGGGAGTGAGTGTCACGGGTACGATATGCGAGTTGGGGTGACAATCATTAGTCCGCAGCTCGTGGTCGTGCGGTAGCGTTCTCGCTTCCCACGCCCGGGTTCCCAGGTTCGATTCCCGGCGGGGTCAGGGATTTTCTCGGCCTCGTGATGACTGGGTGTTGTGTGATGTCCTTAGGTTAGTTAGGTTTAAGTAGTTCTAAGTTCTAGGGGACTGATGACCATAGATGTTAAGTCCCATAGTGCTCAGAGCCATTTTTTTTTTGACAATCATTAGAAAAAAGGCGTTCATCAATGTGCCGAGATCTTTTCAAGAAATGTCTATTTTCAGCGTTCCCCTCCGAGTGCGAAAGTATTTTGTTGATACCCACCTACATAAGGAGGAATGATAATTGTAATAAAATAAGGGAAATCAGGTTTCCCATGGAAAAGTTTAGGTGTTCGTTTTTCACTCGTGGTGTTAAGAGAGTGGAACGGTAGAGGAACTGTGTGAAAGTTGTTCGACGAACCCTCTGCCAAGTACTTAATTGTGAATTACAGAGTAGTCATGTAGACAAGGACACGGCAAACTGTTATTTATTGCTCTTTCCTCGGATAAAGAAACGACTGCGTGGCAGGCACTTCCAGAACGACGAGTTCATTTTCGAAGTTCAACGTCCCATGCACAGCCAAAGCGCAGTCTTCTGTTACTTTGGTCACCACCAGATCATCCACCCCTGAGGAAAAACATGTGTCGCATTAAAGGGTAAATGTGCAGAGAAAGGAAGGGCTAAGGCCGTCATTAAGTTTCATGGTCAGCGTTTGATTTTTTTCAAGGTGGTAATTCAAAATTTACGACTACCCTTCGTGTCCTCTTAAAAATACAATGTCATATACTTCTGTTAGCTCTCTGTAATTCGTGTTTGTCATAGAAATGTCTGTCACAATGTGTGTCAAGTACAGGAATATTTTTGCACCGGTGGAATGGCTCAGAAATGTCCAAAGCAGCCAGAATGTCGTCTCCCAGAACGTTACGTGGTCATCAGGAGCAGCCCACAATGGAGTGCACGTACACATGATAGAACCACTGAAATTATTGACAAGCTACAAAAGGAAATTTTGCCAATACTCTCAAACTCAGAAACAGTTAGCATGACATATTCACCATCTCTTTAAGAACAAGCACAGTCTCCCACAAAAGGGAAAAATGGGAAATTAGTTGGAGGTAGAACGTTAAGATGGGAGAACCTTTTCATAATTCGGCAAGCCGTCAGCGAAAAGTTCGTGTTATTGGCATTAAACAGCGGTCCATATTTCCCCTGGGCTGATTCCTGTCCGCTTCGTCAGTCAGTCATTCAGTCATACTGCATGGTCTGGATGAGGGAGGGGGGTGTTTTGCGCTTCACGCTCTCTCTGGCTGTAAATGCGTCAGTTTCTCGCGGTCGACACTAAATCACGACCCCCCCCCCCCCCCCCACCCTCATCCTTGCTGAACAAAACAAGGCTGTATATAATCTGTACTTTTTTGTCCGCGCGGTTCCTTCCTGCTAAGATGCTTTCTGTTCCTTTTTCTAACAACGGGTTTGGGTAACGCTAAATTAACTGTTATTTTCCACACGCATTTTCTTTAAAGCTTATTTTCATGAACTGGGAACTTTCATCAAAGTAGGCCTACAGTATCGGGCTTTTTCTGAGTATAATTTATCAATTACAAGGCCAACATTTATGCTTTTTGCAATAGCGTGTTCAATCCACAACAATTTTGTGCCTGTGTCCCAGCGGTGAGCTGGCTGCGGGTGCTAAGTTCCGACCCTCAGGCCAACCCCTAGCTACGACGCTGGAATCCGCGCACGGTCTTATGGTAAAACTGTTATAACTCTGCTTCCAGGCTGCTTATAAAGAAGAAATGTGTACCAGATTTTACATTAGACCCGCAATAATATAAGTGTCGAAACAGCATCCAACTTCGTGCATTATTTTTTGCATAATGCGAGTACAAACAGGCACGCAGAAGAAATTATAAAAATATTTTTTTCCGTCTATTGCGCTTCTATAGACCATTAAAATTATGTGTTCTTAACCATTTCCTATATTCAGACATCGGACACTTATCAATTTGTTGTATGTATAGATTTGCTGGAAATGTAACCATAATTCATAAAATGAACACTGAGTTAGAATATGTGTTGCGAAATCATGATTTGCTATTTTAATAAATTAATTATGAAGAAATCAAGGCTATAAAGGTCCAGGTCAACCCCAAGAAATCCTAGGTCATACTTACATCTCATCCAAAGTTAATCAGCCGGTACTTTCGCGAAACAGTCCCTCAAATACTTCTCAATGGTACCCAACTACCATACCAAAAAACAGTAAAAGACCTTGGAATAATCTTGGATGAACACCTAAACTGGGAAGAACAAACAGTCACAGGTTGCCAGAAATCGCTCTCCTCCCTACACGCAATTCAAAAATTTAGAAAAATATTTCCAACCCATGTTAAACAAAAACTAGTCCAAACACTAGTCTTGCCTAATCTTTACTACTGTGATGTAGTTCAACACGGCACAAATAGTGAAAATTCTAGATGCCTCGAGCTAGTGATGAATGCTTGCGTTAGATACGTATGCAATATACGGTTGTATGATCATATCAGTCCTTCATACTCCCAGCTAGGTTGGATACGCCCACATAAGGCACGCGATCTCCACACGATGTGCTTACTTCATCGATTTCTTAGCCACTGGTGCCTCCAATACTTATTTTCTCACATTAAACACCTATCATCATTCCACAACCGCAATACCTGATCGGATACGTCTAGCATCTTGGCTGTACCTTTACATAACACAAAATCTTTCTCCGTGTCATTCTCCATCTCAGCCATACGACTATGGAACGCGCTCCCCTGTGATCTGCGTCTTATCCAGAACCACTCAACATTCAAGAGGGAACTCAAAACTTACATATTAGGGACGGTATAGCCACCATTGTTGTGCCCCTCTCATCTCTTTCTTTCTCCTCTCCATCACAGCTTCGAATTTTACCATTCTATTTCTTTCACCCCATTCTATCGTCTTATGTCTCTGCTCGATGAGAATAACTCACAAGCTGCAAGAACATAACGAGAAAATTCCCAACTAACAATAGGACTGACATTCACAAAAGAAAAGTATGTTTACTTTCATATACATAGCCATTACTATTATTATTATCATCATCATCATCATCATCATCATCATCATCATCCTCCTCCTTGATTGTTATAATTATTTTTTTGATTGTTCAAAAAATGGTTCAAATGGCTCTGAGCACTATGGGACTTAACTTCTGAGGTCATCAGTCGCCTAGAACTTAGAACTAATTAAACCTAACTAACCTAAGGACATCACACACATCCATGCCCGAGGCAGGATTCGAACCTGCGACCGTAGCGGTCACGCGGTTCCAGACTGAAGCGCCTTTAACCGCACGGCCACACCGGCCGGCTTTTTGATTGTTATGATTATCATTGTACTACTGTTATAATCTCTATTTTTTTTTCTTTAACATCAATACTGTATAATATGTTATATGTCCTTAATGTTCTGTAGAAACTGTAGCTCGTTCAATCTGAGTATGCCTGGTTAGGTGTAAGAGAGGGCCTGAAGGCCCTAATCTTGCCACGTAAAATAAATGCATAAATAAATAAATATAAATGATTCCAGTTTCTAAAAATAAATATCTATTTAAGATAAAACATAAAACATACAATACACGCGAAAATTTTTTACATCTCCTACTGTAACTTCATATGCTTTCCTTTGCCAACTTGGAGTATTCATAACGTTTAGAACTGCTTCCTGCTTCAAACTGGAGGATTTGGTCCCATCGTTTTCCAGACCCTTGCGGGCTTGGGAGGATTCGATACCATTTTTCTGGCCGCGGGAGGATTCGGGGCTGCGCCCGAACAGTTTCCGTTACAGATTACCTGCGTAACGGCTTTCACGGTTAACAAATTTGATTTTCGATAGTTCGTCTAATTATTGAACGAATTTAGAAATTTAAAATACTGTCATAATCTACTCATTAATACGTATATGACGACTGTTCGACAAATTCCGGAACATTGTCCACAAAATATTTCCTCGGTTACCCTTTCTTTACTTATTGTGCACGGTCTCCCTCGAAATACTCTCCACAATTGGTACATCGCTCCCAACGCTTCATGACATGATCCAACGGTAATGTTACATTCTTCTGCAATCTCTCGGACAGTCAGTCTTCGATTGTCCCGCACAATTTCGTTGACGTTTCTAACATAAGCGTCATTGGTAGATGTCAAAGGGCATCCTGAGCTAGGGTCATCTTTAACGTCCGTCCTGCCATTTTTACATCGTGTGAAGTTTTCCAATGAAACTTCCGGCCGTCACACACTACACACAGAAGTGTGCAGGAATGCCAACCGAATTTCGCACCATTCTTGCGAAATTACGAATGTTCCGGAATTCTCTGAACAGAGCTTGTACTCTTATGTCAAAGCTTTAATACAGACACTCGGCGCACAGATTACCTAGATTATATTCATTCAGTGTTTGAGAATGAACCAATTTACATATAATTTCAAAACTTTGCGAAGTTTTTCTCGCTGGCTTCCCGAGAAAATGACGAAAGAAAAAGAGATTACCGCTTGCTACATTCTCACTGTCCATGCATCCGGTATGACGTTTTAATTTATTTCTTCTTTACTACTAACTCTATCCTCAACAAATTTGGCAGACAGTATTCACATCTATCACAGAATGTGCCTGCAAAGTATATCATTGTATGACACAGTTCAGGAGGTATGAGGTCACAAACACTGAGATTCGTGAAAAACTAGTTTTCGCTTAAAATAAAGCGCAAATTACCCAGACTATACACATCGAGTATCTGATAAGGAGAGCAGTTAAGGACTTCCAACAAATTTTAAACAAAATTTCTGAACTTTTTCTCTCTAACATGCTTAATGTCAAATCTTCAACACATTAATTCATTTATAAAACAATTAAACGTTTAAAGTTGTATTGCATAAGGAAGAGCTATTCTTTAAAGAAACTGGAGTTTACTGGTTCCTCCTATCCTGCTACGAATAAATACTGTTGATAGAAGTCAGATTCACAGTCGTGACATTTCTTTGAAATTTGTTGCGTCACGTAGTGGAGGACCTGCTTCTGCCCTAACAAATAGCAGTCAAGCCATTATGTATGCAATTTATGAGCACGGTCCATAGTCTACCTCTGTGCATAAATTACATGGAACATTTTTATTTTTTATTTATTTCTCTTTTTGTGAACTGAAGTGCAAATTCTGATCCACAGGAAAATGTCTGGCGACTATGGAGAAGACCGCAACAACTGTAGGAATGTCTTCAGACAGCTGAGGCACTTTGCAGGAAGTAGTGTGAGCCTTGCTGGTTAGCCACGTCCCGTGCGGTGAGGAAAAGCTGTTCAACACACCCGGAAATTACAGCCATTGAGCAGGCAATTCGCAGCGACCGAGGGGGCCATCAGTGAGTTACAACTTGCCGCACACTTAGTTCGTTTCAGCGAAGGTCAAGTCTTCCTAGAGTGTATCGCAACTGGTGACGAGTCCAGGGACTACCTCAGCACGTCCGAAATCTAAGTAGTACCAACAAATAAGGAATATTACTATGGGACATGCACGGTGTTCAGTCGGCAGTCCTCCTTACACAAGCCACCACCATAGACACTAAGTCAAAGACAAACACTGAAAAAAAATTATATAATAAAATTCAGATTGCTACTATAGCAGTTTAATGATGTATTTATTGTGTTGGATCCACTTCGGTTAGATGCCATTTGACAGCTGGTCAAGGATGACGTATGGTTATAGCTGCTATCCTGTGTTGGTTTTATCATTTTGGATTGTATGTATGATCTTAGTAATCGATGTGTTTGTGGGTAATAGTTTTACAACCAAGGACGATTAACAACAGGCGCAAACCACAAAACAGTCCTCAACATGCACCAAGTGTAATACAATAAAGAGTGACAGCGACCACTGATGATACACTACTGGACATTAAAATTGCTACACCACGAAGATGACGTGCTACAGGCGCGAAATTTAACCGACACTAAGAAGATGTTGTGATATGCAAATGGTTAGCTTTTCAAAGCATTCACACAAGGTTGGAGCCAGTGGCGACACCTACAACGTGCTGACATGAGGAAAGTTTCCAACCGATTTCTCATACACAAACAGCAGTTGACCGGCGTTGCTTCGTGAAACGTTGTTGTGGTGCCTCGTGTAAGGAGGAGAAATGCGTACCATCACGTTTCCGATTTTGACACAGGTGGGATTGTAGCCTATCGCGATTGCGGTTTATCGTATCGCGACATTGCTGTTCGCGTTGGTGGAGGTCCAATGACTGTTAGCAGAATATGGAATCCGTGGGTTCATGAGGGTAATACGGAACGCCGTGCTGGATCCCAACGGCCTCGTATCACTAGCAGTCGAGGTGACAGGCATCTTATCCGCATGGCTGTAACGGATCGTGCAGCCACGTCTCGATCCCTGAGTCAACGGATGGGGAAGTTCGCAAGACAACAACCATCTGCACGAACAGTTCGACGACGTTTGCAGCAGCATGGACTATCAGCTCGGAGTCCATGGCTGCGGTTACCCTTGACGCTGCATCACAACAGGAGTGCCTGCGATGATGTACTCAACGACGAACCTGGGCGCACGAATGGCAAAACGTACTTTTCTCAGATGAATCCAGGTTCTGTTTACAGCATCATGATGGTCGCATCCGTGTTTGGCGACATCGCGGTGAACGCACGTTGGAAGCGTGTATTCGTCATCGCCATAGTGACGTATCACCCGCCGTGATGGTATGGGGTGCCATTGGTTACACGTCTCGGTCACCTCTTGTACGCATTGGCGGCACTTTGAACAGTGGACGTTACATTTCAGATATGTTACGACCCGTGGCTCTACCTTTCATTCGATCCCTGCGAAACCTTACATTTCAGCAGCATAATGCACGACCGCATGTTGCAGGTCCTGTACGGGCCTTTCTGGATACAGAAAATGTTCGACTGCTGCCCTGACCAGCACATTCTCCAGATCTCTCACCAACTGAAAACGTCTGGTCAATGGTGGCCGAGCAACTGGCTCGTCACAATACGCCAGTCACTACTCTTGATGAACTGAGGTATCGTGTTGAAGCTGCTTGGACAGCTGTACCTGTACACGCCATCCAAGCTCTGTTTGACTCAATGCCCAGGGTATCAAGGCCGTTATTACGGCCAGAGGTGGTTGTTCGGGGTACTGATTTCTCAGGATCTATGCACCGAAATTGCGTGAAAATGTAATCACATGTCAGTTCTAGTATAATATATTTGTCCAGTGAATACCCGTTTATCATCTGCATTTCTTCTTGGTGTAGCAATTTTAATGGCCAGTAGTGTATATGGGCGTATGCACCTAATTTGTATGTCCAGAAATATAATTAACCAACATTATAATAAAACAAAAAAATGTTATGTAGCTTTCGCAGATACATCAATAAACCACTATAGCAGCAATGCGGATATTATTGCATAATTTCCCTAAGAGATATCTTCTAAACGATATTATTCCACTTTTGCCTGTTAAAGCATTATTTATTGGGATTGAAATTTGTACACGCGATCATTTTCAAGCATTATGGGATGTTGGAACCCACTCAATAATATAAAGCTGTGATATGCTGTGTAAGGGCAGTTGCACGTGGTGTAGCCTGCTACATGAAATTTAAACTTCAGCGTTAATATCATTATTTCACCAGCTTTCTAACATGTGCAGTGTATAGAACTGTGAAGAGCCGGGAATCGCATTAGAAGTTGTTCGAAGACATGACCGAGGCTATAGTGGAAAAAAATGAATCACTCATCGATCAGTTTTAACATCTTACATGACATTTTAAGCGTGACATAGCTTGCCGTCCAATGGGTTAACAGCCATTAAGAAAAACCGCCGAACTGAGGCGGCAGCGGAAATTTTCACCACAGCCGAAAGAGGTGAAGACCTAGTCATCATTGTCCAAGGTAGAAGAGTATACAATAACTGTCACAGACGCTTACTACTGAAATCTCATGACTATGTTACGGGACGCTTAGAAGACAACGAATCATCCTGCGCAGGACATAACTACACATCCCGTTTCTCTGGCCACACTGATTTTGCCTCGCACCGTGTTCACCTGATATTACACCCAGTGACTTCGATTCTCGGATGAATAATCCATTGTGTGGGAGGCATTCCCATGATGATGCCGAAGAAGATACCACTATAGTTCCTTCTTGAAACCGTCGCACGATCGACAAAATGACATACCAAAACAAGTGACCAAGGGACAGAAAACCAGCTGAAATTGCTTAACAGAGGAAAGGTCGCTGGATCCGAAAGCATACCAATTCAATTTTACACAGAGTATGCGAAAAACTTGCCCCTCTTCTAGCAGTAGTTTACCGTCGGTGTCTAGAGAAGCGAAGCGTTCCTAATGAAGGTTCGTCGAACAGATGCAGAAAATTATAGGCCTGTATCTCTCACATCGGTCAGTAATACAATTTGGGACACGTTTTAGGCTCGCGTATTATGACCTTTCTCGAGACCGAAAATCTGTCCTGGAGGAGCCAATATGGATTCCGATCGTTCTTTTTGTCCATGAGGCCCAGAAAGCAGTCGTAGAGGCGCTGAGGCAGATCCCCTGTGCCTTGACTTCCGGAAGGCATTCGTACATTTCTACACTGCCGCCTAGAACGAAATAAGAGCATACGGAATATCAACTGTGTGGCTGGATTGAAGAATTTCTAGCAGACAGAATACTTATCAATGCTCCAGCCGTCGTTTCTGTTCAACAACTGATGGTTCAAATTGTTCAAATGGCTCTGAGCACTATGGGACTCAACTGCTTAGGTCATTAGTCCCCTAGAACTTAGAAATAGTTAAACCTAACTAAACTAAGGACATCACACACATCCATGCCCGAGGCAGAATTCGAACCTGCGACCGTAGCGGTCTCGCGGTTCCGGACTGCAGCGCCCAGAACCGCACGGCCACTCCGGCCGGCAACAACTGATGGACTGAAGGTGATTTTTGATAAAAATCGAAACTGGTTGCCATTTTGAAGTGTGATTATTAATTTTTAATAAAGCCTTGCGATCAAGGCAGATTAGAATTTTAATGGACGGAGAGAAGTCTTCAGACATAAAAGTAATTTCGGGCGGGCCTCAGGGGAATGTTAAAGGACCATTACTTATGACAACATTTATACACTGAAGAGCCTGCCTAATATCGTGTAGGGTCCCCGCGAACACACAGAAGTGCCGCAACGCGAGGTGGCATGTAGTCGAAAATGTGTGAAGTAGTGCTGGAGGGAATAGACTCCATGAATCCTGCAGGGCTGTCCATAAATCCGTAAGAGTACGACGGGGTGGAGCTCTCTTTTGAACATCATGCTGAAAGGCATTCCAGATGTGCTCAATAATGTTCATGGTTGGGGAGTTTAGTGGCCATCGGAAGTGTTCCTGGGGCCACTCTGTACCTATTCTGGACGTGTGGGGTGTCGCGTTGTCCTGCTGTAATTGCCCAAGTCCGTCATAATGCACAACGGACTTGAATGGATGCAGCTGATCAGACAGGATGCTTACGTATGTGTCCCTTTCCAGAGTCGTATCTAGACATATCAATTCAACTGCCGTCCGCGGCTCGTGGTCTTGCGGTAGTGTTCTCGCTTCCCGCGCACGGGGTCCCGTGTTCGATTCCCGGCGGGGTCAGGGATTTTCTCTGCCTCGAGATGACTGGGTAATGTGTGTCTTTCATCATCATTTCATCCTCATTCACTCGCAAGTCGCCGTAGAGGCGTTAAGGAACTTGTGGAGCGGCGGCCGAACCGCCCCGCGAGGGGTCTCCCGGCCACCAATGCCATACGCTCATTATTACTTGAACTGCACACGCCTCACACCATTACAGAGCCTCCACGAACTTCAAGAGTCCACTGCTGACAGGGCCCATGGATTCATGACGTTGTCTCCATATCCGTACAGGCCCATCCGCTTGATACAATTTGAAACGAGACTAGGCAACACGTCTCCAGTCATCAACAGTCCAATGTCAGTGTTGACGGCCCAGGCAAGGCGTAAGGCTTTGTGTCGTGCAGTCACCAAGGATACAAGAGTGGGCCATCGACTCTGAAAGCCCATATCGACGCTGTTTCGTTGAATGGTTCGCACGCTGACACTTGTTGATGACCCAGCAATGGAATCTGCAACAATTTGCGGAAGGGTTGCAATTCTGTCACGCTGAACGATTCTCTTCAGTCGTCATTGGTCCCGTTCTTGCGGGATCTTTTTCCGGCCGCAGCGATGTCGGAGATTTGAAGTTTTACTGGATTCATGATATTCATGAATCTCGTGAAATGGTCGTACGGGAAATCTCCACTTCATCGCTACCTCGGAGATGCTATATCTCATTGCTCGTGCTCGTGCACCGACTGTAACACGCCGATCAGTCACTTAAATCTTGATAACCTGCCATTGTAGCAGCAGTAACCGATCTAACAACTGCGCCAGACACTTGTTGTCTTACGTAGGCGTTGCCGACCGCAGCGCCGTATTCTGCCTGTTTACATATCTCTGTATTTGAATGCGTATGTCTATACTAGTTTCTTTGGCGCTTCAGTGTACGCGATCTGGTAGATAACGTCAGAAATCTCGCGTGTTTTCGCCGATGAGGCTGCTGTGTGCAGAGAAGTCGCGATGCTACAAAATTGCACCGAAATGCAGGAAGACCTGCAGAGGACGACGCTTGGTCCAGGAGTGGCAATTGACCCTCAACATAAATATAACGTATTGCGAATAAGTGGACAGAAATACCCGTTACTGTATGATTATCCAATTGCAGAACAATCACTGGAAGCGGTCACTCCCATAAGATATCTAGGAACTACTATATAAAATTAATCGTCACTAAGGCAGATGCTAGACAGATTTTAATATATTTTTGTGTGGGATCTAAAATTTAAAAACCTCTCTCACACCGGCCTGATTTAGCTTCACTGATCAGGATAGTAAGAACATGCGTATATTAAGGGAATTTTCATTGACAAAGCAGGCTTATCACATTCACACAGTTCAATACTGTTCTATCCTGATTAAATTGAGCTTAACTTAAGTTCCATAAGGCAGTGAAGCAATTTCGAAGTCTCGGTGCGACGAAAATTGTCAGTCGATCTCCTGGAAACATTTGTAATAATTATTAGCTTTCGGTGATCACATGGGGAAGACCGGAGATCTGCTGGTAAGACCGTGTTAGCCTATATATTTGAAGTAACTGGATATCTTGAGCATACAAGACGGCAGGTTCGTCCAGTGTAAATCAGACGTTCCCCACTGATCCCGTGCAACACAGCGTAGTAAGCAGACACTGTCAATAATAAACAGTTAAATAATACGCGAACACACTTACTTTACTTTAGTTCATGTATTAAATTCCTTCTCATACAGAATCTCATCAAGATGGCGACTAGCCCAACAATACATACATATACATCCTCCTTTCACGACTAATCGGCAAGAAGTCCTCTATTCTTTTTCCTAAGAGAAAACATAGATAGCAGAGAAGCTATTCCATGGAGTAAATGGACGCTCCAAGGAATAATTGGGCTTGAAACTACTTTGCATTGATAATCGGTAAGATAAGAAGAGATATTTCGAGATATGTACTGAGTTATATAATTTATAAAATTTCTGAAAATATCGCGGAGAGACCGCTGCAAGAGACATTACAAGATGTACTAGAAGAATCCCCAGAATACATAGTCCATCAACAAAGGCAGTAGCTTGGAAAGCTCTTGTTTGACCAATAATTATATATTGCTCATTGTGGGGTGCGTACCAGATAGGACTGACAAAAAACATAGAAAATTCCCAAAGAAGATCATCGTGTTTCGTTACAGCGTCACGGAGATACTCAGCCAACTCCTGTAGCAGACGATGCAAGAGAGGCGTTATGCATCACGATATGGTCTACTGCTAAAGTTCCGAGAGCGTACAGTCCTACAAGAGTCTATTGCTTCCTCCTACGCAGGCTTACCAGCAATCGTTCTTCCCGGGAACCATAAGCGGCGAACAGGAAAATTGGTAAGTGATAGTGGTATACGGAGTACCCTTCGCCAGAAACCGTAAGCGAAATATAGATTTAGATGTAGATATGTGTGATTTTCTAGGTGGTACGTTTCCTGAACAGTCAATATGCAAACTTTTATACCCAACGTCTCCACCAAGCGTTAATGGGCAGATAAAGACTAACACTATTATCACGTTTAAATATCACAGCTTCGTATTTCCCCATGTGACAACAGTTTATGACTAACCTTCGTACGCGGAATTGTATTGGTTAAGAAGAGAAATACACTGAGGTGACAAAAGTGACGAGACAGCGATCTGTCAGATACTCAGATGGCGGTAGCATCGCGTACACAATGTATCAGAGGACAGTGCACTGGCGGAGGTACTAGGTGGTTCACGTGAAAAGGTTTTCGACGGAATTATTGTCACATGACGGAAATTAACAGACTTTGAATACGGAGTGGTAGTTGGAGCTAGACGCATGGGACATTCCATTTCCGAAATCGTTAGACAATTCAATATACTGCGATACACAGTGTCAAGAGTGCGCCAAGAATACGAAATTTTAGAAACCACCTCTCACCACGGGCAACACAGTGATCTATGGCCTTCATTTAACGACTCGGTGCAACGGCGTTTGCATATATACAAAGTGATTCAAAAAGAATACCACAACTTTAGGAATTTAAAACTCTTCAACGACAAAAGGCAGAGCTAAGCACTATCTGTCGGCGAATTAAGGGAGCTATAAAGTTTCATTTAGTTGTACATTTGTTCGCTTGAGGCGCTGTTGACTAGGTGTCAGCGTCAGTTGATGCTAAGATGGCGACCGCTCAACAGAAAGCTTTTTGTGTTATTGAGTACGGCAGAAGTGAATCGACGACAGTTGTTCAGTTTTTTTTCACTCAAAAACAAGTTCAGAGGTGTTCAATATGGCCCCGTCCAGACACTCGAGCAATATCAACCCGATACTCCAACTCGTTCCACACTCTCTGTAGCATATCAGGCGTAACAGTTTGGATAGCTGCTGTTATTTCTCGCCTGCAGCGCCTCTACTGGGCTCGCGATCATATCGTGGCCTGGTCACGTGACTCCCGATTTTAGGTGGTAAGAGCTGATGGTAGGGTTAGTGTGCGGCGCAGACCCCGCGAAGCCATAGACCCAAGTTGTCAAAAAGGTACTGACAAGGGAACCTCCCCATCGCACCCCCCTCAGATTTAGTTATAAGTTGGCACAGTGGATAGGCCTTGAAAAACTGAACACAGATCAATTGAGAAAACAGGAAGAAGTTGTGTGGAACTGTGAAAAAATAAGCAAAATACACAAACTGAGTAGTTCATGGCAAGATAGACAACTTTAAGGACACTAGGACCGCAGCAACGCCGTGGTCTCGTGGTAACGTTAACAGCTGCGGAACGAAAGGCCCTAGGTATCACATCCACAAGAAAACCTAAATCGGGCAAGGTAGAAGAATCTTTTTACCCCTTCGCCAAGTGTACAAGCTAGGTGGGTCGACAACATATTCCTGTCATATGACGCACATGCCGTCACCAGTGTCGTATAGAATATATCAGATGTGTTTTCCTGTGGAGGAATCGGTTGACCTATGACCTTGCGATCAAATGTTTTCGGTTCCGTTTGGAGAGGCACGTCCTTTCGTCTACTAATCGCACGGTTTTGCGATGCGGTCGCTAAACACAGACACTAAACTTATTACAGTGAACAGAGACGTCAATGAACGAACGGACAGATAATAACTATGCAAAAATAAAGAAAGTAAAATTTTCACTAGTGGGAAGACTTGAACCAAGGACCTCTCCTTCTGCAGCTGCTCACGCTACCACGGGACACGGTGCTCCTCAGCTCACATTCTCCTTTATGTTGCCTATGTGGCCAAGACTGATGACCAGTTTGTATATTTTGCTTATTTTTTCACAGTTCCACACAACTTCTTCCTGTTTTCTCAATTGATCTGTGTTCAATTAATAAGGCCTATCCACTGTGCCAAGTTATAACTAAATCTGAGGGGGGGTGCGATGGGGAGGTTCCCTTGTGAGCAAGTTGGTCCGGCTTCATAATGATGTGCACTTCGTTTACATGGAATGGACTGGGTCCTCTGGTTCAATTGAACGGATCACTGACAGGAAATGATTATGTTCGGCTACTTAGGGCCTACTGGTAACCACTCATGAACGACTTGTTCCCAGAAAAACTATGTCATGTCGCCAGGCAACAATTGTTCGCGACTGGTTTGAAGAGCATTCTGGACAACTCGAGCAAGTGATTTGGCTACCCAGATCACTCACCATGCATCCCATCGAACATTTATTGCACATAATCGAGAGGTCAGTTGGTGAACAAACTCCTGCGCAGGCAACACCTTCGTAATTATCCACGGCTATAGAGGCAGCATAGCTCAATATCTCTGCAAGGGCTTCCAACGATTTGTTGAGTCAATAACACATCGATTTGCTGCTCTACGCCATGCAAAACTATGTCCTACATGACACTGGGAGGTATTCCGAGACTTTTGTCACCCCTGTGTGTAGCTGGCTGTGTACGTACCGCTGTGACTTACTATAGTGTAAAGGGGGGAAGATGGTTTCCAGATAGACGAGTACATCTTTGCGTGTAATACTTACAAGGGGAGGCCGCCAATTGTGAAATTCAGATTCGATGCATACTGCGCATAATAAAAGCTCATGGCCAGAGATGTAATGTGGCAAAGCACGAAGATGCACTTCTCAGCCGTTGTCGAGAAAATCGACAGTTCAAAGAAACCGTTGCGGTGAAATACTCTCTACGATTAATAGTTTCCTACAGCGTCGTGGCGTAGCGGTAAGCGCTCGGGTTCGTAATCCGAAGGTCGCCGGTTCGAATCTCGCGTCATGCAACCTTTTTTTAGCATTTGTTTTTTGTAATTCACACACACACACATATATATATATATATATATATATATATATATATATATATATATATATATATATAATAGAGGGAAACATTCCACGTAGGAAATATATATCTAAAAACAAAGATGATGTCACTTACCAAATGAAAGTGCTGGCAGGTCGACAGACACCAATATATGTGTGGATGGATATGTGTGTGTGTGTGTGTGTGTGTGTGTGTGTGTGTGTGTGTGCATGCGCGAGTGTATACCCGTCCTTTTTTCCCCCTAAGGTCTTTCCGCTCCTTCGGAAGGACGACGGTTCAATCCCGCGTCCGGCCGTCCTGATTTAGGTTTTCCGTGATTTCCCTAAATCAATCCAGGCAAATGCCGGGATGGTTCCTCTGAAAGGGCACGGCCGACTTCCTTCCCCATCCTTCCCTAATCCGATGAGACCGATGACCACGCTGTCTGGTCTCCTTCCCCCAACCAACCAACCAACCAACCAACTCTTTCCGCTCCCGGGATTGGAATGACTCCTTACCCTCTCCCTTAAAACCCATATCCTTTCGTCTTTCCCTCTCCTTCCCTCTTTCCTGATGAGGCAACAGTTTGTTGCGAAAGCTTGAATTTTGTGTGTATGTTTGTGTTTGTTTGTGTGTCTGTCGACCTGCCAGCACTTTCATTTGGTAAGTCACTTCATCTTTGTTTATATATATATATATTCCCGGCAATCAGTTGCAACAATTATGCATATAAAAAGTTGTTGAAAGTCGTTTGTGGTGGAAAAACTGGCGACTTCGAACATCATTATGTTTTCCGCAAACAAAGTTGTGTTTCACAAATGTTATTAATTGTCTTGATAATGTTAACCACGTATAGTTAACGGAAGACGTAGAAACGATATTCCGAAACGAATACGTATAGCGTAAGTCAAACGTTCGAATCAGAATAGAGATCCCACGAACACAAATTTGCTGTGGCGCGTATGAAATATAAACTCCGTTACTCGCTCGTTACTCTTGAAGAACAGATGTTGAATGGGCCGAAACGAGCCGCCGCATAACAGCGTAGTTGCGTGCTAACTTCGAAAGAAGGTAGATGCGGCCCCTAACGCAACTTATAACATCGTCGAAAATCAGTGCGGACGGGACAGCTTTGGTACACCCTGTTAAACAAACGCAAAAATGGAGGCGGTACAATTGGAGAGCGATCCGCCTTCACCAACATGCATAAGCAATTGATATATATATTTGAATTACAAAAAACTAATAATAAAAAAAATTGCATGGCGCGAGATTCGATCCGGCGACCTTCGGATTATGAACCCGAGCGCTTACCGCTGCGCCACGACGCTGTAGAAAATTATCAATCGTAGAGAGTATTTCACCACAATGGTTTCTTTTAACTGTCGATTTTCTCGACAACGGCTGAGAAGTGCATCTTGGTGCTTTGCCACATTACACCTCTGGCCATGAGCTTTTATTATGCGCAGTATGAATCGAATCTGAATTTCACAATTGACGGCCTCCCCTTGATAGATGATTGGCCGAGACTTGTTCTTCCTAGTTTTCCGGACTAGAGGCAGCACAGGTGCTCGTTAACTGGATTCCAACCACCTTCCCGAGACATTAATGGTTTTGCGCCCCTGTTTACAGTGCATTTCGATACCTGGCGCCCGCTACGTGTTTTGATATGGTCCGCGGCACGCCAGCAACGTAACAGGTGCAAAGAGAAAACCAAATCAGCTGCCCTATAAATAGGGACGCCACAGCTGTATCGCACACACCTCTAGCCTGGGGATACCGTTCCCAGCACACCTGTGCAGTCGGGTCGTGATACAGAACAAGGTGCTACGAATTCCTAAGCAACGTTAGCCCCAAGGACTTCCACATCGAGTACTATCTCGAGTAGTATCTCACGGAGAAATTACGAAATTCGCCACGCGACTGTGCACGACACACACACACACACACACACACACACACACACACACACACACACACACACACACACACACTCACACTAATAACTTCATTCTGAACCTGGGGAACTATAACCGCAAATACAGGGCTATTACAAATGATTGAAGCGATTTCATAAATTCACTGTAGCTCCATTCATTGACATACGGTCATGACACACTAAGGAGCCGAGAAAGCGTATGTCGTGCTTGAAATGCACTCACATCAGTCAGTCATAACAGTGCAACGACACTTCAGGACGAAGTTCAACAAAGATCCACCAACTGCTAACTCCATTTGGCGATGGTATGCGCAGTTTAAAGCTTCTGGATGCCTCTGTAAGGGGAAATCGACGGGTCGGCCTGCAGTGAGCGAAGAAACGGTTGAACGCGTGCGGGCAAGTTTCACGCGTAGCCCGCGGAAGTCGACGAATAAAGCAAGCAGGGAGCTAAACGTACCACAGCCGACGGTTTGGAAAATCTTACGGAAAAGGCTAAAGCAGAAGCCTTACCGTTTACAGTTGCTACAAGCCCTGACACCCGATGACAAAGTCAAACGCTTTAAATTTTCGGCGCGGTTGCAACAGCTCATGGAAGAGGATGAGTTCAGTGCAAAACTTGTTTTCAGCGATGAAGCAACATTTTTTCTTAATGGTGAAGTGAACAGACACAATGTGCGAATCTCGGCGGTAGAGAATCCTCACGCATTCGTGCAGCAAATTCGCAATTCACCAAAAGTTAACGTGTTTTGTGCAATCTCACGGTTTAAAGTTTACGGCCCCTTTTTCTTCTGCGAAAAAAAACGTTACAGGACACGTGTATCTGGACATGCTGGAAAATTGGCTCATGCCACAACTGGCGACCGACAGCGCCGACTTAATCTTTCAACAGGATGGTGCTCCACCGCACTTCCATCATGATGTTCGGCATTTCTTAAACAGGAGATTGGAAAACCGATGGATCGGTCGTAGTGGAGATCATGATCAGCAGTTCATGTGATGGCCTCCACGCTCTCCCGACTTAACCCCATGCGATTTCTTTCTGTGGGGTTATGTGAAAGATTCAGTGTTTAAACCTCCTCTACCAAGAAACATGCCAGAACTGCGAGCTCGCATCAACGATGCTTTCGAACTCATTGATGAGGACATGCTGCGCCGAGTGTGGGAGGAACTTGATTATCGGCTTGATGTCTGCCGAATCACTAAAGGCGCACATATCGAACATTTGTGAATGCCTAAAAAAACTTTTTGAGTTTTTGTATGTGTGTGCAAAGCATTGTGAAAATATCTCAAATAATAAAGTTATTGTAGAGCTGTGAAATCGCTTCAATCATTTGTAATAACCCCGTATAGGTGGAAACACAGTCGGAAAATGTCAGTCTTTCGCAGGTGAAACTAAGCACCTGATGTCGATATCTGACATCGCAGACACCATATATCGGCAAATCCTTATGATATACCTCAACTATTGGCACTGCCGCCCTATGAGTGAAACTGGGTAACTGAATAGCACGCACACCGACAAAACAGCCACGCCAACAGCCACTGCACAACAAACACAATGAGAGGCAGGTTTTACAACCAAACTGGTTACTCTAATAGCGTCTCTGGTTTGTTACAGGTTCAAATGGTTCAAATGGCTCTGAGCACTATGCGACTTAACAGCTATGGTCATCAGTCCCCTAGAACTTAGAACTACTTAAAACTAACTAACCTAAGGACATCACACAACACCCAGTCATCACGAGGCAGAGAAAATCCCTGACCCCGCCGGGAATCGAACCCGGGAACCCGGGCGCGGGAAGCGAGAACGCTATCGCACGACCACGAGCTGCGGACTTTGTTACAGGAACGATTAGCCTTGCATTAGTACAGGAGACAACGCCGGTGCCAGCAAATAGAATAATTCATCCACAAACCAGCAACTAACTTACCCCAATACTAATCGTGAAACGTTACGAGTAGCACAACTTACGTTTTGTCATTCGCCCAACTACTCGATCACACTCAAGCAGAGGCTTTTTTCCCCGCAGCAGACGCTGTGACACTTTTTTTTAATCTCTGGCTTTAAGCTTTTTCACTCTCTTTATCTATTTCCTACATGGGACCTGGTTAACGTCCGGTCGTTTCCAGGAGCATAGACATCACTAGAGACCGGATTATACGCATTTCCATGTTGCATACGGATTTGCATATTTGGCTCACCGGTTATTGCATATTTTAAAAAAACTAGTGTCGATACATATTTTCGCTCAATGTTTACAATTTTAAAATTTAGACGGGCGGTCTCTAGCTCGATCCAGTTTTGATGTCTCACTGATTGACCGCGACCTAGAACTGCGTGCAGTTGCTAACCGAGAGGCCGCTGCCTTGCGAAATCGTTACAGAAAAGTAACAGGAACAGTCAGTCAGTCAGTCAGTCAATGCTCCTTCGCCCGCGCCCTTCGGTTAATCCCCTCCGCTGTCATACGTACGCGTCAGCAACAAACTACGCAAGCTTTCAGTCGCACGTAAATTGTTTCAGTTTAGCTTTCTATTTACTTGTCCACAGCTGAACCAGTTTACGACGTGTAGTGTGTAAAGTGCTGTGCGCCATGCCGCCCGAAAAAAGAAACGTCGTTTCGTGGATAGCCGACCATCCTGGAACATTTATATATGAAGGAATTGTTTTATATTGTTGAGTTTGCGAGAAAAAACGTTTCGTGCGAAAAAAGTTTCAAATGGAGCAGCATGTCAAGACAAGTCTTCATACCGCAGGAATGCAGAAGAAAGGACCACGATAACAACTTCTGACAATAGCTAGTTGCAGTAGCAGGTAACCAAAAAAGTCGGTTTAACATGGATCTACGCGAAGTAATCACTGCAAGCAATATTCCTCTTTGCAAACTTACAAACCCTATCCTCAAAGGCTTCCTGCGCAAAAGTTGCTTAAATCAAAATAATACCAGATGAAATTTGCATACCGACAATTTACGTAAATGTTCTGGAAGACATACGCAATGAACAGGACAGCATTATGTGGACTTCAGTTGACGAAACTACAGACACTTGTGCCCGTTACATTGCATATTTAATTGTTGGTGCTTTAGAAGAACAGCCTTCGTCCCACGTAACGGGCTGCAAAGAACTTGGAAAAGTAAACCATTCTACGCTCGCCAGACCTGTGATTGAGAGTATTAAAAAAATATTTCCAGTATCTTCTGAAGATGCAAAGGTGTTTATTTCAGATACTGTTCCCTATATGATCAAAGCAGGAAAGGCCCTCCGAGTATTTTATCCCAATTTGATTCATGTGACATGCTTTGCTCACTGAGTATATCGCCTTGCTGAAGAAGTACGTTCCACACTTGTGAATGTAAATTAACTGATTTAATCCACAAAGAAAGTGTTTCTAAAGGCTCCTGCTCGCATCAAAACCTACAAAGAAAAACTACCAAATGTGCCTTTACGTCCCGAACCAGTGGTAACTCTTGGGTACGTGGGTTGAGCTGTGTTGTTTTACAATGAACAATTGTATGCCTTTAGAGGGGTAGTAAACGACTTGGATAGTGCAGAAGCTTTGGCAGTTTGCCAGTGCAAGGAAGCATTTAATGATTCCGGTATTAAAAAAGACGTTGCTGTGATTAGCACTCATTTTTCCCATATACCTGCGAGTATTTAAAAGCTTGAAACTCAAGGCTTGACGTTGAATGGATCTAATTAATGAATAAAATTATTCTTGTGAACTCCTAATTGCCGGATTTTTTCCCAAGAAAAATTAAAGAAAAGTTTGAAAACACTATAAAGAATAACCCAGGCTTTGAATCATTGTGCCAAATTGATAGTTCTATTAATGGGACGGGTGAACTTTTACCACAAACAATAAGTGTCAACATAGTACCCAAATTCAAATACTGCCCATTTACCACAGTTTAAGCAGAACGGTTCTTTTCTGCTTATAAAAATGTTCTGAGTCATCGAAGACACAATCTTACTACCGAACATTTGGAACAGTACTTGGTAGAAGAAAAATGTAAAATAAATTGTAAATTATGTTTTGGTCCAATAATATTAATAGTTAATGCTGATCAAAAAATTCAATATTGTGCGTTGCTTTTTTAAATAAAATATTACGGAGTTTTTGAGCGTGCCCCTCTACGTGTGATATACCTCGAAGTTGGTCCTGTACATATCGATTGTTTCGCTGCGATTCAGTCGCATCGCATCCGCTTGTTACCGACAGCCGGCCGCAGTGGCCGTGCGGTTCTACGCGCTACAGTCTGGAACCGAGCGACCGCTACGGTTGCAGGTTCGAATCCTGCCTCGGGCATGGATGTGTGTGATGTCCTTAGGTTAGTTAGGTTTAATTAATTCTAAGTTCTAGGCGACTGATGACCTCAGAAGTTAAGTCGCATAGTGCTCAGAGCCATTTGTTACCAACAACAACAGCAAAGGAGGAACAATTCTTGAAACACGGTATGCGTCCCCATTTTGCAAATTTTTAGGAAATAATCCCAGAAAGGCCCTGTTCCTGACATCTAACAGAAATAATGATAGTACACAAAGTACCCTGTACCATGGCCCGTAAGGTGGCTACCTGAGTATGATGTGTAGCTCTAATTTTTCAGTTTTGCGCAGTTTCAAATATAAGGATCGTTTAAAAAGCGATTTTTCAGTAATTGACGCTGTTTTAACACTGAACACGGAGCATTATTTGACAAATGTTATGCAGTTATTTTGATTCTTAAAACTTCCAATGTCTCAGTCGAGCACTTAATAGTGCAGTTCCAACTGAACGAATTCAGCATTCTCAAGACAGTAACCTATACAACGCACTGAAAAATGTTTCCTGAACTCCTTTTGTCATCTTTTGTAAACGTTTCTTGGTCCCCACGCTCACCAGATCCGGCTCTCTTATTTGTTTATGTGGAGCTGTTTGAAAATCAAAGTCTACGCTTGCAGAACACGTCACACGAACAAGCTAAAAGTTGCCATTCGCGAAGAAATTGCAGTATGTCGATAGAAATATTGGCGTGTGTGAGTCTCCTGACGTGCCTACGGCAAGGACGATGCCACATTTCCAATACAATATTTCGGAACTGATTTAATTAGCGAATGCCTGGAAACGTTATTTCTTGCAGGTTGTTTTGGTTCAACAAAGTGATTACGCATGGACAGTCAACAGTATTGGCAAACTGTGCACACCTTTTGCGTCATTCCAGGCTTGATCCATTCTATACATTGATCTTATTACTATTAGAGTAATATCCTGTTTTGTTTATGGTTCTAGAGTTGTTCCAAGGCTGCCTACATAACAATAAACTGTTTTTTTAAACTGTACGTGCGAATACTTCAATGACAGGCAGTACAAAGTTGTTACCTAGTGACGAAAACATCTGTATCGGTCCATCTAAGCGCTGACTGCATTTAAATACCGCATGGCCACAAAATGAGTTCTCGTATCCAACTGAACGTTGCCATCACGTCCACTCAAAAGCTGTCTTTCGATCCTGAACATTAGAAGTCTGCTTTGATCGTAAACAAGAACATAAACACAATTAATTTTTTTCGTGTTTATTGTGCCAAAGTAAATTTCTTACTGCCCATTCAGCTAAATAAGTGCAGTTTTATTGGTACTAAAAAGAAAATACGAAATATAGAAACAAAAGAAGGAACACAACGGTTGAGTGACATATCTTAAAAATATTGTTTGTACTTGAAAATTTTTCTGGAGCAAATAAAAACTGATGGCCTTAGGTACTGAAATGTTTCTATCGTGATTTTCCTCTAGTTTCAGTCCCCTGCAGTGTGCAAATTTAACCACAGATATTAAGGAAATGCAGTGTGGACTTGAACATTTATTGCGATTGCTAATTTCGCGATGCTATGACTATATACTGAATTTTTCGCAATATAGGCAATGCCTTAGAATCTCACATTCATGAATGAATGAATGAATCAATCAATCAATAAATCATTCTGCCGTTAGTAATGCAGTGTAAAGATGACTTCTAGTGTGAACCGATACCAGACTGACTGAATTTTGCAATGACATTCTCTGCTGTATCAATCGACCTAAGATGGGCATAGTGACTCTCCTGTGAGAAAGGATATATCGGCTGGGATGAAGATGTTTCGCCTTAAACTTAATTTTACGATGCTTTACAAATTATACAGGGTGTTTCAAAAAGAATACCACAACTTTAAAAATGTGTATTTAATGAAAGAAACATAATATAACCTTCTGTAGTACATCATTACAAAGAGTATTTAAAAAGGTTTTTTTTCACTCAAAAACAAGTTCAGAGATGTTCAATATGGCCCCCTCCAGACACTCGAGCAATATCAACCCGATACTCCAACTCGTTCCACACTCTCTGTAGCATATCAGGCGTAACAGTTTGGATAGCTGCTGTTATTTCTCGTTTCAAATCATCAATGGTGGCTGGGAGAGGTGGCCGAAACACCATATCCTTAACATACCCCCATAAGAAAAATCGCAGGGGGTAAGATCAGGGCTTCTTGGAGGCCAGTGATGAAGTGCTCTGTCACGGGCTGCCTGGCGGCCGATCCATCGCCTCGGGTAGTTGACGTTCAGGTAGTTACGGACAGATAAGTGCCAATGTGGTGGCGTTCCATCCTGCTGAAATATGAATTGTTGTGCTTCTTGTTCGAGCTGAGGGAACAGCCAATTCTCTAACATCTCCAGATACTGTAATCCAGTTACAGTAGCACCTTCGAAGAAAAAGGGACCAAAAACTTCATTGGCTGAATTGGCACAGAAAATGTTCACCTTAGGCGAGTCACGTTCATACTGAGTTGTTTCCCGCGGATTCTCAGTGCCCCATATACAGACATTGTGACGGTTGACTTTCCCGTTAGTGTGGAAAGTTGCTTCATCACTAAACACAATCTTTGAAACGAAAGATTCATCTGTTTCCATTTGAGCAAGGATAAAATCACAGAAATCGATTCTCTTAATCTTATCAGCTGCAGACAGTGCTTGAACCAATTTCAGACGATAAGGCTTCATAACTAATCTTTTTCGTAGGACTCTTCATACAGTTGATTGTGGAATTTGCAGCTCTCTGCTAGCTCTGCGAGTCGATTTTCCTGGGCTGCGAACAAATGCTTGCTGGATGCGTGCTACATTTTCATCACTCGTTCTCGGCCGTCCAGAACTTTTCCCTTTGCACAAACACCCATTCTCTGTAAACTGTTTATACCAACGTTTAATACACCACCTATCAGGAGGTTTAACACCATACTTCGTTCGAAATGCACGCTGAACAACTGTCGTCGATTCACTTCTGCCGTACTCAATAACACAAAAAGCTTTCTGTTGAGCGGTCGCCATCTTAGCATCAACTGACGCTGACGCCTAGTCAACAGCGCCTCAAGCGAACAAATGTACAACTAAACGAAACTTTATAGCTCCCTTAATTCGCCGACAGATAGTGCTTAGCTCTGCCATTTGTCGTTGCAGAGTTTTAAATTCCTAAAGTTGTGGTATTCTTTTTGAATCACCCTGTATTTTCTTGCAAAATATTTGAAACTAATAGTTTAGTTTCCAGTTTCTTTACACCCTGTCCCCATTATTTTCTCCTATTTTTTTTCTTTTCGGCAAATAATTTGCATCGCGTTTTTGGAATTATCAGAGATATTGAACGAATCCTTAGGCCTAGAAAACTGCCTATGGTAGCTTCAGTAAATGATAATAGGTACTTAATCATCACACGAATTAAGACCGTTAAAGAACTACATTGATGTTGCAGTAGTAAATTGAAATGGCTTCGATGTAGAGAGGACATTTACCAAGTAAGAAACGGTTCTGCAAAAGCTTGCGAAAGAAAATAGAAACAGCGGCAAGTGAAGTACGTTTTGGAGCTCGGCCCTTCTACCACAAAGTGACGCCTGTGTTCAGCACCCAGACACAGGGAAAAAAAACCCTGGCACTTGCCCAGAATACCTTATGGCGCTAGGAATAAGTTCTCATTTCAGAACACCAGCATCTGGTGCAGCAGTAAATATTTACATGCAAAGCGAACTGTGAAGGTCGTAGCTTGAACTTTCCATTACGACAAGAACACTGATAACGCGCAGGAAGTGTGCTAACCGGTGCAGAAGATTGTTGGATGTAGAGTCATTTACCAGTTACTAGCATAGTCTTATGTCCACTTCATTCGGTTCGCAATAATGGACGAAAACACTTTTGATTCACGTAAATAAAACACGAATGGGCTGCAAATACTGTACGTAAAATAGGATTATACTGAATGCTATGAAGATTTGACTGTTCATTATGACCACGCCCGATATGTCACAGTAACTGAAGTTCATTTATCTAATATTATGATCATGTCACGAGGTTAACAAGAACATAATTGGCGTGCATCTTACGTCTCGAGACAGGAAGAGTATGACATACACAATTAACTGGGCAAACCGAAATAGAGAGCCACAATTTTCACGCGAGTACACATCGTGATAAACATCACTTGAAACTTCGACTTTTTAAGAAACTTAACATTCATAGACATTTAAAGGAAGCTAGAGGACCCGGTGGATAAAGATTGAAGAATTCCATACATTCTGAGGGGAGAAAAAGATAGAAGGAAAACTAGCAAATACGTGGTTTGGCATGAACAGAGATCGTTATCTCATAACTTTTCATTTAAAACCTTGTCGCGATTCACCACGGTCTAGAGGGCAATCATCGTACTTTTCTACGATCCACGAAGCAGGTTTCCCAATGTAATCCACCAGAAATAAGCAGATAGTTCTAAATGCTCTTTTCCACTGTTCGTACACAAAAGCGAGTGGTTTGATGTTATTACTGGTGACGAGCATTTTGGGAACTTGTAGAAACACTCTGAGACGCTAGTAAGAGATGAACTTACATGCAACGCAACTGCCGAGTAACAGCTACTGTCTCTACACGAAAGACAATGTCTTCTAGTATGCAATGTTTCCTAGGAATGCCAGACTGGTTCTTTCAAATAAAACCACGAGTGAATCTCTCCACTATCGTTGTCCAGTGAACAATATCTAAAGACTTTGACGTGGGCCTGACGGTATTGTCAAATTGTCTTTTTTCCAATTTTCGAGCTGTCTCGGCAGTTTAGAAGGGACGTCGTGAAAACGAAGCAGCATGGAGTTTTCATCCACATAAAGACAGGCTGTTGTACTAGAACACGGTTGAGAGGTTATTGCGGATCCTCCAATTTAGGCTGACTAGATGTACGTGTCACCTGCCCTCTGTCCTCTTAGTGGCGAGTAACTTTGTTAATACAACTACACATCAACCTTAGTCTTTCACTCACCATGACAGCTAGACACATTAGGAAACCCAGCATTGCTCGTTAGTTTCTTCTGGTCATGCCAAAATTTTATTGAACACTTGCACTGCCGGAAAGCGCTACGAAAATACGCATGTGCCCAACAAGTACGTACGTTTTCTATCGTTTCCCTTACATTGAATGAACGCACATTATTCGTATCCAGAGTGAAACATTACTAATCGTAAGCCAAGCATTATACTGACACTTTCACATTAGCTATAACTGACAAGAAACAAACCTTTCACTGCAATAAAGTATTATTTGCCAGTTAATATGAAAGACCAAAAGTACCGGGAATACAGGGTGATTCAAAAAGAATACCACAACTTTAAAAATGTGTATTTAATGAAAGAAACATAATATAACCTTCTGTTATACATCATTACAAAGAGTATTTAAAAAGGTTTTTTTTCCACTCAAAAACAAGTTCAGAGATGTTCAATATGGCCCCCTCCAGACACTCGAGCAATATCAACCCGATACTCCAACTCGTTCCACACTCTCTGTAGCATATCAGGCGTAACAGTTTGGATAGCTGCTGTTATTTCTCGTTTCAAATCATCAATGGTGGCTGGGAGAGGTGGCCGAAACACAATATCCTTAGCATACCCCCATAAGAAAAAATCGCAGGGGGTAAGATCAGGGCTTCTTGGAGGCCAGTGATGAAGTGCTCTCTCACGGCCTGCCTGAAGGCCGATCCAACGCCTCGGGGGCCTCGGGTAGTTGACGTTCAGGTTTCATAACTAACCTTTTTCGTAGGACTCTCCATACAGTTGATTGTGGAATTTGCAGCTCTCTGCTAGCTCTGCGAGTCGATTTTCCTGGGCTGCGAACAAATGCTTGCTGGATGCGTGCTACATTTTCATCACTCGTTCTCGGCCGTCCAGAACTTTTCCCTTTGCACAAACACCCATTCTCTGTAAACTGTTTATACCAACGTTTATTACAACACTTATCAGGAGGTTTAACACCATACTTCGTTCGAAATGCACGCTGAACAACTGTCGTCGATTCACTTCTGCCGTACTCAATAACACAAAAAGCTTTCTGTTGAGCGGTAGCCATCTTAGCATCAACTGACGCTGACGCCTAGTCAACAGCGCCTCAAGCGAACAAATGTACAACTAAATGAAACTTTATAGCTCCCTTAATTCGCCGACAGATAGTGCTTAGCTGTGCCTTTTGTCGTTGCAGAGTTTTAAATTCCTAAAGTTGTGGTATTCTTTTTGAATCACCCTGTATTTCGGACGGAAGAAGATAAAAACATAATGCCTCGTCACCTATGCAATCTTTACAAAC
Source organism: Schistocerca americana (assembly GCF_021461395.2). NCBI lineage: Eukaryota > Metazoa > Arthropoda > Insecta > Orthoptera > Acrididae > Schistocerca > Schistocerca americana. The sequence continues at coordinate 35,201,000 of NC_060124.1, forward strand.
TGTGTACAAGACCGGATTAAATGATGATGAGGAGGGAAACCGGTAGCGTCCTTTTCGGAGAAACCATCCGGACATTCGCCTTAAAAGGAAAACCTAAAATAGGATGGTCGGTCGGGGATTTGGTTCCTTCTTCATGTCGTCATGGTCGTCACTGCTTCGGCTTATTGCAAAAAAGGAGCTCTGCAAATTATTTAGAGTCAGAAGGAGACTTTATTAAATGGAGAACAAAGGTTTCGGCCTTGGAAGTCGCCCGAAGGCGACTGCCTATCTAGCCAAGCTCTTGTTTATGGAACCCGACACGTAGCTTCTTAACAGAGCGGATCTTTTACGAGTGATGTCATTGAAATACAGCCCTCTGCGAGAGAGATGATATGCAACGAACAGAGTGTTCAGTAGAAATGCTACCCCATGGGTTTTAGCATACCGTAACCCCTTCAAATACCACGCGCGAATCTCTCTCTCTCTCTCTCTCTCTCTCTCTCTCTCTCTCCGTAAACTGTTAGTTCAACAGAAATGATGAACAGGACTCTTTTCTAGGAAATTTAACATAGTTCAATTTTTTACAGGAATACGTTTTCGGTAAAGAGCGTAGTTTTCGAATTATTCAAGAACGACGTACAAAAGCTACCTGAATAAATCGAAAACCGTAGCCTCCAGAGAAAATGTATCCCATTACAAACTTTAACTACATTAAATTTCCTACAAAAAGGTCCTGTTCATTTTTTCTGAAAGAATAATAGTTTGAGCTCAGCGAACGAAAAAAATCTGAAAATCTCACACTTGATTTTGGAAGGCGCTGCAGATTGCGTAAAACCTATAGGCAGATCGGCAGGGGCAGCTGAATCACGCTGTGTTTTTAAACATATAAACACGTTCTCGCCCCCGCCCCCCACCCCTCCCCCGCCAACACACACACAAAACAACGCTGAAACGCTGAGTGCTTTCACTCACAGTGCGTCTCAATCTATTACAGAAGTAATTCTGTAGAAGTTAATCAAACACTTATTTATTTCCTCTATTAATTAAGGCGCAGCTTGGAGAGGGGGACATAGAAACTGGCTGTTTGCTGCATAATAGCGAAGGGGGCCGAAGTGTTTTTAGAAGCCGGCCGGAGTGGCCGTGTGGTTCTAGGCGCTACAGTCTGGAGCCCAGCGACCGCTACGGTCGCAGGTTCGTAACCTGCCTCCGGCATGGATGTGTGTGATGTCCTTAGGTTAGTTAGGTTTAATTAGTTCTAAGTTCTAGGCGTTTGATGACCTCAGAAGTGAAGTCGCATAGTGCTCAGAGCCATTTGAACCATTTGTTTTTAGAAACTGGATATTTCGTGGCCTGGTTTCAGTGGACGTGCATGGATTATCGAATCTGCACAGCAACCGTCACCACATCACCCAAACATTTTCCTATTCAACAATGCAATCGTTCAGCCATTATTAATTTGTGAATGGAATACTTCTGGAACAAACTCACACGTAAACTGAGAAACACCTGATAATACTTTAATATTACTACATTTTATGAAAGACAAGGTAAGTAAAACTCATTTAATAACCTGTCATCTCAAAAATCAAAATTTCGCATGCCAGATAATATTAGTAAATGGAGGAACGCAACTTTCTCCGTGTTCAGACTGTTTGGCCAGACTTCAGTTACAAAAAAAATGCATGCTTTTCGTTACATGTTTCTTGTAATTTTTTAAATAATTGTTACGCATCTTCAGCAGTTGGCTCGTGATACTGCAACATTTGCAGCAAACTTTTTATAGCGTTGTTACACACGCTGCCCAGAACAGATACAAATCATACAACTTTATGTCCATTTTTAATGTTAATTAGTATTGTGGGATAATACGGAGTAATAGTCATATAATTTTTGCTGTCATAAACTTCACAATCTACATCCAAATAACGAGCCGCATCTAAAGCCAAACTTCTCACACGCTCTTCTGCATTTCTTCCTGGACAAGCAATCCTGGCTGATACGATATTGTGTGGAAATGGTTTAGTCAAGGCTAGGGATTGTTTCCAGAACGTATCTTTTACGATGCATCGGAGTGTGCACTATAGTGAATCTTTCTGACATTAAAATTGTGTGACGGAGCGACACTCGCACCTAAACTTCAGACTTTCTCTGACAAGAGCAGTGAACTGAAGTTGTGAAGGCAGGACGTGAATCGCGCCTTGATAGCACAGCAGGTAAAATCATTGGCCACGAAATGTAACGGCGGGAGTTCGAGGCCCTATTTGGCAAATTGTTATATCTGTCATGAAGTTCGACTACTGAGCACACACAGCTGTGGAGAGACAGGAGCTGTTTCATATATGTGACTGTAAGCTTTCCCAGCGTAAACTTCTGATGAAGGTCTCTCGGGTCTGCAGCCGGGTGGTAGAGTTGATATCTCGCGACGTTTCGGGAAGTGTCATACCTTACCCGTCTTCTGGCGAAGTCAGAGGATGGGTAGTATGACACTTCCCGAAACGTCGCGAGATTTCAACTCTACCACCCGGCTGCAGACCCGAGAAACATTCATCAACAGGAGCTGTTTCAGTTCAACCCTTATCAGCAATGTACACTCCTGGAAATGGAAAAAAGAACACATTGACACCGGTGTGTCAGACCCACCATACTTGCTCCGGACACTGCGAGAGGGCTGTACAAGCAATGATCACACGCACGGCACAGCGGACACACCAGGAACCGCGGTGTTGGCCGTCGAATGGCGCTAGCTGCGCAGCATTTGTGCACCGCCGCCGTCAGTGTCAGCCAGTTTGCCGTGGCATACGGAGCTCCATCGCAGTCTTTAACACTGGTAGCATGCCGCGACAGCGTGGACGTGAACCGTATGTGCAGTTGACGGACTTTGAGCGAGGGCGTATAGTGGGCATGCGGGAGGCCGGGTGGACGTACCGCCGAATTGCTCAACACGTGGGGCGTGAGGTCTCCACAGTACATCGATGTTGTCGCCAGTGGTCGGCGGAAGGTGCACGTGCCCGTCGACCTGGGACCGGACCGCAGCGACGCACGGATGCACGCCAAGACCGTAGGATCCTACGCAGTGCCGTAGGGGACCGCACCGCCACTTCCCAGCAAATTAGGGACACTGTTGCTCCTGGGGTATCGGCGAGGACCATTCGCAACCGTCTCCATGAAGCTGGGCTACGGTCCCGCACACCGTTAGGCCGTCTTCCGCTCACGCCCCAACATCGTGCAGCCCGCCTCCAGTGGTGTCGCGACAGGCGTGAATGGAGGGACGAATGGAGACGTGTCGTCTTCAGCGATGAGAGTCGCTTCTGCCTTGGTGCCAATGATGGTCGTATGCGTGTTTGGCGCCGTGCAGGTGAGCGCCACAATCAGGACTGCATACGACCGAGGCACACAGGGCCAACACCCGGCATCATGGTGTGGGGAGCGATCTCCTACACTAGCCGTACACCACTGGTGATCGTCGAGGGGACACTGAATAGTGCACGGTACATCCAAACCGTCATCGAACCCATCGTTCTACCATTCCTAGACCGGCAAGGGAACTTGCTGTTCCAACAGGACAATGCACGTCCGCATGTATCCCGTGCCACTCAACGTGCTCTAGAAGGTGTAAGTCAACTACCCTGGCCAGCAAGATCGCCGGATCTGTCCCCCATTGAGCATGTTTGGGACTGGATGAAGCGTCGTCTCACGCGGTCTGCACGTCCAGCACGAACGCTGGTCCAACTGAGGCGCCAGGTGGAAATGGCATGGCAAGCCGTTCCACAGGACTACATCCAGCATCTCTACGATCGTCTCCATGGGAGAATAGCAGCCTGCATTGCTGCGAAAGGTGGATATACACTGTACTAGTGCCGACATTGTGCATGCTCTGTTGCCTGTGTCTATGTGCCTGTGGTTCTGTCAGTGTGATCATGTGATGTATCTGACCCCAGGAATGTGTCAATAAAGTTTCCCCTTCCTGGGACAATGAATTCACGGTGTTCTTATTTCAATTTCCAGGAGTGTATATAGGTTCACTAGAATCCGTAATCAAAACTTAATAAAAAGAGAAACTTTCAGATTTACCTGCAAACAAGTATAAGCTAAAATTTCACCCTGACCAGTACGTGTATTCTGCTCCCTCGTTCACGACAGTTGGTACATAGCTTCCAAATTTCATTGCAGGATAGTATTTGCGGCGAGTTGTGTGTTAGTAAAAAAGCGGCATGATTGTTTTTATCCTCCCGCCACATTTTTAGCAGTATTTTTGGAGCAGTTTCGCTGAAATCACTAAACGTTGTAAGGGATAGGAAGCAATCGCCTTGAGCGCGGTACATAGAAGTACCATGTCTCATAGCTTAATTTTCAAAAAGAAGTGTTTGACGTTAAGGAAGAATAGTTTAGATCGCTACCCTCTCGTAAAATATATGATTGCAGTAGGGTATAAAACTGGAAATTTTGTACTTAATTTTGTATGTAACATACCACTGGAGATCTAATAATCATAATAAATTACGTCTCTCCTTTAACAAAATATGGAGTTGACGGTTTGATAGTACTGTAACATTCTCATTCTCACCCCTTTGGTGTTCTAGGGTTAAATGCAGTTAGTGAACATAATTAAATATGGCCATTTATGTCACTGTTTTATCAAAGTCCTGTCGAGAAGGACCTCCGAGCTGTGTGCTTCCTCATGCTGACACTTCACAACTTAAAATTATTTTAATCACTCCCACACTCTTCTTAAGGTACTTGTTTTTAACTACGTTAATGCGAATGTATGGCCTAATGACCTCATCGTTAAGTTCCTACAACTCTAGATCTTTACAGTCAAGGTCTTTAGTTTGTGCCATGGCTGTTTCATTTCTTGTGGAGCACATTAGATGTCTATGGCCTTGTTATTCGTTTTGGTGAATTTTCTTCCTCTGCAGGCATTCTGTAAACAATGCTGTATGTTCTTTTTGTATTACTTTTTCTCCAGCTTGGCCGTTTTCACTGAAACACCATCTCCGAGCGCTTTTTCTTTTCTTCGTGCCTCGAAGGTCTTTATTCAACATTTTTACAAAAAAATAAAAAAGACAGATGCAAACATTCCTGGATTTCTATAATGTATCGGAATTGAAACACATGCAAAGCCACAGAAGCACGATGTGTATCCACCTACGGAGAGAGAATTCACTTCCAGTATCAAGTTCACGTCCGAAAAATGAGTTAAGTGAGTAATGCTAAGCAAACCTGCTGGATTCTCCTGCACTTCAAATTCATCGTGGCTTTGAAACTGAAGACCCGTTAAGGTCCTTACACCATGAAATTAACAAAGTGATACAGGGGAAAAACAAATTTAGGCTATTTACCTGCCATTAGGCAATTATATGACATGCCCATTTAAATAAACAGCAACTATACTCATACCACAGCTGGAAAATAATATTAATCACCGGGGGAACATGGATAACTTAAGGGACTGGGTATAGACGGAATTTAGTCAAGATTTGCACGATTAAGGTTCTGATATTGCCAGCCTTAAGTGTCCTAAATCCATGTTTCACGGCGTATCTCTTGGTTTAATTGTGTACACCACACATGAGTTTTCGTACCTGATTGACAGGACAGATCAGATCAGACGATATATCCAAAAGTCCTCAGCCGTCTTTTGATGTTAGTCGCTTATTGCGTCGCTCTACTCGCAATGCTTCGTGTCAGCTCAGGCGCTCTCAGAAGCAGGATGGTCCGATGTTTGACCCGGCACCCATGTTGACCCATTGTCAGGGGATGTCCATTTGTTTTATTATTGTGCTCTATATACTCCAGAATATCTTTTTCGTATACTAATCCTTACCTGTCCGCTCGCCTTCCAGTTCCCACCGGCCCCTCCTACTTTCTCTTCCATCAATAAGTCAATGCCGAAGCTGATAATTCACTAACTTAACTCCTCTTCTGGTTGGAGTTTCTCATGTGCGTTTTTCTCCCTAGTTCTTTCTAATAGTCTTTACACTCTTTGTAAGTGTATATGTAAATCCTTCGATTGCACCGCATTTCAAATTCTTCCAATTTCTTCTAATCCGATTTTCGCACAATCCATCTTTGACCAACACAAAAGCCATGCTTAGTCTTAGGAACTATAGCAGTTTCACGGCTGTTCAATATAAAATGTCGAATCAAAACACCTTCCAACGTCTAAATTTCCAGTTTTTTATTTGTGCAACCAGTTTCAGCGCTACATTTGGTCATCTTCAGACCGCTGTGTAAAGACAGCAATGGAACAGTCTGAAACACCTAACAAAATGGGGCAGTGTAAGTATTATATGCAGTGGTAATATAGTGCATTGTAACAATTAATAATACAAATTTGTAATCATAAAAAAGAACAATATTAACCGCCGTCAATATTGCATGTTATGAATAGATAATCACGGTGTAATGCTAATGTCAATGTCCGTGAAACATCTGGAGCAAAACGATCGCAGTCATAAACTGATGAGTGCAAACTGATAATACGGTATTTATTTGTGTTGTCATACAATAGTAAAACCACTTGCTGGGGGTCAGACTCACTATCTGTATCACCATATTCGATCTACTAATAAAACAAGAATATAAAGTAACATCAAAGCAATCTGTAACTCATCGACTCATTAGGTGCCACCTATTTAATAAACACATTTTAATGAACCAAACTGTGAATCTAATGTAATATACCGTAACGAATTCCCACTAAGCAGTAAACATTGAAATGTAGAGAAAAAAATCATAACCGTCATTATCATGAAAGTGAGAAGTTTGGTGGTAGCCAAACGTGTGGCTGGGCGATATACCAAACAATAAACTATGATATAAGTCTAAAGAAGAGTACTGCAATAAATACGTAGTACATTAAGAAGACATTTTCATCGGAACAACCCAGGGCATGTAGCCCTTAAGCAGGATAAGGCAAACGAAAGTATGACCCAAGACCAGAACAACCAAAAAAGATGTATAAGGGTTACGGTTGCCACATCTATCTGGGACCTCGTTGGGACACTGAGATGGGGGTGCAGAATTGACGTAAAATTTATTTAATATAATTACTTTTTATTTAGAACACAGTTACATGGGGCTTACTGCGACAGAAGTAGTTGGTGCAGCATATTTTTCGGGAGGTTTCACCTTTTTCAGCAAGTCTTTTATCCTTTTTCCGTAATTATAAAATTCCATGCAGATCAGCTTGTAGTTAAACTGGCACTGTAAGACTGATTCCACAGTCGCTGGTAGCAGGTGATTTCTTTCATCTGTCCACTGGCCGACATCAGCGAAAATACTCTTTCCACAGTGACGTGTCCGGGAATAGAAAATAAACACTTGCATAATTTTAGCATTTGGGATTTGCGTTCAGGATTTTCGGTTTCCTTAAGAAAGTAAGTCCGCCTTTCTTCGATGCAGTGTTTAGACATCCATTCTTCCAAGTCATGCTGTTTCTAGAAAGCCCTTTAGATACTCATATTCCTGAAAACAATTGTCGCTTGAAACCTTCACACCATTTTTAGACAGATATATAATTGTGTTTTCAACCGTCAAACAATCTGTGGTTCCAGATAGCGTTATCCAACCAAATACTTGATATTTATTAAAAGAAACAGCCCACTTCTCGTAGTAATCAAATGCTATAGTATAGAAAGCCATTGTATCTTCCTTAAATTTAGAAATCTAATTATTTCTTTGTTAGGTTTCTCATTTTTTAATTTGTTGAAATTCATCTTTGTTTGCATGCTAATAAAACTGGCAGTCTTCCTTTCATTCACATTTCTTTGAGTGTCGATTAATATATTTCTTATTTCGATTATCGAGACTTTATTCTTCACGCTTCATTTTTTTTCAATCAGAGCCAAGTTTGACCGCAGAAACATGAAGTAAGTTTCACTAATTGGACTACTGAAAAAATTCTGAAATTATTGTAGGTGGCCTATCTTTGGCGTCAAGCTGTTTTAATGGAATCCAAAGCTGAAGAATTCTCCCAACTATGGACATTAACGACAGCCATCTTTCTTTTTGAGTGAGATAGAAGAGTTTGTTGATGGACATCAACATCAAAGTATACATCCGCAGTAACCACTATGAAACATTACTAACTTGCACTCGCTGTTCGTACTACGTATAGAATGAATCGTCTTATCAGATCGCTATTCAAATGGGAACTACATGATTCTTCCGCATGGCGGTGTTTAAATAGTTCCAGCCCCTTACTACTGGAAAAGTCTGGTATTTTCTCGAATGATGACGCTAGATCTAGAATATGCTTGCATCGCCGACACAGACTACGCAAAATGCAACGTCATCTGTGAAACGACCTTGTCAACATTAACTTGTAAAGATAAATAAAACTGAGGCTGCATTTACATGCTAACAGATGGCGTTACTTCGTATTTGAGCCAAGCTCGTCACAGTATTTTGCAAAATCGGGACAAAACTGTGTGTTGTCGACACAAGTAGGTTCGTAACGGTGTCGGTCCACATATCTCGGGACGGATGGCAACCCTAGTCAAGGTATGCTATACAGTGAGTAATATGTCAGTTGGTACCTTTATGAGTAGGTGGTTAAGTGAGAATATGGATTCAAGGATATAGTAGAACACTGTGTCGGGTATTATCGTGCATTAGAGGTACAGGTGTGCACTCTGAATATACCCATGTTAAATAAAAATGGTGTAGACGCGTGAAAACGAACAGCCATGTTCCATCAAAACAATGTAATGAGGGGAGAACTCACAACATTAATATCATAGTGTCAATAAATGTAGACTTACTGCATAGTTTATAGTTTGGTGTATCATACAGCCACACGCTTACCTGCCAACAGAGTTCCCACTTTCATGATAATGCTGGTTACGACGTTTTCCGTAAATTTCAGTACTTACTGCTTGGTGGAATTTCGTTGCGGTGTAATACGTTAGATACATAATTTGATTCATTAAAACTGTTTCTATTAAATAGGTGGCATTTTATGAGTCTGATTGACATTCTGCACTGATGTTACTTTATATTCTTGTTTTATTGGTTGTTGTTAGTACATCGAACATAGTGATACAGATAGTTAACGTGAGTTTGACCTTCAGCGAGTGGTTTTATGATTTATTTTACTCCACATGTTTTAGGGGGATTGACATTAGCAATACACCGTGATTATCTATGCATAACATGCTATATTGACCTCCTTTACGTATGTTTTTACGATTGTATGACATATGTATTTTGTTTCCTAGTATAAATGAATACAGTGTAACTGTTCTCTAGTTTTATTCCTTCGTTTATCTTTAACGTTCATGGTACTCCCTGTACAGTTCGGTATTGTTACGTGTTACTATATACTGTGTTGCCACTGTATGCAGTACTTACACCGCCCCTTTCGTTATGTATTTCGCACTGTTACCAATGTTGTCTTTAGATAGAACTATTACTCAAAATAACTGGGAATTTAAGCGTCTGAGGGTGTTTTGATTCGACATTTTCCACTTCAATTTCAGGTCAGTCATTGTCAATCTAATGATAAAAGAAGTATTCTTCGCCTTCGTCATTGTACTTTTGATATATTCCTTATTTAAGACTGCGGGAAAAGCGTTAACATCCTGACAATTCAACAAGTCAGATTGCTTACTTTCGGTGTTAGGCACAAACTACTCTCCGGATGAAGTATACGCATGTTCTACGTCGCTGCAGTCGCCCAGAGACTGGTCGATAATGAACGAGAGGTCAGCTGCGGCAGACTGTCCCTTGGAAAAGGGATTTATAAGCGCGAAAGTCCTAGGCATTGATTGTAAACTCCACTTTGTGTATGAAATTCGCAAGGAAAATTTTACAAATGTCCTTTTAAGGCTCACTGGTAGTGCATTCATTGGTTTCCGACATTATTATCCGTCGGTTGATAGGAACTGCGACATTTAGGATCACGTGATACCACAATTTCCTTCCATGAAGACGTAACTTAAAAGCCTGCTCATGTTGGCAATTACTAAGCAAAATTCAAGAAACTTTACTTTAGTGCGTAGTTGTGAAAACTGCCTCACTGTGCATTACAGACTGATCTGCCACAGATGAGAGACGGTTACGTTCGAAGAAACCATCACTCTAGGGAAATGAAGTTTCTTGCGACGATGTCCTTAGAATATTCTTTGCCGTCTTTGAGCGTCAGAGTTTAGAATGAGCTCCAGCTTTCGATTATTTCCTCTGACACGTGCAACTGATTGTCAGCACTACTAATGATGACCTTGTTGTTGTTGTTGTTGTTGTTGTTGTTGTCTTCAGTCCTGAGACTGGTTTGATGCAGCTCTCCACGCTACTCTATCCTGTGCAAGCCTCTTCATCACCCAGTACCTACTGCAGCCTGCATCCTCCTGAATCTGCTTTGTGTATTCATCTCTTGGTCTCCCTCTACAATTTTTACCCTCCACGCTGCCCTCCAATGCTAAATTGGTGATCCCTTGATGCCTCAGAACATGTCCTACCAACCGATCCCTTCTTCTGGTCAAGTTGTGCCACAAACTTCTCTTCTCCCCAATCCTTTTCAATACTTCCTCATTAGTTATGTGATCTACCCATCTAATCTTCAGCATTCTTCTGTAGCACCACATTTCGAATGCTTCTATTCTCTTTTTGTCCAAACTATTTATCGTCCATGTTTCACTTCCATACATGGCTACACTCCATACAAATACTTTCAGAAATGACTTCCTGACACTTAAATGTTGACCTTATATTACCAAGAATTGACGTATGCTTGGGCGACGTACGTCACTGCGGCATTCAGAAGTCATGGAATCTGAATATGTCGCCAGTGATTATGTCGATTCTTGCTATGCAGCAATTTATTTCACTGTACTCTCTATCTTTCCTCAATAATTTAAAATAGCCGTATTTGAGGTCAGTTACCTTGTGATTTTGCGATTATTATCGCTGTTGTGTGATCCATATGTTCTTCCACAATCTTTTTTATCAGATAATGTGCCACCTACGTAACATGGTGCTGGCTGTATTGTATATACGCCAATCGCCAATTACTTTATTATTTATTATTATTTTGAGCTTTTCCTCGTTACAGAGGCTTATCTCTAACATAATACTTTACTTGGAAATTACAATACAAACAATAAATGTTATTAAAATACATTTTCAAAATATTCCTCCAGGTGATTCGATCTTGTGTGTCCTCTTCCTCTGCGCCCATTCCCCTCATTGTGTGCTGTACATTTTGGAGCCAGGTGGCCATAGGTCGTCGTCTTCTTCTCCCCTCCGGTTCCCACTCCAGTATCAATTTTGGTATTCTGGCTTCCTCCATTCGTCGTACATGCCCGTACCACTGTAATTTCTTCCTATCCATTACGTCATATATTCTTTCCTTTATTTCCATTCTCCTTATTACTTCGGTGCTCCTTATTTTTTCTTTCCTGGAGATTCTTGCCGATCTTCTCCAGACGTCCATCTCTAGAGCTTGTAATTTTTTTAATGTGCTTCACGTTAATTGTCCAGGTCTCCGTTCCATACAGAACCACACTCTGAAATATGGATTTGTATATTAATTTTTTAGTTCTGCTCATTACATTCCTGCTCCATAAGACTGAGTTAAGCGTCCCAATGACCCTCCGTCCGCTATTAAATCTCTTATTGATTTCTGATTCTGATTTTCCCTCGATTTCTAAAATGGATCCCAAATAACAAAGTGTTCGTCTTTTTGATTTTCTTTCCTTCAATGTATAGCTCATGTGAATCATTAGTCAAGTATTCTGTTTTTTGGTAATTAATCTTCAAACCCCAAGTTTTGTATGCTACTGCTAGTTGATTGCACATATAGTTAGCAACCTCCCCATCTTGTGCTACGACTACTTGATCATCAGCAAACAATAAATGATGTACGTAAACTCCATCTCTTATTTATAATCCAATACTATTACATCTACGAGACCATGTTTAAGGCTAATATCTATATAGATTTTAAATAATGATGGTGACATGGGACAGCCCTGTAAAAGGCCTTTGCTTGTTCTAAATTTCTGTGAAAGTTTATTACCAACTTTCACTTGGCAAATGTTATCTTTATACAGGGCTATTACAAATGATTGAAGCGATTTCATAAATTCACTGTAGCTCCAATCATTGACATATGGACACGACACACTACAGATACGTAGAAAAACTCAAAGTTTTGTTCGGCTGAAACCGCACTTCAGGCTTCTGCCGCCAGAGCGCTCGAGAGCGCAGTGAGACAAAATGGCGACAGGAGCTGAGAAAGCGTATGTCGTGCTTGAAATGCACTCACATCAGTCAGTCATAACAGTGCAACGACACTTCAGGACGAAGTTCAACAAAGATCCACCAACTGCTAACTCCATTCAGCGATGGTATGCGCAGTTTAAAGCTTCTGGATGCCTCTGTTAAGGGGAAATCAACGGGTCGACCTGCAGTGAGCGAAGAAACGGCTGAACGCGTGCGGGCAAGTTTCACGCGTAGCCCGCGGAAGTCGACGAATAAAGCAAGCAGGGAGCTAAACGTACCACAGCCGACGGTTTGGAAAATCTTACGGAAAAGGCTAAAGCAGAAGCCTTACCGTTCACAATTGCTACAGGCCCTGACACCCGATGACAAAGTCAAACGCTTTGAATTTTCGGCGCGGTTGCAACAGCTCATGGAAGAGGATGCGTTCAGTGCGAAACTTGTTTTCAGTGATGAAGCAACATTTTTTCTTAATGGTGAAGTGAACAGACACAATGTGCGAATCTGGGCGGTAGAGAATCCCCACGCATTCGTGCAGCAAATTCGCAATTCACCAAAAGTTAACGTGTTTTGTGCAATCTCACGGTTTAAAGTTTACGGCCCCTTTTTCTTCTGCGAAAAAAAACGTTACAGTACACGTGTATCTGGACATGCTGGAAAATTGGCTCATGCCACAACTGGAGACCGACAGCGCCGACTTCATCTTTCAACAGGATGGTGCTCTACGGCACTTCCATCATGATGTTCGGCATTCCTAAACAGGAGATTGGAAAACCGATGGATCGGTTGTGGTGGAGATCATGATCAGCAATTTATGTCATGGCCTCCACGTTCTCCCGACTTAACCCCATGCGATTTCTTTCTGTGGGGTTATGTGAAAGATTCAGTGTTTAAACCTCCTCTACCAAGAAACGTGCCAGAACTGCGAGCTCGCATCAACGATGCTTTCGACATATCGAAAATTTGTGAATGCGTAAAAAAACTGAGTTTTTGTATGTGTGTGCAAAGCATTGTGAAAATATCTCAAATAATAAAGTTATTGTAGAGCTGTGAAATCGCTTCAATCATTTGTAATAACCCTGTACATCTGTTGTATTATTTTAATCAAGGAAGGGTTTATGTTTGCCATATGTAGTGCTCTCCAAAGTAATTTTCTTGGAACAGTATCATACGCTTTTTCTAGATCTATGAAAATTAATCCTATATTTGATTTTTCCCTATGTTTCTCCAAAATCTGTCGTAATGTGAAAATATGGTCTACACATGATCTCCAATCGCCAATTTAAAACAAAAAAAAAAAAAAATCAAAAATCGAGATATGCGATGGGGGAAGGAAACAACTATGCTTATTTCTCTGAGTCCTCTTCAGCGTCGAGAGACCGCTTCCGTGTACCTTAAAGTTGTCTCACACTGCTACGAGAAAAGCCAATGTGACAGAATACCAATAGGTCGAAGTATGGGACAAGATTTTTACAGAAGTTTTATACCTGCTGATCCGTCTAAATGTAATTAGTTGTGCAGTTGGTGTTCTGCGCAATGTACTAAAACTGCACGAATGGACTGACCACTATAGTTGCAGTATCTTAAGAATTACGTCACCTAACGTCCGTCGGTCTATCACAGACCGACTGTTGCTTACAAACGATCACCACATTGGAACACTCGCCTTTCACTTGATTCTGACGATGTGAAAAGTCATAGAAAACTTACTGAAATTTGACCGAACAAAAGACGAAGAATATTTTAGCCTATAATTTACTCTCGATTACAGCTTCCCTAAATAGCGCGAGTCCACACATGTCTTACGACTGAACAGAAACAACAATTTCAAAAAAATAACAAGTAGTAGCTGTCCCAAGTACGTCGAGCGACGCCAAATCCTTTTAAATAACAGAGACAACTTAAGCTGAACTGTATGAAGTCTCACAAGATTGTTACAGACCGCGAAAGCAGGCCTACAGGTTAACTAGCAGAACTTTCCTTGGAGTAACAATGTTAAGAACGAATGTGCATCAACAGCGTAATCACGCGTCATGTGGTTTGATATCAGGTGTATCTGCGACAACCACAACAGCCACCATCAAAAGTTTTTGCATTACACGTCCATTTCTCACTGCCATAACTCAAAACTGGCAGTGTGCATTGACTGCAACCTTCTATTTTCAAATGTACCATCAGACTTTTAAAAACTCAATTCAGATTATTTAAATTTCTTCAGGCCATTTTAACCTCATTTGTTTTGCTATCCATCAGGTCATTGCCTTCAACTGACGTAAATATAAAACCACATCAACTCTAAGACTGCTTTGCTAGTATATACATTATCTCTTAATACTATTTTAGTGTAGTAGCAAGCGATTTTCAGACCTTCCTCAACTCTCCAGCGGACCCAGAATTATAACCTTTAGTTGCTGTATGAAAGACATAAAATTGAACCCCCACTCATCAGCTACGCTTTACTGCAATATTCCACAACACATTGACAAGTGTCAATAGTTTTAAGTGTCACTTCTTTCTTCTTTATACCGCACATTTACTTAACTTGGGTCCAATGGAACTTCTGGCTTACGTTGTAGTGTCATTAAATTAGATTGGTTTGTACTCAATTACATTTTGTTGGAATTCAGAGAATACATTACTGGCACGCACACACACACACACACACACACACACATTGTTGTGATTCCAGAAAATACTTTGTTACAAGTTGCAACTCTGTTCAACTGTTGGACAGCGTACCCCTGCTTTGTGTAATAGAGCGAAATATTACAGCACCTGGTTACGAGTGTGTGATGCAGTAAAGAAATGCTTGTTGTTGTTCTTTGCTGTACAGCAGTGTTCTGTTTTACATTCGATACTCATTTGGAAGTAAGTATTTTGTAACAATAAAGTATTTTGTAACAATAAAAAGATCAGCAGTTATATCCCTACAGTACACAGAAAAAGAGAGTACTTGCGTTACTATTTCATTATTTTTCATATAGTGGTTTGGAACCTACATCTAGCAATTGGAGCAGGAAACAGGGCAAATTTAGAAATCAGTTGTTACTCAGTGGGTTGCTGTACATCACGGTTTCCTTTCAGAGGTAAGAGCCGCTTCGGATGAAAACCATAAGTTGTTCTTCAGACAGCGGCATGTAAGTCTCTGGATGAAGAACAGGCTAACAGTGGTGGTGGTGGTGAAGGATGATGATGAAATTGTGAGATGAACAAACCTAGAGGCAAGAATAGTTTGTGAACCAAGAAAAATAAACTGGCATAATCTAGAGAAAAAAATGTTCGCCTTCTGTGAAATTTTGCTTCATACTGGAGCAAATGAATGCTGGGATGCTCCAATAAGCTAGCTTTTCTGAGAAATTATTCCATTCCATTATACAGAGCTACAATGCCCATGAGTCAGTCAGACGCAATAAGAAGATTCACTACATTTGATGACTAGAGAAGCTAGATTACATACTGATCAGCTTGCTACTATGTACGAGGGCAGTTCAATAAGTAATGCAACACACTTTTTTTCTGAAACAGGGGTTGTTTTATTCAGCATTGAAATACACCAGGTTATTCCCCAATCTTTTAGCTACACAACACTATTTTTCAACGTAATCTCCATTCAATGCTACGGCCTTACGCCACCTTGAAATGAGGGCCTGTATGCCTGCACGGTACCATTCCACTGGTCGATGTCGGAGCCAACGTCGTACTGCATCAATAACTTCATCATCCGCGTAGTGCCTCCCACGGATTGCGTCCTTCATTGGGCCAGACATATGGAAATCCGACGGTGCGAGATCGGGGCTGTAGGGTGCATGAGGAAGAACAGTCCACTGAAGTTTTGTGAGCTCCTCTCGGGTGCGAAGACTTGTGTGAGGTCTTGCGTTGTCATGAAGAAGGAGAAGTTCGTTCAGATTTTTGTGCCTACGAACACGCTGAAGTCGTTTCTTCAACTTCTGAAGAGTAGCACAATACACTTCAGAGTTGATCGTTTGACCATGGGGAAGGACATCGAACAGAATAACCCCTTCAGCGTCCCAGAAGACTGTAACCATGACTTTACCGGCTGAGGGTATGGCTTTAAACTTTTTCTTGGTAGGGGAGTGGGTGTGGCGTCACTCCATTGATTGCCGTTTTGTTTCAGGTTCGAAGTGATGAACCCATGTTTCATCGCCTGTAACAATCTTTGACAAGAAATTGTCACCCTCAGCCACATGACGAGCAAGCAATTCCGCACAGATGGTTCTCCTTTGCTCTTTATGGTGTTCGGTTAGACAACGAGGGACCCAGCGGGAACAAACCTTTGCATATCCCAACTGGTGAACAATTGTGACAACACTACCAACGGAGATGTCAAGTTGAACACTGAGTTGTTTGATGGTGATCTGTCGATCATCTCGAACGAGTGTGTTCGCACGCTCCGCCATTGCAGGAGTCACAGCTGTGCACGGCCGGCCCGCACGCGGGAGATCAGACAGTCTTGCTTGACCTTGCAGCGATGATGACACACGCTTTGCCCAACGACTCACCGTGCTTTTGTCCACTGCCAGATCACCGTAGACATTTTGCAAGCGCCTATGGATATCTGAGATGCCCTGGTTTTCCGCCAAAAGAAACTCGATCACTGCCCGTTGTTTGCAACGCACATCCGTTACAGACGCCATTTTAACAGCTCCGTACAGCGCTGCCACCTGTCGGAAGTCAATGAAACTATACGAGACGAAGCGGGAATGTTTGAAAATATTCCACAAGAAATTTCCGGTTTTTTCAACCAAAATTGGCCGAGAAAAAAAATGTGTTGCATTACTTACTGAACTGCCCTCGTACTATGTACGACAAATTTGTACAGGAGTGTGCAGGAAAGTAATGATACCTAAAATGTTATGGTCGACAAACAACTAGTTCCGTTTAGGAGCTGTTGTGGATTTGTGCAAAATATATCAAATAAGCCTGGAAAGTATGGAATGAACATATTCTGGTTCTGTAAAGCTGAAACTGGTTATACCTTTGGTGGTAATTTGTATACAGGACGAGAACCAAATGAACAACAGGAAAGTTTGGGCCTAACAACAGCGAAGAACCTTGCAGGCAATATTGTTGGTATAGCCAGAAGTGTTCCAGCAGATAACTGTTTTACAAGTGTACCACTGACAGGACATCTCGTGAGCACAAACCTAACTTTTTTAAGAACAATGACGATGAATAAAAGAGAAACTCTACAAGAGATGAAGCCAACTAGTAGCAAACAAACTCAAGTCTGTCTACTTTTACGAGCGAAACTGTGGGTTAGCTTTTCGCCAAAGAATCCGAAGTACCATGCACCACGATAACTACACGTGAACAACAGCCAAAACGGAAGCCGGAGACTGTGAAATTTTATAACCAAACGAAGGGTGGTGCAGATGTAATGGATCAGCTAGTGCACATTCATACATGCAAAAGACAAACTAAACGCTCGTCCACAGCTATCTGGTGAAAAATAATATATGTTTGCACTCTAAAATTCTTTATTCTTCACGCAACGCAACAGCCCACGTATCACAAACAGCTTTTGCAAGAAAGAAAATTTTCATTAAGGCACTTTTCAATGGAGTTGATCCTACCATTTATGATCTAAAGATCTTCTAAAATACCTTTGTACAGAAATTCATATATCTTAGTATGGAGAAGTTTATTACTACCCCTCAAACACAAAACAACAGTATGAATAGCAACAGCACAGTGGGTTATCATCAGAAGAGAGAGTCTTCATTGCATCCTGCTTCAAAGAACAGTAAAGTCTGCGTGCCGTAAGTACACAAAACGTGTGGAAGGACCATAGCAGTGTGGTGTGCAACAACAGTAAAAATGAATGTGATGCTTTTTTGCTTAGTAATTTGTTCTTTGTCAACACCATAAATGCCAGCCGCTGTGGCCGAGCGGTTGTAGGCGCTTCAGTTTGAAACCGCGCGACCGTTACGGTCGCAGGTTCGAATCCTGCCTCGGGCCTGGATGTGTGTGATGTCCTTAGGTTAGTTAGGTTTAAGTAGTTCTAAGTTCAAGGGGACTGATGACCTCAGATGTTAAGTCCCATTGTGCTCACAGCCATTTGAACCATTTAGCCAACACCATAAACGATTTGGGAATAGTTTGTGAAAATATTGGTGGCTTATGTTTTAGTTTCCATGATGTAATTTATTCAAAGAAAATTATTCAGGATTGAAAATATACTGTTTTTAATTTAATTAAACTATTACAAATGATATCAATATGTCATATTATACTGCGAAACCTCCAAATATTCGTGTATGATAATATTCACAAAATATTTGCTTTCATTTAAAGTCTCCTATTAGACATAATGGGTCCAGTGGGTCCTGGGTATGTAAATGTGCGAAAGACGTAGGTCGTGCGTTAAAGGGTTAAAACATGCATTGGTTAATTAAAAGAGAATGGCCAAAATATTATGAGGAATACATAGGAACAACGTAAAATTAAGTTTATGTATGAAGAAAACACCACACATCATAAGAATAGAAGCACATGGTCCATTATATTTTAATCTTTATGAAACAATAATCTTGTCTGTGTTCCTTATGTTTTAGAAGAACCTGTGAATGAAGAGCACGTTCTATTAACTTTATATTCTAGACCAAACACTGATCTGTGGCGATATGAGGGGGAGAAAAACATCTGACATGTTCTTTTTTTTCCATCCAAAAATACTGCTACAATATTTCTTCCGCCAGTCAGCAGGTTAGTTCTGGGCACAGTTTACTGCACTGTTACTAATCTTCCTACGTTCTACGATTAGATACAGAGGGTGGAAGTAAAATTTCCTTCTGGTTCTCTCATCGGGTAACAAACTTCCCGGTGGATCTTTCCTATGCGACTTGACGATGTGATTGTTAAGTTTCGAACGTGACGTTAAAAAAATGATTTTACGTCTTTAAGATTACAAAGAGTCATCAATCTCACCTCTCTTTTGCCACGTTGCAGTTTCTTATTCACGGCCTGTTTTCCGCTTTTCATACGCTGCTTACGAGGCCGTTGTCCTTCGTGAGTCGCGGTATCGCATGCGTTACGTTTTGACAGCGATCCGCCGCATTGATTTTCGTCACTACTATACTGTTCAATGATGTCATACACTCTCCCTGAGTCAACTTTCTGCTTTGGCATCTTGAAGGAAACTAACACAGACTGGAGAACGCCACAGGCTGCACACGACACTGTCAGTGACGCACTGAACCTCAAACTGCCTCTGTTCATAGTGCGACGAGGAGATAATTGGCGCGACCTATTTAGCAGCAGGTAACAACACTCGCCGTGCAGTTGAAACTAGTGTTTTCTTCCTTAGAGTGTGGAAGAAGAAAAACGATGTAAGCGCCATAATGAATAAAGCTGCAACCAAAAGCTTTAACGAGTGTTCATTTGAAGTCTACTTTACGTGGTAGGTCATTTATATTTATTTTGAAATTAAAAATATTTAGAATGAGCAACAAAATTTCCTAGCTATAGTGATAACACTTACGTAAGTTATTTATGATTTCTGAAGATTAAGTATTTATGGCTCGACTGCTGTAATGGACGTGAGGTTGGGGTCGATTAGAACAATCATGCCTGAAGCACTGTTCAACATAATTCAGTAGAAATCGATAACAACCCGAATCAAAACAAAATGTAAGCCATCTTCCACGTCGACAATACCACAGTCATCCAAGAGAGGTAGGTTATCGTTAGATATCTCATCGAGATCGAGGTCATCAGTCATAACGCTAGCTCGTATGATCAAGGATGAAGGACATCATCCGTGTTATTGTTTAAGTTGGGGAAAGTGGGGTAACTCAATTCACATAAATTATTTTCAGGGATCAATAAGTTTGCAAAATTAAAGTTATTCAGATCTCTTATGTATTCAACAACAAGATACTAGTCTGGTTTAAGCATAAAATAAACCAGTGCAGCATAAAAAATAATGAACCTAGTTCGGTACAAAAAAAACTGTTTTTATCCCGCCCATTGGTTAAAACTGGGTAGCCAAAGCAAAATGGTTTATTCTGTAGTACAAAAATATAAGAAAACAAAGAAATCCTTAAATATATTATCAAGGGATATGACAAATTTTGTTTCACTATCAAAACTCGTTCTTAATAAAGAACAATAATTCAAAATATCTCACTAGTACAGGCAAAGTTCTCAACTCCTCCTAATAAAAAATCGAATACACACTTCATTAACAACAGATATAGACGAAGCAGTTCTCTTTTTCCTCAGCACTGGAACATTGTTCATGAGATACACACTGGATCCATCCCTCCTTTGATAAGGAATCTGAATGAAGCCCATCACAAAATCCGCATGCTTCGTCTGGATTTTCACCTGATGAAGTCTAAAGAATTTTGTTGTCTCAATTTTATTTATTTCGAATAGTCTAATCTTTCCAGCTGTCGTTTTCTGCTACTTCGCCTTCGTTACAGCTTGACCATTTTGTCTCTCCCCTGTAAAAAGTTTTAGTTTTGAGTTTCTCATTTCAGAATCCTGGCTTTATTTTCAATTTCCAAATCATTTTCGTATGGAGAGGTGGTCAGATTTACTGTTTTGCTCTTTCTCCTGTTGGTGATTACTCTGCGCTATCTACCAAGAACTGTTTTGGAGGAGCCATTACAAGCTATTTTCAAGCCGATTTCGCCCCATCCACTCTATCCGATGTCTACAGCCCTAGATTGAACAAATGAAAGTTAGCATTCACATCACGTACACCATAAAAACATTGATTAAACGTGATTAATAGAAATAGTTAATTAACAGTTTTTATACGGTAATGATATTGGGAAATTCCCACAGAAGCGCCAACATTGAAGAAAGTTTCCGCAAGAACTTTAAAATGCTCCACCTTTCATGGTCAGCTGCTAAGAAATGAGCACACTGCAAGAAAAAAAGGCACCCAAGAATCGCCTAAATCGAAATTAATCCAGAGGAAAACCAGTTTCAGTTTTTACACACAGTCACTGCATCCTTGGTCGCGAAATTCCTACCAGCGACAGATGCTTGCCTTTGTGAGATCCAGTGAAGCCTTGCGGCCTTGAAATCAATCAAAGACGTAAACAGATCCTGCCGTAACTATCACTGGCAATAAAAGCTGGCTGAATATGCATCACAGCAGTTTACGTGCAACCACTCTGACTGCCAGTCTGCCAACATATGACCACTTTTCTACCCATAAGAATCTGAATTTCTCCAGTTACGTATTGAGCGACCCGTTCAACGTAGAAACTTTTATTATTACGCAAACGATTCAAGTCCAAACAATGTTTCTGACTAGTAATAACACGCATGCAAAGTATTAATTTGGATGACCAATGACTGTAGTATAATAGGAACTTCTTTTACGAAGCGAAGTACTTTCTGATAAGCATTCGAGAGCTCTGATAAATGGCACGTTAAACTTGCTGACGTTTGCACCGGAACTTTTCGCCAAAAAGGGGCACTGTTTCGGACCAGCCGTACTCCAGAGGCATTAGTCTTCACGATTAGCATATTTTCTAACTCTCGCGAACAGTTTCACTGTTACATTGTAATAAACGCCCTTTCATTAGTGTATTCTTTTTGATAGTTCTCCGATGTAGTTAGGAAAGTACGTTACGGCGCAGAAATAGCGTTGCCTATAGGAGAGAAAGTTCTCTAAAATGTTCACTCCCAAGATATGTTGGCCAATGGCCCATACTGCTCGACAGCAAGTTCACTTTCCTGCCGTATAGGCATTTGGCGCGACAGTTTTTGCAGTCATCTAGACTTGTCTCCGATTTCAAGGTCGACACGATTCAGTGGAATCGTGAAAGGGAAGCTTTTCTCTCACGAGCCCGTGGCAGGTAGCGCAGTATTTAAAACACTGGTCTCGTAGTCTGGAGGAATAAGATTTAATTGACCTTCAGAGCGTCCTGGTCTCGCATTCAAGAGGGACGAGATTTAACTGACCTTCCGAGCATCCTGATTTAGTTTCAAGTACTGGACAAACTACAATACTTGCGTCCATGCGTACGATTACTTGTGGTGAACCTTACTGCACCTTGAACTCCCGGAAGCATTTGAAAGTGACTCCATAATCGAAACAGTACAGTGATGGATACAAAATAACAGGAAGTTCTACATCATCAAGAAACAGCCTGTGTGGTAAAATATTCAGACAGTAATTCGTAGCTGTGAAAACTGTCGTAAACAAACTGTCTTGAATTGTTTACCAAACATCAGACGTGACCACGAGCGAAACTCGTTATAATACAATGTCCAGTCACTTTAATGAGACCACCAGTCAAATGCCTGAATAATCACCTTCTGCATCGTGGACTGCTGGAGGACGTGCAGGAAGAGTCAGTGAGCTACTGGAAGGTACCGCAGGGATGTGGAACAATACTGACTACGTATGTTTATGGATAGGGTCCGCCTTTAGCAAAATACAATTTTGTTTTTTAGCCCAAACATGTTTCACTGCAGTTGCAGCATCTTCAGTGGGCTTTTATTTTTCATCTGTGAAAGATAAAGGGTTTTCTTTGCTGTTTGTATACATGTAGCTATTAGTTTTTAAATCGTAATTACAGACATTTGAAAACACACATAAATTACGAATTCATACCTTTTTACCACATGGTGTGGTTTTTCTGATGTGTTGTTTTTCTACAGTGAGCGTTTTGTTCCATAGTTTGTGGGACAAACTGTGGAATAAAACGGTCACTGTAGGAACATATCAGAAAAACCACACCATGTGGTAAAAAGGTATGAATTCGTAATTTATGTGTGTTTTCAAATGTCTGTAATTACGATTTAAAAACTAATAGCTACATGTATACAAACAGCAAAGAAAACCCTTTATCTTTCACAGATGAAAAATAAAAGCCCACTGAAGATGCTGCAACTGCAGTGAAACATGTTTGGGTTAAAAAACAAAACTGTGTTTTGCTAGAGGCGGACCCTATCCAAAAACATACGTATTGTTAAAGCACACACGGAAGAAAAGAGCTTCAAACTCAAGATGATTATGAATGCTGACTAGTGAGACGGTCAGCTGCGCTAGGTTCGTCGGTTGATGATCCATGGCGTGAACAGCCCAATAGTGATCGTCCCACATATTGTCGATTGGGTTTAAATAGGGAGAGTTTTGTGGCCAGGGAGTATGGTAAACTCATCCTGGTGCTCTTCGAACCACGCACGTGCACTGAAAGCTGTGTCCACGCACGTGCACTGAAAACTGTGTGGCACGTTGCTTTGTCCTGCTGATAGATGCCACTGTTCCGAGGAAAAGCAAACTGCACGTAGGGGTGGACATGGTCCCCAAGGACAGATCCATACTTATATTCATCCATTGTGGCTTCCAGATTGACAAGAGCATTCACTAAGATTCCACGAAAACATTCGCCAAAACACAATATTCCGACGAGTCTTCCAGGATGCTTTCTTTCAGACGTTACCCGCTGTACACGCCAACGGCCATCTGTCTGGTGGGGCACAAAACGCGATTCATTTGAATACGCCACTTGTCTCCAATCAGTAGCCGTCCAGCTGCGTTACTGGCTGGAAAATTCCAGCCTTTGTCGCCAATGAACAGCACTCAGCATGGGTGTATGAAGCAGGCACCTGTTGCGGACGTTAATACGCAGTACCTTATAGCCGAACAGTCGTTGATGAGACACTGTTGGTAGCCCCTTGATTCATCTGGGCGGTCAATTGGTCAACATTTGCATGTCTACTCTCCCGCACACATCTCCGCAACCGTTATTGACCCCTGTCATCTATGGCCCGTGGTGCACCACAGTTCCTCAGCGTCGGTTCTGGATAGCGCATTTTGCCATGCGCGATATACTTTATCCAAGGTAGCACACAAACAGTTTACAAACTAAGCCGTTTCGGGAATGCTCCCCCCTCCCCCTCGTTGATCCAAAAGCCAATGATCTGAACCTTTCTTTTTTTTGTTTTTTTTTTTAAGTCATATAAATCGCTTCGTTTCCGCGTTACGACAGCGACTGTACTGTTTTTCGTTTTATATACCTTCCACTGTTGTGCTTCCACCTGCCGTGTGTGTCTGGTTATTGCACACTGACGTTCAACGCAGGCGGTGGTCACATTAATGTTACAGGGCTCTGTAGAACATCTATGTTACTAGGGCTTCTGTCTTATTGTAAAGCAGTCACTTCACTGGTGATATTTGACAACGGCATGGGGTAGAATTAGCCCTTGTCTCTCGACATCTAGTCCGCTAATTTACTCTAATTATTAATATAAGCTTTGGAAAGCTAAAATATGTTGAGCACAAGGCGGACAAAATTCCTATCCACAGAATTGTGAGTCACAACAACCGAAAAATCTACGTCCACATATACTATGTTAATGAACATTGCAATTATTATACCTCCAATGGTATGTTACATACACAGTGATCGAAAGTATCCGGACGCCCCGAAAAACATGCGTTTTTCATATTAGGTGCATTGTGCTGCCACCTACTGTCAGGTACTCCATATCAGCGTCCTAAGTATTCGTAAGACATCGTGAGAGGGCAGAATGCGGCGCTCCGCGGAACTCACGGAATTCGAATGTGGTCAGGTGACTGGGTGTCACTTGTGTCGTAAGTCTGTATGCGAGATTTCCACACTCATAAACATCCCTGGGTCCACTGTTTCCGATGTGATAGTGAAGTGAAAACGTGAAGGTACACGTACAGCACAAAAGTGCACAGGCCGACTTCGTCTGCTGACTGACAGAGACCGAAGACAGTTGAAGAGGGTCATAATGTGTAACATGCAGAAGTCTATCCAGACCATCACACAGGACTTCCAAACTGCAGCAGGATTCACTGCAAGTACTATGACAGTTAGGCGCGAGGTGAGAAAACTTGGATTTCATGGTCCAGCGGCTGCTCATAAGCCACACATCACGCCGGTAAATGCCAAACAAGGCCTCACTTGGTGTAAGGACGATTGAACAGTGGTAAAACGTTGAGTGGAGTGACGAATCACGGTACACGATGTGGCGATCCGATGGCAGGGTTTGGGTATGGCTAATGCCTGGTGAATGTCATCTGCCAGCGTGAGTAGTACCAAAAGTAAAATTCGGAGGCGGTGGTGTTATGATGTGGACGTGTATTTTATGGAGGGGGCCTTGCACCCCTTGTTGTTTTGCGTGGCACTATCACAGCACAGGCCTACATTGATGTTTTAAGCACCTTCTTGCTTCCCACTGTTGAAGAGCAATTCGGGGATGGCGACTGCATCTTTCAACACGATCGAGCACCTCTTCATAATACACGGCCTGTGGCACAGTGGTTACTCGACAATAACATCCCTGTAATGGACTGACCTGAACCGAGTCCTGACCTGAGTCCTACAGAACACCTGTGGGATGTTTTCGAACGTCAACTTCGTGCCAGGCCTCACCGACCGACATCGATACCTCTCCTTAGTGCAGCACTCCGTGAAGAATGGGCTGCCATACCCCAAGAAACCTTACAGCACCTGATAGAACGTATACCTGCGAGAGTGGAAGCTTTCATGAAGGCTAAGGATGGGCCAACATCATATTGAATTCCAGCATTACCGATGGAGGGCGCAACGAACTTTTGAATTATTTTCTGTAAGGTGTCCGGATACTTTTGATCACATAGTATACGAAACTAAGTACACAATGACCTGCTTTATACCTTGCTGCAATTGTAACTTTACGAGGGTTTAGTAGTCTAGGGTTAAAATATTTACAAGAAACTCACTGGACGTATGGGCTACATCTAAAATGCTACTATCAATTCTGTAAGCTACATCAGTGATTCCCACACATTTTTGGTTCCCGAAGCCCTTAACATGTCAGAATTTATCCAGTTCAAAACGCTGGTCGATCGAATGCTATTGAAGAGCGCACCTGATGACAGTAGATTAGTTCAAAAATAGAAATGAAACGCGTGTTTTAAATTCATGAATCTAAAATCTCGGAAACAAACTCTATTTAGCATTGATTGTGCTTTACCAGTGATATCCATAAATCAATAAGTTCCATCCTGAAGACAATTCATTAACAGATACTTATTGTAAAGACGTTAACCATAGACTGCTAAACCCTCGTAAATTTACAACTGCAGTAGGGTGTAAAGCAGGACATTTTGTACTTAGTTGCTTATGTAACATACCATTGTAGATCTAATAATAGTAATTAACTAAAGCATAACCTATAAGTTATCACTTCGAACGCAATTCTTATTTTAAATTTGTAAGTAACTATTGTACTGCCCTAGTCACGAAATTAATAATAATTCTTAAAGTCATCAACTCGGGCAGGGGTAAAACAAGATGGATAAAAGAAGTTGAAGAGGACCTCCGACAAGCACACACAACAGTAAACGATGCAGAAAATAGAACGGAATTCAGGAACATCATCAAAAAACATAAATTTGACACCACAACACAGAAGAGATCAGGATGCAAATGGACAGTGGAGCTAAAGAAACAACACAGTCAACACAGGAAGAAAATTTAGGCTTAGAGAAAACAATCATCATAAAGGAATTCAAGTTCAAACGCTCTCTTTAAATGGGAATAATCGAAAATAATAATAATAATAATAATAATAATAATAATAATACTTTGATTAAATCTGAGTAGCACAATACACGATGCTTTAGTAGCAATGTAACATTTCCTTTCCTTTGGTGGTTTAGAGTTAATTCAGATGGAATTTTGGCGCTAAATGTGTCTTTAATCTATGCGGAATCGTCGTTTACATGTGCCTTAAAGTACTTTTTGCGAACCATTTGATGATCTGTCACAGATGTTAAAAAACAAGTTTTTTATACAGCCAAGACAAATAAGTTTCATTCGAGATTACAAATTGGTAGAAGAAGGAAAGAAAATAAACGGTACCATCTTCCGCAAAAAGTAGTGATCTATTGCTGAAAGCTGAAATATTCTTATTATTTTAAAATGTACACATTGTGTCCCTGCAGGAAGAGAATCAACGAATAAAACTTTTGAAAGATACCGCCGTAAGTATGCTAGTTTAGTGAAAAAATCTGTTTCCACAGGCTGTCTGACATAATAGACTTCCCCTTGTGAAAGAAAAGGGTACATTTCTAACTGTAATTGAATTTACAAGACGTGTAATCGGCTCCCACATCCTTAGACAATTTCTTGAAATGCCTTGCTGTCATGTATACAATATTAGCACATTTTAACGGTGCGCCGGCCGAAGCTAGGCTGAGTTTGGGAACCACTGAGCTATACAGTTTAATACTTATTCGATACTTTACGAAACGACTTTATGAAATCATAACAAGTCTTCACTTCCTGCGATCCGCAGAGTAATTACGATGAAAGGCGCTTGCTGTTTGTAACTATATTAACCCAAGTGGGCGGCATCATATGCACCGACAGCTTGCCGACTTGAAGTCAGCAACAGAACAGTACCTATCGAGACGAATAAAAAGGCAAATGGCCAAAGGTATTTTTACCGTACTTATATTGCTGCTATGTTTATACGAAACAAACCACTGATACGTGGTATCCGCGATAGCCTTCATCAACAAACATCTCTAATCTATTTCATTTCTCATCAATTTCACTGATTTTCAGATTGTCGAATGCATGAAGCGCTTCTCACAATTCTCAGTCACCAAAGTTCTATAGTCGTGTGGGTACATGTAGTGAAGAACAGAAGTTTTATGCTTTTGATTTTATGTATCGTTTCAACAGATTTTTTACTGTATTTTCTTGGTTAATGGGGGGGATTAAAAAGTGATATGAAGAAAGAATTGAATGGTTCTTAAATTATATGTCCTCGTTTCTGGATTGTGACTTTTATTACATTTTAATTGTGCGTCGATGCGTTCATTACATATACGCGAAAATTGTCTCGGCAGTCCTGGAGCAAGATAATCGGCCGTGGGCATTTCCAAGGAACCGTGTCAGCAATAGCTTGGGACGCGATAGGGGTATGACGAAAGAACTAAATTAGGATGACCGAAGGAAAATCCCAACTTCCCTTCCTAACAGCAACCCATCGTGAACATTTGCAAACGGCTTGCATGGAGTAGTAGTAGTAGCTGTGGTGGTGGTGGTGCTATGAGTTCACGAAGATCGATATGCATCACATTAACCGAATTCTATGGAATATTTCGTATACATGTGCTTCAAGATACAGGAAAAGTAAACGCCTGAGAGTCGCTGTTGAGTGAACCAACGAATTTGATTACAAGAAGCCAGATAAGGGAGGGGGCAGAGTGGAGAGAATTTCGTTCTCTCTTTCTTTCTCCACCCCCCCTCTCCCCCCTCCCCCCCCCCACCACACACACACACACACACACACACACACACACACACACACATATGCACGCACGCGCACATAAAACAAGACGATTATACGTTGAATTTGTGAATTAAGAGGCCTGTCCTCGTAGGGTTTGGTGTCCATTCCACGACCTTAAATGTTTCTCCGAATCATGAAAGTGCAATTTCCTATCGCATCCGCTCTGTTACGTGGCCCTCCTCGCATGGTGCAAACAGCAGGTCGTCACAATGCTGTCCCACTATCAATAGCAACTTATATCACACCATTCTCTAAAATATCCCCGTGTACATCTTCGGTACGTTACTAACAAGAAAAGGCCCCAGCGGTGCGATCGACGTTTGAAACCATCTATTCGGTCATGTAGGTTAAAATCCCGCGTACCACACACTGTAGCCATTTACCCTTGTGGACCCCCATTTGCAAGTAATTGACGAAAAAAATCGAAATTTAGTTTGATAGCGCTAACAAAGTTGATTTGAATGTAGTATAATGGATAGAATAACAGTTTCGCATGCACGAGGTTGAGGGTTCGAATCTTATCAGTGCATAACTTTACTTTTTATTTTTAAATTGTTATCGAAATTACTTCGATCATTATTTTTATTCCGTTAATTGGTTTAACTGTAATTTTTTATTTCTGTTCCTTTGTCAAATCATCACCGTATGAACATTTTCATTTGTTTCGTTTTTGTTTATGTGATTGTTATTTCAATCGGAATTTTTGTCAATATGAATTTAAGTATATTTGTCTGTTAAAATATTCAATTGTTTTAAAACTCCGTTCCATCAGTTACAAAACAAAACACGAAATAATCTATATTTGCACAATGGTGTGAAAAATTTATTTCTGTTACCAGATGTGCAACTTTTTGCACGGTAATCGTCATAAAAACATTTAAAACATAACCTAAGTATATATTGCACTAAGGACAAAATAATGGAGATGAAAATTTAAATGAAAGACTGGTTTATAAGTAAATGAAATTCAACCAAAATGAGAAATAGATATGTTGTTGTTCTGGTCTTCAGGCCAGAGACTAGTTTGATGCAGATCTCCATGTTGCTGTATCCTGTGCAAGCTTCTTCATCTCGTAGTAACTACTGCAACCTCAATCCGTCTGAATCTGTTTAGTGTATTCATCCCTTGGTCTCCCTCTACGATTTTTGCCCTCCGCGCTTCCCTCCAATACTAAATTGATGATCCCATGATGCTTTAGAATGTGTCCTACCAACCAATCCCTTCTTTTAGTCAAGTTGCTCCAGAAATTCCTCTTCTCCCCAGTTCTATTCAGTACCTCGTCATTACTTACTTGATCTACCCATCTAATCTCAAGCATTCTTCTGTAGCAGTACATTTCAAAAGCTCCTATTCTCTTTGTGTCTAAACTATTTATTGTCCATGTTTCACTTCCATACATGGCTACACTCCATACAAATACTTTTAGAAAAGACTTCCTGACACTTAAATCTATACTTGATGTTAACACATTTCTCTTCTTCAGAAACGCTTTCCTTGCCATTTTCAGTCTACATTTTATATCCTCTCTACTTCGACCATCATCAGTTATTTTGCTCCCCAAACAGCGAAACTCCTTTACTACTTTAAGTGTCTCAGTTCCTAATCTAATTCCCTCAGCATCATCCGACTTAATTCGACTACATTCTATTACCCTCGTTTTGCTTTTGTTGATGTTCATCTTAAATCCTCCTTTCAAGACACTGTCCATACCGTTCAACTGCTCTTCCAGGTCCTTTGCTGTCTCTGACAATCACAATGTCGTCGGCAAACTTCAAAGTTTTTATTTCTTATCCATGGATTTTAAAAAGCTTAATTTCAGAACAGTATCTCACAAAAAGATGATCTCTCATGGTAGGTTTTATAAAAAGTTCTCAAAAATCGAAACTTGTTATTTTATGGCTGGGGGGCAGGCAAGTTCTATGGCTGAAGAGGTGCGTTTCGGCGTCTAAAACATTAAAAATTGCCCTGACACACAAGAAAGCGTTCTTTCACTAGAACATTAGGCGTACATAACAGTAGTAACAATGACGAAAATCCAATCACTTAAATTATTAGTGACACCGCTGGCTTATCCGACTAATTCAGCACCCAATGGCTCATGGCATTTTATAGTGCAAAAGTTTGTTTCTGTGGGAGGCGTTGTTAATCACATGAGGAAGCCGTCGAAGAACAATATCGTTTCTTCCTTGTTTAGCACGCTTCTTAAACTAGTTTCGTTCGATAACCTAGGTGCCTTACACTGCTGCCTAGTACGTTTGCCGCTTTGCATTTATAAGGGCCGTACGACCTCAATGTTTCGGCATTAACCTCTAATAAATCTTAAGCACTCTTGAGTGAGAAAATCTGGAAGTGTCAGTTACGTATCATATTTTCCGAGCAATTAAAGAATATGTACGCCTTCGTACATAGCAGAAATAAATGTCCAAAACGGGAATGACAGCAGGAAGAGTCATTTAGAGCAGATCACTTGCTCACTTCTAAAAACGATGAGAACAGATCTGTGCAACAAGCCTGTACTAGTGGTATTGGCAGTGGTTCCGAATAGGTAACGCTTAATAAAGTAACCAGATGGCAGTTATAAGAGTCGAGGGACATGAAAGGGAAGCAGTGGTTGGGAAGGGAGTAAGACAGGGTTGTAGCCTCTCCCCGATGTTGTTCAATCTGTATATTGAGCAAGCAGTAAAGGAAACAAAAGAAAAATTCGGATTAGGTATTAAAGTCCACGGAGAAGAAATAAAAACTTTGAGGTTCGCCGATGACATTGTAATTCTGTCAGAGACAGCAAAGGACTTGGAAGAGCAGTTGAACGGAATCGACAGTGTCTTGAAAGGAGGATATAAGATGAACATCAACAAAAGCAAAACGAGGATAATCGAATGTAGTCGAAATAAGTCGGGTGATGCTGAGGGTATTAGATTAGGAAATGAGGCACTTAAAGTAGTAAAGGAGTTTTGCTATTTGGGGAGCAAAATAACTGATGATGATCGAAGTAGAGAGGATATAAAATGTAGGCTGGCAATGGCAAGGAAAGCGTTTCTGAAGAAGAGAAATTTGTTAACATCCAGTATTGATTTAAGTGCCAGGAAGTCATTTCTGAAAGTATTTGTATGGAGTGTAGCCATGTATGGAAGTGAAACATGGACGATAAATAGTTTGGACAAGAAGAGAATAGAAGCTTTCGAAATGTGGTGCTACAGAAGAATGCTGAAGATTAGATGGGTAGATCACATAACCAATGAGGAAGTATTGAATGGGATTGGGGAGAAGAGAAGTTTGTGGCACAACTTGACCAACTGGGTAGGACATGTTCTGAGGCATCAAGGGATCACCAATTTAGTATTGGAGGGCAGCGTGGAGTGTAAAAATCGTAGAGGGAGACCAAGAGATGAATACACTAAGCAGATCAGAAGGATGTAGGCTGCAGTAGGTACTGGGAGATGAAAAAGCTTGCACAGGATAGAGTAGCATGGAGAGCTGCATCAAACCAGTCTCAGGACTGAAGACCACAACAACAACAAACGCTTAAGTACACAAGGCCTAATAGCGAGGCTGATATTTAGTTAAGCATCAGAAACGGCGTGTCTTCAATTACAATTTCCATACTCCTTCAGACAGTAAGATTCGGAGTTAACGGCAAATCATTTGCTCTCCTGGTTCTAGGCTAACGTAGCAGCCACTGTGTCCAGACATGGCTATCGCAATAGATAACTTATCGAAACTAGGTTGGTTCCAACGAGATAGCATTAGGCAAAGTGTAGCGAGTGACCAGAGAGCTCTGCCTTACTGAGTATAAGATCATGGAGCCACTCATATAGGAAAGTAGTATTTTTTTTATTTTCGGGGAGGTATTAGTTGTAATCATCGAATCCTACAGCAAGTGTCAGATGCAATTGGAGATCATAAAATGAAAGCAGTGCTTTTTGCCGATGACCTGATGTTATGGGGAAATTGCGAGAAGGAGGTGCAAGAGCAGTTAGATATATGGGAGGCAACGGCAGCACAATATGGAATGCATTTCTCTGCAAAGAAAAGTGAAATAATTGTCACAACAAGGAAGAAGAATAGGCCAAATGTGGATATAACTTGTGGAGGGGAAAAACTACAAGTGGTAGAGAACTTCAAGTACCTGGGAAGCACGATTGAAAGTAAGGGGGGAAACGCAATGGAAATAAATGAAAGGTGCAGAAAAGCAGGGCAGTTCTTCAAATGCATTAGGGGGCTTATTTGGAGCAAGGAGGTGCCACAGAAATCCAAGGGAATTATATACCGAACCTACTTTGTCCCCATATTGGCATACGGAAGTGAGACATGGGTAATGCACAAAAGCGACAAAAGTAGAATACAAGCTAGTGAAATGAAGTTCCAGAGGAGCAGGTTGAGTGTAACAAGACGAGACAGATTGCGAAATGTGTATGTGAGGGAAAGACTAAAGGAGGAACCAGTGCAGGACAGGATAGAAAAATCAAGACTGCAGTGGTATGGACACATGAAGAGAATGGATGAGGGAAGAATTCCAAAGAGGATGTTTGATCTGCAACTGGAGGGGAAGAGGCCCAGGGGAAGACCAAGAGATAGATGGGTGAAGGGAGTGAAGGAATGTGTGACGAGAAGAGGAGAGAACTGGACGAAGGTGGAAGAGGGGGAATGGTGGAAAGACAGAACACGATGGAGAGGCTTGTGTTCCCGACAGACCCAGCCAGTGGCTGGAAACTGTCCAAGATGATGATGATGATGATGATGATGATGATTAGTTGTAATCATCGACTTTCCACGGATGACGCTGTTGCTAAAAATAAATGTTATTCGATGAAAAACTAAACTGTCAGCTTGGTCTGAAGACGAGTAAGGTGGCGCAGTGATCAGTACACTGGCGCTAAGTACGAAAATGAAAAATTCTTCGTCTCACGAAAAGTAAAACATGTAGGGCAGGATCCAGAAAATTAAGTCAACAGCGTGAGACGAGGAGAAGACTGGAAGAGAAAACGTAATAGGTGCGGTGAAATCCATCCCTGTGACAGCGAACTTCAAAATGAAACATGGATACGGAAGATTCGTCATTCATGGTGAAGAAAGTTACTGCAGTAGTCGGAAACTTCGGACACACACAGAAAGGACGACGATTCAAATTCCTATCCGGTCATTCAGGTACAGGTATATGCGCGAAGTAACTGATCCCGTAAGTGCTTTAGACGCATGAAAACTGTCTCACACCCACACAGAATTTAAAATCGCTATGTAGACTCAAGCTTGTTTCTGCTCCCAACATGGAATGACATTTGTTCTTGTTTTCTCTGTTGAGCCTATATTCCTTGGAATTGGTGTGGTTCCTGAGTCACAAACGTTAAAAATTATGTTTCGACGAAGTGTCCGCGGTAGAATAAAGCACTAGTGGAGATTCTCAATGCTGAATGGCGTGGCATTGCTACAGCTGCCTTCTCGGATTCTTCCGGATCTCTCCCCTCTGTTAAAAGGGAAATACGGAAGCGTCCGATCCCACGCGTCTGCTTTGACCCATGACGTCACAAATATGGCGGAAACAAAAACACACACACACACTTTCCACAAGAAGCCTAATGACACTAACGGGACAAGCGCGGGAAATGGGGTCTTTTGGGTGGGGGGCAAACTAGATATAAACAAATTTAGATGCCTTGCGTAGCTACAACGTGTAAGTGAAGACAGTCATGCATGAATACCCACCCACCTCCCCCGCAACCCATAGAAGATAAAGATGCTTCAGTAGCTGATTAGTGTTTTTTGTCTTTTAAAAAAAATCTCACGGGATAGAACGAACAGATCAGGAAGATAAATATAATAAACTAAAACAGAAATTCGAGGAAACAGATAATTAAAATAAGTAATAAGTGTTTTTAAATTAAAAAAAAAATCTCACGAGATAGAACGAACAGATCAGAACAGTAAATAAAATAAGATAAAACAGAACTGGAGACAGCCACACTCAAACCAAACTCCGCGCCGTCATGACGTCACACACGGCAACACCCTTACGTTACGGGTCAAAGCTGACGCGTGGGATCGGACGCTTCTGTCGACCCGTTAAAAGTTTCGTTTATACCTCAAATCACCTCTCTCAGAGGGGCTTACCCGATGGAACGCCGTGCGTTAACACACTGTACTGTCACCACGATGTATATTTATAAGCTTTATTTTACAGGAAAATAAAACACTAAATTGCCGAACAAAGCTATAACCGCCTACGACAATGAGAGATGTTCAATTGCACAACTACGGTCTGCCAACATTCCACGATTGGCTTACGATTATGGGATACTGTCAGTTTACTCGAAATCTTTGTGGACATTGTCGTGAATTGCGTATGCTTATTACTGGATGATGCTCAATGCAACCATGAAAAACAATTATGATGTAATTTCGACAGTCTTCCGGCAGATTGTACTGCGTCTTATGTTTTCCTTAATTTTTAGACTTGCGAGAGATTTTACTAGATGAAAAGTTTGTCATCCACGTGGAAATTGGACGTGTTAGAGGGAGGACGAGTAAAAATAATTTCGCATCGTCGACCAGATGCGATTTCAAGAGGGGGGGGGGGGGGGGGTGTATGTCTATGATGGAGCTGAAGCCCCCCCCCCCCCCTACAGAACTACACGTTTCTTTTCAGTTTACAAAATATTCTTTGCAACATGTCTTTCAGACTTAGCAGACTCGAAAATTTTCTCGCTGTAGTGGTTGGTTTTATAACAGATTGAGAAAACATCGTTTACTCTGGAGTCTCTAGACACTTGTGGAGAGATTGGCCAAGGCGAGACGAACTCGGCCCCCTCCCAAACTTGGATTGGACTCTTCTACTAAGAATTGGGACAAAATGAACTAACGCTTCAGACTGAATAGAAATAAGGCAGCGCGATGCATTTTCAGCATTCGTCACAGTCTAGGACAAATGTAACCGTGGCGTTTTACCGCGTTTCGCTCAGTCAGGTGATTCGCTTCTTTTCCCGTTGCCAAGAGCCGCGTACATCTGCTTCATTACTTCCGGTTATTTTTCTTCATTCTAGCATATTTTCGCCATATCGGTATTCATTCCCAGCAGTTTCCCACTCATCCACACACATTCTTGTTATTTTAAAAGTTTTCACCACGTTCGTCGTAAGATATTTGTGCAAGAAGTATTAAATTTCTTTTGAACCTCAGTCAAAATTGTGATATCTACT
Source organism: Schistocerca americana (assembly GCF_021461395.2). Classification (NCBI taxonomy): domain Eukaryota; kingdom Metazoa; phylum Arthropoda; class Insecta; order Orthoptera; family Acrididae; genus Schistocerca; species Schistocerca americana. The sequence continues at coordinate 35,236,700 of NC_060124.1, forward strand.
TAAGGAGAAGCGTATAATATTCAAACAGGGCATAAATATTCTAAATGTGAATCTTGATTTTGTAGTCATTTATATTTTACCAGAAATCACTATGACGGAAATGCCAAACTGTCACTTCTAAAACTGCGATCAAGTGATTTGAGATTGCATACACAAAACACCCGTGTTAACTATTTCCTCAAAAGAATGGTTCAAATGGCTCTGAGCACTATGGGACTCAACTGCTGTGGTCATAAGTCCCCTAGAACTTAGAACTACTTAAACCTAACTAACCTAAGGACATCACACACATCCATGCCCGAGGCAGGATTCGAACCTGCGACCGTAGCGGTCGTGCGGTTCCAGACTGTAGCGCCTTTAACCGCTCGGCCACTCCGGCCGGCAACTATTTCCTCCACTTTGGATAACAGTACTCTGCCGTAAGATTGGCAAATAGAATCTATATAAGATTTAGAATGAGAATTAATGTACAGAAGCGATCCGCGGACAATACGAAATTGCTTTGCGAGAGGAAGGTGGGTGTTTCACTCTTGCTGTCTACAGAGTACTTTCGAGTTTCATGACTTCTATCTTTCCTGAGACAATGGAGAAGCAGCAAGGCTTCTGGGAATTATGGCGTCAGACGGAGTGTGGGAAGTTCGTGAACGAATGCGAAGAATACGGAACTCAAGATTTCTAGCTGCACCTTCTCGCTCACAAGACATTGCACTGAAAAATACAACAAACAATCTTTCAGCTGTGCTGTCGCATAATTATGATTACGAAAATTGCTCCAATATTCCCTGTAGTTGACCAGGATGTGTGAAAGCAGAAAGCGTTGTTGCTGTAGTGGAAATTACTTCTACACATGTACATTACATTACGCGTAAAGCCAAGATTATTGTTAACAATATTACAGTGGCGCTGTAGATTTATAGTATAATCAGGATCATCTGAACTGGGTGTCAAGCGCCACTTACACAGATGAAACAAGGAAAATGCACATCAGTCATTACTGTTCCGCTAATTTACATTCTCCATAGATGAGTAGCATTTCTACGTTATCTTCGTTTGAGTGCAATGAACACACACAAACCAACTGAAGACAACTGAGTAAATGACGGGTGAGCATTTTCCTTGCGTTTCCATTTGTTTACTGCCACATCCAGCAAGAGGACAGGTTATTTCGAGACGTGCAATGTATGCTAATAAAGGAGTCTAAAAGTCAGCTTTTGTGTTATGCTTTCAATAACATGTTTACGCGAATGATTCAGTATGATACTTTTTAAACACATTTCCACGAGGAAGTGGATTAACGAATAAAAAATATAGTGTGCTTAAAAAAAAGCAACAAAAACGTCCTGCTGTTTGTCTCTGCGCGAAAGGGCACATACAGATGGTCACCAAAATGTACATCGGAAGCGCCACTGAAAGTAAAAATATGGTAATTCTGTATATTTATAATAATAATAATAATAATAATATCCTTGACTTGACACTTGTGGTCTCAAATTAGAAAACCGGTTAGATGCAACTCTCCACGTTAATCAGTGATGTGCAAGCATCTTCATCTCTTCATACTACTGCAACCTTCACATATTTCACCCGGCTTACTATAGTCAAGCCATGATCTCCCGCTACTATTTTTAACTGCCTCCACACACAGACATACACTCTTCCTTCCATTACCAAATCAATTACTCCTTGATGTCCCACGATGTCTTTCAACAGATTCTTCATTCAATTCAAGTTGTGCCACGCCTTTTACCCTTCACAATTAGATTAATTATTTCTTCATTATTTTTCCGAGCTACCCACAATCTTCTGCATTCTTCTGTAGCATTTGAGTTTACTATCCATCTGTAGGCTCACAAAATTCGCAAGCACAATTTCACACGTTAGTGTGCAACAAATGTACTACCGAATGCCATTCCCTCTGCCATCACCCGATTGATTCGATTACATTCAATTACCCTTGCTTTACTTTTGTTGATATTCAAACATAAGCTTTTTTCAAGACCTCCATTCTGTTCAAATGATCTTATAAGATCTTTGCTATCTCAGACAGAATTAAAAACTCAGTGACAAACTTAATTCTCTGAACGTTAATTTCCTTTGCAAATTTATTGTTGGTTTCCTTTATTGCTTGCTCAGTGTACAGATTGATCAATATTAACGACTATGAAAGAACAAGAACTGCTTCTTCAATTGTTTTCGGCAGAAAACCTGTATTCTACATGCAGTACAACGAACTGAATACTTTTTCAACAGCGGGGATGTGGCTACAACTGCTATCTTAGCAAACCCGTGGCCAAAACACACTGCTTTCTATCATTGAACATGGAACCAAATGGTGCATGGTTTACACGGTTAGTGATGCTACACTGCTCTTAATTGTTCCTTTCGAATAGCCATCCGTAATAGGGTTGCCACGTGTCCTGATTGTGTCGGGATCGTTTCTGCGTTTTTGGTTGTCCCGTGCCTCTCTATGAGTATGATGGAACAGCCTCAAGTCGCTATTCTTGTTTTCTTTTACAGTTTTACTTTTTTACATCATACAGTACAATTTTAAATTTCATTTCATAAGTTTATCGTCTTATCATCATAAGCCAAAGCCCATATGGGTAAAATTCACGAGAAGGCAATAAAAAAGTGGGTTTAAAAGTAAATTGTTTAACCGCCTGTTATTCTAATAGTAAATCCCACTTGTGTTGCAACATGCTTCGTACTTCGTGAGGAAACTGAACTTCTCGTTAAAGTAAGATAAGAGTTGTTCAGAGTTCTATCAGCATGTTCTACATGAGAAGAAACTTCTAAAGAACGCTACACCGAATAAGTACTTGTAAGTGTAAGTTGCAACCCTCCCCCATTGTTCTTCACTAACGAGTAAGGTAAACACTTTTCATTTAAATGTTTTAAGTTTCAAGTATGGTACTCTTAGTTTTGATGTGAGAATGTGAACTGACTAACTTTAGTAGTAAGAACTGTGCCTTTGATGATAATAATAATAATTCTTTAATTTGCCCTTACTTTTCACTTGCCACGGGTGGAAACCTTATCCGTAAAAGTGTAGGAGTTTTATATTGAAAACAATGTTGACAGCAAAGGTAAGTATTTTGCTCAGAAGTCCTACTTTCTATACTTCTCCTTACCATAAATTATTAATCCCTTCCTTGAAGCGAAAGTTCTGTGTTTCTCGTCAAAAATTGATAATTACGAAACCGAACAGCAAGTGCGTGGAAAAAAATAAAATAAAATGATGGTATCCTATGTGCCTCGACAGCACAGAATGACAGTTACTGAACAGGAAAAAAACTAAAGTAGTTACAAACTACGTCGTGCACATACTTTATTCAACATGTAAACGTCACTACGGATATTCGGATTTAGGTTATGACACGTTAGATATGCCTACCATTACTGGCGATGGTGTGGCAGAGACGAATATCGATGCCGTCGATGACCTTATGAATTGCTTTCTTCATCTCAGCAAAGGTTTTGGGGTTATTCCTGTACTCCTTGTCTTTAACGTAGCCCCCACAAAAAGGAGTCCTGTGTGTTCATTTCCGGAGAATATGGCGGCCAATCGAGGCCCATGCCAGTGGCCTCTGGGTACCGCAGAGCCAGAAGGTGGTCCCCAAAGTGCTCCTCCAGGATATCAGACACACTCCTGTTTGATGGGATCGAGCTCCACCTTGCATGAACTACATCTTGTCGAAATCAGGGTCACTTTTGGATAATGGGGATGAAATCATCTTCGAAAACCTTTATGTGCTGTTCGGTAGTCGCTGTGCCTTCAAGGAATAGTATTCCTGGAGATTGCGCACCATACAGTCACCAACTGATGGTGGAGACACTTCTCGATCGCGGAATGTGGATTCTCAGTCCCCCAAATGCGCCAATTTTGATTATTGACGAACCCATCCACATGAAAGTGGGCTTCGTCGCTAAACCAAACCATACTAATTCCCACCATGTCCCGCGGTCAACCGCGCAGTTCGAATGTTCGAACGCAAACCGTTCGGAAGGTATGACGATTTTATTTCATGTAGTTCAAAAACTGTCACTTTGTAATTAGGAGTGCTTGCTCAAAAAGTTATTTCTCTAGCTTATTTCTAATCACGCGAATTACGAAGCGAAGGTAGTTAAGAAATAATGTGAATTTCTGAAAACGACACACCACTGATCCGTCTCCCAAAGGAATGTATTGTTTCAATATGTGTAACCTGACAAGTACAGGGAGGGCCAAATGAATGCGGCCCGGATGAGTAAAGACTATTTTGAAACCATCTGTAACGGTATTAAGGGAGGAGGAAAAAACTTACAGTTGCTTCCAACGGGACGGAGCAGCTGTCCATACAGCCGGACAATCCTTGGAGCACAAATACACAGTCTTCACGCCAAACAGTTGTTAGCAGAGGTCAGTCTACTCGCAGCACTAGCTGGCTACCATGTCACCTGATCTGTCAGTGTGCGATTACTTTGTGTGGGGAGCCCTAAGTATAAGGTGTATCGCAACAATCCTCACAGTCGTCAAGAACCGCAGCAGAACATTTCGGATGAGATTGCAGCAATCCAGCTTCGATCTGCCTTTAGCAACTTGCTGACAAGGGCCCCAAAGTGCCAAAATATGAATGGTGGTCACTTTCAACGTATGCTATAGTCTTAGTACGGTTTCCTTTCTTCTGTGTTTCTTTGTACCCTAGAACTCTGTCCTCTGGGTCACTCATTTACCCCATGAAGGCATGAAAGATTTGGGTCGACAGAAGCGTCCGATCCCACGCGTCGGCTTTGACCCGTGACGTAAGGGTGTTGTGTGTGACGTCATGACGGCGCGAAGTTTGGTCTGAGTGTGGCTGTCTCCAGTTCTGTTTTATCTTATTTTATTTACTTTTCTGATCTGTTCGTTCTATCTCATGAGATTTTTTTTAAATTTAAAAACACTTATTACTTATTTTAATTATCTGTTTCCTCGAATTTCTGTTTTAGTTTATTATATTTATCTTTCTGATCTGTTCGTTCTATCCCGTGAGATTTTTTTTTTTTTTAAAGAAAAAAAACATTAATCAGCTACTGAAGCATCTTTATCTTCTATGGGTTGCAGGGGTAACGACTCCTGGGGAGGTGGGTGGGTATTCATGCATGGCTGTCTTCACTTACACGTTGTAGCTACGCAAGGCGTCTAAATTTGTTTATATTTAGTTTGCCCCCCACCCAAAACACCCCATTTCCCGCGCTTGTCCTGTTAGTGTCATTAGGCTTCTTGTGGAAAGTGTGTGTGTTTGTTTTTGTTTCCGCCATATTTGTGACGTCTTGGGTCAAAGCAGACGGATGGGATCGGACGCTTCCGTATTTCCAAAGATTTGACAAAACGAATAATGCTTAACAACGAAGATTCCAGTTTTGATCTCTGTTGATTATGCAAATCTTTCCATCGCTCGCTGATATTATGGCGTAGATAATGGTCAATGAAATAGCAGTGTTAAAACTACATGGAGTTTATTTTATCCATGACAGTTTAAAAAAAAAAAAAAAAAAAAAAAACGCGGTTGTTTTCGCAAACATCACTGAAGATAAAGCTGCACCCAGCTACTCATTTTGAACGAATCGAAAAATGTGGCTGCCTGCACCCTTTTCTTCACTGATGTTTACTGACAGATCGTCACTTGTTTCAAAGCTTGAAATTTGACGAGTACCAAACATCGCGTTTGCACCTATTAACATACAGCATGCCAATCACAGTGTGTGAAGTGACACATTTGATCTCTTAAAGCTCTCCAATTGCAGCTGGTCTGTCGGTGGTATCTTAATGTCATTTTAAATAATGGTCCAACAATGAAATATTGCTAAGATTGAATGATGATGCAGACCAGAATTATAAGCAAGGGCCACTATTGACACGATTGCATAAATGAGTCCCGATTTTCATTCTAGTATTTTCAGTTTCACTTAGGCAGATGACGTACCATATAAGTTACTGTAGTTTGTAATGCAATGAATTAAACTACGTACTTTGTTGTTAAAGCAATCCAGCTCACAGCCTTAACTGAGACATTAACTTCGCATGTTTGTCAAGAGGGTTAATATAGTGCTTAGGAAAAAATGATTAGGGTTTGACGAACTGACGATGACACTAATTAGAGATGGACAAACTCAGATAGGCGAATCATCCTGATATTCAATGCATCGATTTAGAAAAATCACAGATAATTAGCATCGCTGAATGGGGATCCGAATCCCACTCACGTGGAGCGTGAAGTTTACTGTAACATCTGTCTCTATCTGAGACTACTGAAATATTAACTTAAGTGACTGTTAGCGGACAGCTTGTTATAATGCAATATCGGTGAATACAATGAGTGCATTTCTATTTTCTCCACACGTTTCGTAGCAAGCACTAGGTGGTGCAGCTACTCACAAAGGTCCCGTGGTGGCTGTAATTATCGTATGGCAGCGAAACTTTGTAGATATCCTAATGTATTAAAGCTGAACCGATTTACGCTGAAAAAAAAAATTGGTTCCAATTTTGGCCACCTGTTGCAAATCTGGCGCACTACAGCATCTTGTCGACGTCGTGTGTTCAAATTAGGTAAGTGGCAACGTTATGCCCTTCTCACTTGTTTGACCTCTACTGCCCATGTCCTGTTCCTAATGCATTACATATGAAAACATGTCTATAAATCTTTCTTGCATTCACGGCGCCAGGTTTGCATTTGGTGGCCAAAACTAATTTTTTCCAGCACAAATCAGTTCGACATTAGAATATCTACAAAGTTTCGCTGCCATACGGTAATGACAGCCTCCACTGGACCTCTGAGTAGCTGCACTTTAATTATAACCATCCACCACAAACAGACATAACGCCACAACATTACGTCGCAGGACGAAGCCGACATCCGGTATCGTCAGATTCAGCTGATCTGATATTTTGGGATCTGAATGTCAGTTAATTTTTGTAAAGGAATTCTCAATGTACTGGAAGAGGGCCCCAAACACTAGGTGCAAGTCCACTTGAAAGCCACAATAATCGAAAAATCACCTACTTTTCGCCTTGACCTTAGATAATTTTAATGAGATGGCAGGGCAGACTTTAAGCATCTAAGTAACAAGATGCCTATCTCTGCATCCTAGCTCTGACAAGGCAGAACATTATATACTGTGTTTAGCTTTTTAGCAGGCGTTAATGGCAACAAACCGGCCTCACACGGCCTTGTCGGAAATGACTAAGTGCGGCAGTGACGCAGAGATCGCGGTCTCACCGGACGGTGAATGTGTCAATAAACAGCAAACATTGCTCCGCACTAGCCTCGAGAGGTACCTCTAAACACTCATGCTACGTTTACGTTAAGTTTTGAAACGTTTTCGTCTCACCAGATCCGAGAATTCCAACGTTGATTCGCTCGAGAAAAGCACGAAACAAAGAGGCCTCTTACGCTCATATACTGCACAGGAAGCGATACAATGAAGTTATTTTGCTCTGTCTGCAAACCAAAATAGTTTTGGATACCCACGAAGAAGGAAGTTGTAAGCCGGCGTGCTAGCATTTGCCAGTCAAGGCCAACACATCAAACGGTGGAATGCGCGAGGCGAAACACTGTACAAACGTAACACTGTTCCGTTTAACATACAACTTCTCACCTACAATTTTCGTACAAATCTGCCAGAAAGGAGATGGGTAACGAAAACTCGACATAAAAAAAGGAAGCTAAATATTATGCCAGCTCCACCTCACCCAAAAGTATCCATAACTTATTGTACTCATGCCAGCGAAGAAGCGTCAGTAAAATTACTCATGCTGAAGTACCGTACATCAAATGGAAATCATAAACATGCAACCTGAATATATCTCCTCTGAACGCTGAATATCCTTGCTTTACTACTACTTGCGTTTTATAAAGCAGCATACATCTTCCTCCTGCAGGATATCATACCAGCAAACAAAAAGTCACAGCCCATTCAAAGAACATGACATTTCTGCCAGACAGTACGACTTCTTGTTTATGTACATTTAAGGTTATATCATAGCGGACACACTAAGAAAACGATTTGTTTGATGCGTTTCTTGCGATGTACACTCTAGTCTGACGAGATGAAGAAGAAACTGCTGGAGCTATACAAATCAATTTAGCACTGTGAGCGCTGCTCGCATGTGTCTCCGGACACAAAATCTGCTACCTTCGCACTCAGTTTCTCTTCAACAACGAGATGTTTACATACCTAATCAAATCCAACGCACTTTATGTGAGATCTGTTTGCAAGACAGCATTCACGACACAGCGGTAGATTCTCACGTTCAGATTTACATGAAAGGCATGTCAACTTTCCCGTCACCGGTGGAGCAGCACACCTTCCACACATCTAGCGGCGCGACAACTAACGCCTTCTTCGAGACCAGCTATAGTTCACAGTTCCATCCGCTAGAGGCGCCGCAGCTTCGGACCACGGGATACCTAATACGAATCAGCGGTACAGCCTCCCTCGGCCATGCACAGTCGCACTACAGTCTTACGTTAGACTGGACTATGGTAACACCGTTGCGCTCTCCCAGCCACAGTTTGTTAATCATTTTCATCAAGACAGAACAGCTACAAGTATTCGCTATTTTGAAGATTTACTTCTTCCGGAGGGCAATCGTTCATTTTATTTTTAAACAATAATAGAAGCAAGTGAATGACGACCAAGCAGACGAACAAAATTATCTGATCGAACTTTCGATCTTGCTTTGAACGATGTGCTGTACCTGCGTGGATGACTACACTTTTATGTGCTCCGATTTCATCTCGTACGCGAGGCCGCAAAACCGCTGCGACAAAAAAAGTTCAAAAATGTTTCTGGTTTAGTTCAGATTCATTTTCAGCACTCGGAGATAAAATAATTCTTGGTTAACAGTTTCTCCGTCAGGTACTATAATTTTGAATCAAATTATTTCTACCTTTTATGATACGTTATATCAGTTCCATTGAACAGATAACTTCTCCTAGTTAACAGAAAAAAATGCAGGTCTGATTACAGTCACGCACAAAAAAGGGTAAAAGAAACAGTCCGGGGAACTACCACCCTCCTATAGAACAGATTATGACTGTTCCAAAGAATTATTTCCCCCGTGTGTCGTAGTCACTGCTGTAGGAACTAGGCTACCAGAATTATAGACTAACAACATTTCACACACAGTCTTATCAGCAACTGGTTTTCTAATATAAGTCATAAATTAAATAGCAGCAAGTGGAGAATTTTTGTTACGTGGAGAACAATATCGCCATTCTGAAATGTTAAGTGTCAGATATTGATATCTGAAGTCTTGCAGCGAATATTACATGCAATTTTCATTGCTAGTGATATTAAGAAGCTTTCTGTTAATGACTGCATTTCTATTTGAAAGTATTATTATATAGTCATGTAATCACAGCAGCTGATCTGCAAGGCATTGTGACTTTTGGAAAGCCATCCATATCTATCACAAAAATTCTGTTTAGCAGTGTTTACAAAAGCTAGACTTTTCATAGCAAAGTTAAAAAAAAATTTATTTTGTTTTCCAAAACGATAATGAATATAGAGAGCTTGCGATCACTTTATATACTTAGTTTGTCAGTGCACATTCTTGAATACATGAGCTGTAGAAGTCACATTTAGGAGATAAAAGGAATGTGCCCCAATAGCGCATGATCCTTTGTAGTAAGTGAACAACCTGAGATATTCCTTTGCCCATTGTCTGTCTTCCTGTCAGTAAGAGAAGCCTGAAGACCTTATTGGTTCCTTACGGAAGACGCCGATTTTCATTCAAACAGGATCAGTGCTAAAATGGCTAAGAGCATAGGACCCATGCATTTTTCCTGTAGTGTGCTGCTCCATCGATGATGGTGGAAGCTTCGTAACTGATTAACAACAGTATGCTGTTATATGCAGTTTTATTCACGATGAACAGGAAATGACAAGATCTTATTTCATGTCTATCACTAAGGATATAACTACAGGTACAGGTGCCATTCTGAGTAAGAATATAGCTGCTGTGAATTTTTCACCTTTCAGCTTTTTCAGAAAGTAATATTAATTTAGTGATCATTTATTGTATTGCATGCCTGACCACTGACCTTGTAAAAGCTCTAATGGTTTATGCACATCCACAGCTGGCACGTTACACTGACAATACAGACATTTGGAGCATGTCGCCTGATTACATACACAGGGCATCATATACAATGTGATGAACTTAGTTGTTAAATCTGGCAAAGTTAATGCATCAAATATCAGAATAAATGCTGCTCATTATTTATGTATCTCCTTCAAGATATCTTTAATTCCCATGACATCCTGCTCTTCAGTTTTTCTGTAATTCTTGACTGGCTTTTTCACTAGCTCTCTTATGAGTCGACACACTTTCTAAAATTTCAGGTTCACATGAAGTTCTGTCACCAATGGACAGACACACACCATTACTAACTTCAGAGATAAATAATTTGAATGCCTGGATCTGGGAACTGTGAAACTTTTTTTACTGCTTTAGGAAATGGTGTACATTGTGGAATAAGTTCAACTGCGAAAGTATGCACATAACTGTTCTCAATAAGTAATTACCTCTGTACTTTTATATCAATAAGAAATAACAATTGTTCATGAATGGCTACAGAATCATCTGCCAGTTGTGTTTATCTACAAACCTTTTAATGCTTTAAGCAAATGTATAGAATACATTTTATTGATAACACTAACAGACCACACATGTACACAAGCAGAGCTATGCAAAATTCCCATCTGATAAAAGTGGAGATAAACAAATGGCCTTGAATTACAGTCCCTCTCCTTCATCCCTGTGTCCTCAAAAATGAGAGATAATAACTTACAACAAAATACTGAACCACCTTCCTGAGAATAACCTCTTACCAACAGCTCAGTTTGTCATCCATAATGGTTTCTGTACTAAGAAAGGAATATATTATGTCATACATTTAGTTCTGGTAGAGCTAAACAAAAAAAAAAATCCTGTTTCTAAGATCTTCCCAAGGTCTTTGATTCCACAGACCATAAACACATACTAGGAAACTAAACCGGTGTAATGATGGTGCTTAATTCCGGCCGGAATGGCATTCTGGCTCCTCCCAGAGCATTTTTCTTTTTCACTCATTGGAACAAGTCATCATCGGAGATTTAAAATATATTAGTACACGTGAACTAAATTTCAACTATGTGATCAAAAGTATCCCGACACCCCCAAAAACATATGTTTTTCATATTACGTGGATTGTCTGCCACCTATTGCCAGATACTCCATATCAGCGACCTCAGAATGGGGAGATCCGCGACACTCACGGACTTCAAACATGCTCAGGTGATTGGGTGTCACTTGCCACAAATCTTTGCACAAGATTTCTGCACACCTCAACATCCCTAGGTCCACTGTTTCCAATGTGACAGTGAAGTGGAAACATGAAGGGAAACGTACAGCACAGAAGCATACAGGCCGACCTTGTCTGTAGACTGACAGAGAGCACAGACAGTTGAAGAGGGTTATATTGTGTAATAGGCAGACATCTATCCAGACCATCAAACAAGAATTCCAAGCTGCTCCAGGATCCACTGCAAGTACTATGACAGTTAGGCGGGAGGTGAGAAAACTTGGATTTCATGGTCGAACAGCTGCTCATAAGCCACATGTCATGCCGGTAAATGCCAAACGTCGCCTTGCTTGGTGTAAGGAGTGTAAACATTGGACGGTTGAACGGTGGAAAAACGTTACGTGAAGTGACGAATCACAGTACATAATGTGACGATCTGATGGCAGGGTGTGTGTATGGCTAATGCCCAGTGAACATCATCTGCCAATGTGTGTAGCGGCAGCAGTAAAATTTGGAGGCAGTGGTGTTATGGTCTGGTCATGTTTTCCATGGAGGGGGCTTGCACACCTTGCTTTGCATGGCACTATCACAGCACAGGCCTACATTGATGTTTCAAGCATATTCTTGCTTTCCACTGTTGAAGAGCAATTCGGGTATAGCAACTGCATCTTTCAACACAATCGAGCACCTGTTCATAATGCACGGCCTGTGGCGGAGTAGTTACACGACAATAACATCCCTGTAATGGACTGCCCTGCACAGAGTCCTGACCTGAATCCTATAGAACACATTTGGGATGTTTTGGAATGCTGACTTCGTGCCAGGCCTCACCGACCGACATTGATATCTCTCCTCAGTGTAGCACTCCATGAAGAATGGGCTGCCATAATCCAAGATACCTTCTAGCACCTGATAGAATGTATGCCTGCGAAGGCGGAAGTTGTTATCACGGCTAAGGGTGGGCCAACACCATACTGAATTCCAGCATTACCAATGGAGGGCACCACGTACTTGTAAGTCATTTTCAGTGTCCAGATACTTTCTATCACATAGTGTAACTATACTTTACTGCTGCGCTGGCACTGCTGGATACGACAATGGGTGACCAACTCAGCAACCTGTGATCTAGTAACATGGCGATGTCTTGTTTTGTGTGTGTCATTGATAAATTAATAACAATGAGTCTTGAACGTGAGCATCTGTATGATGTGCTTTCATGAAATCTATTTCTTTACATGTCATAATTTGTGCCATAGCTGCTGATCAACTGCGCACATGGAGCATGCATGGCTAGAAATTGGCAGCCTTTCGAGCTGACACATAAACATCCTTCCCCTCACATCCCTTGCTGTGGTGCTCAAGATCTTTTCCTATTTCCCTGACCCACACCTTTGTTAGAACTTAGGTTGTTGTACAACGTTCGAAACTTGAAACTTGTGATATTGGGAAGTGTTAAATATGGTGTCTCACAAGGCTGGTGCTTGGACCTCTTTTGTTCTTGACCTAGATAAATAATTTACTCAGGACATTGGAAGACATTTCAAAAATGATGTTTTCTGATTATGCTTGTAGGACTAATAGTGTCAAACACATCCATACCAGAAAAAGGTCAAAGAATAATAGAACGGGCTTAGAACTTATTCACAGTTAACCTTTGAACTCACAATTCCAAACAATAAAAATGGATTACCGGTGCTATACAGAGAGATCAAGATGCATACAATAGATGAGGATCCACATGTGAAGTTTCTAGTGATCCTGATGAATAATAAATTGAGCTGCCCCCAGCAGGTGGGATAAATTAACAAAAAAGTTCAGATCTGCCTGTGTACATGTAGAAACCTCATTCATTGTGGTGATCTGCAGATGGGATGACTAATATACTTTGCACATACTGCCCTATTGTATAATCTTCTGAGGCACTGCTGCTAAGATCAAAAAGTATTTATTTCACAGAACTGTGCAGTTAAAATGTCTTGCAGAATCCTCTTCAAGGACATAGGAATTCTTAGATGTATGATATTTTAAGTTAATAATTTAGCACGGACAGTACAATCTACGATCGCAAACTCGAGGTAAAAATAATATCAGTACAGACTGTGCTTCTCTTTCTAGGTTTATGAATGCAACTTTAAATTCTTTGCAAAAGTTTATGACATACTGGCATAATCATTATACAGCAAACTGAACATCCCAATCCATATAAAAACAAAATAAAGGGGTGCTTTATTAGTCAATCCTCCTAAATTCATCAGAATATTTAGACTCAGAGATGTAAATATTGCTTAATCTAAAGTTTATATTAAACAAGTCTTGACTTGGTAGTGTTCTAAATAAGTTACATAAATGCTTTGTTTGAAGTAGTTTACATGGAGGGACAGTGGCTGTTTTGAAAGTAGCTGTTTTTTCCCCTAATATAGAAATACAAATGTAAAGTGATCTAGAAGTAATTTTTATAATTAGCAGTGAGAAAAGATTAGCAATGAGCATAATTAACATTCTTGACAGAAGTATCTTCTAGTGGCTTCTTCTTGTGCTGAATGCGTAGCTTGACTCATTTGACACTTCTGAAGGCTCTTCTTAATGACAAAATATATGGGACATGCAATTTGTTGTAAATAATCCAAAAGCCTTCAGAAGGAACAGTGACCTCCATATTTACAATACTAGAAGAAAAAAATTCCCATCATTACTCTTCATTAAAACGGACTTAGATAAGGAATGTTTGCATAATGCTGGTACCCTAATTTTCGATTACTTAGCTAATGATATTAAAGGTGTGAAAGTGAGAAAAGCTAAATCTTAAAGTAGACTGACAAAGTTCCTTCAGAGAAACCACTTCTAATCCATAGAAGAATTTCTATTAAGATACTAGTGGTTAGAAAATTACACTAAGTTTTGGTTTTTGTGTAAATCCTGGTGCATGTCCTTGTGTAAGGTGGCTTCCTGGTGCACGGCCTATAGTTTAGATCAGTGCATTCTAGTTTGCACACTTATTTTGTGTGGTAGCTTTTGGGAAAGCGGAGTTCCTAGTAACAAGTAACTGTAGATACATCCACTTTAGTTGAGAAATTTATTTCCATTTAACAACTTGCTATCTCAGGGTATACTGAAAAATCTGCAGAGCAATTTTTGTGTTTCTTTATTCTCCTCGATATATTTTGTGTACATTCCAAACTCAGTAGTGTCATTTGAGGTCTTACATCTATTTTTTATGCACTACGATATGGCTAGGGATAGTGCTTGTTGTGAGTGAACACAAGGAGAATTGGCTGCCCTCCATAAAGAGGTGGAAGCTGCATTGGCTACTGTTGACGTGCTTCTTGCAAATGCCCAAAGTTGTGGCAATGGCAGAGCACTGGTGATGAGAACTGCGACACCTTTGGTCCCAATGGAATCCCCTGGTGACCAGGGTGTTGCTACATCTTCTGATACACAACATCTGACTGGTCTGTCCTCACTCAAGTGTGGGTGGCAGACAGTGGTGGGTTCGCATGTCACTGGGCAGAAGGCAAAAGAAGGAGCAGGTCGTGCAGCTAGCTCCCTATGCCTTAGCAACAGGTATGAGGTGCTACCCAATGTTGAAGATAATTCTGAGCCAGCAGGAGATGCCTCTACTGCTGGGCCAGCAACGGATTTCCTTGTCCAGTTGTGAAGATATGCATGTCACTGGGAGCTCCAACATTAGGAGGGTGATGCAGTCCCTCAGGGAAATAGCAGGAAAGGCTGGAAAGAATGCCAGTGTGCACTCAGTATGTTTGTCAGGAGGTCTCATCTGTGATGTGGAGCAGACCCTGCCGGCAGCTGTGGAGTGCGCTAAGCACAACCAGCTGCATATAGTGGGATTTGTTGGCATGAATGATGCCTGCCTCTTGAGTTCTGAGGGTATCCTTGGCTCCTTTCAGTGGATGGCTGATCTGGTGATGGTAAACTAGCTTTGCACATGGGGTGCAGGCTAAGCTGTCTATTTGTAGCATCGTACCCAGGGCTCATCGTGGTCCTCGGGTTTGGAGCAGAATGAAAGGTCTAAACCAGAGGCTAAGACGACTCTGTGACAATTTTGGATGTGAATTTCTCAACCTCTGCTATCGGATGCAGACTTTTAGGGTTCCCCTTAATAGGTTAGGCATGCACTACACACAGGAAGCGACTACTAGGATAGCGGAGTATATGTGGTGTGCACAGGGGGCTTTTTTTAGATTAGAGAAATCCTCCCTTGGGATTAAAGATGATTTGCCTAATAACGTAGCCACAATATCCTAAGAGAATGTTCATTATCGCAGGTCAGAGATGTTGTTGCTGTTGTGGTCTTCAGTCCAGAGACTGGTTTGATGCAGCTCTCCATGTTACTCTACCCTGTGCAAGCTTCTTCATCTCCCAGTACCAACTGCAACCTACATCCTTCTGAATCTGCTTAGTGTATTCATTTCTTGGTCTCCCTCTACGATTTTCACCCTCCACACGGTGCCCTCCAATATTAAATTGGTGATCCCTTGATGCCTCAGAATATGTCCTACCAAGCGATCCCTTCTCCTAGTCAAGTTGTGCCACAAATTTCTCTTCTCCCCAATTCTATTCAATACCTCCTCATTAGTTGTGTGATCTATCCTTCTAATCTTCAGCATTCTTCTGTAGCACCACAATTTGAATGCTTCTATTCTCCTCTTGTCTAAACTATTTATCGTCCGTATTTCACTTCCATACATGGCTACACTCCACACAAATACCTTCAGAAACGACTTCCTGACATTTAAATCTATACTCTTAACAAGTTTCTCTTCTTCAGAAATGCTTCCCTTGCCATTGCCAGTCTTCATTTTATATCCTCTCTACTTTGACCATCATCAGTTATTTTGCTCCCAAAATAGCAAAATGTATTTTCTACTTTAAGTGTCTCATTTCCTAATCTAATTCCCTCAGCATCACCCGACTTAATTCGACTACATTCCATTATCCTCATTTTGCTTTTGTTGATGTTAATCTTATATTCTCTTCTGGTAAACCTTCCGGGATGTAAGGTCGTGGTCCATGAAACTCTTCAGCTCCTAACGTTTCGTCCAGAGCTGCGCTGGACATCTTCAGAGGGGTGTTTCTCCTCCGGTGAGTCTTGCCGACTGACAGGTCGGACGTCTGAGAGCGACTTATATATCATAGAAAGTGGGCGTGACCAGAGTTACACGTGATATGCAGAGATAATCTTTGTCAGAGATAAAACTTAACTATCGATCGTAATCTCGTCTCGTGACGAGATTGCATATCACGTGTAACTCTGGTCACACCCACTTTCTACGATATACAAGTCACTCTCAGATGTCCGACCCGTCAGTCGGCAAGACTCACCAGAGGAGAAACACCCCTCTGAAGATGTCCAGCGCAGCTCTGGACGAAACGTTAGGAGCTGAAGAGTTTTATGGACCATGACCTTACATCACGGAAGGTTTACCAGAAGATATGTCATCCGGTTGTGAAAGCCTTCATACTAGAATCTTATATTCTCCTTTCAAGACACTGTCCATCCCATTCAACTATTCTTCCAGGGCCTTTGCTGTCTCTGACAGAATTACAATGTCATTGGCGATCCTCAAAGTTTTTATTTCTTCTCCATGGATTTTAATTCCTACTCCGAATTTTTCTTTTGTTTCCTTTACTACTTGCTCAATATACAGATTGAATAACATTGGGGATAGGCTACAACCCTCTCTCACTCCCTCCCCAACCACTGCTTCCCTTTCATGCCCCTCGACTCATATAACTGCCGTCTGGTTTCTGTCAGAGATGAAAAAAGGTTCATGATATTAGTAAACTACATTAGTATGCAAGGAAAGGTCCCAGAATTAGTATCACTTACTGAATGCTATAATGCACAGATAGTATTAGGGACAGAAAGTTGATTGAAACTGGACATCGGTTACAATGAAATCCTAAGTTCAGATTGAAATATTTATCGTAAGGATAGGTAGCTTGTTTATTGCAGTAAAGAATTTGATAAAATCTAATGAGGTTATCATGGATTCAGATTGTGATTTAATCTGGGTGAAGTTAAGTACCAAAGATCAGTCAGAAATAGTAATTAGACGCTTTTATAGACTGCCTGGGTCAGGAGCTCTAGTGGTTGTGCACTTCAGGTAGAACTTGCAGAATATCGTTTGTAATTTTCCTGATCATGCTGTTGTAACAGTGGGTGACTTCGACTTGCTGCGTACAGATTTGGAATGTCATGCTACCAAAACTGGTACCAAAGACAGGGGTTTGTGTGGCATTGTTCTGGATGTCTCGTCCAAAAAATACTTTGAGCAGATAGTTAGAGAACCAACTTATGAGGGTATCATCTTGGACTTCCTGGCAAAAAACAGACCTAAACTTACCAAATCAGTTAACACAGGGGAAAGTATCAGTGGTTATAAGGCTGTGATAGCATCTATGACAATGGGTCTTACAAAGAATGTTAAGAAAGGTAGGAATAAATTTTCTTTAGCAAGAGTGACAGGATACAAATTTTAGAGTTTCTGAGCAGTCAGCATCAACTATTTGGTCATGAGAATAAAAAATGTGGAAAACAAATGGAAAAAATTCAGAGACATCATGCAGTATTCCCTAGACAAGTATCCAAGTTAGGTTTTAAGGGATGGGAAAGATCCACCATGATTTAATAGCCATTTTATGAAACTGCTATGTAAACAAAGAGACCTTCAGCTCAGATTCAAGAGAAGTAAAAACCTCGTTGACAAACCTAGCTGAATAAAGTGAAAATGAGCATAAGGAGAGCAATTAGCAAATATTTCAATGACTTTGAAAGTAAAATTTTGTCAACCGATCTGAGTAAAATCAGTAAGTGGGTCAAAATCCAACTACAATCACTTAGTAGTGGAAAGGCATCAGAACCAGATGAGATGCATATAAGATTCTACAAGGATTATGCAAAAGAACTTGCTTCCCTTCTAGCAGTAATTTATCGCAGATCACTTGAGCAACAAAGGATACCTAGTGACTGGAAGAAAGCGCAAGTCATTCCCATTTTTAAGAAGAGCTGTAGGAGAGATGCACACAGTTATAGACCTATATTGTTTTGTTAGTTTGTGGAATTATTGAACATGTTCTATGCTCAAGAATTATGACTTTTTGGAGAATGAAAATCTCCCCTATAAAAATCAACACGGATTCCGCAAACAGAGATCCTGTGGAACTCAGCTCATTCTGTTCCTCCATGAGATCCATAGCACTGTAGACAACAGTGGTTAGTTTGATGCTGTGTTCCTTGACTTCAGGAAGGCATCTGACACCATCCTGCACTGCTGTTTAGTAGAAAAGATATGAGCTTATTGAGTATTTGAGCAGATTTGCAACTGAATTCAAGACTTCCTTGCAGACAGAACTCAACACATTGTTCTTAATGGAACAAAACTGACAGATGTAAAGGTAATTTCCAGAGTACCCCAAGGAAGTGTGCGGACTGTTACTGTTTACGATATCTATAAATTATCCAGGAGAAAGTATCGGATGCTCTTTAAGGCTGTTCACATATGATGCAGTTGTCTGTAGCAAAGTAGCAACAATAGAAGATAGTAACGATTTGCAGAATGACCTCCACAAAATTGATGAATGGTGCAGGCTCTAGCAGCTGACCCTGAATGTAAATAAATGTGACATATTGTGCACACATATGAAAAGAAATCCACTACTGTACAGCTACACTATTTATGAAAAACCACTGGAAACAGTATCTTCCCTAAAATTTCTAGGAGTATGTATCCACAGCAACCTCAAGTGGAATGAAAACATAAAACAAACAGTGGGAAAAGCAGATGCCAGATTCAGATCCATAGGAAGAATCTTAAGGAAATATAACTCACCCATGAAAGAAGTGCCTTATAAGGCGCTTGTTCGCCCAACTCTTAAGTATTGTTCCTCTATCTGGGATCTCTACCAGGTAGGACAGATAGAGAAGATCCAACGATGAGGGACACGTTTCATCACAGGATTGTTTAGCGACACGAGAGCATTGCAGATGTTCAACAAACTCCATTGGGAGGCATTATATTAAAGGCGTTGCACATCATGGAGACATTTACTACTGAAATTTCGAGAGCGCACTTTTCGGGAAGAGTCGAACAACATATTACTTCCCCCCACATATCTCTCGCGTGATGACTATTACGAGAAAATTTGAGAAATTAGAGCTGATACAAAGGCAGTCAGTGGTACAAAAGTACCCTCTGCCACACATCATGAGGTGGCTTGAGGAGTATGATGTAGATGTAGCTGTAGCTGTAGATGCAGATGCAGATTTGTAGCTTATTATTATTATTATTTTAAATGTAGGTTTATTTGTTACAATATAAACAAATTTTACATTATTACATGCCAACAATCTCAACAATGATGTAAGCTCTGGCTCTAAGCTGTTGCACAACAGTGTTTTACTTAGCATATAAACTGTCAATCATAGGAAAAATTAGAATAGAGTTTTACTCAGAATTGCACATTTTGGGCAGTGATAGTATCTAATGTGATTGTTACACGTTTGTTACAATTTGAACACTTTATTAGTGTCTTGTTGTCACAACTTGATGGACAGAATTTGCATCTGGCACATTTGCAGTTTTGAATGTCAACACTGGAACTTTGTGTTGATGGACTTCCTGTTGGTATTCTTCTAACAATAGCCACTGACTGTTGATTTCATGACAGCATTTTTTTCATTTAAGGAGTAACTAGAAGTCTTCCTAATTCATTGAGAAAAATTCTTCTTTTGTAAAGAACATTTTTTTTCCCACCGTGGATTTATTTTTCCACCATGGATTTACGAGGTGTGTTCAAAAAGAAACCAAACTTCTGCTGCATCAGCTTTATTGCTTATTGTACATTTTACGCGCTGCCTTCAGAATAGTCCCCTCTAATGGCACCACACTGTTCCCATCATTTCTTCCAGTTTTGGAATGCCTCCTGGAACACATTTTGTGGGATAGTGCGCACGCAGGTTTCTCATCGCATTGTCCTCTATGGTTTAGAAACGATGTCCTTTCAATGTGGTTTTCAGTTTGAGAAACAGGAAAAAGTCTGCTGGGACTAAATCTGGAGAATACGGTGGATGGGGTACAATGGGAATGCTGTGTTTTGTTAGGTAGCTGTGGACAAGGTATGATGCATGAGCTGGTGCATTGTCATGATGCAACATCCAACTCTGGTTTTCCCACTATTCAGGCTTCTTCCTATGCACAGCATCTCACATGCGCACAAGGATTCCCTGGTAGACTTCCTTATTTACTATCTGATCATGTGGCACAAACTCATGATGGATAATGCCTTTGTAGCCAAAAAACACAACCAACATCACCTTGATATTTGACCAACTCATGCGCGCTTTTTTGGATGAGGTGACTTTTGCCCACCCACAGTGAAGACTGCATCTTTGTTTCAGCATCACAGCCGTACACCCATGTCTCATCGCCTGTTATGATGTTGTTCAGAAAGTTTTCATTGTCATTAACACTTGCAAGCAGATCCTCATACATTTCAACACAGGTCTGTTTCTGATCTTCAGTCAACAAACGTGGTACGAATTTTGCACTGACACAACGCTTCTCAAGTTTTTCACTCAAAATTTGATGGCTGATGCCCACCTCCTCAGCAACTTCCCAAACAGTTAAATGACGATTTCCATGAATCACACCACGAACGCTATCCACATGGCCATCATCTGTTGATGCGGAAGGACGTCCAGATTTGCAGTCGTCACAGACCGAAATTCTGCCCTGTGACAAGCAGGCTGTACATGTGCTTGCTTCAGCGACTGTGGTTCGCTTGCTAATTGTCTGAGTGACATGAGGCAAATGGCAGTTTGTCACCTAAACCTGCTGTTAAGTGCACTCAGCAGCTGCAGCGTGCTCTCTCTGCTGGTTGGCATGCTATTTCAAAAGTTTGGTTTCTTTTTGAACACACGTCGTATTGTTCTCCACAGCACAAAACACTGGAGGCAGAAGTATAAATAACATTGTAGATAACGATCATTGACCATCAGTTTGTTTTCCTCTTGCATGCGTAGGTTCCAATAAGCTGATCCAATGTGTTAACTGCTCCTGAACTTGCATTGTAGTCCAATATCATTTTTGATTTCTTGTATTCTCTGTTACTTATTTCCTCAATGTTGTGCATTGTGCTCATCAGGACAACCTGGTTGGTCTTCCTTGGAACATAAGATATGACCATGGTATCCTTAGTAAAAAAAGAACTTTGAAGTGTGAACATCTTCTTTGCTTGATATATTATTAGGGACTTTAGAAGTCCTTTGCCTAATGCATATGATGTGAAGAAATTTGTCCTTTTAGCTTATGTGTCAAATCCATGACAACCTTCATATCTTGATTTTTCTCAAGTGCTTGTCCAGTAATTTTCCTGTACAGATTTTTGTCTTCGGAAAGCCACCAGTTGTTCATCCATAATTAATTTGTGCCAGAGTCATATAGTTTTGGAAGTATTTCCACCCACTTATCCCACAGAATGGTAGGTGCCAACTTTTCATTTACTCTTTGGGCTCTTTGATCAAACATGTCACTGAAATGTAACACACGTGAGAGGCAACAGAACTGTTTTCAATGACATTACAGCAGCAAAGATGGCTCTACCTGTTTCTTGTTCCCACAGGCTCTTTGTTGATTCACCATATGATTTATACACACCAGTCAGTGATAACAGGCCAGTACAGGCTCCAAGTGTAATTTCATCTAATGCTTCCCAGCCATCCCCATAAATTCTTTGACCCTCAATATTAGTCGTTTCCACCATAATACTCCGAATATTTTGAGCACAATCAGTGACTTGCATTGTTGTGTAACCTTTGCACATTTCAACAAAAAAGAATCAGATATTTACTCTCTCATAAAAAATCATTATGCAAATACCTTAGGCGTGTATGATATTTATACATTCTGTGAATTTTGAAGCACTCCCCCAGCATCATACTGTCCCGAGGAACACAAGTGTAACAAATTAAGTTAGTTTTTTTTAAATTTGAGCTTCAAGGTATTTAACATGTTTAGAAAAACAAAGTCATCAAATTTGGAGCAATATCATTTAAATATTAAAAAGTTATGGAAGAACAAATTCCTTTTCGTGTCATACTGACCTGAAGATAACAGCAGGGATAAGTACCTACACAGATGCAGAATTAAGAAATGTGTTAGAAGGCAGAGGCATATTATATACCTTGCATCATTAAGATATATTGTACAAAGTGACCCATGGAAAGTATAACTTAACCAAAAAACTAACTGATGGTCCACCTCCATGAAGAGATCCAGAGAACAGAAAGTGAGCGTGAGTGATTTTTAGTGTAATCCAAACGCTTGGTCATTGCTCTCCGCTTATTTAATAAAGAAAATACTAACTATTGTGCAGTTCTTTGTTACACGTTGATCACTAAACAAGGGAAAGGGAAAAGTGTTTCAAACCCAATCACGGTATGAAAATTTACCGGTTCTGACTGATGATCGGAGTATTTTAGTCAGAGGAGATGGCAATTCTATACATGAGAAGCAGTAGCAGCAGTATATATTAAGGAGAACAGAGGACAACAAATACGTAACAGCTTCTGTGGCAGGAAAAAAATAAAAATAAAACAAAATGTCTCTGGTTTTCAGGCATATACCATGAAAAAAATGTTAGCAACATATCAAAAAACAGACTGATACTCTGGCAGTCATCAAAGCAATACCCCAGCAGTCACCAAAGCAACAAGCAGGATTTAGAAAGACAATATACTTCCATGTATATCATGTCATGTAGACTGTAGCATAACAGAGAACTTTCACCGATGTACAATGAATCAATAAATTTGTTAGGAGGCAGAGGCATATTACAGAGAAATTCATGATACACGCACTACAGTAATTAATGAATGTGCATTCATGTGACATGAATGAGAAGTATTTACTTTACTAAATTAATCCTCAAAACAGTTGTGAAGGAATTACATTGCTTATAGCAGAAACTTGGACTTCGATCTTTATCACTGAGAATGATACTGTGTGGACATTTAGGCCTACTCAAGGTGCACAGTCAACAAATTTGTCAAAAAATGAACTTTAAAGTATATGTAAAATATACAATCACTTTTATCAAATAATATAAAAACATTTCCCCATTTTTTTCTTTTTTTTAATAAAAATTTGAATATTTTCTCTTGGGGGTTGTACAACTATTGGCATATCTAATTCTATTTTCATTAATGTGACAAGGAATGTCAACAGTGACTCAGTGAAATATTTCCTTTCCTAACTTGTGTTTATGTGATTTCCTAGTGGTTCTATGAAACACAGCAAACGTGCAGGTACTCCATTTGCTTTTCATGTTTAAGAGACTTCTTGCATTTTGGTTAAGTATATTAAAAGTACATTCCTCTCTACCCACTTGCTCTTGATTGTTTTACTTTGCTACATTTGAACTGTCAGTCTTTTACTCTGTCTTTACAATCTTTCTCCTAAAATGAAGGGTCAAGTGTAAATGTTAGAAATCATGCTTTGTTCACACTACATATTTTCACAAATTTTGTGCAAGTAATCCCTTCCTAATTTTAGTGTTATTTACATAATAAGCAGTGGCAGGAGAAAACACATATAAAGGTAAAGGAAAGTGCAAGCTCTCCAAGGCTGTGGCTCCTTCTTCTGGGAAGGGGAAGGAAGGAGAAAGAAAGGGCTGGTGAGGTGTAATAAATGGGGAGAGCTCAGAAAGGTTGCCCATAACCCCTATCAGGGAAGACTTACCCACCTCATCCACTGACCTGTGCTTTTGGGTGGCTTTTTTTAAACTCTATCCATTTCCTAAACCTCGCCAGTCCTTTTTCTTCACTCATCTTCCTTCTCCTTCAATCCTTCTGCCAGAACAATGAGCCACTGGCTAAGAAAGCATGCACATTTCTTTAACCTCTATATGTGTTTTCCCTGCTGCTGCTTGGTGAGTAGATTTTTTAATCCATCCAATTATATTATATAAACAGATTAGGTACACAATGCTACAATTATCAGATTAATTCTTTAAGAAAAAGCTACTTATTAATTATAGTGGTGATTAAATAGAACAAGAAACACAAGTAAGTTACACAATATTAAAATGTTTTTTGGTTCATTGCTGTAGTTTATCTAACATGTGTACACTTTTCACAAACATTAATTATCCGTAAAGTAACTATATAAAAACATACTACATTATTTTAAACAATGGAAGATCTAGGTTGGAATATCAACAATATTATGAAAAGGGTAGTTTGCTACTCTCCATAAAGATAAAGGAAACACACACACATTCACGCAAGCAACCACACTTCACACACACATGACCACTATCTTCAGCTGCTTCTGACTGATTAATCATAAAAAAGTGACCTTAATTTTGTTTACCAGATGTAAATATATCTAGAATAAAAACTTGCAGCTGAATTGACATGATTGTACCCTACTTTTTAGACAGACATGTTATTAATGTGTACTTAAAATTTCAAGCATCTAAGTAAGATAGATAGCGCATAATTTCCAGGTATGGACTGGCACATCTATATGTAATTTACTGATCTTCCCAAAAGAAGGTCAATGTGAGAACTAATGTTATTAATTGTACATAAAAATGTTCAGGAAGAGACAGTCATATATTCCTAAAATTTTCATCATACTAAGAATTCAAGTTGTTTAGTTAGAGCTGTGTAAACTTAATACTGCTTAAGTGTTTTCAAATGCAAAAAAGTACTCCAAAAGTCAAATGAGAGTGAAAAAAACTGTGCAAAAATTCGCAATGCTTCACTGTCACAGACCCTCAAGCAAACAGATCACATGTGACACTTTGGCACACACATTTCTACACCTCCCCCTACACCTTGCAGTGTGTGGTGAATGGTATTTTGTGTACCACTGTCAATTCTCCCCTTTCCTGTTCCAGTTTCAAATGGTTCACTAGAAGAATGATTGCCAATAAACCTCCACATGGGCTTCAATTACTCTAATTTTATCTTCATGGCCTCTTCACAAGATATATACAGGAGGAAGTCATATATCCGTTGACTCTTCTTTGAACATACGCTCCCAGAAGTTTAACAGTAAAGCACACCATGATGCACAACACATATCTTGCATCGTCTGCCACTGGAGTTAGTTGATCATCTATGTGATGCTTTCATGCTCAGTAAATGAACCTGAAATGAAACACACTGTGCTTCTTTGGATCTTCTCTATTTCCTCTATCCATCCTAACTGGTAAGGAAGCCATACTGATGAGCAATATTCAAGGATATATTTCCTTTATAAATTCGCATAATGAATCTTTGGACAACATGAAAGCCTAAGAATTTGTCTATTTCATTAACATAAGAGGGGATATACAAATTAAATGTAATGCCTACAGTGTTGGTAACATTCCTTTTTAATGGAACTGGTGTAACTAAACGGTATACTTTTCCATCATTACCACGATGCTGCATCATAAATCATTCAGATTGGCATAGCGTGCAATAATTAATGTTATATTATTCGGGTACAGAACTATTCTGCAGTGAGTAAATTAATAATATAAGAACTGGTCATTTATTTTAAGATAACACATTTTTTTGTGTTGAGTATGGGCTTTGAGTGAATACTCATTCCACAGATCTCCTCTCCACCAACTGAGTCAATGACAAACTGACTTGCTGCACCTTCCTAGATGAATGATGTACAGTAATGGACCCCAGCACTATAATTCGATATGTCAATGGATATTGCAAAATTAATTCTATTTTATTAACACATTAATTTTCTTGCCTTTAACAAATACATCAGATACTGCATAGATTACCTTTTGTTCTCTGACAGAATTCTACAACGGTGGCCACCATCTTCATCAATGAGAATTAAAACCTAGAAGTAGAAAGAAATTTCACTCTGCAGCGGAGTGTGCACTGATTTTTAAACTTCCTGGCAGATTAAAACTGTGTGCTGGACCGAGACGAACTCAGTTGCATTTAATTCATATATCCCCTCTTATGTTAATGAAACAGACCTGGAAGTGTCCACATCTACAAATGCAACCGTATTCTGTTCAAACCATTGCAAAATACAGGAGGGTACCTCATATTGTACTACGTACTGTGGTTTACTACTCCTGATCCATTAGTGTATGGAGTGCTTGCTATAACTGGCCTAATCTTGTTTTTGTGGTCCCTACAGGTGGAATATGTGGGGGGCATAGTATATTTCTGTTTTTTTAATTAATCCTGATTCTTGAAACTTTGTAAGTAGGTTTTTATGTTTAGTAACCACACTGTTCTTTCAAATGGAAGATACAGATGTATCAATACATATAATGTCATCCATATCTGTCAAGAGCACTGTGGCAGGTGTACTGCCAACACTACTGGCTGATCATGGTCATTTCTATAGTGAGCAAATACAAGGCCACCACAAGAAGGTTTCTTCCTCGGTTTGCTTTTATGTGACTCACTACTACAAGTGTGGTCTGGCAACTGTGACAGTTTGCCAGAACCAATTTAAATCTGTGTGCACCAGACCAGTTTAAGCCTGTAGCATAGCACTTCAGCTAATGAGTGTGCAGTTTCCACCACCGTCAAACTCTGCTTAGTCTCATACTTGCTAAATGTATCCATAGTGACTAAGTTGGGCTTGGACGTTATTCAGACTTGATTAGGAACTGTTTCATATCAAATCGTATTTTGGTTCATACGAATTTCCACCAAGAATTATTGCTGTTTGGTTTCATAGATTAATAGACAATTTTCATTAGTTCCTATGGAAATTTAATTGTGTTCATTAAAGGTTGTTGCTACAAAGTGAGATTTAATATTCTGACGACTAGACCATCACAGTTGTGGTTCACCAAGCACTGTGGTGGATGCTAAATTTCTCGAGCTGTGTCAGTAGCCACTTAACTAATTCAATGCTGCATCAATCACAGACACAGCCAGCTTTTCTGGCATTTCAGTATTTAATGAGACTCCAGATATGTATACGATATTTAATGTCCAGATTGCCAATGGGGCTTTTTGGTGTTGTCAAATCAGCAGTTACATTACTAGGTTAAAAAATTAGCCGCACTGTTGAACCGCTCTGTGATGCTATTGTTTGAAATACAGTGGAGTCTTGCACAGAGAGCATAATTCGTTCCAGAACCTTACTCAACGTGCAAAAACAATCGTTATGTGAAAAAATTTCTCACGTATAAATTAATGTACAATATGATAATGCATTCCATGCAGAAGTATTAAAAGCTTTATGTTATTCATGCACCATTTATTCAAAGGAAATAATACATATAGTATTATGTACTTTATTATTCATGATACGTAATTAATTTTTTTACTAAGAAGCTATCTGTAGTCATTTGTTTCTGCCAAAGCTTCAACACCTGGTGAAAATATGACGCAGCACTATCTTCAAATACATTTGTAGTGCGCATAGCCATTGCTTTATTTGGGTGATTATTTTCAGTACACAATGCAACCGATTCCCATGCTTTCAGCATTTCTCTTACTGCGCCAGAAGGTTGCTGATTTGCTGTTACTGCCTCCTCCTCCTCCTTCTCCTCTGAAGAACTCCTCTCCACAACTTCCTGCTGTGAAACACACTGCAACTCCATAAGCTCTTCGGTGGCCATTTCTTGGCTGGCTGTGATCTTCCATCACTGTTATCCACTTCTTGCCCCACGCTCTTGGCCAAAGACACAATCTCAATGACTACAGGTGCCACAGATACTGACTCAAATGCCTCAGAGTCACATTTGACAATGCACTACAGCCAGAGCTGCTTCTAACCAGATGTGAGACTTCTCTTGGTAACCCAAGATCAGGCAACGATGTTGAAGTGATATTTCTAAAACTCTCTGTAAGTGAGATTTGTAGCTTCAGTCACCTCAAAAAAGCTTCAAGAGTGCTTTAGTGTAGATCATCTTAAAGTTAGAAATCATCTGCTGGTCCATAGGCTGGAATAATGGAGTGATGTTGGAAGGCAGAAATTGGATACTGATGAATCAAAATTCTTCAAGGAGGTGGTCTTGTAGGCCTGGAAAATGGGGAGGAGTGCTGTCCATGACAAACAAGACATGGAGTGGCAGATCCAGCTCAAGCAAATATTTTTCTCTGAAGGACCAAACACTTCATCCATCCAATCACAAAAAAGATCATGTGTCACCCAAGCCTTGTTGCTGGACCTCCACATCACATTTAAATAAACAAGCAGCAAAATAACTGATGATGGTCAATGTAGAGACGATATAAAATGTGAACTGGTGACAGTGAGGAAAGCATTTCTGAAGAAGAGAAATTTGTTAACATTGAGTATAGATTTAAGTGTCAGGAAGTCTTTTCTGACAGTTTTTGTATGGAGTGTAGCCATGTATGGAAGTGAAATATGGACGAAAACAGTTTGGACAAGAAGAGAATAAACACTTTTGAAATGTGGTGCTACAGAAGAATGCTGAAGATTAGATGGGTAGATCACGTAACTAATGAGGAAGTACTGAATAGAATCGGGGAGATGAGGAATTTGTGGCACAACTTGACTAGAAGAAGGAATCGGTTGATAGGACAGGTTCTCAGGTACCAAGAGATCACCAATTTAGTATTGTAGGGAAGCGTGGAGGGTAAAAATCATAGAGGGAGACCAAGGGATAAATACACTAAGCAGATTCAGAAGGATGCAAGTTTCAGTATTTACTTGGAGATGAGAAGGCCTCCACAGAGTAGAGAAGCATGGAGAGCCACATCAAATCGGTCTTTAGACTGAAGACCACAACAACAACAACAACGACAACAACAAAAAACGAGTAGCAGTTTAATTTTCAAATTGTCACTTACATTGGCACAGAATAGCAGTGTGAGATGGTCTTTCACTGGCTTGTGACCAGTCAATGCATTCTCCTCTGCTGTTATAAAGGTATGCTTCGGCATCTTTACCCAGAATAGACTCATCTCGTCACAATTAAAAACCTGTTGTGGCAGATAACCCTTAGAATGTATGAGCATCTTGAAATTGTTGATAAAGTTCTCTACTGCCTTTGCGTCAGAGCTGGCTGCTTTGCCATGCCTCACAACACTATTGGTGCTGGTTTTTCTCTTAAACTTCTCAAACCACCCATGGCTTCTTTGTCCACTGATAATCCTGGCGTCTTCTTGGTGAGGTCAGCGAAAATCATTCTTGCCTTCTCACAAATGATGTTCTCGTTAACAGTGTCACCTTGCATTTGCTTTTCATTTATCCATAAAGGAGCAACCTTTCAACATTATCCAGAATATAAAACTGTTGTTTAGGTACTCTTGTCACTTCCTTTGAACCATCTTCCTCCTTAATCTTGTCTTTATTCTGGAGGATAGTGCAAATAATTGATGTAGACTGACTGTATGTGCATGCTAAATCAGCAATGCTCACACCACATTCACATTTTTCAATGATTTTATGTTTCATTTCCGAGGTAATTTTCTTTCTCTTCTGGTCATCATCTTGTTACATTATCTTCGGGGACATTTCTACAAAGGTTATTAAAATCTGCACTCAAAAAAACACTTTGTGAACACAAGTTTAGAAACGTGTAGCTATAAGCTGCACTAAGATGGTAGCAGAAAGAGCGCTAGACCCAGACTGCAGTACATACTAAAGACATCGTTCATATACTGCTGCCGACAATGAAAGATGTACATATTGTTGAACATTTCTCCCACCACGTGCAAACAGCTGGTGACATCACACTAAATTGTTATTACTCATTATGTGAAACATTGCTTGTTAAGTGAGTCATTTTTTTACAATTTGTTTTGCTTGATATGTGAATTGCATGTTATGGAAGGGACTCGTTAACAAAATTCCACTGTATTCTCTATATTATTTGATCATTTTTTCATCAAAATGCATGTGGTGGTGGCAAGGTTTAAATTCTTAATTAATTCTAACTATAAGTCATCCACTGAAAGTTATGCATCTTGTGGACTGTAGATTTGCGGAAGTCTAGTTGAAAATGTAAATTCACAAGTGAGTTAAATCATGTGTGGAAAATTTAATACATAGAGTGGTGATCCACTTAACCCTGGACAAGGATGCCCACATGCAAGCCTTACAGTAGTCCAACCTCCTCTCTGGCTGAAGTGCTATGAATAGCGCATGCATGTAAAATATTGCAAACGGTGCAATAAACTTTTTCAACAGACTTTGAAATTTTGTATCTGGCCAAGAGGCTTAGTGGCGCAGTGCAGTGAGATGTCACCACACTCCTCAAAGATAAACAAGTTCCCATTCAGCAGCAGCCACCCATCCACATTCTTAGTGATCTCGAGTATCGTTCACGGTGATACACTTTGTTTCCAAGTTTCCCAGACTGTTTTTCCTTGCATTCCAGGTAGCAATGCAGACATTATGAGGACAAGTATTGTAACTGTTTATGTAGGGATCAACCTGCAGAAGTACTGACTGCACACTTTTACTTGGCCCCTGAGCTGAGGATGCTGAGTGTGGAAGCTTGCAATCAGCTAGTAGCATACCGGCTGCTGAGACAGGCCTCCCCCCCCCCCTCCCCCCCCCTCCCACCCTCCTTCTCCCACAGCAGTCAGCTCATAACTCATAAAAATTGAACACGTAATGGACTGTGTTGCTGAAATGACACAAAAGTTGACGGCAAGTCACTAGAAGGAAGAAGTACACCTACTTAGCTCATTTTTGGAGATAGTATTAACAATCACTATGCACGACATTGCACACAAATCAACACTATATTCACAATGCCTACTTATCGTTATGGTGTGCAACACTGTTACATACCTAAGGTTGGCAACAACTGTAAACATTCTGGAGCAGCATGAAGTCAACTGACTTACACCAGTCACAGAGGGGCCACGATAAAGTGTGTGACCAGTGAGTCATAGCATGAAAAGCACAGGCATCATCCCAGCCAGTTCAAATTAATATACTTTCAGGCAGGGATAATATGCTTGGCAACACATAAAATTTTGTGAGATGCAACAGTGCATGGCATTCCAGTGACTTTTCTTTTCGATACTGACGCCACTCTTAAGTTGTGTGCAGCTGACACTTACTTACAATCAGATGCCTTGAACATTGCCATTTTGTTGAGATGGATCCTTCAGTCAAGAACATTTTTGAACTCAACATGTATTCCATCTTTTGATTTTTACTATGCTATAAAGTGCTATGCTATAAAGGAATACAAACGTCTCAAAAATGATATCGACAGGAAGTGCAAAATGGCTAAGCAGGGATGGCTAGAGGACAAATGTAAGGATGTAGAGGCTTGTCTCACTAGGGGTAAGATAGATACTGCCTACAGGAAAATTAAAGAGACCTTTGGAGAAAAGAGAACCACTTGTATGAATATCAAGAGCTCAGATGACAACCCAGTTCTAAGCAAAGAAGGGAAGGCAGAAAGGTAGAAGGAGTATATAGAGGGTTTATACAAGGGCGATGTACTTGAGGACAATATTATGGAAATGGAAGAGGATGTAGATGAAGACGAAATGGGAGATAAGATACTGCGTGAAGAGTTTGACAGAGCACTGAAAGACCTGAGTCGAAACAAGGCCCCGGGAGTAGACAACATTCCATTAGAACTACTGATGGCCTTGGGAGAGCCATTCATGACAAAACTCTACCATCTGGTGAGCAAGATGTATGAGACAGGCGAAATACCCTCAGACTTCAAGAAGAATATAATTATTCCAATCCCAAAGAAAGCAGGTGTTGACAGATGTGAAAATTACCGAACTATCAGTTTAATAAGTCACAGCTGCAAAATACTAACGCGAATTCTTTACAGACGAATGGAAAAACTGGTAGAAGCGGACCTCGGGGAAGATCAGTTTGGATTCCATAGAAATGTTGGAACATGTGAGGCAATACTAACCTTAAGACTTATCTTAGAAGAAAGATTAAGAAAAGGCAAACTTACATTTCTAGCATTTGTAGACGTAGAGAAAGCTTTTGACAATGTTAACTGGAATACTCTCTTTCAAATTCTAAAGGTGGCAGGGGTAAAATACAGGGAGCGAAAGGCTATTTACAATTTGTAAAGAAACCAGATGGCAGTTATAAGAGTCGAGGGGCATGAAAGGGAAGCAGTGGTTGGGAAGGGAGTGAGACAGGGTTGTAGCTTCTCCCCGATGTTATTCAATCTGTATATTGAGCAAGCAGTAAAGGAAACAAAAGAAAAATTCAGAGTAGGTATTAAAATTCATGGAGAAGAAGTAAAAACTTTGAGGTTCACTGATGACATTGTAATTCTGTCAGAGACAGCAAAGGGCTTGGAAGAGCAGTTGAAGGGAATGGACAGTGTCTTGAAAGGAGGATATAAAATGAACATCAACAAAAGCAAAACGAGGATAATGGAATGTAGTCAAATTAAATCAGGTGATGCTGAGGGAATTAGATTAGGAAATGAGACACTTAAAGTAGTAAAGGAGTTTAGCTATTTAGGGAGAAAAATAACTGATGATGGTCGAAGTAGAGAGGATATAAAATGTAGACTGGCAATGGGAAGGAAAGTGTTTCTGAAGAAGAGAAATTTGTTAACATCGAGTATAGATTTAAGCGTCAGGAAGTCGTTTCTGAAAGTATTTGTATGGAGTGTAGCCATGTATGGAAGTGAAACATGGACGATAACTAGTTTGGACAAAAAGAGAATAGAAGCTTTCGAAATGTGGTGCTACAGAAGAATGCTGAAGATAAGGTGGGTAGATCACGTAACTAATGAGGAGGTATTGAATAGGATTGGGGAGAAGAGAAGTTTGTGGCACAACTTGACTAGAAGAAGGGATCGGTTGGTAGGACATGTTTTGAGGCATCAAGGGATCACAAATTTAGCATTAGAGGGCACCGTGGAGGGTAAAAATCGTAGAGGGAGACCAAGAGATGAATACACTAAGCAGATTCAGAAGGATGTAGGTTGCAGTAGGTACTGGGAGATGAAGGAGCTTGCACAGGATAGAGTAGCATGGAGAGCTGCATCAAACCAGTCTCAGGACTGAAGACCACAACAACAACAAAGTGCCCTCCATCAGCTCATCAGTACTTTTTGCTGCCATTGATACTTTGTATGTTGTTTGTGCCACTGTTTGAAGCTGGTCTGGGGAAAGCAGTTGATTTTTAGCCCACATGTCTTCAAATCAACAGCAAGTCAGAGATTTTGCAAAGTTCTCCCAATTCCTTTGGCCATTAAGCATGCAATCAAGCTTGAACTAGACTGAATAATAACAACTAGTTCTGTCCCACATTTCCTACAATCAATGGGTTTAGGCATCAGTGGTGGTTGGGAAGCCTTAGAGCTTCTTCAGCCATGTTGAGACTACAAGCAAATCATTAATATTCATTGGACATTATTTCTTATTCCTTGCCTCAAGTGGATGACCTTTTTTTCTAAATTGTCAGGAGGATTTTTCTTTTTCAAAAACTCAGAGGTATATTTTCAGTTACTGCTTGTGAAGACTCAAGGAAGATTCTAGTCTTGAAGACACCATTATGACTGTCTTTTGGTGTGGCTAATCTCCCTGCCATACTCGAGAGATTTTACAGACAAGGTATCGCACAATTCCATGTTGTGTAAATTATCTCAATGATAACTTGGTTACTGATGGCATGACAGAAGAACTCAGGCACAATCTGTGTCTGGTTTTTGCAGCTGTAGCACAGAAAGGCCTTACATTAACTTCTCCAAATGCACCCCCTCTTGACGTATCCCCACACAGCACCAGGGCTATTCTCCTCATATGTTAGAGGATGATACGGAAAGGCCAATCATGTTTATATCAAAGAAGCTCAAGAACACCATTCACATACTAAAAAAGAATCACTGACCATGATTCATGCTGTTCATAAATATCACATTTTTTTGTATAGTTGCAAATTTCATCTTATCAATGATTATAAACTGCTGATCACTTTTTAGACTACAGCCAAAATTGCCAGAGTGTATGGCACATTGCCTTCATTGTTGGACGCACTGTCTGACAAATTTTCAGTATCCAATCACTGTCGCATTTCCGCTTGTCATTTATATCATGGATGCAGTTTCTTGCCTTCCAGTAGGTCCCCACCCTGAATATGACTGCCAGGAGATTGTTTGTTATCACCTGGAGCAATCACTAGATGAGTCCCCTGTAAATTCCAAGGAAAATGAGACATCATCTCGGTGTGACCCCTGCTTCAAAGCACTAGTGGTACTTCCACCTTCCACCGACACTGTGAAAGTCACTTTGCCAGTCAACAGTCAACTGTATAGCCAAGTGGATGCAGCCTTTCATGCAGCGTCACCAACTAGGCAAAGCTGCTGCTCTACAAGCCATTAGATAGCTGTGAAGTTTCTGGGATTCTAACTGGTGCCCTTGAGGTGACACCACACACTGGGTGCCATTGCCTAGTACTGCAGCCAGTCTCAGAGAGTCCTGGGTACGACACAGGAAGTCTGAATGCCTCTACTGCCCAGGCAGGCTTAGTACAGCAATAAAAAAAGAAAAACAGCTGTCAGTATTATAGGGAACAGTTGAGCAGTGTGTCAAAAAATTTGGGGGAGCCAGTGGAAATCTTTGTGGACAGTATTAGGAAGCTAAATGTCAATACACATGAGTTGATGGAAAGCAAAGACATCAACAAGGTCCTTCTGCAAGAGGCAGAATAAAGAGCACTTGGTTACATTTTTACTGGCACAGTTTCGTAAGAACTTAACTGAAGCCCTACCAACTGCGTCACCATCGGAAGAAATAGACGCAATAACTGAAGTTCGGGTAAGAAAAGAAATTTCACAGGGGATGTCAAATGTTACAGATATTGATGAATGGGGCTCATACAGTGTAAACGATGTGAACTGTCATGTTATAAACGTGGGCATACAAGGTAGATTGCAGGCAAACTCTAACAAGAGGTGTGATGGGTGCACATAGGGTAGGGATAGTAACTCACCATTACACGGCCAAATGCACTCTGGAGCCACTATGCATCACTCCCACTGAATATAAACACAGACAAAATGAGTGCAGTGGGGAATTCTGCTCAAATAGTTTAGTACATGGACGGAAGCATAAGTTTTTGTTGGACATGGAATTACAGGGGCCTGTGGCATATTTGCAGCTCACACCGAAAAGGATGGGCCCACCACAGTGTAGGTGAATTAGAGAAGGTGGAAACGATATGCACTCACTGGGTTCAACAGTGCTAAGTTGTCGCACTGGCGCAAAAAATTTCTAGTTTTGTGTGGAAGTTTTGCCTCATACAGGTGAGGGATACTGTGCAATTTTAGCATTATATTTCTTAATTAAAAATCATATAAAATCGATTTAGAATGTTGCACAGTACAGCTGAAATGAACACCATACTCTTTAGGTACTGCCAAGAATACCAAACTGTTACAAGACATGCCCCAAACGTTGTATAAACCATCTACACTGCATGTGCAGTCCTGTTAGGATCAACTCAGGACATAAAATACCACAAGGTACACGAAAACTACTGCAGGTGAGCATAGGAACTAATTTGCTGGTAAATATATTGTGTGTAGTAGGACCGCTAAAGGATATATAGGAGATAGTTAAAGCATGGTGTATCATACGTGGGAGTGTTGTACACATACATGAATTATACAGTAAGCATGTAGTGCCTTTCAGGGCAGATCATTTTGGGACTGGGAAGATGTAATTGGCAAGAAAGGAAAAGTGGGATGGCAAAGTGAGCAGGTTGTTCCTGGCTATTTGATACATACATATCCATTAAAATGGGGGCTTAGGGAAAGTTTTACAAAGGAGATTCTGCTAGTTACACCAGATATGAAGAATCATGCAATGGTAATACAAGGTATACAACTTTGCTTCCACCATTTTTTCCCCAACATGAAACAAATCGGTTACACATGTATCATTAAAAGTATTTTCCATCACTGGCCACTACTTTCTCCCATCTTTCGGGCAATGTACGAATCCTGCGTCAAAAATATTGTTCATCTTCTGAAGCGATCCATGAATTGATCCAATTTGTGAATTCTTCATGAGGTCGGAAGTGTTGGTCAGACATGCCATGCACCATTGATCTAAACAGGTGATAGTCAGAGGGAGCAATGTCTGGAGAATATGGTGGGTGGGGTAGGACTTCCCATTTTAACGTTTCCAAGTACGTTTTGACCTCTTTTTGCAACATGGGGTCGAGCACTGTCAAGCTGCAAAATCACTTCATCGTGCCTCTCGCTGTATTGTAGCCATTTGTCTTTTAATCCTCTGCTAAAATGCATTAATTGCATTTGACAACGAGCACCTGTGATTGTTTCACTTAATTTTAACACCTCATAGTACACGACGCCGAGCTGGTCTCACCAAATGCAGAGCATGATATTGGAGCTGTGAATATTTGGTGTGGCAGTCGATGTGGAGGCATGGCTGGGATATCCTCATGATTTTTTGCATTTAGGATTATCGTAATGAACCCATTTTTCGTCCCGGTCACAATGTGATGCAGAAATCCCTTCCGTTTTTGCCTCTGAAACAACTGTTCACAAACACACAAACGCTGTTTAACGCCTCTTGGTTTCAGCTCACACGGGACCCAAGTTCCTTCTTTCTGAATCATGCCCATAGCCTTGAGACGTTTTCAAATGGCTTGCTGTGTCACTACCACTAATCGTACCAATTCTTCTTGAGTTTGATGTTAGTCTTCACTCAGCAATGTCTCCAATTCTGCACCTTCGAAAACATTCTCTCTTCCACCAGTATGCCAGTCTACAACATTAAAATAACTGATCTTGAAGTGCTGAAACCACTCACGACATGTTCTTTCACTGATAGTGCCCTTACCATATGTACTTGAGAGCATTCTATTAGACTCAGCTGCTGTTTTCTTCATACTGAAACAAAACAGTAACACCTCCCGCAAATGATGAGAAGTAGGCTCGTAAACTGACATTTTCAATCAAGAACAACTTTATGATGCAGATGCAAATCGTCTAATGTTTGAATGAGATTATGTTGACTGAGGTCCAAGCTAACAGCCTGATGTCTGCAATCTGTTTCTTTCGACTGCTATTTACTGTTGTCGCCACCTATCGGCATATGGCGGAAGCAAAGTTGTACACCTTGTAGCAGAAGAATGCCGCTGACAGAGGATGTGGGTTACATTATGCCTGCTGGCCGCTGTTGCCAAGCGGTTCTAGGCGCTTCGGTCTGGAACCGCGCGACCGCTATGGTCGCAGGTTCGAATCCTGACTAGGGCATGGATGTCTGTGATGTCCTTAGTTTAGTTAGGTTTAAGTAGTTCTAAGTTCTAGGGGAATGATGACCTCAGATCTTAAGTCCCATAGTGCTCAGAGCCATTTGAACATTATGCCCCCCCCCCCTTCCCCTTCCCCATAGTAGTCCATACAGTCACAGGGACATTTGAGATAGAACTATTACTCGGGTAAACAGACGTGGAAGAATTCCCTTGGGACAGTATTATAACCCACCCATACTATCAGAAGCTAGGAGCTCACTGGATATACTAAGCATATGATTCAGTATGGAAATGGAAATGTCGTGTGGCTAGGGCCTCCCGTCGGGTAGACCGTTCGCCTGGTGCAGGTCTTTCGATTTGACGCCACTTCGGCGACCTGCGCGTCGATGGGGATGAAATGATGATAATTAGGACCACACAACACCCAGTCCCTGAGCGGAGAAAATTTCCGACCCAGCCGGGAATCGAACCCGGGCCCTTAGGATTGACAGTCTGCCACGCTGACCACTCAGCTACCGAGGCGGACATATGATTCAGTCCTTGCTAAGGACCACCTGTTATGTGCAAGGACCCTCCTGGGGAACGGAACAATTGAAATTATGAAACAGCATGACACTGCTAAACAGGACTCAATATGACATCTTGGTATCAAATTTTTGACTCTCTCAGTCCATTACCTACCAACTCAGTGGACAGACCAGACCACAAGGTTTGACTGAAGGGATGGAACATTGTGACTGTCAGTCACCATACACTATGTAATGGTGTAAGGACAGACAATGTATCTAGTGTAAATTGTAGTGCGAGAAAGGATGCACTGAAGGAGCAGGAGAAAAATGTAGACACATTAGTACGATGTTGTTTGAATAGTTCAAAGGTTCAGCAGCGGCCTGAAATTTGGACTGGATTCTCGAAGAGAGGAGGAAATGTAGCAGCATTGAAACCAACCAAGCTGTTATGTAGGCCATCCAGCAATGCAATTCTGCAGCTCGGTACTAAAATAATGTTGCCATAGCATTTTGCAACACAGAGACCTATCATATCAGTGGCCTGGATTGCTACAAGCCCTAGCACAACGTTACCATTCCACAGCTTTCTACATGATATAACTGCTCCCTCTCTGCCTTTAGCAGTTCTTTCGACTTCCACCGAAGCTGTGTCGGTCTCCACAGCAATCACTGGTCAAGTGTGCTGCCAAGCAGATATAGCATCGTCAAGGAGCATTATCACCTAGGTGAAGCTGTTGCTCTACGAGCCTTCAGCTAGCCCTGAAATTTCAGGCTTTGAACTGGTACTGCTGAGGCAAGGCCAACCACAGGGTGCCATTGCCTGATACTCCATCCAGTCTTTGAGAGTCCTGGCTTTAACAAGAGGCATCTACATGTCCCTGCCGGCCACTGGGCTGCATGCAGTATACTTGAGTCCTGCACCTCTGGCACCAGTAAAGTGGTCAACTGCACTAGACCCCTTATAAATGGTGTTAGTTCCATTCCTGTTCTAACTTTCCCTCTTTAATGTAGACACAAGCTTTACAATGGACAAATCAGGAGTGGAGAAGTTAACCACTGCAGAGGCAGTTCAGACCTTGTTGAATCAGATGGTACAAATGCAGGTAGACAATAAGGAGTTGCACAAGCATTAGATCCACTGAGAGGACAAGTCTTTACCCAGTATGTCAGTACCCATCCTAGACACTAGTCCAGCTATCCTACTTCCTCCTTTTTCCAATAAGACAGGAGAGGGCACATTAGTGCTCATAGACAACTTGATAACAGCAGCTATGGTGGGACATTAATTGGAATAACAACTTTAGCATATGGCAAAATTACTCTTCATGGGAGGCACTAAAATACTCGTGTCGTATCATAAGGACTTGAGGAATGCCCTGACATTTGAAATTCTGAGGGTCAACTTAGGACAGCAATACGGAAGAAAAAAAAAAGGTATAGGTGTTTTAGAGAACACATGAACAAGGGGAGGCCATTGCAGACTTTGTGGGTAGGATTAGGGAGCTGAATGTCAATACATATGAGTTGAAGGAAAATGATGATACCAACAGCGTCCTTCTGCAGGAAGCAGAACACAGGGCAGTGGATACATTTTTGCAAGGGTTTCCACCAAATGCCTGAGTGAAAAAAAAAGGGGGGGGGGGCAGAGTTTCCTAAGAACTTAGCTGAAGCCAGAGCAGCTGTGATGATGTTGGAAAAGATAAAAACAGTGACGTGAGTTTGGGATGGAAAAAGAATTTCCACCCCACATATTAATTGCTAAAGGTGTGGACAAACAGGCCACAAATGGCACGAATGTTGTGAACTGCTTTGTAAGAAATGAAGATAAAGTTGGAAATTAGAACAGAAGACTAACAAGGAGCATGATAAATGGACATGACATGGGAACAGTAATTGACTGTGAAATGACAATGAGAGGTATAGAGTGCCACGCAGTACTTTCAGTAAAAACAAATGCGACTGAAATGGGTGCAGTGGTAGAATTTTGCCTGGAATGGAAGGAAGCGTAAGTTTTTACTGGACACGGGACTGCAGGTATCCACGGCAAGCTTGGACCTCATGAAGAAAAGGAGGAGGAGCCCACCATGATGATGTAGGTTAAGTGGAGTGGGTGGAAACGACGGCCCTTCTCTGGGTTCACCAGTGTTTAGTTTTTGGATTGGGGGAAAAATTTCCAGGTTTCATATGGAAGTTTTGCCTCATACAGGTGAGGGTTACTATGCAATTTTAGGTTTAGATTTCTTGTTTAAACATCACATGAGAGTCCATTTAGAACAGCAGTTATTGCAGCTTCACCGTACACCATTCTGTTTGGGTACTATGGCCGAGAATACTGAACTGCTGCAAGGCATGGCCCAAACAAGGGCTAAGTCACCTATACTGCATGCACAGTCACTTACCATTGACATGTGAGATAAAATACTGGGGGGGGGGGGGGGATAGAGTAGAAGCTAATTCGCTGCTAAATACATTGTGTGTACAAGAGCCTCTAAAGGAAAATGAGGAGTAAGATAAAGCATGGTGTCTCGTATGTAGGAGTGTAGTACAGCTCTTGGAATTAGTGAGAAGGTAGTGTCCAACTTGATAGATAATTTTGGCACCATGGATACATATATGGCCAAGGGGTTAACAGTCACCAATTTGCAGATATTTCAGGAGATGGTTTAGAGAGAGCAACTATGAATCCTCAGCTTAAGCAAGCTGCCAGTTTACTGGAGAAGGTAGAGCACTTGGAAGGACCAGAGAGGATAGCAATGGGCAGGTATTGCTAGAGTATGAGGATCTGTTTAATCTTTGTTGGTCTCTGTCTGCAACTCCAGTGACACAGTGTAGAATCCCAACTGGGAATTAACTATCTGTGTCAATGCAAATTTTTTTTCAAACATGGGACTATGGAGCTCTAACAATTAGTTAGAAGTTGCACCAGAAGCTCACTTGAAGACAGCATTTATGGTCCTGTCATGACTTAAGAGTATCTGTATATGCCACTTGGACAGGGTGGGGGGGGGGGGGGGGGGGGGGGGGAGGAGGAGACAAACAAAAACACAAACACCAGTCCATTTTAGCACCTCTTACACAAAGTTTTGTGGGGATTGAAACCTCAGCAATGTATGGTGTAGTTAGATGACATAATTGTCTTTGCAAAGAAACTTGGATGGGTACTACAGCTAAGGGAGTATTTAGTTGGTTGTGCACGGCACACCTAACATTCAGTACAGAAAAATATCATTTCTTGCTATAGGAAGTATGGTGTTTTGGGCTTGCAAATAGTCATATTTTTTGCGAAGACAATTATGTCATCTAACTACACCATACATTGCCGAAGTTTCAACCCCCCACAAAACTTTCTGTAAGAGGTGCTAAAATGCACTGGGGTCCAGGATAATAAAAAACAAACAGGACATTTCTGACACTGCATACAGAGAAGGAGTTGCAGACTTTCTTAGGTCTAGCCAGTTATAATCTGCAGTTTGTATTAATTTTGTGGAAACTGCACAGCTGCTCACTCATTTATTGAAGAAAAGAATGAAGTTTCACTGGTTAGTGGAATGTGAAGATGTGTTCAGTCTGTTGAAAGAATTGTTAACAACTGAACTGTTATTGCTTTCTCCACTCTATGAAAGGGAATCTGAGTTGTCAGGTGACATGAGCAATTCTGCACTTGGCTTAGTATTAAGTGGGTTGGGCAGAACATTCCATCATATGTGCATCTCACCAGCTAAACAGAGCAGAAAAGAACCACTCTGCAACAGAGAAAGACATGGAGACGCAGTTGCATAACATAATTTTGATTTTATTTATATGGGAGGAAACTTAAAGGTCATAATTGATAATGGAGCTTTGAAATGGCAGTTAGATTTAAAAGATCCATTGAGCAGCTTAACATAAAAAATTGATTTTGAAGTATTTCACTGACCTGGCAAGAGACATGGAAATGCTGATGGGCTTAGTTTGTGAAATACAGTGAATAGGTTCCACTGCTGTAGAATGGTAGAAGGCACAAGCAAATGACCAAGACTGCAAGCTATTTGCAAAGCAACTGCAATTCATTGTGCCTGAAGATATATTATGTAAGCAAACACAGTTCTGACCTCTACTGTTGTTCAAGCTCCATTGCAAAGTGACATAGTAAAACTGAGTCATTACTGCAGAGATTACCAGAGGCCAATAAACCATTTGAGATGATCAGTTTGGAGCTCTTGGGTCCTTCTGAACAGCCACTGTCAGGAATTTTTTGTGTGTTAATGATAATATACCACTTTCCACACTGTGTAAAAATGAGAAATGACAGCCATTCTGAATCAACAAGCCAACACAGTGGTGCAAGCCATGGTTAATAACTTGCTAGAGACACCAGCCTACCCCATCCCCTTTGTTTTCCCATGACCAGTACAGACACAGCTGTGGGACCATGCTTGGCAAACCTTTTCTTGGGGTGGTTAACCACTGAGGACACCTTCTCCCACTTCCCGTTGTCTGCCTTCAGAAAACAACAGCATCAGAAATGGTAGGAGTCTTGGACCAATTCTTCGCCATATAGGGTGCATCATGCACTCTGGTGACTGACGCTGGTCCCCAATTTTGAAAGGTTTTGTACCCACAGTGGAATTAAACCTCTTATCATACCCCCTTTCCACCTAGCTTCCAACAGGCTAGCAGAATCATTTGCATACAATTTCAAAGTGCAAATTTTAAAAACCTTAACATCTGTAGGTTGTACTCAATGTTACACTTCTTTATAACTACTTACAGATCCACTTCTGTAACTGATTGAAGCCCTGCAGAGCTCCTTCATGGACACCCTCAATATCCAGTGAGGGTGCCTGTGGAGGGGCCAGTGTCAAAATTAACGTAAATTTCCATAGTGGGCAAATATAAGGCTGTCTGGCAGTGGTCCCTTGCTGTTTTCTGTTATCCTGCTCACCTCTAGCAGTGAGCTGTGATCACTGTGGCAGTTTACCAGTGCCAATTTATATCTGTGTGAATAGCACTTTTGTCTCATGAATAGCTGGTTCCCAACACTGGCAGGCTAAAAGGAACTTCGTTTTACATCATACTGAACAATAGTGCCCCTAGTGGCTAAACAGTGCTTGAACTTTATTCAGACTTGGGCAAGAACTGGTTCATATGGAATTTCTGCCAGGTTTCATGACTAACAGATAATTTTAATTTGTTGTTCCAAAGTTTGTGTTCAATAAATGTTATTGACTGCAATAGGGTTACAGTGCTGTGGGATAGTTAATGTCCATCTTTGAGCTCTTGTCTGTTACAGTTTTCAGCATGTATCGAACAACATGCGACCACTCACGCTGCCAGAGCTCCTGTTAGTCTTATTTGGTGTGGATCCCACACATTTCAGCAATATTTTAGGAAGGGTTGCATGAGAATATGTAAGCAATCTCCTTTGAAGACTGAATGTATTTTCTGAGTATCCTACCAATTTTTTGGAACTGAAGAAATACTGCATGTATCTGTTTCCCTTAATCCACATGTTTCAGGATATCATGTGTATTGTATAAGGTAAGTCTATGCACACTGCTGTGCTTTAGTATTAGTATTGTACTCAATTTTGGCTATTATAGATGGAAGAGTGCAGTTTTTACAGCAATGAATTTACAGTCATCTTTTCCCTATTGACATTATTTGCTTAGTTACTTGCTTGTCTGAAAAGATTTTTCTTTGTTAACACAGGTCTGTAATGTTCTACACATTGCTTGTCTTTTAAAGTTCACTCTCCATTCTAGCTGTGCTTCAGTGACAAAGTCTACATAACCAAATACAAAATTAAAAATATGAAAAAATTGAAGAAACTTTCAGACAACATACATGCCATGCAGTGTCAATATATAGGAGAGATCAGATAACCTTATGAGTTGTAGAAAAATTAATCAATATGAGAAAATGAAAAAAGTGCACAACTTGGTGGAACAATATACAATGGTGAATGAAACAGACTTTAAAAGTTTCAAATGCCTTATGTTATCAGTGTGGATTTTCCTGTAGGTTTGGAAGTCAAGGATCATTATTCAAAATAAAATGTATGCTACATAACAAAACCCATTAAAATCTTGAATTAGGATATAAAAATCATAACAATTGTTATTTATTACTATTACTAACTGCTTTCAATTTCTGCACACATCAAACTATCTTCTAACACAGCAAATAAGCTATGATATCAGTACTATGCCAAGACTACAATTCACAAAAGATGACAGATAATATTCACAAGACACCCTCAGAAAGCTAGGCCACAAACCTGCATAAATTATTTCTTGCTTCTTTTTTTGTTAGTGTTTCAAGTCTCAGTGATAGGGACATCATCAAAGAAAAGCATTTACAGTCTTAACTGACAATGCACGGGAAGGGGATCAGCCATTGATTTATTTAAGGAACCATCCTAGGAGTCACCTGAAATGATACAGATTCTATTGGAAATCTAGATTAGAACTGCTGGACTACAAAATGAACACAGGGCTTGCTAAATGATCCAAAATGTAACTGTTCTACATGCAGCGTATAACTAGTCAGAGCTCTGCAACATCATACGCAGATCATCACTGAGAGATTTACAAAAGGGAATGTCATATGTAGAAACATCTAGACAATATTACTATTTTTAATAATACTGGCAAGTCAGCTTAAAGAAAAAACAATGGTACTAATAAAAATTATAAAATAGTAAAATTATTAAAGAACAATATATAGAGGGAGTGTATGCAAATGATTAGTGAAAGCATGATATGTGATATCTAACCTTGTCTTCTGCGTCACTGGTGCTGAACTGTGCAGGTTTGTCCATTAGTCTACAATTCTCTGCAGTGACTGCCTTATCACCATCAGCTTCTTCTTGTTCTTCCAATGGAATGTCTTCTGCACTATGGTAGACAGTAA
Organism: Schistocerca americana; assembly: GCF_021461395.2. NCBI lineage: Eukaryota > Metazoa > Arthropoda > Insecta > Orthoptera > Acrididae > Schistocerca > Schistocerca americana. Next base: position 35,281,628 of record NC_060124.1, read on the forward strand.
AGCGTGAAAGACTTATATACTCTTTGTCACGCTTTGATGGTTCTGATGTCACAGATACAGTATCTTCAAATACTTCTTCTTCATCCATTTTCTAGATATTTATTTAGTTAATAAAATGAGACCTGAAATAAAGAGCAAACATAATTCACTTCTAGTAAATATCACAATGAATCCATGTGGTTTTCTCATATGTAATTGGGATCTGACATAACAAATCTACTTTTTATTTTTTTAATCACGGGGAGTACTTTTAAATCAGAATTTAAAAAGTAAAGAAAAAAATACAAAAACTTTTAATTTGTAACTATATCACTTTTTTCTCATTTGTTGTCTGTCTGTCTGTATGGCGGAGCTGGCAGAAGAGGCACCTTTTTCTCTTTGGGTACAAAAAGAGTACAATTAGCAACTGAACCCCAGAGGGGCGGCTACAGACAGCGTCTGACTCATGGTGAGCGGCTCACTTTAGGCTGGGATCTTACTGCCTATGTGGAAAGTAACGGGAAACTACTACATTACATTCCCACGCAGTACATGGTATGTATCTCTATGTGAAAGATTCCGGAGTTAAAACTTCCCCTCATTCGGATCTCCGGAAGGGGAACACATTGAGAGTAAACATATTTGAAAGGAAGAAAGGGACAGTGAAGGGAGGAAAGATATGGATTGGAACATGGAATGTGAGGACACTTCTGCAAGCAGGAAGGCTAGAGAATGCAAAACAGGAGATGAAAAGGAACAGATTAGATGCCCTCGGTTTGTGTGAAATGAGATGGGGAGAGAATGGGGAGATAGAAAGTGGAGATTATAAACTCTTTTACTCAGGGGAAATCAAGAGTGGTAAAAATGGAGTAGGAATATTGATAATGGGTAAAAGCTGAAAAATAAGGTAATGAAGGTACAATGTATTGATGGAAGACTGATGATGATACGACTGAAGGGTAGTTCAAAAGATTTGGTATTAATATAGGTATATATGCCAACCAGCCAGCACAGAGATGAGGAAGTGGAAGAATATTATGAGAAAATACAAGAACTCATCGAGAAAGAAAATAGAAATGCCTGCATTATCATCATGGGGGACTGGAATGCAGTGGTGGGCGAAGGAAGAGATCAAGATACAGTAGGAAAATTTGGATTAGGAATAAGAAATGAGAGAGGTGAATGACTAATTAGTTTCTGTAAAGAAAATTCATTAGCAGTGGGTAACACATTATGTGAACACCACAAAAGGAGATGTTACACATGGATATCAAATTTGAATGGGGAAAGATATCAGCTGGACTACACCCTGATACAAAAAAGGTTTAGGAACTGTTTGAAGAATGCTAAAGCTTATCCAGGAGCAGGTATAAATTCAGACCACAAGCTAGTGATTGGAGAAATACAAGTGAAGTTGAAAAAAGTCTGGAGAGGTAAAGCAAAGGAAAGACTAAACATAGAAAGACTCAAAGACGTAGGAAAGGCATCAGATTTGGAGAACAGATTTATGGAAAAATGGCAAAGAGGTAGTGTTGATGAAAGTGTTAATGACAAGTGGATAAAAATGAGGGAAGGACTCATGGACTCTGCCAAAGAAGTACTAGGAATTAGAGTATCCCAAAGCACCAGGAAAGAATGGATAACAGAAAACATGTTGAAAAAGATGGAAGAGCGCAGAAAGTGGAAAAGTGTAGAAACTGAAGCAGGCAAAAAGAGGTACAGGAAACTGAATAATGAATTAAGAAGAGAAACTGAAGAAGCAAGAGAAAAATGGATGAAACAGAAATGCGACAAAATAGAGAAAATGGAGAGAGAGGGAAAGTATGAAATGATGTATAGACTGGCTAGTGAGATAGTTTTTGAACGTAAAAGAAAGAGGAATAACATGAAAATAGAAAGAGTGGATGGTACTCTAGCAGAAGAACCACAGGAGGTTTTGAACAGATGGCAAGAATATATTGAATGTCTGTATAAGGGGGATGAAATGCAAAGCGAAATTAAGGCTGAAGAGGAGCAATATGTGCCTGAAGATGGAAAGGGATTTACCATCTTGGAAGCAGAAGTAGAAAAGGCACTGAAGGAGATGAAGAATAGGAAGGCATGTGGAATAGATGATTTGCCAGCAGAACTGTTGAAGAGTTTGGGAAACAAGGCAAGAAAAGGAATAGTCTACCTCTGTAACAAGATATACGACAAAGGGGAATGGCCTGAGGACTTCACTGCAACACTTATGATACCAATAGAGAAAAAGAGAAATACTAAAAAATGTGAAGAGCACCGGACCATCAGTCTAATTTCTCATGCAGCTTAAATCTTGCTGGAGTGTTGAATAGAAGGTTATATGGCAAGCTGGATAGTGGGACTGCAGAGGAGCAGTTCGGATTTAGAAGAGGAAAAGGAACAAGAGATGCTATTGGCCTGCTAAGAACTATAGGGGAAAGGTATATGGAAAAGGGTAGAGAAATCTTTGCTGTTTTTATAGATTTAGAAAAGGCTTTTGACAGAGTTCAGTGGAACAAGCTGATGGATATCTTGAAGAGGAAAGGAGTAGATTGGAAAGAGAGATGACTGATACAGAATCTATATTTACACCAGAAAGTAAGGATAAGGATTGGAAATGAAATGTCAGAAGGAAGCAGCATTGGAGCCTTTCCCCACTGCTGTTTAATGTATACCTTGAAGAGATTATTGCAAAAAGTTTAGATGGGAAAAGAGGAATATGTATTGCTGGAAAGAGAATAGAATGTATAAGATTTGCTGATGACATGGTGTTAGTGGCAGAAAGTGAGCGGACAGTGAATAACATGCTCAAAGATCTGAATGAAGCTTGTGTGGAATATGGAATGCAAATAAACACAGCAAAAACAAAGAGTATGGTCATCAGTACAAGACACAGACTGTCCAATATTAAAATAGGACAATCTACCATTAGCCAAGTAAGTGAATTTAAATATCTTGCAAGCACAATAACTGAAGACTTGAGATGTCACCAGGAGGTGAAAACTCGAATTGCCATAGTGAAGGAGGCATTCAACAGAAAGAGGAGACTCTTATGTGGTAAATTAGATAAAGGACTAAGGAAAAGGCTTGGCAAATGTTTTGTCTGGAGTGTGGCACTATATGGGGCAGAAACATGGACACTGAGATGAGAGGATGAAAAAAGGTTAGAAGCATTTTAGATGTGGATGTGGAGGAGAATGGAGAGATTAAACTGGATGGAAAGAATGAGTAATGAAAGAGTATTGGAAAGGGTTGGTGAGAGAAGATGTCTGCTGAAGGTTGTAAGAGAAAGGAAAAACTGGTTGGGACATTCATTGAGAAGGGAGTGCTTGCTAGTAGATGCTTTGGAAGGATTGGTTTGTGGGAGAAGACTGAGAGGAAGAAGGAGATAAAAGGTGAGAGATGACATAAAGGGAAGAGGAAATTATGCAGACCTGAAGAGGGTGGCAGAAGACCGGACAGCCTGGAGAACTACTATGTGAAAACCTGCCTTTAGGCAGAACACTGATGATGATGATGATGTCTGTTCTGTCTGTCTGTCTGTCTGTCCATCTGTCCTCCTATGTTAAGACCCCTATTTCTCAGAAAAGAGTAGCAGAGGTATCAAGTTGAAATTTATGCCAAATACCAAAGTCTATGGTCTCTTGGTGATGTAAATAATTTAAACTTCTAACTCAGTTTAATCAGAATATACAGCCACATTTGTCACATATTTTAATACTTGGAAACTCACTCATCAAAACCTATAGATGAGGTGTCTATATACACTTCGGTCCAGATGATCTAGCAGTAAAAGGCATGTCTGGAAAGGGGAACCAAGAGGTTGTGGGATTGAAACTTGGTTAGATAATGGATTTTTCAGTCTTCATTTTAACCTAGCCTCCACCTTTCAGTGATGGGAAGAGTTGCTAGAAACAACAAATGGTTCAGTTCCATGTTAAACTGTAGGTCCCCTTTCCCTGGTTGGATAACACAATTGGGTTGGGGACACGAATTCAAACATGGCAAAATTCCTCCTAGCACAACAAGAACAACTAATGGATAAACAGAAAACTGCATCTTGGACATCAGAAAGGAGAAAATCATCACACATTTGGACATCTTCATTAAAACATGCAAAATCGAATAAGAAAGATGAACTTGTTACATCATTACGAGAACTTGAGAAACTAAAAAGTTATCACTACATACATCTTATGCACAACAGAACACATTTTGAAAATTGAAGAAATTAACAGATGCACCTAGAGCGATACAAGTTATTATCGCATTACCATAAGTGTAATACACTTCCTGACAACTGTTGTTTGTATATAGTGAAGTCATCAGGCTTGATAGGGTATATAAGGGACTTGAATAGAGACAAGTGTTGATTGATAACTGTGAAGGACATGCAGAAGCCATGAACCAGGTAGGCCTGCATTATTAGCAGCGACGAGGTTTGGAAGGTGCCTTTTTGTGGATCTCTATTTGGCTGGCTAGCTGAATCGTGCAACATACAGATTTTTAGGGCATCTGAATGTCACAATGGTTCATTGTGGAACTGCATGGGTATGGGAGGTAAGACATACTCATCATCAAGGTTCCAGTTGATCACTTCTGACAACCTCATGGGAGGTCTTTATAATGTGCACCAAGGACATACCATCACATATGCACCTGCCATCTCAGGAAAAGTGATGGACACCCTGTAACGTTCTGTGTTATTCCACAGCATTGCTCAGAGACTGAAAGCAGGTGGACTGCGGAATTACCATCCCATGCAGACTACCATTAACATAATACAAACAGCTGTGTTTGGAGTGAAGCCATGACTGGGAAGCATGGACTGCTGATGAACGGTGCTGCATTGTGTTCAGTGATGAATCGCAGTTCTGCACTATGGTGGTGACATAGAGAGAGGTTCCATTCTTCCAATATTTTGGATAGGCACAGTGGTATTACTTCTGGCATCATGGTGTAGGGAGCTATTGGATATGACTTCAGGGCCCAGCTGATAGTGACTGAGGGAATTCTAACAGCACAGTGGTACAGCACAGGCATCCTGCATCCTCTTACGTTACCTCTCACATGACAGTACTGTGGTGCCATTCTCAATGGAAGGAAAAGAGAGCATGCGTGCAAGAGAGAGAGAGAGAGAGAGAGAGAGAACTCGACCATAATAAGCAGTACTTGACAACTGTAAGCACGTCCACATGAATGTAGGTTGCAGATATGAAGAGAGATGCACAGGACAGATTAGTGTGGAGACAGCACTAATTAACCTTATCATAAATGACTGAGATATCTTAATATGTGATGATTTCAATACTAATTTAATTTTTAATAGTACTAGCTTCATCACTAGTCAAATTTGGTCTGATCCATGCAGTAGCAGTCCCAAAAAAATAAAAGGATATGATGCAACAGTGATTACTAATTCATTTCTAAATCCAGATTTGATAAAATAGATGTTAGTCCCATAATTGGTTGTTTGTGAGATCACGATAGTCAAACAGCAGCAACAGAGTACACTCATCAATAAGGTTTAGCAAAGATGGGAATAGTACAGTTTCAAAGTGTCATAAATGCTGACATTTTAACACTAAACACAGAGGATTTACTGAACAAACAACAGGAAGATTTATCAAGAGGCACACAGTAAATGAGAAATTTAATTCTTTTCTGGATATATTCTTAGAACACAGTAAAATTCAGTTTTCCTTTACATTGGGCTGGGGGTAATTAGCGAGGTGGCAAAGAGAAGATGTAGCTAACATCTGGGATAAAAGCATCTTGTGCCAGGAAGAGAGAAATTTAGTTAACCCTTTAATGCTGGTGTGGGGTGCTTTGGACAACACATATTAAAAATTGCTTGTATTATAGATTTAAATTTTCATCAGCTTTCTGTTTAACAGTTACGTAAAGAATAAATTAAAATACACTAATTTCAACTATCACTATTGTTCAATTGCTAAAAACATACTCTGGGTTGCTCAGGACACTCTGTTCCACTCCAATGTAACAAAAAACAAAATAACACCAAGTGTCAGTTTTTTGATTTCACAGCCATTTCATCGTCACACTTCACACTTCAAGTGAACCCATTATTGTGTAGTGCCACTATTCTAACTGCTTTCCAAATGAAATAAAAGTCCAGGAGTCAGTTTACTCTTTCTGTCACTGTATGGTAACAATTCAATCTATAGTATGTGTAATGAATAGAATAGAGGGAAACATTCCACATGGGAAAAATATATCTAAAAACAAAGATGATGTAACTTACCAAACGAAAGCATTGGTATGTTGATAGAGACACTAACAAACACAAACACACACACAAAATTCAAGCTTTCGCAACCCACAGTTGCTTCATCAGGAAAGAGGGAAAGACGAAAGGATGTGGGTTTCACACACGCACATATCGATCTGCACATATACAGACACAAGCAGACCAACCCTTCACTCTTCCCTGATGAGGCAACCGTGGGTTGCGAAAGCTTGAATTTTGTATGTGTGTTTGTGTTTGTTAGTGTCTCTATCAACATACCAACGCTTTTGTTCGGTAAGTTACATCATCTTTGTTTTTAGATATATAGTATGTGCAAGTATGACAAAAACAAAACATGAATATTTGAAGAAATTGAGGTGAAAGAAAGATTTGATAAATTGGATTCAGAATCACCTAATGAGTGCAAAGAAAAGGAACACAAAACTGGTACAGACACGGATGGTGATAATGAAATAAAATTTCAAAATAATAATTTCTACTTAGAAAAAGACAAATCAATGAAATGTATGAAACACCCTACATCCATAAATGTAAGGATGTGACCTCAAAATACTATTATCCATCTACAAAGAGTTAGAGGTGCAGCCAGAATTGTGAAACTGATCTTAGAGTGCTTCCTTTTGTTTTTTGATGAAGGAATGTTCAAACAAATAGGTGGATAACAGATGTGGTTGAAATTAAGGCTTTTGTTGGGTTACTTATTTTGGTCTGTTTTTCCTGCTCTGGACATAAGAACTTAAAGGACCTGTGGGACACAAATGGTTTTTGAATTGAGATAATTCACACTCTGATGAGTTTGTACCTGTTCTTGTTCTCATTCAGCAGCTCATAGTCTGGCGACATTCAAATCATGCAAGAGAGAGAGAAAAACCCAAACTTTCACCTATTAAGCAAATGTCTGAATTGTTCCAAGCAAACTGTAACAAGAACTACACAGCATCTGAATATACTACAGTGGATGAAAAGTTAGTCACTTTCAGAGGCAAGTGTAGTCCACTGGTATATACCATGCAAGCCTTTGAAATATGATCTGAAAATTCTGAGAGTCTGTGATGCCAGGATTTGGTACACCTTTGCCATTGAGATACAAATCAGAAAACAGAAAGATGGGCCGCACAAAATTTCAAAACTCACTGTGAGATGTGGCAATTCACATGAGCAAGACAATTTCGGGTACTGGTTGTAACATAGTGCCGGACAATTGGTTTCCTAGTTGAAGTTTGTCTAAAGAGCTGCTGAAGAAGAACCTTACTTTGCTTGGAACTGTTCATAAAAAGAAAACTGAATTTCCTACTGAATTTGTGAATGTGAAGCAACTTGAAGTAAACAGTTGCTGGTTTAGATTTAAAAAGGATATGACAATATGACAACCATCTCGTGTGTGGGGGGAAGGGGGGGGGGGGGGGGGGGGGAACAAGAATGTGATACTTTTTTCATCTATGCACTTCAATAGTAAAATAGATAAGAGCACAGGAAGAAAAAAAGAAGGTTGAGATTATCACAATGCACATCTCCACAAAAACAAGAGTCGATACATGGAATGAAATGTGTGCCACCTACTCCACATCAAGAAGACAAAAGACACTGGCTTTCGGAGTGGCCGAGCGGTTCTAGGCGCTACAGTCTGGAACCGCGCGACCGCTATGGTCGCAGGTTCGAATCCTGCCTCGGGCGTGGATGTGTGTGATGTCCTTAGGTTAGTTAGGTTTAAGTAGTTCTAAGTTCTAGGGGACTGATGACCTCAGAAGTTAAGTCCCATAGTTCTCAGAGCCATTTGAACCATTTTTTTTACACTGGCTTCATGCAATATTTTCCCTTATCCTGAATATCTCAGGAATAAATGCTCAAATAATGTCTACCAGAAATAAGGAGACCAATAATATGATCACAAGACTGTTCCTATGAGAACAAGGGCCTTCAGCTAAAAGACAAGAGCTTACAAACAGAAATGTGGATGATGAAGCAAACAAGAAGGGAAAATTTGCAACATGCCAAAGAAGTAAAGACATGAAAACAAAAAGTTTTGTGTGAAGTGCATAAAAAATTTGTCTAACTCATATAGTTCATGTGGTTACAATATATAATGATTGATTCAATAAAGAACATGCTTATGATTCAGAATGAAACATAAAATAATGCACAAAGTGTTGAAACATGTCAGAAGTGATAGAGATATATCTATAGGAAATGGAAAGAAGGAAGTATTACATTTTATTTTATTACTAAGTGCATAAATCTGTGGAAGAGTTTGAGTTCAATACAATAATATTACAACATACATTTTTTGTAGGTTAACATTATTTAGGCTGTTACACATTGCGGTGTTTTGAACACTCAGTGCCAGTACCAATGTTATAATACAGTGCACCAGCCCACAATGGTTCGTGTTGAGTACATCTCTATATAATTTAAGCTGCAGTGCAAGCAACACAGCTAAATTCATCACTGTATTATCAGAAAAGCAAAAATCTCGCACTATGCCTAAAAAATACAAAAACATACCAAAGGCAATTGGGAGCATTCTTATGCATGGGGAAAAAAAACTTTGAAAGGCAAATGATATTCAACTCCCTGACAGCAACAGCTGTGAGACAGACGACATTACATTCAAGTCATTGGTCATTAGGCCCTGCATTCAGTAAATTCTTCCTAACAGCAGCAGAAAGCACACAGACAAAAAAAATCTACCACTGAAAGCAGTTCTATTAGATTTGCTAAGAAAGGCATAGCACACTGCAACAACAGGCATCAGAAGACCAAAAACATTGCAAAATGATTTAGGCAAGATATCTGTATGGTGCAAAAAGTGGCAATTGACCCTAAATAGTGAAAAGTGTGAGATCACCTACATGAGTGCTAGAAGGAATCCATTAAATTTTGGTTACACGATCAGTCACACAATTCTAAAGGCTGTCAATTCAACTAAGTACCTAGGAACTACAATTATGAACAACTTAAATTGGAACAATCACATAGATAATGTTTAGGGGAAGGCAAGCCAACAACTGTGTTTTATTAGCAGAATGCTTAGAAGACACAACAAGTCTATTAAAGAGACTGCCTACACTATGCTTGTTTGTCCTCTGCCAGAGTACTGCTTTGCTGTATGGAATTCATACCAGATTGAATTGACAGAGAATATAAAAAAAGGCCAAAGAAAGGCAGCTCTTTTTGTATTATCACAAAACGGAGGAGAGAATGTCATAGATATGATACCTGAGTTGGAGTGGCAATCATTAAAATAAAGGCATTTTTCGTTGCAGAGAAATCTATTCAAGATATTTCAATCACCGATATTCCTCTCCAAATGCGAAAATATTTTACTGACACCAATTTACATAGGAATAAATGATATTTTTAATAAAAGAAGACAAAGCAGAACTTGCACAGAAAAATTTAAGTACTCATTTATCCTGTGCACTGTTAGAGAGTGGAACGGCAGAGAAATAGTGTGAAAATGGTTCAATGAACCCGCTGCCAGGCACTTTAATGTGAACTGTAGAGTAGTAAGGTAGATGTAGATAGTGGAGGACACATTAAGAATAGCCTCCCATGAAGTATGGTATTAAGCCCACCTGCTCTTGAAGCAGACACCAATGCATACAATTTACAATAGACAGTGGAGAACTCTTTAAAGGCCGTGATGTTTTTCATGATAAAAGTACACTGATGAAGAGGCTCATACACAACCCTACTACACACATCGATGGTGGATAGTTGAGTATGTCCACAACTGGTTCACACCAGCAAACAGCTTAACTCAGAATCTTACAAAAACACATACTACGCAATTCTAGAAAATTAAAATGAGTTGCGGATACCGGAACTAGAGAACAATTAAACTATTTGTGTGAACTCCCTGGACTTCCAAATGGATAACAAACTGAGCTGCTACAAATGATTGCTGAAGATAAGATGGATAAATCAGATAAATAATGAAGAGGTACTGAGCTGCATGGCAAGAATAGATATTTATGGCACAACTTGATTAAAAGAAGAAGCCCTCTAGCATCAAGGCATAATTAATTTGTAAATGGATGGAAGTGTGTGGAGTAAACTGAGGTGAAGAGAAGTGTAGAGGATAGACTAACATAGGGAATGGCATGAAACCAATATTTGGTCGAAGATCTAAGGAATAGCAACATATTAGCCCAACTTTCATACTGACATTTATTTATTTATATATTTTTGTGTTCCATAGGTCCTTGATGTGTGTGTATCACTAGGATGTAGAATGTATCATATTATTACAGTAATAACATATCTAAATGATCATGAGGCTTACAAACTAAATCATTTATAAACAGATACATGAGGTTCAAGTGTTTAACAACAACACAGATTATAGTAGTGATAATGATTACACAAACAAATTATAAGTCTTACATTCAAATACATATTAAAAGCATTCTGTCATCAATTGATATGCTAGTGATACATAGTTAGTTCTTATAGGAATGCTTAAAATTAAACAAATTGTACTAATTGTTACACTGTCAAAAAATTCCTGTAAAGACTAGAAAGAACTATTCAAAAGATAAAATTTCAGTTGTGTTTTGAATTTAGTCATATCCCCGATGACTGATTTAATATGAAATGGAAGTTTATTGTATACTTTTATGCTTGGATAATGTACTTCTTTCTGTAACATGGTGAGATTTTTTTATATCTTTGTGAAGATCATGTTTACTTCTTGTATCATGATCATGATATTCACAGTTTGTTTTGTACACTGTATTATTATTTAAACTTCCTGACAGATTAAAACTGTGTGCTGGACCGAGACTCGAACTCGGGATCTTTGACTTGCACGGGCAAGTGCTCTACCAACTGAGCTACCCAAGCACGACTCACGCCCCGTCCTCACAGCTTTACTTCTGCCAGTATCTTGTCTCCTACCTTCCAAACTTAAAGGCAAAGGTCCCGAGTTCGAGTCTCAGTCCGGCACACAGTTTTAATCTGCCAGGAAGTTTCATATCAGCACACACTCCGCTGCAGAGTGAAAATGTCATTCTCTATAATTATTGTTCACAAAGCACATTAATGAAAAAATGTACTGAGATGGATGACGAGGTTCGTGGGCTGTTTGCACAAGTTTCTGCAAGAGCATCTGGGCTGCACTCTATCCATAATTCTGATGACTCTTTTCTGTGCAATAAAGACTTTGTTTGCTCATAACTGGTTACCCCAAGATAAGATGCCGTATGTGATAAATGAATGGAAATATCCTATGTATGCAGCTTTAATGGTTTCCAAATCACAAACAGAAGAAATTGAGCAAATGGCAAATGCTGCTGAGTTCAGCCTTTTACATAGGGCGTTGATGTGAACTGACCAGTTTAGATTGTTGTTTATGAGTAATCTCAGGAATTTGGAAGACTCAAATCTTGATATTCTTTTGTCATCACATTTTATTTCAATATTTTCCCATTTTTTATTTGTTCTTTGAAACTGAATGAATTGACTCTTGTTAACAATGCGTGACAGACTATTTGAAGTGAACCAATCTAGAGCGTCTTAGAATACAGTGGTCGCAGTGTTCTCTAGACTGCAGTTGGGTGTTTTGTCAATCATAATGGTTGTGTCATCAGCAAACAGGGTGAAGTGTGCTTTTTGTGTCATACAGCATGACAGATCATTGATAAAGATGAGGAAAAGTTACAGACCAAGCACCAAGTCCTGTGGAACTCCGCATTTTACTGTGCCCCAGTCAGGCAGGTACCACTGCAGAATTATTAAAAACTACCTTCTGACTTCTGTCATATAGATATGACTAGAATCACATTTTTACTTTACCATTTAATCCATAGTGCTCAGCCTTTGTAAGTAGAATTTTGTGATCTACAGTCAAATGCTTTAGACCAATCACAGAAGATTCCAACTGATGACATTTTATTGTTTATGGATTCAAGGAGTTGGTTGACAAATGAGAAAATGGCAAGCACTGTTGAAATACCCTTTTGGAATCCAAACTGATTTTTATTAAGGATTTTATTTTTATTACGATGATCCATGATTCTCTTGAACATTAGCTTCTCTAGGATTTTAGAGAGACTTGTTAACAATGGAACTGACCAGTAGTTGGAAACATCAGCTTTATCTCCTTTTTTGAACAGTGGTTTGACAATTGCATATTTGAGTTTATTAGGGACAGTACTTGATTTATGGAATTATTAAATTTGTGAGAGACAACTTCAAGAATTAATTTGCAGCAGTGCTTCAGTACTTTGATATATATATTATCCACATCAGTGGAATCTTTATTTTTCATTTGCCTTATTACCTTCTCATTCTCTGTGGTTGTAATATAGGGTACATACCTCAGACTAATTTTGTTCTGCACTGTTTTTTTATTTTTATTTATTTATTTATTTTTATTAGAAGACTCATGGCTTCACCTCTAGATCCTTTACAACCAATTAGATCTGCTACTGTCAAAAAATGGTTGTTGAAGATATTGGCAACTATATGATCTTCGTCTACCATGCTTCCATTATGAAACACTTTGATACTGTCTGTATCCTCTGCAATTTTCCCTGTCTCCCTTTTGACCACATTTCAAATAGTTTTTATTTTATTATTCGAATGATTCTGTTTGCTTAATGAATATACTCAGCTTTCCTGAGGGTGCTCTGTAAACAGTAATCACATAAACAGGCAGAGTATTAACATGGACTTCAATGCAACAAACCTCAAAATGTTGATCAACACAATAATTTTTATGTCTACAGACTTGTACACTATATTATTTTTAACATACATTATTATCCCACCTTTATCCATAGTATTTTTAGTATAATAAGCTGCTCTAGGTTGTACTAATATAGTTGCACCCTTTCAATCCTTTCCATCAAATGATGTTCAATGAAACGTAATATTACTGCATAAAATTTAACCCTTTAACTGCTCTGGACATGTTAATGCGCGCGCCTTTGTGCCTGTCCCTGTGTGCTCTGAGCGTAAACACATTCAGAGCACACATGGACAGGTACAAAGGAGCGCGCGTTAACACATCCAGAACAGTTAAAGGGTTAACATGGGTCGACCTATGCATACATCCAAAACCCAATCCAGCATCTTAGCATCTATTGTGGGGGCTGTCTCACGTACACATGGTTGTAGCTCCCTTGAAAATGCAGAGAATGCACTACTGGTATCAGAGCTGAAACTCTCTTTACTTGCTGAAGAGTACGTGCCTGTCTGTGGCATGGAGCCTGTGAGTAATGGCTACCAAACCACATGCCAGACAGTCATTCAGAGTGAATTACACTAGAGAGGTAGACCCACAATGAAAAGGATTGAACACCCCAAAACGCTGACCATATTAGCTGATAAGAAGATCAGTTTTAATTCAAAGCACTACAACTCCCTACTGTTCACTTCCATACCGTCAGTGAGAGTCAGGCAATATGAAACGGAAGAAACTAATTCATCCAGTATTTAGTGTGTTCCAGAACTAATGAGGAATCATTCACAGTACCGTCACTTCTCTTTGCCAAATACAGGGAAGACAGGTTCAGGGAAGGAGCAGCAATTCAGAAAATGAGCAGTTACTTCCTATTGATTAAGATAATGAGTGCCACTTAGTCACTGGACTGATATCTTGTGATGAACTTGAAAATATTCCTGTCATCATACCCAACATAGAACACTAAATGTGATGCAGGTTGTAATCTTTCATTGAGCATGACCTAAAGTTAAAGCCTGCAGAAGAATTAACATGCTAATTTAGAGCAACAAGATGTCCAATATGCCCGCTACATCCAAAAGGTCCAAAATAAAGTAGAGTAGATATGGTACCTTTATAGTAGTGTTTGAAGGAAATATGTTATCAGGAAATGTTAATGACCCTACCTGTGCATATAGCAAAACATCAATACATGATGGTACACTGTACAAACAATCCTTAATATGTGTAAACTGTCAAGAAGAATACACTTCTCATATACTGCTATGATCTGTCTTCAATAACTACCTTTAGTAACTGAAGAAGTTGTCCAGGTGTCAATATTGAGTGTAATTGTCTTTCCAATACCAATTAATGGCAACATGGATGCTATGGTGTCAGTGGTTTCATTATCTTTGTATGCTGAAGACTTTCATTTGCATTATAGCTCTAAGACAATGGGTACCACAGAAGACACATTACAGGGTGACATTCAAAAGCGACAAAACTGGGCATTAAACAATTAAACTTGTGTTGTGCACTTTTGTTGACAAAAGATAATGTATCCCCATCCTGGATCTTACCTTGGTAACAAACTGCTTAAAGTTGTGAAACAATTCCTCTTTCTAGGGCTCCTAACTGACAACAGGTGAACGTCGGTAAACAGGTGAACATCGGTATCTCTTATAATTCATACTAAACATCTTGGCTGATAACTGAATGAGTCAAGGTAACCAATCACCATGCAATAGAGGCAAAATAGGCAAGACATTTTCCATGCGTACATATCCTATTCCAGTTTGGGATCAGGAATATTCCACCCACTGGAGACAGCACTACATATAAGAACAGCCATCTCCTATACTATTTCTACTGCAACTATTGCAATTTCTTATGTGGGTGTAACCATTAACCAGCTGTCTGTCATGTGAAATCTCTAACCAGCTGTCTGTCATATGAAATCTGCAAGATTTCCTGTTAAGATTTTGTCTAATCAATCTTAAGTATGAAGCTGAAAGTCATATACACAGCTGTTAATGAAAACTGTAAATCCTCGGTGAAACAAGTATCGCCCAGAATCTACATCTATAGCCCACAAGCCATCTTCAGATGCAGCCAAAGGTACTTCTAGTATCACTATTAGCTTCATATGTGTCCTTTTGTGGTTTAATTGTAAATTTCTTGTGCATGTGTGTGAATGTATGTGTAAGTATTATTTATCTTATCACCTTTTCCAAATGTGAACAGTCTGTGGAGAGAACAACTGACTATAAACCCCCATATGAGTTAAAATTTCTCTAATTTTCCTATCATGGCCATTTTGCGAGTTGTACATGGGAAGAACAACTTATTCTACCCTACAGTGCTTTTACATACTTCCTTTAACTCACTCCTTTACCTATCATGTGAAAAAACTTGTGCTCTCTGTGGCTGTTGGAACACTTCCTGGGAAGTGACCTAATTATTTTTCTTACACTTATAAAAGACCATGATTTTATCCCGATTCGGCCAAGGTGCTTAGTATACAGATAGGGAGCACCACTGGCGTTATTTCTGTTACAGGTTTTCCTCAACAGTGGAGTGAGAAGGATATGCAGAGCTCCTTCTCTAACTTCCCCATGTACTGTAACCTGTCCAGAGATATGACTAGAAAACAGACTGTTTCTTATGTTGCATTATAATGCTCTGGACATTTGGTGCATTTTAATCTTTTTTTTTGACAAAAAATTATCAACTTTGAAAGTGGACTATAAAGTCTTGATATTCCAGGACTTGAGCTGGGCTACATTTTAAAAGCATCAAGTGACCATTTCCACTGACAGTCATCTGTAGACACAGATGTTACAGCAGTGAAGCTTAGTGGAGTGAAGGCCGGTGATCCTCTGTTGGACCTAGTAATAAGATAGTGGAATCTGTTTCCATTTTGAGTCACAGAAACAATTCATCTAATAACACATATTGAACAAAATATACAATGGTACAGATATGGGTCAAAGGGATAACTCTCCTTATAAATTTCCTGTATTCTGTTTTTAAATACCTTTAAAGTAAAAGTTCTACAAAACAATTGCTGCCGCGTTGTTGAGCCAGAAACTGCCGAAGGTGGCACAAAAGTTTTCAAAAATCTAATACTGACATTTAGTGCGCTAGAAAGTCATTCTTGGCTCAGGTTTGGTCTGTAACACATTAAGTATCGGTTATAATGAGCTTGTGGTTACACTTCGATTTTGTATGCCAACAAGTTGGCTGGTACATGGCACAGAGAATAGGGCTTTGGATTTATGCCACATCATGAGTGATTTTTGAATATGTGCAGTTGCAGTGATGATAAACTCAGGTAATTCTGTACAAGTTTATCAGTTCAGGAGGACAGAGTATCAAATATATAATAATTAATAGCATCTCTCATCACTCAAGCAATTGTATTACCACCTACCAATCATACTGTCAACCACATCCAAAGAATTTCATTTTCAGCCAAAAGTGCAACATCTGCAAGAGACAAGGAGTGACAAATAAGTACTTTATTCAACAATGACTTCGTGCCTAGACAGTTAGTGTGGAAAATACTAAGAGATAAACAAGTTAGTAAAGTGGAAGTGCAAACAATAAGATCTTTGTACAAAAATAGTGTTTGTAGAGCAAAGACCAGTATATATAAAGTATAAAATGGTTTAAAGTTGAAACAAGTCTACAAAAGGGAAGTGAGCTGTGCCCCATGTAATTCATCATAGTCATGAACTATTCATAAGAATATTATACAAATTAGGAAGAGATGCAACAAATACATGTTGTTTGCAGACAAAATAGTGAAATGGAGCGAGGATGAAATGGAAGTGAAAAAGCACATAGCTGTATAGAATCAGGAGAGAAAAAAATATGAGATGAGAGTAAGTGCAGAGAAGTGAAAAACTGTAGTGATGATAAGGGGAAAGATGGTAGGAGGGGAAAGATAAAACTGAATGGAAAATTTTTGGAAGTGTTCAGAAGTTTCAAGTAATCATGAAATATGATCACAAATGATGGCAAGGTAGCAGAGGAAATTGGGAAAATAATACAAACAAACAGCTTCTAACAGAGGGTAAGGGGTACTCTATGGGACACAAATATCCCGAAAGAATGTAAAGAAGTTCTATATTCAGGTTATTATGATCTCATGCTAGACTACGTAGCTGGTATGAGAAACAATAAAAAGGGTAAACAGCAGAATGCAGGAACACATTCTATTAATTTTGAGTTTTTTTTAAACATTGTGCTATATTAAAGTTTGTAGCTATTGTGCGGAAAGAGATAATACAAAGTGGATGTTTTAATTTACATTTTATGGAGCATAGAAACTAGAACATTTGTTCCCAACTTTTCCGAGCCAGGTTTGTTTCTATGAAGAACAGCATGCTCCACGGCTGCATCAATGACATCCAAGATAGGACGAAGAGCTACACTGGTTGTAAAATTTTAATCTGTTTATTGCTGATTGATTTCAGCTACTGTGTAGCTATCTTCAGTGCAATTAAATCCAAGTTATGACGACTCATTCTAAATAAAATCGCACATGGTACCACTTGAAGATAGCTATATAATAGCTGAAATTCATCTTCAATAAGCAAATTAAAAATTTACGACCAATGCTGCCCTTCCTCCTAGCTTGCTTTTCTCAGAAAGTTACTCTGGATAAACTGAAATGTAGGCCAAATCCTCTTCACGCTCTCAATAAAAAAAGCAGAAAAAACTGCTACTTATAAAGTGTCAGTTGATAAACAGCAGTTAGTTAACACTCAAACACAAGGCTTTTTTTTTTTTTTTTTTTTTTTTTTTTTTTTTTTTTTTTTTTTTTTTATTACACCAAGGAATAAGGAGCCTATAATGTGGTTTCTACTTCTTGTTACTATTGTTGTGGTCTTCAGTCCTGAGACTGTTTTGATGCAGCTCTCCATGCTACTCTATCCTGTGCAAGCTTCTTCATCTCCCAGTACCTACTGCAACCTACATCCTTCTGAATCTGCTTAGAGTATTCATCTCTTGGTATTTCTCTACGATTTTTACCCTCCAATACTAAATTGGTGATACCTTGATGCCTCAGAACATGTCCTACCAACCGATCCCTTCTTCTAGTCAAGTTGTGCCACAATCTCCTCTTCTCCCCAATTCTATTCAATACCTCCTCATTAGTTATGTGATCTACCCATCTAATCTTCAGCATTCTTCCCTAGCATCACATTTCGAAGGCTTCTATTCTCTTCTTGTCTAAACTGTTTGTCACCCATATTTCACTTCCATACATGGCTACACTCCACACAAATACTTTCAGGAAAGACTTCCTGACAAATCTATACTTGACGGTGACAAATTTCTCTTCTTCAGAAAGGTTTTTCTTGCCGTTGCCAGTCTACATTTTATATCTTCTCTACTACAACCATCATCAATTATTTTGCTCCCCAAATAGCAAAACTCATTTACTACTTTAAGTGTCTCATTTCCTAATCTAATTCCCTCAACATCACCCGACTTAATTCAACTACATTCCATTATCCTCGTTTTGCTTTTGTTGATGTTCATCTTATATCCTCCTTTCAAGACAATGTCCATTCCGTTCAACTGCTCTTCCAAGTCCTTTGCTGTCTTTGAGAGAATTACAATGTCATTGGTGAACCTCAAAGTTTTTATTTCTTCTCCATGGATTTTAATACCTACTCTGAATTTTTCTTTTGTTTCCTTTACTGCTTGCTCAATATAAAGATTGAATAACATTGGGGATAGGCTACAACCCTGTCTCCCCCCCCTTCCCAACCACTGCTTCCTTTCATGCCCCTCGACTCTTATAACTTCCATCTGGTTTCTGTACAAATTGTAAATGGCCTTTCGCTCCCTGTATTTGACCCCTGTCACCTTCAGAATTAGAAAGAGATTATTCCAGTCAACATTGTCAAAAGCTTTCTCTAAGTCTACAAATGCTAGAAATGTGGGTTTGCCTTTCCTTAATCTAAGATAAGTCGTGGGGGCAGTGTTGCCTCATGTGTTCCAACATTTCTACGGAATCCAAACTGATCTTCTCCGAGGTTGGCTTCTACCAGTTTTTCCATTCGTCTGCAAAGAATTCGTGTTAGTATTTTTCAGTTATTAAACTGATAGTTCGGTAATTTTCACATCTGTTAACACCTGCTTTCTTTGGGATTGGAATTATTATATTCTTCTTGAAGTCTGAGGGTGTTTCACCAGTCTCATACATCTTGCTCACCTGATGGTACAGTTTTCTCAGGGCTGGCTCTCCCAAGGCTATCAGTATTTCCAATGGAAAGTTGTTTACTCCTGGGGCCTTGTTTCGAGTCAAATTTTCCAATACATGACATAATTAAGTTAATTTAACAACATAATTAAGTAGATATAACAACTTTTTTTAATTTTGTTTTTTTACAATTTTTTTCTTTTTTTTTCTTAATTTATGTCTAAAAATTCCTCTATGGAGTAGGAGGAGTTGTCATTCAGAAATTCTTTTAATTTCTTCTTAAATACTTGTTGGTTATCTGACAGACTTTTAATGCTATTTGGTAAGTGACCAAAGAATTTAGTGGCAGTATAATTCACCCCTTTCTGTGCCAAAGTTAGATTTAATTTTGAATAGTGAAGATCATCCTTTCTCTTAGTATTGTAGTTATGCACACTGCTATTACTTTTGAATTGGGTTTGGTTGTTAATAACAAATTTCATAAGAGAGTATGTATACTGAGAAGCTACTGTGAATATCCCTAGATCCTTAAATCAATGTCTGCAGGACGATCTTGGGTGGACTCCAGTTATTATTCCGATTACATGCTTTTGTGCAATAAATACTTTATTCCTCAGTGATGAATTACCCCAAAATATGATGCCATATGCAAGCAATGAGTGAAAATAGGCGTAGTAAGCTAATTTACTAAGATGTTTATCACCAAAATTTGCAATGACCCTTATTGCATAAGTAGCTGAACTCAAACATTTCAGCAGATCATCAATGTGTTTCTTCCAATTTAATCTCTCAATGGACACACCTAAAAATTTTGAATATTCTACCTTAGATATATGCTTCTAATTAAGGTCTATATTTATTAATGGCGTCATACCATTTACTGTACGGAACTGTATGTACTGTGTCTTATCAAAATTCAGTTTGCCTCTTCATGAATATAGAATGGCACGTCATTAATATATATTAAGAACAACAAAGGACCCAAGACTGACCCCTGTGGAACCCCATTCTTGATAGTTCCCAAGTTTGAGGAATGTGCTGATCTTTGCATATTATGAGAACTGCTTATTTCAACTTTCTGCACTCTTCCAGTTAGGTACGAATTAAACCATTTGTGCACTGTCCCACTCATGCCACAATACTTGAGCTTGTCTAGCAGAATTTCATGATTTACACAATCAAAAGCCTTTGTGAGATCACAAAAAATCCCAATGGGTGGTGTTCGGTTATTCAAATCATTCAAAATTTGATTGGTGAAAGCATATATGGCCTTTTCCGTTGAAAAACCTTTCTGGAAACCAGACTGACATTTTGTTAGTACTTCATTTTTACAGATATGTGAAGCTACTCTTGAATACATTACTTTCTCAAAAATTTTGGATAAAGCTGTTAGAAGGGAGATTGGATGATAATTGTTGACATCAGATCTATCCCCTTTTTTATGCAAAGGTATAACAATAACATATTTCAGTCTATCAGGGAAAATGCCCTGTTCCAGAGAGCTATTACACAGGTGGCTGAGAATGTTACTTATCTGTTGAGAACAAGCTTTTGGTATTTTGCTGGACATGCCATCAATTCCATGTGAGTTTTTGCTTTTAAGCAAGTTTATTATTTTCCTAATTTCAGAGGGAGAAGTGGGTGAGATTTCATTTGTATCAAATTGCATAGGTATGGCCTCTTCCATTAACAGCCTAGCATCTTCTAATGAACACCTGGATCTTACTATATCCACAACATTTAGAAAATGATTATTAAAAATATTTTCAACTTGTGACTTTTTGTTCGTAAAGTTTTCATTCAATTTGATGGTAATACTGTCTTCCTGTGCTCTTGGTTGACCTGTTCCTCTTTTAATAATATTCCAAATTGTTTTAATTTTATTATCAGAGTTGCTGATTTCAGACATGATACACATACTTCTGGATTTTTTAATAACTTTTCTTAATATAGCACAGTAGTTTTTATAATGTTTGATAGTTTCTGGGTCACTACTCTTTCTTGCTGTCAGATACATTTCCCTTTTCCGGTTACAAGATATTTTTATACCCTTAGTAAGCCATGGTTTGTTACATGGTTTCTTACGAGTACATTTAACTCTTTTCTTGGGGAAGCAGTTTTCAAATGCATTTACAAAAGTATCACGAAATAAATTATATTTTAAATTGGCATCAGGTTCACGGTACAACTCATCCCAGTCTAACTGCTTTAGGCTTTCCCTAAAATTTGCAATTGTTAAATCATTGACTGAACGTACTACTTTGGAGGACTGTTTAGTACTGCTGAATGGAGCTATGTCATATATTGTAACTAGCTGTGCACCATGATCAGAAAGACTATTCTCAACAGGCTGAGCATTTATCTGGTTAAACTTATCTTGGTCTATAAAGAAGTTATCTATCAGTGAGCTGCTATCCTTTACTACCCGAGTAGGAAAATCAATAACGGGTGTCAAATTGAAAGAACCGAGTAATACTTCAAGGTCATTTTTCCTATTACCCTCTTTCAGACAATCTACATTGAAGTCCCTTTGTTGACTCTATATTTAATGTTTCCTCATCCAAATTTAGTGTTACTTCTGTGGTATCATTTGTTTATGAGACCTTTTGTTTCCTGTTGTTGACATGTGTCTACATTACGACTTTAGTTTCCTTGTACATTTTTATGAACTAGACAATCAAAGACCATGGCACGATCAGCTGAAAATGCCAACAGTGTGTGTTTTCGTTTAGCTCTACTAGAACTGAACTGAATTTGGTACATAATACATTGCTTTCTCAGTAAGGAAGCCTGTACAGAAGCCATACTGGGCTGTTGTTAAAAGATTATTCTCAGGAAGATGGCTCCATTTTCTGTTGAGTTACCATTTCATATATTTTTGAGAACACAGACACCTACCTTTATAAGATCACAACCAGGAGAGTATATTGTTCATTACTGAAATACTAGGGAGCTAGGATCAGGGAGTAGTAAGGTGCTGGACATAAAATAATCATTTATTACAGAGGCCATATTTAAAATTAGTTTGTAAAATAGCACAGAGATTTTAAAAACAAACACCACCTTGAATTCCATAACATTGGAAAATCACTTCCGAGGTACCAACTGCATTTCTATCATAGTTGCAAAACTGCAATACACGTATACTTAGCTCATAAAAGAAACTTTGAAAACAATAGAATATACAAGGTAATACGTACTTCTGTACCGGCTTTACAATAAAAGTGGAGCAATAGTAAATTAACAAGCGTAATTAAACAAGGACAAAGCCAAAACAATCAACCTGAAACATATGTATTAACCAATGCATAGTAATGGGCACGAGTAACCAATGCATAGTAATGGGCATGAGCTCAGCTGAAATCCTGAACAGTTGCTCAATTCAGTTCTGATTTTAAAACATACACTCAGAAAATACATTAAATTTACACAACATAAGCGGCACATAACACATGGGCCCAAACATGACAAAGAAATGAGGGCAGACAACTAAGTCCATTTGACCTTCAAGTACTTAAGTAGAGTAGAAATTTGCAGATAAAAGTAACAGTAACTTAAAAAAAAATACAAAACTCTGAAAAATACACACACCAACAGTGCACATAAAACAAATGCCTGATGAATAAATCTTATAATAGAGTCAGTGTTTTACCTGGACAAATTCTTATTACTGGGATACTGATCCACGTAAATGGCATTGGCCAAACAATGGCCAGCAGAATAAATCAGGATAGCTTATGGCAAGAATACAAAATGAAACCTAGTATCAAAACACAGGGTTTTCAAGAATTGTGGTGGACACTTCACAGTATGATGCTCACTGTTGTTCCTGCGACAGGCCCAGGAGAATTTAGGATGGTATCTATATGCACATTCACCAAGCAAGGAAGCAGGGCCTATCAAACTCCAGAGTGTGGCTTGGTGCCACACAGGCAAAGAGAAGCGGCAACTCTCCAGCAGGCATTTGCACACTCACCACAGTAAACATCTGCCATCCAAATCTGGCGAGTGGACATCTACAGCAAACAAGTCCAGGCCAAATTCCAGCAAGGCTCCTTCTGAGTTACTCAGCCCGCAGCAGACAGTCCTTGAGTGAGTTGTGCACACACTTACACGCAGCTCGAGGAAACACCTCATGAGATACCAGAGAAACAACACAGCTAAGCAAAGGAAACGTCTACAGTACTCTCTAGCACCACGGAGGTTATTTACTGATGACTTAGCACATGTCCTACCCCCTGTCCCTTCTTCTTCTCAGTGTTTTCCTTGTGTTCTTTTCTCGGTCAATTCTGTGAAGAACCTCCTCATTCCTTATCCTATCTATCCACCTGATTTTCAGTGACTGTACTGTTGCACCACATCTCAAATGCTTCGAATCTCTCCAGTTCCAGTTTCCTACAATCCATGATTCACTACCATACAATGCTGCTGTGCTCCTAACAAACATTCTCAGAAATTTCTTCCCCAAATTAAGGCCTATGTTTAATATCATCAGGCTTCTCTTGGTCAGGAATGCCTTCTTTGCCTGTGCTAGTATGCTTCTTATGCCCCCCTTGCTTCGTACATCATGGGTTACTTGCTTCCGAGGTACCAGAATTCCTTAACTTCTGTCTGCTTCATGACCACCAATTTTGACGATAAGCTTCTATCTGTTCTCATTTCTGCTAGGTATTATTACTTTTCTGTTTCTATGGTTTACTCTTAATCCATATTCTATACTCATTAGACCGTTGATTCCATTCAACAGCTTCTGTAATTCTTCTTCACTTTCATTCAAGATAACAATGTCATCAGTCAATCTTAGCATTGATATCCTTTCACCCTGAATTTTAATCCCACTCTTGAAGCTTTCCTTTACTTCCGTATCTTGAGTTTTCTTCAGTCATGCTTCCAATATCAAGTGGAAAGTCATAACTGCCTCTCTGATGCCTTTACCTTTCCTAAAGCCAAACTGCTCATCATCTAACACACACTCAATTTTCTTTTCCATTCTTATGTACATATATTATTCTTATCACTAGCTTGGAAGCCACGAGATGTTAAGCTGATTGTTCAACAGTTTTCGCATCTATCTCCCCCATGCTATCTTCAGACCTGCATCGATAATATTTTCCCAAAAATTTGATCGCCAGTCTCACAGATTCTACACACCAACTGGAATAGTTGTTTGGTTGCCATTTCTCACAATGATTTTAAAAATTCTGATGGACTGTTTTCTTTCCCATTTCCTTTATATGGTCTCAAGTCTTCCAGAGCTCTTTTAAATTCTGTCTTTATTACTGGATCCCCTATGTCTTCCTTTCTGACTCCAGTTTTTTTCTTCTATCTAGTCACCACACATATCCTGCCCCTCATAAAAGCTTTCATGTACTCTTTCCACCTACCCACACTTTCCTCTGCATCTAACAGTGGTATTCCCATTGCACTCTTAATATTTCACCAAATGCTGATTTGACTTTTCTATTTCCGAGTCAGTCCTTTCAACAACTGTTTCTTTTTCGATCTCTTCACATTTTTCCTGTGACCATTTCATTTTGCCCTGAACTTCCTGCTGATTTCATTCCTATGTAACTTGTATTTCTGTTTTCGAGCCTTTCCCCAACATTTTTGTACTTTCTCCTTTCATCGGTCAGTTGAAGTATTTCTTCTGTTATCCAAGGTTTCTTCCGAGTTACCTTGCTTGTACCTATGTCTAACAGTCCAGCATATGTTGCTGCCCATTTTAGAGATGTCCACTCCTGTCCTGTGATATTCCTTATCACAGTATCCATATCCTTTGTGAACTTCAAATGTGTCACATCATCTTCAGTACTTTAGGATACCACTTCCTTTCACACAGATTCTTCTCTACGATTCCCTTAAACTTCCGCCCTAATCTTCATCATTAATAAATTATACATGATTTTGGAATCTCTGTCTGACCATCATGTAATCCTGCTGAAATCTTGCTCTGTCTGTGGGTCTTTTTATGACCATGATGTAATCCAGCAGGAATCTTCCTGTCTCTCCAGATCTTTTCCAACTATACTCTCTCCTCATGTGAACAGAGTATTTGCTACCACCATCTGAACTTTATTGCACAACTTGATACTCATTCCTATTGTCTACATCTTATTCTTCTGTAAGTCTTCCTTCTATTCTCACCAACTGTGACATAATCGCGTGTACAAACAGTGATCTAATACTGTAAAATGCTTTTTTATTCCAGTCTCTGATCACAGAGACTGGATAAAAAAGCATTTCCTTCTATTCCTCCCCCTACAACTTTGTTCCAATCACCCATGATCATTAGATATTCACTTTCCTTGACATACTGAACTACCCATTCAATAACCTCATATACTTTCTCTGTTCCTTCTGCTTGCAATGTTGGCAAGTGCCCCTGAACTAAAGGGCAACTAAAACAGGCAGAAAGATATATGTGTTCAGTAGAGTAGATAAAAAATCAGTAGTGTCATGTCTCAGTGAGGAACTTGAAGCTTTCAGCACAGGGCAGGAGCATGTGGAGGAACTCTGGCTTAAGTTTAAAAGAATAGCTGACCATGCACTGGATAGATATGTAAGTACTAGAACAGTTCACAATGGGAGGGAACCTCCATGGTATACAGTTACTGTAAAGAAACTTCTAAAAAAGCAGAGATTACTGCATAATAGGTGTAAAACAAAGTGTAGGGCTAAAAATAGAGAGATGCTGAATGTAATGTATTTGGCTGTCACGACAGCGATGGGTGATGCCTTCAGTGACTACCTTAGCAGAATATTGTCAAGTGATCTTTCACAAGCCCAAAGAAATTCCGGTCTTATGTAAAGGCTGTTAGTGCCACCGAAGTTAGTGTCAAGAACCGAGTGAATGAGACAGAAATTGAAATGGGGGGTAGCAAAGCAAAACCTGAAATGCTTAATCCATTTTCAAATGTTCCTTTACAAAGAAAAACCCAAGAGAATTGCCCCAATTTAATCCTCGTACCACTGAAAAGATTAATAAAATACACTGAAGCGCTAAAGAAAACTGGTATAGGCATGTGTATTCAAATACAGAGATATGTAAACAGGCAGAATATGGCACTGCAGTTGGCAATGCCTATATAAGACAGCAAGTGTCTGGCACAGTTGTTAGATCGGTTACTGCTGCTACAATGGCAGGTTATCAAAAGTTAAGTGAGTTCGAACGTGGTATTACAGTCGGAGCACGAATGATGGGACACAACATTTCCAAGTTAGCGATGAAGTGGGGATTTTCCCATATGACCATTTCACGAATGTATTGTGAATATCCGGAATCTGATAAAACATCAAATCTCCAACATTGTTGCAGCTGGAAAAAGTTCCTGCAAGAAAAGGACCAACAACTACTGAAGAGATTCGCTCAACGAGACGGAAGTGCACCCTCTCCGCAAATTGCTGCAGATTTCAATGCTGGGCCTTCAACAAGTACCAGCATGCGAACCATTCAATGAAACATCATTGATATAGGTTCTCGGAGCCAAAGGCCCAATCATGTATCCTTGCTGACTGCATGACACAAAGCTTAACACCTCGCCTGGGTCATCAACAACAACATTGAACTGTTGATGACTGGAAACATGTTGCCTGGTTGAGTCTCATTTCAAATTGTATCGAGCAGATGGACATGTATGGGTATGGAGACAACCTCATGAATCCGTGGTCCGTGCATGTCAGCTGAGGACTGTTCAAGGTGGTGGAGGCTCTGTAATCATGGAGGTGTGTGTAGTTGGAGTAATGTGGGACCCTGATACGTCTAGATATGACTCTGACAGGTGCCATATATATAAGCATCCTGTCTGATCACCTGCATCCATTGATGTCCATTGTGCATTCCGACTGACTTGGCCAATTCTAGCAGGACAATGCGACACCCCCACATGTCCAGAATTGCTACTGAGTGGCTCCAGGAACCTGCTTCTGAATTTAAACACTTCCGCTGGCCACCAAACTCCCCATACATGAACATTATTGGGCACCTCTGAGATGCCTTGCAACATGCTATTCAGATCTCCACCCCCTCGTACTCTTACAGATTTATGGGCAGCCCTGCAGGATTTATAGTGTCAGTTCCCTCCAGCACTACTTCAGACATTACTCAAGCCCATGCCATGTTGTGTTGTGGCACTTCTGCGTGCTCCCAGAGGCCCTACACAATATTAGACAGGTGTATCAGTTTGGCTCTTCAGTGTAAGTATTAGTGTCAGTGGTGTTGAAAACAGCTGAGATCATTAAAACTGAACAAAGCTCCATGACTCGATGGAATCCCTGTCAGATTGTATACTGAATTTGTGATTGAGTTAGCCCCTCTTCTAACTATAATCTATCGTATAAGTAGATCCCTTAAACAAAAACCATTCCCAGTTCTGGGAAAAAGACACAGGTCACACCCGTCTTCAAGAAGGGTAGTAGAAGTGATCCACAAAACTACCATCCAATATCACTGACATGGATTTGTTGTGGAATTTTTGAACAAATTCTGAGCTCAAATATAATGAGGTATGTCGAACAGAATGACCTCCTCAATACCAACCAGCATGGATTTCAAAAACATTGACCATGTGAAACCCAACTTGCACTTTTGTCACATGACAAACTGAAAGCTTTGGATTGAGGGAACAAGGTAGATGCAGTGTTCCTTGATTTGCGAATTGACTCAGTACCTCACCTACACTTATTGTCTGAAGTAAGACTGGATTGAGGACTTTTCGTTAGGGAGGACACAGCAATTTATCTTGGATGGAGATTCATCATCAGATGTATAAGTAACTTCGGTGTGTTCCAGGGGAGTGTGTTAGGACCCTTGCTGTTCATGTCGTATATTAATGACCTTGCGGACAATATTAATAGTAAAATCAAGCTTGTCGCAAGATGATGCAGTGAGGTACTATCTGAAAGAAGCTGCATAAATATTCAGCCTGAACTTGATAAGACTTCAACATGGTGCAGAGATTGGCAACTTGCTATAAATCTTCAGAAATGTAAAATTTTGCACATTCAAAATGAAAAGGCATAGTATGCTATGACTATAGTATCAGTGCCCTATCCCCCCCATCCCCATGAGCCATGGACTTTGTTGTTGGTGGGGAGGCTTGCGTGCCTCAGCGACACAGATAGCCGTACTGTAAACTGTACTGTGAACGGCTGAAAGCAAGGGGAAACTACAGCTGTAATTTTTCCCGAGGGCATGCAGCTTTACTGTATGGTTAAATGATGATGGCGTCCTCTTGGGTAAAATATTCCGTAGGTAACATAGTCCCCCATTCAGATCTCCGGGCGGGGACTACTCAGGAGGATGTTGTTCTCAGGAGAAAGAAAACTGACGTTCTACAGGTCGGAGTGTGAAGTGTCAGATCCCTTAATCAGGCAGATAGGTTAGAAAATTTAAACAGGAAAACGCATAGTTAGATATAGTGGGAATTAGTGAAGTTCGGTGGCAGGAGGAACAAGACTTCTGGACAGGTGAATACAGGGTTATAAATACAAAATCAAATAGGGGTAATGCAGGAGTAGGTTTAATAATGAATAAAAAAATAGGAAGGCAGGTAAGCTACTACAAACAGAATGGTGAATGCAAATTTAATAGTCATGGGTGACTGGAATTCGATAGTAGGAAAAGGAAGAGAAGGAAACATAGTAGGTGAATATCGAGGGGGGGGGGGGGGGGGGGTACGAAATGAAAGAGGAAGCCACCTGGTAGAATTTTGCACAGAGCATAACTTAATCATAGCTAACACTTGGTTTAAGAATCACGAAAGAAGATTGTATACATGGAAGAAGCCTGGAGATACTAGAAGGTATCAGATAGATTATATAATGGTAATCCAGAGGTTTAGGAACCAGGTTTTAAATTGTAAGACATTTCCAGGGGCAGATGTAGACTCTGACCACAATCTATTGGTTATGAACTGAAGAAACTGCAAAAAGGTGGGAATTTAAGGAGATAGGACCTGGAGAAACTGACTAAACCAGAGGTTGTACATAGTTTCAGGGAGAGCATAAGGGAACAATTGACAGGGATGGGGGAAAGAAATACAGTAGAAGAAGAATAGGTAGCTTTGAGGGATGAAGAAGTGAAGGCAGCAGAGGATCAAGTAGGTAAAAAGACGAGGGCTAATAGAAATCCTTGGGTAACAGAAGAGATATTGAATTTAATTGATGAAAGGAGAAAATACAAAAATGCAGTAAATGAAGCAGGCAAAAAGGAATACAAACAATTCAAAAATGAGATCGACAGGAAGTGCAAAATGCCTAAGCAGGGATGGCTAGAGGACAAATGTAAGGATGTAGAGGCTTATCTCACTAGGGGTAAGATAGATACTGCCTATAGGAAAATTAAAGAGACCTTTGGAGAGAAGAGAACCACTTGTTTGAATATCAAGAGCTCAGATGGAAACCCAGTTCTAAGCAAAGAAGGGTAAGCAGAAAGGTGGAAGGAGTATATAGAGGGTCTATACAAGGGCGATGTACGGTACTTGAGGACAATATTATGGAAGTGGGAGAGGATGTAGATGAAGATGAAATGAGAGATATGATACTGCGTGAAAAGTTTGACAGAGCACTGAAAGACCTAAGACGAAACAAGGCCCCAGGAGTAGACAACTTTCCATTGGAATTACTGATAGCCTTGGGAGAGCCAGCCCTGAGAAGAGTCTACCATCTGGTGAGCAAGATGTATGAGACTGGTGAAACACCTTCAGACTTCAAGAAGAACATAATAATTCCAATCACAAAGAAAGCAGGTGTTGACAGATGTGAAAATTACCGAACTATCAGTTTAATAACTGCAAAATACTAACATGAATTCTTTGCAGACGAATGGAAAAACTGGTAGAAGCCAACCTCGGAGAAGATCAGCTTGGATTCCGTAAAAATGTTGGAACACGTGAGGCAATACTGCCCCTACAACTTATGTTAGAAAATAGATTAAAGAAAGGGAAACCTACGTTTCTAGGATTTGTAGACTTAGAGTAAGCCTTTGACAATGTTGACTGGAATAACCTCTTTCTAATTCTAAAGGTGGCAGGGGCAAATATAGGGAGCGAGAGGCTATTTACAATTTGTACAGAAAGCAGATGGCAGTTATAAGAGTGGAGGGGCATGAAAGGGAAGCAGTGGTTGGGAAGGGAGTGAGACAGGGTTGTAGCCTATCCCCAATGTTATTCAATCTGTATATTGAACAAGCAGTAAAGGAAACAAAGGAAAAATTCAGAGTAGGAATTAAAATCCATGGAGAAGAAATAAAAACTTTGAGGTTTGCCGATGAGATTGTAGTTCTGTAAGAGACAGCAAAGGACTTGGAAGAGCAGTTGAACGGAATGGACAGTGTCTTGAACGGAGGATATACGATGAACATCAACAAAAGCAAAACGCAGATAATGGAATGTAGTCAATTAAACCGGGTGATGCTGCAGGAATTAGATTAGGAAATGAGTCGCTTAAAGTAGTAAATGAGTTTTGCTACTTGGGGAGCAAAATAACTGACGATGGTCGAAGTAGAGAGGATATAAAATGTAGACTGGCAATGGCAAGGACTGCATTTCTGAAGAAGAGAAATTTGTTAACATCGAGTATAGATTTAAATGTCAGGAAGTCGTTTCTGAAAGTATTTGTATGGAGTGTAGCCATGTATGGAAGTGAAACATGGATGATAAATAGTTTAGACTAGAAGAGAATAGAAGCTTTCGAAATGTGGTGCTACAGATGAATGATGAAGATTAAATGGATATATCACATAACTAATGAGGAGGTATTGAACAGAATAGGGCAGAAGAGGAGTTTGTGGCACACAACTTGACTAGGAGTAGGGATCACTTGGTAGGACATATTCTGAGGCATCAAGGTATCACCAATTTAGTATTGGAGGGCATCTTGGAGGGTAAAAGTCGTAGAGGGAGACCAAGAGATGAATACACTAAATAGATTCAGGAGGATGTAGGTTGCAGTAGGTACTGGGAGATGAAGAAGCTTGCACAGGATAGTGTAGAATGGAGAGCTGCATCACATTCTCTGGACTGAAGACCACAGCAACATAGTATCAATGAGGCACTGCTGGAATTGGCCAACTCGTACAAATACCTGGGTGTAACACTTTGCAGGGATACGAAATGGAATGATCACATAGGTTCAGTCATGGGTAAAGCAGATGGTAGACTTCATTTTATTGGTAGAATACTTGGGAAATACAATCATTCTATAAAGTAGATTTCTTACAAATCACTGGAGTGATCGGTTCTAGAATACTGCTCAAGTGTGTGGGACCTCTACCAGATAGAGATGTATACAGAGAAGGGCAGTACAAATGCTGACAGGTTTATTTAATCCGTGGGAGAGAGTCACAGAGACACTGAACCGTTTAAGACTCTTGAAGGTAGACGTAAACTATCCCAAGGAAGTTTATTAATAAACTTTCAAGAAACAGCTCTAAATAATTACTCAAGGAATATACCACAACCCCCAATGTATTGCTCAAATAGGGATCGTGAGGGTAAGATTAGAATAATTAATTAATGCACAGAGGCATTCAAACAATCATTCATCCTGCGCTCCATATGTGAATGGAACAAGAAGAAACCCTAATAACTGGTTCAATGAGCCGTACCCTCCGCCATGCACCTTGCGGTCGTTTACTGTGTATAGATGTTGATGTAAATATTGTTGTTGGCACTGGTTTGTTGTTGAATCTTACGAGAACATTATTATCACTGAACCATTCACATTAGTTGACTCTCTGCCCTACTTTCTTATTCTTAATGAATCCTACTTCTGTTATGCTATTTTCTACTACTTTTGATGTTACCCTATATTCATCACACCAGGAATCCATATCTTCTTTCCATTTCACTTCACTGACACTAGAGCGAGCCTTTGTATTTTTCTTTTCAGATTTTTTAGCTCTCCCACCACGTTCAAACTTCTGACATTCCATATTCCAATTTGTAGAATGTTATCACCTCTAGGTCACCTCCCCCTTGGCAGCCCCTTCCCAGAGATCCAAATCTGGGACTAATTTTGAGGCTTTTGCAAATGGAGAGGTCATCATGACACTTTTTCAATTACAGGAAACATGTCCTGTGGATACACATTGTGTGTCTTTAACATAGCAGTTTCCATTGCCTTCTGCATACCATTGATCTTTGCAGATTCTTCCACCTTTTATGGGCAGTTTCCCACCCCAAAAGGCAACAGAGTGCCGTGAACCGCTGCCTGTTTCTCCGCCCTCCTTGACATTCCTGTTGGCAGAACAAGGGTGACTCCTCCTGTCAGAAGTCTTTAGCCGGCTATTATGTGGGCATAATCATTATTAACCAGCTGTCTGCACGTATTAATAGCCATCAAAAGTTGTGACACAGGGTGAGATTTACTGTTGAGATTTTGTCTAATCAGTCTTAAGCATAAAGCTGAAAGTTACATACACTGCTGTTTATGAAAATTGTAAATCCTTGTTGTAATTAGTATTGCCCCTGAATCTACATCTATACCCCACAAGTCACCATAAGATGTGTGGTGGAAGGTACTTTTGATATCACTGTTAGCTTCATCTGTGTGCTTTTTTTAGTTTAATCTTGAATATTTTGTATGTTTGTGTATTTACAAGGCATTGTCTTGTTTTAGAGTAACTGTGTAGTGCAGATTAAATCATCTGTATCACTGCTGTTGTTTATTTTGTTCTGAACAGCCGAGATACTGTTTGTTTATTCATTACATGAGGGTGGCCCGGAGAACAATGCAACACATTTTTTTTCTTTGACAATTATTTATTGAACGCTATGAAACATACACACAAGAAAGAATGAGTGTTTCTTCTATAATCCCAATTTTTCCATGTAATCGCCTTCCCGTTCTATGGCTTTCCTCCAGCGAGGCAATAGTCACAAAGCCATTTCTTTTTTTTTTTTGCGAATCACTTTGTCATCCTCAAAATGTCTTCCACGAATGGCATCCTTCAATGGCCCAAACAAGTGGAAGTCTGAGGGAGTTAGGTGGATGGGATAACACTGTCCAGCCCTGTTTAATGATGGGTTCCAAAGTCCTCACACTTGTTTGAGGTTGAGCAGTACGGTGTTGACTCAAACAACCACCTGGGTTGTTAAAGATACCAAAGTCACTGGAAATGCTTCTTTAGTTTGGTTAATGTGTTCACATGTGCTTCAGAAGTAATGGTGTTGCCTCTTGGCATCACAAATGAGCACATCAGTAAGCTGCATCTTGTCAGATGTGACAGCCATGGATAGCTTTCCTGAACACTGAAAATCTTGGAGCTCTGCTGAACTACCGTCTCATCCTCTTTGCCTAATGACTAACGTACTTCTGTCAACTGCAGATGCTCCATAAAATGCACACAAATGTTTGTGAATGTTCTGCAGTGAGAAATTCAATGATGACATACAGCTTGCGCATACATAATTTACAGATGCCATTTTGAAGTAATGGTGCAGCAATGCTACGTGTCAGATGAAACGGAAAATTTGCGCGCGCTCTCTGGAAACTTGAAATAATGCCCACCTAAAGTTTAGCATTCATACCATTGTTGTCACTTGAGGGAAGAAAAAGGGGGTCATTACTCTCTGGGCAGCCCTTTTATTACTAGCTTATGCATAGAACCAAGTTTCTTGTTTAGTTTTGTCTGTGTACTTTTGCAGCTTAATCATAAATTTCATGCATGTAGATTTTCACAATATTTAGGGACTGTATGTTCAATTGCAAGCTGAACTGATGATACTTTGCTCACAGCACCATGCAGTGTTGGGTTTGGTTTCCTGTGGCTGGATGAACTGGTAATAACAGCCAGTGTCATTTGCAAGATGAAGGTGAAGCTCATCATCTGTAGCATCTGAAAAGACCAATTGCTGATCTTCAGTGCAGCTGAGTGGTGGGACTGAATCAGGTATCTTGAGCAGAATGACCACCTCAATACCAACCAGTATGGATTTCAAAAACGTTGATCATGGGAGACCCAATCACATGACAAAATGAAAGCTTTTGATTAAGGCAACCAGGTAGTTGCAGTGTTTCTTGATTTACAAATTGACTCAGTACCTCACCTTCACTTATTGTCAGAAGTATGACTGGAGGATTTTTTGTTAGGGAGGACACAGCAAGTTATCTTGGATGGAGACAGTTATGTGACTGTGTAGGCTGCAGATTCATTGACTTGTGCCATAAGGTAGAGAGGTGTTGGGATCTACTTAACAGATCAGAGGTCCATTGCACACAGAAAGTCTGGAGTAGACAGTGCGTTTTTTTTAGGTAAGAGAGTGTTGGAAAGCACAAAAAGGGTTCAGTCCCAAAGGGTGTAGGTCACACGATGAAGGAAGACCTAGGAAACACTATCATTATGGTTGTAAATTGTTGTAGCTGTGTTGAGAATGAATCAGAGCTCAAAGTGCTGACATAAAGCACTGAAACTGAAATTATTATAGGTACTGAAAGCTGACTAAATCTGGAGAGAAGTTCAGTTGAAGTTTTTACCAGGGACATAACAGTGTTCCAAAAGATTTGATTAAATTGAGCTGGTAGTGGCATGCATGCTGCTGTAAAAAGCAGTTTATTTTGTAGTGAAACTGAAGTAGATAGTTGTTGTGAGTCGGTAAGGGTAAAAGTTATATTTGACGACTGGAATAAATCAATAACTGGTTTCTTTAAACCCCCCCCCCCCTCCCCCCTCCTTCCTGACTCAGATGATACAGTTGCTGAAAATTACAAAGCTCATTTCAAATATGTGCCCGATTCACAGAATTATAGTTCATGGTGACTTCAATCTAACCTTGATAATCTGATGAAAATACATGTTTAAAGTTGGTGGTAGGCACAAAATATTATCTGAAATTGTGCTAAATGCTTCCCCCCAAAATTATTTTGAGCAGTTAGTTTAGAAGCCCTCTCAAAGTGTAAATGGTTGCGATAACATATTAAGACATCTTAGAATTAATAATCCTTAGCAAATAGGGAGCATCATAATGGATACAGGGCTTGATGTTCAGAAGGTTGTTGTAATGTTGCTGAATATCGTAACATCCAAAGCCATCAAAAATAAGCAGAAAAAATATATACTTACAAAAGCTGATAAAAATTCCCTTGATTCCTTCCTAAGATAGTCTCCAATCCTTCCAATCTACTTATGTAAATGTAGACCAGATTTGATTTAAGTTAAAAGAAAGGGCATTGATATTGATGGTAATAGAGAGATTTATACCAAGTAAATTAATAAGAGAAGGAACAGATCCACCGTGGTACACAAAACAGGACACAGATGCAGAAGGATAAAAAGAGCTTGCTAGTCATAAAAGAAAACAAAATCTTCAATATTAGTGGCATATTACTGAAGTTGGAAACTTGCAAGTAGTTCAAAGCAAGATGCTTTTATAGTTTTGACAATGAAACTCTGTCTTGAAATCTAGCAGATAATCACAAGAAATTTTCAAAATGGTTCAAATGGCTCTGAGCACTATGGAACTTAACATCAGAGGTCATCAGTCCCCTGTAACTTAGAACTACTTAAACCTAACTAACCTAAGAACATCACACACATCCATGCCCGAGGCAGGAATTGAACCTGCGACCGTAGCAGTCGCGCAGTTCCAGACTGAAGTGCCTAGAACCGCTCAGCCATCGCGGCCGGCCAAGAAATTTTCATTGAATGTATAGTACACCAGAAGCAAGACACAGTCAATACATTCACTGCACTGTTAATGCTACTGATAACAGTGCCATGGAAGTTACTAAATACAATTTTCCGAAATTCCTACACCAATGAAGATGAAGTAAGTTCATATCAAGACCAGCTGCCAACGTGAGCAACTTAAAAGTAGATACTCTCATTGTAGCAAAGCAACTTAGTTCGCTTAACAAAGGCAAGTATTCTGGTCGAGACTGTACACCATTTGGGTTCCTTTCACAGTATGGTGATGTGCCAGTTCCACATTTAGCAATCATATACAACCACTCACTCAACAAACAATCCATACATAAGGACTGGAAAGTTGCACAGGTCGCACAAATACACAATAAAGGAAATAGAAGTAACCCACTAAATCATAAACCCATATTGCTGAAATCAATTAGCAGTAGGATTTTGTAACATGAACAGTGTTCAATCATTACGTAATACCTCAAAGAAAATGATTTATTGACACACAGTCAGCACAGGTTCAGAAAATACTGTTCTTGTGAAACAAAACTGGCTCTTTATTCACATGAAGTAATGAATGAACCAGTGGTTCCCAACTGGGGGTAATTACCCCCTGAGGTGTAAAATGAAAATTTCTGAGATTCCATTGTGTTTCAGTCACGAAACCAAATTATTTTTAAAAGATAATTACTATTATCACAATTTTGTAGGGCTCTAATATCACTTAAATAAGTTATCAATAATTACTTTTTCTCAATTAGCAGCATTAACGCAGTCGAGGTTAGAGGTTCTTAACATAGTCCACCCACTACACACATGCTTTTTTCTGTACATCGCGAATGATAAAAGTGACACATATATGTAACACATTCTAAATATTTCACAAAAGTATCTTCTCGAAGTTGTAGATAGTACCTGCAGTAGTCCAACAATTTGCTTCATTACTTGCTTCGAAACAGATAAATGAATTAACAGCACAACACCGCAATAACTACATAAGGGCTACTATAGTGCTGTACACGGTATTACTACGGTTCTTATTATTATTACTGGTACTATTACTATTAGTGGCTGTGGTCAGTCACAAAGCACTGACAGCCTGAAGTCTTCCAATTTCTGCCATTTCATAAGTAAGGAGTGCAGCAATCAAGTGATTTACGAATAGTAAGTATAGAGCACACATTTTAACTTGGTTAATTTTATATGGTGTTGCAGTGTGCAGGTCAATCAAATGTCACAATGGAGAGGAGTAATGCGCGGGAAGTATGTTTTGTAACAAGTATCTACTGTCACTGAGCATAGTTAGCTTTCCTATCTGAGAAGGAGTTGTGGGTAGCACTTGTGACGCAACATGAATTCTTTCCTCATTAAGACACACACACACTCTCACACAAACTAAATATTATTTCTCTTTCGTCATTTTAAAAATAAAGGTGTTCCAAGAAAAGTCTTCCATTCTACACTTTATTTACATGCTAAAGTTGATGATGATGTGGTGGAGGGGGCAGGGCAACGGACAGGGGTGTCTGGGGCCGGGTATTAGCTAATGTCTAATGGCACTCAGGGGTAACGGTCTAAGAAAGGTTGGGAACCACTGCTACAGAAAGCAGATCTCAAGTTGATTCCAGAAGGCTTCTGACAACAATCCTACCAATTGGCTTCTAATCAAATTGCATACCTATGGAGTACTGTCACAGCTGTGCAACTGGGTTTTTGATTTCCTGTTGGGAAGGTCACAGTTCATAGTAACCGATGGAAAGTCATTGAGTGAAACAGAACTGATATCTGGCACTTTCCACGGAAGTGTTATAGGTCCTCTGCCGTTACTAATCTATATGAACAATTTAGGAACAGCCCTCTCAGACTGTTTGCAGATGACGGTACCATTTACCATCAAATAAAGTCACCATAAGATGAAAACTAATCGAAAAATGGTTTAGACAAGACATTTGTATGGCGCAAAAAGTGTCAATTGGCTCTAATCAACAAAAAGTGGGAGGTCCTCCAAATGAGCACTAAAGAGAATCCATTAACTTTCAATTACACAATAAATTACACAAATTTAAAGGCTGTTGATTCAACTAAACACCTAGGGATCACAATTATGACCAACTTAAACTAGAACCATCATGAAGAAAATCGAAGAAAATGGTATGGGGAAGGCAAACTAAAAACTATGTTTTATTGGCAGAACATTTAGAAGATGCAATCTATTGAAGAGACAACCTACACTACGCTGGTCCATCGATGGAGGACATAAAAAAGTTCAAAGAAAGGCAGCTCATTTTCTTTATTGTGAAATAGGGGGAAGAGGGTATCATGGATATCACACAAGTTGGAATGGCAACTATTAACACAAATGTGTTTTTCGATGTGGCAAGATCTTTTCTTGAAATATCAATCTCCAACTTTCTCCTTCATATGCGAAAATATTTTGTTGACTCTCACCCGCATACGAAAAAATGACAACTGTAATGAAATACAAGAAATCAGAGCTTGCAAAGAAAGATTTAAGTATTTGTTTTTCCCATATGCTATTTGAGAATGAATCAGTAGAGGAATAGTCCAAAAGTGGAATGAACCCTCTGCCTGACAATTAAGTCTGAACTGCAAGTAGTCGTGTAGATATAAAAGGAGGGAATTGAGATATAATTAGAGGTCACTTGTTTATCTCCATTTCTATACCATGGGAGCTGTGCTGAGTCCTACTTTTGTACATGTGCTGGTTGCTAATGCTATCAACATAATGTATTCCATATGTTCACTTAAATTGTTGAAGTGGTTGTAAATAAACACCTCAACTGGCACACAGTTCAGAAGCTGTTCATGAACCACAGTTTATTCTCATTTGCTAAGTCCATTGAAAGTACACTGATAATTATTTTCTGTAAATACTTATCTACCTGCTTTTGTAACTGAGCTATATTTCTGCATAGACCAGGGGTAGTCAACCGTTTTTACCCACCAACCACTTTTATACTTCCGCACAAGCAAAATTTTCAAACTGCCCGCCGCTTCCACAGTAATCATGACTTATAAAGTAGAGAAGTAACTCATCCTTATAAAAACAATATTAGGAAAAGGATAAATTGCTACTCACCATAAAGATGACCCACTGAGTTGCCATCAGACACAATGAAAAGACTGTTACATAGTATAGCTTTTCACCACAGCCTTCTTCAGATAAGAAAACACACCCACACACATTCACACAAAAAAGCACACAATGATAGCAGCCATATTTGTATGTGGTAGCAGTCAGATAGGTATGAGTTGTGTGTGTGTGTGTGTGTGTGTGTGTGTGTGTGTGTGTGTGTGTGTGTTGGATGAAAGCTACAACATGTAACAGTCTTTTCATTGAGCTGTCCGCAACTTGATAGGTCATCTTTATGGTGAGTAGCAATTCTCCTTTTCCTAAAACTGTTGATATTCCAATCTGGAGTTCCCATTGTTCCATCTTTATAGGATCTATAAAGCAAAGTTACAGCAAGTTAAAGCTTAATTACATACCAAATACCTTATGTTTAAATTTCATGAAAACCCAGTGAAAACATAATTGAAATCCCTACCGCCTACCACTCCCCATGAAAGCTGGAACACCTACTAGTGAGTGACTGGGACCAGGTTGACTACCACTAGTGTGGACCATTCCTTACGCTAGTAAAACTGGTGCATCGTTCGCAAAAGCAGGCATTCAGATTATTTATATCTGGAGTCAGTAATTCCATGTGTTTGTCCTCATCACACCCTGAAATTTTCGGAAGTTAAGGTCATTAACCATTAACCATGGATCTTGCCACTGGTGGGTTCCTGAAGAGGGGCAGCAGCCTTTCCAATAGTTGCAGGGGCAACAGTTTGGATGATTGACTGATCTGGCCTTGTAACATTAACCAAAACGGCCTTGCTGTGCTGGTACTGTGAATGGCTGGAAGCAAGGAGAAACTACAGACGTAATTTTTCCCAAGAGCACGCAGCTTTACTGTAAAGTTAAGCAATGAGGCTGTCATTATCAGAAGAAACAAAACTGGCGTTCTACTGATCAGAGCGTGGAATGTCTGATCCCTTAATCAGGCAGGTAGGTTAGAAAATTTAAACAGGAAAATGGACAGGTTAAAGTTAGATATAGTGAGAATTAATGAACTTTGGTGGCAGGAGGAACAAGACTTCTGGTCAGGTGAATACAGGGTTATAAATACAAAATCAAATAGGGGTAATGTAGGAGTAGGTTTAATAATGAATAAAAAAAAGTAGGAATGCAGATAAGTGAACACATTACTGTAGCCAAGATAGACACAAAGCCAACACCTACCACAGTAGTACAAATTTATATGCAAACTAGCTCCGCAGATGATGAAGAGATTGAAGAAATGTATGATGCATAAAAGAAATTACTCAAACAGTTAAAGGAGACAAAAATTTAATATTGATGGGGGACTGGAATTAGTTAGTAGGAAAAGGAATAAAAGGAAAAGTAGTAGGTGGATGTGGACTGGGGGTACGAAATGGAAGAGAAAGCCCCCCTTGTAGAATTTTGAACAGAGCATAACTTAAATGCAGGTTGCATATGTGGAGAGGCTTGGAGACACCGGAAGGTTTCAGATAGATTGTATAATGGTAGGACAGAGATTTAGGAACCAGGTTTTAAATTTAATGCATTTCTGGGAGCAGATGTGAACTCTGACCACAATTTATTGGTTATGAACTGTAGATTAAAACTGCAAAGTGGTAGGAATTTAAGGAGATGGGACCTGGAGAAACTGACTAAACCAGAGGTTGTAGAGTGTTTCAGAGGGAGCATTAAGTAACAATTGACAAGCACAGGGGAAAGAAATACAATAGAAGAAGACTGCTTAGCTTTGACAGATGAAATAGTGAAGTACATAAAAAGATGAGGGCTGGTGGAAATCCTTGGCTAACAGAAGAGATACTGAATTTAATTGATGAAAGGAGAAAATATAAAGATGAAGTAAATGAAGCAGGCAAAAACGAATACAAACGTCTCAAAAATGAGATTAACAGGAAGTGCAAAATGCCTAAGCACGAATGGCTAGAGGACAAATGTAAGGATGTAGAAGCATATATCACTAGGGGTAAGACAGATGCCGCCTGCAGCAAAATTAAAGAGACCTTTGGAGAAGAGAGAACCACATCTGAATATCAAGAGCTCAAACGGAAAACAAGTCCTAAGCAAATTAAGGGAAAGCAGGAAGGTGGAAGGAGTATTTATACGGTCTATACAAGTGCTATGTACTTGAGAGCAAATACTATGGAAATGGAAGAGGACGTAGATGAAGATGAGATGGGACACATGATATTATGTGAAGAATTTGACAGAGCACTGAAAGATCTAAGTCGAAACAAGGTCCCAGGAATAGGAAACACTCTGTTAGAACTACTGATAGTCTTGGGAGAGCCAGCCATGATAAAACTTTTCCATCTCGTGGGGAAGATGTATGAGACAGGCAAAATACTCTCACACTTCAAGAAGAATATAATAATTCCAATTCCAAAGAAAGAAGATGCTGACCGGTGTGAAAATTACTGAACTATCACTTTAATAAGTCAAGGTTGAAAATACTAACATGAATTCTTTACAGATGAATGGAGAAACTGGTAGAAGCTGACCTCAGGGAAGATAAGTTTGGATTCCATAGAAATGTAGGAACACGTGAGGCATGTCTTAGAGAATAGGTTAAGGAAAGGCAAACCTAAGTTTATAGCATTTTTTGACTTAGAGAAAGGTTTTGACAATGTGCACTGGAATACTCTCCTTCATGTTCTGAAGGTGGCAGGGGTAAAATACAAATTTACAATTTGTACAGAAACCATATTGCAGTTATAAAGTGTCGAGGGGCACGAAAGGGAAGCAAAGAGAAGCAGTGGTTGAGGAGGGAGTGAGATAGGGTTGTAGGCTATTCCCAGTGTTATTGAATCTGTATATTGAGCAAGCAGTAAAGGAAACAAAGGAAAAATTTGGAGTAGGAATTAAAATCCAGCGAGAAGAAATAAAAGCTTTGAGGTTTGCCGATGACGTTGTAATTCTGTCAGAGACAGCAAAGGACTTGGGAGAGCAGTTGAATGGAACGGGCAGTGTCCTGAGAGGAGGATATAAGATGAACATCAACAAAAGCAAAACACGGATAATGGAACGTAGTCAAATTAAATTAAGTGATGCTGAGGGAATTAGATTAGGAACTGAGACACTTAAAGTAGTAGGTAAGTAATGCTATTTGGCCTGCAAAATAACTGATGATGGTTGAAGGAGAGAAGATATAAAATGTAGACTGGCAATGGCAAGAAAAGCCTTTCTGAAGAAGAGAAATTTGTCACTGTCATGTATAGATTTGTCAGGAAGTCTTTCTTGAAAGTATTTGTGTGGAGTGTAGCCATGTATGGAAGTGAAATATGGGTGACAAACAGTTTACACAAGAAGAGAATAGAAGCTTTTGAAATGTGGTACTACAGAAGAATGCTGAAGATTAGATAGATAGATCACATAACTAATGATGAGGTACTGAATAGAAATGGAGAGAAGAGGAATTTTTGGCACAGCTTGACTAGAAGAAGGTGGTTGGTAGAACACATTTTGAGGCATCAAGGGATCTTCAATTTAGTACTGGAGGGAAGCATGGAGGGTAAAAATTGTAGAGGGAGACCAATAGGTGAATACATGAAGCAGATTCAGAAGAGAGTAGGTTGCAGTAGGTACTCAGGGAGGAGGAGACTTGCACAGGACAGAGTAGCATGGAGAACTGCATGAAAGCTATCTTTGGACTGACGACCACAACAACAACTACAACAACATCAACAACAACAATGAGATCATTAAGAGACCTAGCAAATAAAGACTTTAAA
Organism: Schistocerca americana; assembly: GCF_021461395.2. Lineage (NCBI taxonomy): Eukaryota > Metazoa > Arthropoda > Insecta > Orthoptera > Acrididae > Schistocerca > Schistocerca americana. The sequence goes on from NC_060124.1 coordinate 35,324,256, forward strand.
GAACTACAGAAAAAATTAAAGAGCCTGGGCGTCTTGGGAATTAAAAATATCTTGAAGAAGATACATAAATAATGAGCAGCATCTATACTAATAATTTTGACAGATGTAACAGATCACTTCATCTTCTTTTGTAATGAGATGAAGTGCTCCAAATATCCATACTGGAGATACTGCTGCCAAACTTGTGGAAAAAGTGTTATAGGAAGCAAGAACTTTTTGGGCATTTTGAAGTCTATAGCCAGGCATACAACACAATACATGAAGATCAATAATTCAGTATTACTTTATGAAAAATATATAAGGATGAAAAACCAACAGCAGTTATATCCTTCTTTCAGGAATGTTGATTGAGTTAACCAGGGGCAAACACTGCACACTACTCATGTTAAGAATTCTGTATTGATTATAATACTGCTAATCTACTGATATTGTCAATTATGAGAATTACTTTCTAGATCACTTTACCCAAGTGCATCTATATTAGGACGAAAACAGTTACTTCCAAAACAGCCATATCTCCTCTTTTTAAAGTACTTAGCAGATTTTTTTATTTAATACCTCAAACAAAGCATTTATGTAACTTATTTAAAACACTATTGCATGTCTTCACACTAGCAGTCAAGACCTGAGTCTAAATATTCTGATGAATTGTAGGATGTATGACTAATGAAAAACCTGTTTACTTTGTTTTTAACATGTTGGAGCTTTCAGGTTTCTGCATAATCTCTGATGGCAGCCTGATATTGACATTTGCACCAGAATATCGAACTCCATTCATACCACCAGGTACAGATGTAGTCTGTAGATGGCATTTTTACTTCCAATTTTGTGACTGTGAATTACACAGTTCATCTTACACTCATTGCTGTTATTCACTTAAAATATCATTAGGGAGTATATTTATTGGCATGTGATCATAAGAATACCTAGATCCCTGAAGAGGCTTCTGCAAGATGTTCAGTTATCTACATTACATAATATTCTAACTGCACACACCTGTAGAATAAATAGTGGCACTACCTAAGAAGATATCATAGGGCAGTACTTGGTGAAAGAGTGCATAGTAAGCTATTAGTCACATCAGCTGGTCACCCCAGGAAAAAGTTTCACAGCAGGCAGAGCTTTTTGGTTAACCTGTCCACACAACGGTGGCAGCTCAGTTTATTATTGATCTAGATCACTAAGGACTTCACACATGGAGCCTCATCTAGTGTATGGCTGCTGATCTCTTTGTCTAGTATGCGTACAGGAGTATTGTTATTTTGAATTGTTCTCCTACTACTGTTGACATTTATTAGCACTGAAACTGGATCTGATGGAACTCGCTTTAGAACCTTTATTCTACACATATAACTGTGTGGGCTAGAACTTTTGTCAAATTTGTGTGGCTTGGTTGTGCAATTACAATTGATGCCACAGCAGGCACCAAATTTTACAAACCCTCAGTGCAAAGTTGTTATCTGAAACATATCACTTCTTTCACCTCCAGCAATGTTTGTTAATGTGAAAAGTACTCTGTGGTTTGGAATTGGCGTTAAGCTGTAGGTTGGCTAAGTCACTTCAAAGATCAGAGGAAGGTCACAACATGCCACCTCGAATATGGAATGCGACTAGTGAAGTACTGTGGTATTCAAACTAAACCTCATTTTGAAAGCTTTACTTAGTTATGTCATTTTATAGATCTACTACTTTACAAAGTGAAACAATAAAATTGTTTAATACTCTTAATACTGAAAGATAATGTACATCACTAGATGTAGTATTCTGATAAAATCTTGCAATTTGGAAACCAGCGAATTCATTTCTGATTTTTGGTCATGTGTGTCAGTGTTTTGATAACAATATCCAAACCATTATTAATTTTTTAAAAAAGCTTTCATACTTTCTTACAGGAACAACATACCAATACCCAGCCAGTAAGCAACTAACAATTTTAAACCACAATTACTTCTGGTTCTTCGATACACCCTTCTCTTACAGAGCACAAATGTGTGGCGTCTCTGGTGCAGAGTTTCCTATCTTTGTGACTTTTGATTCTTTGGACTGATTTCACAACATGGACAGTGCACGCCGCCTAACGACAACGTAGACGACCTTCCAGTTAAAGACATTGTGGTTTATCCTTCATCTATGTCATTACCTTCGGGATGGTTTGACATGCCGACAAAGTTCCAGAACTGTGACTTGAACATTTCTATGCATGGGGTAGCACATTCTAATATGTATTGTGTCGCAGCACCCCCGCCCCTCCCCCCTGCACACTGTCTTGGCGACGCCGGTCACCTCGACTTCGACTGCCTCCTGCTCGCTTTCATAACAGCGCCAGCCTTTCCACCCATGCCGGTTACCAGGTCAGCCCCCCCCCCCCCCCCCCGCACCCTATTGCTACACTGCGACCGCCTCCCACCAGCTGTTGCAACGGCACCGGCCGTTACACCTGCGCCGTGTTCTTCGTTGGGCTTGCAGATTGGACACACCATGCCGACTTACAAGCGTGGTCAAGATGCGTTTGGCTCTGCAACTTCATCTACTCTCTCACATCGCCGACCCACTGGAGGTTTTGTTTATGCATGGCGGATCAGGCTTACGCTACCATTTGTCACCGACACCGCCTGTCACGAACGACATCTCCATCACCCTGAGTTGGCATGCCTGCAACTCCGGTTCTGCACCCTGCCAGCAGAGGCCAGTGTGCTCACCTCGGCTTCCAGTCAGGACCTGCCACATAGCGACCTACAGGAAGTACTGCCAGCAGGCTCCTGACAGCCGCCGAACTTGCCCGAGCAACAACCCGATTGGCTACCAGCCCTGATGCAGTCAGCTGCAGCCCCCTCCAGCACCCCACCAACACACCTAGCAGCCTAACCGGTGTGCTGGTGCCACACTACTTACAGGGATGCTGCCCGCAACTGCCGCGCACCTTGCGCCTACCCAAAGGAGACCGGTGGGTACGTTTAAGCACCACGTCTCGCCACGTTCCTTCATGACGCCTATCGTCCAACACCGCACCACTCACTTCACTGATGTGACACGTCTAAGCCACAGGCATGTCAACAGGCATCTGCTTTCTCGTTGACACTGGTGCTGACGTTAGTGTAATCTCGGCCAAACATGCTGCTGACACCCTATCACCTTCTACCCTTGCCTTGATCGCCGCCAATCGTTCTGCAATTGCGGTCCATGGCTCCATTAAGATGCTGCTTCACCTATCACCGGTTCACACCTACCATTGGACCTTCCACATTGCCGACGAGGATGAACCTGTAATCGGGTTGGATTTCCTACACCATTCCAAACTTTCACCAGACCTGCAGGCCGCTGCCTGTCAGGCTCTACAATTCCGTGCTCACAAGAGTTCAGCACAACTTCGCTCTCCACCTCCTTGGCTATGCTTTGCATATCGTATTACTACATGGCTCTCTGCCTGTTGGACATGTGCTAACAAATGGATGTGCGCTCACAAATCGATGAACTTCACACCCAGAACGAAGCCTTATGCACCCGCATCACCTCTACCTCTACGGAATTGTCACATGCACAGTGTACCATACATTGCCTACCTGCAGACCCACAACAAGGCAGTCAATCACACACCTCTACAGCGTTTTCTCACCAGTCTGTTCCTGTGTCAAGCATTCCACCACCTGCTGTTGTTTTCTCATCGTTGCGGACGAATCTACGAGACGCATCTGCATGCTCTGTTCCTGCATTGCGTCTTCCATTGCCGACTTCAGCCGCAGCCCCACCTACGCCGCACCGGTTCACCAAAGTCAGTGAACCGACGTTGCCTGTGGATAGCTTCTTGGCCCCTATTTCTGACCATCTTACGCAAGTATCAGCCATCAGTTATGACACTTATCAAAGGATTCACACCACTGACGGCCCACCTGTTCGTTATAAGGCCAGGTGACTTACCGCTTCCAAACTTCTGCGCGCAAAGGAGATTATTCAGGATCTGTTGGCTTTGGGCATCCGATGCCCCTCCAATAGCAACTGGTTTCACCAATTCACCTTGTTCCCAAAAAGGATGGCACCTCACGCATGTGCAGAGACTACAGGTCCCTTAATGCTCGCACCATTATCAATAACTACCCCATCCCACATATCCAGGATTTCATGCAATTACTCCATGGTTCTAACTTTTTCTCCATTTTAGATTGTTCCAAGGTGTGTCCCAAGGCATATCATCAGATCCGTATGCATCCAACGGATATTCCAGAGATGGCCATCATCACACTCTTCTGCCTAATTGAATACTGTTATATGCCTTATGGATTGAAAAATGCTGTGTGCAGACGTGGCAGCGGTTCATTGATTCCATTTTGCCCCCTTTGCCATTTGCTTATGCTTACTTAGATAATATACTGATCTTTTTGTCTGGCGTAGCGTGAAGCACGACTGTTGCACTTGGAGCTATGCATGTGTCCCGTGCCAGAGCAGCAAGGTCAGCAGGCACACTCAACCTCCATTGGGCAAGTTTGACATCCCAAAGTGGCATTCACATCCATATTGACGTCGTTGGTCCCCTACCCCCTTCCGAGGGTTGCAGATACATCATATTGATCATCAACCACACGAGCCGCTGGGTTGAGGCACTCCCAATTATTGACATAACTGACAAGACCGTTGCCCGTTCTTTCATCTCGGTGTGGATTGCTTGCTTCGGCTGTCCCCTGTCTCTGCACAACTCTGTGAACTCTGCTTCATAGCCAAATTTCACACCACGGCTTACCACCCACAGGCGAACGGCCTGGTCAAGTGGTGGCACTGCACACTCAAGGCCCACTAACGTGCCACAGCGGCCTACGGTCGGATGCCCTCCTGTGGGTCCTGCTGAGTATTCGCTCAGCCCATAAAGAAGATTTGAATGCCTTGCTCGCTAAGATTCTATATGACGAATCCCCCTTTCTTCCTGCCAATTTTGTTGAGGATTCACAGTCAGCCGAAACTGAGGATCTTCCCGCCCTAGTGCAGCGGGTTCATACATACACACTTTGCACACCTCCGGATCCCCCTTCCCTGCACCCACTCCACCCTGCCTGTGTTCATCCACAAAACCCTTGCTTCGTGCAACATTGTGATACTGCGGGACGACACTGTGCAAGCAGCCGACTTATTCCGGCCCTCGCCATGTGCTACAACGTGGTACGGAAACGTTCATCATCCACTTGCATGGACGGCTACAGACAGTGTCTGTTAATCGCCTGAAACTGGCATGGTCACTCACTGATGTGCCTCCTGATGCTGCCTTTTGCTGACGCATCTCTGCCTGTGCAGCCGTTGAAACCATGGGACTCCTGCACCGCCGACGCCCCCACTCCCCGCACTGGCGCCGCCTACAAACCGCCGCACTGGCACCAAGATTACAAATTCGTGTAATGAAGCTTCCCTCTGCCGTGCTCTGCACTAGTGAGGTGGGGAGGTCTCTGTGGCGTCTCTGGCGCAGAGACTTCTGCTGTTTTGGACTGCTTTGTTCTACTTTTCACTTTTGGCGCGTAACTTGTACTGCCATGTTTGTTATGTATCAGTGATTAATAAATGCGTATTTGATACTTAGTGTGATTGATCTCCAACCGCTCCTACGAGATAACCACAAATGTTTTGTTTCATTCCAGAAAGTCCTCTCTCAAATATCGTTTGAATATTATAAATGATCCTAAGTTCTCAGTCTGATGACAAATTCTTCCCTTGTAGTTTTGATGCTAAGTGTTGGTCTGCAGAGGTAATGCCATAGACGATAAGAGGATCATAGATTGTACTTCAGTTAGTTAGTTTTCATTTTTAAAAGAAACAGCACCTGCCACACATTATTGTTATTAAATACTTTTCTTTAGCTTGTATTCACTCACAACTTACCAAATAAAATCATGGTGCTTTAGTTATTCAAGAGTTTGTTGTCACAGAAATAGATGATTGCAGTTATTAAAATGTAATAGCCATTTATACAAAAAATTACTGATCCTACAAGATGCCATTGCAGGTGGTGAGACTGATAATTTTGTTAAATAACTTCTCTCCCAGAGACTAAATACGCAAAAATTTTGCATGGGGATATCACAGGTGAAAGGTATCAGAAAAATGGGTGTTTTGAATGCAACAATATGGAAAGGAGAGACTGCTACTCACCACATAGTTGAGATGCTGTGTTGCCGAAAGTCACAGTGAAAAAGAATACTAGATATATTTTCAGGTTTCAGGCAAAGTTGTTCTTCAGAAGTAGAACTTTCATGCATTCATATGGCAACAAATCACACACACACATGGGCAATGTCTCCAGGTGTTACGACCCGAATGCAATCTATCCTTTCCTCCTTTCCATATTGTTGTCATTTCATACATGTTTTGGGGTGAAATTGAGCACACCTATTTTTTGTCATATATGCAGAGTGCTCACAACTAGAAATGAGTCCTTCAATTCTCAAGAATTTTGGTTGAGTTATTTCTGAGATACATGAAATGTTAAGTGGGATGCAATTAATTGAAGCAATAAATTATTCTAGTTATTTATTTCAATTATGTTTAAGAGGCAGCAATCAAAGTTAAAAGGAAGAAAAGATGAAATTTTTACAGATACAAGTGCTGTGAGGATCAGTGTAAAAGTAATGAGTCTTACATTTTTCTGCTCAAATGAAGTTTGTTAAGTAAAAAATTCGAATTTGGCGCTATTCTGCAAAACTACTACTCCAGTTTACTGCAAAAGTGATTTTCTGCATCAACAGAAGCCATAACTGTAGCTGTTTGCAAAATGGCCGACACTGATGTTCGTATTAGACAGCTTTCTGAAATAGAATTCTGGAGTGCAGAAGGTGAAATGCCCATTTGCATTCATGAAAGACTGAAAAATGTGTGTGGCAATGCAACAGTGGATATCAACCCAGTTAGACAATAGGTCTGTCACTGTGACAAAGCTAAAGGGCAGACATGGAGTGGCAGGCTGGTATGTTAACTGACCAGAATAAAGAGACAAGGAAAACAACTGCTTTCCAAGTCTTGCAGTGCTTCAGTTTTGGAGGGAGAGGATTTTCTGGAAAAAACTGTGACTGGCGACGAAATATAGGTTCCTATTTTTCAACCAGAATCAAGGAGGCAGCCAATGGAATGGCATCACAGAAACTTACCATAGAAGAAAAAGTTCAAAATTGTGCAGTCGGCAGGGAAAGTTATAGCTGAAATACTCTGAGAAGCAGAGGTGTGATTGTGGTTTAGTTTGTGGAGCAGGGTGCACAACAAATTCTGCCTAAAATGTCAGAATCCTCATACAGCTTAAAATGCACCTTCAGCGAGTTTGCCCAACAAAAGGTTTCAAGTGACAATGTAAGACCAAACACCAGTCATTACACCAATGAAGATGTTATGAAAACTGGATGGGAAGTTTTGCCTCAGCCCCCATACAGCCCTGACTTGGCACCACCAGGCTTCCATCTATTTGGGCAACTAAAAGTAGCTCATCATGGGATTTATTTTGATGATGAGGTGATCACGAAAACATCCATTTGTCAATTGGCTTTGGAAGCCAGACAGTGTGTTTTACCACAATGGAATATATTCCCTTGTTAAAAGATGGACCAGAATTCTGGAAATGGATAGAGATTATATTGAAAAGTAATAAATTAATTAAAAATGTTGTGGTTTTTAACTTCTGTAGTTGCACTGGAAAAAACTGACACTCATAAATGGCACCACACCACACACTCATATTTTTTCACGGTTTCTGTTAACAAATGAGGAAAGCCTTTTTGTGATAATGCAGATTTCCCACAGATAGCTTTTAGTGTCCTCGCCAGCGGACATCAAAATGGAGGCAGATGTGGTGATATGGTTATCATAGCGGAATAGTGCTGACAACTACTATGGGAGGGGAGGGGAGGGAGGGGGGGGGGGGTTGCGCATGTGACGCGTGGCATGGGCAGACTCACTGACAGAAATGTTTATCTGCCGGCAGCAGTAACCCAAGCGGGGCAGTTCTGTCGCTGAGTTCAACCAACCCGGACCTCACCTAGTGCCTAATGCCATGTGCCATTGCTGTATAATCAGTCGTCAGTTGCCTGTGCTTGCCATGTGTTGTGTTTATCACCACGCTCATCTCATCAGGTTGTGGACTTTGTAATTCCCTGTAGATCAACTCACATAATGAGTTTTCATTTCTTCTTAGGGGGTTCTGTTCCCAACTCGCTGTCAAGAAACTGTTGGACTTTGTACAATATCTTGTACTGATGGTGTTCTGTGGCATTGTCATGCCTGTGCAGATTCTAAAGTGGCTACTAAGGACGTTCTAACACATGTGACACTTTAATTTTTTTTTTCTTCCCTTTTCACAGAATTAATTTTGGGTCACCATCGACCCAGCATTTCTGCAATGGTGGCAGGACCAGCTGCATCTACAGAAGCAGTATCAGCAGTAGCATGAGCAGATGCAGGTACTGCTAAACCAGAAAGTGGAATTGCTTTGCACTTGTGCCACACAGTTGGCAGGCCAGGTGTCTACTATGCTGTTGTTTTTCCCGCTCCTGACACCATTTGGATGTGTCCATGAGTTTATGGAAAGGTGGGAAAATTACCTACACCAGTTGTTATTGTGCAACCAGGTGTACTGTTGAGCAGCTCGATAAAGCTACCTTGTTATTATCCAGGAATGTGGGGTTGTACAAAACTGTGCAAAATTTGAAGCCCTCCACTGAACCTGAGAAACTAACCTTTCATGAACTTTTTCGTTTGCTTACACAGTATTTTGGACAACAAGTCTTTGTGGTGGTGGCACTGTTGCAGTTTAACCAGTGACACTGTTGCAGTTTAACCAGCACCACAAATGCCCTTGGCAGTCATATACCGTCTGGTTCGCCAATCTGCAGGGTCTCTCACACAAATGTTGTTTTGAGTGTCCCAGATGTGTTACCTCACATGCAGACTTGCTAACTAGGGACACGTTTGTCCAGTTAGCACCTGATCTTGGGCCCAAACTAGAGCTTTGACCCTATTCACCCTCCTTTAGCCAACGACCACATTGCGGAATTATGAGTTTATGTCGGTGGCAAGGAACATTCTTTCTGACAACTGGCAGGTAGCACAATTAGGTATACGTGGCAAACAGTGCCCAAGTGCCCCCTGGAGTTCCATAGGCGGCCTTCCCTCCCACTGAGTTGTCATGTATTGATGATGCTGATGATTCCAGCGCAGTGGCATCATGGGGCTGCCCATCTTCACTCATGTTGACCTAGGCAGGTTCTTGTCGATTATGGCATTGTATTTTCAATCTGTGGCATTTTTAGAGGGCGTGCCAGCTGTCCTGACCTGATTGTCTTTTGGTGCATGTTCAACGAGACTGCATGCATGTGGAGGCCATGTGTGGGGTACGCTTGCTACAGCTGGCAGTTGTGTAGCACGTGGACAAACACGTTTCCACGAATAGAAAACCTGCGCCCATATGGCATATGGATACTGTACATACCGCCGATGCGTGCGCAGCTGTATGCTTTGTGGGCATAGTGCTGAATGTATTAAAGAGGTACTATTTAAACTCTGGGGAACTCATTCACATTTTTAAAGTGTTTGCACTATTAATTAACTGTCTGAGTTGTCCCATGTATATGCTTTTGTTGTATGTGCTTTAAGATAGTTTTGCGTAAGTGTTTTAGAAATGGCCAGTGCTTGTGTTACCTGATCACTGTGGGCTGTGGCACGTCCAGACTAGTGGGTGACATTGGGGTGTGATTCCTCTCTCTTGATGTGTCACTGGGGAGCAGGTTTTGTTGTAGAACCATCTGAGCCTCTGATTCAGATCTTCCACTCGGTATCAAAGATTTGCAGATGGTCCTGTTGACAATGCTACAGATGGCGAGCTCCACCTTCATCTTGCAAGCAAGACTGACAGTCTTTACTACCTGTAGCCGACTGAAATCTGACAAAGTCTCTTCCAATCGAAAGTGAGACACATTGTTGGTATTGACATGAGCCACCACCTGTGGTTGGCTGCACCCTGTGCTCTTCATGGCATCTGAAAGTATCTGTTCCACATCTGGAGTGACTCCTCCTGGTGTGCACACAGAGAGCACACAGGATTCCTTCCCCTCCTTGGCAGCCATACCCCGAAGGGCCCCCATTACGTACCTACCACTGAGGCTCCCAACTACCGGTAATCCCTCTCTGTGTCTGCCCAGATTTTGCAGGCCAAGAGGCTTTCCCTGAAACAGGGCAAGTGACTGCATCTGGCTCAGAATGTTTATCAGGGACAGACAGTGCCCGAAACCTGTTCGTCACATGAACCTAGGAGGCCCTTCAACCAGCCCACTGGAAAGTCTTTTGCTGCATGCCACACTCTGAAATGATCTTTCACTCAACCACAGTGTGGCCAGTATCTGGGGTAGCCACTATATTGAACCAATTGGAGGACCTGTGGGAAATGCTAAATGTCCCTTGGTTTCCCATGTCTGGCCCCCATAGTGATGCCCATTGGCAACAACCCCAACACCATGGCCAATGCCAGCACCACCTATAACTGTGTGTGTAGTGGACGGATTGGCGGACGTGCTAGACGTCCCTTGGATACCCATGTCTGCCCATCCCTCTCCCCCTGCCCCCAGTGATGCCCACTGGCAAAAACCTCAAGCTGTAGCACCACCTAGAGCAGTGAGCGAAGGGTTACCAACTCAGCTTGCATCTGAATCCAGCGTTCACAGTCCGTCGTTACTAAAGATAGCAGAAATGTACTCTAGAGAGTTATTGAAAAGTTGATAAATACACAAACACACATGAAATGTAAGAGTTTTAAACTAAACATGCATAAAGGAAATTCAAAATAAGTTGCTTCTTATGAAAAGCTGTGTTAACTCACAAAACAAACAGTGTGCTTTGATACACTACTGCTGTGGGGGAAGCTACCACTCAACTGAATGTTCTAACAACCGTAATTTGCTCTTCAAGCAAAAACAAACACCTGTTGTGATGCAGGCAATGCACTGTGTCATAAAGCAACATATGTGAGCCAGGGGCTGGTGGACAATAAAATTCTAGAAATAGACTGGTCCGCCCAGTGTCCTGACCTGAACCCAACAGAACATCTTCGGGACAAGATAGAACGTCAACTCTGCTCCATGCCCCAGTGCCCAACATCACTACCTTCTCTAATTTTACCCTTGAGGAAGAGCAGGCTGCCATTCCTCCTCAGACTTTGACCTCCTCAGACTTTGACATCCTGCTGAAAGTATTCTCAGCAGAGTTCACGTCAATATAAAGGTGAACAGTGGACGCACCCCATATTAATGTCCTCTAATAGGTGTTTCGATTCTTTTAATCATATAGTGTATACAGCTTATGCAGCTTACATTAATAACTAATTGAGTGGAACTGTCTGTTAAATGGGTACTGTACAATGTTAACTGCGATAAAAACGGAAGACACGTGAAATGCAATCACATTCATTTCTTACAAAATGTAGTGCATAAATAATTTAACACAGTAATACATTGTACGTTTTTATTAAAGATGCATTATTACATAGAATCCACACAAAAAATTAAAAGCAAAGCCTACAATTTCTTTTCTCTCTTAAGTGTAGTGTTTTGCATTTAATTACAAGCATCATCTGTGGCTGTCTATTGTTCTTTTTTAAATGATCCTTTATAAATACAAACAAAATGGGTCTGGTGTACAATACTCTTTAAACTGCAGTATGCTTAAGGCAGAAAAAACAAATAATAACTGGTAGATCGCTCTCCTATAAGAAAAGTGACAAATAGTTCTGTGCTTTATTCCACTAATAGGCCTAACTCAGTCGTATCTTTCTGCAGGAAAAGTATCATTAGTGTAGTTACCAGGAATACCACTAGATAGTGCAGTGTGTCACTTTGCCACCACAGAAAATGTCAATTGTCAGAACAAGAACAACGGCATGTCTCAGTTGTGTTGGGAACTTCACAGGTGTAATGTGTTGCGTAACTCAAGAATAGTGTCACATTTTGAGTTAAGACAGTGTTCCTGTTTGCATTCTGACAATTTTCATGGTCTATGTATCACACCTTGAATTAGGTCACTTTCTCATTTGTGAGATAAGCATTTGACTGTGCCATTTTAAATTAAGAACCTCATATTTTGAGTACATTTGAAGAATGTGCTTGAAATCTGAAGTTATTGATGTTGCCATAATATGAGTACTGTAAAGTTGTTGTTAAGTTATTATTATTATTATTATTATTAGGTGTTTACAATCATTTTTTTGAAATTAAGTAAAATGGTATAGTTATATTTTTTTGTTTTTGTTTTTATGCAGTCTGAAAATGGGTTTTCGTTCCTTGAGAAAATGATAGCCACATCAGGAAAGTTAGACAAGTAAAGTAACATGAGATCCACAATTTCTCAGAAAAGGAGAACAAGCTGAAGGTAACGGCCTCCTTACTGATGAAAAGGCTCCGACTGGAAATTTAGCTTCCTATTGTACCGAAGTTCATGTTTCGACACTCAATTTGAGAAAGTGCAGCCCACTCATCGTTAATTGTGGGGCCTATTTGAAAATAAGTATCGCTTTTTTCAGAAAAAGCTGTAATGAACACAATGATAATTTACAACCACCTGTCCACTACTCGGAGTGTGATCTGAATATGAAGTTTCTTCAGAGTGTGACTTCAGATACAGAAGACTTCCTATCTGAAGTTGCGGGTAAAAAGGCTTATCAACTTGATGATAGCACCTTAACCATGGTTCACATATCAGAAGTATGTCCTGCCCACTTCTTGACATATAGTGGGGGCTAGTTTTTCCTCATTACACTCAACTTGTCAACAGAAAAGAAAAATTCTAAAAAAAATCTGCTTGGATTAAAGAAATTTCAAAATGCCATAGCAACTCATGCGAAGGATATGACATAAAAGCTACTATGGACGATGATCAAACAGACCTATTTTTCCAGCTTATATCTTTCATTGGTGATTGTCTGCATGCAAAACACAATCATCACTCTTGTTAAGTGTATTTACTCATGACATTTTCTTGAGCATTATGGCACACTGTAGCTGCAGGAGGTCATCCTATGCTAGGGATCTAAGTGCCAACTCTGAAACTCTGAAATGCTCCTAAAGTCTAAATGTGTTATAATTACCAAGACTCAAGAGAAATTATGAACCGAGTCTCAATTACTGCTCAACTGTTTACATCATTTTAATAGAAAACAACATGTGAACTTCGGGCACTGGGCTGGGAAGTGGTACCTTCACCACTGGCCACTTCCATATTAGCCACAAAGCTTCACTACATGCACACCTTACAAGTGCAGACTGTGCATGTGACTAGCACAGAACTGCAGGTGGCTGAACTGCTGATGGCATGAGAATTATGAAACGAATGTGTGCTATTCAGAAATCCGCATTTTTTGCCATATGGTGTGCATGCTACATACACTCAGCAGAAGTGCAGATTAAATGAAAGACAAACGAAAGTAATTCTGATGAGTAGGCGGTATTCAAGTAGTATATCACTGCTAATTATCACTAAAGGCATGTGGATTAATTTTTTAGTCACAGCTATTTAAGACAGTCCATTCTATACCCAAAAGGTTGCAAATGATTAACTCACAGAAACAGCTGCTTTTTAAGTATGTTATTCAGCTGTTGTTCAAATACTATAACATACAGAGGATGAAAATGTATAAACATCCATTGTGTTTGGTTTTTGATGCAGAAATAGCCTGAGTTTTCCTGAGAATCAATTTATATAGAATCCAAATTTTTAAAAAATCCATGTGTTTGCCAGAACTTGGAAAGGAGCCCTTAAATGATTCCCATCGCACATCACAACTGCTCAGCAATACATGTTATTTGATCTTGATGCTCTTCAAATCAATTGTGGACATTTGCTGCCAAGCCAGAGGGGCATGATTACCAGCCTGCAAGATGTAATTCCCTGCAGCATGCAGGCTACGTCGCTGAATGAACATGGTCACCAAAAATGGTTTTGGAGACCTTAGCAGTTACTATTTCTTTCAGTATGGTAACATGAACAACTGAAATCCGCAATATGAATACCCGTATCATCACACTTTGCTGCTGGAAGACGATTACATTTCATGTTTTCTTTGGTAAGCAGTCTCAGATTTCAAGCTCCTTACAGCAATGAAGCCTATTTCTTGTACTGAAACATTTACATGAAATTTACAGATAGCAGTTTCTGCTTCACACAGTTTTTCTTCACCCATGAGCTCAGTGGTCACTTTCAAGCAATAGTCTTCTTAATAAAGGTCACAATCCACTTAATTGCCCTCATGTCTCTCACAGTATGTTTAGTTTTTATTAAAAAATTATATTTAACAGATGAAACTTTCACATCAACTCTATAATGCTGACATTATACTTGATTTGTGACTTGTCACAGGTGCACCAAATGAGCAATGACATCATGCTTTCTTTTCGAAAGATAAGACAATACTGGTGCATTACTGTTAAGTCAGAAAACAAGCTTTGGAAATTAAGTGTTTTTATTATTGTACTTAGCAATCATGTGAATTTATAGATTAATCTTGAACCAAAAATAGTTATATGTGGTGTACAACTGGCTTCCTATTAAACAAAACTATTTTCTATGCAGCAAATGCAGAGTTGTGATTTCACTATTCGTCTATTCAGATCATTTAAGAAGCACATAGCTGATGATGTATGACTGGAAATTCCTAATTTAACTTTTTAATCTGGCAACTGCCAACAGGTGTTAAATATGTGAAGAAATCCATGACTGTAGCTATATGATTTTATACATCATTAATAATACTGTTTTTGCTCTTAGACCATCATCATCACTATGAGTGTCATACATCAAACCAGTTTTAAAGCTATAACAATCCAGCACTGTGCACCTGGAAGATGAGACAAATGACCAAAAATACGCACACATAATACAAAGTAAAATGGCTACACAGTGAATAGTATAACAGAAAAGGAGTTAATTTCAGTTAAACCCCTCATTGTACAGCCATTTGCTTCATGTTACAACAGCATTTTTTCAGCCATTTGCCTCATTTTCCGAAAGCACAATGCTAGATTGTTAAGATTTTACAGCTTCAAAACTGTTTGATACAATGATATGTATTCACTATGATGATGGTCCAAAACTGGAACTAATCATGAAAACGTACATGATCATATATCTGCAGTTAATGATTTGTTCCAAATCCCTAATTTAGGCTTATATCACACTTAATCGTTTTATGTCCAGCACTTACAAGGCTAAGCAAGAAGTATATTATGTGACTTAACAAAAATACTTCACTGTCTGGACAGCATAAGTTGTAAAATCATGGAATTAGAGGAAAAATGTAAATAGTTTCTAGGTACCATATGAACAATCTTGGTCGTTTTCATGGTTTTTGACTGGTCCTTCTGACTCTGTGATTTCTTATAAGTGAAGAAGACAACATTATTGTAAAAGGTCATGGCAAATAATTTTCTTAAATTTTATGATCCTTTTCGCACAGTTCGCTTTTAACATGTTTCGTGTGTAGTGGCTTCAGAAGCCTGAAGAGTGTAATGTTTTCAATACAAATAAAATAAATAAGAATAATTCACTGTACTAAAAAAAGACTGTTAAATGTAGTTTCCTATGTATGTTTTGCCCGTAGATGAATATAGTAAATTATCATTTAATGTCTCTGGTACAAAAGAGATAATAACAAAGACAGTCCTATTTGATTAGCACTTTCAATCAAGCAGTCATGTAGCTGAAAAGTTCAGAGGACTACTTGGAGGAAGAGTACGGAAAAACACACGTGCAACACAAGAATTTCTGTTGTAGCATTGGACTCTGTTCATTACCTATTAAAAGAAAGTTATCCTGATTCAACCAACTTCAATACAACCATGCTTGCAGCATTTAAGGCTCATTTTGTGTATTTCTACATCTACATCTACATCATACTCCGAAAGCCACCTAATGGTGTGTGGCGGAGGGTACTTTCGGTATCACTAATTCCTCCAACCCTGTTCCACTGGCGAATAGTGGTAAGCCTATGTATTGGCTCTAATTTCTCGAAGTTTTTCCTCGTGGTCAATATGCGAGATGTATGTGGGGGAAGGTAGTATGTTGTCTGACTCCTCCTGAAACGTGCTGTCCCGAGATTTCAATAGTCCTAGTTTTCTCTTCACATCGGCTCTTTTAAATTTGGAGAGCATATAGGATTTCAAGAAGCGCAATACAAGTGCAATAAACTATAATTTAACTATACATGTGGGTCATTCACATGTAATTAGTTTTACAAAACAGAATTATGGGGCATATACCCTGTTCGTGTAATTAAGCGATGCTGTTAACTTCGTTCAAAGACAGTTTAAATAGGTACTTGAAAACAAAGCAATGATACACGTAGGAGTTTAGGTGATTATAATTTAGTATGGGTAACACAGTTTATCTTTCTGTTGTGCCTATCGTATATTATAGTGTCAACAACATATACAAATGACTACATCAATTTTCGACTGTAATCCTCACATGGGACGTATTTTAAGGTTAACAGAAAAAAACGTAGCATCGTGTGGTCTTGCAGATGTATTTATTTATAGACACCTTTCCTTTCACTTTTGACACGTCAGACTTGCAAGTGAAATGAAGCACGCTATAAGCTATCGAATTCTCAGCAAACTGAAAAACACGTATCGCACAACTTGCACTAACTGCCGTGTAATACAGTGCTGTACAGAATTCAGTTCGATTACCGCAAACAGGCATTTGTCATCTTGCAGTACACTGCGAGACAGGTTATGTCAAGTTCCCACATGGTTATCAACTTCGGTGGGCATTATCCCAGAATAAATGCCTCCGTTCATCAGCAAACTTCATATTGTACAACAGATATTTCTTTTAAAACCGGTCAATTGAAAAATCTCGGCCAGTTCATGAAGACATTGGCAAAGAGGAAACAAATCACCTGCTATTTGACCTGCGACTTAACACGTGGTATAAAGTAATGATTAATGAAATCATTGCCTGCTGTCATTCTGAGTCTGTTTTATGTTGATGATGGGTGTGTGAGAAACCTGTACCGAGAAACGAATCACTCACCTACTGCCTGCATGACAGCCACATCCGCGCGACAAGTTACACTCCAATGCTTCACAAAAATGGAAGAAACTGCACTTTTATTTTAAGAGTAAAAGATTAGGAAGGTTAGCATGATTCTCTCGCGGCAGATTTCTGGTTTTGATATTACGGGTCATGACATCACAAGCCTTACGTTTTACATCCGGCACACTGGGTTGTCAGTGTTATAAATCACAATTGCCTCCATAAACGTTTTGTCGTAAAAGTACATTATTCAATCTAGGTCATTATTCATGCCAATCGAATCTGTGTAATGTTGGAGGGAAGAAATCCATCAAATGGTGCCTGTCAACTTAAGGAATGCAAAAGTACGAAACCTTGAAAACGCTGTAGTTTTGCAGGCTGAACTTCAGCGGTTGGTAGCTTCAGTAGCTTTTTTGCGCGCGGGCACAAACAGCATTAAGTCTTGACAAGGCTTACTTCTCGAGAAAGATTAGTAAATCCTCCAGCAATCTTATTTCACAACGCTCCATTCTTTGGTAGTAGAGCAAAGAAATTTCGGTTACTTATGTACGAAGCACTATTAGCGCTTCGCAATTATGGAAATATGGGTTACAATTGACGTATGCGGCTTGTAATGTAAGATGCCTTGACACGGACCATATCTTACGAGCAATGTGTGGCAGCAATAGTGGTACCATAAACATTGCTGTAATACAAGTCAATACTGCGGTATGGCCCGTGAATATTGCTTTAATACAGATTGGAAATTTTCCACTGCGCAATTAAAACGAATAAAAATAATTATCAGAATCGAGATTACCGACATTAATTAGCACTTCATAATATATTTAACCACCGCGCTTCTGATTGTAATGTTATTACTGAAAAAGTATTTTTCTGTCGTTCCCATACTGGGAGACTCAAATAATAAATCTGTCACTCTGATGAAACGTTTAGGTGCAATTACTTTTATCATAAGAATATCTGCGACTTCAAAGACATAACACTTTGTTAAACTAATGGTTTTTATTCATTTACGACCTACAGGATAATATTCTGGGGTAATTCCTCATTTAGGCAAAACAACGTAATTAGAATTATATGTGGGATTTACATTTTGCTGGCACCTATTTATTAAGCAATTGAGAGTAACTACCAAAAGATTTAGTACCTTTATTTGCACATGAAATTTGTTACAATGATCCATCACAGTATTATCCACAGCCAACTGCCTATACTGAAATACAAAGCTATGCTAACACATGCATGGCAAAGATCTGGCTGCACAGTTGATATTTCTGTTGTACCATTTGTTAATGTGGGTTTTTATGCTGGATTACTATGGTGCAGATACTCCAAAACTGATGAAGTGTGTTCACATGACAAGGGCACATACAGTTCCATTATACTATGTATTAATCACTTCATTGAAACCATACATTTCTGCTATCGAGAGGGCAAAAATCTGTAACAATGAGCAGCTTCTATTTCCGGAAACTGACTTCATATACAGGGTGATTCAAAAAGAATACCACAACTTTAAGAATGTGTATTTAATGAAAGAAACACAATACAACCTTCTGTTATACATCATTACAAAGAGTATTTAAAAAGGTTTTCTTTCACTCAAAAACAAGTTCAGAGATGTTCAATATGGCCCCCTCCAGACACACGAGCAATATCAACCCGATACTCCAACTCGTTCCACACTCTCTATAGCATATCAGGCGTAACAGTTTGGATAGCTGCTGATATTTCTCATTTCAAATCATCAATGGTGGCTAGGAGAGGTGGCCGAAACACCATATCCTTAACATACCCCCATAAGAAAAAATCGCAGGGGGTAAGATCAGGGCTTCTTGGAGGCCAGTGATGAAGTGCTCTGTCACGGGCTGCCTGGCGGCCGATCCATCGCCTCGGGTAGTTGACGTTCAGGTAGTTACGGACAGATAAGTGCCAATGTGTTGGCGCTCCATCCTGCTGAAATATGAATTGTTGTGCTTCTTGTTCGAGCTGAGGGAACAGCCAATTCTCTAACATCTCCAGATACTGTAGTCCAGTTACAGTAGCACCTTCGAAGAAAAAGGGACCAAAAACTTTATTGGCTGAAATGGCGAACAAATGTACAACTAAATGAAACTTTATAGCTCCCTTAATTCGCCGACAGATAGTGCTTAGCTCTGCCTTTTGTCGTTGCAGAGTTTTAAATTCCTAAAGTTGTGGTATTCTTCTTGAATCACCCTGTATATTAGTATACTGTTTAATCAAATATTTAGTTTTTTGCCTAATAACACCTCAATTATTACTCATGTATCAGTTGGTCGTAAATTTCTGTGCCATGGTATCATTTCTTCAGCAACTTGTGCCTCTATAATCTTTAGACTTCTTAACTTTCAAATATTGATTGTACATAAATTCACAGTCTTACAGATGAATGATGCTAATGGATTGTAGAACAGACTGATTAACTATCAACAAAACCCCTAACCTTACAAAAACGAATGTTACCTAATTCCAAACCAAATAAAATGACTTACAAGTACTACAACTAGATACAAATGGCCATAGACTGGATGAATCTGCGCAGTTCCTAAGCATTCATGTGGATAATATACTGAGATGGCCCCAGAACATAGTTAAATTAACCAAAAACCTCAGCACTAACTGCTTTGCTCTTAGAATTCTGTCTCATTGTATTGACATACAGACAGGATTATAGCATACTTTCACTCAGTACTGTCCTATGGTAGAATCTTCTGGAGAAGTATAGCTAAGGTGAAAAAGTATTTGTTCTGCAGGAGTGTGCAATATGAATATTGTGTAAAATTGATATCTGCCCTTTTTGCTCAAGTTTCTTCTAAGATTTAGGGATTCTTGCACCAATGTGACAATACATGTACCCCTAATGAATATTTTCGGTTGTAAGACCTGGCAAACAACAAGACAATGTTTCAAATACTTACATTCATGCATAAAATATAGTTGCATATAAATTGGAATATTTTGATCTAGACCATCAGCTTTCTTAGAAAGGTGACTGGGGATAGGGGTTATGTAAGGTGGAGTGGGTAGCAGGAGAAAGAGTGGGAAGCAGAACCGGGGGGGGGGGGGGGGGGGGGGGGATTGCAGACGGGTTGCGTGCTGTTTGGAGGGAGGTAGCGGGAATGCGGGAGGGAGAGGTGACATGTACATTGTGCAACACACGATGTAGATGATGTAGAGTGTGGCCTGGGAGGCAGTGACAAGGCAGAAGGAAGGAAAACTATTGGATAGAGGGTATGGGGACAGTGGGTTAGCAGACGTTGGATGCCAGTAAGATTATGGGAAGTGATGGATGTGTTTTAAGAATAACTCCCATCTGTGAAGTTCAGGAAACCAATGTTGCAAGGAAGGACCCAGGTAGCATAGGTTGAGAAGCAGCCAACAGTCGAAAATGTTGTGCTGCTGAATGATCAACTTCCACAGAGGTCCTATCCCTGTGTAAGACAGATGTCCAAGACCTGCTCAATCTACCCACCTAGCACATCCTACTCTAGTCCTGTCACAGGCTTTCCTATCCCATCAGAGATGGGACTACCTGTGAATGCAGCCATGTCATATACCAGCTGTAATACAATCCCCGCACAACATTTTATGTGGGCATGACTGGAAACCAGCTGCCCACCAGAGTGAATGGCCAGTGCCAAATAGTGGCCAAGAACGGAGTTGACCCCCCCCCCCATTTGCATTTCACATTGCTGAGCACAACATGCTTGAGTTCAATAGCTACTTCATAACCTGTGCCCTTCCCTTAAAACAAGCTTTTCTGAACTACATACGTGAGAGTCATTCTTGCGACACATCCTCCATTCTCATAATCCACCTGTCCTCAACCTCTGCTAACTCACTGTTCCCACACCTTTTCCTTCCTCTATCCTATTAGCCCCTCGCAATCTATGGCTCGTGTGCTGCAAATCATTGGCTACAGCACCCCATGTTGAGCTGCAACCCTGACATTCTGCATCCAACTGGCACAATGTAGGAGCACAGGTGTGTGTGTGTGTGTGTGTGTGTGTGTGTGTGTGTGTGTGTGTGTGTGTTCTTTTTAGTCCTACATATAAATAGAATTTTATGTACATACATATAGAAGCAAAAGACAATACTTTGATTTTACTGAAGTAAGGAGTATTTTTAGATCATACGCTATACTAAATGCAATTTTATATGAAGATAATCCCCCCCCATGAACCATGGACCTTGCAGTTGGTGGGGAGGCTTGTGTGCCTCAATGATACAGATAGCCATACCGTAGGTGCAACCACAGCGGAGGGGTATCTGTTGAGAGGCCAGACAAAAGTGTGGTTCCTGAAGAGGGGCAGCACCATTTTCAGTAGTTGTAGGGGCAACAGTCTGGATGATTGACTGATCTGGCCCTGTAACACTAACCAAAACGGCCTTGCTGTTGTGGAACTGCGAACGGCTGAAAGCAAGGGGAAACTACGGCCGTAATTATTACAGAGGGCATGCAGCTTTACTGTATGGTTAAATGACGATGGCGTCCTCCTGGGTAAAATATTCTGGAGGTAAAATAGTCCCCCATACGGATCTCCGGGTGGGGACTACTCAGGAGGACGTCGTTATCAGGATAAAGAAAATTGGCTTACTACGGATCGGAACGTGGAATGTCAGACCCCTTAATCGGGCAGGTAGGTTAGAAAATTTAAAAAGGGAAATTCATAGGTTAAAGTTAGATATAGTGGGAATTAGTGAAGTTCGGTGGCAGGAGGAACAAGACTTTTGGTCAGGTGAATACAGGATTCTAAATACAAAATCAAATAGGGATAATGCTGGAGTAGCTTTAATAATGAATAGGAAAATAGGAGGGCGGGTAAGCTACTACAAACAGCATAGTGAACCAATTATTGTGGCCAAGATAGACACGAAGCCCACGCCTACGACAGTAGTACAAGTTTATATGCCAATTAGCTCTGCAGATAGTGAAGAAATTGAGAAAATGTATGATGAGATAAAAGAAATTATTTAGGTAGTGAAGGGAGACGAAAATTTAATAGTCATGGGTGACTGGAATTCGACAGTAGGAAAAGGAAGAGAAGGAAACATAGAAGGTGAATATCGATTGGGGCTAAGAAATGGAAGAGGAAGCCGCCTGGTAGAATTTTGTACAGAGCATAACTTAATCATAGCTAACACTTGGTTCAAGAATGATGAAAGAAGGTTGTATATATGGAAGAACCCTGGAGATTCTAAAAGGTTTCAGATAGATTATATAATGGTAAGACAGAGATTTAGGAACCAGGTTTTAAATTGTAAGACATTTCCAGGGGCAGATGTGGACTTTGACCACAATATATTGGTTATGAACTGTAGATTACAGCTGAAGAAATTGCAAAAAGGTGGGAATTTAAGGAGATGGGACCTGGATAAACTGAAAGAACCAGAGGTTGTAGAGAGTTTCAGGGAGAGCATAAGGGAACAATTGACAGGAATGGGGGAAAAAAATACAGCAGAAGAAAAATGGGTCGCTTTGAGGAATGAAATAGTGAAGGCAGCAGAGGATCAAGTAGGTAAAAAGACGAGGGCTAGTAGAAATCCTTGGGCAACAGAAGAGGTAGTGAATTTACTTGATGAGAAGAGAAAATACAAAAATGCAGTAAGTGAAGCAGGCAAAAAGGAATACAAACGTCTCAAAAATGAGATCGACAAGAAGTGCAAAATGGCTAAGCAGAGATGGCTAGAGGACAAATGTAAGGATGTAGAGGCTTATCTCACGAGGGGTAAGATAGATACTGCCTACAGGAAAATTAAAGAGACCTTTGGAAAAAAGAGAACCACTTGCATGAATATCAAGAGCTCAGATGGAAATGCAGTTCTAAGCAAAGAAGGGAAAGCAGAAAGGTGGAAGGAGTATATAGAGGGTCTATATAGGGGCGATGTTCT
The DNA here is from genome assembly GCF_021461395.2 of Schistocerca americana. Lineage (NCBI taxonomy): Eukaryota > Metazoa > Arthropoda > Insecta > Orthoptera > Acrididae > Schistocerca > Schistocerca americana. The sequence continues at coordinate 35,347,206 of NC_060124.1, forward strand.
TGGGGACAATATTATGGAAATGGAAGAGGAGGTAGATGAAATGGTAGATATGATACTGCATGAAGAGTTTGACAGAGCACTGAAAGACCTAAGCTGAAACAAGGCCCCGGGAGTAGACAACATTCCATTAGCACTACTGACAGCCTTGGGAGATCCAGGCCTAACAAAACTCTACCGTCTGGTGAGTAAGATGTATGAGACAGGCGAAATTCCCTCAGACTTCAAGAAGAATGTAGTAATTCCAATCCCAAAGAAAGCAGGTGTTGACAGATGTGAAAATTACCGAAATATCAGTATAATAAGTCACACACAGTATAATAAGTCACACCCTCCATGAACCATGGACCTTGCCGTTGGTGGGGAGGCTTGTGTGCCTCAGCGATACAGATGGCCGTACCGTAGGTGCAACCACAACGGAGGGGTATCTGTTGAGAGGCCAGACAAACATGTGGTTCCTGAAGAGGGGCAGCAGCCTTTTCAGTAGTTGCAGGGGCAACAGTCTGGATGATTGACTGATCTGGCCATGTAACATTAACCAAAACGGCCTTGCTGTGCTGGTACTGCGAACAGCTGAAAGCAAGGGGAAACTACAGCCGTAATTTTTCCCGAGGACATGGAGCTTTACTGTATGATTAAATGATGATGGCATCCTCTTGGGTAAAATATTCCGGAGGTAAAATAGTCCCCCTTTCGGATCTCCGGGCGGGGACTACTCAAGAGGACGTCGTTATCAGGAGAAAGAAAACTGGCGTTCTACGGATCGGAGCGTGGAATGTCAGATCCCTTAATCGGGCAGGTAAGTTAGAAAATTTAAAAAGGGAAATGGATAGGTTAAAGTTAGATATAGTGGGAATTAGTGAAGTTCGGTGGCAGGAGGAACAAGACTTTTGGTCAGGTGAATACAGGGTTATAAATACAAAATCAAATAGGGGTAATGCAGGAGTAGGTTTAATAATGAATAAAAAAATAGGAGTGCGGGTTAGCTACTACAAACAGCATAGTGAACGCATTATTGTGGCCAAGATAGACACAAAGCCCATGCCTACTACAGTAGTACAAGTTTATATGCCAACTAGCTCTGCAGACGATGAAGAAATAGATGAAATGTATGACGAGATAAAAGAAATTATTCAGGTAGTGAATGGAGACGAAAATTTAATAGTCATGGGTGACTGGAATTCATCAGTAGGAAAAGGGAGAGAAGGAAACATAGTAGGTGAATATGGATTGGGGGGAAGAAATGAAAGAGGAAGCCGCCTTGTAGAATTTTGCACAGAGCATGACTTAATCATAGAATCATAAAAGAAGGTTGTATACCTGGAAGAATCCTGGAGATACTAAAAGGTATCAGATAGATTATATAATGGTAAGACAGAGATTTAGGAACCAGGTTTTAAATTGTAAGACATTTCCAGGGGCAGATGTGGACTCTGACCACAATCTACTGGTTATGAACTGCAGATTGAAACTGAAGAAACTGCAAAAAGGTGGGAATTTAAGGAGATGGGACCTGGATAAACTGAAAGAACCAGAGGTTGTAGAGAGTTTCAGGGAGAGCATAGGGGAAGAATTGACAGGAATGGGGGAAAGAAATACAGTAGAAGAAGAATGGGTAGCTCTGAGAGATGAAGTAGTGAAGGCAGCAGACAATCAAGTAGGTAAAAAGACGAGGGCTAATAGAAATCCTTGGGTAACAGAAGAAATATTGAATTTAATTGATGAAAGGAGAAAATATAAAAATGCAGTAAATGAAGCAGGCAAAAAGGAATACAAACGTCTCAAAAATGAGATTGACAGGAAGTGCAAAATGGCTAAGCAGGGATGGCTAGAGGACAAATGTAAGGATGTAGAGGCTTGTCTCACTAGGGGTAAGATAGATACTGCCTACAGGAAAATTAAAGACACCTTTGGAGAGAAGAGAACCACTTGTATGAATATCAAGAGCTCAGATGGCAACCCAGTTCTAAGCAAAGAAGGGAAGGCAGAAAGGTGGAAGGAGTATATAGAGGGTTTATACAAGGGCGATGTACTTGAGGACAATATTATGGAAATGGAAGAGGATATAGATGAAGACGAAATGGGAGATAAGATACTGCGTGAAGAGTTTGACAGAGCACTGAAAGACCTGAGTCGAAACAAGGCCCCGGGAGTAGACAACATTCCATTAGAACTACTGATGGCCTTGGGAGAGCCAGTCACGACAAAGCTCTACCATCTGGCGAGCAAGATGTATGAGACAGGCAAAATACCCTCAGACTTCAAGAAGAATATATTAATTCCAATCCCAAAGAAAGCAGGTGTTGACAGATGTGAAAATTACCAAACTATCAGTTTAATAAGTCATGGCTGCAAAATACTAACGCGAATTCTTTACAGACGAATGGAAAAACTGGTAGAAGCGGACCTCGGGGAAGATCAGTTTCGATTCCGTAGATATGTTGGAACACGTGAGGCAATACTAACCTTACGACTTATGTTAGAAGAAAGATTAAGAAAAGGCAAACCTACGTTTCTAGCATTTGTAGACTTAGAGAAAGCTTTTGACAATGTTAACTGGAATACCCTCTTTCAAATTCTGAAGGTGGCAGGGGTAAAATACAGGGAGCGAAAGGCTATTTACAATTTGTACAGAAACCAGGTGGCAGTTATAAGAGTCGAGGGGCATGAAAGGGAAGCAGTGGTTGGGAAGGGAGTGAGACAGGGTTGTAGCCTGTCCCCAATGTTATTCAATCTGTATATTGAGCAAGCAGTAAAGGAAACAAAAGAAAAATTTGGAGTAGGTATTAAAATTCATGGAGAAGAAGTAAAAACTTTGGGGTTTGCCGATGACATTGTAATTCACAGCAAAGGACTTGGAAGAGCAGTTGAACGGAATGGAAAGTGTCTTGAGAGGAGGATACAAGATGAACATCAACAAAAGCAAAACGAGGATAATGGAATGTAGTCAAATTAAATCGGGTGATGCTGAGGGAATTAAATTAGGAAATGAGACAGTTAAAGTAGTAAAGGAGTTTTGCTATTTAGGGAGTAAAATAACTGATGATGGTCGAAGTAGAGAGGATATAAAATGTAGACTGGCAATGGCAAGGAAATCGTTTCTGAAGAAGAGAAATTTGTTAACGTCGAGTACAGATTTAAGTGTCAGGAAGTCGTTTCTGAAAGTATTTGTATGGAGTGTAGCCATGCATGGAAGTGAAACATGGACGATAACTAGTTTGGACAAGAAGAGAATAGAAGCTTTCGAAATGTGATGCTACAGAAGAATGCTGAAGATAAGGTGGGTAGATCACGTAACTAATGAGGAGATATTGAATAGTATTGGGGAGAAGAGAAGTTTGTGGCACAACTTGACTAGAAGAAGGGATTGGTTGGTAGGACATGTTTTGGGGCATCAAGGGATCACAAATTTAGCTTTGGAGGGCAGCGTGGAGGGTAAAAATCGTAGAGGGAGACCAAGAGATGAATACACTAAGCAGATTCAGAAGGATGTAGGTTGCAGTAGGTACTGGGAGATGAAGAAGCTTGCACAGGATAGAGTAGCATGGAGAGCTGCATCAAACCAGTCTCAGGACTGAAGACCACAACAACAACAACAAGTCACAGCTGCAAAATACTAACGCGAATTCTTTACAGACAAATGGAAAAACTGGTAGAAGCTGGCCTTGGGAAGATCAGTTTGGATCCCATAGAAATTTTGGAACATGTGAGGCTATACTGACCCTACGACTTATCGTAGAAAATAGATTAAGGAAAGGCAAACCCACATTTCTAGCATTTGTAGACTTAGAGAAAGCTTTTGACACTGTTGACTGGAATACTCTCTTTCAAATTCTGAAGGTTGCAGGGGTAAAATACAGGGAGCGAAAGGCTATTTACAATTTGTACCGAAACCAGATGGCAGTTATAAAAGTCGAGGGGCATGAAAGGGAAGCAGTGGTTGGAAAGGGAGTGAGACAGGGTTGTAGCCTGTCCCCGATGTTTTTCGATCTGTATATTGAGCAAGCAGTAAAGGAAACAAAAGAAAAATTTGGAGTAGGTATTAAAATCAAAGGAGAAGAAATAAAAACTTTGAGGTTCGCCGATGACATTGTAGTTCTGTCAGAGACAGCAAAGGACTTGGAAGAGCAGCTGAACGGAATGGATAGTATCTTGAAAGGAGGGTATAAGATGAACATCAACAAAAGCAAAACGAGGGGAATGGAATGTAGTCGAATTAAATCGGGTGATGCTGAGGGAGTTAGATTAGGAAATGAGACACTTAAAGTAGTAAAGGAGTTTTGCTATTTGGGGAGCAAAATAACTGATAATGGTCGAAGTAGAGAGGATATAAAATGTAGACTGGCAATGGCAAGGAAAGCGTTTCTGAAGAAGAGAAATTTGTTAACATCGAGTATTGATTTAAGTGTCAGGAAGTCATTTCTGAAATTATTTGTATGGAGTGTAGCCATGTATGGAAGTGAAATATGGACGATAAATAGTTTACACAAGAAGAGAATAGAAGCTTTCGAAATGTGGTGCTACAGAAGAATGCTGAAGATTAGATGGGTAGGAGGTATGGAATAGAATTGGGGAGAAGAGGAGTTTGTGGCACAACTTGACTAGAAGAAGGGATCGGTTGGTAGGACATGTTCTGAGGCATAGAGGGATCACCAATTTGGTACTGGAGGGCAGCGTGGAGGGTAAAAATCGTAGAGGGAGACCAAGAGATGAATACACTAAGCAGATTCAGAAGGATGTAGGTTGACGTAGGTACTGGGAGATGAAGAAGCTTGCACAGGATAGAGTAGCATGGAGAGCTGCATCAAACCAATCTCAGGACTGAAGACCACAACAACAACAACAACATGAAGATAATCTAACTCTGAATAGAATGAGGATGACCTTCAGATGGGATCTTTAACTTTCAGCAGTTAGTATCAAGTTACAACCTAAAATTGTCTAGATAAATAAGTGATGGCATTTCAGGGCATATAAGCAGTAAGATCAAAAACAGTCTTGAATAAGAAAAACTTAAGATATGCAGTTTTTGCATGGTTGGTGTGGTTACAACAGATTTGGCACGGTTAATTGGAAGGGGTGGCCGGATGCCCTTCCTGCTGCTACCCCATACCCCCCGGGACAGAATCAGTGTACCCCAGCTGTTTGTGACTAGTGTAATTCATGAAATAGTGGAAACGTGTTTCAAATGTCTGCGAGTCATGTAACTGAGGTGGTACGTGGGGACCAGCCCGGTATTCACCTAGCGGGACTGGAAAACTCTGGCAAGTCAGATATATGTGCAGTATTTAACAATTATTTTCTGAGCATTGCTGGTAAATTAAATAAAAACAGGGCTCTGTTGGAAAATGGCTTTCCGAGACTGATGTCTGAAATACTCCTCTATGATACTGACAAGGGGAAGACTGAGTCAAGAATTAAATCACTGAAGACTAAGCACTCTCAATGATATGATGGAGTGCCTAGCAGAATATTAAAGTACTGTTCTGCACATGTTAGCCCTGTTCTTAGCCATATTTGTAGTTTTTCCTTTAGGGCAGGTCAATTTCCTGAAAGATTTAAGTACTCAGTAGTAAAACCGCTTTATAAAATGGAAGAAAGGGATAATGTAGATAATTTTAGACCTATTTCTATGCCATCAGTGTTTGCAAAAGTTATCGAAAAGGCTGTGTATACAAGGTTAATTGATCATTTTATATCACACGATTTGCTGTCAAATGTACAGTTCAGCTTTAGAAGTCGTTTAACAACTGAAAATGCTATATTTTCTTTTCTCTGTGAGGTACTGGATGGGCTAAACAAAAAGTTTCGAATGCTTGGATTATTCTTTGATTTAACTAAGGCATTTGACTGTGTTGATCTCACAATATTGCTCCAGAAGTTGGACCATTATGGAAAAGGGGAGTAGCTCACAATTGGTTCACCTCTTACTTTAGCAACAGGCAGCAAAAGGTCATTATTCACAATGGCTAAATACAGGGCTAACATGTGCAGCACAGTACCTTAAATATTCTGCTAGACACTCCACCATAACCATGAGAGTCCTTAGTCTTCAGTGATTTAATTATTGATCAATCTCCCTCTTGTCTGTATCACAGAGGAGTATTTCAGACATCAATCTCGGAAAGGTATTTGCTAAGAAATTTATGTGATTTCCTGTAGAAACTAAATTTTTGTTTAATTCACCAGCAATGCTCAGAAAATGATTGTTAAATACTGTACATATATCTGATTTATCAGTAACAGAAAAATTATTACTGTGAACTGACTTTATATCATCGACCTTGTGATGCTGACCAGACACTTCCTTCACAACTGACCATATGGCTTTAATTTTATCCTGTGAATTAGCTGTTCTATTTGCATACCACATACTCTTTGCCTTGCCAATAACATTTTTAAGCACCTTACAATACTGTTTGTAATGGGCTACTGTAGCTCGATTGTGACTACTTCTAACATTTTGATATAATTCCTGCTTTGTTCTACAAGATATCCTTATCCCACTAGTCAGCCAACCGGACTGTCCATTACTGTTAGTACCCTGTTTAGAATGTTCTAATGGAAAGCAACTCTCAAAGAGCATGAGAAATGTGTTATGGAAAGCGTTGTATTTATCATCTATATCAGGGGTCTCCAAACTTCTTAGTCCGCGGGCCACATTGACTCCTCCACTAAGTCATAAGGGCCAAGATCTACCTAGTGGGATTAAAGCACCCTAGCACTCCATGATCACCGTAATGTAAGGCTAAAGGAAAGATGAAATCGCAAAAATCTAAGGTTGTGGGAATAGCTAGCACTGAAACGAACTATGATTTTTATTTAATTACATAATTTTGATTGGTGGACATACCTGACCGAAATTCTGGCGTATTTTATTCTGGCGAATTTCACCAACAGAAAAGTATGTCACTGCACATTCTTCACGAAAGCGTCCTGCAAAGTTAACGAAATCTCAAAATCATTGTTAGCAACACTATTACTACAAGACGTAACATAGGTAGAGTATGTCAATGCATTGTTATTTCAAGCGGCGCAACAATAAGTTTAGTTATGTAGTCTTGTAGCGAGTAGCAGAGCTAATGTCGTGGTGTATTGGTCATGATAGGCCTCGAAACTCAATTGTTGGCAGTATAGGTACCACCTCAAATATTTGGCGGGCCGGATACCGGGGATGTCTGGCCAGCTAACGCCGGCCGGTTTGCCGACCCTCACGGGCTGGTTTCGGCCCGCGGGCCGTAGTTTGGAGACCCCTGATCTATATTATTGGCACTATAAACATCTTCCCACTCTTTTTTCCTTGACAAGTTTTTAAAAACTCTCTATTGCTGTTGGATTAACTTTCCTACATAGTTTGTAATTAAATATTGACATTGGTTTGAGTACAAAAGCCTTTTAGTGTTAAAATTTGTGCATCATGGTCTGAAAGGCCATTCACTATTTTACTAACAGAATGCCCATCTAGCAATGAAGAATGAATAAAAATATTGTCTATGACTGTGCTACTGTTCCCCTGCACCCTAGTTGGAAAAAAACACAGTTTGCATCAGATCATATGAATTTAGGAGATCTACCAACATCCTTTTTCTTGCACAATCATATACAAAATTAACATTGAAGTCACATATAACTACTTTCTGGTACTTCCTACAAAGTGAATCAAGAACCCTCTCTAGCTTAAGCAAAAATGCTCTGAAGTCTGAGTTAGAGGACCTATAAACAACAACAATCAACTAATGCTGCACAACTTTCAAATATCTGTTCAGTGCAGTGTTGTGATACGTCTATGGATTCAAATGAAATACTGTTTTTTACGTACAGAGCCACTCCCCCACCCCGCAAGGAATTCCTTGAGAAACAGCCAAATAATCTGTAGCCTGGTAAAGCAAGCCTCTGAATTATCAAATTATTTAAGTGGTGCTCTGATATACCAATAATTTCAGAGTTAACATCTATTAGCAGTTCATTAACTTTATCTCTAATACCTCTTATATTTTGATGAAATATGCTAATTCCTTCTCTACTTGGAAACATTACATCCTCTGAAGGTGAGCCCTTAGTTAGAGGGACTTCCTTTAAGCAGGTATACCTATCAGCTGACTTCAATCTAAAAAAGGTGCAGCTCTAACACCAACTACTACAGGAATTTTTCCATGAGTGACACCACTACCACTACCGCCACCACCACCACCACCACCACCACCCACTACACTGTCACCTATAAGCTTAGCCAGCCTCCCCTTCCCATACCTATTGAGGTGCAGGCCATGCCTAGTGAAACCCCATCTACTGATAGACCCAACTGCCACCACTGAGATGTGATCCATGCCCTCCGCCATAAGTGCCCTCCTCAGCCCCACATTAACGCGCCTAGCAGCCACATTAAGGTGAGGCCAGTCATGACGCTGAAACAGTTGCATGAAATGCACATTAGTGCCACCAGTTTGAGTAGCTATCTTAACCAAGTCACCACTGACATCATATTCCCCGTCCCTATCAAGACTGTTCCCTGCTCCACCCACTATCACTACCTGATCCTCCTTCGTAAAATTCTTACAGAACTCCCCTATGCTTTCAGTCACCTGAGCCAACCCTGCACTAGGCTTCACAATGCTGGTGACCTGGTACTCACTCCCCGAACACTTCCTGCAACTGCTGGTCCACACCTCTACCATGGGAACTACCTAGCAGCAGAACCTTCTTTCTGCTAGACTTTGCAACTTACCTAGGCCTCCTAATTGCTGAGGACTGCTGCAAGTTTCCTACATCTACAGCTACACGAGACTCCTCTCCACTCAACTCTGACAGTTGGTCGTATCTATTGCATGTATGCAAAGTAAAACTGTCTGAATACCTCCTCTTCCTAGCTACCTTTTTGCCAACTGCCAGTTCCCATTCCCCACCACACTTCACGCTCCTCAACCTATCTAGTTCCTCCTTTGCGCATTGTAACTGCACCTGAAGGGCACAGACCTTACGCTCCTGCTCCTCTATTAACTTGTTCTACATTCCCAGGAGGGGATCTCCCTAAAATGACCACTGGCTTCGCCACTGCATTCCCCCCAATGAAAATACTTATAACAAATCCCACACCATAATCCACTACCCACAAACCTACGACAGAGCCCACACTTTTCACTCATGGTAAAATTTTACAGTTACTGGGAAAAAAAACCTATACGTCTACATTACCAAAGTTCAGTTACACCAGTAGAACTATTGAAGAACTAACAATAATGGTCTCGAAATTCTCTGCCTACTAAGAAAGCAACTACTTGTATTAATACTACTACAACACAACCAATACCAATATCAGCAAAACTTCACAAAATTATTAGCTAAAACCAAAAAATTAAAATGACCACTGTAACACTAAGTGAAGTTAAAACACTAAATGAAAATTTTACTTAAATATTTCACTAGAAAGAATAATAAACGTCAGTTGAAAACTAAAGCACGAAAGTTACTAAACAACTTCAACACACTGAAAACTCTAAAAAACACAGTGAGCGAACGATTACAAAAGTTTATTAAGTCGTTATTTCACCACAAACGGCACGCAACACCACCGAAATCTATTAAATTTAATAACTGTATTACAGAGCACAAATAAGTTTGTCAGTACTTAGCTTATAAACGCTACAGCTGCAGTGCACGCCGAAAAATGTAAACACACTATTCTTGTTAACAATATCAGATTATTACCAAGAATTAGCAGCTTTCATTCAGTTAATACTAGGCAGAAATCTCATCTGCATTTGGATCGTACTTCCTTGACTCTTCTGCAGAAAGGTGTGCAATATATTGCTGCATCCATTTTCAATAAGCTACCCCAACAATTCAAAAATCTTAGCTTTCTTTCAAACTGAAACTGAAGAGTTTCTTCATGGGCCATTGCTCCTATTCTGTCGAGGAAGTCCTTGAAAAATTAACCTGATTCCTGTGTTTTATTGTTGACTGCATTTACGTAAACTTATGGCTTGTCTCTTTTGGGTTCATAAACATTTTATTTCACCTGTTGTTACTTTTGTTCTGTAATTTCATGTACTGACATGTTCCATGACCTTGGAGATTTGCTCCTCAATTTGATTCTACAGAACTAGATGTGTGAAATAAAATAAAATAAAACAAAACAGGAATACACTAGTAAAAGAAGTTTAGTTTTATCCTGAAATAAATTTCTGACAGATCTGACCAATATTCCAAATGCTCTATCAAAGCTGTGAACTTTAGTAGATCTATTACTTCTATTTTAAATGTAAAGTCTGGTATTCTTTTGATCTTATCTGACAGTACATGGAAGAGATTGTTTTGGTTATGTAACTCTCCCTATGAAAGTCATCCTTATTCCTTGTTTCATAATTGTGGATGTCATTGTTCAAAGTTGAAAGCTCTTTATGAATTTTAATGAAAAAGATACTTAGATATAAATGTCGATGGTGGGTCATGATTTTTAATACCTTAAAAATATTCTACTTGATTCTTTGTCTTTTACTAAGCTTACAGCTCTCTTCTAAAGTTTAAATGACTGTTTAGTAAAAGTGATTATTTCCCAGGAATAGTATTACATATTTAGTAGACTATGCATATAGATGTAATAAGCACTTAACAGTTTCAGCATTGCAACAATCTTTGAGCATTTTTAATGTGTAACAACACTTGCTTAACTTTTTGTTAGGCATTTCTAAAAGTTTTTCCCATGTTAAGTGTTCATCTGCTCCTAGTCCTAAAAAATCTTATATGATTCTTTTGCTGAATTTGGCTGTTCCCTTATGCAACTTTTATATTGGTTTTATTTATATTTCTTGATGGGCTGAAGTTTAGCAATACAGTTTTCTTATCATTATCAATTACATAGTTATCTTTAAACAATGTTTCTGCTATTTCTATGTCTTGTCAATGTTCTGCTGCAACTCGTACCCATTCTTTCCTTTCATAAAGAAGCTGTATCATCTACAAATAATGCAGTATCTGCTGGTGAAAATTGTTGTTGTAGAATGTTAATAAAAACCAAGAATAATAATCAATCCAATAATGAACCCTGGAACACCCCATAATTAACTTCTTTACATTCAGATTAGTATATTTTACATTCCTGAAAAATTTCCACTGTTTACTTCCTGTCAGAGAAATATGACTTAAACCACTCATTGGAAATACAAAGGACACCATAATTATATAACTTAAAAAGTAATAGATCATGATTTATTTTATAAGGACATAAGCTTTGTAAAGATTCAAAAACAAAACACAGTTTGCGTTGGTATCTTCTATAGCTTTGAAAACAAGTTTTAGGAAGTTGAAGAGAGCTGTTTCCATTCAATTATATTTTCTGAAACTGTTTTGTGCATTAACAAGAGCTTTTCTTTTCTTAGGAAGTCATGTAATCTATCACACAGCATTCTTTCAAATATTTTTGAAAATGCAGATAATACTGATGGTGGTTTGAAGTTTCTAATGACAAACTTGTCACTACTTTTGTAAACTGGTGGTATTGTTCATAACCTAAGTCAAGTGGGAAACACCCCTGATGCAAAGGAGTCATTGTTCATGGCAATAAGTTGAGAGACAATATTATCAGTACTATATTTAATAATTGTTGTCTGGGATACCATCAAATCCAACGATCATTTTACTCTTTAGTATACAGATAGCCCTTGGTACTTCTCCAGGTGTTCTGGGTATAGGAATTCCACCTCTGTGTTTGGGTTATATTTACTTGATATCAGTTTTTGAGTTACATTGATATAATCATCATTGAATGTATTAGTTATTAGAAGTGGATCATCACTTTCATTTCTGTGCTTTGTGGTTAATTTATTACTTGCTTTATTATGTTTGCCTACATGCCTGATTATAACCTCCCACATTTCATTCTGTTGTTCCCTTTCTGAGGCGTGGATCATTTTCCTATAGCACTTCACTCATGGTTTCAAAGCAGTGTTCTATTTTACATGTTTATCTACCATTTGGAGGCTTTCCAGTGAGTTTTTTATTCTGCTTATTTTGCATACATCTAATTTTTTGTCAGTTTTAACTCACTTCAGGAGGAATACAGAATCATAACAACATTTATAATTAAAGACAAGAACATGATGAACTTTACACCTACAGAACTGTTGACTTCCTTGTCCAAATTTACATTTTTAACCTAAGATTAAAGATCCTAATGCTGTTTTCATTACTTAATCTTCTATCTTCATAATTTTTTTTGTTACATTCAGAAGCTGTTTGTATCATATCAGGTTATTTCCATAATATACATATGTAAAATAACCAAGAATTCACTGTGTAACCTGGATGTTATTCCCATAATTATCTGTGTGTGTAGATTACCACTAGCCACAGCATGTTGTTAGTACACTTTAAGAAGTAATCAGTAGTGACTGCTTCTGTCTTTTAATGTACATATTGGCTTTGTCCTACAGCCCTGAAGGCTCTCATTCATGAGGACATATATGGAAATAATGTGTGAAGGAATGACTGAATAAATGAATGAACTGAGGGGCCTACTAAAAGTCATATAGGCATGAAACTCAGATTAGTTTTATATCAGAGAAAAAGAGTCTGATGTCCAAAAGAAATATTGATATTTTCTGAGACTTCTGTTCATTATTACAGGGTGGGAAGCATGGGATTAAATAACCTGCATCTACTGAAAGGTAACAGGAACAACAATATAGTCGCCAACTGGCAAAGTTTTGCAACTTATCTTTTTCAATATAAAAGGTCCCAGTTTATAAAATATTTTTTTTATAAAGATGCTTTCCAACTCACAGCATCACAGAATGATGCTTATCAAACTGAAGAAGAAAAAATTGAGAGAGAGAGAGAGAGAGAGAGAGAGAGAGAGAGAGAGAGAGAGAGAGAGAGAGAGAGAGCGCACAATCACCGAGACAAACAACAAACAATGAATAAAAATCTCAGTTAACTTGCCACATCAGACTCAGATACAACACCAAACTTCTGATGATGACAATCGAGGAAGTAATCGAAAGTTGGAATTTTATCTGAGTTTCATGTGGAAATTAACCGAGAGTATTTTATCCAAGGAGTGCATTGTGAACAACTTCATAGCAACACTGAATCATATTGCATAGCCGCTGAAGCATGGCCACATCATGGTCGGGAGGAGAGTGGTTAATGCAGTACAGTAATGGTGTGTGTGTGTGTGTGTGTGTGTGTGTGTGTGTGTGTGTGTGGAGGGGGGCGGGGGGGGGGGGGGGGGGGGGAGGTTGCACAAACCATACAGATGCAGGTATTAGTCCATGTCTCATACAAAGGAATGCCTCCTGGTAGCATTTCAGGCATGTGAGTATGTAAGATGAGTAGAGACGGATGGGGAATTACCCTAGCAATGTTATGCACTGTAAATGGAGAAATCCACTGAGCTAATCGACTTTTCCAAAAGGACACATTATCATTATTAATATCTCCAAAAGAGCGAAGCTTGTTGAATGTTCACACGCTACTGTCATGAGCATCCACAGAAAGTAGAAGGGCAGTGAAACTACCACTAGGCCCTAAGTGGTTGGACATCCACGACTCTTCACAGAACGTGGAGTTTGGAGGCTTGTCTGCTAAGTAAAGTAGGGTAGATGGTGATCTGTGGCACCTTTGGGGAAAGAGCACAATGCTGGTGGACACACACATGTTTCGGAGCACACCATTCGGTGCCTATTATAGAACAAGGGGCTCTGCAGCAGATGACCCTTGCACGTTCACATATTGGCCCAACGACATCATCAGTTATGACTGTAGCAGGCTTGGGATCATTGAGATTGGACCACGTATCACTGGAAATTTGTCAGCTCGTCGGATGTGTCACGTTTTTGCTACTAGAGGTCAATGGTCATCTCCACAAACACCATCATCCAGGCATATGGCTGCTTGAAACATTTACCAAGCCACAGGTGCAGGCCTGTGGGAGCAGCATTATGCTATGATAGACATTCTCCTACATTCACATGAGGCCTGTGGTAGTAATCAAAGATGCCAGGTCAGCTGTGAACCACCTGTTTCCCTTCATACTTGATGTCTTCCCTGATGATGATGTCACCTTTTAGCAGTAAAACTGTCCATGTCTCAAAGTCAGTCTAAAGAAATCACACTAATGTCTTGGCCACCAAATTTGCCTGATGTGAATCCGAGGGTTCCCATCTGTGTTGCTATAGAGTGCCATTGTTGTGCACACAAATCAGTGGCCAATTATTCACAGGAATTAAATGACTTGTGTGCAGACACCTGGTGCCACATAGCTCCACAAATCTACCAACTAATCGAAGAATACATGATAGGCAGAACTGATGTTGTATTGTGTTACAAAGATGGCTATTAAGTAGGTGGTCATAATATTTTGGCTCATCAGCGTAGAGCTGTGTTCCACACACAGTTTTCCATAAATCTCCTCCTGGTTTCAACGATAATCTTCTTGGATCTGTTTCTTTTTGTAGAGAGCCCTTTTACCTTGTGGAATCCTTGCTATTATGTCTTTCTTGCATTGATCCTCTTAAACTATTCTACTATTGACATAGCAACATTCATTCACAATTTCATGAGTCTCTGTGTGTATTTAAGATTTAGCTGCCCAGCATGTCCACCTGTTATGCAAGAAATACATTAGTTTTCATTTTGTTTATGTGTATATTACAGCTAGCTGTGGTAACAATGAGCAACCTTGTCTTACATATATTCCGATTTTAGCTTCTTTAGTCATTCTGGCAGTGCTGTCTACATCGGTCTGCTCTGCAAAACGTAACGCATTACCCTCCCGTTCTTGTAAATGATACTACAATACCTAACAGTAAAGAAAATATTCTATTCCACATTATAAAAAGCCTTGTGCATATATTAGAACACAGGCCAAAAAGTTAAGTCATCCCCAGGAGACATAGAGTAGATATCGTGTAACACCATGTCTAGCTTTGATAGTGGCATCTATTCAGCAAGAAACAGATTCCACAAGTTTCTTTGATGTGCCATACCAAGCTGAACTACTCACTGTTGATTAGATCCCATCAAGCTACCAGACTGGCAATTTTGACTGCTATGTTGCACCCGCTGTTCCAAATAGTTGCACACATTTTCACTGGGATTAAGATCAGGAGATCTGGTGGACCAGTTGAGGTATGATGGTGCTAGAGTTTCCATCAAACCAGGAATGTGGGAACACAGCTGTTGCTTTCTTGGAAGGCAGGGGTACCCACAAATATATTTATCCCAAAGACTTAGAAGGAAGGGCCACTCTTGGTTGCTGAGTATGTCTAAATAAACATCCTGATTCATATTCACAGTAACATGACTCATTAGGCCCAAATATGGTGTGAAAAATACCCCCCAACATCACAGGACCCCCTCTGGTATGAACTACACCCTCATCACAAACACCTCATTGAGCTGTAGCTGCTCTTGTCACCTAGCATCATTTGAAAGGAGGCAAAACTGCAACTTGTTGGATCACATTCCATGCCTACAGCCAGATACTGTCCAGATCCTGTGTTGTTTGGCTCAGTGGTGACATGCAGCTCTACCAATAGTGAACAATGGCTTTCATGAGGTATCCAACTCCTACATACAGCTTCCTTCACAATGTTTACTCAGAAACTGATTGAGATGAATGTGCATTCAGTGATAGCAGCAGTTCCTGTAGGGATTCCAAACCGATTGTCATTGACAAGATGCAACATATGTCTCCAGTTCCTGTTGGCTAGGACCTTTATATGACCACTGCTGTTATGCCGTGTTACTGGCTGCAAGTCATTCATCAATACTTACAGGGTGTTTCAAAAATGACCGGTATATTTGAAACGGCAATAAAAACTAAACGAGCAGCGAAAGAAATACACCGTTTGTTGCAATATGGTTGGGACAACAGTACATTTTCAGGCAGACAAACTTTCGAAATTACAGTAGTTACAATTTTCAACAACAGATGGCGCTGCAAGTGATGTGAAAGATATAGAAGACAACGCAGTCTGTGGGTGCGCCATTCTGTACGTCGTCTTTCTGCTGTAAGCGTGTGCTGTTCACAACGTGCAAGTGTGCTGTAGAAAACATGTTTTATTCCTTAGAACAGAGGATTTTTCTGGTGTTGGAATTCCACCGCCTATAACACAGTGTTGTTGCAACAAGACGAAGTTTTCAACGGAGGTTTAATGTAACCAAAGGACCGAAAAGCGATACAATAAAGAATCTGTTTGAAAAATTTCAACGGACTGGGAACGTGACGGATGAACGTGCTGGAAAGGTAGGGCGACCGCGTACGGCAACCACAGAGGGCAACGCGCAGCTAGTGCAGCAGGTGATCCAACAGCGGCCTCGGGTTTCCGTTCGCCGTGTTGCAGCTGCGGTCCAAATGACGCCAACGTCCACGTACCGTCTCATGCGCCAGAGTTTACACCTCTATCCATACAAAATTCAAACGCGGCAACCCCTCAGCGCCGCTACCATTGCTGCACGAGAGACATTCGCTAACGATATAGTGCACAGGATTGATGACGGCGATACGCATGTGGGCAGCATTTGGTTTACTGACGAAGCTTATTTTTACCTGGACGGCTTCGTCAATAAACAGAACTGGTGCATATGGGGAACCGAAAAGCCCCATGTTGCAGTCCCATCGTCCCTGCATCCTCAAAAAGTACTGGTCTGGGCCGCCATTTCTTCCAAAGGAATCATTGGCCCATTTTTCAGATCCGAAACGATTACTGCATCACGCTATCTGGACATTCTTCGTGAATTTGTGGCGGTACAAACTGCCTTAGACGACACTGCGAACACCTCGTGCTTTATGCAAGATGGTGCCCGGCCACATCGCACGACCGACGTCTTTAATTTCCTGAATGAATATTTCGATGATTGTGTGATTGCTTTGGGCTATCCGAAACATACAGGAGGCGGCGTGGATTGGCCTCCCTATTCGCCAGACATGAACCCCTGTGACTTCTTTCTGTGGGGACACTTGAAAGACCAGGTGTACCGCCAGAATCCAGAAACAATTGAACAGCTGAAGCAGTACATCTCATCTGTATGTGAAGCCATTCCGCCAGACACGTTGTCAAAGGTTTCGGGTAATTTCATTCAGAGACTACGCCATATTATTGCAACGCATGGTGGATATGTGGAAAATATCGTACTATAGAGTTTCCCAGACCGCAGCGCCATCTGTTGTTGAAAATTGTAACTACTGTAATTTCGAAAGTTTGTCTGCCTGAAAATGTACAGTTGTCCCAAGCATATTGCAACAAACGGTGTATTTCTATCGCTGCTCGTTTAGTTTTTATTGCCGTTTCAAATATACCGGTCATTTTTGAAACACCCTGTACATACATGAAGGAGAGTGTCGGTACACCAACAAATCAGGCAGCTCTATTTAGTGGCCTCGGGCACATCCAAACACGACAGCCTCTTTCTAACATGTCTCCATGTTGATTTATCTTACTGCGCTGGTTGCAAATACCTGACACACATGCAGACCACTTCACTGGCATGACTTGACATCAGTAGTAGGGGGTCACATTAAGCACCTGGTGACAGTTGTACACCATAAACAGCATTTCAAAGAGATCAGTGTGCTCTTTCAAGTGGCTAACTAATATTTTGTCCAGTGAGCTTATGAGTGCATCAGATGTTTTCTTTTGATGGTGCCTAATGGCATAGTAACTTCAAATACTTGATAATGGGATAATGTAATCCTGAAATATGTTATGGTAAAATATATCACACATTCGACAAATGGTGCATAACATTCTAAGTACCCTTCATTAGACAGTTGTATGATAGCTTCACAACAAATAACAATCTCATCTGGCTCATCATCAGGCTCCTCATTTTCCTCTTCCCCAGGGGTTCAGTAACTCTTCAAAATATTCCTTCCACATCTCCCTGTGTTCCTGTACATTCTCAACTTCCTTTACTTTCTTATTGGTCATCTTGACATTTTTCAACACACCTCTCTTCTTAGCCTAAATAATTCCACAATAGACCTTGAAATCCCACTCTTTATTCTGTTTCATAATTTTTGTCCACTCTGCCATCCATTTCCTCTTTTCCCCTGCTCTAGCATCTTCTTTTTCTTGGTGTATTCCATTCTTGCTTCCTCTGTTGTCTCTTGAAAGCATTATCTGGAATGCTCCATTTTTCTTTAAATTTCCTGTTTACTCTATAATTCCACTAGGGTGTTTCTTTCCATCTTTTCTTATCAGAGGTTCTTCTGTACACTTTTTTGCTGCTCCACCACTGTTCTTTAGAACCTTCTCTTTTCCTCCTCTAGCGACTTCATTTCATCCCTTGGCATGTTGCTTTTCACTATTTTCTGAAATTATTCTTTGCATTTCTTTTCTTTCAGCTTCCATACACTTATCTTTCCTTCCTGTCTGCTTTTCCTCTCTAACCCCTCAGTCACTACTAGAAGATGGTGATCGCTATCTAACTTGACATCTGTGGCTGTTCTCTTTATATCCTGATCACATATTAGATACTCAGTTTTACTAGACAAATCGTAGGTGTATAACATTACCTTATGACTTTCCTTCTGCTTAAATCAGGTACAGTATTGCTGACTGTCAGTCCGTTGTTTTTATGGGAGTCTTTCTTTTCAAAACAAATGTTGCCAACTGAGAGTTCATTCTTTTCACAAAAATCTAACTACTTTAGTTCCACTCCATTTCTCTTTCTGCTTTCAAATCTCCTGTTATCACGATATTCCGTGGACTTCGTTAGCTCTGCACTTCCACTTCACTTCAGAGTCACCCTCCTCATTCGCAGAACATACAACATGTGCATATTCTTGCAGAGTTACCATATCCTTCTCTTTCACTTTTACCTTTATCATCCTGTCAGTTATTCCCCTCACCAGCTCTTTCAACCCTCTTCTCATAACTACTGCCACTCCATTCTCACACCAGTACAGCCTGTAACCACTTCTTAACTGCCGGTTTCCTTTACCCCTCCACAAAGTTTCTGAGGATTACTAGAATATCCAGTCTTCTCCTATTCATCACGTCCACCCCTCCCTCCACCTTCCCTGCCAGTGTCTGCAAATACAGTGCACCAAGAGATCAGCTGGATCTTCTTCCATTATATCCATTCTTCCTGAGGCTTTTTCTATGTTTGAAAACATATTTTATTCACTACTGGTTTGCTAGGGCTAATCATATTTGGATTTGCTACCAGGGTTTTCTCTCTAACCTTTCTGATCCACAGGAGGTATTTTACTTTCCTGCTACCTTGCAACAGTCAAGAGCTGACCCCCCCTTGATCTGCACTAAGGATTGCCGTCTGTAGGATTAAGGAACCCACACGAGTGGGAACACTCTTGTTGGTGGAAAAAGTAATCTCAACACTTGTAGACAACTAATTCTCCAAGCTTTTCAAATATGACAAAACAAATACTGTTACCACAGAGAATTTGCTGCAAAGATACATTGGTGACTGTAAGGTATTTCCTGGATAACTAAATATACATACAGACACAAACAATGACACCCTTGTCAAATTTTATTTATTTATTTATATATTTATTTGTAGTAGTACAGTATAAGACACTGTCAATAGATAAATGTGTGTGTATATACAGACACATTAAGAGTTAATTTACATACAGGGTGTACATAAGTCTGGGAACATTTTCAATTATTTATTGCAGAAGAACTAAACATTGTACAGATGTCATACATATTGCAGTTTGACGAGAAACTCTGAAAGTATTTTTAACAAACATTCAATATGCGAACCATGAGTAACCCGGCAGACGTCAATACGGTAATCAAATTCCTGCAATACCTGTTCCAGCATGGCATCGTTGACTGTGGCAGTTGCTTCCCGTATTCTCTCCCGGAGCTCTGCAACATCATGTGGTAGATGCAGTACAAACACCAGATCTTTAACATGTCCCCACAGAGAAAAGTCACACGGAGTGAGATCTGGTGTTTTTGTCATACTCCAATACACAGAAAGCTCACTCTGCACCTGAACTCGCCATGTTTGCGACTAACACTGACTATCGGCAAATTAGCAAACTACGTTGTGGCGGTATACACGAAAAAAAACTTTCAGGGTTTATCTTCAAAATGACATATGTATGATATGTATACAATGTTTTGTTCTTGTGCAATAAATAATTGACAGTGTTCCCAGGCTTTATGTACACCCTGTATATAAGTTATATTAAAAACAAAAAATTACAATTAAATTATATACAATGTATTACAAATGAGTTTATTTACAGCCAAGTTTATAGCGCTTCACTATCTATGAAGTGATGTAATCGAAGTTCTATCGTCAACAAACCTCGTTGACTTACGTGGCACAAAATTTGGCAAATAATTATCAAACAATGAACAAGAAATGGTCCAGCAGAGCACTGTGGAACTCCTTGTATTGCTTAGACTACAATTTGTTGTATATTTCTCTAAATCTGTATCCCTATTCTGCAAACCAATGTGAGGTACTTGGCAGTGGGTTTTTCTCATAATACCACAGATTAGGATTTCTTCCCCTTCTCTTTGCATGTATAGTGCAAGAAGAATCACCGCTCAGTTGCATCTGTGTGCCATAATTATTCTAATATTGTGCTTTACCAGAATGATACATAGCTAGCTGTAGTGTATTTTTATATTCCTCACTTAATGTTGGCTTTTAAAACTGTAGGTAGGCTCACATGGTTTAGTTTGCTTCAAAGTATCCGCCAGTTCAGGTGTTTTAGGATTTTCATGCTGCAAAGAAATCTGTGACCATTCATGCTGTCCTTCCATATATTTGTTCAATATCCCGTGTTGGTCCTATTTCGTATGGGTTCCACACGTACTTCAATAATAACTAAAATGAGTTGCACAAGTGTTTTGTAAGAAATCTGACTGCATTTTCCCATAACTCTACCAATGAACCAAAGTCTGCCACAGCCTTTACCTACAATGAAACCCAAGTGATAATTCCATTTCATATCCCCACTTTTTTTACACCCAGCTAACAGTATAAATTCATTTATACCAATTGTGACAAATTGATATTGTAGTCATAGGATACTATATTTGATGATTTTATATGTGCACAATATTACATTCTGTACATTTTTAAGTAAGTTGCCAGTCTTTGCCCCACTTGGAAACTGTACATTACCTGTCGGGATATTTGTGCAGCTGCCTTTCCATTATAGATAACTGCACCATCTGCAAAAGTGTGATAGTATTACTAATGTTGTCTGGTAACATCAGCATCAACTGCCCCAATACACTTCCTTGGGGCATGCCTGAAATTACTTCTACATCTGTTGTTAATCCCCGCCCAAAATAGCTTTTGAAAGCATTCTATATGAGATAGAGTATAGATTTAAGTGTCAGGAAGCCGTTCTGAAAGTATTTGTATGGAGTGTAGCCATGTATGGAAGTGAAACATGGACGATAAATAATTTGGACAAGAAGAGAATAGATGCTTTCGAAATGCGGTGCTACAGAAGAATGCTGAAGATTAGATGGGTAGATCACATAACTAATGAGGAGGTATTGAATAGAATTGGGGAGAAGAGGAGTTTGTGGCACAACTTGACAAGTAGAAGGGACCAGTTGGTAGGACATGTTCTGAGGCACCAAAGGATCACAAATTTAGCATTGGAGGGCAGTGTGGAGGGTAAAAATCATAGAGGGAGACCAAGAGATGAATACACTAAGCAGATTCAGAAGGATGTAGGCTGTAGTACGTACTGGGAGATGAAGAAGCTTGCACAGGATAGAGTAACATGGAGAGCTGCATCAAACCAGTCTCAGGACTGCAGACCACCACCACCACCACAAAAAACTGCCCTCTTGTTTACTTTCCTCATCTACCCTCTGGTCTCTAGGGATCTTATGTTTTCTTCCACATCATCCAGCCATCATTTACGTGTTGTTCTTGTTAATCTTCTTTGTAGGTGTCCATTGGAAGACCACCTTTGTAGTTCTTGTATCCCCCATTCTTAGGACATGCCCCAGCCAGGCTATTCTTTTACTTTTAAATAAAATATCAGCTCCTTGTATGAGATGATTCAACCCATAATTGGTCCTTGCTCTTCAAGTGGCATCATTATTATGGATCCCTCCATAAACTTCACATAGTACCCTTCATTCAAATATTCTGAGTTTCTTTTCAGTCAGTGCTGGTTAGTGTCTATACTTCACACATAACATGTAACCACTGGCATAATCATATATAGTCATTTTGAGTTGTTGGTTCACTGTCCTAGATGTCATTAGCTTTTTAAATGACTGTAATACCTATAACCACTTAAAATATGGGCTTTTATTTCGCTGGACTTGCAATTTATTTTCTTACTATTAGCTACTAGGAATGCAAAATTCTCTACCTGCTCAAAATTAAAACCTGCTGCTGAGCAGTTGTCCAGGTTATTGTCCCCTGTTCGGTTATTCCTCATTCCCTCTCACCTTTGCCTGGGGACCTGTCAAGGTTGTAAGGTTGTCTTAATAACTGAAATACAAGGGCTGTTCAATAAAGAATGATTTTTTTTTTTTTTAATTTATTTATTTTTTTTTTTTTTTTGAGAAAACACCTTACTCATCCTCATAATTTTGAGGGCCCTGCTCAAACTAGTCTCCCATGGATGAAATGCACTTATCCCAGTGCTTCTGCCAGTCTTCAAATACATGCTGAAAACCATTTTTTGAGAGGTCATTCAAAATCGCCTCCGAAGCCTTCACCACTGCTTCCGACAATTGATAATGCCTCCCATGAAGGCATTTCTTCATGTTAGGGAGTAGAAAAAAGTCACATGGGGCTAAATCCAGACTATAGGGAGAGTGGGAGATGCACTTCACATTGATTTTTGCAAGATATTCAGTAACATTGGCAATATATGGCCGTGTATTATCATGGTGCAGCATCCAGCCTGCTTCACGGAAATGTGGTCTTTTGCACCAGATATTGGCTTGCAATGTTTTCAAGACATCCCTGTAGTATTGTCCAGTTCCTGATGTGCATGCTGGTACAACATGCTGATAAACCATTCCATGAATATCAAAGAATGAGATGACCATAACTTTCCCAGTAGAGCCAACCACTTTTCCTTTTCTGGGGGTTGGTGATGGAGGAGATTTCCACACTGCTGTTTGCTCTCAGGATCAAAATGATTAAGCCAAGTTTCATCAGCAATGATTACATTTGAAAGAAACTCCGGATCTTCCTTTAACAGCATGCAGACCTGCACATGAATGTCCTTTTGTTTGGGAATCAACAGTCTTGGAACCTATCGCGGCACAAACACGTGTCATGTGTAATTTTTCTACTACCAATGTATGGGTGCCACCCAATGAAATGTTCAGTATTTCAGAAAGTGATCTTAAGGTAATTCGGCGATTCTCTCTTGCAATGACAGCAGCAGTGTTGACATTTACTTGTGTAAGAGCAGTAACTGGGCACCGGGTCCACCTTCTTTTGAAACTGTTTGTCTCCCCTCTTTAAACATTTTAAACCACCTACAACCTGTGCTGTAGGGAAGAATAGACTCTCCATAGGCTTCCTGTAACACTGTATAGGCCTCAGCTGAAGATTTGTTGAGACAAAAATAGAATTTCAAAGCCACCTACTGTTCCTCGCCTGTTACCTCCATTGCAGCAGTAGGTGATACTGAACATGTCTGAGCTTGCCTCCCTCTCACAGGTGGGAACCAGGAGTCCCAACAACGAAATTACTATGCCGTGTTTGTTGCACATTAAGCTAACAGAATATCACAAGATTAAATTTTAGTGCAAGAAATTATGGCCATAAAAAATTATGATAATTTTTTATTGAACAACTCTTGTATATTGGAACGATACACCAAGCAATTTCACAACATCTCTTCCCTATTTAGACTATCAAAGGCGTGCTCAAAGTCCAAGCAGATACTGTTAATTCTATATTACATTTTCGCATGCTTTTTCCTGGATTTGTCTCAGTGCAAATATCTGGTCCACAGTTGATTAATTAGGCCTAAAGCCATGCTGGTAATCACACCATCTACCACATATGGGACTAATCTATTGTATAGGATTCTGCGTAAAACCTTGTACACCACATTCAACAGTCACCCTTTTGTAGTTAGTATAACATGGCTTGATTCTTTCCTTATGTATGGGCTGAATTACACCTATAGTCCATTCTTCTGAAATTCCTAGATAAGTTTACATATACATTTGTGTGACATAATGCCTCACCCTCTTTAGCAGCTTGGCAATTGCGCCACCATTTTTTGACGATAGGTGACTTCCTTTTTTTGTTTTTTTAAACCACCATCTGTACTTCTGCAACAGTAATCTTTCTAATTTTGGATCTACTCTATAGTATATCCTTTGCTCCCTGTCAGTGTGATCACCCTCCACCATTTCGTTAAAATATTCTCTCCACCTGTCTATTACTTTACCGTTTTCTGTTCGCAGGTTTCCATCTTTATTGTTGCAGCCTGTTATTTTAGGTCTATACCTTTGTGTTCCTTCTTTTAACTTCTCATGAAACTCTCTACTCTCATTCCCTTTTAATGCTCTCTCTTATCTTTTAACTTTCTTTTTATGGCTTCTCTTTTCTTTCTTTTACATACAGGTACCTTCTACCCTCTTTTTGTTGTACGTAGCCTGGTTAATTCCCGTATTCCACTTAAGACATTTTAATCTTGTTTCTTTCTTCTGTTGCACCACCTGTTTACATTCATCATCATACCACTCCTCATTTCTAGATCTTCTGGGTTTCCCTATTACATCCTTTTCCACAGTTATGATATTGTCCTTAATACATTTCCATTCCTTATCTATGTCATTAGTGTGCTCCACTACCCGTAACTTCCGTTTTAAATTTATTGTGATATTCAAAGGCTGTACCTCTATCTTCCAGCATTCTCATGGTTTTTCCTTTATATACCACAGCACTCCCTTGCCTCATTTTTGCAGCTACTTGGTAGTGGTCCAAGTCTACTCCCCAAAATGTGTGTACATTTTTCCCTTGCCCATCTTTTGGATACCAATAAATGGCAAATTTTATTTGTATCAATAGTTCCTGAAATTTTACAGGCGCTCTGTGAATACTTTTTCTTGGGAAATGTGCTTACTACACTCCTGGAAATTGAAATAAGAACACCGTGAATTCATTGTCCCAGGAAGGGGAAACTTTATTGACACATTCCTGGGGTCAGATACATCACATGATCACACTGACAGAACCACTGGCACATAGACACAGGCAACAGAGCATGCACAATGTCGGCACTAGTACAGTGTATATCCACCTTTCGCAGCAATGCAGGCTGCTATTTTCCCATGGAGACGATCGTAGAGATGCTGGATGTAGTCCTGTGGAACGGCTTGCCATGCCATTTCCACCTGGCGCCTCAGTTGGATCAGCGTTCGTGCTGGACGTGGAGACCGCGTGAGACGACGCTTCATCCAGTCACAAACATGCTCAATGGGGGACAGATCCGGAGATCTTGCTGGCCAGGGTAGTTGACTTACACCTTCTAGAGCACGTTGGGTGGCACGGGATACATGCGGACGTGCATTGTCCTGTTGGAACAGCAAGTTCCCTTGCCAGTCTAGGAATGGTAGAACGATGGGTTCGATGACGGTTTGGATGTACCGTGCACTATTCAGTGTCCCCTCGACGATCACCAGTGGTGTACGGCCAGTGTAGGAGATCGCTCCCCACACCATGAAGCCGGGTGTTGGCCCTGTGTGCCTCGGTCGTATGCAGTCCTGATTGTGGCGCTCACCTGCACGGCGCCAAACACGCATACGACCATCATTGGCACCAAGGCAGAAGCGACTCTCATCGCTGAAGACGACACGTCTCCATTCGTCCCTCCATTCACGCCTGTCGCGACACCACTGGAGGCGGGCTGCACAATGTTGGGGCGTGAGCGGAAGACAGCCTAACGGTGTGCGGGACCGTAGCCCAGCTTCATGGAGACGGTTGCGAATGGTCCTCGCCGGTACCCCAGGAGCAACAGTGTCCCTAATTTGCTGGGAAGTGGCGGTGCGGTCCTCTACGGCACTGCGTAGGATCCTACGGTCTTGGCGTGCATCCGTGCGTCGCTGCGATCCGGTCCCAGGTCGACGGGCACGTGCACCTTCCGCCGACCACTGGCGACAACATCGATGTACTGTGGAGACCTCACGCCCCACGTGTTGAGCAATTCGGCGGTACGTCCACCCGGCCTCCCGCATGCCCACTATACGCCCTCGCTCAAAGTCCGTCAACTGCACATACAGTTCACGTCCACGCTGTCGCGGCATGCTACCAGTGTTAAAGACTGCGATGGAGCTCCGTATGCCACGGCAAACTGGCTGACACTGACGGCGGCGGTGCACAAATGCTGCGCAGCTAGCGCCATTCGACGGCCAACACCGCGGTTCCTGGTGTGTCCGCTGTGCGGTGCGTGTGATCATTGCTTGTACAGCCCTCTCGCAGTGTCCGGAGCAAGTATGGTGGGTCTGACACACCGGTGTCAATGTGTTCTTTTTTCCATTTCCAGGAGTGTACTTTGAGATTGTTGGGAGCTGTGAACTGGGCATCTCTCAACCCATTAGCAGTTTTTTCCTCATGTAATCTTTTTTTTACCAAAAAGGACGTGGAAAGATTCTTCTTTTCCAAGGATTGTGTTATAATCTCCCACGACTGTTCTTAAATAATGTGCATGTATCCTTTCTTTGAGATTGTGTAGTTTATCGTAAAAGCTATCCTCAGCATCCCCTTCTGTTAAAGCGTATATGTTTACAAAAGTTGTATTACAGAATCTTCCTTTTCATTCTGAGCGTGCATTTTCTATCATTATATGCTGTAAGGCAAGGATAGATTTGCATATATTTTTTTCTACAATGAACCCAGGAGCACAATATCCTTGTCTATCACCTCTCCCAGAGTAATATAATGTAAAATGTTGTTTCTGTATCTCTCCTGTACCCTTCCATCAGGTCTCTTGGAATGCAGCTAATTCCAATGCTTATTTCAACATTTCTTCGGCTACAACATTCATTGCTACTGGCTGCAGCAGGGTACGTATATTCCATGTTCCAAATTTAAGAGTCCTATTTGTGTCCTTGTTCATTAGCTTACTTTGTCTTTTTATAACTTATTTGCAAAAATAATTTCTTCTGAGGGAGAGGTGTTGGCCTGTCCTCAACCCCCAATCTTCGGAGGACCGTTCCTTCTGTTCTCGTATGCCCTGACCTTGTTTCGCACTGTGGTCGGGTACCCAATCTTCCACAGGGTTGTTCAGGTCCCCAGGGTTCGCCAACTTGAAGGTGAGAGACAGGATTGAGTAGGAGAGGCTATGTAACTTTATCTTATCACAGTCCAGTATCATGTCTACTACCCCATTTGAGCCCCATCATAGTAATAAGCAGCTACTGTGAATCTAGTGTTGATTTGCTTGCAGTGTTGTGCATAGTGATTGTTGCTATTATTTAAAAAACGAGCAAAGGAGCTGTAACTGGTCCTTCTAGCAACTTGCTCTCTCGCTTCTACATGTTTCTTTCTTTTATAAGCTGTAACTTAGTTGCTCATGGAGGAGGAGGCAGGTCTTGTCTCAGCAGCCAATGTGCTATGAGCCCATCAAGATCCTTGCTCAGGGACCAACTTAAAATGTGCATGTCATGGTTAAGAGAGGAGCTAACTCATTTCAAAATCTGTATACAATCTGACAAAGATTTCACCATGACCTAAAGCCCTGTTCAGTTTTAGTGAGTTCAGCTATTTCTCCCGACGCTGATACTATTATCCAAATAAAAAGCCGTGCAGTGAACAAATATTAGTTGATAAACAATGTCTGATTTCACACGTTGATCGGTCTTTAATGTTGTAAGATTTACGAGTGGTGGGGTTAGTTTAATGGTAGTGAGTGGGTGCACTGGGTATTTTTACAGATGGTATCAACTGCAAGCTTACAAACTTTTGGATAAGAATAAAGGTCTGATCATGTTGTATGATTTGAGAAGTACGTGGAGGAGGTGACAGTGGGAGGTGTGAGAAGGCTATCTGGGAGAAATAATTGCATTTCACAGCTTGACTTGAGAAAGTAATAATCTTGACAGTGTAAGTATTTGGGAATCAGGGGCATGGTAGTACTATGTTGAAAAGGCGTGTACTTAAAAGTTATCTGGAAGTGTGAGGTTTATTCATTAGAGAATCAGAGAAAGAGTCTGCCTATAGATTTGTTTATGGCAGATGTAACCCCTACAGTACCAAATCCCTTAACACTTACATCAATAGCCTCCGTCTTTCCCTTCTCACAATTACTGCACCGGTCTTGTGAAATGTATCCATTCGAACACCATATACCTAAGAACGTGCAGCAATAACCTCTTTCAGATTTTCCTCTTGCACAACTACTGAACTGATCTTGCACATATACAAATCTCACTAGTTGTTGAACAAGGTGATACAGTGATAAGAAACTGCCTAAAACAGGATAATTATTTCTTTACAGAATTAAGACAATGGACCTTCATTCAGAAGGGCAGCACTTAAGATATTCAGCTGACCGTCAATATTTGGATTTATATTCTTTCCCTAAATCACTTATCACAATTGCTGGGATGGTTCCCTTAAAAAAGGCTATGGCTGATTTCTTTTTGTGTCCTTTTCCTAATCATAGCTTTTACTCTGTCATACACGACATTACTGTCAATGAGACACTTACCTTTAATTTGCCTTCCTTTTGAGCGTGCTGACTGAGTTCTGTCACACCTGTTGGGATCGAGGAAATGAGAAGATCACCAAGGCAACAATTCACATAACTGGTTTAAAAATATCAGGTGACTTCCCGCATTCCTATTTCCAAGAAAAACATAATCGGCTGTGCAGAAAGGATTTTCAGCTAAGAACCTTACTAACATCAACTAGAAGCTAGAGCACACTGTGTCACTGGCAATATGATATATCCAACATACATTATAAATTTTGATGTATACAAAAGATAGATTCAGAAGGATGTAGGTTGCAGTGAGTACTGGGAGATGAAGAAGCTTGCACAGGATAGAGAAGCACGGAGAGCTGCATCAAACCAGTCTCGGGACTGAATACCACAACAACAACAACACAAAAAGATTCCAAACACAAGAAGTTATGCACTGGAAACTGCAGCAAATGTACGGGAAAGAATTGTGTAACAAATCTACTATCCACTATGAGGAAAGCCAGTTGGAAAAAAAAGGAATCAAAACCATGTCATCAGTGAGCACAAGAATGGAAAAAAACATGAATTAAGGGGCTGCACCAACGAAATGGAAAAATGTGGTATACAATTAATCTCAGAAACTGGAACATTTGATTGTACCAAACTGAATACCAATGAACACTGGTTCCTGTGCTTTGAGAAACATAAGGTAAGAGCTAAAGGCAAAAATAATAGCTCATGTCAACAAAAGTGACCACCCTTGTTCCCCTCGCTCTTTGCATTTTGACCATTCCCACTGTTGAAAAGACTGGCAACAGTATGACTGCTCGAATACCATTACAAATGTAAGACAAAAAGGGTTAGTGTACCTAATGGACCTGTGGGAATAGCAAAAAAAGTTTTCAATGCATTTGAAATTAGATTTCTAATAATTAATGATCCAAAAATAATGCATTTTTATCTATTTTCTAAATACTTACTATCAAGTAATATAAATATTAAATATAAGAATGGAAACAGAAATTAAAACAAAGAATACTCAATGACACACAAATAACAAACAAAATATGTGCAAAACGACAGAGCAAATCAATAAACTGCCATTATTTCAGTGAAAACCATTTAAATACTGTATTTTATTATTTTTGCAAATTAAAACACTCTACTGTAAAAAGGATGAAGTATGCTGTAACTCTCCTCTCTCTCTGTATGAACAGGTCTTCGAAGGCCCAACAGAACAGACATATGACAGTGTCATCCTCAGTCGAATAGCATCACCGGATGCGGATATTGGGAGGCGTGGGGTCAGCACATCGCTCTCCCAGCTGTTGTCAGTCTCCATGACCTGGAGCTGCTACTGCACAGTAAAGTAGCTCCTCAAATGGCATCACAAGGCTAAGTGCACACTAGTAGGTCAACAGCACATGGCACCCTGGATGGTCACCCTCCTGTGGGCTGACCATGCCAGACCGTGCTAACTTCGGTGATCTGATAGGAACCAGTGTATGCACTATGGCACAGCCATTGACAGTTATGTTGTAAGCAAGTTCAAATCTCACTGTAGAACATAAAATTTTAACTTTGTTTTTATTTATTCTTAATCAAGTTGTTGAGGGCCAGAATTAAATTCAGTAATCAGATCATAAGAAAACCTCTGCTTTTTACTGCAGCTGTTGTGTAGACTGCATATCAGTCTTTGATAATCATCAACCTGTTGATAAACTGTAATGAATGAAAAAAAAATGAAATTATCGTATGGCATTGTTGGCCGGGAGGCCCCATTCGGGGGAGTTCGGCCACCATAGTGCAAGTCCTTTTGAAATGATGCCACTTTGGCGACTTGCGAGTCAATAATGATGAAAATGATGATGAAGGACACACAACACCCAGTCCCCTGCCGGGAATTGAACCCAGGCCCCGTGTGGTAGGTGGTAACGCTACCACTACGCTACGGAGGTGGACACTGTTATGAATTAAGTTCATCATTATCATTACAATTACTTGCAGATGTGAGGCTCATTTTGCATTGGTGTGATAACCGCAATAGTTGGATGCTGAAAAAAATTATGGCCTGCTTCTTTCACCCACAAACCAAGTTCACGGTAAAGTTGGATTCTCAATGCACACTGACCTGGAGAATGCAGGGACAGTAGCATTAACAAAAATACCCAATAACTGACTGAAAATGTGCTTGCTTGGATTTTCATCAGTTTTGGAGAACATACAGAAATGTATGTGCCTATGAAGGCTACAAGAAAGATGGACAATTCTCGAATACTGTATTGACCATGCATACAGATGACATATTCTGTCATTTATGCGAGACACCACTTGTCGAAAGGTCAGGTAGTCCCCAAATCTTAATGTCATTAAGTAAAACTGACACACTTTGGGCCAATGCCTAATATAGATATGACGATGTTTTACGAGAGAAAGACCTGTTGGGAAAGTACAGTACCTAGTTGTAAAGAGTACATTCAAACAAGAGCATACATAATTGCGGTTTCAGGAGAGAGGTATTAGCTGTCTTTTGGGGCTGGGGATATGAGGTGTGGCAATAAAGTAATGAGACTGATTTTCTTTGCAAGATGTGGCAACCCTGCAGGCTTGTGTATGCACAATATCTTTGACTTTGGTCAATAAGCTGCTTATAGTCCAAGCAGCACATCGATGCACCTGCTCAGTTGTGAGTTGTGCTGTAATAAGTCAACACGTGTTTGTGTCTCTTGTCACGAACAGCATAATATTGCACAATGGTATGCCATTTCTTTTTGCATTAAATTGGGTGAAAACGTGAAACAACTTACAATAAGCTTCAGAAGGCTTTTGGAGAGGTGGTCATGTCAAGAGCTCAAGTTTCTTGTTGGCATAAAATGTTCAGTGAAGGCAGAATGAATGTTGAAGATGAAGACTGCAGTAGACAATCATCAACCTCATGGAGGGATGTCAACTTGGCCAGGGTGCATGAACTCGTACGATCTGATCGAAGATTATCCGTGAAAATGATTGCAGAAGAACTGAACATCAATCGAGAAACGGTTCGTCTAATAATAACTGAAGATCTTGATATGAGAAAGATTTGTGCAAAAATGGTCCCCAAAAATCTCACACTACAACAGCGAGAAACACGGAAAAATGTGGCAGCCGATCTGTTAGAGCAAACGGAAATCAATCCAGAATTGTTGAGCTGTGTTATTACTGGTGATGAAAGTTGGTTTTTTCAGTACGGTCCAGCAGAGACAAAACTCCCAAGTTCGCAATGGTGCTCAAAGGGATCACCCAGACATAAAAAAAGTTCGCATGTCAAAGTCAAAAGTGAAATGCATGCTTGTGTGCTGCTTTGATTCCAAGGGAATTGTTCATAAAGAGTGGGTGCCTCCTGGACAAACAGTTAACCAATATTACTACAAAGAAATTTTAGAAAGACTTCGTAAAGAGAGTCCTTCGTGTCTGTGCCAACATTGCTGATAATTGGATTCTGCATCACGATAATGCGCCATGCCACTCTGTCAGTACAGCAATTTTTAACCTCAAAACAAATTACAGTACTACCACAGCCACCTTATTCACCAGATATTGCTTTGTGAGACTTTTTTCTATTTCCGAGAGTCAAAACGGCGGTCACGGGACACCATTTTCAAACAACACAAGATGTACAAAAAGCTGTGACGAGGGTCTTGGAGGATATACAGAAGGTGAGTTCCGGAAATGTTACCAGAAGTGCTGGAAAAAGTGTGTGCAATCAGAAGGGAACTACTTTGAAGGAGACAACACTAAACTTGACTAAAACGGTAAGCAACTTTTTTTTCTCCCCACATCAGTCTCATTACTTTATTGTTGCATCTCGTATGATTCTTTAATACCATGAAGTAGCTCGTTTCAAAGTTAGGTTCCTGCTACAAAAAGGGTTTGGATTCATCTGTGTGATAGAGACAAAACTAATTTTGAAGGGTTGTGAATGATTGTTTCTACTGTATTGTTCAGTGTGTTAAGGCCGAGGTGAGATACGGGGACAGTAAACCCGCTCCCACCATTCCTCTCACAAATGATTTTAAGCTGTTCCCATCTTTTCCTACCATGTGTTAATCTTTTCATTGGTATGTAGCTACTACACCTCACGTCCTCCATAAAGCTTGAGCAGACAGTAAAGCACATATATCGCATTGAAAGTTCAGCACTTGTCTGGATGTAGCTGTGCAAAAGATTGTAAAATATGATCAAAATGATGAATGTCATAGATATATTGTAGACTTGTGTTCAGCACAAGATCCAAATGCTGTGCATCATTCTGAGAAAGACATGACAAGATGACATGATTTTAATAAACAATTACTAGTACAAGTTTCCTTTTCTGATTGAACGAATTATCTTTTCTGTTCTGAAGAGTGTGGAGGGATGCAGATGCCTTCAGCCTAGTTTAGGTTATTAAATTAATATCACTTCAACACACTCTGGAAAGAAATTATCCAGTTTCACTTTGCTTATGTCTCAAAATCCAACAGTTAAATTGAACAGCAACATCAGATTTATTTCTCTCCTCCTCTCTATTTTTTTAATGCTTTAAGCACACGACCTGTCATATGATAAAACGAGAGGGTGCCTTCACTACGAGCGTCATTTGACAGACCAATGAAAGACACTGTTGCATTTGGCACGTCAGATTGCAAGTTTGCTATACCTTTCATTTGACTGATCTTATATGAGTGAACAGATGCTGACTAAACAATTAAGATTTTCGATGTGTAACCCATGGAGGGGATACAAAGGAGAAGGTAAATTTATTTTCCACATAATTTGTCACCTTAAACTAAGAATTTTTATTTCTGTAGGCTATCCTAATGGAAGTCAGCTGCTGTAATATCAGTGTAATTATTTGATAAGCTCTGAGATGTACATTCAAAATCTACATTCATCTGAAATTTCACAATGCCATACATATTTCTATTTTCTCAGGAACATAACAGTGAAACTTTATAATGGACACTCATTACACGGAATTCAATGTACAAGTTCAGGTTTTTACAGATTTATTGGTCCAAAATTTCCTGATAGGTTATAAGAGGTCTAACAACAGTGGAGATGGATCATGAGTTGTGCCAGGATTGGTCAGTCTGTAAAAGCATTTCTACGAAAGGTAAGGGCACGGGCTGTTGTACTGGTCTAGCAGACAGTTTAATCTGTCAGGGCATTTCACAACTTCACTCACAGCACTGTAAACTTTTTGTACCTTTGGACACTCTTTCTTATGCTTTCCATCCAACACAGGTTCACTTTTTTCAGCCTCTTTGCAAAATCTGTCAAGACAAGAGTTGTGTTGAGGAGGGGAGGTCATAAGTGCCTCAAAACTTACATTACTACATCACTACAAAACCAAGAAATTCTCTATAGACAGGAACTATTACATGGCTCTTAATTTTCTTCCATTGCTGGTGCATTTTTTCCAGTTTTCTCAACAATTCCGTGCCAAACTACCACTGGTAGTTGTAAGAATGTGGAGTTAAACAATGGAAAGTCCAGGATGGGGTAACAACAATATCGTGAAAAGGATAGATTGCTACTCACCATATAAGGAGATGGTGAGTAGCAGACAGGCACAACAAAAAGACTGCTATACAGTGAAGCTTTTGGCCATACGGCCTTCTTCTGAAGTAGAAAACATACACGTAAGCACAACTCTCACACACATCACCTGTGTCTCTATTTGCTGTGTAAAGTTCTGTATTTTGCAAGAGATGGGTTCATTACTTTCTTAATGGACCTGTGAGTAAGGTTTAAAATAACTTGAGTTGCCACATCCTGTCCATTAAACATATTAACATTTAAATTCAGCATTTTCTCAAATCCTGTGTAATTTAACTTACGGATAATTTGCTGAGAAACAGTTTTTTGAAGTGCTTTGGTTTGACTGCAGAGTTACCATACTTACCTTATTGTTTCGCATCTTTACATGTCTGCCAATATGTTTGTGCGGCTGAACTTCCTTTCCTTGTCTCAGCAATTGTTTCAAAAATATTACAATTACTTCAGCTGAATTTCTGATTAACCAGTAGCACTTATAATTTGCTTATTTAACTCACACCAACTAGTTTGTTGTTCAAACACAATAACAGGAGCCACACACATGTAAACAGATAATGTCTAGCACCTGTACTTGACCTAGGCACTGTCCCGACATACGTATACTATTTCATGACCACAAGGCTCTCTGGCCATTTAATCTCTTTTATCATCATTTTCTCAGAGCTACTTCCCCACATATGTTATTAAGTTTTTTGCTTTAGGATGGACATGTAATGTCAAATGATATTTGCCACCAAATAGATACAACTCTGCAAATAATATAGGGTGCCCCTAGAAAAATGCATCTTGATGACTGCCTGGCTCCATATTTTTTGAAAAAGCTTTTAAAAATATTATGGTTGACTTACAAACAGCATTCATGTTTGATGTGCAGATATTCTCAATGTGATTTTGTTAATGACATCAGAGTTGCAATACATAAAGCAATTATTACTGATATTTGTGTAACTGCTACTTTTTGACTCTCTCTTCTTTGGGCAGGCACTGTCTAATGTTTATGAGGAAATTCTAACATAAAATAGGTATCTTAACAAATGAGGATAAAAAAAGACTTACAAATATACTGCAGGCAATTTTGTTGAAGAAGTGGGGGAAAAAACGCGTTTCAGATTGTTACTGTGTAGATCCTAATACTCCTGTTGCAACATCTAGACATGGACCATATTTACAGAAGGCCCTTTAGCTGGAAGCTCACATTTACCAATCTTTTTGTTGTGCCTGTCTGCAACTCTATATCTTCTCTTTATGGTGAGTAGCAATCTATCCTTTACAAAATACTGTCATTATTCCATCCTGGATTTTCCATTATTAGATGCTTGGATAACTCTAATGGTTTACTGGGCTAGTGCTTCACCATGTAGCCCATGTGTGCCATTTCACAGTACTGCAGTGTATAGTAAGAAGTCAAATCAGTCAGTAGGTAGAGTGTACAATTGCAAGAGGGGAATTAAGTTGTGATTTTGCACAAGGTATGTATAAAACATTGAAAGAAAGTAAGAAACGAATTTGGTGTCGGCAAATGCATTTTTGTTTCTCACACGTGTATGCACAGTACAAAGAGAGAAGTTGAAAGGGGTGCCAAACAATGACAGACAGGGAATTCTGAATTGTGCACATATTAATTTATTTATGAATAGCTATATGCACATGTATGTTGATGGAATCACAGAATTCTGTCACATAACTGAAAAAAATTTTGTGACTAGTTTACACGATTTATTCAATGTTTCCAACCTGAAGCTTGGTTTGACAACTCACTGTACAGTCTGTATGACCTTACTGTTCTAACATTGCCATAATGTGCACAGCCTGGATTATTTGGCAAGATAATTCAATTTATTGAGTAAGCACTAGCAGGCTTAATGATTAAGTGTGACATAATGTGACTGTGCCAATGACCCAACAAACACAGTTAAACAGAGGTAACTGAAAACATGTAAGTTCTGATAAGTTAAGCTGTAATATACACTGGAACGGTTAAAACTACTCTCCAACTATTCAGAACGCAGAACACTTCAGGACACACACATCCTATTTAAGTTCAAAGACATTATCTTCAAATATTCGAACACAGAGATGTCTTCAGGCTCGGGAATAATGGACGATGACTGGAACTGAAATACAACAAAATAGCTGTTTCAATGACTGCAATTTAAACAGGCAATTAAAATATGTGATGTGGTAGCAACTGACTCAAAAATCAATGTATGTGTGCCAAGGAAAACCACAACCAATAGTTACTTTAAAACTAAACAAACTTATTTCACAACAAACAAATTTATTTCCAAATGCAAAAACCTAACGAGGGTGTAGAGCTTGTAACAATAAGCCACCATAAGTAAAAATATGAAGCTTTTTTTATTCTAAATTCAAGAGATGTAAATACTTCTAATACTGCAAACTGACCTTGCATCTAACAATGTTCAGACAGAGATGGTGTTTGTATTTGACTAGCAGAATAAAATCTAAAAAAATGTTGCTTGACAAAATGCAAAGGAATGAAAGTTTGTTGAAATAACAAGGAATACAATAAAGGAGAGCCAATGTCACAAACATGAATTCTGCGCTTCTACTACAAATGGGGAACTACAAAAATGAAAAATCATATCCATTATTTTTACATCATTTGTAGCTTCATGATGATATTTCACAATCATCATCAAAATGAATCAACAACAGTCAATTGGATAATTTCATGTCAAATCACCCAGTGGTCGTTTCCCTTATGTCACAGATTTTTCTGAAAATTTGGTGTAAGAATGTATATAATGATGAGTTAGGGTTAAAATATTTTTTCTGGAACTTTTTGACCAAAACTGTAATTAGGAGACTATTTTGAAATTGGGCCCCTTCTACCAACTGGCGTTGAGAAATGGAGTGTCTTGTTAAGTTTGTAACCACTATAACTTTTTTTATTTATGAATAAATTTTATTCAATTTGGTGCCATTGGAAAGTAAAAGAATAGAGCTATAATATAAAAATTATTAAAGTGCTGTGTCTAAGCAACAAATGTTTGAAAATTTGTAATTAATGTAATTTCTCACCAAATTCTTTTTGCAAATTTCAGAAAATTTTTTTCAGCAGAATCACAAGTTTCACCATCTGAATTTTTGTTTCAAATAATTCCTACTGCCATACTATTTAAAATAAAAAAACAAACCGGAAGAGTGTTTGTCCTCTATTGTTAGATCTTATACTTTTTCAACAATGCTGTAATAATTAATTGCTTCAAATAGCTGATCAACAATACATGAAACAGCAATGAAAAATTCAGTCTAGCAGCCACACTCACATGCAACACAGGCTGTGTGTGTTATGTTTTTGTGTGTCTGTGCACTTTATGGTCTTGATTTTATGCTTCTTACATAAGCAGCCATTTTGTCTTGTAAGTTATTTGAAAGAACAGACAAAACCCTCAATATGATAACGTCCAGGAAATAGAGCACCTCAATATGAGATAGTGAAGAGGAAAGATTGACACTGAAAAGAGAAAGAATTCATCCAATCCATGCATAGTTGCGTAACATATAACCAGGGAGACTCAATTTAACTTCCGTAAGTGCAATGGGTTGCATTTTTTCAACGTATTACAGTGCTCCTTGATGATGTATAATTTTTATGAACTTACGCTAGACTACGCAATCATATTACAACCTACAAACGGTTGTTGCAGTATATGCTTTGTTTAATTGTGGCTTGTTATCAGATGTTTTAGTGAATTTTATTATCAAATATTATAATGAGTGAAAAAAAAAAATCACGTATTTTATTTAACTTTTTTCCACGTGTTTTTTATATCAATTATCATTATAAATAATGATATATTCATATAAATATTACTATTATTTATTAATAAATAACTTTGTTTCATACAAAATTATATTATGATCAGTGATAATTGATTTAAAAATGCATTACATTAAAATTTAGCCATATTTACAACTCAATTTTGAAGGTTTTTTATAATTAGTTATTATGCTTTAAATTATTATTTATTCTCTATTCATCAGTTTAATTATAAATTAAAAAATCGAGATCTGTATATTAATTTATTTATTAAATGTAATTTATATACTTGAAATATATATTACCTTCAAACCAATCATTAATCCACTCAATTTTAACAATATATAATCACATAATAAATAAATAATTAATATTATTTTTGTCATTGATTTTTTTATTGACAGTTGAAAGTTAATTTTTAGGTATTTCATTTTAAAGGCTGTTAAGACATTATCAATACAACATTTTTCACATTACAAGTGTTTTACGCAGAATTTAAAACAAAAAATTTCTTTATTTATGTAAAATTTATTACTTATATACAATAATTCAAATAAAATAAATAAAACAAATTATAATAAACATAATTCAATTTCACAATCAGAGGTTTTTCGTATAATGAACCTTACTACGCTCCTATAGTACCATTTGACTGACTGTCATAAAATATGTCACACTATCAAGTTAGGGGTTTTAGAATATCGTATTGAGGGGTTATACATATCGAGGGGTTCCATATTGAGGGGTCCGTGTGTAATATAGAGTGGTCATTAACTCTTTCTCATTTCCCCCTTATAGATTCTTGACTAATTAGAGAACTTTCAAACCATCCAGTTCTTTTCTGCAACATACACAGTTGATTCAAAACGGAAAACAAAGGTTTTTTTAGGTTTTGTGTCAGAAGAGATTTATTTAACACATATGTCAATCCTGAATCAAGCTGATATTGAATTACTGAAGCTAAGAAGCACCTGTGAAAATATTGAGAGTGTTTGCTGTTCTCACACAAGGGTCTATTTGGGAACATTTGAAGACAGACAATGAATTTGCTGTGGCCCTTTTAAGAAGCATGGTAAAAAGATTGCTAAGAAATTTTTGAAACCCATTTCTTTAACCAAGGCAATGAAATATAAAACCCTCGGACTTATCCCAGGTACCAAGCTGTGCATAACATGCCGTAAGGACATTTTATCTCCTATGGGGGATAACCTTCCAGGGATGGATGAATGTAAAGTTGAAGCTCAAGAATATACACCAGATCCATCTACAGCTATTCAAAAACTTAATGAAAGTTGTGAATTACTTGAAATTTCACCATTTAAGGTTACCAAGAGAGCACAACACAGGTATCCAGAATACATTCGGTCCAAGTCTTGTCGCTTAGCTTTAAAATTTCAACAAACAGCATCAGAAGTGCTACATATTTCAGTGAAAAATGTGTCTGAAGAAACTGGTAGTGCTGAATGTACAGACTGTAATATTTTAATGCAAGAACTTAAAGAGAAATTCAGCACAAGTTCTGTTAAAGAAAAACTACAAATACTTACCTTAGCACCAGCTTCATGGAGTAAAGAAAAACGC
Source organism: Schistocerca americana (assembly GCF_021461395.2). Taxonomy (NCBI): domain Eukaryota; kingdom Metazoa; phylum Arthropoda; class Insecta; order Orthoptera; family Acrididae; genus Schistocerca; species Schistocerca americana. The sequence goes on from NC_060124.1 coordinate 35,386,778, forward strand.
CAAATTTTTTTTAACACTACAGAATACATGGTAAATAAATCGAGATATTGCTAAAAGAAGATGGTATTTTGTCAAAAGGGAGATATAATGTCTGAAACAGAATAGGTAAGGTTGTGGAAAAACGTGTCCAGAATTTTTACTGTGAAGATGATATAAGTCGCATTTCTGCTAATAAAAAGACTGTGCCTGTGCCTTCAGAAAATGGCAAGAGTGTACAAAGCAAAAAGACTAAATTTAGATAATCTGAAAGATGTATACTTAGCTTTCAGAGATAAATACCCTGAAGATAAAATTGGTTTTACTAAATTTTGTGAACTGAGGCCAAAAGAATGTGTTATTGTAAACAGTTGTGGAATGTATAACTGTATGTGTATGCATGTGTCACCAAAACATAAAACTGTTAACGTATGCTGCACATGTGAAAGAACCGTACACTGAACTTCTACAGAAACTTACGTGCAATCTGGAAAACGAGGAGTGCATGCTGCATCGCTGTTCTCTGTGTCTTAACGAATATGAACTGCGCAATTTTTTTGTGGAGCTGGAGTCCTTACAAGATTGTGAAAATGTTGTATTCAAACAATGGATGCAAGCTGATCGACCAACACTGGAGACATTAATGAAGACGACTGATGAATTTGTTGAGTATATCATGCAAAAAACTTCAAAACTTAACACAACATCATTATGTATCAAAATCTCAGAGTCACTACTTCAAATCAAGCAAAGTAACCCTTTCTGTTACTACATGCATCATCATAGTGGATTTTGCAGAGAACTATACCTGTTTGCTTAAGGATGCTCCATTCAAGTCACCCTTCATCCTTTTGTGGTGTACTTTAAAACAGCATTTTTATAGTTTAGTGATATAGTTGGTCCTTTTATCTTTCTAATGACACCAAATTGAATAAAATTGATTTATAAATAAGGGAGTGACAGTAGTTAGATGGAGAAAATACTAGACATTTCAAAATGCCCCCCCCCCCTCCCCTGGCTACAGTTTGGGTCTAAAAAATATGAAAAAAAAAATTTTATCTCTTTCTATTTATGCACTTTCTTACACCAAATTTTCAAAAATATCTGTGACATGATGGCAATGGCAATGAGGTTTGGGTGATTTAAAATGAAATGCGCCAATTACCACATGTTTACAGCACATATGTGTTGTTAAACTGTGAAATTACGATGAACTTGTAAATAATGTTCCATACTGGGTCATCTTTGTACATAAACTTGGACAGTATTTGTTGGGGATTACTAGTTACAGATCACAATGAAATATTATCCCACTCATAGAAATCTAAGGGTACAGCTCATTCACTGTACGCCAGTGTGCATTACAAATAATGTGCAATTTATAAACTAAAATCCTCTATTAGGAAATTAAACATAAGCAGACGAAGCATCATACTACCTTCATCCTCAGTGGTTGTCATAATAATAACAACAACATTTATAAGTATGTAATTAAAGATGTTCTCTGTAGTCTACAATTTAACAATTATATTCAACACAGTAGTG